>NC_085842.1:187711869-188911869 GCF_035594765.1 Anolis carolinensis
CACATTTATTGTTGAACAACAAAATGAACATTTATTATATACTGTAAAGTAGTTGTCATCACAAACCAGCATAACCAGACAAACTATGAATCCTATCAAGAATTTCTTGTTACTACCATTATTTACATGTACAACAATCTATGGTACCTCTTGCAGTTTAGGTTTCACAAGGTTTCCACGCTGATTTCTCTCTATTCTAGTTTCAATGTAGTCATGAATGATGAATAATATAATATAGTATAATAATAATATGATAATATAATAATAATATAATGATATACAATATATTAATGAGATAATATAATAATAGGATATAATAATAACAGAATATGATAATAATATGGTATTAATAGGATAATATAATAATGGGATATAATAACAGAATAGCATAATAATATAATAATAATAGGATAATATAATAGAATAATAGAATGGAATAGAATGATATAAAATATATTAATAGGATAATATAAAATGGAATATAATAATAAAACAGAATATGCTAATAATAAAATAATAATAATATGATAATAGAATAGAATAATAGTATAGAATATAATGATATAAAATATATTAATAGGATAATATAAAATGGAATATAATAATAATAGAATAATAATATGATGATATAATAATAATAGAAAAATATAATATAATGATATAAAATATATTAATAGGATAATATAATAATGGGATATAATAATAGTAACAGATATGATGATAATAATATGGTAATAGAATAATAGTATAAAATAATAAGTTTCATGGCATAGGATAGGAATGAGAGGAGAATCCCTATGCGTCCTGTACCTTAGGAGGAGTGGCAAGCCCTCTTCCTTCCCTCCCACCCTCCCTTGCCCTGGCTCCAGGAGCCTATCAGCAGGGCCGGCCGGAGATATTTTTTGATGTGAAGCTGCGTGGGAGGCGGGGCCAGGGCGAATAGTGAGGGGGGCGGGGCCAGAGTTGGCCCCCCCCCCGCCCAGCGTGCCCTGGCCCCGCCTCCCACGCAACGTGGGAGGCGGGGCCAGGGCACGCTGGGCGGGGGGGCGGGGCCAGAGCTGGCCCCGCCTCCCACGCTACCCCCGCTCGCCCGTCTGGCCATTTCTAGCAGGCCAGAGTTAGGGCCAGCTAACGGCCTGGAGGAACCTCCGCTTAACTCTGGCCTGCTAGAAATGGCCAGACGGGCGAGCGGGGGGTAGCGTGGGAGGCGGGGCCAGCTCTGACGCCGCTCCCCCCCCCCGCCCAGCGTGCCTTGGCCCTGCCTCCCACGCAATGTGGGAGGCGGGGCCAGGGCACGCTGGGCGGGGGGGCGGGGCCAGAGCTGGCCCCGCCTCCCACGCTACCCCCGCTCGCCCGTCTGGCCATTTCTAGCAGGCCAGAGTTAAGCGGAGGTTCCTCCAGGCCGCGATTGCGGCCTGGAGGAACCTCCGCTTAACTCTGCCTGCTAGAAATGGCCAGACGGGCGAGCGGGGGTATCGTGGGAGGCGGGGCCAGCTCTGACGCCGCTCCCCCCCCCGCCCAGCGTGCCTTGGCCCTGCCTCCCACGCAACGTGGGAGGCGGGGCCAGGGCACGCTGGGTGGGGGGGCGGGGCCAGAGCTGGCCCCGCCTCCCACGCTACCCCCGCTCGCCCGTCTGGCCATTTCTAGCAGGCCAGAGTTAAGCGGAGGTTCCTCCAGGCCGCGATTGCGGCCTGGAGGAACCTCCGCTTAACTCTGGCCTGCTAGAAATGGCCAGACGGGCGAGCGGGGGTAGCGTGGGAGGCGGGGCCAGCTCTGACGCCGCTCCCCCCCCCGCCCAGCGTGCCTTGGCCCTGCCTCCCACGCAACGTGGGAGGCGGGGCCAGGGCACGCTGGGTGGGGGGGCGGGGCCAGAGCTGGCCCCGCCTCCCACGCTACCCCCGCTCGCCCGTCTGGCCATTTCTAGCAGGCCAGAGTTAAGCGGAGGTTCCTCCAGGCCGCGATTGCGGCCTGGAGGAACCTCCGCTTAACTCTGGCCTGCTAGAAATGGCCAGACGGGCGAGCGGGGGTAGCGTGGGAGGCGGAGCCAGCTCTGACGCCGCTCCCCCCCCGCCCAGCGTGCCTTGGCCCCGCCTCCCACGTTGCGTGGGAGGCAGGGCCAAGGCACGCTGGGCGGGGGGGGGGGGGGGAGCGGCGTCAGAGCTGGCCCCGCCTCCCACGCTACTCCCGCTCGCCCGTCTGGCCTTTTCTAGCAGGCCAGACGGGCCAGGGCGCACTGGGCGGGAGGCGGGGCACCGTCAGGGCGGTGCCCCGCCTCCCGCCCAGCCTGACGGCGCCCCCCGGGCCTGCGCCCGAGGCGGCGGCGTCAGGTGCCTCATTAGTGGGGCCGGCCCTGCCTATCAGAAGCCTTGGGGGTGAAGGGAGCATGGCCAGGACGGAAGGAAGAAACGGCAGCGCAGCAGCAGCCACGGAGGCTGGGGGACAGGCAAGGCAAGGACAGCAAGCACTTTCTCTCCCTCCCTCCCTCCCTCCGGTGTGTATGAATGAGTGCTGCTTCTGCCCTGCAGCCATGTTTCCCAATGGAACTCTGCTGCAGCCTTAGTTGCTAGGTCTTACTTTCAGGGGAGGCCTTATATTTGGCAATCCCGCCAAACCCCTGCTAGGTCTTATTCTTTGAGGAGGTCTTATTTTAGGGGAAACACGGTAGTTACTTAAAACCACTTTTCCATGGAACCATTGCACATAAACCTAAATTCAGACCATGTCAATATATTGCTTATTCATTAAATGCTTGCACACAAAGCCATGTCTTAACATTCTTCCTGAAGCCCAGGAGAGTTGGGGCCTGCCGGATGTTACTGGGGAGGGAGTTCCACAGCCGGGGAGCCACCACTGAGAAGGCCCTGTCTCTCGTTCCCACCAGCCGCGCCTGTGAAGCAGGTGGGACCGAGAGCAGGGCCTCTCCTGACGATCTTAGTGTTCTTGATGGTTCATAGGAGGAGATACATTTAGACAGGTAAGTTGGACCAGAACCGTTTAGGGCTTCGTAGGTCAAAACCAGCACTCTGAATTGCTATATAGGATATGATATATCTTATCCTATCTGATTTGTCATTGAAGCCTTTGGGCTTCACGCAAATCAACCATTTGCCAAAATATATGATCTGGTGCTTTTCTTTTCCATTTCTGGCTGAATATCTTATCCATAGGTTCGTCCCATCGAACAAGCAGTCTGCTCAAGGCCCGCTTGTGGTCTCTTGGTATCCAATTAGTTAGTCGACATATAGATAGATAGATTTTTTTTGTGTCAGGAGCAACTTGAGTCACTTCTGGAGTGAGAGAATTGGCCGTCTGCAAGGACGTTGCCCAGGGGATGCCCGGAGGTTTTTGATGTTTTTACCAGAATGGAGCTGGAGCTGATAGAGGGAGCTCATCCGCACTCTCCCCGGGTGAGATTCAAACTTGGCAGCTTTCAGGTCAGCAACCCAACCTTCAAGTCACTTAGTCCACTACGCCATCTGGGGGCTCTGATAGATAGGAAGATAGGAAGTGTAACTAGCCATATATATATTTGGCTGGAATAAGGTAAAGGTAAAGATTTTCCTCTGACATTAAGTCTAGTCATGTCTGACTCTGGGGGTTGGTGCTCATCTCAATTTTTAAGTCAAAGAGCCGGCGTTGTCCATAGACACCCCCTAGGTCATGTGACCGGCATAACTGCATGGAGCACGGTTACCTTCCCACCAGAGTGGTACCTATTGATCTACTTACATTTACATGTTTCCAAAATGCTAGTTTGGTGGAAGTTAGGGCTTTCGGTCAGCAAGCTCAGGAGCTCTGCGGTTTTACCCGCTGTGCCACTGTGGGCAGTTACACTTCCAAAATGTTTCTTCTCCGACTTACATACAATTCCAACAAGAACAAACCAACAGACCCCACCTTGCTCCTAACCTGAGAACTGCCTGTACTCTCATAGGGTTTCCTTGATCAGTTCTTTCTGATGAAATATAAGTTGCTTTTATATATATATATATGTAAGTCCTGAGAGTTGAGCCTCTTCCACACAACTGAATAAATTCCTAAATTTTCTGCTTTGAACTGGAATATATGGCAGTGTGGACTCAGATAACCCAGTTTAAAGCCAGTATTGTGGGATTTTCTGCCTTGATATTCTTGGTTATATGGCTGCGTGGAAGGGCCCTGGGACTTTGGTGAGGCACCATCACTCTTTGGCAGGGAAAGTTCAAGACCTTCCATGACGGATACTAGCACTGAGCGATGGAAGTTTACGCAGTATCACGCTGCATTCATTCCACAGTGGAGATGCTCCCATGGCGGTCTCCCATCCAAACAGGCACCAGTCCAAAACCAGAGAGGGTTGGGTGCCTTTGGGATATGGCGCCTTACCTCTTGCGAAAGCCCAGGCGTTCAAGGCGAGGCAGAAGCAGAGAAATCTCCGCATCGTGCAAGTAATCCAAAGTGCGGTGGGAGAAACACTGATGAGATCCCTGGAGAAGATCTGGGAAGGCAAACGAGAACAGCAGGCTGATCTGAACGGTGGCAAAACTCTGAAGAAGAAGAGAGGATGTTCTTCAGGAGCCTGTTACCTTTGCTCCGGGAAGCAACTTCGCCGGGGTTTATATACCACAAGGCGGTTCCGCGGATCCATCGCTCACGGAGGAGGAGGAGGAGGAGGAGGAGGAGGAGGGGAAGCGCTGCCCTCTTCTTCCTCCCCACCCCGTCGCCACCGTATAGGCGGGAATTCCCTCCCGCCAGCCTTGGGCCCGGCGGGAAAGTCCCAGCCCCTACCAATCTCAGACCCCGAACCAGCGAAATGCACACACAGCTACAGTGTCACCAATGAACTTGTGGAGTGGGGGGGGGGGGGGGGGAGCTTCGTGGGTGGGTGGTGCCCTTTGCTTTCCATCCACCCCTCCACCCCTTTCCCCGAAAAACGAGGCATTCCAGAAAGAAGAAGTCGCTTCGAAGCAGGGGGAAATACCTTCCTATTGCTAGAGAATGGGTGCAAGTTGAACACCGCTTGAACTGCCATGACTCAGGGCTATGGAATCTTAAGGAACAGTCTATGTGCCTGTATACAAATGTGTGGGTGTGCCAAGATTATCTGAAGAAAAAGAGATTATTTATGCTATTACATTTCCAAAATACTTAAAAAAATTGTATGCACTAAACCACTCCTATATTTTTAAAGTAGTAGATAAATAAAAATGTACAGCATATATTTCCATCATAATAGAAATGTGAAAGATAATTGCTCTTTTTTGAATGAAATAATGCTTGGGCTTGTCTCAAACTAGAGTTCAAGTAGCAAAAGACACACCATGTCACTGGATGGGGCTTTCCTCATACAGTAGAGTCTCACTTATCAAACGTTCTGGATTATCCAACGCATTTTTGTAGTCAATGATTTCAAAACATTGTGATATTTTGGTGCTAAATTCGCAAATACGGTAATTACTACATAGCATTACTGCATATTGAACTACTTCCATTATTCTATTTGATTTTAATTTGATTTTAATTGTTAATTGAGTTTTGATGGTCTATTGCATTGTTTGCTTAAGTGTGTAATTGTCGATTTTACTGTATTTTATCGTAACATGTTTTAACTGTTTTACCTGTTTGTATTTTTGGGCTTTTGTCCCGTGTTAGCCACCCCGAGTCCCAGACGGGAGATGGTGGCGGGATAGAATAATAATAATAATAATAATAATAATAATAATAATAATAAATATATATTATAATAATATTAATAAATAAATAAATAAATAAAAATACTTACTTTTTCTGTCAAATTTATTGTATAACATGATGTTTTGGTGCTTCATTTGTAAAATCATAACCTAATTTGATGTTTAATAGGCTTTTCCTTAATCCCTCCTTATTACCCAACATATTCACTTATCCCACATTCTGCTGGCCCGTTTATGTTGGATGTGAGACTCTACTGTATATATATGTGTGTGTCTTGGACAGCTTTCTTGGCCAGCCATGGCTCCCAAAGTGATCCATTTAAGGTGGAATCAAGTGTCAAACAGAGATGTGTTATTGCCCCAAGCTAATTTTCCATCTTCATCACTATGATGCTTCATCTTGTTGATGGGAAGCTTCCCACCGGAGTGGAAATCATCTACCGGACAGATGGCAAGCTATTTAACCTCAGCAGACTGAAAGCCAAAACCAAGGTCACCACAACATCTGTTATAGAACTCCAATATGCCGATGATCAGAGCCGGCCCTAGGCAATTTTCGAGTGTAAGCAAGCAGCATTTTGGTGCCCCCCCCCCCTCCCGAAACCAATCACTGAAAAATAAAAGGTAGAAGGTAGAGGTGAATAGAATATATATGTGTGTTATTATATATATATATATATATATATATATATATATATATATATATATATAGTCCCTGCATATGTGTTTGTGTGTGTGTGTATGTGTGTGTGTGTGTATACATACACACAATGTGGAGAATATGTGGAAAGGTAGATAGATAAGTAGGGAGCCACAGTGGAGGAACCTTCCCGGGAGCAAGGCCTAATAATAATACAGTAGAGTCTCACTTATCCAAGCCTCGCTTATCCAAGCTTCTGGATAATCCAAGCCATTTTTGTAGTCAATGTTTTCAATATATTGTGATATTTTGGTGCTAAATTTGTAAATACAGTAATTACAACATAACATTACTGCATATTGAACGGCTTTTTCTGTCAAATTTGTTGTAAAACATGATGTTTTGGTGCTTAATTTGTAAAATCATATCCTAATTTGATGTTTAATAGGGTTTTCCTTCATCCCTCCTTATTGTCCAAGATATTCGCTTATCCAAGCTTCTGCCAGCCCGTTTAGCTTGGATAATACTACTGAATTGGATAATAATACTGAATTGGATAATAATCTACTGTAATAATAATAATAATAATAATAATAATAATAATAATAATAAATCATCCCTTGCAATATCCAAGATGGCTCACTGCTACAGAATCTTGGGAGCTGTAGTTTGGTATGGTACCATTATTGGCAGAGAAGGCTAAGCTGTAGGAGTTGAAATCCAATCATATATCCTCCCTATGGAATCAATTATATATGCACTTTTAGCTATGATTTATTTTCTATTTTATTGTGTTGTGTTTTTATTATTGTATATGGCATTGAATATTTGCCTTTGCATTTGGAAGCTGTGCTGAGTCCTTTTGGGGAGAGAGGGCAGGTTAGAAATAAAATAGAATAATAAAAATTATTTATTATTATTATTATTATTATTATTATTATTATTATTATTATAAAATATCTGGAGGACTAAAGTTTGCCCATGCCTGCTCTATACTGCACTTTCCAGAACTTTCCAATCACAATCTGCTATTGAGCTGGATACATGATTAAGACATTATTTCCAGCTTACTGAAGTTGGCTGTATATATTTTGGCTGAGGGGGCAAAAATTGCCTTAAAGCCATCTTGTGCAGCTTCAAAACCCCAACACTTGAGAACATTTTGCACTATAGCCAGATATTTCCAAGGTCGTACCCAAAGGGCTTGGCAAATATACCCTTTTTTGAGATTGATCTAAATCAGGCATGGGCAAACTTTGGCCCTCCAGATGTTTTGGACTTCAACTTCCACAATTCCTAACAGCCAGTATTTGAGAACACAGAAATGCTGGACCACTCTAAAAGCCACCATGTCAGACTACACAGAGAAGCCATTGAAATCCACAAGAAGCACATGGACAATTTCAACAGAAAAGAGGAAACCATGAAAATAAACAAAATCTGACTACCAGTATTTTTTTTTTAAAAAGCTAAAATCAGGACAGTAAATAAAGAACAACACCCAGAAAATGGGAATTCCAGACAGGAAACAATCAGGGCCAGCTAACACCTCCCAACAAAGGATTCCCCCAGGCAGGAAGCAGCCAGGCTTTGAAGCTGCAAGGCTATTCAATGCTAATCAAGGTGACCAATTGCAACATTCACACTTGCCTCCCACAGACAAGAGTTCTTTCTCCCACCCTGGACCTTCCACAGATATATAAAACCCACTTGCCTAGTTTCCCACAGACGTCCAAACCTCTGAGGATGTCTGCCACAGATGTGGGTGAAATGTCAGGAGAGAATGCTTCTGGAACATGGCCATAGAGCCTGGAAAACTCATAGCAACCCATCCAGTAGGCTGTTGCTGAACAACCTATGAACTTTTAGCATTAAAGGAAAAAATGCCCAGGATTTTCTTACTTTACACAAACTGTTGGCATGTCTGGAGAATAGAATGCTTCTATACCAGGCAAGGGCAAACTTTGCCCATGTCTGGTGTTAGGAACTGTGGGAGTTGCAATCCAAAACAAACTGACAGGAAATTGGGAGTTGTAGTTTGGCATGGTACTGGCTCTCTTCTGCAGGGAAGGCTAGGGACTTTGTAAAACTACAACTCACATGATTACATGGCACTGGATCTGTTGCAATTGAACTGGTCCAATAATCCTTTCCAGGAGCTCTCCTTGAGATATCCTGACAGTGCCTTGGACCGCAAGAAGATCCAACCAGTCCATCTTCCAGGAAATAATGCCCGACTGCTCACTGGAGGGAAGGATATTAGAGGCAAAGATGAAGTACTTTGGCCCCATCATGAGAAGACAGGAAAGCTTGGAAAGGATCGTGTTGCTGGGGAAAATGGAAGGAAAAAGGAAGAGAGGCCGACCAAGGGCAAGATGGATGGATGGTATCCTTGAAGGGACTGGCTTGACCTTGAGGGAACTGGGGGTGGTGACGGCCGACAGGGAGCTCTGGCATAGGCTGGTCCATGAGGTCACAAAGAGTCGGAAACGACTGCGTGAATGAAGAAGAAGAAATGAGGAAAAAGTATGAGGCTACATAAATGGGAGAAAGTGTGATGCAAATTCATAATGCCCTTTCACCCAAACTTTATTATTTATTTTGAAACACACACAAATATATTCCAGGTGTTTGATTAGTTTCAGACTAGGGGATTATCTGCACTGGACAAAAAAACCCCACCCAGATAAAATTTAAAACCCTGGATATACCCTAATTGATCACTGATTGCCCCTCAATATACAGTGGCTTCTGGTAAGTATGTCAAAGGGTTTTTTTTTTTGCTTTAGACCCACTTTGGGCAAAGTTGGACAATACTGTGCGATTTGCTAGAAAGTCTGGAGTGTCCTGCAGCTTGAACCCCTAACCCCCCCCTCCCCCTGCTACAGGCCTGTCAATATCTGCTTGAGCTAGTGCCTGGAGGGACTCTTAATTTTTTGCGTCTCATAGACTTAGCATGGGGATTTGGTTCACCAGTTAAAATTCATAAGTAAACCAGTTTTTTTAACCTGAAATTTTTTTTGGGGGGGGGCTGAACCCCTAACACCCCCCCCCCCCCCCCGCTACAGGCCTGGTGACAACACCCTTTCCTTATGCTCATCAGAAAGGAAATTGTTTGTGCCCATGTCACTTCACAAAATATTGACTTCACATAATGATCAACCTACTTCAAGTCCATCTTTTAGCTGCAAGAGTCTCCTTTCTGTGGCCATTTATTGACCAGTGGAGAACAGAGGGTTCTTGGTTTCAGTAAGTAATTGTTTTACCTCTGGCTATAAGAACTTAACTGGATGCTTTTCTGCTGCCCCCTGTTCTCTATCAGTCATTAAATGACTGCAAATGTGGACTCATGCAGATAAAATGTAAGTTAGGGTGAAAGATGTAACAATCTGTAGTTCCAAACGAAGAACATTTCTGCTGCATCTCTCACTCATTGTTAGAGATTTCCTTCCAAGCTGCAATGAATATAAGGAGAAGGGAGGAATGGAGGGGGGCTGGATCAGGACCATGGGGGAGGGGGAGGGGGCAGTTT
Source organism: Anolis carolinensis (assembly GCF_035594765.1). NCBI lineage: Eukaryota > Metazoa > Chordata > Lepidosauria > Squamata > Anolidae > Anolis > Anolis carolinensis. The sequence continues at coordinate 187,721,714 of NC_085842.1, forward strand.
TCAAACACACTTAACCACACACATTCAACATAATATTTTAGTACACTTACATGCAGCTTGGTTTGCTGTTTGTTCATTAGGGGGAATATCTTAATAGGAAAAAGAGTGGCTAAGGTAACAAAATGCAGCTCCATACCTACCTGTCACACCAAAAACTGTGGGACTGATTTCTAAGAAGACACACGAAGCACTGTTGAATTGGGGAAACGGCATCTGGAATGGAGCTATCATCCAGTATTTTAATGCAACCCACTATATCCAGTTCTGTACTACCACAGCTGCCCCCCAATATATAAAAACACTTGAAGGGCCAAAGTTTGCCATGTCTGGGATAGATAGTAAGGACATATAAAGTACAGAGATATCTGTACTAATATTCACTGTAGAGCAACAGTACGTTTAAATTAAGACATAACAGTTGATTCCATTGCTGAATCTCCTACTGTCAAATTATTATTATTATTATTATTATTATTATTATTATTATTATTATTATTATTATTATTATTATTATTATTATGTTTAAGGTTTGATACAGTCCAGTAATAAACATCACAAGCTCTAAAATACTTGAGACTATATAACACATACCAGGAGGACATATTAGGCACTGCTATTTCTCCACTTTCTCCACGCAAAATAACCTTAATATTTGATTTCCCATCCCTCAAGCTAATAATACTAATCCAACTCATATTCCGTCCCTTGTGTCTACATAACACATACTCACCCTCTAGCTATCTTCCAGAGGAGTTTAATATTCGAAACCCATTGGCTCTTTCTAATGTTCATTTCAAAGATTGGCTTCAACCCATTAGAACTGGTTCTACCCCTGGGGCAGGTCTGAATAAATCTATATCCACCTCCCTGTGAATGCCCTCGAGGTATCTAAAGAATGCCATCATGTCACTCTGCAGTTTTTCTTTTCCAGGCTGAACTTCCTCAACCTTTCCTCATGTTTTGTTCTCCAGAACTCATTCTTGTTGCCCTTTCCTAACTTGCTACAACTTATTAGGTCTTTTTTAAAGTGAGCCATCCAGAACTAAATGCAGTTCTCCAGATGAGGCATGAGTAATTAGAGCACCCATGCCAGGGCATCAGGAAATCCTCTCTTTGTTTGAGTACAAACTTTAAAGAAACAATCTAAGGGACTGAATCCCACTCCACTGTTTCATAAACTGAGGGTCCCATCCACAAATGGGATCTCCTTGGTTCAAAGTTTAGGTCACGAAAAGTTTAGCAACAGTTAAGGTTTGATGAATGCCATCTAAACATGTGCATGAATCAATGAATGAATGAATGAATGAATGAATGAATGAATGAATGAATGAATTTGCAGTATTTATATTCTGCCTTTCTCACCCTGAAAGGGATTCAGGGCGGATCACAGAACATATATATGCGGCAAACATTCAATGCCGTTTTATGCACAACTAGGCCTATAATTGGAGCCTCCGGTGGCGCAATGGGTTAAACTGCTTGAGCTGTTGAACTTGCTGACTGAAAGGTAGGTGGTTCGAATTCAGGGAGTGGGGTGAGCTCCTGCTGTTAGCTCCAGCTTCTGTCAACCTAGCAGCTTGCAAATGTGAGTAGATCAATAGGTACTGCTCCAGTGGTAAGGTAACAGTGCCCCCTGCAGTCATGCTGGCCACATGATCTTGGAGGTGTACATGGATAACGCCAGCTTTCTAGCTTTGAAATGGAGATGAGCACCAACCCCCTGAGTCGGACACGACTGGACTTAACGTCAAAGGAAGCCTTTACCTTTACCTTAAACCGACAATTATACATAGATAAGAGGTATATATATTGGCTTTACCCATCTTTTCGACATCTTGGAAAGTGTTGTGCTTGATTCCGGCCATGGGAATTGCAGTCTCTTCATCGGCCTGCCGAAGAGCTAGTGTGTAACTTCCTCCTTTGACTTGAATTGCCAGCATTCCTTCTGGTTGCCTCAGAATACCTCTCCCACTTTTTAATGAGCGGTACCTATTTATCTAATCACATTTTTTTTTGGCTTTTGAACCTCTAGGTGGACAGAAGCTGGGCTAAAGGCCAGGAGTTCACCCTGACTCGGCCTTGAACTGGCAGCCTTTCAACTAACTACCACTGGTGTTTAACCTGTTGTGCTAAAGCTGGCCAATCTATTGGCAACAACGAAGTGTTCAAAGTGGATTCTGCAGAAAATCAGTTGATTTAGCAAACCTTGCAGGTGATGGTTTATTATAAAAAAATGTCTGATTTTTACACCTTATTTATTTATACACTTATATACCTGAGTCACATAAAGATTTCTTGGGCAGAAGGGGGTCGAAAAAATTAAGAAGTCCCTCATATAAGTTCAAGAACTCCTCAAGGCATCAGAATAAATGCCATGGGAGCTGTCATTCAGCACTGAAACAGAGATGGCATTACATAATTGCCAGATATTTGCCATTTTCTTAGGCAACATATAAACCAACTTTGTCTCAATATTGCAAATAAGTTAGGGTCCTTCCACACAGCCATATAGCCCAGAATATCAAGGTAGATAATCCACACTGCCATATAATCCAGTCCAATGAGGATTTTAAGCTGCTGTATGGAAGGGGCCTTAGGGTAAGTTTTAAAATAAGTATTTTACTTAGCCAACCCAAAGTGCCACTGCGGTGAAGGAGGTTCTTCTTTTATGCTGTTTTTCTTAATTGGATATAAATAAGCAAAATTAAAGTACTGGAATAAAATTCAACTGACAGACCAGCTGGTTTTGTTGCATAGAAGGGGAAAGTGAGTTCTGTGTCATTCCTTACAATGTATTCAGCCTCTCTGCACCCCACATGCTCTGTGAGCAACAAGATATAGGGATTTCTGCTTTAATTGCATATTTTAGTAGGCTTCTAGCCCTCTTGGCTACAATAGTTTGAAATACTAACCCTAAAAAAGTTATATATTGAAACGTATTTACGTTGAATAAAGGAAGGGCAGGGAAGAAAAGAAAGGCACATTAATTTGATGATTCACAGTGATTCATAGGAAGTGAATGGGGCTTTCCATTGTGTAAGGGTTATTTTGGCAGATGAGTTAGCAATCTAAGGTATGGAAAGGGAACTTACACAAAATTGCAACAAGAATATGAACCTTTTTATTTTTGGAAACACAGCAGTTCATCTTGCGACACAGTGAAAGTGAAAGAGCAAAGGTGCCACAGGACTGCGTGACGTCATGCATGACAGTAATGTAACCAGGTTTTGCAGGTCTTATGTTAAGAATTCATCATGAGAGACAAATGATGAGCTAGTCCAATTTGGAGAGGACAGAGTTGGGACAGAGACAGTTTTAGCAGAAGACCACAAGCTGAACATGAGACAGCTTTGTGATGTGACAGCTAAAAAGGCCAATGGAATTCTAGGCTGCATTAAAAAGGATGTCTAGATCAAGGGAAGTAATAGTCCCAATCTAGTCTGTTTTAGTCAGACCTCACCTGGATTATTGTCCAATTCTGGGCATCACAATTCAAGGGGGATATTGACAAGATGGAACATGTCCAACAAAGGATGATGAAAATGATAAAATATCTGGAAGCCAAGCCCCATGAGGAGCAACTGAGGGAGCTGGGTATGTTTAGCTTGGAGAAGAGAAGGCTGAGAGGGAACATGATGGCCATGTGTTAATATTGGAAAGGATGCCATACTGAAGATGAAACCATCTTGTTTTCTGCCATTTTAGAAATTAGGGCACAGTAAAACTTGCCAAGATGAATGAATTGATAATAAATGTTGGAAATGTAGGACAAAAGAAGAGAGTTTTTTCCACATGTGGTGGACCTGTCATAAATAACAACTCTGGGGGCGGTGCTCTTCTCCATTTCCAAGCCGAGGAGCCTGCATTGTCCATAGATACCTCCTGATCATATGGCCGGCATGACTGCTTGGAACGTCTTTTTGCCTTTTCCTGCCAACCTATTTATCTACTCACATTTGCATGTTTTTGAACTGTTAGGCTGGCAGAAGCTAGGGCTACAGCAGGAGCTCACCCCATCCCAAGGATTTGAATCACCAACTTTCAGGTCAACAATTCAGCAGCACAATGGTTTAACCACTGCAGCCCCAGCATATTGGGCAGCTGTTAAGGAAACAATCCAAGGAGCCAGGTGGATTGACTGTGTATAGACAGCAATTGGAGGATGGAGGGTGCCTAATTGTACCCTATCTAAATGGAGCTCAGCCCTGAGAGAACTTTTCTAGTCTGGATGAAGGGACAACAAAATGGCAATTGAAACACAGTGTGAATAATGGTGAAGTGATACGTTCTGTGGTTCACATATCAAAGGGCATCTGTCTAGTCTGAAAATGAGAATAGATCTTTGAATCATGGTTTCACAAAGTCGGAAGGGGCCACAAAAGCCAGGTATAATTCAAGAAGTCATTAAAGAGACTTCAATAGAAATAAGGATGAAAAAAATCTGTCCCTTGCTGTTTTTTTTTTAAATCTTAAGTCTATCCATGTTCTTCCTCTCCTCCCCAAAGACAACTGAGAGTACAGTTAGTTTTGCAGAATTACTGATGTTACGCCTAAAATGGATAGGTAAACATTATTTCCTTATCTTGTAATTTTCAGAAGAGCAGATAAAAGTCAGAACAATTTGTTGTTTAGCACAAGATGTGATGATGAATGGGTAGCACTGGCCACAGATATAAAACAACTTTAAAAGAGTTAAGTGACTTTCATTGAGTATGATAGGTCTTGTGTGCTGAGGCAGTGTCTCTCTAAAGACCAGATCATGGAGACTAAGGGCCCTTCCAGGCAGGCCCTATATCTCAGAATCCGATCCCAGGTTTATTCCAAATTATCTGTCATAATTCATATAATCCAGTTTAAAGCAGAAAACCTGGGATTAGGTCCTGGGATATAGGGTGTAACGGAAAACCATATTTTATTGGAGATTTTTGTCTATGTTATTTAATGTTGATTCAGTGGTAAAGGTGGGCAGGAGTTAGCTACTGCTGATTGGCTGTGAGTCACCATGGTAACATAGCTGCTTCTGTAGAAATGTAACTATTTCGAAGCTAGCAAGAAAGGGGTGAAGCTAGCTGGATGAAAAAGGAGGGAATGTTTTAAAAAGAGCCAGTTATTGAAGTTCTCTAGCCGATGAGCTAGGAAGAAGACGTCTGTAGTTCAGTTATGTTCAGGTTCTAGCTAGGGAGCTAGAAAGAAGATTCTAGAGTTAAGTGCAGGTTCTAGCAAGAGGAGCTAGAAGAAAGACTTCTGTGTGTTCAGTTTAGTTTCTAGTCTGTGTGTTAGAAAGAAAATATATGTGTACAAGTGTGAACTACTATTGCTGTATTAAAGTATAAAAGGATTTGTTTATGTCCTGGTTCTCAGCTGGGTGTTGCTGAGGGAAAAGTAAAAGAAACTGTTGAGACAAAGCTTCAGTCAAGTTGTTGATGTTAAAGAATGAAAGATATTATCTATATGATGTACAAATGAAACTGAAGAAGGAAACCTATGCAACAAGTTACGCTTTTTGGACTAAAGAAACCATAAATAAATAATTCTTTGTTTTTAATAAAGATGGTGTTCCTGAGTGGTGAATTGCTCTACCTAGAGTCAGCAGAAGATTTGTCTCACATACTTCCCCTGAGTGTCACATCATCTAATACATGCGCATGCACATGCTCAAGTGTTTATAGCTGGCAGTGGCTGGAATCCTGAAAGAAGGATTGCCCCCTGCCATAGTGGGATTTCAGAGATACCGTATTAAAAAAGCATGGCAAAGGTGTGGGATATTAAGAGGAAGATTCCCTTAGCCCAGGGGTCCTCAAACTTTTGAAGTGGAGGGCCAATTCATGGTCCCTCAGATTGCTGAGGGGCCGAATTATCATTGGAAAAAAAAACCCCAACAAATTCCTATGCTCACAGCACATGTCTTATTTATAGTGCAAAAAAAACCCCCCCAACATTTATTTATTTACAGTATTTACTACATTTATACCCCACCCTCTCTCATCCCGAAGGGGACTCAGAGCAGCTTACAAGTTGTATGTACATACAATATATTATATTATTAGCATAGCACAATATTAGCATTATATATTACTATATTGTACTATACCATTATAACGTAATATTATTAGTAACATTACATTTAATATATAATATATAATTAATATTATTATATTATACAATATTATTATATTGTATTATTATTAGCCGCCCTGAGTCCCCTATTGGGTGAGAAGGGTGGGGTAGAAATACTGTAATAAATAAATAAATATTATATTGTATTACATTATAATATTATTATCAATATTATATGTATACTCAATATATTATATTATTACCATATCATTCATTTACAATATTTCATTTACAATATTAGTAAATGAAAGAACAATACAATATTTAAAAATAAAAATAATTTTAACCAACATACTGTAAACTTATCAGGATTTCAGTGGGAAGTGTGAGCCTGCTTCTGACCAATGAGATAATCAAGTAGGATTGTTGTTGTTGTGCCTTTAAGTCATTTCAGACTTTGGGCGAGTCTAAGTCTAAAACTGAGGGTGGGGGCCAGGTAAATGGCCTTGGAGGGCCGCATCCAGCCCCCGGGCCTTAGTTTGGGGACCCCTGCCTTAGCCTAAATGTAAAGGGCTTTGGGCAGGGTGTCCCACATTTAATGGTGGCAGTGGTTGGGATCTTGAAAGAGAGATTTTCCCCCTGCCTGTTTGAGAAGACACTTCCAAGGAAGCCCCTCGGATACTGGACCAGTGTCTGGCCGCTGTATTGGCCTGGATGAGGGCGAACAAGCTGAAGCTCAATCCTGACAAGACAGAGGTCCTCCAGGTCAGTCGTACGTCTGATCGGGATATTGGGTGGCAACCTGTGCTTGACGGGGTTGCACTCCCCCTGAAGGCGCAGGTCCGCAGCTTGGGGGTCCTCCTGGACTCTGCGCTGACACTTGAGGCCCAGGTGTCGGCCGTGGCTGGGAGGGCCTTTGCACAACTAAAACTTGTGCGCCAGCTGCGACCATACCTCGAGAAGTCAGATCTGACCATGGTGGTCCATGCCTTAGTTACCTCTAGACTGGATTACTGCAATGCGCTCTACGTGGGGCTGCCTTTGAAGACGGCTCGGAAACTACAACTAGTACAACGATCGGCAGCCAGGTTTCTAACTGGGGCAGATTACAGGACGCGCTCAACGCCGCTGTTTAAAGAGCTCCACTGGCTGCCATTTATTTTCCGAGCCCAATTCAAGGTGCAGGTTATCACCTACAAAGCCCTTAACGGTTTGGGACCCACCTACCTTCGAGACCGCATTTCCCCCTATGAACCCGCACGACCTCTTCGCTCGTCGGGGGAGGCCCTCCTCTCGCTTCCATCAACTTCGCAGTTGCGGTTGGTGGGGACGAGGGAGAGGGCCTTCTCCGCCGTGGCCCCCCGGCTGTGGAACTCGCTCCCCAGGGAGATTAGGCAGGCCCCTACCCTACTCTCATTCAGGAAGAGCCTGAAAACTTGGCTATTCCAGAAGGCCTTCGTTGACTGATCCTTGTGGGATCATGTTATTTACCTATTAAGCAGTAGACCCTCTGGATTGTTTTTAGGATTCATTCCGCACTTTAAGTATTACACCTGCTGTATAATTATCCCTCCCTGATAACTTGATATTGCTTTGCACCTTGGCCTGGATCTTTTGACCCAAATCGGGATTTTAATATTATTGTGTATATTGACTTTTATGACTGTTTTTAATCATGTTGAAGTTTTACTGCTCGGTTTAATGTTTTATCTGATTTGTGCTGTCGTGTCTGGGCATGGCCCCACGTAAGCCGCCCCGAGTCCCTCCGGGGAGATGGGGCGGGATATAAGAATAAAATTATTATTATTATTATTATTATTATTATTATTATTATTATTATTATTATTATTATTATTGTTTTGTTTTTTGTTTTTTTGAAGTAACCCTTGCATAGGGCCTGTCTGGAAAGGCCATAAAGGACAACAAGGACTAGATTCTTGGAAGCAAATGCTAGATTTAATGAACTCTTGGTCTGACACACCAATGTTTTTCTGAAGCCCCATCTACACTGCCATATATTTCAATTTCAAACTGTGTTATATGATCTAGTATCTAGATTAATGTAATGCAATTTAATCGAATTGCACTGCATTATAGGAGTCTACACTGACCATGTAAGGCAGATTCAGACTGCTTCATATGGCAGTACAGATGGGGCTTTAGCTGCTACAATTATCCTTTTCCACAGTAATAAACAATGGGAAATGTGCATGATATCTGAGAGTAGGGTTCCCATACAGCTCTTGATCCTAACAGAGTTCCTCTGACCCATGCCAGACCTCAAAAATGGTTGTGTTTTGACTGGGAAAAAGTGTTCTTTGGATGAAAATAACATGACATAAACAGTTTTGCCTCTAAATATTGAGTTAGGCTACTAAATAAAACAGCAAGAAAATATTTCCAATCTGAAGGTAGCCATTTAAGGAAGTGTGATTAAGTATCATTCTGGCCCACTTAGCTGATAATATGTGGTGTTACCCCATGGACCGCCTCCTGTACCAAACTATACAATATTGTAGCCAAAAATACCACCAAAAATTGACAAGATCAGCAACTATAAAAGAAACCTGCAGCATCAAAAACAAACCACATTATTCAAATCATCATTTCAATTGGGTAATAATGACAGCTCTGACTGGATTACATGCACATTATTAAAAAGTTCCTAAAAGTACATTAGCACGGTTTTGGACTTGTAGGTATATGGATACAGAACATGTAAACTGGGTTTACAGAAAATGTTTTTGTGGTTATATCTAAATACAGGGATTTTAAAAATATAAAAAGAATGCAGTTCTGCTGAAACACATCCCCTACAGCCCAATAGTGAAGTTACTGGCCTGACTATAATGCCTGAGACTATTTCAACGGGTGCTTGTATTATTATTACAATTAGAGTTACAAGCTGGGTCGATACAGGGAACGCCGTGGATGTAGCATACCTGGATTTCAGTAAGGCCTTCGACAAAGTCCCCCATGACCTCTGGCAAACAAATCAGTCATATGTGGGCTAGGCAAAACTACGGTTAGGTGGATCTGTAGTTGGCTAAGCGAATGAACCCAAAGGGTGCTCACCAAAGGGTGCTCATCCTGGAAAGAAGTCACAAGCAGAGTGCCGCAGGGTTCCGTCCTGGGCCCAGTTCTGTTCAACATCTTTATTAATCACTTAGATGAAGGGTTAGAAGGCATGATCATCAAGTTTACAGACAACACCAAACTGGGAGGGATAGCTAATACTCCAGAAGACAAGCTGAATTCAGAATAATACTAACAGACTAGAGAGATGGGCCGAAACTAACAAAAAGAAGTTCAACAGGGACGAATGCAAGATACTTCACTTTGGCAGAAAAAATGAAATGCAAAGATACAGAATGGGGGATGCCTGGCTCGACAGCAGTACGTGTGGAAAAGACCTTGGAGTCCTCATGGACAACAAATTAAACATGAGCCAAAAATGTCATGCGGCAGCTAAAAAGGCCAATGGGGTTTTGGCCTGCATAAGTATAGTGTCTAGATCCAGGAAAGTTATGCTACCCCTCTATTCTGCCTTGGTCAGACCACACCTGGAATACTGTGTCCAATTCTGGGCACCGCAGTTGAAGGGAGATGTTGACAAGCTGGAATGTGTCCAGAGGAGGGCAACTAAAATGATCAAGGGTCTGGAAAACAAGCCCTATGAGGAGTGACTTAAAGAGCTGGGCATGTTTAGCCTGCAGAAGAGAAGGCTGAGAGAATACATGACAGTCATATATAAATATGTGAGGGGAAGTCATAGGGAGGAGGGAGCAAGCTTGTTTTTTGCTGCCCTGGAGACTAGGATGCGGAACAATGGCTTTAAACTATAGGAAAAGGGATTTCACCTGAACATCAGGAAGAACTTCCTAACTGTGAGAGCAGTGCAGTCGGAAGTGCCTTGAATGCTATTTCCTGCTTCTTGGCAAGGGGTGGACTGGATGGCCCATGAGGTCTCTTCCAACTCTTTTATTCTATGGTTCCTTTTAGTATGTCACGATTTCCTTTGTTGCGCAGACAGAAAAGGTAGGGCTTGGAGACATTATCCATGATCTAGAGCCCCAGAGGTTCCCCAGTCATGGTTAAAATAATAATAATAATAACTTTATTCTTGTATCCCGCCACCATCTCCCCGAAGGGACTCAGGGTGGCTTACACAAGGCATAAGGTGTCTAAAAGCAGGGCATGAAATAAAACACAATATAAAATACAATTGAATAAAACACATAAGCATGTAACAACAGTATAAAACACAGAATAAAACAGCGTTCATCTGTCAATGGATATAATCATCAACAGGCTGTAAACAATAGGGCCAGGAAATGGGAATAAGTACAGAGCTGTAACCATGGGACGAGGACATGGGATATAGTGCAAACAGAATAAATGCATATATCAACTAGAGTAGGGTTTGAATTCTATTTCATCTGTTTCTTTCGTGGTTTTGTATCGTTCCATCCATTCGGATTGCACGGAACGGCACAACCCCACAGGAACAAAAGAAACAGTGGAATGAACAAAGAAAAGGAACGGTAGCCATTTGGTTGGCTGATTTTTGGCACTTGGCTGTAGGCCCTGGCTGGCAGGGCTTACAGCTGAGTGCCGGGCATTCAACACTCATAAGCCCGGCTTGCAGGGCCTATGAGCATCAAGTGCTTGGTGCTTGACTGTAGGACCTGGGAGCCGAGCCTATGAACCATCGAGCACTCAATGCTTGTAGGCCCGGCTTGCAGGGCTTACAAGTCATCAAACACTCGATGTGATAGCACGGACCCCCCACCCCCTTTTTTCTTGAAATTCATCTGACCTGCAGCGGAGGGTTCCACAAATCCGGATCGCCTGCAAAGTGGGAGAACATTCTGACCGCAACAAATTATTATTATTAAAGTCTTTTCATTGCTTTCCCCAGCCCTAACATTGTAACTAATCCCCCAATAAAAGTATCCTCTTTTGTCTTGAAACTCTCTCCAGTGGCTACTTTGTATCCCTTTCTCTCTGACTCCTGCATGGAAAAACCTCTCTCCTTTCTTCCACTAACCTAACCACCATTGAGTGGAATGGCAGATGGAACAATTTAACCCATAACTTTATCAAAAACACTCCAAGCATGCCTATCTCTTATATTTAGCACTCTTTGAGGCTCCTGGTTCTGGCACCACCAACAGCGCCCGAATGGGTCCAGTTTGAAGCTCCAAATCAGCTGACTGTCAAAAAAACCCGGTTCCGTTTGCTTCTTTCTCCGTAACAGCCGCTTCTCGGCTCTCACGGCTGGCGGGCTGTTTCCAGGGAACTTGGACTTCTCTCCAAGGCTGCTGGTGGCAGACTGCCATTCCCTGGGAGAGAAATGTAGTTTCCTCAAGGACCAGCCGTGATCCTCCCCCGTTCATCCATTCATCTTCATTTTTATGAATGACCGGACTTCTCATTCATATGTTTGCCTTCAGTTCTATGAATCGCTGGGCTACCAAGAACTGGAATTAACATGAATCCCTTCGCATTATTATCGTCTGAACTGCTTATGAACTTTCCATGAATTGCATGCTTATATGTTTATGCAGGTCTTCAGGTCCCTTCAGAAAGAGGACAGTGTTGGGTCTTGCTTATTCTCCCTGGGGAGGGTATTCCAAAGCCAGGGGGCACCACCGAGAAGGATCTCTCCCTCAGCCTCACCAACCATGCTTGAGACGGGACCAAGAGGGCGGCCTCCCCAGCCGATCTTAGAGCCCTTGCCGGCTCTTAGGGGATGCAGTCATGAAGATGCACAGATGCACACTTTTTTTAATGTGAAAGTGTAAGGAAGAAGGGAATGACCTGCAAAAGGGAAGGTAACATGATAGCCATGTTTAAATATGTGAAAATATGTTTAAATATGTCATATTATAGATGAAGCCAGCATATTTTCTACTTTTCCAGAGACTAGGGGTCCATCTACACTTAAGCCAGTTTTATACTGGTATTGAATAAAGTGGTTTTGCTGTGCAGACCAGGAAATCCTGGAACCAGTTTGAGGCCTGGATGGTGATGGCACAAACTGCAGAACACTGATGTGCATTAAGGGCTTCCTTTTGCACGCTTCCATGGCCATTTGTTGGCTGCCATTGCTTCTTCCTTAATTAGTATTTCCTGTTTTACAGATATGACCATAACATTTCTGGCCTGGACCTTGATTGCCCTGTTCCAATTCCCTCCAAAGGAAAGAAAAGTTTATTGCTTATCTTCTCTTTCCAGTGAAACTAATTGTTTATTATTACGATTTTTATTCATTGCACATCTTAGATAGTCCTGTAGAAATTAAATGGTCAATCTATAGGCTACAAGATTTAAAACAAAGCTGTTGAGGTTTCCGTTGTTAGCTTGGTTTGTTTGTGATAGATCATAAAAAGGAAACCATCTTTCTAGAAATTGTCTATTCAAGGTTTTCCTGTTATTCCATTTGTTCTATTTCTTTAAAGGCCACAGGAAGCATCACTTTTACTTGGCTACTATTTAAAATGAAAGTCCAGCATGGTATAATGGCTTGAGCATTGGACTATGACTCTGGAGATCGGATAATATAGAATTGTACACTGTGATTTGTAATTGTACTGTGATATTGTACATAATGTACACACTTAATAAAAAGTAGTTTTTTTAAAGTCTCTGGGGACTAGAGTTCAACTTTGGGCAAGGATGTCAAACACAAACCCCTTCAGAACAATAATGGGACTTGATTTTGATATCCATGGGGGTCTTAGAACCAAATCTCATTGGACTGGCAGTCAGTGCAGCTAATGTAATAGTGAGGTGGTATACTATAATGGTGGGTCATTTCATACAAAGAATGGCAGAATGGTGGGGTTGGCCCATTTTTTCCAGTTCCCCATCTTTCACAGTGCTGATTTAAATAGGTATCCCCATAGAAGTAATTCAGGGGAGGGGGAGATACGGGAAAGGGAGGCATAAATTAATTCGGCCTAGGGCAAGAAAAAGAGCTCTTATAGATTTAAAACGGCCTCCTGATATGGTAAACTTGGGTGCCCAGGCTGGCGGTCTCTCCAGGTTAAAGGTGGTGCTGTTGAACGCCAGGTCTGTCAATGGAAAAACTGGATGAACAGGCAGACCTGGCGTGCATAACGGAGACCTGGTTGGATGAGGCTGGGGGTGTTAACCTCACCCAGCTTTGTCCACCAGGTTACACCATGCAGCACCAACCAAGATCTGGAGGGAGGGGAGGTGGTGTCGCAATAATCTATAAGGAGTCCATCCCCCTGACCAGGTGCCCCATCCCACAGTCAACCTTGTTTGAATGTGTCCACCTGAGGGTAGGTGACCGGGACAGACTGGGGATTCTGCTAGTGTACCGACCACCCCACTGCACTACAGTCTCCCTGCCTGAGCTAGCGGGGGTGGTCTTGGGCCTGGCATTGGAGTCCCAACAGCTCATTGTTCTGGGGGATTTCAATGTCCATGCCGAGACCAACCTTTCAGGCGTGGCTCAGGACTTCATGGCCTCCATGGCAACCATGGGGCTGTCCCAACGAGTATCTGGTCCCACCCACAGAGCTGGGCACACGCTTGACTTGGTTTTCTGTCACGGATGGGAGGAAAATGGAGTTGTGGAGGAGCTTACCATCGCTCCGTTGCCATGGACCGACCATCACCTGATCAGGTTTAGACTTGCTGCGCCCCTTAACCTCCGCAGGGGTGGAGGACCCATTAAAATGGTCCGCCCCAGGAGGCTCATGGATCCAGACGGTTTCCTGATGGCTCTTGGGGAGTTTCCCGCCACCTCGGCTGGTGATTCTGTCGATGCCCTTGTCGCTCTCTGGAATCGGGAGATGACTAGGGCAGTAGACACGATCGCTCCGGAACGTCCCCTCTCGAGTACCTGAGCTAAACCATCTCCTTGGTTTACTGAGGAGCTGGCAGCAATGAAGCGAAAGAAGAGGGGACTAGAGCGCGTGTGGCGTTCAAAACCGAATGAGTCAAACCGAACACGGCTGGGCTCTTATCTTAAGGCTTATGCCGCAGCAATAGACGCTGCAAAGAACTCTTTCTTTGCAGCTAATATTGCGTCCGCACAGAACCGTCCGGCGGAGCTGTTCCGAGTTGTCAGAGGTTTGTTATATCCCGTCCCTCAAGACGGGATCCCTGACAACTCGGCAGCCCGCTGTGAAGCATTTGCTCAGTTCTTTGCGGACAAAGTCGCTTTGATCCGCTCTGGATTTGACACCATATTAACGGCAGTCTCCGAGGATGTAACAAGTGCACCTGCTTGTCCTATTTTGATGGATTCGTTTCAATTGGTTCAGCCCGAGGACATGGACAAGGTGCTTGGAGAGGTGAGGGCGACCACATGCATCCTAGACCCCTGCCCATCCTGGCTGGTGAGAGAAGCCAGAGGGGGATTGGCCCAGTGGGTGAAGGTGGTGGTGAATGCCTCCCTTCGGGAAGGCATATTTCCAGCGAGCCTTAAATTGGCTGTGATCAAACCGCTGTTGAAGCGGACCCCACTCAATTGGAGAACTATCGGCCTATTTCCAATCTCCCCTTCTTGGGCAAGGTCGTGGAACGTGTGGTGGCTGCACAACTCCAGGCATTCTTGGTAGATACTGATTTTCTGGATCCGGCGCAGTCTGGCTTCAGGCCGGGGCATGGTACCGAGACAGCCTTGGTCGCCTTAGTAGATGATCTACGCCGCGAACTGGACAGGGGGAGTGTGTCCCTGCTGGTTCTGTTGGGTTATCTAAGCAATCATGCATGCATTTTCAATGTGGGATGGTTTATGTAGTTAGTTATGTCTGTTGCTTAGTAACCTGACAAGCTGCATTCCAGAGTTGATGACACCATTTAGTGGGTTTTGCATATGAAATGGGAAATGGGTGTATCCTTTCTGGGGACACACAGGAAGTGATGTACAGATGCCTCTTCCTGTCTCTTCCTCTTCGCTCCTGATCATGCCATGCTGATGTTCCTGTCTGTTAAGAGATATGTAGTTTCCTGAACTGTTTTTCTTTGGAACTAAGATGTTTTTGCCTGTATGACCATCATCATACAAGATTGTGAGTAAACATATTTTTGCTATTTTATTTGATGTCTCTGATGCTTATTTTATGCGCATGATTTTTAAAGGGAAAGGGAGGCTGGATATTTTGTCTTATTGTTTATTTTCTTTTTACCTCTGCTCACATAAACCCCTAGTTTTCTGCGTTTTTACTGCTCTGCACTAATATTTAACTAATATTGGAATCATAATCTTAACAGGTTATGAAAATATATTCCTATTAGGTTATGGGCCCAGACACAAAAAGGGGATATATTTTTAAAAGAGCAATTTTAAGAGGTAATATTTTGTTTTGACTCTTTGTTTGAAGAGAAGTTTCAGAGCTTCTACAGTACAGAAAGCTCACACATTGAGAAGGCATTTCCTGCTTCTTTTGTTGTGGCTGAGGCTTGAAGATTGCCTGAAGGCAAATCCTTTTGTGTTTTAAATAGCCTGGCTGCATGGTCGCCATTTGAATGTTTGCAGGCCTTGGCAGCCAGAGGCTTGACTTTTAAAAGGACATTTTTTTTCCTCCTCCTTTCTCCTGTGCATGTGCTTATCAGAGAACCATTTTGATTTTTCTTTTTGGCCCATTTTTCATTTTAAGCCAATATTTTGAGATTTTGATTTTGATCTTTCACTCTTTTTGGAATTCCTATATTTTTGATTGAAGAATTTTGATTTTTGGAATTTTGTTTGAAAGATGGATGATAGAGAGAGAATGTATTTGTTGAGAGACGATTTGAACAGCCATAATTTTCATTATTGGCATGATAAAGTGTTGATACTCCTTGAGTATGAGAGAGTGTTGGATTGTATTGAGAGAACATGTCCAGAGTCTAATGAGGAAGCTATTTCAGATTGGAAAGTGAAGGATGCAAAAGCCAGATATTTGATCACTTCTTCTCTGAAAACTAAGCAAATGATGTATGTAAGAGATTGTGTAACAGCCAAGGATATGCTGGATGCACTAAAACGCACATTTGGCCATATTCCAAAGCTGGCTGCTATTGGATTGTTGAAGAGACTTATGAAAACAGAGCTTAAGGATAAGAAAGAGTGTGATAAACATTTAGAAAATTTTACAGAAATGCTTGATAAGTTAAAGATGTCTGGTTTTAACATTGAAGATTTCCATAAAGTTGGATTATTAATTGGCTCTTTGGGCAATATTTTTGACCCATTTTTGTCTTCAATTGAGTCCAATCCAGATATAACTTTTAATTTGGCCGTTGCAAGGTTCAGAGACTTCTGCAATGATCAGCATAGAAGTTCACATGTGGATAGCCCCAAAGCAAATGAATCAAGTCGCCACCCTCATAGGGGCGGAGTTTCAAGGGACAGCCCAAAGGGGAGTACATGTTTTAATTGTGGAAAATTTGGTCACATTGCTAGATTTTGTCGCCTACCAAAGAAAGATGGTACGCCATCTGGTGGCAATAAGCAAGTAAAGCAACAAAAGAAAGTTTTTACAAACAAGCCTGCTGGAAACAGACAATCACATAGAGGCTTGATGGTTGCTCATTCTATTTTAACAATTAATGAGAACAAAGACAAAGTAGATGTTTGTATTGTTGATTCAGGTTGTACACAGCATAGCTCAAATAACTCTGAGAATTTTGTTGAACTGAATCAAGGAGTTAAAGGTGATTTGAGAGTAGCTAATGGAGATTTATTGAAAATAAAAGGATCTGGAAAGTGTATTGTGAAATGTAGTTTGCCTGATGAGGTTGCTGTAACTGAGATTTCAGATGTTCTTTACATTGATTCACTTCAATGCAATATGCTAAGTTTTAGTTCCATGGACAAGAAGGGATTTGCAATTCATTTTGAGAATGGTCAATGTGATATTACAAAAGAAGGTGTTTTATATGCCAAAGCTTTTGAAAAGAATGGAATGTATGAATTGTGTGTTTCATCTGAGCAAGCCAACATGGTTAAGACACATGTTGATGGAAAGAATCTTGAAATTTGGCATAGACGTTTTGGTCATAGAGATGCAAATGCAATTCTGCAGTTGCAGAAGGACAATTTGGCTACAAACCTTGAGATAAGCAATACAGCTTTTGATAAATGTGTAGTCTGTGTTCAACAGAAAGCAGTGAGTCCCTCTTTTCCTGTCAACACTGAAAAGAGATCTACTAAGATTCTAGATTTAATTCACAGTGATATTTGTGGTCCCTTTAAGACTTCATTTGGAGGAAATAATTATGCAGTTATTTTCTTAGATGATTTTTCAAAGTTTTGTGTTTCTTATATTCTGAAAGACAAATCTGGAGCTCAAGACATGTTGCAGAGATATGTTGCTATGGTGAAGACTAAGTTTGGATGCACACCAAAAGCTATTCAAACTGACTGTGGTAGTGAGTACACTTCACATCGCACACAAAGGTTCCTGGGAGAGAATGGAATTCAGCATATTAAGAGTGTTCCTTATACTCCTCAGCAAAATGGAGTGGCTGAAAGGAAGCTTAGGTCTCTAGTTGAGATGACAAGGTGTATGTTAAAAGATGTAAATCTTCCAGATTGCCTCTGGGGCGAAGCTTTTGCCACTGCTACTTTTCTTCAGAATTGTCTACCAACGAAAGGCGCTACTAAAACTCCTTTTGAGTTGTGGACTGGTAATGTGCCAAGTATGAAACGCATCAAAAAGTTTGGAAGTATAGCTTATGATTACATTCCCAAGCAGAAAAGGCACAAGTTGGACTGTAGATCTGAACAAACTATTTTAGTTGGTTATGCACCTGCAAATAAAGGCTATAGAGTCATGAACTTAATGACTGGTGAAGTATCTACATGACATGTAGTGCATTTTGATGCACAGAGCAAAATCAATCTAAAAGGGACTGTGCTAGATTTTTCAGATGAAGAAGAGAATACTACTTTACAGCTTACAGAGTCCATTGATGATGTACCAACAATTTCTTCAATTGACACACTGGAAATGTCACCGGAGTTCATCCAGAGAGGCAAGGAACGCACCACAGACGCTAGAGGCAGTACACAAACAGGAGGGTCAGAAGATGATGCTGGTGAGTTGTGTCCTGGAGTAGATGGATCTGCGGAGGTAGGTTGTCTTCCAGAACAAACTCACAGATATTCATTGCGTCCTAACAGAGGTGTACCACCCTCAAGATTGTCTTACCTTGCAGAGTCAAAATTATCCAGTGAACCGTCTACTATAGAAGAAATTAAGATGCTACCTGCCACAGAAGCTGAACAGTGGAGGAAAGCAGCACAAGAAGAGATTGATGCTCTACACAAGAATGGAACTTGGACACTAACTGAACTTCCACCTGGTAAGAAACCAATTGGATGCAGATGGGTATTCACATTTAAGAGACATGCAGAAGGAAGAATTGAGCGCTACAAAGCGAGACTAGTTGCTCAGGGATTTTCTCAGAAGTATGGAGTTGATTATGATGAAACTTTTGCACCTGTAGTGAAACACAGCACCATAAGACTACTTCTAAGCATTGCAGCTTCAAAGAAGATGACTGTACGACATCTAGATGTTAAGACTGCATTCCTGCATGGAAAGATTACAGAAAGTCTATTTATGAGACAACCACCTGGTTTCGAGGACAAGAGAAGACCTCACCTTGTTTGTAAACTTCACAAGGGTCTATATGGACTTCGTCAATCAGCGAAAGCCTGGAATGACAAATTAGATGAAATGCTGAAGCAATTGGGATTCAAGCAAGGAGAAGCAGATCAGTGTTTGTACACTAGAACCAAAAATGGACATTGTACTTTTATTCTGACCTATGTAGATGATCTTATTGTATCAACTGAATCAGATGGTGATTACACCGAGGTTGTACGACATTTGAGCAAACAAGTTGAATTGAAAGAACTTGGGGATGCTATGTACTATCTTGGAATACAAATCAAGAGAGAGGAAGATGGATCTTTTCTCTTGAGTCAGAAGCAAAAGATTATAGATTTGCTGGAAGTTACTGGACTTCAAGATGCAAAAACAGTAGCTACACCAATGACTACAGATTTCTTGAGAAACAATGAAGAAAGTGAACTTTTGCCAAACAACAACCAGTATAGAACTGCTATAGGAAAGCTCCTATATTTAGCTACCAGTACCAGACCAGATATATCGTCTGCTGTTGGAATTCTAAGCAGAAAGGTCAGTGCACCTACTCAGAGAGATTGGATAGCTGTCAAAAGAGTTGTAAGATACCTGAAAGGAACAATGGACTTACAATTGAAGTTACCAGCAAGTGACAAACCAAGATTGATTTGTTACTCAGATGCTGACTGGGTTAGTGATTCTTCAGATTGTCAATCAACTAGCGGATATCTGTTTATGTACGGAAATGGTCTTATCGCTTGGGCCAGCCGGAAGCAAGAATTAGTGGCTAAATCCACTACTGAAGCAGAATACATAGCCGTTTCCCTAGCATCAGATGAACTTTTGTGGCTTCATCAACTTCTGACTGACTTTGGAATTGATGAGCAGAAGCCTATTCAAGTGTTTGAACCAAAGTTGTATCAAGTTTGCCAAGTCTGAGAAGATGATGATGCGTACAAAGCATATTGGGATAAGGTACCATACTGTACGCAAACTTTCTCAAGATGGAATGGTTGAATTGACATACTGTCCAACAAAGGAGATGGTGGCGGACATTTTGACTAAACCGTTACCTAGAGATGGTTTCCAAGACCTCCGTGTCAAGATGGGACTAATTGTTTAAAATGCATGACAGATTGAGGAGGGCTGTTGGGTTATCTAAGCAATCATGCATGCATTTTCAATGTGGGATGGTTTATGTAGTTAGTTATGTCTGTTGCTTAGTAACCTGACAAGCTGCATTCCAGAGTTGATGACACCATTTAGTGGGTTTTGCATATGAAATGGGAAATGGGTGTATCCTTTCTGGGGACACACAGGAAGTGATGTACAGATGCCTCTTCCTGTCTCTTCCTCTTCGCTCCTGATCATGCCATGCTGATGTTCCTGTCTGTTAAGAGATATGTAGTTTCCTGAACTGTTTTTCTTTGGAACTAAGATGTTTTTGCCTGTATGACCATCATCATACAAGATTGTGAGTAAACATATTTTTGCTATTTTATTTGATGTCTCTGATGCTTATTTTATGCGCATGATTTTTAAAGGGAAAGGGAGGCTGGATATTTTGTCTTATTGTTTATTTTCTTTTTACCTCTGCTCACATAAACCCCTAGTCTTCTGCGTTTTTACTGCTCTGCACTAATATTTAACTAATATTGGAATCATAATCTTAACAGGTTATATTCCTATTAGGTTCTGCTGGACCTCTCAGCGGCCTTCGATACCGTCGATCACGGTATCCTTCTGGGGCGCCTTGCCGGGATGGGTCTCGGGGGTACTGTTCTTCAGTGGCTCCGGTCCTTCCTGGAGGGTCGTTCCCAGATGGTGTCATTGGGGGACACCTGCTCGGCCCCACAACCATTGACTTGTGGGGTCCCGCAGGGGTCAATACTGTCCCCCATGTTGTTTAACATATACATGAAGCTGCTGGGAGAGATCATCCGGAGTTTTGAGGTGAGGTGTCATCTGTACGCAGATGATGTCCAGCTCTGTCACTCCTTCCCACCTGTCACTAAGGAGGCTGTTCAGGTCCTGAACCGGTGTCTGGCCGCTGTGTCGGACTGGATGAGGGCGAACAAATTGAAACTTAATCCAGACAAGACAGAGGTCCTCCTGGTCAGTCGCAGGGCTGAACAGGGAATAGGGTTACAGCCTGTGTTGGATGGAGTCGCACTCCCCCTGAAAACACAGGTTCGCAGTCTGGGGGTTCTCCTGGACTCATCGCTGAGCCTGGAGCCCCAGGTCTCAGCGGTGGCCAGGGGAGCCTTTGCACAACTCTGCCTTGTGCGCCAGCTGCGCCTGTTCCTTGGGAGGTCTGACTTGGCCATGGTGGTCCACGCTCTGGTTACAGCTCGTTTGGACTACTGCAACGCGCTCTACGTGGGGCTGCCTTTGAAGACGGCTCGGAAGCTCCAACTAGTACAACGGGCGGCAGCCAGACTAATAACAGGAGCGGCTTACAGGGAGTGTACTACTCCCATGCTGAGCCAGCTCCACTGGCTGCCGATATGCTACCGAGCCCAATTCAAAGTGCTGGTTTTGACCTACAAAGCCCTAAATGGTTCTGGCCCATCTTACCTGCCCGAACGTATTTCCCCCTATGAGCCTTCTAGAACTCTTAGATCATCGGGGGAGGCCCTGCTCTCGGTCCCACCAGCCTCGCAGGTAAGGCTGGTGGGAACGAGGGACAGGGCCTTCTCGGTGGTGGCTCCTCGGCTGTGGAACACCCTCCCCAGCAACATAAGGCAGATACCAACTCTCCTAGGCTTCAGGAAAGCCTTAAAGACATGACTGTGCACACAAGCTTTTAATGAATAAGAACATGGACTTTACATGACCTGTACGAAGACTTGAGGATTCTGGATGAATGGATTTTAATCTTGGACATTCTTAAAATTTTATATAATGTGATTTTATTTTGTAATGGTACCTGTTTTATATGAACTGTTATTTTGTGGATTGTTTTATATGAATTGTTGTTTTTACATTGTCTTTAGGCATTGAATTTTTGCCTATTTACTGTAAGCCGCTTTGAGTCTCCTCGGAGAGAAAGGCGGGGTAAAAGTGATGTAAATAAATAAATAAATAAATATGGCGGGGGAGGGGGGAAACTAAACAATCAGAAATTCCTGTGTTTTGAATGAACATACGGTATAGAAGAGGGAATTTCAACAAGTGTTGCTAGGAGCCCCTGGTGGTGTAGTGGACTAAAACCTCGTGACTTGAAGGTTGAGTTGCTGACCTGAAAGCTGCCAGGTTCGAATCCCACCCAGGGAGAGCATGGATGAGCTCCCTCTATCAGCTCCAGCTCCATGCGGGGACATGAGAGAAGCCTCTCACAAGGAGGGTAAAAACATCAAAACATCCGGGCGTCCCCTGGGCAACGTCCTTGCAGACGGCCAATTCTCTCACTCCAGAAGCTTCTCAAGTTGCTCCTGACACACAAAAAAAGTGTTGCTTGTCAGACAATATTAAGCAATACCTGTTAGAATTCCTTCTTCTGCACAATATTTTAAAGGTGTAAGAACACTCAAACATTTCACTCTGACAATCCTTGGGCGGAAAAATATTACCCGCTTATTCTTTTTTGGCGTTAGAGATGCAGCTACACTTATAGTCATAAAGTAGCTTCCCAATTAGCTCCCAGTGAATGCGAGATTGCCAGGACAGGTTTATCCTTTGCTCCAAGTCAGGATCATGATAGTCTTTTTAGCAGCATATGAATCCTTTGCCAGGTTGGCTTTTAAGGGCCTGGCTTTGGTGATTATGTTGTCATTTGGTAGAAGGGGTTGAAAAACTAATTTTAAAAACCAGAATAAAACTTGCTCAATCTTGCCTTTGACCCTCCTTCTTCTTGACTATAATGGCTTCAATAAGAAAGATGTGTCCTAGAAATGACTGTAGAAGACATGGAAACAAGAAAACAGTTGGAAATTATAACTGAGATCTTAGGCTCTTAAACCCAACAGGAAAGTTGTGCTCCTACAAACAAAATTAATGGGACAATGGAAATCAACAATAAGGCCACCTTTAAGTCTTTAAGTCTATTTTCAGTTAGGAAAGGATGAGATCGCTAATTCCCAGAAAATGGTTTATGCCTCTGAGGCAGCTTTTAATTGTTATTAAAAACAATTTTAATAACAATCCTAGGAGATGGTTCATGGATCTCATGTGGAAAAGGGTAACCATGTGGCACTTTGTGTCTGCCTTGGCCAGGGAAACAGTGGTTTTTCATATATTGTTGGACTCCGGGTTCCATCGGCTCCATCACTATGGCTGATGGTGAAGGATGATGGAAGCTGTGGTCCATCAATCTCTAGATAGATGCAGGTTTCCCATATGTCGAGTGTGCATAGGATATATACAAAATTTCATCTGCTAGAGTCAAAGTAACCTAGAGATTCCTTATCATGGCACCACTCTCCTTTTTACCCAAGTCATTTCTGTGGATAGATAACACTGGCCAGCACACATTTGGTGCTTCAAATGTTAGTCCTATTTCTATTTGACCTGCTGATTTCAAAAACGACACCAGTTTTCCTCTATCAGTTCTAGGTTTTGAGATACAGAACATATGTCATCTACCATTTTCAGCAGTTATTTAAACATATAATCAATGTATATATGTATCATCTATTAGTTCCTATCATTTATAAAATCTTTCCACTAATGATCAAAAACAAAATTTGTTAAAACATAGTTATCTTCTACAAAGAATCAATAAAGGGTTAGTAATTTTATGAAACCATAGTATTAGCCTTAATCTTTATCAATTAACATGCTTAAACAAAGGATTATTCTAGCTCTCTGTAAATATGTAATAAATATCTCAGATAGAAAGTTTTTTTTTTAATAAGGCAGCCCTCCCAACTTTTTCTAACCTAGCTATACATTTGCTCAATATCTACTGTTCTACATAGCTACCAACCAGATTTTTATTAAACTATCATTGATCTCTTTTCTTATACATTGATCTGACTTATAGTTAACTTGTCTCTCATATACCTTATATCTATATCTATCTAACATGTTTTTCAACCATTTTTTAAAACTGGATGTATTTTTTTTTTTAAATTGTAATTTATATGCCTTTTGATTTTATATGTTCACATAAACAAGAGAAGATGGGATCTGGTGCCTTAATATTAAAAAATAATGTTTTTAATGTTAAAAAAATAATAGAAGCTTCAGTTTACAAATTGAATCTAAATTCTGAGATGCCAGTAGGTACAAAGCATTTGGTGCAAGGTGTTCTCAGTAATATCCTTTACTTTTCTTTTCAATTCAAAAGCATTGCAAGCTGAGTCATGCAGTTCTGTGGTCACATATCTCAAGAGCTTGACACAGCTTGAAATACATTTTTCTTCTATGCACTGATGATTTGGTATCATAGAAGTCAATGGACAGCGAAGCAGGCAATCCTGTAACAAAATGTTCTTATATTTCATATATATATAAAGATAAAGGTTTTCCATTGACATTAAATCTAATTGTATTTAACTCTGGGGGTTGGTGCTCATCTCCATTTCTAAGCCGAAGAGCCGGCGTTGTCTTTAGTGCTGTTACCTTCCTGCCGAAGAGGTACCTATTGATCTACTCACATTTGCATGTTTTCAAACTGCTAAGTTGGCAGAAGCTGGGGCTAATAGTGGGAGCTCACCCTGCTCCCAGGATTCGAGCTGCTGACCTTTTGGTTAGCAAGTTCAGCAGCTCAGTAGTTTAACCTGCTGTGTCACAGGGGGCTTCATGATATATTGTAGCATTTACAGCAAGTATAAGTAACCTGAAGATCTTTGAGGTTTTTTGAATGGAGATGTGTAACCAGAGCCGGCCCTAGGCAATTTTCAAGTGTAAGCAAGCATCATTTTAGTGCCCCCCCTCCCGAAACCAATCACTGAAAAATAAAAGGTAGAAGGTAGAGGTGAATAGAATATATATATATATATATATATATATAGTCCCTGCATATGTGTTTGTTTGTGTGTGTATGTGTGTATATATATATATGTGTGTGTGTGTGTGTGTGTGTGTGTATAGGTAAAGGTAAAGGTTTCCCCTGACGTTAAGTCCAGTCATGTCTGACTCTAGGGGTTGGTGCTCATCTCCATTTCTAAGCCCAAGAGCCGGCGTTGTCCATAGACACCTCCAAGGTGTCTATTGATCTACTCACATTGGCATGTTTTCGAACTGCTAGGTTGGCAGAAGCTGGAGCTAACAGCGGGCACTCACTCTGCTCCCGGGATTTGAACCTGAGACCTTTCAATCTGGAAGTTCAGCAGCTCAGTGCTTTAACACACTTCGCCACCGGGGCTCGTGTATATATAATATACATACACACAATGTGGAAAATATGTGGAAAGGTAGATAGATAAGTAGGGAGCCACAGCGGAGGAACCTTCCCGGGAGCAAGGCCTGATAATAATAATAATAATAATAATAATAATAATAATAATAATAATAATAATAAATCACCTCTTGCAATATCCAAGTTGGCTCACTGCTACAGAATCTTAGGAGCTGTAGTTTGGTATGGTACCATTATTGGCAGAGAAAGCTAAGCTGTGGGAGTTGAAATCCAATCATTTATCCTCCCTATAGAATCAATTTTATATGCACTTTTAGCTATGATTTATTTGCTATTTTATTGTGTTGTGTTTTTATTATTGTATATGGCATTGAATATTTGCCTTTGCATTTGGAAGCTGCCCTGAGTCCTTTTGGGGAGAGACGGCAGGTTAGAAATAAAATACAGTAGAGTCTCACTTATCCAAGCTAAACGGGCCAGCAGAAGCTTGGATAAGCGAATATCTTGGATAATAAGGAGGGATTAAGGAAAAACCTATTAAACATCAAATTAGGTTATGATTTTACAAATTAAGCACCAAAACATCATGTTATACAACAAATTGGACAGAAAAAGTAGTTCAATGCGCAGTAATGTTATGTTGTAATTACTGTATTTACGAATTTAGCACCAAAATATCATGATATATTGAAACATTGACTACAAAAATGGCTTGGATAATCCAGAAACTTGGATAAGCGAGGCTTGGATAAGTGAGACTCTACTGTAGAATAATAACTACTACTACTACTATTATTATTATTATTATAAAATTTCTGGAGGACTAAAGTTTGCCCATGCCTGCTCTATACTGCACTTTCCAGAACTTTCCCATCACAATCTGCTATTGAGCTGGATACATGATTAAGACATTATTTCCAACTTACTGAAGTTGGCTGTATATGTTTTGGCTGAGGGGGCAGAAATTGCCTTAAAGCCATCTTGTGCAGCTTCAAACACTTGAGAAAATTTTACACTATAGCCAGATATTTCCAAGGTCGTACCCAAAGGCCTTGGCAAATACAGTAGAGTCTCACTTATCCAAGCTAAACGGGCCAGCAGAAGCTTGGATAAGCGAATATCTTGGATAATAAGGAGGGATTAAGGAAAAGCCTATTAAACATCAAATTAGGTTATGATTTTACAAATTAAGCACCAAAACATCATGTTATACAACAAATTGGACAGAAAAAGCAGTTCAATACGCAGTAATGCTATGTTGTAATTACTGTATTTACGAATTTAGCACCAAAATATCACGATATATTGAAAACAATGACTACAAAAATGGCTTGGATAATCCAGAAACCTGGATAAGCAAGGCTTGGATAAGTGAGACTCTACTGTATACCCTTTTTTGAGATGGATCTAAATCAGGCATGGGCAAACTTTGGCCCTCTAGATGTTTTGGACTTCAACTCCCACAATTCCTAACAGCCAGTATTTGAGAACACAGAAATGCTGGACCACTCTAAAACCCACCATGTCAGACTACACAAAGAAACCATTGAAATCCACAAGAAGCACATGGACAATTTCAACAGAAAAGAGGAAACCATGAAAATAAACAAAATCTGGCTACCAGTATTTTAAAAAAGCTAAAATCAGGACAGTGAATAAAGAACAACACCCAGAAAATGGGAATTCCAGACAGGAAACAATCAGGGCCAGCTAATACCTCCCAACAAAAGATTCCCCCAGGCAGGAAGCAGCCAGGCTTTGAAGCTGCAAGGCTATTCAATGCTAATCAAGGTGACCAATTGCAACATTCACACTTGCCTCCCACAGACAAGAGTTCTTTCTCCCATCCTGGACCTTCCACAGATATATAAACCCCACTTGCCTAGTTTCCCACAGACGTCAAAACCTCTGAGGATGTCTGCCACAGATGTGGGTGAAACGTCAGGAGAGAATGCTTCTGGAACATGGCCATAGAGCCCGGAAAACTCATAGCAACCCATCCAGTAGGCTGTTGCTGAACAACCTATGAACTTTTAGCATTAAAGGAAAAAATGCCTAAGATTTTATCACTTAATACTGTTGGCATGTATGGAGAAGAAGAATAGAATGCTTCTATACCAGACAAGAGCAGACTTTGCCCATGTCTGGTGTTAGGAATTGTGGGAGTTGAAATTCAAAACAATCTGACAGAAAACTGGGAGTTGTAGTTTGACATGGTACTGGCTCTCTTCTGCAGGGAAGGCTAGGGACTTTGTAAAACTACAACTCACATGATTACATGGCACTGAATCTGTTGCAATTGAGCTGGTGCCATAATCCTTTCCGGGAGCAGGAGCTGTTTTGGGTTTGGCGTCTCCTTTGGCTCTGAGGATTCTCTTTAGGAAGGCTCGCCTGGCTCTAGGGTTTCCCCTTTAAGCCTAACTGGCTGGTTTGGAAAGAAGCAAAACCAAAGCGGAAGGCTCCAAGGCAGGGTGAGGAGGACAAGCCATGGCTCTTTCTTCTCTTCTTTCTTCCCTTCTCTTCCCTCCCTCCCTCCTTGCTTTTCTCCCCCCTCCTCTCTCTCTCTGCGACCTCTCAGGCTTCTACTGAGCCGGTGGTCCCTGCGGGGGGGGGGGGCCTCAACGGCACCCCGGGGGACCGTGCGCTCCAAGCGGGGTCCTCACTGGCCTCCATGTTGGACCGGGGCTGTTTGTATGATAGCCTTATGTTCTGTCCCAATAGGGCATCTTTGTTAGTACCCATTGCCACAAGTGTAATTCTCAATGTGTTTGATATAAGGTACATTGTTCTCAACTTATCAGGCTTGATTCTTTGTGGATTTTTTTGTCTTTTATAGATCTGTGTTTTAGTTCTCATCTTAGATTCTTTCTGCTGTCCTAGGAGTCTTGTCTATACATCTCATCAAATTCTTCTATTCTTTCTCTCTCTTTGTTCTGTCATTTGCATCAATCCTTGTTTCCACAACAAGTCAAATCCTAGTGACAGCATGGATGGTGGTTGTGAAATAATAGCAATGCCTTGTACCTCTCACTTTTCAATCCCAGATGACAAAGATATGACTTACTCCTGGCAGAAAGACCTAATGCACCAAATAAATAGGTTTTGTTGGGACCATTTGTTACATTTAACATGTGTAAACATCACAGTTTGTGCCTCCTAAGGACCAAAAAGATTTCTGGATCAGTCTTTTCGTGTAAATATTTTTTTATTGAGTGATGCAAACACATAAAACACACATTGGGCAATAAGGGACATAGGGGAAAAGGGGGGAGTGGGGGCATGGGGCGGTAGGGTGGTTGGGGGGGGGTGAAGTATGGACAGTCCCAGTCTTTCTCCTCTGAGGTATATGGGGGAGGGGGCGACATGGGGGAGGATAAAAACAAAAAAAGAGGGAAAAAACAAAAGCCAAAGACCCACATTGTCCGTAGACACCTCCAAGGTTATGTGGCCGGCATGACTGCATGGAGTGCCATTACCTTATCGCCAGAGCAGTGCTTATTGATCTACTCACATTCGCATGTTTTTGAACTGCTAGGTTGGCAGAAGCTGGGGCTAACAGCAGGAGCTCACCCCACTCCCCAAATTTGAACCACCGACCTTTCAGTCAGCAAGTTCAGTGGCTTGGTGGTTTAACCCACTGCGCCACCGTGGACTCCTTTAATAACAATTACTTGTGAGTAAATCTGATTAGGCTGTTGTGTACTTAACTTTGCTCCTCATGTCTCCTTTGAAACATCATTACATATAGCCCAAAGAGATTACATTTCCCTTAACATAAAATTGGAAAAGATCTCTCTTGCTATCAAGACTTCCTCTGTTGTGACTGCGCCTTCGGGGATTATGGTTGATGGTGATGGAGAGGAAGAAAAAACCCTCGTGATGAGGGTTCACTGGAGGAGTTGCGCAGGAAGCGACTTAGAGAGCTATATGGGGAATCTTCTGAGGAAGATTCAGATGGGGAGATGGATGCTGAGGAACAGGTGGTGGCTGGGGAAGCGGGCACTGAATGGGCACAGCCACCGGAGATGTCTGGGGATTTGGGGCTTATGGGTACTTCTGAACCTGGGGTTTCTGCAGGAGCTGATCCCAATTGGGATGCTTGGAGAAGGGAGGATGGTTCTTTAAGTGTTCATGGGGCTAAGTGTGGGCAGGATGATTGGGACTCCGACGAATTGCTAGGTACTCCAGATCCACGAGCTCTAGCTGTGTGGAGTTCAGACTCTGGGTAGATTTGGGACACCTGGTGTTTGGGTGTGAGTGTTTGGTCACCCAGGAGGAAGGGGAATAAAATGGGAATGTTTGGCCACTGCACTTTGCGTGTGGCAAGGTGTTGCTGAGGCGCCATTGGGATCTCTGTGTTTCTGGACTTGGACTGTGATTCGGATCTGCTGATACCATCTGGCTTGGCTCTCGCTGTGTCTTATCGTGGACCTGTTTTGGATGACTGCACCCTCTTCGGACTTTGGATTGAATTTGACCTGGCTTCTGTCTACGCCCTCTGACTGACGTACTCCCGGCTTCTGACTATTGGTTTGTCTTTCGGAATTTCTGCTGCCTCCTGACCTGACCTTGGATTCTTCTGACGACAGCTATTCATCATCCCTTTGAGGCTCTCGGCTTATCTGCACCGTGGAAGCAGCTTTACTGCTTTTCTAGTTTGTTTATTTTCCAGCAATTAACTCTATTTGTTTTCTAAAGCTGAATTGAAGCGTTATTTAGTTTTTTATTGAATGCCAGCATGGGAAATTAGCGTGGCTCGTTTTTGAGTTATTATTGTCCAATCTACTCTCGAAACACTGAAAAGTGAAGTGTTTCAAGGATATTTCCTGTGTTTATGTTTTTTTTTGGCTTATCTTCGGAATAAACCTTGTTTTGTATGTTAACTGGCGTCTGACTCTTGACATCCTCATTTAGCAAAGCAATTGTTTTGAAGGTGTTATTCATTGCAACTGGCTGCTACTGTGTTTTCACCTCACATTGACCTATTTATGAATTTGTGTTTGTGATTTTTTTCATTCTTTCACTGAAGTGCCATGTCACACACAGCAGTTTCAGAATGTGGAAACTATTACGGCTGGCTATATACACTTCCTTTCAATATCCAAAGATGTGAATGTCAGAAAACATGGCCCAGATTTCTTCTGGTGTTTTAATTGTGCTGAGTATCCTTCATCCAAAATGCTTGGGGGGAAGTGTTTTGGGTTTCAGACTTATTTGGATTTTGGAATACCTGTATTTGCATTTATCTACTTAAAGAAATATCTTGGAGATGAGACCCAAGTGTAAACATGAAATTTATTTGTGTTTTATATATATCTTATACACACAGCCTGAAGGTAATTTTACAGAATATTTTTAATAATTCTGTGCATGAAACAAAGTTTGTGTACATGGAACCATCAGGAAGCAAAGGTGTCACTATTTCAGCCACCCATGTGGACAACTTTGGATTTCTGAATTTTTCAGATTTCAGAATTCAGAAGCATGTTAATATCTCAATGAGCTCCGATAGCATGCAATTGAGGAATTGGTGTTTGCTGGAGATTTGTGATATTTGCTTGAGTAATTGAGAAGCTTGTTGTTTTGAAAGACTTTCATACAAATATTAACACACATACACTCCACTCTGAGAGAATAAACTGGAAGTTATTTGCATATAGTTCTTTTCAGTGAAGGCTAGTGGCATCCATGTCAGTGGGCTGGGAAATTAACTTAGGGTTTTAATCCAAAATTTAAAGGAGATATTCAAACTACTGAATCTTATCCATAAAACAGGTTTAGTATCATGGACAGCATCGTTACAGTTGAACTGAAGTCTGGAGCATATGCAATCGGAAGCCACCAGCCTTCATGGGTTTGTTTTCCCTTGAAGACGAAGTCTTCTGTTTGTTCCTATAAGGCAAGTTCTATCAGTTTTGTCAGGGAAGGATCTTGATTCAGTCATGCCAAAGGCATCTGTATTGCAAGATCTTGGGTGGATCTTCCTTTTGGTCCAAAGAACATGTCAGCATTGGGTAGTGTGTTGGATCGGGACTTGGGATATCTGGGTTCCAGTTCCAATTGAACCGACTGAACCAAATAAATGACCTTGGGCCTCTTTTCACCCTGAACTACCTCAGAGGCTGTTGTGATTATTTCTTTTGGAAAATGGCATTCATAACCATTTGGAGACCATAACTTTTTTGGAAAAGTTTCATCTTTCAGAGAAGAGCCCAAAGCCCCTTTGAATAGAATCTTCTTGAGTGGTATACAACCAAATGTAACATGCAAGACAATGTCCTCTGTTGTAAGACCAGTACTTCTCAACCTTGGGTCCCCAAACATTTTTGACTTTCAACTTCCAGAAATCCTACCAGCTGATAAACTGGCTGGGATTTCTAGGAGTTGTATGCCAAAAACATCTGGGGACCCCATATTGAGAACCACTGTGTTAGACTGCACCTATTGTCTCTTGTCTGTTAGGAAACAGAGAATTTGCCAGTGCATAAAACCAGCAGAGTTTCAGAAGTACAGTTTCAGATACCATACTCCCTCGACTTATAATTGGGTCAAGGTCAAGGCCAGCAAGGAGCCTGCAGGCTATTGCTTGCAATATGTGATCTATTTCTCCTCCCCTTATCAGTGTGTTTACTTTTCCTAAGCCTCCCGCTCTTAATCAAGGGAATGTTTTGAAAAGAGAAACACTCTTGCAAGTCAGGAAGAAGAAAAAAATATATTCATTAATCTTATGAAAGCATTTCCCCCTGAAATATTTTTTAAACTCTCCTACAGATATATAAGCATAACCCCTTGCAAGCTTTTGCCATCTCTATGTACTTTTACATCTATATACATTAATATACATCTATATACATTAATTTTATATATGAATTTCCCCTCATATGTTTGCAAGTCTCTGCAAATTTATATCTATATAAATTTATATCTATATCTATCTATCTATCTATCTATCTATTCTATATATCTATATCTATATCTATATATATCTATATATATAAAAGAGTGATGGCATCAGGGCAGCGGACAAAACAACAAAACTACAGGCCCCCCAACCTTGAAATTTGACCACACAACCCATCATTCACGGCTCTAGGTTGATACAACAAAAAGAAAAGAAAAATAAAGTCCTAATTACAGGGAGAGGAATAATAGTTTTTATCCAATTGTTGCCAGTTTGAAGGCTAAGCTCCACCCACTTGGTCTCCTAGCAACCTACTCAGTCCAGGGGACAGGCACAGTTAGGCCTCACTTAGGCCTCTTCCACAGATTATCAGATTTTAACTGGATTATATGGCAATGTAGACTCAAAGCCCTTCCACACAGCTATATAACCCATTTAGAATCTGCTTTGAACTGGATTATTTTGACTCCACACTGCCATATAATCCACTTCAGTGTGCATACTAAACCTAAAGACAACCATACAACAGACATTCAATACCACCACTGCCTCAACAATTTCTCACCAACACCACCAGACAATGCCACAGCAACGCGTGGCCGGGCACTGCTAGTCTATATATATAATAAAAGTGAATGTTTGTATGTATGTTTGTGGCAGCATTTTGATTGGCCTGGCGGAATATGTGCTCGCGTTTTGATTGGCCTGGCGGAATATGTGATCGCGTTTTGATTGGCCAGCCGGAATATGGCTCAGCTTTCTGATTGGCCTCCACTTTCACAGGCCACTGGGACTGCTGAGGCAAAAACTACTACCAACTGGCTTCGTTCGGCCTACTTCTCTCCTCAGAACGACGCTAGCTTTTGTACAATTAACAGCTTTCAGCCTACACTTTGGTAATCCAAAACACCACTGGGACCACTAGGAAGGCTGGACCAAACTTGACACACATAACCCCTACAACCCATGAACCCACTGACAACGGATCTGGACCACATAGACCCAACATGCCCAACTGTCATACTCATAATAAAAAACTTTGGTTCTAAGAATTACAGTTCACTCACACATTCACAGCATACTGAATCCAACTAATGATGGAAAATAATTATGTTTTAATGCTTCCTTTTCAACAATGTTTGTGGGTATGTTTATGAAAACTCTACCCCCTCACCTCACCTCCTTCAGTGCTTCTACTGACAGGCTGCTAGGCCCGGCTAGGCCCAAAGGAGGGGGCCATCTTCACCCCTTAATACTGTTCCAAAGAAGACAGGTTTTCCCTGGCTCATTGGGACACAGTATTATTCACAGCACACTAAAGAGAAAATAATGACTATCATTTAAATCTTTCCTTTTAAGGATGGTTTACTCCCCCCCCCCCCCCCCCCCCCAGGTCTTACTGAGGCAAAAAACTACCACAGAGCAGGCTTTGGCCTGCTCACTCTAACAGGCCTGGCACATACAGTCCCCATGGCCTACTATACACCCGGGCACTGTTTGGGGTGGGATGGACCATGGATGATGGACTTGCATATGGGAGTTGTAGTTCACCTGCCCCCTCTGAACACAGCTATGTCTTATTTATACTACTATTGCTTGACGTTACTTTTATGTTTTATTTATATGGTGGATGTTAGCACGTGGCTTAATGACCTTGCAAGCCACTTTGGGTCCATTGCAGAAAGGCGGGGGAGAAATATCAGAAATAAATAAATAAATGTCTCAATGGTATGTATGGTTGGAATGACCTTCTTTCGGGAGGGCTTGAATGGACTCTTCCTTTGTGGCAGATGGGGCTGGACTGGATGACCTTCAAAGACCCCTTTCAAATCTAGGACTCTATCTATCTCCCAATCGTATGTATGACTGGATGGTCATCTGTCAGGAGGGCTTGGATGGTGTCTTCCTTTACAGCAGAACGGGCTGGACTGGATGACCTTCAGAGACCCCTTTCAAATCTAGGACTCTCTCTATCTTCCAATCGTATTTGTGACTGGATGGCCATCTGTCGGGAGGGCTTGGATGGTGTCTTCCTCTATGGCAGAAGGGGGTTCAACTAGATGGCCTTTGGGCACCCCTTCTAACTCAAGGATTCTATGGAAGCCTTTAAACCAGGCACGGACCAACTTGGGCCCTCCAGCTGTTTTGGACTCCAACTCCCACAATTCCAGACAGCCTACCCCATGATGCGCTTTATGTCTTGGTGCCGTTTGCGGGATGATGGACCATGGGTGATGGGATATGTAGTACTTTCAATCACTACGATTCCCACAGGCCACTGCGATGCCCACCAGTGACAGAACTGGACCAAACTTGGCACACAGATGGGACATGTAGTACCTTCACTCTCTTCTTGAGACCACAACAACTGCTACAAATGACAGAACTGAACCAAATCTGGTATATATATCCCAAATGACACACTTTATATGTTGCAGCAGTTTGGGGGAGGACAGACCAAGGACGATGGGAGTTGCAGTACCTTCATCCAATTCACCTCCCACAGGCCACTGTGATTCCCATGAATGACAAAACTGTACCAAACTTGATACACAGGTGCAGTGTGGCCCCCTTTACGTCCTGATCCGGTTTGGTGCAGCATGGACCATGGATGATGGGATTTGCAGTACCCTCACCCGATTCACCTCCCACGGACCACTGTGATACCCATGAAAGACAAAACTGTACCATACTTGACACACAGGTGCAATGTCACACAATTTATGTCCTGGTGTTGTTTACAGAAGAATGCACCAAGGATGATGGGATTTCCAGTACTTTCATCCAATTCACCTCCCACAGACCACTGTGATGCCCATGAATGATGAAACTGTACCAAACTTGACATATAGGTGCAATGTGGCCCACTTTACGTCCTCCTATCATTTGAGGGAACAACAGACCATGGATGATGGGATTAACAGTATCTTCACTCACTTCCCCAGACCACTGCGACCCCCACCAATGTCTGATCAAGACCAAACTTGACACATTGAGTCCCCATGACCTGCTTTACATCCTGGAGCTGTTTGGAGGGGGATCGACCATGGACTTGCATATGGGAGCCAACTGTCACTGGATCGAGACTAAACTTGGAAAAAAGGCAAACAATTCCGTTCTCAAATAACCCGGGCACCGCCAGGTCCCCAAGCTAGTATATAATAAAAGTGAATGTTTGTATGTTTGTATCAGCGTTTTGATTGGTCGGGCGGTGTATGTGCTCGCGTTTTGATTGGCCTGATGGAATATGGGTCAGCTTTCTGATTGGCTGGGCGGAATGTGCCAGCTTTCTGATTGGCCGCCACTTTCACTGGCCACTGGGATCGCTGAGGGAAAAACTACTACCAACTGGCTTCGTTCGGCCTACTTCTCTCCTCAGAACGACGCTAGCTTTGGGACAGTTAACAGCATTCGGCCTACACTTTTGTAATAAAAAACACCACTGCCACCATGAGGAAGGCCCGACATGGACCAAACTTGACACACATAACCTCTAGGACCTATGAACCCACTGACAACGGATCTGGACCGAATAGACCCAACATGGCCAACTGTCATACTTATAATAAAAAACTTTAGGTGCTAGGAATTACAGTTCACTCACACATTCACAGCATTCTGAATCCAACTAATGATGGGAAATAATTATGTTTTAATGCTTCCTTTTAAACAATGATTGCGGGTATGTTTATGAAAACTTCTACCCCCTCACCTTTCAGTGCTTCTACTGACATGTCTGGGCCTTCGCAGGCTGCTAGGCCTGGCTAGGCCCAAAGGAGGGGGCCATCTTGCCTCCTCACGATTCCTCCAAAAATGGCAGCTTCTGCCTCCCTCATTGCCAGAACTGTCCTTCTACAAGGTAAGACAGTACTTTCCACAACAGACTGAAGAGAAAAAATGACTATCTTTTAAATCTTTGCTGTCATTATGAAAACTTTTATTCCCCCCCCCCCCCCCACCTTACCCCTCTGCTGACATGTTTTAAGGCCTTCCAGGCTGGCCCCATGCTGCTAGGCCTAAAAGAAGGACACCATCTTGCCTCAAAAGAAGGCAGCTTTCATCTTCTTCGTAAGGCCCTACTTTCTTCAAAAGACAGCAGACAACATCGTTATTATCTTTTTAACGATGCCTTTTCATGCTTAATAGGTTGATCTTGGGCTGATGGAAGTACAGTAGAGTCTCGCTTATCCAACATTCACTTATCCAACGTTCTGGATTATCCAACGCATTTCTGTAGTCAATGTTTTTAATCGTGATATTTTAGTGCAAAATTTGTAAATACAGTAATTACAACATAACATTAATGCGTATTGAACTACTTTTTCTGCCAAATTTGTTGTATAACATGATGTTGGGTGCTTAATTTGTAAAATCATAACCTAATTTGATGTTTAATAGGCTTTTCCTTCATCCCTCCTTATTATCCAACATACTCGCTTATCCAACATTCCGCCAGCCTGTTTATTTTGGATAAGTGAGACTCTACTGTAGCACCACATCAAGTAGGAAATAAGGTACCACTTATAAAATGGGGAGGCAAATTTAACAAATTTACGACGTTGGAATGAGGAAGTGCTGTCACAGTGGATGATGAAGCAGCTGTTCCCCCCTGTGGCCAGAATCGAACATCCCCTCAGGAGAAGGTTAAATTGCCTCTGCATCTGTCTCGGTTCTGTGTGTATACGGGCATTGAATGTTTTCCTATTTCTAATATACAGTAGAGTCTCACTTATCCAACATAAACCGGCCGGCAGAACGTTGGATAAGCGAATATGTTGAATAATAAGGAGAGATTAAGGAAAAGCCTATTAAACATCAAATTACGTCATGATTTTACAAATTAAGCACCAAAACATCATGTCTAACAACAAATTTGACAGAAAAAGTAGTTCAATATGCAGTAATGCTATGTAGTAATTACTGTATTTACGGATTTAGCACCAAAATATCACGATGTATTGAAAACATTGACTACAAAAATGCGTTGGATAATCCAGAACGTTGGATAAGCGAGTGTTGGATAAGTGAGACTCTACTGTATATCCTTACCAAATGAACCCAGGGAACATCAGGTACTTAGGCAACATTATTTATTTATTTATTTATTTATTTATTTACGGTATTTATATTCCGCCCTTCTCACCCTGAAGGAGACTCAGGGCGGATCACATTATATACATATAGGGCTAACATTTAATGCCCATATACACATACAACCGAGACATCATCCACTGTGATGGCACTTCCTCATTCCAACGTCATAAATTAGTTAAATTTGCCTCCCCACTTTATAAGTGGTACCTTATTTCCTACTTGATAGATGCCGCCATCTTTTGGGTTGCTAGGGCAGCAACGAGCAGGGGCTATTTTTTTTAATTGATGGGTGCTCACCCCACCACGGGATGGCCTCGAACTCATGACCTCATGGTCAGAGTGATTTATTGCAGCAGGCTGCTCACCAGCCTGCGCCACAGGATGTTGTGGATGTTGTCCATCTACAACCTTATGCATTTTATTAATGGGATAATTCATTTAAAAATAAATAAAATCTCCTTTCAAATAACCCGGGCATCGCCAGGTACCCAACCAGGTATATAGTAATAAAAGTCAATGTTTCTGGGTATGTATGTTTGTCTTCCTCTATGGCAGAAGGGGGTTCGACTAGATGGCCTTTGGG
This sequence comes from Anolis carolinensis, assembly GCF_035594765.1. NCBI lineage: Eukaryota > Metazoa > Chordata > Lepidosauria > Squamata > Anolidae > Anolis > Anolis carolinensis. The sequence continues at coordinate 187,759,273 of NC_085842.1, forward strand.
CACCCCTTCTAACTCTAGGATTGTATGAAAGCCTTTAAACCAGCCATGGGCCAACTTGGGCCTCCATGGGCCTCCAGGTGTTTTGGACTCCAACTCCCACACTTCCAGACAGCCTACCCCTGATGCACTTTATATGTTGCAGCAGTTTGGGGGAGGATGGACCAAGGACCATCGAATTTGCAGTACCTTCATCTAATTCACCTCCCACAGGCCACTGTGATTCCCATGAATGAAGAATCTGTACCAAACTTGATACACAGGTGCAATGTGGCCCCCTTTACGCCCTGGTCCAGTTTGGAGCAGGGTGGGCCATGGATGATGGGATTTGCAGTACCCTCACCCAATTCACCTCCCAGAGACCACTGTGATACCCATGAAAGATGAAACAGATACACAGGTGCAATGTGACACAATTTATGTCCTGGTGTGGTTTGCAGGAGAATGCACCAAGGATGATGGGATTTCTAGTACCTTCATCCAATTCACCTCCCACAGACCACTGTGATGCTCATGAATGATGAAACTGTACCAAACGTGACACACAAGTGCAATGTGGCCAGCTTTAAATCCTCCTGCCATTTGAGGGAACAACTGACCAGAGAAGATGGGATTTACAGTACCTTCACTCACTTCCTCAGACCACTGCAACCCACACCAATGACTGATCAAGATCAAACTTGACATATCGCGTCCCGATGACCTACTTTACATCCTGGCGCTATTTGGAGGGGGATGGACCATGGACTTACATATGGGAGTTGTAGTTCACCCGTACCAATTGAAGACAACTGACATTGGATCGAGACTAAACTTGGAACAAAGGCAAACAGTTCCGTTCTCAAATAACCCGGGCACCGCCGGGTCCCCAAGCTAGTCTATCTATATCTATATATATAAAATGATAAAGTTGTTTGCGCAGTGACTATAACAACAAAACTAAACATCCCAAAAATACGAAATTTGGCAACACAATGCAAAAGGCTTGCCTCCAGGTTACAACAACACAACCACACCACAAAACCACAATCCAGACCCACAAAACTCACAACAATGCATCATGCGATAACAACACAACTAAACGCCCCAGAAATACAAAACTTGGCAACACAACACAAAAGCCTTCCCTCCAGGTTGTAACAACACAACCACACCACAAAACCACACAGGACCCACAAAACTCACAACAACGCATCGTGACTATAACAACACAACTAAACGCCCCAGAAATACGAAACTTGGCAACACAACACAAAAGCCTTGCCTCCCGGTTGTAACAACACAACCACACCACAAAACCACAATCCGGACCCACAAAACTCACAACAATGCATCGTGACTATAACAACACAACTAAATGCCCCAGAAATACAAAACTTGGCACACAACTAAACGCCCCAGAAATATAAAACTTGACAACACAACGCAAAAGCCTTGCCTCCCGGTTGTAACAACACAACCACACCACAAAACCACAATCCGGACCCACAAAACTCACAACAATGCATCGTGACTATAACAACACAACTAAATGCCCCAGAAATACAAAACTTGGCACACAACTAAACGCCCCAGAAATATAAAACTTGACAACACAATGCAAAAGCCTTGCCTCCCGGTTGTAACAACACAACCACACCACAAAACCACAATCCGGACCCACAAAACTCACAACAATGCATCGTGACTATAACAACACAACTAAACGCCCCAGAAATACAAAACTTGGCACACAACTAAACGCCCCAGAAATATAAAACTTGACAACACAACGCAAAAGCCTTGCCTCCCGGTTGTAACAACACAACCACACCACAAAACCACAATCCGGACCCACAAAACTCACAACAATGCATCGTGACTATAACAATACAACTAAACGCCCCAGAAATACGAAACTTCACACACAACTAAACGCCCCAGAAATATAAAACTTGACAACACAACGCAAAAGCCTTACCTCCAGGTTGTAACAACACAACCACACCACAAAACCACAATCCGGACCCACAAAACTCAAACAATGCATCGTGACTATAACAACACAACTAAACACCCCAGAAATACGAAACTTGACAACACAACACAAAAGCCTTTTCTCCCGGTTGTAACAACACAACTACACCACAAAACCACAATCTGGACCCACAAAACTCACAACAACGCATCGTGACTATAACACAACTAAACGCCCAGAAATACAAAATTTGACAACACAACGCAAAAGCCTTGCCTCCCAGTTGTAAGAACACAACCACAACACAAAACCACAATCCGGACCCACAAAACTCACAACAACGCATCATGACTATAACAACACAACTAAACGCCCCAGAAATACAAAACTTGGCAACACAACACAAAAGCCTTGCCTCTCAGTTGTAACAACATAACCACACCACAAAACCACAATCCGGACCCACAAAACTCACAACAACGCATTGTGACTATAACAAATACAAGAAACAGCCAGGCACTGAGGCTGAAAGGCCAGTCAGTGCTACACTGGGCCTCCAAAAAACAATACAGTAGCATCTAACTTATCCAACCTTCATGACCACAACAACAACAATAATAATAAACACCTACACAGGCAAAACAAAAAAGACTATTGTACCACAATAAAAATATAAACCGCACTCAGCAGAATCAGATATTACAACTAACAACAAACCAAAGACAACAGGGATCTCAAGCAATTATCAATCAACACAAAAATTGAAGAAGGTAACAGACTTCAAATACTACTACTAATGTGAGTATAAAGAAGGGTGGAGGTCACAGCATCAATACAACCTAATGTAGACTGACCAACACCACCAGACTAAGCCACAGCAACGCGTGGCCGGGCACAGCTAGTATATAATAAAAGTCAATGTTTGTTTGCGAGTATGTGGCAGCTTTCTGATTGGCCGCCACTTTCACAGGCCACTGTGACTGCCAGGAATCACTGACGTGGCCCAAACTTGGCACACATAACCCCTATGACCCATTTTATGTCCTGGTGCCGTTTGGGGGATGATGGGCCATGGAGGATGGGATTTGCAGTACTTTCAAACACTTTAACTCCCACACACTACTGCAATGCCCACCAATGATAGAAATGGACCAAACTTGCCACACAGAACCCCTCTGGCCCCCTTTACATCCTGATGTATATTGGGGCAGGATGGACCAAGGATGATGGAATTTGCAGTGCCTTCCCTCACTTCTTCACACCACAGCAACTGCCACAAATCACAGAACTGAACCAAACCAGGCACACATATCACAAATGACACACTTCACATGCTGAGCACTTTGACAGAGGATGGACCAAGGATTATGGGATTTGCAGTACATTCATCCAATTCACCTCCCAGAAACCACTGTGATGCCCATGAATGACAAAACTGTATCAAACTTGACACGCACGTGCAGGGTAGCCCACTTTACATCCTGGTGCACTATGGGGGAGGAGGGACCGTGGATGATGGGACTTGCACTATATTCACTCACTTCCCGGGACTACTGTGACCCCCACCAATGACTGATCAAGACCAAACTTGGCACATACAGCCACCATGGCCTGCTCTACATCTTGGTGAGGTTTGAAAGAGCTTGGACCTTGGATGATGGGACTTGCAGTATGTTCACTCACTTCCCAAGACCACTGTCACCCCCATCAATGTCTCATCAAGACCAAACTTCACACAGACAACACCCAGGACTCACTCTACACCCAGGTGCAGTTTGGAGGACGATGGACCATGCACGATGGGACTTCCAATACCTTCACTCACTTCCTGACAGCACCGCGACCCACACAAATGACTGATCAAGACCAAACATGGTACATGGAGCCCCCATGACCTACTCTACATACTGGCTGTGTTTGGACAGGGATGGACACTGGACGATGGGACTTCCATATGGGAGTTGGAGCTCACCCGCACCCACTGAACCCACCTGACATTGGATATAGCCTACACTTGGAACACAGGCAAACAATGCTTTTCTCAAATGACCCGGGCAACGCCGGGCCTCCAAGCTAGTATATAATAAAAGTGAATGTTTGTATGCGAGTATGTATCAGCGTTTTGATTGGCCTGACGGAATATGGATCAGCTTTCTGATTGGCCGGAATATGGGCCAGCTCTGATTGGCCGCCACTTTCACAGGCCACTGGGATCACTGAGGGAAAAACTACTACCAACTGGCTTCGTTCGGCCTACTTATCTCCTCAGAACAATGCTAGCTTTGGGACAGTTAACATCTTTCGGTCTACACTTTGGTAATTCAAAACACCACTGGGACCATCAGGAAGGCTGGAGCTGAACCAAACTTGACATACATAACCCCTACAGTCTCAGATCAGATCATGTGGTTTGCAGCCCCTCCCACAACTTCTCAGGAAACACAGCAAAAGAAGCTGCATATCAGAACATATATACAAAACAGTATGCAAACAGAATAATAGATTAACAAATTACTAGAGGAGGTTTGAAGATTGTAATGTCCAACAATTTCTATGAGATATAAACCAAAAGTTATAGTAGGAGCGGGGGAGACAAGTGTGTTTTTTGAACTCATTGGAGAAAAGGTCGAGGATATGAATGGAACTGAAAAAGAATACATCAACACCAGCTCCTACCATTAATTACTATGATGTCATAGCAAGTGTGGCGCCTTTGATAATTCCTTTAGACTTCAGACTAAAACTCAGAGTTGTGATCGAGGTGACCACCCTCCCCCCCAGGACTTTGTAAAAGATAGTTCAAAAATCAAGACTTTATGTTCTATATTCCATATATTTATAGTAGAAGGTGATTGAGACTTTTTACTGGAGTTTACTGTGGATTATCCCTGCACTCTGAGGCAAGAGATAACAACTTCATGAATTGTAAAATCATGCTGCTAAAACTCCACTTTTATGAATTTCCATGCTGGGTTCTCCAGATGTTATGAACTTCATTCTTATCAAATATTTTCAATTGTTTATATCATTCATGATTCCCCTTTAGGCAATGTAACTCACTTTTATGGATTCTCCCTTATTTCCATGAAATCTATCTGTCTGCCTATATGTATTTGTACTCTTTGGGATCCCCGGAAAATATGTATTTTTCCCAGCAGGGTTTATATTCCAACTTTATTTTATTTTTCATTTTATTTCATATAATTGCCAAGTCATGAAATCAAATAGGAAATATTTTGAACTCAACCTGAACCCCAGAACCTATCCCATTTCCTATGACCCAGGCTTCCCTTCCCAAAAACAAAAGGATAATCTGCCACCGCTAAACCCAATCAAATTCAGATTGCATGGACAATATAGGGCTTGAGTCGCCGAATTCGGAGTGTTGACCTAAAGGTGATTCGCCCCAAGGCAAACATTGTCATATCTCACCCAAAGGAAAATCCAGGACACCTCAGGAAGGCGCCCTGCAGAGCCTGTCAATATGGCTCATCACCACCCATCTTTGCTTCCACCTCTGACACCCCAAGGCATATCTAAAATCTGTATACGTGACAGAAACCCGGACACCCTTGATTGCTGCCATTAATCCCTTTAGAAATCGGTCTAGCAGGTCTTAATCCGACAGTTCCTGCCCTGTCACCCCATTGTTTCAATAACTCCCGCCTTCTCTTTCCTGATTGGCCCGAGTAGAGACAAAAGGTAGCTTCCTATTGGGCCAACGGAGCAAGGCGGGAAACGAAAGCCCGCCTCGTTCAACCTTCTAGCCTATCAACGATCAGATGGGCGGGGGAGCGGGGCGGGAAATTCAAAGGGCTGTCAGACTGAAATTTTGTATAAATATGGCTTTATTTTGATTATGTGGGACCCTAGTAGACTGAATGATCGCTACTAGAGTCCTCTTCAGCTGAATTGCTCAATAAAGACTCCTTGGCGGATTTTCCTTCAACTTTGGCGGACCTTCTTCATTTCGGCTTCAGGTTGTATTGCGGCTCATATTTTCCTATTGGCTCCGCCAAGGTCTGTTCTCTCAGGACCGGATCGGGTCTCTCCTTAAGGGCCCGATCCCCTAAAACGCGGTCGACAACAGAGTGGATTCACCATCCAATGGCATAGACTATGAACATATCACATTACAGACATGTAGTTGCTAAAGAAGCGATTGAAGATATCCTGGTCTGGATCAGATCAAGTTCTAAGCAGGCCAAAAGTCCATATCTGGAAGCAGGCTGCTGGCTTTCAGGGAGCACAAAAACAGAGTAAGGCCTTTACTGGACAAACACATTATTCCATTGCAATTGCGTTATCATTGACATTGGATACAAACCAGGTTAAGCAGCTTTGATATTGCACTTTTCTTCAACCATTGTACCAATTTGACAATTGTACCAATTTACCAATCATACTTCCACAAATCCTCATAACCTCACAATCACAGCTTGAAAAAGTTACATTTTTTGGTTTATATCTCATAGAATTCTGCAACCAGTGTAGTAAGTGGGAAAATTCTTGTTGGAAATAGCAACCTTCTTTAAGCCTCCACTAGTTATTTGGTATGTATATACAGTAATTCAGATTGCTTACTGTATTGTATATGTGTATATTGGTTTGCAATTTTCTTTAACTCCATGCTGTGAGAGGGGCTACAGACCATGTGATCAGAACTGAGTTTGATTAGAATAGAATACCCTTGTATCTTCAAAGGCTGGCTGCTTCCTGCCTGGGGGAATCCTTTGTTAGGAGGTGTTAGCTGGCCCTGATTGTTTCCTATTTGGAATTCCAGTTTTCTAAATGATCTTTATTTACTGTCCTGATTTTAGAGTTTTTAAATATTCCCCAGGCAGGAAGCAGCCAGACTTTGAAGTAGCAAGGCTATTAAATGCTAATCAAGGTGGCCATTTGCAAATTCACACCTGCCTGAAACAGGCAAGAGTTCTTTCTCCCACCCTGAACATTCCACAGATATATAAAACCCACTTACCTAGTTTCCAGCAGACATCACAACCTCTGAGGATGCCTGCCATCAGGGCCGGTCCAACGTTGACGCGGATGAAGCCGCGGCTTCGGGCGCACGTGGAAGGGGGCGCTGTTGAGGCCTAATTCTGTGCGTGCACCATCGCCCAAAAGCGCCCTCCCTCTTCTCCCTCTTTTCCCTCCCTCCTTCCTCTTTTACCTGCTCTCCCTTTCTGCCTTGCAGCCAGGCTTTGAGGCTGCGGAGGGGGCAGGGCTGGGGCCTAAGGGCACGGAGGGCACGCCCCTTCCAGGAGACCACGCCCCCTGCTTCCGAAGGAGTACCTTGGAAGTGCCCTTTGGCCCCGCCCCCTCCTTAGCCTGCGCTTGGCCCAATCAAGATGGCGGCTCATGGGCTATCTGGCAATGTTCCAGAAAGATTCTCTCCTGACGTTTTGCCTGCATCTATGGCAGGCACTCTCAGTGGTTGTGAGGTCTGTTGGAAACAAAGCAAATGGGGTTTATATATCTGTGGAATGTTCAGGGTGGGGAAAAGAACTCTTGTCTGAGGCACATGTGAGTGTTGCAAATGGCCACCGTTATTAGCATTAAATAGCCTTGCAGATTCAAAGCCTGGCTGCTTTTTGCCTGGGGTAATCCTTTGTTGGGATGTGTTAGATTGCCCTGATTGAGGATCCCCTGGCGCCCTCCCTCTTCACCCTCCCTCCCTCCTTCTTTTCCCTCCTCTCCTTTTCCCTCCCATCCTTTACTCCTTCCTTCCTTCCTTATTCCTTCCTTCCTTCCTTCCTTCCTTCCTTCCTTCCTTCCTTCCTTCCTTCCTTCCTCATCTCCTTTCTACTGTATGGACATTCATTGTCAGTTTTCCCAGTCTCTCTGGTGAGTTTATAGGTATGTTCCAGAAGCATTCTCTTCTGACGTTTCGCCTGCATCTATGGCAGGCACTCTCAGTGGTTGTGAGGTCTGTTGGAAACAAAGCAAGTGGAGTTTATATATCTGTGGAATGTTCAGGGTGGGGAAAAGAACTCTTGTCTGAGGCACATGTGAGTGTTGCAAATGGCCACCGTTATTAGCATTAAATAGCCTTGCAGATTCAAAGCCTGGCTGCTTTTTGCCTGGGGTAATCCTTTGTTGGGAGGTGTTAGCTTGCCCTGATTGAGGATGCCCCTCTTCCTCCCTCCCTCTCTCCCTCCTTCTCTCAGTGGTTGTGAGGTCTCTTGGAAACTAGGCAAACGGGTTTTATATATCTGTGGAATGTTCAGGGTTGGAAAAAGAACTGTTGTCTGAGGTACCTTGATTAGCATTAAATAGTCTTGCAGCTTGAAAGCCTGGCTGCTTTCTGCCTGTGGTAATCTTTTGTTGGGCGGTGTTAGCTGGCCCTGATTGTTTCCTTTGTTTTCTGAGTGGTGTTCTTTATTTACTGTCCTGATTTTAGAGTTTTTAAAATACAGTAGAGTCTCACTTATCCAACACTCGCTTATCCAACGTTCTGGATTATCCAACGCATTTTTGTAGTCAATGTTTTCAATACATCGTGATATTTTGGTGCTAAATTCGTAAATACAGTAATTACTACATAGCATTACTGTGTATCGAACTACTTTTTCTGTCAAATTTGTGGTATAACATGATGTTTTGATGCTTAATTTGTAAAATCATAACCTAATTTGATGTTTAATAGGCTTTTCCTTAAAGCCTCCTTATTATCCAACGTATTTGCTTATCCAACGTTCTGCCGGCCCGTTTATGTTGGATAAGTGAGACTCTACTGTACTGACGTTTCGCCCACATCTACTAAGTTTGTCCCCACTTCAAGTAAATCACCCCAGCTTTGCCATCAGAGTTGTCAGAGGTGGAAAAGAATGTCTGCTCATCATTCTCATGCTCAGCAGAGGATAAGCACCATAGTTATCATGCTGAGTATATTCTCTAAAATGCCAAACCCTAGTTACTGTAGCCCTATTGAAGCGTCTATCAGAGTAAGAAGGCCAAAATTACCATATTACATCAATCTCAGCCACACCTTTTTTGCCTAAATGACTATTTCAAAAGTGAGGTGCACATTACATTTGTGTAATACAGTAAAGACAAGTGGGTTGCTGCGAGCTTTTTGGGCTGTATGGCCATGTTCCAGAAGCATTCTCTCCTGACATTTCGTCTGCATCTATGGCAGGCATCCTTAGAGGTTGGAAACTAATTAAGTGGGGTTTATATATCTGCAGAATGTCCAGGATGGGAGAAAGAAAGAACTCTTGTCTGTTGGAGGCAGGTATAAATGTTTCAGTTGCTTGGCTGCTTCCTGCCTGGGGGAATCCTTTGTTGGGATGATTTATTAATATTATTATTATTAGGCTTTGCTCCAGGGAGGGTTCTTCTGCTGTGGCTCCCTACCTATCTATCTACCTTGCCACATATTTTCCACATTGTGTGTATGTGTATGTATATATAAGATACATACACACACACATACAAACACATATGTAGGGACCATATGTGCCGTGTGTGTGTTCTATTCACTTCTACCTTCTACCTTTTATTTTTCAGTGATTGGTTTGTCGGGGGGTGGGGGCGCCAAAATTACTGCTTGCTTACACTTGAAAATTTCCTAGGGCCGGCCCTGCCTGCCATAGATGTGGCTGAAATGTCAGGAGAGAATGCTTCTGGAACATGGCCATTCAGCCCGGAAAACTCACAGCAACCCAGGTCAATTCAGAATTCAGTAAGAACTGTATGCTTCAGAGTTCAGTGCAGGAACACTATGTTGTACAGAAGCCATTAGACTCCATTGGACTATGGACTGTTGATTCTAAGAATGATGCCCAGTGCCCTACACAGAGAAACTATGGTACTTCAAATCCTATTTATAACTGGATTGATAAGCAAAGTACCTGTATGCTGGATACATGAACTTTGTGAGTAAACCAGCTATGTTACTTTTAAAGTAGTCTACTTACTTTTGTCTCTTGAGAGCATGATTTAAAGGCAAATATATTTTAAGGGAGAGTAGATGTTTTGGGGCAACTAAAAAGAACACTTCTGAAACTTTGTTATATGTGTGCATGTTTGCATGTGTTTTGTGCATTGGCATATCTTTCTCCCTAACATCAGTTTAACAGCAGAGAAAGCTAATTACCTTGCACGAATGCCATTTTCCCCAAAAGGTTATGACTCTAACAGGTTATGCTTTTTACCAAGAGGTTATGGCATCATTTTTCAAAAGGTCGTGACTTCTAACAAGGTCATGCCTTTCCAAAGATAATAAAATCTCCAAAAAGTTATGGAGATTTCTGTTTTCCAAAAATGCTGGGAACCTTACTTTCCCAAAGTAATTTCCACCTCAAATTCTGATCCTAGCCATCAGCATATGGACTTTGAATGTTGGGCCTACTTTAAACCACTGTAATCGCCACAGAAAAGCCTTTCTTCCATAGATGTGTTTAATTATCTTCTGTTTAAACCAGTGATTATCTATCCATTGGCCATTCTTAAACTCTTCTTTGAAAACTGCTGGAGATCTTGGCAGCCTTTCTATCCTTTTTTTTAAGAACATTTAGATAGATTATATTTTAATAACTATGTTTTCCCCTTTAGCATCAGGCTTCCTAATAAAAAACAACAACAGCACTATATTATAAAATACACAGAACCTAGACCAAGCCAGAAAACTATACAAGACTATTTCATCTGGAATGTTTTTTTAGTGTGGAAACGAGGAGATTACATCAGCATCATATTATGAAAACCATGGGAGCCTTCATTCAAGGATTTGTTAGTTCCAAAATCAAACAACCTTGTTAGGAAATAAATACATTGTAAGGCCTTGCACAGCTATCTACAACCACGTCTTTCGACCACCAATGGTACATAGAGCAGTGTTTCAAAATCTCTGCAGTGCATCTTATGGGGAGGATGGCCCAACACAAAAAAGACATGGCGTGAAATGAAACTTCGTGTTATCAGCCTTGAATGCCACTGAAAGATCACATTTTTTAACCTTATGAGCCATAGTGACAAAAAAAAATATCTCTTGACAATCACCTCAAACCAACCCAATCCAGCTAGGGTTGGAGGAAAAGTGAAAAGACACAAATAGTAAAATTGCTATTTCTTTTACCTAGGAGAACACTTTTCTAAGAATCTCTAGGTCTCCAGCATGACTTTATGAGCAATTTCCAGTGGAAGTTAACAATGAAGCTGTACTGGGGGACCTGGAGATTGCTGGGGAGAACATTTTAATCAACTCCATAGATATTGAAATCTACAGAAGTCAAAACCACATATTTGGAAAGCAAATAGTACTTTTCATTCAAATCTTGAGTTTGAAAAAAAATGCCTGGTGTCTAGACGATTCCAGCAGCTAAAGTCCAAAAAAGTAATTTTCCCAAGCCTGTCTACCTTGGACACACTTTTATGGCTAGGTAAGTAATGGACAAAACTTTTGCAAAATCATGGCATGCCATACTCAGCATTCCATATGGCTGATGCCCTTTAACCCTTTGGACTGAAATTGCAACACTTGGTGTAGCAGGGGAATTCTCAATGAGATCACAGCTGCTTTGCCAGAGGCACGAGGTTCCTGTTGACAGAGTCAGCATGAAAGACCTGGGCTTCGTTTGCTATCGGCACATCCTTACCCAAGAAAAAGAGAGTCACAATCACAAGATTTAGGATAAGCTCCACAGGCTGGAATGATAAGTCTGGAATGAAAAGTGGAAGATTTGGTAAGAAATTGCCTTCTTGCATTATCCTTAGAGCAAACCAAAACATCAGATTGGTCTTACGTTAGCTCCTGGGATCAGTGAATTATGCCACGGGGAAGCTTTAGTTATAGCTACTGAAGAGGTGGAGGCCCAATATCATTTGCTCCTTTCCTTTCTATGGACATTTCCTACTGACAACAAAGTAGATGTCACAATTGCTGCTGAGGGCTATAGGCTAATTTAGTGGGTGCAGAGCTTCTAATGGAGGGAAATGGCTGAGAAATTCAGAAGAAATTGTTGGGTGGACACTGCTGCTGTCTGGCTCATGATAGGGTTGGTTCCAATTGAACAATACCAAACAGGAAGTGTCCTGTGCAAAACAGCCTCACACATAGATGTAAGCTGGGGCAATATGATACAATAAGCCCTCTGCATCCACAGGTTCTCCATCCATGGATTCAATCAACCAGGCCCCAAAATATTTGGAATCATGGACTCAGAGTTGGAAGAGACCACAAGGGCATCCAGTCCAACTGGATGCCCTTGTGCTTTCTTCCAACTCTGATTTTAGTTTGATTTTAATGCATGCCAAGCACTATGCTAATATGTAAGCATGTCATTTAAGTTATTTACTATTTTAGATAAGGCATTATATGTCATAGGATTTAAGCATCCATGGATTTTGGCATCTGCAGCAGGTCCTAGAACTAAACCTCAGTGGATACTAAGGATCCATTGTACTGCTAGCCTTCCTTGTCTCTCAAGCCACTTCTTAATAGCTGATGGTAAAACTAAATTACCTCACCTTATCATCACTGCTTAGTAATGATAGATGACTGATGGTCTCTCAGTACACCAATTTGCCTGCAACTGTATACAGTAGAGTCTCACTTATCCAACATAAACGGGCCGGCAGAACGTTGGATAAGCGGATATGTTGAATAATAAGGAGGGATTAAGGAAAAGCCTATTAAACATCAAATTAGGTTATGATTTTACAAATTAAGCACCAAAACATCATGTTATACAATAAATTTGACAAAAAGTAGTTCAATATGAAATAATGCTATGTAGTAATTACTGTATTTACGAATTTAGCACCAAAATATCACGATTTATTGAAAACATCAACTACAAAAATGCGTTGCATAATCCAGAATGTTGGATAAGCGAGTGCTGGATAAGTGAGACTACTGTATTTAAATTCAGTGTGGTTGTCTGTATTACCAGTGACAACCTAATGCCAAACTGCATTCTATTCTTCCTGCAATGAGCAGTCAATTTTCTGTGTTGTCGAAGGCTTTCATGGCCGGGATCACAGGGTTGTTGTATGTCTTTCGGGCTGTGTGGCCATGTTCCAGAAGTATTCTCTCCTGACGTTTCGCCCACATCTATGGCAGGCATCCTCAGAGGTTGTGAGGTATGGAGTCAATTTTCTTTTTGTTGGCTGTATATAGTACTTTTGGTTATGCAAAATTGCTTTCTCTCTTTCTACACATCTGCACCATTTGACAGCTGAAGATCTGACTTTGCTGACTAAATACTATATCACTTGTTGGGGGCAGGAGAAGGAAATTGAAAATTAAATTAGTCATTGAAAGTGAGGGAAACTTGGCTTTTGGAGCCAGTTGGCAATGGAAAGGTCAAGCAGTCCTCCTGTACTCAACACCTCACTTGGGTTTTGTGCAAGGCGAAAGATGGGATCCAAGCTGAATAATATCTCCATAGAGTTTCAGGATATTGGAAAAATAGATGTTTACTTCAAAACCTCACAGGTAACCACAAGGATATAGGGATATTGTCAGAGAGAATTTTAATAAAATGTCTGCAGGCAAAAAGAAAGAGAATGTATGACATATAAAACTCTTCAACCAATTCTAAATATCAAAGCTAATAGGTAAAAGAAAAAGAACTCTGAATGCAACATGGGGACAAAAAGAATATCTATAATAACAAATGCAGTGAAATAGAACGTGACAACAAAAAAGAAAGAACAAAAGAGTTCTTCCCAACATCCAGGAAATTAGAGGGAAAATTAAACCAAAAGTCAGAATGCATATGATGACATTCCAGATAGATAGACTCAAATCAAGAAAAGTCTTCTTGACTTTTCCTCTCCATTTTCACTTTAACATCTCAATGTTGAGCAGGAATGGCATGCATGTGGCTCCTTGAAATGCTGTCGGGCTGCAACACTCAACATTCCTACACATTGTTTTTATTGGTTGGTTGTTCTGAAAGCTGCAGTCCAACAATATTTGAAGGGCACCCCACTTTTAAGGTACAGGAATGATGTGGAGGTTCAAACTGAAGCAGAAATACCTGCTGTTGCATCCCAGCCACCTGCTTGATCGTTTTTCACCCTAACGCCACACAGATCAACAACAATAATACATTTATTGGGGAAAGAGTATCTAATATAAAAAACACTATCAAAATAGTCTTCAAAATAAGCAGCCTAAACATTCACTAAAGTACCACAAAACCCAGTATACACAAGCAGTTTCAAAGTTACATCCATGAGCTAGATTTCCAGGAGCTTAACAAAAAGCAATGACCAACTCTGAATGTTAATTCCAAAAATCACTGAAGGTGTAATCCAAGGGTTGTTGCACTTAAACTAGAATAATATCAAAAAGCTTGAAAACATGAACATAATCCAAAGGTTTGATACTTGAACTTGACTATAATCCTAAAGGCTTGAAACCTGAAGCAAGATTTGCAATCCAAACAGGAGGCATGGAACTTAAACAGGAAAACAAGATACAGACCCAAGAACAGAACTCCTAACTCAGAGTTCCCAAGACAGGTAACTTGACACATGAAAATCCAACGTTGATCTCTCCACCGAACATTGACTCCAATTCCTTAATAATACTCCCTCTTCCCCATGACATCACTCTTTCACACACTTGGGTTCCCTTTGTTTATCTTTCAGTCTCTGGGAACAACAAGTCTCTATTTTACACTATCCCTTCTGAGCTGTAAACGCTGGGTTATCTGCAACCCTCCTGTCCCCTCTACATTCCTTTCAGAGTCAGTCCCTGGCCAATTCTCATGAGAATCACTGCCTGTTTCCCCAACAACAGATCTACCCAAAATATTTCTATCATCTCAAAAACCATTTTTACTTTCCCCCACAGAAACATCAGGCTCAAACAGAAAATCCCTGTCCTCTTCCTCAGAGGCTTCACAGTCCTCAACACCTTCCAGAAGGTACATCACATAGGTGCATATAATGTTCTGAGTCAGCAGCACAAACTGAAGTGAGTAGGAAAAGTTAGCAAAATGCTACTTAAATGATTCCTTCCACTTGTGAATAGTGAGATCCTGACATATCACATTCCATGCACTCAATAGCACTTTATGACTCTGCATTCGCTCAGTGTGTAAATGCATTCTATTCAGAATAGTTAAAGCAATGTTAAAGCAGTGTGTAAATGCATTCTATTCAGAATAGTTAAAGCAATCCATAGTAACCAATGGATGCAAGAGCTAGACCATAAGGAAAGCTGAGCAAAGGAAGAGTGACACTTTTGAACTGTGGTGTTGGAGGAGAATTCTGAGAGTGACTTGGACCACAAGAAGATCCAACCAGTCCATAATCTAGGAAATAATGCCCGACTGCTCACTGGAGGGAAGGATATTAGAGGCAAAGATGAAGTACTTTGGCCACCTCATGAGAAGACAGGAAAGCTTGGAGAAGAGAATGATGCTGGGGAAAATGGAAGGAAAAAGGAAAAGGGCAAGATGGATGGATGGTATCCTTGAAGTGACTGGCTTGACCTTGAGGGAGCTAGGGATGGCCACTGCCAACAGGGAGCTCTGTTGTGGGCTAGTCTATGAGGTCATGAAGAGTCGGAAGTGACTGAACGAATAAACAACAAGAACAGTAAGAATACAGGAACACCCCATTCCAGGTGCCTGGACTTAAACAAGTAAGTCACGGCTGCCCTGAGTTTACAAAATTTGAGTATAATGTGATGTGGAGGCCTCTCATTCAAAGGATCTTCATACGTCGAACTCCATTTGATGGCAATTAACCAACAACAGGATAACCTATGCAAACTCTAGCCTTCTACACATTTCATTCATTTTTCCCATGAATAAAAATACCTGTGTGAAAATCTACTTCTGCAATCCAACAACAATTTGGAGGCCACACATTTCCTACTCCTAATATAAATGAAACAGGAATCTGCTTTCCCCTCCAGAGCTTGACATGTTGGCAGAAACCTTGGGAATGCAGACTAGCCAGAACTGGCCAGAGAAAAGAAGCAACTTTAAATACTCACAGAAGACTTTGCAAAGCTAAGATGCTTGTTCTGCTTATCATAATGCTAATACTCCCTAGAAGATGTTGGAATACAAGAAAAGTGTATGCCCTTTTCTATATTAGTTGCAGAATAGCCTAGAGACAAACTTCATATCTGCAAGCTACCTAAACTTTTTGACCTTGGGGAGTACTTAAATGTGTCCCCCAAACCCTTTCTCTGTTATTCAGGTGTCTGATACTGGGAGATAGCAGTAGCAATCCCAGATGTTTCTCCCTGGCCATTTCTTTTTCTTGGGCCCCATTTCCACTGCCATATAATGCAATTTAACTTATATAATGCTGTTTAACTGTGTTTAACTACATTCTATGACATTATCAAACTGCAATATATGGCAGCGTAAATACGGCCTTGGAGAACAACACTGGTTGTTTCACATTGGCTTCCCTGCACCCCTAAAATAGTCTGCTGCCTTCATGTGTGGTGGGGAATCCTATTCCATGGCCATCCTATCACATGGTGTTGAAGTAAGGGCAAGTTTACATAGGCAAGAAAACCCAGACACACCTAAAATCCACTGCTGCCCACTTGCAATGATATCATAGGTTTCTCAGGTTAAACCAACATTGCTCTGTTCTGGGCATAATTGAGGACAGAGACAGCCCTAGGTAATTTTCAAGTGTAGGCGAACAGAATTTTGCCCCCCCCCCCCAAACCAATCACTGAAAAATAAAAGCATCGGATAAGCAAAAATGTTGGATAATAAGGAGGGATTAAGGAAAAGCCTATTAAACATCAAATTACATTAAGATTTTACAAATTAAGCACAAAACATCATGTTTGACAACAAATCAACAGAAAAACCAGTTCAATACATGGTAATGTTATGTAGGAATTTATATTTCTGAATTTATATTTGCGAATTTAGCACCAAACATTGAACAGGGATATAGGGCAGTGTGGACTTAGATAACCCAGATAGCCCCCAATATTTTAAAAAACCCTCTAAAATCAGGACAATAAATAAAGAACAACACTCTGAAAACAGGAGAAATCCAGACAGTAAACAATCAGGGACAGCTAACAACTCCCCAAAAAAGATTCTCCCAGGCAAGAAGAAGCCAGGCCTTGAAGCCACTGGGTCATTAAATACTAATCAAGGTGATTAATTACAACATTCACACCTGCTTCAAAGAAAAGTTCTTTCTCCCACCCCAGACCTTCTACAGATATATAAACCCCATTTACCTAGCTTCCAAGTTCCCACACACCTCACAATCTCTGAAGTCCCCAAAGGTGGGTCCGCTCCGGCCGGAAGGCCCAGCGCAGCTGCAGGAAGGCCCAAAAGAGAAGGAGGCGGGGGTGGCGCCATCCTCCCGGGACGATGGCGCCCCCAGGACGATGGCGCCACCATCAAGTGCCTAGTTCACCTTACGGTTGGACCGCCTCTGATTGAGGATAATCTAGAATTTTCTGAAAACTCCATCCAACTATTCTGATGCTTTTGGACAGTCTGGACAAAGGGTTCAGACAGGACACCAACACAAATAATTCTCTTGGTTTCAGAACATACTTCTTCCACCACATTAGAGAACGCTTGCATTCTGCTGGAGCCCATTGGACAACGGGCTACTTCTAGTGAGGCTCCATAATTCCAGCATCCTGCAAGCATACTAGGATGCTGCCCAGAGAGCACGGGAGGCGTCCCATGTTCTCATAGGAATGAATAGGCTGAGTGTGGGAGGAAGTCGGGCGGTGATGCTTCCTGCCTTGGAATGAATAAGGAGGTGATATGGGGTGCGGGGCAATGGGTTCCCATGCTACCTGCCAGATTCACCACACTGCCTGGCAAATCCCCCCGCTATCGCCCACAAATTGGACCCCAATGTGATGAGGTCCTTAGTGCCACATTCAACCATAACACATCAGGGTGTGCTTGAACTATTTTTCTGATTGAGGTAAGGATAAGATGGCACCCAGCCACTACTAAACAGTGTTGGAATATTCCTCAAGGGGCAATGTCTTCACACCTGAAAGGGCAGACTCCATGGAACACCTACAAAATGTTCTGCAACCTCCTTCTCAATACTGGGTGCCCATCTGCATGTATGCTGCTGTGTGAGACTGCTACCTCACTCTGCCTAGTGGTAGGAAAAGCTCTATAGTATGCTGAGATTCATCCCATCTAGACATTTAAGATGCTTGCTTCCTTTCCTTCTGCTGGTAGTATCTGAAAGATCAATTCTCCCATACAAACCCACCAGAGCTTTAAGATCCTCAGGGGAAGGCTTTCTCTCAGTCCCACTATCATCACAGGCTGGATATTGTAGTCTTCTTAAATGTAAGCTCATATTTTAAAATGTTCTTATATTGTTTGATGCACTTTTAATGGTTTTTAAAATGTTCCTGTGAATTTTTAAAATTGTTATTTGTGTTCCACTGTTGGAGAAAGGTGGCATCTAAATGCAACAAGTAAATAAACACAAACATAATGTGAAAGGAGAAGAGAAAATTTGGCTGCCTAATGCCCAGCGGGACATTTCCACTTCCTCCCAGAATAGAGTCAGCTGTTTAGCATGAGGGCACCAGGCAGCTGAGCTACTGGAGCATCATAGGAAGTATATGGTGATGTAAGGTAAGGTAAAGGTTTCCCCTGACATCGTGACTGACTCTGGGGGTTGGTGCTCATCTCCATTTCTAAGCCAAAGAGCCGGTGTTGTCCATAGACATCTCCAGGTCATGTGGGCGGCATTACTGCATAGGGTGCCGTCACCTTTCGGTCTGCAAGTTCAGCAGCTCAGTGCTTTAACACACTGTGCCACCAGGGGGCCCTTATGGTGATGTGAGAGATCTTTAAAAAGCTATCTGGTAGAGGTTCTCACCTCTATATTTGTACATGCCTACATACTCACAGTTGGTACTCCATATCCACTGACTCTATATCCACAGAAAAAAACCATCCACAGCATGGTTTTAAAAATAATCCAAAAAGCAAGCATTGATTCTGTCAGTTTATAGAAAATACCATATTTTACTAAGGTAAAAAGTAAAGGTTTTCCCCTGATGTTAAGTCCAGTCGTGTCTGACTCTGGGGGTTGGTGCTCATCTCCATTTCTAGGCCGAAGGGCCGGCGTTGTCCGTAGACACCTCCAAGGTCATGTGGTCAGCCTGTCGGGGCGGTACCTATTGATCTACTCACATTTGCATGTTTCCGAACTGCTAGGTTGGCAGGAGCTGGGGCTAACAGCAGGCGCTCATTCCGCTTCTGGGATTTGAACCTTGGACCTTTCAGTCTGCAAGTTCAGCAGCTCAGCGCTTTAACACACTTCGCCACCAGGGCATTGTCCATATTTGAGCTTGAGTATCCATGGATTTTAGTACCCACAAGGGTCTTGAGACCAAATCCCAGCAGATACCAAGAGCCCACTGTCCATACATTTGGGGGGGGGGGGTGTTTAAAAAAGGGATCTCAAAACCTTTGTTGAGTGCCTTTTTATTCAAACAGCAACCTGTTATCCTACAGACATAATTATGAATGAAGATTTCTGCGATAGATGCCAGTACATCCCAGTACATACATCTTACCAGTACATATAGGACAAATCCATAACAATGCTGATATCTCAGGTTGTAGATGCCATGGGGGTGGGGAACTGTGCAATGCAGAATAATAATAATATACTTTATTTATATTCCGCGTTATCTCTCCAGAGTGACTTGGGCAGATTACAGTACTCATATAAGGTAAACATTCAATGCCTTTTTTACACAATGACATACAATACACAGGCAAAGTAAAGGCCTTCCCCTTTTCATCTCCAGTGTCTGGAGGCAATGTTCAACTCCAGCCATGGGGAGGTACTCTTAATCAATTTTTCCATGCCAAGGAGCTGATTGTCCATAGACATCTCCTATGGCGTTTTGCCGGCATGACTGTATGTGGTGCCCTTTTACCTTCCCACAGGGCGATAACTATTGATCTACCCACACTGCATGCTTTTGAACTGCTAGGTTGGCAGAAGCTAGCTGACAGTCAGAAGCTCACTCTGACTCACGGCTTCAAATTGCTAAGGATATTAATGATATATACCATATCTGAATATTGTTAATTGTGCTGGAGCGTGTGCGTGCGTGTGCACACACACATTGTAATGATATACAGGTAATCCCCAAATTATGAACAAGATAGCTTCTGCAGGTTTGTTCTCAAACTGAATTTGTAAGTAAGTCAGAATGGGTATACATGTTAAGTATAACTCCAGCCACTTAAGACTAGAGGCTTACCATTCCCACGGAAGAGAAGGCTAAAACAGATACGAGTGCATTGGCATTCTGGATAGACAGCCAAGCTTCTGGTTATCCCAAACGATCACCCCTGTGCGTTGCTATCCGTCAGAACCAGTTATTCGACATTCGGCCCGCCCGTTTATGTCGAATAACCAGAACTCTACTGTACCTTGAATTTTTCTATGGAGTTATGTTTATATATTTTGAACACCAGGTGGTACTTGCATCCCTTTTGACCAAACTGTAATAAACTTTCAAGTTTGCCTTCAACCCAGAGTGCTAGTTCTCTGTCCTGGCTGATCTAGTTTAGAGGAAGCACACTGGGCATGGACCTTCTTATTCACGTTCTTAGCTGAAACCACTTAATCAGCACATTATTAATGGGACATGGTTTGAAGGCAATAATTTTCTGATAATTTCCCCTTGTATTCAGGCCCGGTCCAATGTGGAAGCCGATTACGACTCCTTGTTGGGCGCCGTGGTTCCAGGGGCTCTGTCGAGCCCCCGGCAGGCAGGGCCAAACCTGGCCCCGTCTCCCATGCCACGCACCCTGGCCCTGCCTCCCATGCTGCGTGGGAGGCGGGGCTAGGGCATGTGGGGTGGGAGGTGGGCCAGGGCGCACGGCACGGGAGATTGGGCCAGACCTGGCCCAGCCAGCCGCAAAGGCCCAGCCAGGCTGGTTGGACATTCCCGCTGCAGACATTCCCGCTCTGACCCTGCCCGCGCAGCACAAGAGGCGGGGCCAGGGTGAGCCGCGCGGGAGGTGGGGCCAGGGCAGGAATGTCCAGCCAGCCTGGCTGGGCCTTCACCGCAGCCTGGAAGGACTTTCCTGCCGTGGCCTGGCTGGCTGGGCCAGGCCGTGGGAGGCGAGGCCAGACCTGGCCCTGCCTCCCGTGCAGCGCACCCTGGCCCCTCCTCCCATGCCACATGCCCTGGCCCCACCTCCCATGCAGCACAAGAGGCAGGGTCAGGGCGCGTGGCACAGGAGGCGGGGCTAGGGTGCGCAGCATGAGAGGTGGGGCCAGGGCATGTCGCGTGGGAGGCAGGCCAGGGCACATGGCATGGGAGGCGGGGCCAGACTTGGCCCCACCTCCCACGCCGCACACCCTGGCCCAGCCGGCCTGGCCTAGCCAGCCTGGCCCAGCCCAGCCAGCTGCGAAGGCCCCGCCAGGCTGGTTGGAAATTCCCGCTGCAGACATTCCCACTCTGGCTCTGTCTCCTTGCACCACGCGCCCTGGCCACGCCTCCCGTGCAGCGTGAGAGGCGGGACCAGGGCGCGCGGCGCAGGAGGCAGGGCCAGGGCAGGAATGTCCAGCCAGCCTGGATGGGCCTTCGGTGCAGCCTGGAAGGACTTTCTCACCGTGGCCTGGCTGTCCGGGCCAGGTCTGGCCCTGCCTCCCACGCAGCGTGTCCTGGCCCACCCGGCCTGGCCCAGCCAGGTTGCGACGGGAAAGTCCTTCCTGGCCACGGCGAAGGCCCACCCAGGCTGGCTGAACATTCCCACGCGCCCTTACCCTGCCAGGAGGCATGGCCATGCGACGCAGGAGGTGTGGCCACATGACCTGGGAGGTGGGGTCAGGGCCTCCCAGGCCGGTAGGTGGGGCAAGGTCTGGCCACACCTCCTGTAGCTTGCGGCCATGCCTCCCGTGGCGCCGGGGGGGGGGGGCGCAAAAAAAGTTTGCCTATCACTTTAAATTACCTCTGGCTGGTTCTGCTTGTATTTATACAGTATAGAACTGATAGGGGGAAACTGATGCTGTTTTTGGGATCATCAGTTCAAATATACCCAGAAACAGGGATAACACTTGAGGCACCAAAATGTGTCTTGATCAATCACTAACTTATCACTAACGTGTGCTTCTTGTAATTTGACTTCTCATGTGAGAACCTACATCTGAGGTTCTGAATAGGCCACTAAAAGCTCAATTCAGTCATTAAAAAATAAATGGGCATCTTGACTGGAGGTTGATATATGGAGAGGCCTCTTAAATTTCCAGAGCCAATTAAATGAACTCCTAGCTCAGTCTGGCCTATCTCCTTAAACAAATTATCCATCATCTCAACAGACACCACCTGGTATTTTAGTTCGCACAATCAGACATGAGGCACCCCACGCTGTTTGCAATATACTGAAGCCCCTTATGGTGCCCATGAACTAGATGCATATCCAGTTCATTTTTGGGGCTTAGGAATCTCTGGAATGGGACCTCCCTGACCCATACGCACTGGGAGGAAAAGAGCCAGAGAAACAAGAGTCAACATGCCAAAGAGGCTCTAGTGGCCAAATCCCAGCTGTGTCTCATCATGGTCTGTCTCTCAGTGCCTTTACTTCACCCACCCACTCCAATTAATGTTATAGCTGTAAGCCATTGCCAACAGTGTTCTCTCACCATCCACTGGCTTTTCTATTTGGTGACTTTTTATGAGCAGGAGGGGAACATTTAATTATTGCTTTCGCTACTCTGCTGTGATTTCTAAGTATTTGACAAGTCTTGTTTACCACTGAAGGTGTGGGGGAAATCCAAAACAATGTTTTTCTCACGTGTTTAGAGAAGAGGAAGTATGTTGCTGGGGTGGGGGGTGGGGGAGAACACTACCTTTTAAGGAGGGGTAATGTTTCTGCTTTTGGAAGAAGAAACACTGACATTTTAAAACTGGGGAGAAAATTTGGTGGCCATGTAAGATTCCTATTGAAAGCAGAAATGTGCAACTATACTGCAAAGGAATCTTTAGCGTTAAAGAACAGGCCAACCAACAGCAGTAATCTTGATGCAGAAATTATCTATGTAGGGAGACACAGGTTGTATCTACACTGCCCTTTATCCCAGGATCTGATCCCTGATTATCTGATTTGAACTGGATTATATGAGTCTACATTGCCACATAATCTGGGATAAGCAGATAATCTGGGATCAGATCATGGGATATAGGGCAGTGTAGAAGGGGCCACAGAGGTGCCTGGGAAACCCCCGATAGTCCTATGCTGCACCTTTGTTGTCCTTACACCGTTTCACCACTCCTCCAAAAAGTGTCAGTACATTTATTGTGCTAGTCAAAGGCCATGTCAAAGAGCTATACAGAACAATCAAGTTAAAAATACAAAAAACAAAGTTAATAGTGAGCACATTTAAAGAATAAAAACATTTCAGGATGTAGATACATTTCTAACATAAAAGTCAAATTAATACTTTCAGTCTCCATGGAAATTTTTGACAGTTGTATCTGATTCTCGCTTTCTGAACTTTTGCAGCCAAGGCAAAAAAAAAGGTCATATCTTATGGGCCATTGCCAGGGCCCAGTTGCCAGGGCCCAGTAAAGAGTAATTGAATTTTATTGCCTTGTAACACTGGTTTTATTTCCAAGAATACAGAGTGAGCAGGAGGAAATGCACATTAATCTAGCCAGGCAGGGATCTTAAAAGAGAATTGTTTCCTTAATATGTAATTCTATTCAATTAACTCTCTGCTGTTTGGGTTGCTGTGAGTCTTTCGGGCTGTATTGCCATGGCCCAGAAGCTTTCTCTCCTGACATTTTGCCAACATCTGTGGCAGGCATCCTCAGAAGTTGTGAGGTATGTTGGAAACTAATCAAGGGAGGTTTATATATCTACTAGCTGTGCCCTGCCACGCGTTGCTGTGGCCATTTGGAATTCCACTGAATCGCCTCGCTGCTTCCAAGCCTGGGTGCTTGTATATATGGGCCTCCTTGCTTTGGCTGGTTGAATGGGACGGAGTGGTGTGATGGCTTCCAAATGTGAGGGTTTTTTATGTAGGGGAAATATTGGTTTGAGAGATTGATGAGGAGTGAATAGTGTTGGTGCTTTGAAGCCTGGCCGCTTTCTACCTTGTGGAATTGTTGGTTGGGCAGGTCGAATAGCAATGAATAGTCTGAGTGCAGGAAGTATGAATATTGCAGTTAGTTACGTTTTGAATGTATTGAATGGCCTTGGAGGTTCGAGGCCTGGCTGTTTCCTGGTTGAGGGCATCCTTTGTTGGGAGGTGTTAGCTGGGCCTGATTGTTTTCTGTGTGGAATTCCCGTGTTTGGAATGTCCCTGTCTTTTGAGTGTTGTTTTGTATTTTGTGTCCTGATTTTAGAGATTCTATTGTTCTGTTTTCTTATTAGACCATAGTAATTATTACATATGATATAAAGTAATGTTATGTATTAATTACTGTTCTTAGGAATGTAGCACGCAAACATTGCAACATGTAATTCGAAAACATTGACTACTAAATGGCAGACTGGCTTGGATAAGTGAAGCTTGGCTAAGTGAGACTCTACTGTATTGTCTGTTTGGAGGCCAAGTGTGAATGTTGCCATTGGCGAGCTTGATTAGCACTGAATGGCCTTGCAGCTTCAGTGCCTGGGTGGTTCTTGCCTGTGAAGCTGTTGATGATTATTGTTGTGGTTGTGATTGTTTTCACAGTAGAGTCTCACTTATCCAACATAAACGGGCCTGCAGAATATTGGATATGCGAATATGTTGGATAATAAGGAGGGATTAAGGAAAAGCCTATTAAACATTAAATGAGGTTATGATTTTACAAATTAAGCACCAAAACATCATGTTATACAACAAATTTGACAGAAAAAGTAATTCAATATGCAGTAATGCTATGTAGTAATTACTGTATTTACAAATGTAGCACCAAAATATCACGATATATTGAAAACATTGACTACCAAAATGTGTTGGATAATCCAGAATGTTGGATAAGTGAGACTTTACTGTATTAGAATGGAGGTGTAGAGGAGGAGAAACTGAAAGTAATGGAGAGAGAACTCTTCCTGCTTCCCCCTCCTCCTCCTTCTGGCCCCCGCCCCTCCGTGGCCTCGGTGTGCCTGTTTGAGGGGGCGACGTGGGGTAGGCTCCTCCCTCCCACCTCGCTCTGTTTCCCTGATGACCATGAGGAGGAGGTCGTCCCGGAGAAGGGTGGCCGGGGAGGAGGCCTGGCCTCCCGGCCCTCTCCTGGCCGCGTCCCCCGGCTCCAGTCCCGGCCAGGCCTCGCTGGGGGGAGGGCGGCGGTGGGGGGCTCTGTGTAGGCCTTGCTGGTCCCTCCTCCCTGGCGCCATGTTGAGGGCCGCTGGGTGAGGTTTTCTTGGTCGGCGGTGCCTCGGAGCAGGAAGAGGGGAGCGCGCGGGAGCGCCTGTTGAGGGGAGGGATGGGGGTTGTTCTGTCCGTGCCTGGGGTTCGTTGTGGCGGAGGCGCACATGGAGCGTTTTTGTTTTTAGGCCCCGTGGTGGTTCCTGTTGTTTATTTTAGTTGTATGAACCCAGAGGCATGGATGAGGGGTTGTGCTGGCAAATTTTGAGGTTGTGGGATAGGTAGTTTTGTTGTTTTGCTCGGTGCCGGGATTCCATTACCATTTTATATATATAGAAGAAAGGTCCAGGGTGGGATAAAGAACTTTTGTGGTGTGGATGTGGTAATTACCGTATATACTCTAGTATAAGCCAACTCTAATATAAGCCGAGGAACCTAATTTTATCACAAAAAACTGGGGAAACGTATTGACTCGAGTATAAGCTGAGGGTGGAGAATGCAGTAGTTACTGGTAAATTTCAAAATGAAAATAGATCCCAATGAAATTATATCAGGAGGTTAAAGGTTTTTGAATATTTACCATATTTCAAAGAAAAACAGTAAATTAGCTCTGTAAGTGGAAAAGTAGGGTCAACAAAAAACAATATGGTATTAACAATAACATAATAATAATAATAATAATAATAATAATAATAATAATAATAATAACAATAATGGAGCCTCCGGTGGCCTAGGGGATAAAAGCCTCATGACTTGAAGGTTGGGTTGCTGACCTGAAGGCTGCCAGGTTCGAATCCCACCTGGGGAGAGCACGGATGAGCTCCCTCTATCAGCTCCAGCTCCATGCGGGGACATGAGAGAAGCCTCCCACAAGGATGGTAAAACATCAAAACATCCGGGCGTCCCCTGGGCAACGT
Organism: Anolis carolinensis; assembly: GCF_035594765.1. NCBI lineage: Eukaryota > Metazoa > Chordata > Lepidosauria > Squamata > Anolidae > Anolis > Anolis carolinensis. The sequence continues at coordinate 187,785,418 of NC_085842.1, forward strand.
CTTTGCAGAAGCAACTCTGGTTGCTCTTGACACGAAATCATAGAATCATAGAATAGTAGAGTTGGAAGAGACCTCATGGGCCATCCAGTCCAACCCCCTGCTAGGAAGCAGGAAATCGCATTCAAAGCACCCCCGACAGATGGCCATCCAGCCTCTGTTTAAAAGCCTCCAAAGAAGGAGCCTCTACCACGGCCTGGGGGAGAGAGTTCCACTGTCGAACAGCTCTCACAGTGAGGAAGTTCTTCCTGATGTTCAGGTGGAATCTCCTTTCCTGTAGTTTGAAGCCATTGTTCCGTGTCCTAGTCTGCAGGGCAGCAGAAAACAAGCTTGCTCCCTCCTCCCTTTGACTTCCCTTCACGTATTTGTACATGGCTATCATGTCTCCTCTCAGCCTTCTCTTCTGCAGGCTAAACATGCCCAGCTCTTTAAGCCGCTCCTCATAGGGCTTGTTCTCCAGACCCGTAATCATTTTAGTCGCCCTCCTCCTTTTCAGCTTGTCAACATCTCCCTTCAACTGCGGTGCCCAAAATTGGACACAGTATTCCAGGTGTGGTCTGACCAAGGCAGAGTAGAGAGGGAGCATGACTTCCCTGGATCTAGACGCTATTCCCCTATTGATGCAGGCCAGAATCCCGTTGGCTTTTTTAGCTGCCGCATCACATTGTTGGCTCATGTTTAACTTGTTGTCCACAAGGACTCCAAGATCTTTTTCACATGTACTGCTGTCTAGCCAGGCGTCCCCCATTCTGTATCTTTGCATTCCATTTTTTCTGCCGAAGTGAAGTATCTTGCATTTGTCCCTGTTGAACATCATTTTGTTAGTTTCGGCCCATCTCTCTAGTCTGTCAAGATCATTTTGAATTCTGCTCCTGTCTTCTGGAGTGTTGGCTATCCCTCCCAGTTTTGTGTCATCTGCAAACTTGATGATCGTGCCTTCTAACCCTTCGTCTAAGTCATTAATAAAGATGTTGAACAGAACCGGGCCCAGGACGGAGCCCTGCGGCACTCCACTTGTCACTTCTTTCCATGATGAAGACGACGCATTGGTGAGCACCCTTTGGGTTCGTTCGCTTAGCCAATTACAGATCCACCTAACCGTAGTTTTGTCTAGCCCACATTTTACTAGTTTGTTTGCCAGAAGGTCGTGGGAGACTTTGTCGAAGGCCTTACTGAAATCCAGGTAGGCTACATCCACAGCGTTCCCTGTATCAACCCAACTCGTAATTCTATCGAAAAAAGAGATCAGATTAGTCTGACATGACTTGTTTTTGGTAAATCCGTGTTGACTATTAGCAATGACCGCACTTGTTTCTAAGTGTTCTCAGACCACTTCCTTAATGATCTTTTCCAGGATTTTGCCTGGTATCGATGTGAGGCTGACCGGACGGTAATTGTTTGGGTTGTTCTTTTTTCCCTTCTTGAAGATAGGGACCACATTCGCCCTCCTCCAATCTTCCGGGACTTCTCCTGTTCTCCAAGAACTCTCGAAGATAATTGCCAGTGGTTCTGAAATAACTTCCGCTAGTTCCTTCAATACTCTTGGATGTAGCTGATCTGGCCCTGGGGACTTGAATTCGTTTAGAGCGGCCAGGTGTTCCTGGACAACTTGTTTCCCTATTTGGGGTTGGATTTCCCCCAATCCTTCGTCCATTCCATGTTGCTGAGGTTGAAGATGGCTTTCTTTTTGTGAGAAGACCGAGGCAAAGAAGGCATTAAGCAGTTCTGCCTTTTCCCTATCCCCTGTCACCATCACCCCATCTTCTCCTTGCAGTGGCCCTATCGCCTCCTTTTTCTTCCTTTTTCTACCAACGTAAGCAAAAAAGCCTTTTTTGTTGTTTTTAATGTCCCTGGCAAGCCTGAGCTCATTTTGCGCTTTAGCCTTGCGAATCTTTTCCCTGCAGGTGTTGGCTATACGTTTGAATTCTTCTTTGGTGATTTCTCCCCTTTTCCACTTCTTGTGCATGTCACTTTTGAGCTTTAGCTCAGTTAGAAGTCCTTTGGACATCCATTCTGGCTTCTTTGCACTTGTCTTATTTTTCTTCTTTGTTGGCACTGTTTGCATTTGCGCCTTGAGTATTTCACTTTTGAAAAACTCCCATCCATCCTTAACTCCCTTGTTTTTTAATACTGGCGTCCATGGAATGCCGCTCAGTAATTCCTTCATTTTTTGGAAGTCAGCTCTCTTAAAGTCCAGAATGCGTGTTTGACTTGTCTTAGTTTCAGCATTCCTTTGTACTGCAAACTGCAAGAGCACATGGTCACTTGCCCCTAAGGATCCGACGACTTCAACTGTATTGATCAGGTCTTCCACATTTGTTAAGATTAGATCAAGAGTTGCTGATCCCCTTGTTGCCTCTTCTACTTTCTGGACCATAAAATTGTCTGCAAGGCAAGTGAGGAATTTGTTGGACTTTGTACTCTTGGCTGAGTTTGTTTTCCAGCAGATATCGGGATAATTGAAATCGCCCATGACTACTATATCTCTTCTTTGTGCCTGTTTGGTCAGCTGTTGACAGAAGGCTTCATCAAGTCCTTCATCCTGACTTGGAGGTCTGTAGTAGACACCCACGACAAGATCTTTTTGAGTCCCGGTTCCCTTGATTCTTATCCAGATTCTTTCAAGCTGGTTTCCCAGATTACAGTCTTGCATTTCTTCTGCAATGTAACTGTTTTTGACATATAAAGCTACTCCCCCTCCTCTCCCCTTTGTTCTATTTCTGTGAAAGAGGTTATAGCCCTCAATGGCTACATTCAAGTGATGGGAGTCATCCCACCAGGTTTCAGTGATGCATATGACATCGTATGTGTGGTGCTGTGCTAAGAGTTGGAGTTCGTCTTGCTTATTTCCCATGCTCTGAGCATTGGTGTAAAGACATGTAAACCCCTGTGACCTCCCCTTGAGCTGTTTATTTGGGATTATTGTGCTTTCCGTACTTGGTCCTTGCTGTGTTTGTGCAGCCCTTTGTTTAGCCTTTTGGCGGTTCCCTGTGGTCATGGGTAATATAGTGTTCGCCAGGCTGTTGTTCCCCTCCCCCAGTGGATCTAGTTTAAAGTGCGCCTGATGAGGTTTGTGAGTCTGTGTGCAAAAAGATGTTTTCCTACTTGTGTGAGATGCACCCCATCACTTGCCAGTAGTCCATCCTCTTGGAAGAGTAGACCATGGTCAAGGAAGCCAAAATGCTCCTCTTGACACCATTTTCTGAGCCAGTTATTGACCTGTACTATTTTTCCGGCCCTTGTAGAGCCGTGTCCTACAACGGGGAGGAGGGATGAAAAGATCACATGTACATTATACAGTTTTAGCTTTGTTCCCAGAGCTCGAAAATCATTTGTGATCTTTTGAAAAGTATGCCTAGCGGTATCATTGGTACCTACATGAATCAACATAAGGTGGGGAGGGTGATGGGGCTTTAGGAGCCTGCTGAGCCTCTGAGTGATATGGTGTATTTTTGCCCCCGGGAGGCAGCATGTTTCTCGAGCCATCCCATCCGGTCTGGAAATGATGGCTTCCGTTCCTCTAAGGAGAGAGTCACCTACTACCAAGACCTGTTTCCTTTGAGGATTGACAGGGTCCCTTTTGTGCAAGACAGTGTGTATGTCCCCTGAAGAGTGTTCCTGTTGAAGTGAATCATGTAGGTGTAAAGTGTTGTCCTCCTCCTCAACATCCCCAGTGCATTCATCAATGACAATCCATTGAGATACATCCGAGAGTCCATTACTCTCCCAAGGATGTTCCTGTTGCTCCTGGTCTACGATTGGGGATGGAGCATTTGCATGATTACATAAGTGTGAATGTGGTGATGCACTGTCCCCGTCAGGGCTATCCCCTGCGCATTGATCAAGGGTGGCCCACTGAGTGTTATCTAAGAAACTGTGGTCCTCCACAAGATGAGTTTCCTGATTGTATGTTAATGATGTAAGAAATTCAAATCTGTTGTGTAAATCCAGCTGAGCAGAGGAGGTCTGCGGAGGCTGCCGGGTCCTATGTCTCCTTCAATGGGTGACCTCCTTCCAAGCCTGAGGGTTGTCTACCTGTGAGTTGATCTCCCCATAAGGTTCCTGATCATGGTCATGGTGGTGTTGGTGTGATGCAGGCTGCAGATCTACAGCAGAGTGTTGTGCAGTGTCCAAGAAGAGCTTAAGGGTCCTTAAGGGTCTTAATACGGTGCTCGAGCTGTTGGATCCTCTGCTCCATCAGAGTCATCTGTTTGCATTTGGAGCAGATGTAGTTGATTAGTTTTTGTGTGAAAAAGCGGAACATGCCACAGCTGGTGCATGTGATGGGAATGTTTTGCTTTTGTTGCATCTCTTGATGAGTGTGGTGGCCAAGTGGGATCTTTGTACAGTTAAGTAATATGCACGCACTTTATGTGCAGACTGCCCCAAACCACCTCTTTGTGTATTTGTTTATGTTGTTTTGTTTCCTGTATGCACTGCAAAGGATAGTTAGTAAAAGTGTTTTTTTCACGCGCGCCATTAGGCGCGCGCGGCACTGGCAAATGAAACTTTCCTAGAAACTCAATTAACAGGGAACAATGCCTGCTGTCAATCAACTTAAGTACCTGGCTCTCTTTCAACACAACAGTCACACAGCAGTTAGACTTTGACCACAGGAACCAAGCCCACACTCAGTTTAAAATTTTAGCCAAATCTTAGCCAAATCTTAGCCAAATCCTACCTGAAGCCAGGGAGCAAAAATGTCCTCCTGCTGCCTCTGCTTCTGTGAGAACCAACTGCCCTTCAGAGATCAGCCTCTGGCAAATGAAGCTTTCCCAGAAACTCAATTAACAGGGAACAATGCCTGCTGTCAATCAACTTAAGTACCTGGCTCTCTTTCAACACAACAGTCACACAGCAGTTAGACTTTGACCACAGGAGCCAAGCCCACACTCAGTTTAAAATTTTAGCCAAATCTTAGCCAAATCTTAGCCAAATCTTAGTCAAATCCTACCTGAAGCCAGGGAGCAAAAATGTCCTCCTGCTGCCTCTGCTTCTGCGAGAACCAATTGCCCTTCAGAGATCAGCCTCTGGCAAATGAAACTTTCCCAGAAACTCAATTAACAGGGAACAATGCCTGCTGTCAATCAACTTAAGTAACAGCAACAACAACAACAACAACAACTTCATTTGTACCCTGTCCTATCTCCCCATGGGGACTCAGGCCGGCTTCCAACATAGTAACAGACAAACATTCAATGCCTACATAAACAATACAGAGCTAGATATAGATCTATAATTATATATACTAATTTTACATATGCATTCCCCTGAAATGTTTGCAAATCCTCTTTCAATATATGTGCATTTTCCTCCTGCAATATTTGGAAGCCCTATATATTTATGTTTATATCTATCTAGAAATCTCTGTGTGTGCATTTCCCCTGCAATAGTTATAAGCCCTATATATCTATATTCATATATATCTAGATAATCTAGACATCTCTCTCTATAGATAATTATATCTGTATAGGATTTGCAAAGACTTGCAAACATGTGAGGTGAAAATTCATATATAAAATAATGTATACTCATAGATACAGATATACAGGTACATGGAAATCTCCAGATATCTATATGTATATAGGATATGCAAAGACTTGCAAACATATGAGGTGAAAATTCATATATAAAATAATGTATACTCATAGATACAGATATACAGGTACATGGAAATCTCTAGATATCTATATGTATATAGGATATGCAAAGACTTGCAAACATATGAGGGGGAAATTCATATATAAAATTTAGATAGATAGATGGATAGATAGATAGATAAAAGTACATAAGGATTGCAAAGGCTTGCAGGGGGAAATGCCTATATATCTGTAGCGGAGATTAACAAATATTTCAGGGAAAAATGCTTTTATAAGATTAATGGGTATATATATATTCTTCTTCCTGACTTGCAAGGGCTTCTTTCCTTTTCAAAACTTCCCCTTGGTTAAGAGTGAGGGAAGCTTTAGAAAAGTAAACACTGATAAGGGAAGGTAAGATGAGAGATAAATATATCATCTATTGTAAGCAATGGCCTCCATGCTCCGCTGCCGGCTTGACCTTGACCTGATTATAAGCCAGGGGAGGCTTTTTCAGCTCATAAAAAGGGCTGAAAACTCAGCTTATCTTCGAGTATATATGGTAATCACCTTGATTAGCATTTGATGGCCCTATGGCCTCAAGTCCTGGCTTCTTCCTGTCTGGGGTAATCCTTTGTTTTGAGGTGTTATTTTTATACCTCACAACCTTTGAGGATGCCTGCCATAGATGTGGGCAAAATGTCAGGAAAGAATACTATACAGCCCGGAAAACAAACAACACAGTGTTTCATGTCTGGAATTTCTCTGTTTTCTGAGTGTTGTTCTTTATTTACTGTTCTGATTTTAGAGTTTTTTAAAAAATACTGGTAGCCAGATTGTGTTCATTTTCATTGTTTCCGCCTTTCTGCTGAAATTGTCCACATTCTTGTGGATTTCAATGGTTTCTCTGTGTAGCCTGACGTGGTAGTTGTCAGAGTGGTCCAGCATTTCTGTGTTCTCAAATAATATGCTGTGTTCAGGTTGGTTCATCAAGTGCTCTGCTATGGCTGACTTCTCTGGTTGAGTTAGTCTGCAGTGTCTTTTGTGTTCCTTGATTCGTGATTGGGCATTGCTGCGTTTGGTGGTCCCTGTGTAGACTTGTCCACAGCTGCCTAGTATATGGTAGATTCCTGCAGAGATGAAGGGATCCCTCTTGTCCTTTGCTGAACGTAGAATTTGTTGGATTTTCTTAATGGGTCTGTAGATAGTTTGTAGGTTGTGTTTCTTCATCAGGGGTCAATGGTTTCCTTGATGTATGGTAAGAACACTTTTCCTCTGGGTGGATCTTTGTCTTTTCTCTTGTGGCTTGTTCTTGACCTTGCAGCTCTTCTGATGTCTGTGGTGTCTGTCCATTGGCCTGTAGAGCACAGTTTATGTAGTTTATTTGGTGGGGTTCGCAGATTATTTTTGCATGGTCTGCCAGAGCTTTAATTATGCTTCTTGTTTTACTTGGGTGATAGTTGGAGTTTTTATGTAGGTATTAGGCATGCACAAAAAAATTGGAAAAGTAGTTAATCGTATTAATATTGAACTGCGTTCTGAGGTGGTTTGGCGCTTCTGAATTAATTCAAAGCGTTGGTGTTCATGCCTTGAAATACCTTCGGATAACCTTCAGATATATGAGAAAGTGTTTTAATTCAACCAACCGTTGCTATTCAGGAGAGAAATCCCCTTCTCGTCCTGGAGTGGTTGGTTTCTATGGGGCTCTTACACTGGCTTGTAGAAGAGGGAGTCTGGATTTTCAATGCTCTCGCCTCTGCAGGGAGTTAAACCGGCTTGCAGAAGAGGGAGCCTGGATTTGTAATGCCCTCGACTCTGCAGGATCTCCCTTGCAATGTGCTGGCAAAACCCCAAACTAGAACTCTCCACCCAGGCTGGTGTGTGACTGATTTTCCACTTTAGGGGGAGAAGAAAATTGGAAATGGGCAGGGAAAGCAAATTATCACTCTGCTAAGGATTTTCCACAACTCCCCCCTATTATTTTAAATTACCCAGATATTATTATTATTATATTTTTGACACAGCAAACAAGATAGATATGCTGGATTTCGTATCACAAAATCACAAGTCGAACACTTCCCAAGCGTTTAGGACTGTGTGATGTATTTTCGGATGATGCACGCAGATCCCAGTAAGGTGGCCTTTTGCAGTTGGCAGATCATAATTTTGTCAATGTCTATTGTTTCCAAATGCCGGCTGAGATCTTTTGGCACGGCACCCATATGCCCTTCACCACCGGGACCACTTGGACTGGTTTCTGCCAGAGTCTTTGAAGTTCAATCTTGAGGTCCTGAGTTTCTCCTGTTGTTTTTTGTCAATTCGACTGTCGCCTGGAATGGCGACATCAATGATCCAAACCTTTTTCTTTTCCACAACTGTGATGTCTGGTGTGTTGTGTTCCAGAACATTGTCAGTCTGGATTCGGAATCCCACAGGATCTTTGCGTGTTCATTTTCCAATACTTTTGCAGTTTTATTATTGGCACTCCACTTTTCTCTCTAGATTTGAGACGGAAAGGGACTCACGTTAAAATATATATAATAGTATCATTCTGGGAAGGGAAAAGGTTTCATTTTAAATCTATGTTTTAGTAGTATTCCTTTTAAAATTCGCTCTATATTTGTGTGTATGTGACATGTGTAAACCCCATAATCCTCCTGGTTAGAAGCAGGCTAAAGCCCACCGGAAGAAACCCACTCCTAGATTATCTTCTTATGACAGATTATGTGGCAGTGTGGACTCATATAATCCAGTTCAAAGCAGATAATCTGGGATCAGATCGTGGGATATAGGAGCAGTGTGGAAGAGGAATCAGGCTGAATCTACACTGCCCTATATTCCAGGATCTGATTCCAGATTATCTGATTTAAACTGGATTATATGAGTCCCCACTGCCATATAATTTGGGATAAGAAGAAAAGTGACGGATCTGGACCAAACTTGGCACACAGATCCAGCATGGGCAACTGTGAATACTGGCAGGCTTTGTGGGTGATTGACCTTGGCATCAGAGAGTTATAGTTCACCCTTATTTGAGAACACTGAATCCAGCAAGTGATGGATCTGGACCAAGCTTGGCACACAGACCCAACATGGCCAACTGTGAATACTGGGGGAATTTTGGGAGGGTTGACCCAAGACTTTTGGGAATTGTCATTCATCCACATCCTTATACATTTTCTCATGGGAGCATCCATAAAAAACAAAAGACTGAGGGTTTTTCCTAAGACATAGTGTAACATTGGAAGTGGGCTAAGCCTCATAGGGAAGAAAGCCACTCGTGAGTAGAAAAGGGCTAAGCCTCATAGGAAGAAACAATGGGTCTCTTTTTGGGACAGCATGGTGTAGTGTAGAGGTTTGAGAGTTGGACTACAATTGTGGCTTCATTCCCCATTCAGCCATGGAAAGCCACTGGGTGATCTTGGGCAAGTCACAACTCTCAGCCCCAGAAAACCCAATGAAACAGTAAATAACACTTTCAAACCAGGAACAGATTTCCTTATTCAGAGGCTGATGGCCATATCTGTCAGGAGTGATTTGATGGTGTGCTATGATTTCTGTTCCTGGTTGATAAATGTCATTTCCTAATTGGTTCTGTCATAAAAACAGCAAGGGACATCGTCCTATAAAAATAGCAGATTATGGTTTGTTGAGTCTCTCTCCACCAATTTAACAAAATTTCAATTTAAACAAAATTTCAGCCACAAAAACAAGTTTCTGAAGTAGAACAATGACTTTCAAAGTAAAGACAACAGGAAATAACACTATCAGACCAGGAACAGATTTTTGTTATTATTAAAAATGTTTTTTAATAAAAAATTTGAAAATTTGCCAAAAATATGAGGATAAGTCAATCGTTCTTAGATTTGGTGAGCTAACAGTGGTACATGTGTTCTACCACTGGAGCAAATTTCATTAGGATAGCTCAAAAAACGAGGGAGAGAGAGGCCCCTCAATTTTCCCCATTGATAATAATGTTTTCCTTCATGCGCATGAGCATCCGCCATTAACGAGGTACATATGAAGATTTGGAAGTTTCAGAAAGTTTTGAATTTTTTGCTTCAAAATTCGGAAATGACTTTAGAAACAAAGCACCAGCAGCTACTTTCAAAGCAAGTATTGAATCATTTTTTTTCATGGATCGCACATGCCTAGTAGGTATCTATCTGTGTGTGTAGGTTTTCTCTGCTGTTTCCCCATTTGGAACTTTCTTGCCAGTAAGCTACAAAAGCTCAAGCTTCTATTTTCACCAGTGGCTACATTCAAATTGCAAGACAGTTTTCTTCACGTCAACCAACTCATTCAAGCAAGGGAGATGTTTCATAGGTGCTACAATCATAGAATCACAGTTGTAGGTGACTAAAAGGGCTACTTAGTCCAACCATGCAGGAATACACAACTAAGGGCCCTTCTACACAGCCATATAACCTAGAATATCAAGGCTGATAATCCACAACATCTGCTTTGAACTAGATTATCTGAGTCCACAGTGCCAGATAATGTAGTTCAATGTGGATTTGATACAGCTGTGTGGAAGGGGCCTAAAACCCTGTTTACACTACCATGATAATGCAGATTTGAACTGGATTATATGGCAATGTACTCATATAATGCAGTCCAGTGAAATAATCTGCATCATATGAGTCTACACTGACCATATAGTCCAATTCAAATTGCATTCTATGGCCATGTAAATGGGGTCTAAGACACCCCTGAGAGATTGCCACCCAATCTCTGTTTAGAAATCTCCAAGTAAGAAGAGTCAAGCCCCCTTCAAGGCAGTGTATTCCACAGTTGAACACTTCGTATAATCAATATATTATCTCTAATGTTTAGATGAGATCTCTTTTCTTATAATTGGAATCAATTGGTTTGTGTTGTAGTTTCTGAAGCAACAGAAACCAACTAGGTCCATCCTCTATGTAGCATCTCTTCAGATAATTAAAGACAGCCATCATGTCACCTCTTGAGTCTTCTTTTCTCCAAGCTAAACATACCCAACTCCCCAATTATTCCTCATAATTTTTGCTTTCCAGAACTTTTTGACCACTCTTCGCTGAACATGTTCCAGCTTACTAATATCTTTCTTGAACTGTAGCCATCTGCCACCAGGGCCAAGAATCACATCCTATCTAAAGGGAAGACAATGGCTAAATCATTTTGAACTCAATGTGGGAGTATGACTGAGTTCGAGGCTGACTCAGAGAGGCTTAGCAGTTTGATTCCCATTGTTATTATTAGCTTTATTCCATATTTCCTTTTCTTGGATTCATTCCAGCCACATAATCTAGAACTAATCACTCAGTAGGGGAATCTAAACCCAGCTTCGAGCCTTCTTGATCTCCATGGAGTTTGGGAATTGTTTTGCCATAAGCCATGGCAACCATTGCTTCCTTCCACTAGCTTGGCCAACCTTTTCACCCCCTCTTGTTATTTTTCAGCTCGCAGCCTTTTAGGGCACTTCCAGACAGCACTAAATCACGGGTTTTAAACAGGGGCAAAAAATCCCAGGACTTCAATAGAGGTCCACATGCAGACCTGTTAGTCCTGAGATTTCTGCCTCTGTTGTTCAGACTTGCTGCTTTGTTCCGAGATTTAGTGACTCCCAAGATGGCCAATGTGGGATTTCTGCTGGAAACCTTGACAGCTTTTTTTTTTTAAGCCCTGTGATGCAGCCCTGCAAAAGTTCCGTTTCTTGTCCTGGCCAGAAAAACTGTGCCCTCCAGACATTTCATGAAGTATCTGTCACACAAACAACCATCATGGGAATTGTTTTCCTCACTTTAGCTGTAAAATAACACTTGAAAAGCAATAAAAATTATTTTAAAAAAACAAAACCTCATGGGGTAGGACCACTACTGCCCAAAATCAGCACTGCACAATTAAATAGGAACACACACTTTCAACCCAGGAACAGAACTTTGTCATTATTGACACTTTTTAGAGCCTGGCCGCCTGGCCATCTGACCAGACAGATTTGGTTGTGTACGTGTGGCATCAAACAATAGAGTGCTGTTCCTATAAGCCTCCTTCATGACCTTGGCTCTCAGTATTCACATTCTTCTCCAGCACATCCATGTTCCAATAGTAAGTTTTTGCCATTTACTAAACTGTACGCATGTTGTCAGCATATACCCAACTAACATGAATAACCCGACAACATCATCCTGTTGTTCCCTAGCACAAGTACACCACAAAACCGGTCTGCACAGATGGCCATACAACAAGGTCTGACTAATTACAGTAATGATGACATTCTGTTCCTGGTGTGAAAGTGTCTGTTCCTGTGTCATTGTGTACTACTTAATGTGAAAGTACTCGTTGCGCCCCAGGAACTCAATTTTTTCTGCCACAAACTTCATTAAACAGTTGAAGGACAAAGTTCCTCTTCCCAGGACAAAGTTTTTGCTGTCTACTCAAATGTCACCTTCTTTTTCAGGACTGACCAATCAGGAACAAACACCTAAAACCCGGGAACAAACCCAGATAAACAATTCTGTGATTTCTGATGGCAGGTATATACAGATATAATAATAATAATAATAATAATAATAATAATAATAATAATAATAATAATAAAACTTTATTTATACCCCGCCACCATCTCCCCAATGGGGACTCGGGGCGGCTTACATGGGGCCACGCCCAAAACAATACAATATAAACAGCATATAAAAGAACAGCACAACACAATACAATAAACAATACAGTAAATAATATCCATTACAAAATAAAACAAGGAGACAATAAAAACAAGGGCAGACCACATGAACATTAAGTTAAAACTCGGGGTGAGAAAGACATAAAAATAAAAACCACAGCGAACAGGGTCATAAGGGAGTGGGGTATTCTGGAGGATAGATATTAGGGGGAGCAACGGAAAAGAAATATAAAATGGTTACTCTCCAAAAGGGCAGCGAAAGAGCCATGTTTTCAAGTCTTTCTTGAAGGCTGCTAGTGTGGGGGCTTGCCTAATCTCCGCGGGCAGAGAATTCCACAATCGGGGGGCCACAGCAGAAAAGGCCCTCTCCCTTGTTCCCACAAGGCAGGTCTGGGATATCGGGAGTGGGGACAGGAGAGCTTCCCCTGATGAGCGAAGGGATCGTGTAGGCTTGTGGTAGGAGATACGGTCACGAAGGTAGGTGGGTCCCAAACCGTTTAGGGCTTTATATGTGATGGTATACACCAGGGGTCCCCAAACTAAGGCCCGGGGGCCGGATGCGGCCCTCCGAGGTCATTTACCTGGCCCCCGCCCTCAGTTTTATAATATAATATATTGTATATACATATAATATTCATAATAATATTATAATGTAATACAATATAACACTAATAATAATACCATATAATAAGATTAATTATATATTCTATATTACATATAATATTACTAATAATATTACAGTATAGTGGTATAGTTCAATATAGTAATATATAATGCTAATATTGTGCTATGCTAATAATATAATATACTGTATGTACATATGATTTGTAAGTCACTCTGAGTCCCCTTTGGGGTGAGAAGGGTGTGATACAAATGTAGTAAATAAATGCAGTAAATAATAAATAAATAAATACATTTTAGACTTGGGCTTACCCAAAGTCTGAAATGACTTGAAGGCACACAACAACAACAACAACAACCCTAATTAACTTGACTATCGCATTGGCCAGAAGCAGGACCACACTTCCCATTGAAATCCTGATAAATGTATGTTGGTTAAAATTGTTTTTATTTTTAAATATTGTATTGTTCTTTTATTGTTGTTGTTGTTTTTGCACTACAAATAAGACATATGCAGTGTGCATCGGAATTTTTTTGTATTTTTTTCAAATATAATCCGGCCCCTCAACAGTCTGAAGGATTGTGGACCGGCCCTCGGCTTAAAAAGTTTGGGGACCCCTGGTATACACCTTGAATTGGGATCGGAAAATAAAAGGCAGCCAGTGGAGCTCCTTGAACAGGGGAGTAGATCTCTCCCTGTAACTCGCCCCCGTAATTAACCTGGCAGCCGAGCGCTGGACCAATTGTAGTTTCCGGGCTGTCTTCAAGGGAAGCCCCACGTAGAGCGCATTACAGTAGTCCAGTCTAGAGGTAACTAAGGCATGCACCACCGTGGTCAAGTCAGACTTAACGAGGTATGGTCGCAGTTGGCGCACAAGTTTGAGTTGTGCGAAGGCCCTCCCGGCCACCGCCGACACCTGCGCCTCAAGCGTCAGCGCTGAGTCCAGGAGGACCCCCAAACTGCGGACCTGTGATTTCAGGGGGAGTGCGACCCCGTCCAGCACAGGTTGCCACCCAATACCCCGATCCGACGCGCAACTGACCAGGAGGGCCTCTGTCTTGTCAGGATTGATCCTCAGCTTGTTCCTCCTCATCCAGTCCGCCACAGCGGCCAGGCACTGGTTCAGCATCCGAGGGGCTTCCTTGGAGTCAGATGGGAACGAGTAGTGGATTTGCGTGTCATCTGCGTAGAGATGGCAACACCCTCCAAAACTCCGGATGACCTCTCCCAGCGGTTTCATGTAGATGTTAAATAGCATGGGGGATAGAATAGACCCTTGCGGGACCCCACAGGTCAATGGCCAGGGGTCCGAGCAGGTGTCCCCCAGCTTCACCATCTGGGAACGACCCTCCAGGAAGGACTGGAGCCACAGCAGAACCGTGCCACCGAGCCCCATCCCAGAGAGCCTCCCCAGAAGGATACCATGGTCGATGGTATCGAAAGCCGCTGAGATGTCCAAGAGAAAATCAGTGTCATCGAGGAACTCCTGGAGCTGCGTGGCAACCACCCGCTCCAGAACCTTGCCCAAAAATGGGAGGTTGGAAATTGGTCTGTAGTTGTTACATACAGATGGGTCTAAAGAGGTCTTTTTTAGTAATGGTTTTACTACTGCCTGCTTAAAGCAGGATGGAACTGACCCCTGACCCAAGGAGGCATTTATAATAGCCACAAACCAATCCAACAACCCATCTTTGGCCAGCTTAACCAGCCAAGAAGGACAAGGATCCAGAGCGCAAGTGGTCACCCTCACAGACCCAAGAATCCCCTCCACGTCATCAGGAAGAACAAGCCGGAAAGAATCCAAGATCGGACAGACGGGTACCTCGGTTACCTCCGCTGGAACTACAGTTAAGCTGGAGTCCAACTCACGGCGTATCTGAGCAACTTTGCCTGCAAAATGGTGCGCGAAATCGCTGCACCGAGTTGCCAAGTCATCAGGAAGCCCCTGGGTCTCGGGAGGCCGCAGGAGCTCCCGAACAACTCGGAACAACTCCGATGGCCTGTTGGCTGCAGACGCTATGCGGGCAGTCGTGAAAGCTTTCCTGGCTGCTCGCAGAGCCATGGAGTAAGCCTTAATAGCGGCTTTAGCCCGTGCTTGGTCAGACACATCCTGAGATTTCCTCCAGATGCACTCTAGTCCCCTCCTCGCACGCTTCATCACAGCCAGCTCCTCAGTGAACCAAGGAGTCGACGTGACTCTACGCAGCGAGAGGGGACGTTCGGGAGCAATCGTGTCAAGTGCCCTTGTCAGCTCACTATTATAGCGATCAGCCAGGACATCGACAGGATCGCCAGTCTCCAGAACAGGAGGATCCCCAAGAGACCTCAGAAGTCCATCCGGATCCATCAGCCTCCTGGGGCGGACCATCTTAGTGGGTCCACCACCCCTGCGGAGGTTAGAAGACACGGCGAAACTTAAACAGATCAGATGATGGTCAGACCATGACAATGGAAGGATGTTTTGCTCTTCCACTCTGACTGTCCCACCGTCCACAATAAAGACAAGGTCCAGCGTGTGTCCTGCCTGATGTGTGGGCCCAGATATAACTTGAGTCAGCCCCATGGTCGTCATGGCAACCATGAAATCCTGAGCTGCACCTGTCAATGTGGTCTCGGCACGGATGTTAAAGTCTCCCAAAACTATGAGTTGTTGGGAGACCAGGGCCGAATTGGAGACCACTTCTGCTAGCTCAGACAGAGAGACTGCTGGGTGGACGGTACACCAGCAGAATCCCCAAGCTGTCTCGGGCTCCCACCTTCAAGAAGACACACTCGAACCTCGAAGATTGCGGAACGGCGCATCTGATCAGGGCGATGGACTGCCGAAAGATCACCGCGACTCCTCCTCCCCGCCCCCCAGCCCTGGCCTGCTGATGCACCCCGAAACCCGGTGGACACAGCTGGGTGAGATTCACTCCACCCAGCTCGTCCAACCACGTCTCGGTGATGCATGCCAGATCCGCCCCCTCATCCAGGATCAAATCCTGAATGACAGCTGTCTTACCGTTGACGGATCTGGCGTTCAAAAGCAGAACCTTAAGACTGCTTAAGACAGAACCTTAAGAACCTTAAGACTCCAGGGGGGTCTGTCCTGGAGACTACCACACCTATTCCTCTCCAGGGTCGCAAGAACTCTGTTGCGCTTCTCCCTGGGCAGCAAGTGACCGATCTTCCTCCTCCCCCACACCACCTCGATGGTGCCCCACCCGTGTGACCCCTCTTTTCCCTGGTGGATTGGCTGATTGAGGTTGCCTTCTGAAGGGATTAGTCAGCTGTCCAAAGATGGAAAGCCTCCAAATGTATTTGTTTGTCTAGGGAAAGAGCCCATCTCCACTGGTAGGAGAGAGAAAGAGTCATCTGACATGGAGTCATCTGACATGGAGAGGGGACTGAACAAGGGTAGCGTTTGTGGGCAGGATTGGGAGTTGAAGCAGGCAGGACTTGAAATTAGGGAGGGAGTCTCGAAATGGAACTCTGAGAGGGGGGGCAACACCGGCGAACATTCAACCCCATTGTTGGAAATTATTGAATCTTGTGTATCAGATTTCAGCCCGGTGACCAAAGGGCGGATCAATGGGTCTACTAATACCCTTCTAAGAGTGATGCCCCACTGTTGTAAGTTGGGCCCAAGTGCGAACAAATCCTCCACTAACAATCTGTCTTCTAGTCCAATAAGAAGACACGAGGAGCGGTTCCGGGATTGATAATCTCTATGAAGCCAGTCAATAGTCCTGATCTTCACTTCCGACCAGCTTACAGATAGAATTTGCGATAGAGATATCTGGACCGCTCTCTTAGATGTCCATCTGCCTCTGTTCAGTAGTGAGTCTGAAACTTCCACTGCCACATTGTTTGTTCGTAGCAGATGTTGAAAATTGCAGGGAGTGTCCAGAGATTGTCCAAACAATTCAGATGTTAAAGAGTTGTTTGTCCTCTGCAAGACTCTGCTGGTCTCCTTCCAACCATCCCTCCCCTTTCCCTCTCCCCCAGGCACAAACCCCTCCCCTCCCTTAGTAGCTTCAGATCCTATCCTATTGACTACCTTCTGCCCCTCCAGCCTCTTCCTTCCCTGGCCTTCCAAAGCACTTGTTTCCTCATCAGTATTAACAAAACTGGTTGGTACAGTTGTTGAAATGTCTATAGGAGTAAAGTTTTTCACAATTAGGGAAATTCCTTTAAAAAGATGGTCAATTTTCTTGTTCAGTATCTCCATCTGATACAGAACCTTACTGAACGATTTCCCCAGAAGATCACATAGGTAAGGAAGATCATTATTCCTCTGAGTTTCCTGCATATTCATTTCCTATAACCTTCCAGAAAGCCTTCCTATAGTAAACCACTCTTGACCTTCAAAATTCAAAGTTGACACACCGTTCCTACTGACTATTTCAGTCAAACTTTCAATCAGCAATATATCAACAAACAATACACAAACCATCAATCACATTCCAAAACCATCAGTTCAACAATCAATTAAACTCAAGGTACTCTCAATTCCTATGTGATCATTTCCTATGACCTTTAATACCAGTCTTGCAAACCCACTTCCTATCACAGTCAAATATCTCCTCCCCTGTTAGATTAAATTAAAACTTTCTCACTCCCACATTTAAAACTAAAATAAAAATCAAAGAAAGCAAGAAAAAAATAAAATAAAAAATAAAATAAAAATAAAAATAAAAATATTTTTTTTAAAAAAGGATAAGGGCTAAGATGGCAAGCTGCAATGTAATCGGATGGTAGACAGTGTAGTGACTTCTGGTGCTGCTCACACCTCCCAGGTCGGTAATGTTGCTGAATAGCTTGATGGTTGACCAGACACTTGATGGCGCGCAGCTGGAACTCTTGCCGCCTCCCGGGACAGCGAGGTGGCGCGTTGGGCCCAAGGAGGGCAAAGGCCTTTGGAAGAAGATCTGCTAGGCTCTTCGGCCACCTCCCGGAACGGCGAGGTGGCTCAGTGGTCCAACAGCCGCAGCCCACGGCAAAGACTGGGACTTCTGCAGCCTCCCTGGACAATGAAGTGAGATGTTGGGCCCAGAAAAGCGAGTGCCTGCTGGAAAGGGCTGGCTGAGTTCTTCAGCCACTTCCCAGTGGTCTGACGTCCGCTATGTCAGATATGTGAAGATCCGGATATTCGGCTAAAAACCGTGATATTCCTGCACCTGGAAATTTGTGTTTTTTGCTTTTTGTAGCAATTGCTTCTGAGTTTACAGGGAACGGCATCTGGACACCCTCCTGATTGCTGCAAGAGCTCCTGGGATAAAGGCACTGTCTGGGCAGGCTCTTAGACTCAATGGTAGATGTCCAAAGCAGAGCTTTGTGGTCAGAGAGAGAGTTTCGTATTGACCAGCCACAGCCGGGAAAACAGCATCGATGAAAAACATTCCCAAAGGCAAAACAAACCATGAAGTTGTCAGGACCAGTCACGTACCAGAATTTGAAATTTGTCATCAAACAAGCTCAGGCGTTTACTTTAGAAAAGATTCTGAATGTTATTTAAAGGACATGAATGGACTGACAAACAGGCCCAGAAAGCACAAGGTCCCTAGGGCCTCCCGAAGGGCCTCCTCTTCTGCATTGAAAGAAGGCCAATTAAAACCCAATTTACCACACAGAAAATTAGGTGGCAGATTTGGAGATGTATATGTGTCTGCCTTATAATGAGCAACTCTCACTCCCTGGAACTCCTTTCTGCAGGAATCTAGGCCCTCCTTGCTTTCCCTTTGCTGGTAGGCAAATATCTTCTTATTCTAGCTGGCTTTTAACATGTAAGCAGGAAAGCTTTTTATGGGTCTATTTTGTTTTTCTAAATTGTTTATGATTTTTATTGTTTTGTCTGCTTTTGAAATGGCCATCCACTTAATCACATTCATTAAATGCTACTGAGCCACCCACTTAGGAAATGGCAACCATATCTCGTAGGCTTCAAGTCTTGGGGTTAAAAAAAAAAGTAAAGGATTATCTTTTCAGACGCTTTCTAAGCTGGATGGCAAGTGACTTTTTGCAAATTATCTGGATAGAGATGGGCAAAATGACCAATTCTGTCATGCGATGGTATTCGTTGTTCTCAGCTTTAAAATGATACAATTAGGCAATTTGTGGAAGGGGCCAAATGTCCCTTTGACAAAAAGTTCCATCATTACCTTTTGTTCCCGGAGGAGGGAAGATCAACAGTATGCTGTGTTCCTTTTTGTCGAATGAACAGGGGTCTTTCCTTTCTCCTGTGTGTTGTGTGCGCCTTGTGTTACCTCCCCAGACACCGCCTTCCCTCCCTCTCCTCATCCTCTAGTTGACTCCCAAGGGCCATCTAATCCAACCCCCTTCTTTCTGCCATGTAGCAAAAGTACAATCAAAGCACCCCCGACAGATTGCCATTCTGCCTCTGAATAATAATAATAATAATAATAATAATAATAATAATAATAATAAATAAAGAAAATATGTTCCTAGTTTGTAATTGTTATTTCCTGTATAATTGTGTAGTCCTAGCTTTGAAAGTGATTGTTGTGCTCCAGAAACTTCATTTTTGTGCCCACAAACTATGTTAAATTAATGGAGACTCTACAAGATATTCAATGATTGAGAAATTAGAGCAAAATGTGCTATAGCAGGATGTCCTCCTGCAAAGGCAAAGTTTTTGCAGTTTGATAAACTTTTCCTATGTGTTTATGATAGAACCAATTAGGAACAAATATCATAGTCCAGGAGAGGAGGTGTTTCTTTCCACAAAGAAAAAGGGGGAGCAATTGTGGGTGGGAACAACTCTCTACAATGTGATGGCAAATCAACTGAGAACTCCTGAATAAAGCGGATAGTTTGCTAGTGTGTGATGGAGGTAGGAAAATCATTCATTTAATTTCAAAATGGAGTGTCTGAGCTGTATGGTAAGGTACTCATCCAAACACTTGATATGTTCAGTGGTATGGTTGAGTCTCACTCCTTAGGACAGTGTTTCTCAAAATCTGCTCTTCCAGGTATCAACTCCCAGAAATCCTAGTCAGATTACCAGCTGTTAGGAATTGTGGGAGCTGAAGTCCAAAACACTTGGAGGAGCAGAAACACTGTCTTAAGAGAAAGGCAGAATATAATGCAACAATGGGCTGCCTGTTTTCAATCACAATTTGCTCTCCCTCACTTTGAGGAATGCTTAAAAAAATTCAAAGCAGGGAAGAGTGCATGTGGAGCTTTTCTTTAGCACTGCTTTCTACTTGGAAGATTTATTGTAATTTTGTAATCTCTTGGAGCTGAAAACTGCAAGGTAGCTAAGGAATGTTCTCAAGATTCTGGAAAGGGTTGTTAAGGAAGTGGTCTGCAAACACTTAAAAATGAATGCGGTCATCACTAATAGTCAACATGGATTTATCAAAAACAGGTCATGCCAGACTACAAGCTGGGTAGATGCAAGGAACACCGTGGATGTGGCATATCTGGATTTCAGTAAGGCCTTCAACAAGGTCCCCCATGACCTTCTGGCAAACAAACTAATCAAATGTAGGCTAGGCAAAACTATGGTTAGCTAGATCTGTAATTGGTTAATCGGACGAACGAACCCAAAGGATGCTCACCAATGCTTCCTTTTCATCCTGGAAAGAAGTGAGGAGGGGAATGCTGCAGGGTCCTGTCCTGGGCCTGGTTCTGTTCAACATGTATTTGTTTATTTATTTACTGTATTTATATTCCGCCCTTCTTATCCCAAAGGGGACTCAGGGTGGATCACAACGTAATATACATGGCACATATTCAATGCCATTTGTAGACATACAACACATACAGATAGAAATCAGTTAAACTGATATAAAAACTAGATATGGTTCTACTAAGAACCAGCATGGTGTAGTGGTTTGACTGCTGGGCCAGGACACTGGGAGACCCGGGTTCAAATCACTGTTTGGCAGTGGAAAGCCACTGGGTGACCTTAGCAAATCTCACTTGCTCAGCCTCAGAAGGCCATTGTGAACAAATTCTGTCAAGGAATCCCAGTGATAGGGACATCATAAGACATAAATGTCTTGAAGCACACAACAACTGTAGCAATGGTTCTATCAGGTGATTCTAGGTGCAGATACGAATTTTGTGTAAGGAAGGAGTGGCCCTTTTATCATCCTTTGTTTTCCCCATCCTGGTTTTTCACTTCATAGTAGGCATATTATTTTTTCCTTTGCCATGATTCTCCTCCCATATTTTCCAGTTATCCCCCTTTCTTTAGTCTTTATTCATGCACTCAGAAGTTTTAGTTTGCAACTGGACCTTCAACAGTACCTGTGTAATAGCTGTACATGTCTATCTTCTATCTTCTATATCTATACACATTATAAAAGTAAAAACCTGTATGTGTGTATGTGGCACAGGTGTTCACATAGACAGCCGACAGCCTCCACAAACAGGCTATAGTTCCCAGTGCTGAGGAACCACCAAGTCACTCCCTCCCAGCACAATGCAGGTTACAGTGAGCACATTCCAATGTTCCTTTCTTTCTCCATTTGCATGACTCTGCCCACTGCCTGTCCCTTAACCCTTCCCTACTCTTTCCTTTGGCACACAGCCAGAGCCGGTCCAACAATGAGACGAATTAAGTGGTCGCTTGGGGCGCAAAACATACGGAGGCGCAGTCGAGACTGCTTTTTCTGTTGATTTGTTGTAAAACATGATGTTTTGGTGCCTAATTTGTAAAAATCTTAATGTAATTTGATGTTTAATAGGCTTTTCCTTAATCCCTCGTTATTATCCAACATTTTTGCTTATCCAACGCTTTTATTTTTCAGTGATTGGTTTTGCGGTGGGGGGCAAAATTCTGTTCGCCTACACTTGAAAAATACCTAGGGCCGGCTCTGCACACAGCAAACAGAGAAATCAATCAGCAACTGAATAGACTAGAGAGAGAGGTTTGGGGAGAATTCACCATGATTTCTAGGAGTTGTAGTGACTAGGATGTATAGTTCACCTGCAATCTAAAAGTACTCTGAACCCCACCAACTATGGACTTGCAACTAACTTGGCACACAAATCCAACATGGCCAAATTTGCATACTAGCGAGGTTTGGGGTGATTGACTGTGACATCCAGAACTTATAGTTCACCCGTACTCAGAGAACACTGAACCAATCTGATGATGGATCTGGACCAAACATGGCACACAAATTCAACATGGCCAGCTGGGAATACTGGTGGACTTGGGAGGTGTTTGACCTTTATCTCTGGGAGTTATAGTTCACCTGTATTCCATGAGCCCTCTGAACCCCACCAATGATGGATCTGGACCAAACTTGGCACACAGACCCAACACTGCCAACTTGGGGTGATTGACCTTGACATTAGAGAGATATAGTTCACCCGTATTCAGAGAACACTTAACCCAGCAAGTGATGGATTTGGACCAAACTTGGCACATAGACCCAACATGGCCAACTGTGAATACTGGCAAGCTTTGCAGATGATTGACCTTGGCATCCGATAATTATAGTTCACCCATATTTTGAGCATATGAGCATCGCCAGGTACCCAAGCTAGTTTAAAATACAAAGATATGGCCTCTTACCATTCTGATTTGACATCACGAAAAAAACATCTAGGGACTCCAGGTTGAGAACCACTGTGCTAGGGTTTGGTTCTAGAGCCACTTGTGAATACCAAAATCAGAGAGCTCCTGTAGTTTGTTTGTTTTTACTTGTTTTTACTAGTCAGGCAACACTATTTACTGTAATATTTTATTGTTTTAGAGGTTTTGAATCTCTAGGAGAAAAACAGCCAGAATCTCCAGATGGGGAAGAGCAGAGCTCCATTGAAATTATAATTCTTGACTTCGACAGCCGGTGGAGGAGTGCGGAGGAGTGCCGGAGCCCAGATAAGCTGAACTTTTAACTTTTAACATTGTTTTTAGAACATTTTAAGAATTCTTTTTTTTTTTTTTAAAGAATGGTTTGCACAAGGAATGGCTACAGGGAGAAAGCCTTACCTTTGCACAGCCCAATACAAACACTCGTGGCTAAGAGGCCACAGCTGGCCAAGGTAGATGGGGAGAGAGAGAACTTTGTATCAACCCCTGTTCTGGTAAAAAGCCACAGCCAAGCAAAAATGACTGATTATTTCCCCTTCTACTCTACGGAAAAGGTTCAAACTGCTCCCTTAGCTAAGGAGGCTGAAAAGGAAAGGGAAGCCAATATGTTTATGTCTGCAGATGATTTATGGCCTTCTAATATCAGTGGGCTACTACAGAAGGAGAGCGATAATACGAGCTTTGAGACTGTGAGAAGCCTACCCAAGGTTCAGGCACAAGCCGAGCCAGGAGTAGTTACAACGCCCTTCTTGAAAGAGGCCTACCTTACTCCTCACACATCTGAGGATCTAATACAGCAGCAGCTTCACCTAGTTTCACAGCTGCAAGGAGAATCGACTGAGGGTTGCTCCTTTTTGGAAGTAAAACTTTCTGCTCTCTCAAATGACCTGCAGACAATCAAGAAATATCTACAGGAAAGCATGGGGCTCCTGAGCACTTTGGCAAAAATAATTAAAGTTGAGGTGCTAGAAGGCCGGAGTAACAGTGATGCTCCTAAAGCGTCGATGGCTTCAAACACTTCAGTCACCACTCGACAGGGTTCAGCTACTCCTCGCCTCAGGGACATAAAAACAATACCAACAAAAGTGGATAAAACCAAGCTCTCTACAGACACAGACATCCACAAGGACATGGCAAAAGGTATAAATACTAAAAAGGAGGCGAAACAAAAAACCAGAAGTACTCAGCCAAGACAATCTAGGAACTACAAACAAGGCCTAAAGAAATTATTTGCACTAATCCCATCCTCAAAACCCACTGCAATGAGTAGGAGGAAAAGTAAAAAAAGTACCTCGAAACTAAGAAACAGCGCCACTAGACAAGGCAAAGTAGACAGCTCCAGACCAGCAAATCCAGGGTTCCAAAAGATCGACATGGCAACACAAACCCACTGGATTAACCAGGAAATCAACGGGAAGGGGGAGAAGGATAATATGTCCCCGGAAAAGACAAGAGACAGCTGACGGATCCAAATTACCAATGACAAAACAGCAAAACTGTGAACAAATTTTCAATGGCAAAGGACATCTTATTGAAAACTGGAATTTGGTTCTTGACCCAAACAAGCTGGTGTTTATCAAAGTCCCCAAACCAGGAAAGCTGGCCGGTGTGGAAGATTGCAAAACTCATGTGCTAGGGCTTTTGGAAAAAGTCTTACCAGGGGGGCTGTTTCTTTCTGACATAGATACGGTTGAATATTTAGATAATGATCAAAAGCATGTAGATGTTATAGTCTCCCTAGTTAACCCTAATATAGCCAAATTTGTTATAAGAACCAGAGACCTTTTTCTAAAACAAGGCATGGTCATTACAAGATTTTTTAAACAGGTTCCTATTCAAAAGGTCCCAGATGACACAATGTCAGCAGAGGTACAGAAATCAGATATGAAGGAAGGAAATGAACAGAGGTTGTAGTCCAATCCGCAAATGGTGAGGATGACACTCAAGGTCAGGGTTATCTGTTTAGTGCTGAGGAACAGTCTCTGATTGCATCCTTCGCAGATCTACCAGGGAAGGAGCAAATCCAAATCATAGAAAGGCTCGAGGCACTAAGTTGTCTTTTGAAGAAAATTAATACAAAATGCCAGTACTCAAATGAAGAAGGTCTTAAGGAAACAATTGAGCAGCAGAGACCAGTTCCAGTTAGCACAAATTGGTTAGAGATGAGATTTTTATATCCTGAGGAAAAAGATGAGACCATCACTAAACACTTCCCACTGTCCCCAAAGATCAATATTATGAAAACCCAAACTACTAACCCCTGTGTTTACACTGATAATTCCTTTATCATACATTCAGGTGAAACATCCCTAGATAATGAAGTAGTGGGCAAGGGGTCAAACGTGGAAACAGCATGAAAGCTACACAGCCACTCGAGGTTCCAGGAGCCTTCCCATCCAAAGATCATCCCCAGGAACATAGCCATGAATGACATAAAGATCCTGTCGTGGAATGTGGCTGGGGCAGGGGTAAATTCAAATGCTGAAATGGTTAATTTTCTTAATAGCTTTGACTTAATAGCTCTACAAGAATCATGGGTGGTTGATGGTGGGGATCAGTTACAGCTGCCTGGCTATGACATTTGGTATAATAATGCCCAAAAAACAAAAAATAAAGGGAGAGCTTCTGGGGGACTAGGGATTTTGTTGAAGACAGAATTAAACTGGAAAGGTACTAAATTATATGAGGAAGATGACTTACCACAAGTTCTAGTTGTGAGATTCAGTTACGGGAATAGTGAACTAATAATGATCAATGTGTATATCCCACCTCTCACATCCCCATATTACAGACCTGAAATATGGGTGCAGTTAGAAGCCATGATTCTAGACATCTCACTCCTTCACCCATTTGCCGTAATTATTATGTTGGGGGATTTTAACGCCAGATTAGGCCCTTCACCTGTGGCCTTTGCGTCCTCTATAGGCCTACCCAGCGGGATACCCTGTTGGTCTTCCTGCGACACAAAGACCAATGCAGCAGGTGCAAAACTTTTATCCCTAATCAGCAAATGCAGCCTGCTAATCCTAGGGGGCAACGGTCCTAACTTCAAATACCCCTACACATACCATGGGACACACACGAGTAGTGTACTTGATTTCATCTGTGTCTCTGTTGGAAAAGACGATCTCTTCTCACAAATTGAAGTTCTCCCCAGAGCTGATAGTGATCATCAACCAGTCAGTGTTAAGATCAAGGTACCATCAGACCTTAGATCTACTAATGAGCTAGATCACTGGATCACAAACAACACCGAGGTACGACTAAACAAAAGAATCAGGTGGCATAAGGTCAATACTGATGCGATAAACAAGTCCCTTAATTCCATAGACTTTGCACATTGGTCAGCCACAATTCAAGCCCCCTCATCCCATTGGACGGCAGTTAACTCAGCGTTCGAGAATATATGTGACCAACTAAAAAACCATTTAACTGAGAATGCTACCCCATTAATTACCAAAAGAAATAGAGCGGACTGGTTTGATACTAATTGCCAATCCATTAGGAAAAGACTTAAAAGCCTAATGAGAAAGGTGCAGGGGTCTCAGTCTAAGACTGAACATAACAATATGTTAGAACTGAGAAGGAAATATAAGCAAACCATTAGAGCGAAAAAGAAAAACCACTCAATTTCCATCTGGAACGAGTTAGAATTCGCAGCTAAAGGGAGGAACACAGTCCTCTTCTGGAACTCAGTAGCTGGACTTCTCAAAGAAAGGAAATATGCATTTGATGCCCCTATTCCTGCAGCAAACTGGGAGAACTACTACTCAGAACTGTTTGCCCCTTCACCTCTTCCAAAGAAATATATTACTCCTAATATAAAAAGCCCTGAGAATCTGCCAGACTGGACCCCGACTACTGCACAAGAAATAAAGGGTATAATCAAAAGCCTTAACAACAATAAAGCCCCCGGAGAAGACTTTTTACCACCAGAGTTATTTAAATCCAACCCTGACTGGTGGGCCCCCTTAATAGCAGGTCTATGTAATCACATAAATAACACTGCCAATATTCCTACAGGTTGGAAATTGGCAATAATTATCCCTATTTACAAAAAAGGATGTGAAAAAGATCCAAAAAACTATAGACCTATCAGCCTAATAGATATAGTGGCCAAAATCTACTCTAAAGTGCTTCTTTCTAAATTAGAACTTTGGGAATATGAAAATAAAATCCTGCCAGAAGAACAAGCCGGCTTCAGATCAGGAAGATCCACCATGGATAACTGTTTTGTCATAAACCACCTAATATATAAACATCTAAAAAAAAGAGCAGACTTTATGTTGCTTTCATTGACTTAAAAGCAGCCTTTGACAGTATCAACAGAGAGCTCCTATGGCAAAAATTAACAGTACATGGAATAGACCGTAGACTACTACTCCTGGTCAAAAGTTTATACTCCAATAACCATATCCAGGTTAGAATGGGAATCAGCGGTGCCTTGACAAAGAAAATAGATTCTTGCAAAGGTGTAAGACAAGGATGTTTATTGGCCCCTTTACTTTTCAACCTTTATATCAATGACCTGCCAGAGCACCTCAGCAGCCCCGAGGTCCACATGCCTAAAATAGGTAACAGACACATAAATACCCTTCTATACGCGGATGATATGGTTTTGATGTCTAGTACTCAAATAGGATTACGAAGACTATTGATTAAACTTAACACCTACGCCCACAAAAACGAGCTGACAATAAACAAATCCAAGTCAAAAATCATGGTTTTTGGAAAGCACCCATCTAGACACAAATGAGTTCTAGATGCAGAGTGCATAGAACAGGTGAGCTCTTTTACATACCTAGGCTTAGTATACTCAGAAACTCGCTCTTGGCTGGCACACTCCCAACCTTGCGCGATCAAAACTAGGGCACGCTCCAATACACTGGCAAGATTGCTAACCCACAGATATCCTGGCTCTTTAACTCCAATAATCAAAGTTTATAAAGCAAAAATCCTCCCCATAATATTATATGGAGCAGAAATCTGAGGCCTAACCAGTTTACCAATATTGGAACAAACACAATCAAAATTTTTAAGACAAATCCTTGGCGTTGACACTAAGACCACTGCTGATGCAGTCAGAGCAGAGTTAGAAATATATTCTATTGAAGGACTTGCCAAAATCAGGGCCTTTAATTACTGGGCTAAAATAAAAAATCTCGAAAATAACAGACTCCCAAAATTGTGCTTCTTAGAACAATCTAATGGCCAAAACCAGGATTCATGGGCAGAACAACTAACTAGGTATCTTCACATCTGTGGATTACAAATTACTTCCTTAGGCCAGAATAGGGAGGCTGAAAGAAGGACAGTAACCCAAAGGATCCTAGATATTGAAGCCCAGAAAGACATAGCCACCCTGTCAAACACAGGATCTCTGAAGTGGTTAGGATGTTTTAAACATAATTTCCAGCGGGCGTTATACCTAAAAGCAGATATGCCACGATATCTAAGAATCGCGTTCACCAGGGCAAGATTCGAACAAAGGGAGTCCATGGAGAGACATGGCAGATTCAACCACATCCCATATGGAGAAAGATTATGTATTTGTGGCGCCCCTGAAGTCGAAAATTTGAACCACACTTTGCATAATTGTAACTTATACGAAAAAGAAAGGAAACAATACTTATGGCCTTTTATTTGTAATAAAACAAGCTGGGACATAGCAGCCAAAACTACATTTTTATTGGCCGGTTATAACCCCATTGTGACAACAAAAGTGGCCCTGTATTTGCTTAAAGCTGCTAAAAGGAGATCGGAGTACATAGATCAGATTGGGGTACAGTGTAGGGGAGATGAGGATAGTTGATGCATACATCTATGGCTAAGCTACTTTGGCACCAAGCTGGCAAATACCTGTATATTTTTATTTTATTTTAAGTGTACCAGATGTATGTTGTATTTCATGTTTGTATTGTCTGTGCTTGATAAGGCCAACTGGCTAATCAATAAATTGTTGTTGTTGTTGTTGTTGTTGATTTGACATCACACTTTTCCCCCTGCTGTCAATTTTTCCTCTCTTTCCACTTTTCTCTTTCATGCTCAGTTTACTTCAGTTGCTGCAAACTGAGTTCAAAGTATAAAAGTAGTCTGTACTCCATTAACTCAGCAAGAGGGAGAGAAGAGAAAGGAATCCCAGTCAAATCAGGCAAAGGCAAACTGCTACATCTTTCCTTTGCTTCTGTGTTCTTTCTCATTAATCATTCCCCCCCATCTTGATCATATTCTGTTGTTGCTCAACTGCAAGTGTCCCTGGTTTTCCTCTGAGAAGGTTAGAAGGTATGCTAAAAGGCATATTTTTTTCATCTTCATCATGTCTCATAATTTTAAAGGCAAACTTCTTTGGCACAGCCCCTATATAGTGCCAATCTAACATATAGCATTTGTCTGTTTAATGTTAATTATTATACCTGTTAAATGGACAGTTAGCATCCTTCATGATAAAGAACACTAGTGTATGATATTCGCATTTATTATCCCTCAACAAAAAGATCACAGAAGGCAAAAGGAAATGTCTATAAGCACAAATCACATTCCTATGGCGCCTTTGGGACATAGAGAGCTTCCCTGTCCTCTGAACATGTTGCTTTGAGTGGAGGACATATACACCTTGGAAATGCCCATCATGTATCTCAGGGAAAACTATTGCCAGTAATAGTACATTCCTTTCCACCTCACCCTTCTCCATCCTGCTCCAGTATATTAATGGTAATATTACAAAAATAGAGTAAGATGTGTTTGTTTTTCAATCAGACTGCGAGAGTCCAATGCTGGTTTCAGTAAGGCTCTTCAGCTTTTAGGGTACATCTCCAGAATTAATGCAGTTTGACACACTTTAACTGTAATGGCTAAGTGCTTTGGAATCCTGGGATTTGTAGTTTGTATGTCAACAGTTTAACTTTCTTTTGCTGAAATGAAACTTTGATTTCTACACACCAGTCTTTCCTGCCTTGCTTAGTTTTAATTGCCCTCCTTGTTACTCCTTTCATCAATTTGGTGATCCTTTTATCTCATCATTTTACACTCCAAATTGTCTTATTGTTATTGGATTGCTTGTATTTGTATTCATGCTTGATTTTATTATTCTTATGTAGTTGAATATCTTGTTTTTAACCGTTTTACTGTTTCTGGGCTACGCCTTGTGTTAGCCGCCCTGAGTCCCTATGGAGGCGGGATAGAAAAAAAGAGTTGTTGTTATTATTATGATAATTATGACACAGCAAACAAGATAGATATGCTGGATTTCATATCACAAAATCAAACACTTCCCAAATGTGACTGTGTGATGTATTTTCGGATGATGCGCGCAGATCCCAGTAGGGTGTCAGGATGCAAGAAAGAACAGCATCCTCAAAGCTGTTCTTTTCACACCTGACTACAAGAAGACAGAGGAAGAAGACCATTTGGCGGGGAAGGCTGATTTATGACAGGGTCTGGTCTTTAAACGTGGGAAACGACAAAAGGAAAGGGAGGTGTGAATGGAGAAGAAGGGAGGGGGGAGGCAACAACCCAATATACCGAGGGGAAGAGCGGAAGAGGGGCAGTAGAAGCTTTTGCAGTCATCTTGGCAAGGCGGATTCAATAAAGTTTTCCATAGTTACCAGCTGTGTGAGCCTATCTTTGTGTCCTACACCTTCCAGGAAAGGACATTAAGCTTCTACTCCTTTGTTTTTTCTTCCCGGCTCATCCCGTGAGGAAAGGCCTCTCCGGTGAGAGCATGAACCCTGATGGAGGAGAAACCCTGAAGGAATTCCTCTTCCTGGAAGAGGAACAGGCGAACCCACGAGGCGCAGATGAGTTGAGAGAGGAAAGGAACCCATCGCCAGCATTGAGCGAAGGGGGGACAGACCCCTCGGACCTGTCGTGGAAGCCGCTGACCTCCACCCAGTTACCCGCGGGCAGGGGAGTGACGGTGAGACAGAAGATCCAGATGGGGGGCGATTGGCAGCGAGACGGAGAAGAAGCCCCGGAGACAAGAAGGATGGAGAGGAGATTAGATGCGATGGAGAAAATGTTTGAAACATTCTCTCGACAGATGGATCTGATGCAGCGGCAGGTAACCGCGTCCTGGAGGGCGACAGTCGAGCAACGGGAGCAGAGGAGAGGGCTGCCCGGGAGAGGCACTGAGCCCCGTCCCTTTGCCGGGGAGGGTCTACAGGACTATGAGGACGAGATGCCTCGGCAGGGGACATCAGTTTTCCCCACGGGCCTGTCGGGAAGGAGCCAAATGCCTGGGAAGGGAGAATTTTGGGTGAAGTTCAATGAGGACCCCAAACAGCTGTCTTATTTCATTACAAACGTAAGACACTTCATGGAGGATTTTGGGGACCAATTCCCTTCAGAAAGCGCAAAAATCCACACGGTGGGGGCAAACCTGAAAGAAGCAGCTGCAGACTGGCTAATGCAGATGTATGATACCGGTGCCCGGGAGCTGGCCTGCCTGGAGGATTTCCTAAGAGCCCTCCGTGAGAGATTCGAAGACCCTTTGGCAGAGGAGAGGGCGAAGGCCCAGCTCAAAAGGATATACCAGGGAGGAAGGAGAGTGTCAGAATACGCCCTGGAATTTAAAGCCACAGAGGGGAAGATTAGAGACTGGTCAGACACCACCAAACTGGAATATTTCAGGGCTGGTTTACGCTCTGAGGTGCTCGAGTGGGCTCTACACAGAGGAAATCCAAGAGACTTGGAGGACTGGATTTTGCTGGCAGGGTGCGTGGAGGTGGACCAACAGCAAATCTCTCGTCATCCAAGGGAGAGCAGCAGATTCAAACCCCCGACAGCAGCGACACGGCGCTTCTCCCCTCGTCGCGGAAGGTAAACCAGCAGGGAGAGGAGAGCAGGGAGGGGGGCCTGCTTTTCTTGAGGACGCGAGGGACATCGAGCGGCAGAGTGTCCAAAAAGGACAGGCGTGGAGACAAAAGGAGAGAGGTTTCAAAGCCAGAAGCCGCTCCACCAGAACTCCAAACTAGCAAAAGGGAAAGCTGCCATGGCAATGGAAACGGCTTTAGCCCCAGGGCAGCTTCAGGCAGAAGAGATGGAGGAAGCGGAGGACCTGGAGTTACCGGGAAACGACAGAGATCTGTTTTGAACGCCCGGAAACAGATTGAACCACCAGAGGGCGACGGGGGTGAGTTGAGAAGGGTAAATTGTGACATTATGAGAGTTAGAGTGAGACTTTTGAACCCAGAGACAGGGATCCAGATAGAGGCAGATGCTATGTTGGACTGTGCGTGTACGAGATGCCTAATAACTAGCAAACAGGTTGGGAGTGAAGCCAAACCCACTAAAGACACCAGTAGTCTTCGCACAATTAGATGGAACCCCGGTATACGGAGTCCCAGTAACAGAAAAAACGGGGTTTTTAAGAATGACTATGGGTTCTCATGCTGAGACATTGCAATTTGTGATTTCAGCAATGGCACACCAGCCAGTCATCTTGGGTGTTCCTTGGCTGAGATGGCAAAACCCTCAGATTGACTGGAAAAGGGAGACTTTTACTTTCTGGGATGGGAACTGCAATTTTGAAAGTACCCCAAAAGACATAGAGGTACTGGAGCCAGAGGGGGCGATAGCAGCCACATCACAGGGGGTACCATTGGAAAGCGTTCCCAGAGTCTACCATGAATTCGCAGAGGTGTTCAGTGAGAAGGAGTGTGACCAGTTGCCCCCTCATAGGAAGACGGATTGTGCAATTGAAATAGACCCCAATGCCAAACTACCTAAACCAAAACTCTATGCAATGTCGGAACCAGAGAAAAAGGCACTCAGAGAATTTATTGACAAAAATATAGAGAGAGGCTTCATCGAGCCACCGAACGGGTTCAGAAGACCCTTAGCAGTTCCTCCGTTGCTACAGCACGAACCAGCAAGATCAATGGTCCTCGATGTTGCCGCTTGCCGAATATTGCATTAATAATTCGGATCACGCGTCCACTGGGGTCTCTCCGTTTAAAGTTGTGAACAGCAGAGATTTTCTGCCATTCCCCGCACTGCAAAAGGAATTGCCTTCCGACGAGAAGCCGGGGGATTGGGGCGAGAGGATCGCTGCCGCTTGGCCTTCGGTTCAGGAGGCCTTGCGCACAGCCAAACTAGATTACAAGAAATATGCAGATAGAAAGAGACCAGCACCCCCGGACTACAAAGTGGGGGAGTTAGTGTACTTGTCAACAAAGCACCTGAATTCCACACAACCATCCCGGAAGCTGAGCCCACGATATGTTGGTCCCTTTTCCATTTCAGCTGTTGTAAACCCAGTGACAGTACGGTTACAATTGCCTCATAGATGGCGCAAGATGCACTCAAAGTTGATAAAACAGTTTCACACAAAGTTTCCCCATAAACCTGGACCATGATCTCGAAAGGGGGGGGGGGTTGGACTCTCTCTCTTCTTTCCTTCTCCTGTCTTATTCTGCTGTTGTTGTTATTAGCTTGTCAGAACTTTGTCTCTCCCCGCAGGGTCGTCGTCCGAAGGGGGGAGTCATGTCAGGATGCAAGAAAGAACAGCATCCTCAAAGCTGTTTTTTTCACACCTTACTACAAGAAGACAGAGGAAGAAGACCATTTGGCAGGGAAGGCTGATTTATGACAGGGTCTGGTCTTCAAACGTGGGAAAGGAAAAAGGAAAGGGAGGTGTGAATGGAGAAGAAGGGAGGGGAAGAGCGGAAGAGGGGCAGTAGAAGCTTTTGCAGTCATCTTGGCAAGGCGGATTCAAGAAAGTTTTCCATAGCTACCAGCTGTGTGAGCCTATCTTTGTGTCCTACACCTTCCAGGAAAGGACACAGAGATTCTGTGATAGTATATCACAGGGGTGACTGTGGTTTGAAGTCACTGGATAGTCCAAGTTTAAGACTTTGGGAACTAATCGCAACTGGACTCACAGAGATCCATTGAAGTAACAGTTTAGAAAGGAGCAGAGGAAGAAGTTACAACTACTTTAAGTAAAAGAAGTGATACTTTAGAGAGTTTGATTCATCTCATTCTAGTATTGTAAATGTTAATAAGAATACCTCTAAGTGAAACATCTTTTGTAATCACCAAGCTTGTGCCTGAATAAACTTGATATTGTTCTTTTTACATCAAAGCCTCTGCGCTACCATTTTAACACCGAATAAAGTAAAAGGCTTCCTGTGAGCTATTGGGTGGTTGAGCACTTTTATAATCTAAAGGTGTCTCCCCACACAGTGGTGGCTGCATTTCCACTAATTGGTGGCAGTTATCTTTTATTATTTGGGACATCTATTTGTTATTAATTGGGTCTTTTACGCTACCCTCTTTTACAAATTGGTGGCAGCGGTGGAATAAAAAAGATTCCCCCTGCCTGAAAGAGCCCCAGTCGTTAATTGTTCTTTACAATATCCAATACACCCAAATTTGAATACTTGTGGGGTTGGGGGGGGGGGGGTTGATTTTGCTGTTTTGGAGTTGTAGTTGCTGGGATTTATAGTTCACCTACAAAAAAAAAGAACATTCTGAACTCCAAAAACAATGGAACTGAACCAAACTTGGCACACAGAACTCCCATGATCAACAGAAAATACTGGAAGGGTTGGGTGAATTTTGGAGTTGTAGTTCACCTTCATCCAGACAGTACTGTGGACTCAAACAATAATGGATCTGGGCCAAACATGGCATGAATTTCACAATATGCCCAAACTGGTGGAGTTTGGGGGAAATTGACCTTGATATTTGGGTGTTTTAGTTTATAGTTCACCTACAATCAAAGAGCCCCTTGAACCCTACCAATAATAGAATTGGGCCAAACTTCCCACACACAACCCCCATGACCAACAGAAAATACTGGTCTTTGGCGATCCCTCCAACACCCCCTCGTAACCCCCCCCACACACAGGGGTCCCGACTCCCAGGGTGAGAAACACTGCCTTAGTGTAATAAAAGAAAGCGTATCATCCAGTCCAACCGCTGTCATACGTGAAGACATAAACAAAGCATTCTCAACAGATGGTTATCCAGCCTCTACTTAACATCTTATGAAGAAGAAAACTCCACTGGACTCTAGGTAGCTTCCACTATCAAACAGCTCTTACTATTAGGAAATTAGTTCTAATATTTAGTTAGAATCACTTTTTTTTTTAGTTTGAATCCATTGTACCATGTCCTAGTTTCTAAAACAGCAAAAAGCAAGCTTGCTTCTTAGTAAATGTGATATCTTTTCAAATATTTAAACATGGCAATCATATCCCTCTCAGCCTTCTTTTCTCCAAGCTAAACATACCTGACTCCTTCAGCCATTTCTCAAAGGAATGGGTTTCCACACTTTTGATCATTTTGGTTGCTTTTCTCTGGACACATTACAGCTTGTCAATATCCTTCTTGAATTGTGGAACCCAGAACTGGACGCAGGTGAGATCTGACCAAAGCAGAACAGAATGGGACTATGACTTCCCTCAATCTTAACACTGTTCAACAGATCAATGTAGAATTGCATTGGCTTTTTTAGTTGCTACACAACACTGTTGACTCGTGTTCAGCTTGTGATCTACTAAAATTAAAATGTCAATTTCATATGTATTGTTGTCAAGCTAGGTGTCAAACTAGACTTTAAGAGAATGGCATAATCCCTGTGATAAACCATTTATTACTTCAGTAAATGGCATTTCCTCAAAGAGGTAGCTTGTCAACCAGACTTGCAAATTAAGTTACTGTTTTCTTTCCAATGACAAATTACAAAGCAAAGTACACCAAATTCAAGATATGACTGTGAAGGAAGTAATGTGGTACTTCCTTCATACTTGTATCTCACATTAAGTCTACTTTGCTTTGTAATTTTATGTATTTATTTGTTTGTCCTATATGTGAAAAACGTATGGTCTAAGCAATGAATAAACTACTAGTACTACTACCAAACGTAAGATACGAGTGTGAAGGAAGTAATGTGATGTGGCAAACACATTTCAGCATGAGTTGGAGCACCGCTTAGAGGAATACATTTATCTCTCTAGTTTTACTCTTTGACCCAACACTATTGATTGTTATCAGAACCATACAGGAAACAGCTGCCTAGGATATATAGGTTTCACCAAGCTTTTATAAGCTACATGTGCTGTTTTGTGAACCTACAGTTATTGAACGTGTAAATTTTCTCTACCACCATCACAAAATCTCTCTCAAATCTGGAACGACGCTCCAGCTTGCTATAGAGGTAGAGCTGAATTCTCTATATCCATGGGCACCCACTGTGGTACCCACAGTTTCATATATTTATGTCCAACAAAATATATCCTCTCCTCTATTTATTTATTTATTACAATATTTATATCCCGCCCTTCTCACCCAACAGGGGACTCAGGGCGGCTTACAAAAAACACGTATATAAAAATTATACAGTGCAATATAAATCAGTTAAAATTATTATTAACTTACATCAGTATTCATAAAACACATTATAAAATACAGATAGGCGTGTTCAGTTCAAAAAACTGGGTCTGTCGATTGAGTTCCAGCGTACGTGATAATAATTAATGCTGCCAATTAATTATCCTCCGGCATGATTCTATGCTATTCCTGAACTAGAGGGCCTTCATTTCAATGGGATTTCCATGGTTTCATGTATCTCTATGAAATGTCCAAAACATATCCCCTGTGGATACGGAAGCAGTGCCATATTTTAATAATATACAAGATTCTTAATTCTAAATATTGAGACAGGTCTGCATAAAGTTTCTTGAAGTAAAACCATATGTGGACCTTCAAGGGTGTATAAAATATAATTTTGTACAAATAGTTAAGTTTTATTGCATTGAAGAGACACATATGAGTACATGTATGGGTCTGTTGTACCCATGAACAAGAATGTACAATTCCAAATGTTGCTATATTTTTCACTTTCCACTCCACATGGCTATATAAAGTTAGTGATCAATGATAATGATGTCACAGGTATATCCAGATAAGCAAGAACATGATCCGTCCATTCAAAATTATTATGTATGCTGTAGCTTTCAGCTTCACCAAGAATGTACAATAACACATAGGCTGTTAATACTGTTATTACTGGCTTTCTCTGCCACTGCCAGTCAGACTGAGTACTTAAATGTATCCAAGTACACTATCCACTATGTGCCTAACTCTTCCTGAATGGCAAAATAGGTATGCTTGAGGCTGATCTAGATGCCTGCTACATTATTTTATTAGTCACAACATCCTTTTGGATGCATACAACTTGTGACAACCAGTACAATCAACCCTTCATAGCCATAGATTCTACATCTAAGAATTCAACCAATTATAGCTTGAACATACGTTTTTAATACTTTTTTTCATTTTGTCATTTTTATAAGGGGAACCATTTACTATGCCATATAATGGGATTTGAGTACCCACTAATTTTGGATTCTACAAGGAGTTTGGAACCAAACCTCAAAGGGTACCAACAATACACTACTGAGTTTACACGTGTTTAGCAGCAACTGTTGGGTTTCCAGGAATCAAGTTCCTGACACCCAACATTTACAAAATGCAGACTTCCTGAAGCCCGCAGATATCGTATTTTGGTATCAAGGTCTAATATAGAACATATTATAGTAGCGCTGTGGGAACACATATAAACTAAAAATGAAACAAGGTAGAAGAAACAATCAAGCTCCTGTTGCCTAGATCCTTAATAGCACCTAGATCCTTAGTCACATTATGGTGGAATATATTGGAACAAATGCTAGACTTAAAAAAAGTCCAATTAGGGATTTTCCCAGGAAGGGGAGAAAAAGGCTACCAAAACAATATGTAGTATTACTATAAAACTTCTTAGCATTTTGAGAGTTAGATCATACAAAGCAGCAAGGGGAACTGTGGAACTGTGGAACTGTGGCATAGTAAAATGGTTCCCCTTATAAAAATGACAAAATGAAAAAAAGTATTAAAAACGTATTTTCAACCTTTATTACTGTTATTGCATGTAAACCAAATTTACTAAGTTGGTTGTTTCCATTTAGGATCCTCTATATTGATCCTTTAGGATTTCAACCTACAAAACCATTGATACAAGGTGAGCATTCCTTATCCAGAATTCTGAAAACCAAAATACTCCAAAATTGTTCACATAGGTTGCTGAGATTGTGATGCTTCCAGATGTTCCAAGGCACAAAATTACTACAAATATTGTATTTCATTACCTTCAAACTACAAATTAATGTTGTATTTATGTAATGATTTCAGCTAGGTCCACGGTTAAAAGTTACAGTGCCAGGTGAGTATCTGCTAAACCAGATCAGCCAGGACAGAGAAGCAAGCTTCCTAGGTTGAAGCAAAGCCAAGCCACAGAGGTTTATTACGATTCAGCCAAAAAGAATTTAAGTAAAAGCGCTTTTCTTCAAAAGTTACATCCATAAATAAACTCAGAGAAATACATGACATTTTATACAGTTCTGAAAGACTTTCCACTTTCTTCCCTGATTGGTTGAAAAAGAGGCAAGTCCAGATTGGCTGGGAGTTTCCTTTGACATCACAGCCTGCAGGAGAAGATTTCTGTGGTGGGTGGTCAGTTCAAAAAGCCAAT
Organism: Anolis carolinensis; assembly: GCF_035594765.1. Taxonomy (NCBI): domain Eukaryota; kingdom Metazoa; phylum Chordata; class Lepidosauria; order Squamata; family Anolidae; genus Anolis; species Anolis carolinensis. The sequence continues at coordinate 187,823,344 of NC_085842.1, forward strand.
CTTTTGCAAGGAGGGCCCAGTCCATGAGGAAATGGTGGTGTGGGTATGCCGATGAGTCCCTGATTAACTCAAATGTTAACTCAAAGGTATAAGAGTCAAAAGACAAAGATGGTGATTTTAGACAATCAAGAGCTTGGCTGCTGGCATAGAGAGTTAATGAATGCATGGGAGCAGCCCCAGGTTGAATGGACAAACACCCTGAGCATATTTTGTGGACAAAGAGGATCATCTATCAACAGAGAGAAAGCTATCTATATTGGGAAATAGCTGGAGGGATCCTGGCCATCATCTCCTTTCCCAAGGGAATATGTAAATTAGGGGCACAGAGACGTGGCTGTCTTCAAAAGACATTTTGATACATCAATTTGATACAGTTCATACAGTTTATACTTTTAGGGATTGACATAGTAAATAAAATATATAAGTTATACAGAAATCACCAAACTGATACATTTTATTAAAAGGTTAGATACAATAGTTTGAAGGGTACAGCAGCAGCTAGGTTCATTCCAAAACCTCTAGTGCAGGGGTTCTCAATTTTTTTTTAGCAGTGGAGCACTTTTTGTAGCAAAAGTTTATTGTGGAGTCCCAATAAATGTTTATATATAAAATGTATATATTATATTATATATGCTGTATATAACGGCGCTCCATGCAGTCATGCTGGCCACATGACCTTGAAGGTATCTACGGACAATGCCGGCTCTTTATCTCTCCTTGCTGTGACATCACATCTTGGCTTCTTCAACTGAGAGTTTCCCATTTGCTTTTGTTCCTTGATAAGATCTTATTTATTTTTCCCCTCTGTGAAATTTCTACTCAGGAAGGGCTTAGCTTGACAGATGGCCCCTCCCTGGTGCCGGAGAATTGGGCACTGATTCATTTTCAATTCAGTTTTGGATTACATCTATATCCAGCTTTTCCTGCAATGAGTCCTTGGCTGACCCTTCCTTCTCCTTACTTTGTCCTATGAGATAGGTTGGACTGTGAGGAAAAAAAGGCAATTAGCAGTGCTAATTTGGTAACCTTATGAAGAGGAAAATAAGCACTCAGATGTTTAAATGTCTTAAGTAGAGTCTCACTTATCCAACATTTGCTTAGCCAATGTTCTGGATTATCCAACACAGTCTGCCTTTTAGTAGTCAATGTTTTTGTAGTCAATGTTTTCAATGCATTGTGATGTTTGGTGCTAAATTGAAAAATACAGTAATTACTACATAGCGTTACCGCGTATTGAACTGGCTTTTCTGTCAAATTTGTTGTAAAACATGATTTTTGGTGCTTAATTTGTAAAATCATAATGTAATTTGATGTTTAATAGATTTTCCTTAATCCCTCCTTATTATCCAACATATTCACTTATCCAATGTTCTGCCTGCACGTTTATATTGGATAAGTGAGATTGTACTGTACTTGTGTGAGGACATCACTCTGATTCTTGAGAGGATACCAGCAAGATCAGAAGATCTTCTCATTTTCCTTCCTTAACCTACTTTCCTCCCTCCCTTCCTCCCTCCCTTCCAAGCCAGGGCTGGTTCTAACAGCCACTCTTCCTTTTTTCTTCCATTTCCCCCAGCATCATCCTCTTCTCCAAGCTTTCCTGTTTTCTCATTATGTGGCCAAAGTACTTCATCTTTGCCTCTAATATCCTTTCCTACAGTGAGCAGTCAGGCATTATTTCTTATGAACTAGTTGGATTTTCTTGCAGTCCAAGGCACTCTCAGAATTTTCCTCCAACATCACAGTTCAAAAGCATCTATTTTCCTTTGCTCAGCCTTCCTTATGGCCCAGCTCTCACATCCATAGGTTACTACGGAGAATACCATTGCTTTCACTATGCGGACCTTCATTGCCAGTGTGATGTCTGTCCTCTTCACTATTTTATCAAGATTGGTCATTGCTCTCCTCCCAAGAAGGAAACGTCTTCTGATTTCCTGGCTGCAGTCTGAGTCTGCATTAATCTTTACAACTAGAAATACAAAGTCTGTCACTACCTCCACGTTTTCTCCCACTATTTGCCAGTTATCAATCAGTCTGGTTGCCATAATCTTGGCTTTCTTGATGTTTAACTGCAACCCAGCTTTTGCACTTTCTTCTTTCACCTTGGTTATAAGTCTCCTCAGCTCCTCCTTGCTTTCAGCCATCAAAGTGGTATTATCTGCATATCTAATGTTGTACTGTTAATGTTAATAGAATAGAATAACTTTATTGTCATTGTATATTGTACAATGAAATTCAATGCTTCCCCCAGCACACATCACAAAACAACACATCCACCCCTCCACTCTCACACTACCACCACACAGCCCCCAATGCCACATCAATGCAAAACCATGGAGTTCAATATAGTTACAGCTCTAGGATCAAAGCTGTCTTTCAGTTTGTTTGTCCTTGCCTTTTTTCACCCTTTGTCGTCTGCCAGATGGTAATAATTCAAAAAAAGAAAAAGAAAAGAAAAGAAAAAAAGAATATGCTGGATGAGATGGATCCCCAAGAATGCTTCAAGCTTTTCTTAAGGGTGTTGGACTTACAATATTTTTCCAAAGAGGGGAGAGGGCAACCAATGATTCTCTGTGCAGAAGCGATGACCCTTTGGAGCACCTTCCTGTCTGCCACTGTGCAGTTACCAAACCACGCACAGATGCAGTAGGTTACGACACTACAGAATAGCAGTAGAATTCCTTCAGTGTCGTGGAGTAAAGGGCGTTCTTATGTGTAGTCTCATACAAGCATTGACATTTATCTCCCAAAATCCTACTTCATGAGCCTGGCATAGTAATTTAAAAAAATTAATTTAATCATTAGGAATACTGCAATTTCCCGATAGCAACACTTTGTTTTTCCTGTCATTTCTCCTTCATAGTAACCCTGGCTTTTGAAATTCTGCTGTTGCTAGCCTTTTCACTTCCTTTTCCATTTTTTTTTAACCAACTACAGTAAGCTCTAATGCCTAGTAGGGTTTGGACTTCCGTGATTATGGAAACTGGAAGGAGCCCATGAAAAGAAATGTTGTCTCCCTTAAGAACAAGGCCTTGTGTCCAGGGCCGGCCCAAAGCGGAGGCCACTTGATGACCGTGGCGCCAGCTTTCAAATTGATTTGAACCCGCAGCGGAGAGTTCCGCAGATCCATCACAAAAGGAACGGAGCGGGACCGCAGCAGACTATTATTAAAAGATCTTTTTTTCTTCACTTTCCCCTTCCCTGAACTATGTAACAAATCCCCCCAATAAAAGTAGCATTCATTTTTAACAGTAACACTCTCTATCTGGTTATTTTGTGTCTTTCCCTGACTCCTTCTTTTGCACGCAATCTCCCCTCTCTCTCTCTCTAACCCGTCCGACCTTCAAACCCTGGCGGAGGCTTCCCCGCCATAGGTTAATACGGCGGACGATACAAATTGGCTCATATCTTTATCAAAATTACCCCTAGCACGCTCCTCTTTTAGTCCTAACCCTTCCTAAGGCTCCTGACCCAAGGACCACCAGCGGAACCAAAATCGGTCCAGTTCTCGGCACCTCATCAGCTGACTGTCAAATGGAACCGACTGCTCTTTTCAAGCCAGACTGCTCTCTTCCAGCCTTTCCTCTCCCCGCGACCCGCGGGATGGTTTTTAAGAGATCACTGGTCCCTTTCTGTGAACTGTGGATGGGGGATCGCTCTCCCGCTGGGGAGACATAGTTCTCCAAGGACCTTCACCCTCTCTACAGCTGCCAGGAGGGTGCCTGGACGGGCGCCCTCCACGTTTCATTCACACCTTCATAATTTTATGAATGAGAAGAACACTCTTCCCAGACCTACCCCTGAATTTATGAAATCCTATATTTCCAAAGACTGCAACCCACATGTACTTCTTCCCCATGCTATCTCTATGAATTCCTTCCACCACAGATGAACTCTTTTCCCAATGTATCCGTGGATTCTCATATTCTATGTACCTGGACACCCTCATGAATCACTGTTGTATGAATTTCTAATCGTTGGGCTAACTTCATGAATTGTAAAATCATGCTGCTAAAACTCCACTTTTATGAATTTCCATATTGGGTTCCCCAGATGTTATGAACTTCGTTCTTATCAAATGTTTTCAATTGTTTATATCATTCATGATTCCCCTTTATGCAGTGTAACCCACCTTTATGGGTTCTCCCTTATTTCCATGAAATCTATCTATCTGCCTATATGTATTTGTACTCTTTGGGATCCCCGGAGAATATGTATTTTTCCCAGCAGGGTTTATATTCCAACTTTATTTTATTTTTCGTTTTATTTCATATAATTGTCAAGTCATGAAATCAAATAGGAAATATTTTGAACTCAACCTGAACCCCAGAACCTATCCCATTTCCTATGACCCAGGCTTCCCTTCCCAAAAACAAAAGGATAATCTGCCACCGCTTAACCCAATCAAATTCAGATTGCATGGACAATATAGGGCTTGAGTCGCCGAATTCGGAGTGTTGTCCTAAAGGTGATTCGCCTCAAGGCAAACATTGTCATATCTCACCCAAAGGAAAATCCAGGACACCTCAGGAAGGCGCCCTGCAGAGCCTGTCAATTATGGCTCATCACCACCCATCTCTACTTCCACCTCTGACACCCCAAGGCATATCTAAAATCTGTGTACGTGACAGAAACCCGGACATCCTTGATTGCTGCCATTAATCCCTTTAGAAATCGGTCTAGCAGGAATTAATCCGATCTTTCCTGCCCTGTCACTTCATTGTTTCAATAACTCCCGCCTTCTCCTTCCTGACTGGCTCGAGTAGCGACAAAAAGCAGCTCCCTATTGGGCCAACAGAGCAAGGTGGGAAACGAAAGCCCGCCTCGTTCAAACTTCTAGCCTATCAGCGATCAGATGGGCGGGGGAGCGGGGCGGGAAATTCAAAGGGCTGTCAGACTGAAACTTTGTATAAATATGGCTTTATTTTGATTATGTGGTACCCTAGTAGACTGAATGATCGCTACTAGAGTCCTCTTCAGCTGAATTGCTCAATAAAGACTCCTTGGCGGAATTTTCCTTCAACTTTGGCGGACCTTCTTCATTTCGGCTTCAGGTTGTATTGCGGCTCATATTTTCCTATTGGCTCCGCCAAGGTCCGTTCTCTCAGGACCGGGTCGGGTCTCTCCTTAAGGGCCCGATCCCCTAAAACGCGGTCGACAACACACTGAGGTGGCCACTTCGGGTGCACAGTCCCCGGGGGCACTGTGGAGGTCCCCCCCCCCGGCGGGGACCATGGGCTCACTCACTGTCCGGCGGCGAGTGAGCTCTGCCGCTGCAGCTTGGCCAGCTGGGCAAAGCCAGCCGGGCCAGGGCACGCGGAGCGGGAGGTGGGACCCCGTCTGGACGGAGCTGCATGAGAGGCGGGGTCAGGGCGAGCCCTCGCCCAGCTGGCCTTGCCCAGCTGGCCAGGCTACAGCGGGAGTCCTTCCAGGTCGCCGTGGCCTGGAGGGACTTTCCCACTGCTTCCTGGCTGGCTGGCCTGGGCCAGGGCGCGTGGGGTGGGAGGCGGGGCCCCGTCTGGGCAGAGCCCCGTCTCCTGCCGCGTGCGCCCTGGCCCCGCCTCCCATGCTGTGTGAGAGGCGGGGTCAGGGCGAGCAGCACGCGACGTGGGGCCAGGATTGGCCCCGCCTCCCTCGCCCAGCTGGCCTTGCCCAGCCGGCCAGGCTGCAGCGGGAGTATTTCCCCCGCTTCCTGGCCGGCTGGCCTGGGCCAGGGCACGCGGGGTGGGAGGCGGGGCCCCGTCTGGGCGGAGCCCTGTCTCCTGTCCCGTGCGCCCTGGCCCCGCCTCCCACACTGCGCAAGAGGTGGGGTCAGGGCGAGCAGCGCAGGAGGCGGGGTCAGGGTGTGGGAGGCAGGGCCAGGTCTGGCCATGCCCCGCCTCCCGTGGCACATGGCCACGCCTCCCGCAGCGTGGGGGGTGCAATCCCCCCCCCGCTTAATAATTATAATTATCTCGGGCCGGCCCTGCTTGTGTCTCCTTGATAGTAAACAGATTGGGAGGGAAATAAGAGGAACCTAGGGTGCATCCAGTGGGGCGTCCAAACGATGCCCCACATAAAATCAAATGCTTTTAGGATAAAGCAGGAAAACTCTGCTTTGCTCCAAAATAATTTGTATCTGGAAAGACTTGGATCTTCTTGAAAAATGTGTGTCTTTCCAGCTGTGGGCAGTGCCTGGATTGCCCCCTCAGAAGTCCTGGGACTTCTGAGGGGGCTGTCTGCACAGCCCTCTCACATTTTCCGGGCTCCAATGCCCTCCCAAATCCCCCAGAAAAGCCTTTAAAAAGGAAACGAACTTACCCTGCCACCATTCCCCCTTTTCTGAAGTTCTCCTGGCATGTAGAAATGACACACCAGGAAAAAGTGTGGGCCAGGAACGATTTTTCTCCTCCATCCCCCCTCCTTTCTCCCAGCACACCATTTCTACGCACCAGGAGGGCTTTGGAGAAGGGGGAATGGCGGCCGAGTATGTTCTTTTTCTTTTTAAAAGCTGGGGTGGGGGGTGTTATTTAGTGTCATGGTGCCCTGGCCGAAAGTCCCACAGCGCATATGGACACCTCCCCCCACCACAGAAAATCATGCGATTTCTGGGGCGTATGTGGACTTTAACCCCTGCACAATCATATTTAACAAACTCGATTGCTCCTGGGTTAAAGAACCACCCCCAGAGGAGAGGTGTCTGCCTTAAGAACAATGCCTTCTGTCTCTATGGATAGTTGAGCTAGAGGCAGGAGTTGGCTATTTTGTGTGATGGGGTAAGTAAATTTTCTGTCTCCTTTAAAGACAGAATCACATGCAAAGAAGATGCTGCATGTAGACGATTTCCCCTGCTTTCCCCAGTTCCATCTGATGAAGTCCTTAATCTTTGCCTGATGAAGAAGCCAGCAAAATTCTAAAAAGTTACTTAATGTATTTTATACTTTGAAGTTGAACCAATAAATGTATCACGGCTTTGTAATATACAACAGCAGCTTTACTATTGGTTTGTTTCCACGTATTTGTTTGTTTGTATTGCATGTGAAAGACCTATGGTCTAAGTATCAAATAAATTTGGAACTATTGGTTTGTTTCCAGGCACACTTCAAATTTCTGGCTATGACTTATAATGCCTCTAAATTCAGACTTTCTGAATGACATTTTCATACAGAATGAGCCTAAAGCTGTTCCCAAGCTGTGGAATTCTCCCCAAGCCAGCTAGCTCCTTTGCTCTCCTTTCACTGTAATCTGTATAAATTCAGCTTAATAAATCCTCATTGAACTGGATTATATAGCAGTGTGGACTCAGATAATCCAGTTCAAAGAAGATATTGTGGATTATCTACCTTGATATCCTGGGTTATATGGCTGTGTGGAAGGGCCCCAAGGCATCTACACCTCCGTATAAAATACAGATTATCTGCTTTGAACTGGATTATATGGAAGTGTTGACTAATATAATCCAGTTCAAAGTAGATAATGTGGATTATATGTTTTGATAATCTAGATTACATGGTAGTATAGATCACTTTTTATTTAAACAGCCTTTTGATGACTAATCAATAGATTGTGTGCAAGGGTAGAGGATATTCTGGAGAATAGACATTCTTGAAGGTAACAACGCTCCATGCAGTCATGCCGGCCACATGACCTTGTAGGTGTCTACGGACAACGCCGGCTCTTTGTCTTAGAAATGGAGATGAGCACCAACCCCCAGAGTCGGTCATGACTGGACTTAACGTTAGGGGAAAACTTTTACCTTTTTAAAACACTGGTTGCAGTAGATCCACAAGGGTTTAATCCACTGTGCTACCAGGGGCTCCATTGTTTGAACTGAATTATATGAATCTACACTGCCAGATAGTCTGGGATAAGACGATAATCTGGGATCACCTCCTGGGATATAAAGCAGTACAGCTCCAGGCGTCATCAATGAGATCTTGGTAAATCAACATTCAAATAAATCTCATTGTTTTAATAGGAGTGGGTGAAGCCCCTGGTGGCGCAGTGGGTGCAGGACTGATGACTTGGTGGCTTCTGCTTCTACTTGGTGAAATATATTTTGGAAATTATTGGCTTCTTTTTTCTCACTAGGCTTAACCCACAGCTGCTTGGATCTCACTATCCAATGCTGCTCTAAATTGTTCAATAACACTGGTATTTAGGATTTCTAAATGCCCAAATTGCTTCTTTGTGCTCAGCTTACTTCAGGCCCCTTCCACAATGCCCCTATATCCTAGGATCTGATCCCAGATTATCTGCTTATCCCAGATTATCTGGCAATGGATACTCATATAATCTAGATTAAATCAAATAATCTAGGGGCCCATCCAGACAGTACCTTTATCCCAGGTGCTCCCGCAGCAATCAGGAAGGTGACCAGATGTCGTTACAATCGCTACAAAAGGCAAAATCGCTACAAAAGGCAAAAAAATGTGAGATTTCCAGGGGTGGGAATATAGCAGTTTTTAGCCAAATATCCAATCTTTGCATGTCTGTATTTCTCTGCAATCGGAAATCACAGAATTTTTTTATCTGGGTTTGTTCCTGGGTCTGTTCCTGATTGGTCCATTCCTAAAAATTATGTGACACTTGAGTAGAAGGCAAAAACTTTGTCCTGGGAAGAGGAATTTTGTATTTCATGTGTTTAATGAAGTTTGTGGCAGAAAAATGAAGTTCCTGGGATGCAACAAGTACTTTCACATTATGTAGTCCACCATGAAACAGGTACAGACACTTTCAAACCAGGAACAGAATGTCATCATTATTGTAATTAGTCAGACCTTGTTGTATGGCCAGGGAACAACCAGATGATGTTGCCGGGTAATACATGTTGGTTCCTCATTGGGTGTATGCTGACAACATTAGTACAGTTTCGTAAATGGCAAAAACTTACTACTGGCTGTTGGGACATGGATGTGTTGGAGAGGAATGTGAATACTGAGAGCCAAGGTCATGAAGAAATAGAAACAGCCATGTATAACCTGGAAACAGCACCCCTTGTTCCATGCCACAAGTATACAACCAAATCTGTCTGGACAGATGGCCAGGCAGCCAGGCTCTAAAAAGTGTCAATAATGACAAAGTTCTGTTCCTGGCTTGGAAGTGTGTGTTCCTGTTTCATTGTGCAGTGTTGACTTGGGAAGAAGTGGTCCTACACCATTAAGCTTGTTTGTGTGGCAGGACACAGATTTTCTGGCCAGGATAAAGAATGGAACTTTTACAGAGATCCACATATCCGTATATCTACATCCCGGGGCTTTTTAAAATAAAAGCTGCTGAAGTTTCCGGCAGAAGTCTCACAGCGGCCATCGCAGGAGTCTCTAAATCTTGGAACAAATTAGCAAGTCTGGACAATGGAGGCAGAAATCCTAGGACTAACAGGTCTGTATCTGGACTTTTTCTGAAGTCCTGGGAATTTTTGACCCTATTTAAAACCTGTGATTTAGTGCTGTCTGGAAGTGCACTAGGATCAGATTCTGGGATATAGAGCAGGGTAGATGGGGCCTCAATTGCTGCAAACGGAGTTCAAAGTGCAAATGAATTTATATCTCATTTAGCTTCAGCTATGGGTGAAATCTCATTGTTAGCAGAGTCAAAAGCAAATTGCTACATCCTCTCCTGGTTCGCATGTTTTCCCTCATTCCATCTTTCACCATCTTGCCCACACTTGGGTGCTGCTTGGTGAGTTATATCCTAGTATTTGTCTGTGAAATATGAAGGATTAATTCGAGGCAGTACATTGTTACCTGCCTTTGGCCTCTGTCAATGTTTTACATCTTGTGAGTTGAAATGTTAGCCCCATTTTAGGAGGCAACCCCTGGCAGTTTTTTTTTTCCGTGTCAGGAGCAACCTGAGTTGCTTCTGGATTGAGAGAATTGGCTGTCTGCAAGGACGTTGCCCAGGGGACGAGCTGATTTTTTTTGATGTTTTACCATCCTTGTGGGAGGTTTCTCTCATGTCCCTGCATGGAGCTGGAGCTGATAGAGGGAGCTCATCCACTCTCTCCCCGGGTGAGATTCGAACCTGGCAGCCTTCAGGTCAGCAACCCAACCTTCAAGTCACAAGGCTTTAATCCCCTAGGCCATCGGGGGCTCTTGGCAGTGAGACCAGGAAGATGCCTGTTGGCAGAAACCCAGGCAAGTGATTTACCTGAGCTGCCCATTTTTAATGAGTCCCTGTTTTGGCGAGCAAACAGATTAGGCCCAATTGAAATTAGCCAGCAAGCAAGGAGAGAAGGTGATTTTCAGCCAAGGAAGATTTTATTATCTGCAGATAAGATGCTAGCTAGTGATACATTCACAACATAGATAGCATACAGAATACAGTTTCATAGCCCTTTTTATACATAGGCTGTAACCAAGCCTCTAATTCTGACCAGTCACAGCCAATGGCCAGCATGGGCTGGGAACAAAGGATGATTAAGTGTCGATGAATGGGGTTCCTTTCACTGAACAGGAAAAATAACAAAGTGATTGAGGGCATCTTTGGCCCTACCCAGGAATGCTATTGTCTTATGAGAGGAACATGACATGGCCCCTTAATAGAGATGGGCTGGAGGTTCTAGCCTCCATAGAAACAAAACATCATATATTAATACAATCATGCAAAAATGACAAGAGGATAGGTTGGATGTAGACATGCGGATTCCTTCCGATGCGAGCGGTCCCGTTCATCAAAGGCACAGGTGGTGAAATTGGTTCTTCCCCAGAGGGGCAGGAAGAGGTGATTGCCCTGCCAGAGTAAGCTATTGTGTTGCAATGTCCAGGTAAAGTCCAAAAGATGGGTGAGGCTGGAAATTGATGAGAAAATTCCCAGCTTGGTTTCGTTCCCCCAGGCTATGCAATTGTGTGGGAGGCAAGACATCTTTGGGTTCAGGAACAAGGTTTCCCATAAAGGGAAGGAACGGGGATCTCAGGCGCATAAAACATTAGGTTAACACAACATATAGGAAAAACATGGAGGATTTAGAGCAAATTATATACATGAGAGACATAGTTTTCCAAAGTACCTTTAACAAGCCAGGCTTCTCAGAGGAAAAAGGGGAAGTAAGGCAGGCAATGTGGAAGAAAAGGAGGAAGGGGGGGATTGAGAAAGGAAGAAAAGGGGAAAAGAAGGAAAAGAGTGAGGAAAGGAGAAAGAAAGGAAGGGAAGGAAGAAGAAAGGAAGGAAAGGAGGGGGAAGGAGGAAGAAAAAAAAAAGAAACAAAGGAGACTTCAGTGAGTGGGGACCTGGCCCAGGTAAACTAGACATCCCAAGGACCTAGGGGTGGTTTTCTCATGCAACACAATGAATATTTGGCCTCTCCTAAAACACTTGCCATCTCGAGTGATTGCTCATTGAGAAAAAAAACACCCAATAAGCACTGCCCCTCAACCCCTTATGCTTGCCGGATGCTTGCTACCAGTTCCCCCTTCAAAAGCTCTTGTAGGTGTAGCAGACTGGGTTTCCGGTTCTCTCGAAACTATTAAAAGCGAAGCTTGTTGCTATCTTCTTGTTTCTTAACCCATTTCCTGTGCTTAAAGGAAATTCCCTGCTCTCCTGCAAAGTTTCCCCACCCAAAGGAAATTCCCTTGTCATAATGGCCTTGTCATAATGGTGATGAGGAACTGGAAAATATAGATTTTTAGACATATATTGTATGCACATTAGAAGCAGTGAAATGTAGAAAAACCAGACTCTCTCTGTGTTAAATTTTGTGTAAATGTACAAGCTGGCAGGACAGGCAGAAAGGGGGCCTGTTATCTATATGTACATTCCATTAGAGGGAAAGCAGACTTTTGACAGGTCTTGATGGATTTCTCTTGGTGTCTGTAACTTTCTACAGGCTTTTAGAGTGCTTAGATAGAAAAATGCTGATTCGTGCATATTTATGCTCATGTATGTAAGCATATGAAGTGATGTACTAATGACGAGATGTATGTAGAAGCATGTTCTTTGTCTGAAAATGTATAAAAGGCAATGTCAACACCTTGATCGGGGATCTGGTTTGCCTTTGGAAAAGATTCCACATCCAGAGTCTTCAGCTGAATATAATAAACTGGACTTTTTGACCTCGCAAAGGATTGCTCTTGGTGTTATCTCTCCTGTCATCTATATCAATGGGAGTGGGGAAAATGGTGTAATTCAGGGTGGCTAGAATAGGAGTTGAAGGAGGTGGGTTTAGCCCTGCTTTGAAGTAGCTATGGACACATTGACATATATACTCAAACACAAACATCTATCTATAATGCATTCCTCTGATTTTTCTCAAACACAATTGTGCCACTGTGTGGACGGGAGAAGAAACACATAGAGAATGTGACATTTTTAAGCTTGGGCTCACATTACAATCTCAAGAAAAAAGGAGCAATGTAGGAGATTTTGTAATTGCTCCTTTTTCCTTCTTACCTCTCTCCTTAGGTAAAAAGGTAAAGGTTTTTCCCTGACGTTGTCCAGTCATGACTGACTCTGGGGGTTGGTGCTCATCTCCATTTCTAAGACAAAGAGCCGGCGTTGTCCATAGACACCTCCAAGGTCATGTGGCCGGCATGACTGCATGGAGCGCCGTTACCTTCTCGCTGGAATGGTACCTATTGATCTACTCACATTTGCATGTTTCCGAACTGCTAGGTTGGCAGGAGCTGGGGCTAACAGCGGGCGTTCATTTCGCTCCTGAGATTTGAACCTGGGACTTTTCGGTCCGCAAATTCAGCAGCTCAGCGCTTTAACACACTGTGCCACCAGGGCCCCCTACCTCTCTCCTTAGTACCTTGAAAAGCCATACCTTGAAAAGCCTGACTTGGCCACGGTAGTCTACGCCTTAGTTAGTTACTTCTAGAATGGATGGGGCTGCCTTTGAAGTTGGCTCAGAAATTGCAATTGGTACAAAGATCAGCAGCCAGGTTACTTAATGGATGTAATTATAGGGAGCATACCATGCACCTGTAGAAGCAGCTCCACTGGCTGTCAATAAGTTTCCAGTCCCAATTCAAAGTGCAGGTTATTTATTACCTATAAAGCCCTACACAGTTCAGGTCCAGCCTATCTTGTGACTACATCTCCCCCTATGAACTGGCATGAGCTCTAAGATCTGCCGGACAGGCCCTCCTCTCAGTCCCGCCTCGATCTTTAGTGTGGTTGGTGGGGACGAGGGAGAGGGCCTTCTCGGTGGTGGTTCCCCTGGCTCTGGAACGCCCTCCCCAGGGAACTTAGACAAGCCCCTACACTACAACACTTTAGGAAAGAGCTATAAACCTGGTTTTTCCATCAGGCATTTGATAAAGTTTAGACAGTAACTCGAACTGATTGCCAATCACTTAGCATTTTATATCTGCATTGTGTGCATTCAGCTGGGCTGCTATATTGGTTATATGGATCTTTTAATGGATTCAATTTTAATAGAGGTTGTTTTATCCAATTTATATATGTAGTTTATGTAAAGTTATTGTTTTCATGTTGATGTAGTTTATTTTATGTATTATGTATTTTATGTATGGCATTTTTGTGTGCTGTTTTGTAAGCCGCTCCAAGTCCCTATGGGAGATGGTGGCAGGGTATAAATAAATAAATAAATAATAATAATAATAATTAGGATATCTGACTAACCCTTGCAGGATGCCACACTGGACAATTATAGCACTTTGATACCAATTTCACTGCCCTTGCTGGTTCTTATGGAATCGTGGGATTGGTAGTTTAGTGAGGCACTAGAGAAGTTCTCAGGATCTTTCAGAATTATAATCCTAGGATTGCACAGGATGGAACCATGGAACGATAGCGGTGTCATGTAAAAGCGCCCCGTGAATCAGGGACTTAGGCTGGATCTACACTGCCCTATAATTTCAGAATGTGGATTAACTGTATTGATCTGGATTATAGGGCAGTGTAGACTGATATAATCCAGTTCATCACAGATAATCCAATTCTGAAACCGGAGTATAGGACAGTGTAGATCAAGCCTTAGAGCGCTTACTAAACGACAACTCCCAGAATCCTGTAGGATGTCCTTGTGACAATTATAGTGTACCAAGGGGCAAGAATTGTGTAGATGAAACCTTAAAGGGCCTAGGCTGTGGCGCAGGCTGTTGAGCAGCCAGCTGCAGCCAGCTGCAACAAATCACTCTGAGCAAGAGGTCATGAGTTCGAGGCCAGCTCGGAGCCTGCGTTTGTCTTCTGTCTTTGTTCTATGTTAAGGCATTGAATGTTTGCCTATATGCAGCTCTTTGAGTGAACTGTTGTGGTTTTCTTACTGCCAAAGTATTAACAAAATATCCTGAACCGACTGGTGCTGAGCAGAAAGAAGGTGGGGAGGCTTGTAATTCCAAATAACATTACATTCAGAAACCTATATAAACTGTGTAAAGTTGAAAAATGACAGTTTCTCTTGATTCGCTAATACGGGGAAGCGAGTAGCCACAAAATTCCTACTTCCAGTATGTGTACCAACCCATATTTAGTCAAGCATGTGTTTTTACAATCATAACGTCTAGAAATTTGATCCCGCCCCCCAAAGTGAAAATTGATTATTTCTGGGAACTGAATTATTTGCTTATTATTGGTCATGCTTGCCAGTTCTCTTGCTTTGGCTTGGTGCACACCAAAGCAGTTATAAAGGCATCCATGAGAGCATGTTCTCTTCCCTTTAGCAGCGGATGAACGGAGAGGAGGTCCTCAAGGGCTGCTGCCTGTTTTCTGGATCAAAGCAAACATTCCCTTTCCCCATTGCTTCTGTTCTGGCCAGTCAAGAAAAGCAACTGGTAGCAGCCAAACCCTTGCTCCAGCATCAGAAAGGAGTCTCAGGCCCGTTGGTTTCCATGTGGACCTTCTCACTTCCTGCAATGATACCAGAAAATGCCTCCAGTGAAGACTACAGCCAACAATGACACAACCACCACAGCTGCGATCCAACTGCGAGACCTCTCTGTAACAGAAAACAAGAGATTGTGTTTGGCAAGAGAGACATAAAGTAAGAGGTTTCTCAGGGCAAGTAACTAAAGATAAATGTGATTAGTGATAACTGTCTTGCCAAGGACAGCTATGGTCCAGTAGTCAATCCCCAAACCAGCTAGCAAGATGTCTATGGGAGGCAAAGCGGACGGCATCTTTTTTTCACCCCAAAGGCCAAATTCAATCTCACATAACTGGTGGGCAGGGCTAAAGGCAAAAGGATCCCCCTTCCCCAAAAAGCCACAATATTTTAGCTGAAAGCTCCCATGGCATTTTGTTAACTTCTCTTTTAAACTATACTGTGAAAGCACTTTGAATCATTTTAACTGCTATAGAATGCATAGTGATGATCTAAAGCAGTGTTTCTCAAACTCTCTCCTCCAAATTTTGTTACATAGTGTTATTGTTGTCTGTTTTCAAATAGGTGACTGCTTTGTGTTGACATCATTTCACTCTCCACAACTCTCCAAAAGATGACCGCATCATCCTCACCTCCAAATTAACTCCAGATGAAATTTTAATTGCAACGCTTCTTTTTTTTCCTATAATTTTTATTGATTTTCCAGAAATTTGGGGAATTACATTACAAAAATTGTGAGGATGGGAAAGAAGAAAGAAGGGAAAAAGAAGAAAAAATAAATAAAAAAATTAAAAATAATTATTACACACAGCTAGCAGACAGCAAAAAAAGAAAAAAAGGGGTTGGGAAGCCAAAAAACAAAAAGCACACCAATAACTTCCGGTCGATTCCACAGGGGCAGTAATTCATTTACATTATGCTATAAATTTTCTCTGCCCATATCCCCATATCATTCTCAGTCTGACTCGTGTCTATCTTTGCTCTGACCAACTATTCAAAATCAATCTGATGTTTCCCTTGTAATTTTTTTTTTTACTGGTGACCAGTCCGTCCTTTGTTTTTTGGTATAATCTTGCAGTAAAAAGGTCATAGTATCCATGTCCATGTATTCCCTCAATTTGGTGATCCATGCGTCTTCCGATGGGATATCTTTTGAATGCCATCTTTGAGCTATTAAAGCTCGAGCAGCTGCTGTTATGTGAAAGAATAATATATCTTCATTTCTTTTTAAGTGAAAGTCGGTAATATTTAACAAATAATATTCAGGTTTAAAATCAAAATTCTTATCTAAGATTCCTTTTGCATAATTATGTATCACTTTCCAGAAACCTTTGACCTCTTTACATTCCCACCATACATGTAAAAAAGTCCCTGTTTTATTATTACATTTCCAACATTCTTTTTTCTGGTTTTTGTAAAATTTAGATAATTTCTGGGGGGTTAGGTACCATCAGAAAAACATTTTGTACCAATTCTCCCTTAATTTGAGTGAACTAGAATATTTCAGTTTAGTTTTCCACAATTTCTCCCAATCTTCAAATTGAATTGGGTGTCCTACATCCTGTGCCCATCTAGTCATAGTGTCTTTTACCCCTTCGGATTCTGTATTCCACTCGAGTAGTTTTTGATATAAAATCTTGATGGTTTTGTTTTCTCTAGACATTATTATGTCCCACACAGTTTCCCGACCCATAAAGTCGAATTTTTTATCTTTTGCGTAACTCTCCGCTATCTGTCTGTGTGGGTACCACGTTAGGCTACTCTGTATCTTCCTCAATTCATCTAATGATTTTAAGTTCCACATATTATCTTTTTTGTGAAGTAGTTGTTTGTAAGTGAACCAGTTTTCTTTAGCTAATTCTCTTTTATGGTGGGCCTCTCCTGGTGAGATCCAGAGTGGTGTTTTGTTGTAGAATCTTTCTTTGTATTTAAGCCACACCTTAAGTAGGGCTGCCCTAACGAAGTGATTTGTAAAATTCTTTTCTACCTTGGCCTTGTTGTACCAAAGGTACGCATGCATCCTCTTCTTAATTCATGGCCTTCCAAATTGAGAATCTTCTTATTAGCTAGAGTAGCCCAATCCTTTACCCATGTTAGGGCGCTTGCTTCAAAGTATAGTTGTAAATTTGGCAGGGATAGACCACCCCTGTCTATCGAATCAGTTAAAATTAAATAACTAATCCTGGGTTTCTTTCTTTCTTTCTTTCCCATATAAATCTTCTGATGTCTCTTTGCCATTCCTTAAATAGATTATTAGTTCTGATAATAGGTATCGATTGGAAAAGGAACTAATCTTGGGAGGACGCTCATTATAGATATTCTGCCAAGTAATGATAGGTTGAGGAATTTCCATTTATCAAATTTCTTTTTAATCTCCTTCCAAGTTTCTTCATAATTATTTTTTAAGAGCTGAGAGTTATGTGCCGTAATTTTAATCCCCAGGTATTTGACTTTATTCGTTATTTCCAGATTAGATATTTCCTGGAGTAAACCTTTCATATTGTTATTTATATTCTTTGTTAGGATTTTTGTTTTGACTCTGTTAATTTTAAAGCCTGCCACTTCCCCAAATTTTCCAATTTTATCCAGCCATTTTGGTAGTGTCTCTAGGGGGT
The DNA here is from genome assembly GCF_035594765.1 of Anolis carolinensis. Classification (NCBI taxonomy): domain Eukaryota; kingdom Metazoa; phylum Chordata; class Lepidosauria; order Squamata; family Anolidae; genus Anolis; species Anolis carolinensis. The sequence continues at coordinate 187,840,723 of NC_085842.1, forward strand.
TCTCAACAATGCAGACTACATCGTCAGCAAATGCCTTGATCTTGTATTCGTCCTTTCTCATTTTTGTCCCTTTTAGTTCCTCAACTTTTCTAATTTCCTCTAATAAGATTTCTAGAGTCATTATAAAAAGGAGGGGGGATAGCGGACATCCCTGCCTTGTTCCCTTCTTTATATTTATATATCCTGTATCTCTGCCATTAACTATTATGTTGGCCCTTTGTTTGGAATATATTGATTTAATATCATTAATAAAGTAAAACCCTGTATCCATATCCTTGATCATCTCTAAGAGGAATTCCCAGCTGATATTGTCAAACGCCTTTTCGGCGTCCAGAAATACTAGTCCAACTTCCTTTTGTGGGTTGTTCTCATAATATTCTACAATATTAATTATCGTTCTAATATTATCCCTTAAGTATCTTTGAGGTAAAAATCCCGATTGGTCCTCCTTTATTCTTACTTTAAGTAATTTTTTTAATCTATTAGAGAGAATAGTAGTGAATATTTTATAATCATTATTCAGTAAGGAGATTGGATGATAGTTCCTGAGATCTGCTGGGTCCGTCTTCTCTTTGTGAAGTAAGGTTATATTCGCGTTTTGCCACGAATTGGGGATTATTGCTTTTTTAAAACTATTATTCATTATGTCTTTTAGGTTTCTTATAAGTTCATCCTGGAATGTTTTATAGTATAATGCCGTTAGCCCATCGGGGCCCGGGGCTTTATTGTTAGGGAGCTGTTTTATAGCTTCTTTAATCTCTTCTTCCATGATTAATCTATTTAAAGATTCTCTTTCCTCTTCCGTTAATTTAGTTAACTTTGCTTTTTCTATGTATCTAATTATTTCTTCTTTTTTAATCTGATCTTTTTGGTATAATTTCCCGTAGAATTCTTTAAACTGATTAGCAATAGCTGCGTCTCCCGTATAAACATTCCCTTCTTTAATTATTTGTGATATGTGTTGTTGTCGTCTCCTTTTATTGATTTTTTTTACTAACCATTTACCAGGTTTGTTAGCATTGACGAAATTATTTAGTTTCAACAATTTTAAGTTTTTTGCCATTTTCTCCAGTTGTAATGAGCTTATGCTCTTCTTGATAAGTTCTAGTTGTAGTTTTGTTTTTGTGTCTCTTGGGTTTGTTTTTAGTCTGTTTTCTTTATTTTTTAGTTCAGCGTAAAGATTTAGTTCCTCTTCTTGTCTTTTCCTATTCTTAATCACTCCTTGTTGAATAAAAGACCCCCTTATCACCGCCTTACTGGCATCCCAGATAAATTCTGGTTTGGTTTCCCCATTATTATTTATCACAAAATATTCCCTTAGAATTTTTCTATGTAGTTCTATATCTGTTTCTGATTTTAATAGGTTCTCATTTAACCTCCGGGTGAGGGCAAGATGGAGGCTGCCACAGGTTCCTGAAGCTCCACATACTCAGGTAACCTGCACCCTTCTCAAAATGGGTGGGGGTCCTGGAAGGACTCCCCTAGCCGATGGGACGAGGTCGGTTAGTAGCAAACCCACAGCAGCAATCTCCCGACGGCAGGAAGGTGACCCTCCCTCAAGGAGGATTGCCAGACTCCCCGGCAGACCTACAGAGAGGAAGCTCCCAGAGAAGGGTGAACGTGGTTCGCAAGTTCCACTCTGCAGCCAACCGCTCTCATTTAAGTTAATACAATGATTAAATAACTAAAGCTTAAAGATAACAAGGGAAGAGGAAGCTCATACATTCACTGTGAGGCAGCTCAAGGTTAAAAGACTGACTAAAACTCTCGCTCCAAACAAAAAAAACAAAAACTAGGAGCTACAGATTAGGAACTAAATAAGCAACTAAATCACCTGGCAAGACAGAAGTGATATCAACAAAGCAAAGCAAAGCAAAGTAAAGACAAAACAAACACTGGTGAAACAAACAGCGTCCTTACCTGCGGGCCCTTTAAGAGAGAAGATCAGAGGGGTGATTAAGGAAGCTGGAGTGACGATCTTCCCAAGACGCAACACACAAGCGCCAGGACGCAGAGAAGCAGTGAAGTAAGCGGTGAAGCAAGCAAGTAAGGGAGGAAGAAGGGCATTGGAGGAACAGCTGCTTTAAGCATTTCTATTTGGTTCTCCACTCGTTTTGCCTCTCGATTTCTGGATAGAATACTTAACTCAGACTGATGAGAGAAGGTAAGAGATCCCAAGCTGAACCCCCTAATAAAGGACAGTAATAGAATGATTGGTCAAATAAACAATCTATTGGGGTAAGCTTGGGAAGCTTACATTTAACTGACTTAATTAAAGAAGATCAGAGGACTTAGAGAATTCACAGCGACAGCAAGACAGGATCTTGTCCTATCAACCTCACCTCTCCCAGATCAGGACATACACTGAATAAGCTCAATTATCCAATTTAAGATAAATTGACTTATTCCCTAAGACACAAGAGAAACTACAGCAGAAGATGGTGAAACTGGAAGAGGCTAATGTAAACTTACAGACACAACAAGAATCCCTGGCGGTAAGAGAGGCAGAATTTCAACTTAGATTCAGGAACATTGAAGAAGAGGAAAACCAACAACTTAGAAGTATAATCTTGGAAATAACAGCAGAGATGTTAGACACCTCACAAGAAATGATGGAGCTGAATTTGGACAGAATATACAGGATAAATACAAGGTACGCCCAGAAAAATAGAGTACCTAGGGATATAATAGTCAACTTCAATAGGAAAAAATAAGGGATGACATCCTGGCAAGCAACTTCAAGAACCCACCATCTTATAATGGGAAGAAAGTAATTATCTTGAAAGAATACTAAATGAGACAAGAAACAAGGGAAAAAAATACTACTTTCTCACGGATGAACTGAAAAATCAAGGAATCAAATTTAGATGGGACAAAACAGAAGGTCTAATGGCGACATTTAAGGAAAAGAAGATTTGGATCAGCTCAGTTCAAAAAGCAAAAGACTTTTATACAGAGATTCAAAAGGACAGAGAAAAAGGATCCCACCAAGAATTCAAGAAAAATAAAGGCCAAAAGAAACCTGAACCAGAAACAGAGGATAAAGACAACGCAGATATTAAAAAGAAAGCAGAGAAAAGACTTAGAGTGTTATCCCCAGAAGATTATCAAAAAGCGCCAGGCAAGGCTTTGACAACCATGGAAGGACTATGTGATGAAACACCAAATGTCAGTATCAATTTACTCGATTAACATTAACGGTCTTAATGTTCCTAATAAAAAAGAATTGTATTTAACCACTTAAAAAGGGGGAATTATGACATAATCGCCCTACAGGAGGTGCATATAAAACAGAAATTTGCATCATTACTATCACAAAAATCATTAGGCAAAGAATTTTATTCCTTAAGCTCAGAAAAAAAAGCAGGGTGGTCATATATGTGAAGGACAACTTAGATGCAAAAATAGCCTTCCAAGATCAGGAAGGGCGAATGATAGGTATTAAAGTCAAAATTAATAATCAGGTGACCTTACTTTGTAACATATATGCCCCAGTAGGAGTAAAAACAATGTTTGTAAACCAGCTTAAAAAGAAGATATTAGAACAAGAATATGAAAATTTGATAATCCTGGGTGATTTTAATGGAGTAGTGGAGAATGGAATGGACCGGATAAGGAAACAAAAAAACTCAAATCAGGATAAGGGAGGGAAGCTTCCGAACAACTTTATACAATTAAAAGATGACCTTCATCTATTGGATATATGGAGAACTAGGAATATTTGGACTAACGATTTTACTTATTTCTCTGACCGCTATCAGTCGTGGTCCTGGATCGACATGATCTGGGCCACAAAGACTATTGCAACAAAATTCACCAAGGTACAAATCTTGCCAAGGCTACATTCTCATCATTGCCCCCTAAAAGCAGTAGTGAAAGTTAGTGAGAAAGTAAGAAGATGGAGGTTAAATGAGAATTGCAATGCTTCTGAAGAAGCAACAACGTGGATATGGGTAAAAGAAGAGGAAATGATAAATTAAAGACAAAGCCTAGGAGCCTCTTTCATTACCCTACCTTGAAAGAGGATGTCAATTTGTGCTGACTTCTTGCCATAAATATTACGTGCTAGACATCGATAAGTCCCATTATGGAAGCTTTGAGCTGAATTGATTGTTAAAATCTGGATGTTGCTAGAGAACTCCACACTGCTGTTGGAGGGAAGATCCCACGAAAACTCTGGGAAGGGTTTTCCTTCAGCCTTGCACTTCACCACAATCTTGACATCGGCTTTGTACATCATGGGATTTGCAGAGACACTGACATTGTAAGGGCTTGCTGCAAGAAGAAATGAAGGTGTTAAGGAGTAAGGCTGCATTTCACTGGTCCTTCTCTCACTTAGAATCATAGATGGCCCACATGGGTTACCTAGCCATTTTGAGTCTCCTTATGGAGAGAAAAAGCAGGATATAAATAAACATCATAATCATAATCCCCTGCCATGCAGGAAAAAGCACAAAGTACCCCTGACAGATGGCCAGCCAGCCTCTGCTTAAAAGCCTCCAAGGAAGGAGCTTCCACCACACTCCGAGGCAGGTTCGTAGCTTGGGGGTGATCCTAAATTCATCATTGAGCCTGGAGCCCCAGGTCTCAGCAGGTGCTAGAGAAGCCTTTGCACAGTTAAAACTTGTGCACCAGCTGCGCCCATACCTTGGGAAGCCTGATTTGGCCATGGTGGTCCACGCTCTTGTTGCATCCTGCAATGCATTCTACGTGGGGCTGCCTTTGAAGACTGTTTGCAAGCTCTAGCTAATCCAATGGACAGCAGCCAGGCTGCTAACTGGAGCAGTGTACAGGGAGCATGCCACCTCTCAGCTCCACTGGCTGCCGATCTGCTACCAAGCACAATTCAGAGTGCTGGCTTTAGCCTATAAAGTGCTAAACGGTTCCGGCCCAGCATACTTGACCAAATATGACCAACCTCGCAGTTTAAGATCTTTGGGGGAGGCCCTGCTCTTGATCCCACCACCCTCACAAGCACAACTGGTGGGGATGAGAGATGAGGTGGTGGCCCCTCATCTGTGGAATGCCCTCCCTAATGAGATCAGGCAGGCTCCCTCTCTCTTGTCTTTTCATAAAAAACTTAAAACTTGGTTATGGGACCAGGCTTTTGAGCGACAGATGCAGCATTAACTGTATTGAACATATGACGAAGAACTGACAGACCTGGATTTGATTCGGAATGGGCCTTTAAATGTATATTATGTGGATGTTTTAATTGATGTTACTGCTTAATTGTAATTGTTTTTATATATTCTGTTTTATATTTGGTTGTAAGCCACCCTGAGTCCCCTCCACGGGGGTGAGAAGGGCGGGATTAAAATGTTTGTAATAAATAAACAAACAAATAAATAATGGTTGAACAGCTCTTACAGTCAGAAAGTTCTCCTTAATGTTCAAGTGGAATCTCTTTTCCTGTAATTTGAACCCATTGCTCCAAGTCTATCCACTTTACCTTGCTGGGCTCCAAGAACTGAGCCAACAGCAGCTATGCTGCAATGGAACTCACCCACAATATTCAAGGTCCTTGTTGCACTCTTATTCAACACCTCTGAGCCCACCTCGACCCAGGCCATACAAATGATCGCAGCCCCATCGTCTCGATTAAGGCTGGCCACAAAACTGTATTCCAATGAAGGTTCACCATAGCTGCTATTCAGGAGAGTTGCACCTCTGCTGAGGGAGATGCTGACCTTAGGTGAGATTTCATCTCTCACCCGCAGGCTAGAAATGTTGCAGATTATTTTGTCCAAGCGACCGCTCTCAATCTCAGAAGCCAGGTAGATATCTGGGGTTGAGAATTCTACAGAGGGGCAACAAAGATAGACAATGAACACATTTGTGGAAAAGGTACCGAATCCATCTGAACCATTTTTACAGGAATTGAAAAAAGTGCTGAGGATATGCATGTTTTTGCTATAGAATTCAATTTTCCAAGCCCTGTACCAAAGCAATTTGATAGATTTTGATAATTCTGATCTGTACACAATACTCTTCTCCTAGCCAACAATGTGCTGTCTCCTTTAACGCATTTTTCAATTTTTGTTCAATTTGGTGTCTTTTGGAAACAAACTCCACATTTGGGGAGGCAAGAGCATCCTTGCTGTCAGTGGGGTGTGGAAGATCTCAGACTCCATTGTATATCTGGATCTAGCACTACCTTGAAGATCTTAATGGGTTGACTTTTACAGGCATTGTGAAAGCAGCACAACATTGGCTGGATAGTTTGTTATGAAGGAATTCATAGCATGTGAAGTTAAGAGAGATGACCTGATATATTTTGTTTCTGAGCTAGGAAAGCAAAACATCGTTCTCATTTTGGTTCCTTTTCCTCTTCCTACATGCCATGTGTGTGCTTTGCCCAGGCCAAGGAAAGGAGGTCAAGGGAGAAGCGGGCACAGGAAGAGAAAAAGACACTGGGTCTGAGAAGCCGATGTCCATAGGGCACAAAGCCCTATTTCCCATAACAACTATATCCACGGTGGTACTCTTGCATAGCTTTTGTTCATCTAGGTAAAACAGCAGAGTAATAATGTGAAGTGGATTGCCTCCTATGGATCCTATCTACCTAACCTTTCCACTCACTCACCTGACATGATTGTCAAATCATTCCTCATAAGCATGGGTCCTAAAACTTTTTAAGCCGAGGGCCAGTTCATGGTCCCTCAGACTGCTGGGGGCCGGGCTATAGTTTGCAAAAAAAAAAAAAAAAAAAAAGTGAACAAATTCCTATGCCTACTGCGCATATCTTATTTGTAGTACAAAAAAACCTACAAAAGAACAATACAGTATTTAAAATGAAGAACAATTTTAACTAACATAAATTTACCAGTAATTCAGTGGAAAGTATAGGCCTGCTTTTGGCTGACAATACAGTCAAGTTAATTAAGATTGTTGTGTGCCTTCAAGTCATTTCAGACGTAGGGCGAAGTTAAGTCTAAAGTTTAGGAGCCCCTGGTGGCACAGTGAATTAAACCACTGAGTTGCTGAACTTGCTGACCAAAAGGTTGGTGGTTCGAGTCCAAGGAGTAGGGTGAGCTCCTGCTGTTAGCCCCAGCTTTTGACAACGAGCAGTTTGAAAACATGCAAATGTGCGTAGATCAATAGGTACTGCTCTGGCGGGAAGGAAACGGCGCTCCATATAGTCATGCCAACCACATGACCTTGGAGGTGTCTATGGACAATGCTGGCTCTTTGGTTTAGAAATGGAGATGAGCACCAACCTCCAAAGTTGGACACAACTAGACTTAATGTCAGGGGGAAACCTTTACCTAAGTCTGAAGTTTAGGATGAGCGCCAGGTAGGGCCATAGCCAGAAAAAAAAAAGTGTGTGTGTGTGTGGGGGGGGGGTGGGGGGTGGAACTTTTTTTAGTAAATCATGAAGAGTAGTTCCATTACGCAAAATAATTTAGAAATCAGGCTCCATTGATAAACATCAGTGGACACTCAAGACAGATAAATTTCAGTGGACACTCATGGGGATTTGGTTAAACAATTACAATTTATGATTAAGCCAAGTTTTAAAAAAATGATTTGGAGGTGGGGGTTGAACGCTTCAGGTAAATGACCTTTGAGGGCGACATCTGGCTCACAGGCCTTAGTTTGGAGACCCCTGCTCATAAGACACATGATGCCACTATTATTAATTATCTCAAGTACTGAAAAAAAGCACAGGTACTTTAAAAACATATTCAAATATAGAGAAAAGGGGGCACAGCTTCAGACCAGAATGACTTTTGACACAAGGCTTGCGACGTCCACTACCACATGAATTTGGTTTGACTACACGTACCCCAGTTCTCATCTGTGAAATTTTGGGGCCTATGCACTTTCTCTATTGTTGTTTTAAATCTGAACATAAGTTTCAGTTTTGTTACTAAATTTAATTTAAGAGTCCTGAACTTTTTGGACTTGTGTAAACTTTTTGTCACAAAAATGCAATAAATTAATAAATCAATAAAATTAGATAGTGTCCCTTTCAGCCTCCATTTGGCCCAGGAATTTTTTTACATGACCCCAGGTTTATAGGCATATGGAATAAGTATAAAAATCAAACATTCACTGATAAAAAATCAGCATTTGAAAAGATGTGCTAAATACATTGATTTTCCTTCTTATGAAGTACAGCTGAAGTATCTTCTGGAGAATTCACTGTAAACACTGTACAACTGGTTCATAAAAATGTCCAAAACAACCACTACGTGATGTTCAGAAAACTTTAGGTGTTGCCAAATATTTGAGATCCTAGCATTGAACTAAAGGGACCCCATTTGGGCTTGGGACCCACAGTTTAAGAAGCAGTGCCCTTGACTTTGTTCAGATGAGCAGCACAGGTAAGGAGAGGCATTACAAGTATAGTTGCTGTGTGCCTTCAAGTCATTTTCAACTTATGGTGGCGCAGGTTAAACCACTGAGCTGCTGAACTTGCTGACTGAAAGGTTGGCGGTTCAAATCTGGGGAGCGGAGTGAGCTCCTGCTATTAGCCCCAGCTTCTGCCAACCTAGCAGTTCAAAAACATGAAAATGTAAGTAGATCAATAGGTACTGCTTCTGTGGGAAGGTAACGGCGTTCCATGCAGTCATGCCGATCACATGATCTAGGAGGTGCCTATGGACAACACTGGCTCTTTGGCTTAGAAATGGAGATGAGCACCAACCCCCAGAGTTGGACACGACTAGACTTAATGTCAGGGGAAACCGTTATCATTAAGGGCAACTCCTTAGGCCAGGGGTGTCCAAACGTTTTAAGCAGAGGGCTAGTTCACCTTCCCTCAGCCTATTGGGGGTCAGACTATAGTTTGAAAAATGCATGAATGCATTCCTATGTACACTGCATATGTCTTATCTGTAGTGCAAAAAATTGAAAGAACAATACAATATATAAAACGAATAACAATTTTAACCCACACAAAAGAACCAGTCTTTCAATGGGAAGAGTGGGCCTGCTTTTGGCTGATGAGAGAGTCAAGTTAATTAAGACTATTGTTATTGTGTGCCTTCAAGTCGTTTCAGACAGTGGAGTCTGGTTGGAGTCTCCTTTTCTGGAGGTTTTTCAGTAGAGGCAGCATGGCCATCTGTTGAGAAGGCTTTGATGAGGGGGAGGCTTATAGTGCCCTCTGTCTCTCCCCTTTTCTTCCAAAGGGTAGAGCTTCAGCAAAAGGCAGCCTTGTTGTAAAATGCAAGGTGGCAACATGGGACAAAGGTGGGGCGGCGAAGGAAGGGAGGCTCTTTAAGATAGCTGACTTCCAAAAAATGAAGGAAATACTGAGCGGCATTCCATGGACAAGGGAGTTAAGGATGGATGGGAGTTTTTTAAAAGTGAAATACTCAAGGCGCAAATGCAAACAGTGCCAACAAAGAAAAAAATAAGACAAGTGCGAAGAAGCCAGAATGGATATCCAAAGAACTTCTAAACTAAGTCAAAAGAGACATGCACAAGAAGTGGAAAAGGGGAGAAATCACCAAAGAAGAATTCAAACATATAGCCAACTCCTATAGGGAAAAGATTCGCAAGGCTAAAGCGCAAAATGAGCTCAGGCTTGCCAGGGACATTAAAAACAACAAAAAAGGCTTTTTTGCCTACGTTGGTAGAAAAAGGAAGAACAAGGAGGCAATAGGGCCTCTGCGAGAAGACGGGGTGATGGTGACAAGCGCAGGGAAAAGGCAGAACTACTTAATGCCTTCTTTGCCTCGGTCTTCTCACAAAAAGAAAGCCATCTTCAACCTCAGCAACATGGAATGGATGAAGGATTAGGGGAAATCCAACCCCAAATAGAGAAACAAGTTCTCCAGGAACACTTGGCCTCTCTAAACGAACTCAAGTCCCCAGGGAAAGATCAGCTACATCCAATAGTATTGAAGGAACTAGCTGAGGTTATTTCAGAACCACTGGCAATTATCTTTGAGAGTTCTTGGAGAATGGAAGAAGTGAGGGCGAATGTGGTCCCTATCTTCAAGAAGGGAAAAAAGAACAACCCAAACAATTACCGTCCGGTCAGCCTCACATCGATACCAGGCAAGATCCTGGAAAAGATCATTAAGGAAGTGGTCTGAGAACATCTAGAAACAAATGCAGTCATTGCTAATAGCCAACACGGATTTACAAAAACAAGTCATGCCAGACTAATCTGATCTCTTTTTTCGATAGAATTACGAGTTGGGTTGATACAGGGAACGCTGTGGATGTAGCCTACCTGGATTTCAGTAAGGCCTTCGACAAAGTCCCCCACGACCTTCTGGCAAACAAACCAGTAAAATGTGGGCTAGACAAAACTACGGTTAGGTGGATCTGTAATTGGCTAAACGAACGACCCCAAAGGGTGCTCACCAATGCGTCGACTTCATCTTGGAAAGAAGTGACAAGTGGATTGCCACAGGGTTCCGTCCTGGGCCCGGTTCTGTTCAACATCTTTATTAACGACTTAGAGGAAGGGTTAGAAGGCACGGTCATTAAGTTTGCAGATGACACCAAACTGGGAGGGATAGCCAACACTCCAGAAGATAGGAGCAGAATTCAAAACGATCTTAACAGACTAGAGAGATGCGCCGAAACTAACAAAATGAAGTTCAACAGGGACAAATGCAAGATACTTCACTTCGGCAGAAAAAATGGAATGTAAAGATACAGAATGGGGGAACTCCTGGCTCGACAGCAGTACGTGTGAAAAAGATCTTGGAGTCCTCGTGGACAACAAGTTAAATATGAGCCTACAATGTGATGCAGCTGCTAAAAAAGCTAATGGGATTCTGGCCTGCACAAATAGGGGATAGCATCTAGATCCAGGGAAGTCATGCTACCCCTCTATTCTGCCTTGGTCAGACCACACCTGGAATACTGTGTCAAATTCTGGGCACCACAATTGAAGGTAGATGTTGACAAGCTGGAAAGCGTCCAGAGGAGGGTAACTAAAATGATCAAGGGTCTGGAGAACAAGCCCAACCAGGAGCAGCTTAAAGAACTATATAAGATCATACTTTTTTATATTTAATTCTGAGCTAGTCACATAACATCAGAGTGTGTTGAAGTGGCAAAGGTTAGTAATAGAGAAGAACACAGAAGCCAAAAGACACTTTTGCCCATGTCTGCTGGGCCTCTTCCTCGCCTGCCCTCGCCTCGCTTTCCTCTTGAGATAACTCAGTGCAAATTACTTTTGCATTTTGGAGTCAGTTTGCATCAATGAAAGTAAACAGAGGACAAAGCAAGAAGGTGAAAGGAGGAGTGGAAATGGGGTCGTTTTAAAGGCTGCTAAAAAAATGGGAGGACAGAGGGTTAATGAGGATAATCTGTGCCAAATTGGGACAGCAAGAGTGTGCACAGGGTTTTGCCTAGTGGTCAAAACTGGATCTGCACTGCCATATAAAATCCAGATACTTGGAACTGGATTACATGACAGTGTAGACTCATATAATCCAGTTCAAAGCAGATCACCTGTGATCAGCTACTGGATTATAGGGCAGTGTAGATCTAGCCTAAGATAACTGTCCAGGCTTAGATCTAGTGACAATGAGTAATGACAATCCTATCAACTGTCTAATGGGCCTCACAGAATTGAACATCTTGGTCCCATTAAGTGAAGAGGAAGTGGAAATGAATTACTTATATATAGTAGTTGGAAAGAACTGATTAGTTTTTGGCTTTATGCCAGGAGATTTGTATATGAAAAGTGCGTAAACAGATGTGGGTTAGCCTCACTGCCAGGAAAGCTGGAAGAAGAGATTGGCACCAGGAACTCTTTCCTATATTAAGAAAGATACTTGTAGGAAGTTGTATTGTCTAAAAAACTAAAACATATTATTTGAAACAATGTGTGAGCATTAACAGACATTATCGTCAGCCTAAAATGCTTTGGTTCCTCAGGAAACCCAAAAGGGAAATGGGTTTCGGATAATCGACAATGTGATTCAATATCATTCCGTATGTGGAGGGGTATTATGTTTGTACCAACTCATGTACAGCTCCTATTACTTTTATTTGTATGTGTATGCAAAAAAAAATGCAGCACCTTTGAGGCTGGAAAAAACAAAGTAGTACAGTAGAGTCTCACTTATCCAACATAAACGGGCCGGCAGAATGTTGGATAAGCGAATATGTTGGATAATAAGGAGAGATTAATGAGAAGCCTATTAAACACCAAATTAGGTTATGATTTTACAAATTAAACACCAAAACATCATGTTATACAACAAATTTGACAGAAAAGTAGTTCAATACGCAGTAATGCTTACATAGTAATTACTGTATTTATGAATTTAGCACCAAAATATCACGATGTATTGAAAACATTGACTACAAAAATGCGTTGAATAATCCAGAATGTTGGATAAGCGAGTGTTGGATAAGTGAGACTCTACTGTATGTGCTTTCATAGACTGAGCCAACTTCATCAAATGCATTTAATGAAGTAGATTCACTCTGCAAAAATATGAACTTCTTTCCCTCAAGGGTGCAACAATATCCCTTTGCCCCAGAATAAAACAGCTCTATTTTGTGTGGAGGGGGGATTATAAAAGATAAGAAAATTGTATAAAATATTTTCTTCTAAAAATGCAACCCCTCCAAAAGAAAATCCTGGTGAATAAATCTTACTCATTGTATGGGGGCACTCCACATGTGACAAATGTCTCAAGAGATTGCAATGCTCATTGATGTAGTTCTTGGATTTGGAGGGCAGTTTAAAATATTTAAATGATATTTCTGTTGTCTCTGACTTTCCTGGCAGTAGACTTATGTAGTGTAGTTAATCTGCATTATATGAGTTTCAAACTGCATTATATGGCATGTAGACGAGGCTTCAGTAGTTGAATCAAACTACAGACTTCGTCCCATTGGGGAGGGCAGGATTGGGGGAAATAATCTTCTTAGCATTTTGTTTCATGTTGCTTGTCCCCAAAGGAGAACATTCACTGCATGGGAGAGTAGAACTTCAATTTTCTCTCCCCTTGCTTTTTTTTTTTTTAAAAACTAAAGCATACAGGAAGAACTCTATGATTGCATTTTAAAAGATCAAAAAGAATTTATCCAATCCAAAAGCAACACCCCTTAGCGACTTGGGATGGGCTGAAGAACTAAAGGTTCCCTGGAAAAGGAAACTTTCCAACACAGCAAATTACCTTACTTAGGCATTGCAAAGAGCAGTTAATAAAATAAAATAAAAGTCTGGTGTCTTTAGAGTAATGGGGACAAGTGCACAGGAAAATATCACAAAACAGAAAGAACACAAGTAAAGAAAACAATTCCCATCACACCTAAATTTCAGCATTTGAAACCATCTCTATGTGGAGGAGTCGATTCCCAAGTGGCTTTAAAATCCTTGTCTTTCTACACACTCAAGAAATGGGCTCAAACGGGGAACCCATGGGACGATCTTGCTGTTGTAGATCAGCCTGAGGCTGATGGGTTCACTGATGTTTTAGAGAGGGTTGTGGGATTGCCTGTGGGCACAACGTGATGAGGATTTAAGTCAAGGGAATGATGCTTCTTTCAGTAAGAAAGCTGACTGGGAAAGTACAAGCCTTCAAGGTCAGTCAAAGCAGCCAGAGACATTAGATAAGGAATACTCGAGTGGAGAATTAAGTGATACCGAAGGCTCCCAGGAAAAAGCACCTGGAAATACAGAAATCAACACAGGCCTTCCTTTTACAGATCAGAGTGGACAACAGACATTGCAGGGCAGAGTGTTTGCGTGGGAAAGCTGGGGAGAGATTTCAGGAAGACGAAATGCTGTCATGGGGAGCTTTTAATTGGCAAGTTGTTTATTCAAGTTACTTCAGGCAAGATAGTGTTTAGAGTAAGAAGCTAGGCCTAAGTTCCTGTTCCGTGTTTCAAATCAAACCTTTGGTTTGGGGATTCAAATATATTGGAAGTTTCTATATTCCCGTGTTTATATTCATGATCAGGTTTTTCTAAATATACCTTTTGCTTGTGGACTTATGCTATTTTTGTGATTATTGGCTACTCCTGGACTATATTACCTCTGAATCTATTTGAGACATTTGGACTCCTGTTGAATTATTGCTTATTGCTAAACTCCTTTTTTGGATATACTTCCACTTTCCTGCATTTTTCCTATACTTTTTTATTTTATTTTATAGATTTTTATTGTGAAACCTCTTTTCCAAAAGTAGTACATTAAAAAGTGGGGGAACAATCATAGGGATAGGAAAGTAGGAAAGGATAGGGCTACTCTATGGGTCTATCTATACTATATGTCTAGCACCAGGGATAATGGGGTACGGGGAATCTAGGGGAGGGATAAGGGGTATCGTCTACTTCCAATCTCCTTCTTTGCGGCCTATTCTTTTCGCGTCTTTGATGTTCGCTGTGGCTTCCCCTACTCTTGCCTAGACCTTGTTTTATTTCATTCTTACATTCTCTTCTAGATCGTTATTATCATTTTCATTTTCCTCTGCAACATATATTTCTTTAATGGTGACCAATCTATTTTTTTGCATTTCACTCCTTGGAAGTGTTTTAATGTTTGGGTCAGTACATCCATATTCATAATATCCATTATCTTCAAAATCCATTGGTCTATTGTGGGTTTCTCCTTTGATCTCCAGACTTTGGCATAATTGATCCTGGCCGCTGTTGATAGAAATATATATCAGTGGCGAAACTGGATAGTGAGGGGTTTGATGTCTTATTTTCGGGAGGTAAGGTTAAAATCCTGAAAGGGACTAAATTGTATGGAACAGGGTCAATATGGAAAGGTATGTATGTGCTAGATCCAAAGGATGCAAGTAATGTAAACTTAGTGAGCAAGAATACTCCATTGCATCACAGGTGCATCCATGAATTACATAGAGTGTTAGGGCATCCAAGTTTTAAAGTGCTGTACAAGATGCAGGAGTACAGTGAAGGTCTAATTGGAAGACTGCAAACTTTTTCTAGATTGTACAGTTTGCAAAGGGACAAAAGCCCAGTCTGCACCAGTGAGTAAGAAAAGCTTGAGGAATTCAGAGAAACCTTTTCAATTGGTGCATGCAGATTTGATAGGTCCATTCCATCCTAGCAAAGGAGGGGCAATTTATTGTTTATGTATTCTTGATGACCATTCTAATTTTGCATGGAGCTTTTTGTTAAAGAATAAGAATGAAGTTTTTGAAATTTTTAAGAACTGGATTGCTTATGTGAAAAGACAGTTCGGAGCTGATATAAAGACCTTGCAAACAGACAGAGGAGGTGAATTTGCATCACACAGTTTGCAAAGATTCTTGCAAAGTCAAGGAATCAAACATAGGAAAACGTGCCCATACCAAAGTGCTGAGAATGGTAAAATAGAGAGGTTTGTGAGGAAAATCCAAACGGTCAAGGACTCTCTTTTAAAAGATTCTGGACTTTCCAGGGATTTGTGGGGCGAGGCTATGATCACAGCAAATTATTTGATAAATAGAATATGGTATGAACCTGTTCAAAACACCCCATATTTTCTGTTGTATGGCAAGAAGCCACCCTTAGGACATTTGAGAGCATTTGGGACACAAGCGTGGGTTTTAGTGCCCAAAGCAATTAGGAGGAAGGGGCAGGAGAAGTCGAGGAAGCTAGTCATGGTGGGATATGCTCAAGGAGCAAAGGCATGGAGATTTTTAGACAGGGACGGATCTATAGTGATTTCCAGATCTGCAAATTTTGCCTGTCCACAAAGTTGGGACAAAATTCATGCAAACCATGAGGTGTTTCTCCCAATGTTAAATGAGGGAACTCAAGGGAAAACACAAGCCTCGGAGGAAAATGCTAGTGCAGCAACTCCTATTTCTCCTCAACACATAAAGGGTTAAGAAACCAGAGAATTTAAGAAGTCCGAGTCAGATGAGGATCAGGTAGAGAGTGACCAAGAAGATCCTGGGGAAGGCACAAGTCAAGGCACAGAACTCAGGAGATCCACAAGGGTTAAAAGGATTCCTGAAAAATTGAGAATTGGACATGTTAGACTCAAGTTCTGTTAGTTTATGTAGATGACCTATGTGTTAAGATATTTGAAAGAGACCCTAAATTTCTGTTTAGTTTTGAACCCTGGTAATTCTTTAATTTTAGAAGGCTATGATAGATAGTGACTTTGGAAACAGGCCTGATAGAAATCAACAACAGGAATGTTGTTTAAGCTAAGTGGCGCAGTCATAGACTGGAGATCTAAGAAGCAAAGTTTTGTGGCTCTGAGTTTGAGTGAAGCCGAATTTGGTGCTCTGTCTCAGGCTTACACAGAGTTATGTGTCCTGGAGCAGCTCTTGAGGGACCTGCTGATTCTGGTGGAGGAACCAATTAATATTTTTGAGGACAACCAAACATGTATTTTGATGGCTACTCAGGCAAGAGTAAATCAGAGGAGCAAACATGTAGATATCAAGTACAATTGTGTAAGGGATGCAGTGAAGGATGGTAAAATCTCACTGACCTATTGCGAAACAGCCAAGAACTTAGCAGACATTCTAAGGAAGCCACTTGGGGCCCAAAAGCATAGTCAGTTCCAGAGAGACCTGGGAATATTTGAATTTCAGTTATAAAGATTTCTTTACACAAGGAGGGGTATTGCGCCAAATTGCTATGTGTGTGTGTGTGTGTGTGTAAAGAAATCCTTGCAAAAGTTAGTTTGCAAGGGAACTCTGCAGATGAGCTCTTTTTGCAGAGGCAAGGCCACGCCTAAGACAATGTATCTGTTTCTGGCAGGTGGCTGAGAAATGTCAGTTGGAATTTGAGCTTGCTGGGAGAGCACAGGAAAAAGAAGGCTCTCTAATAGCTACGGTTAAGTAGCTGATTAATATGCTATGCTGTATATATATTGATGCTGATTGATTAGGTTATTGATCTTATGCAACTACATGGACATTGTATGATTGCAGAACTGTTTTGTATTTCACCTCTACAAGCAAGAGTAAAGTTCCTTTGTTCTTTTAAAGTCCTCTGCCTGGTCTGAGTCTTTTGCACATGGTGTTAACTGGATACTACTGATTCCGCTATACTCTCACCTGGTAACAACCATCAGTCAGAAAATATTTATTTATTTATTTATTTACAGCATTTATATTCCGCCCTTCTCAGCCCGAAGGGGACTCAGGGCGGATCACATTACACATACAGGCAAACATTCAATGCCTTTTAACACAGAACAAAGACAAGACAAATATAGGCTCCGAGCGGGCCTCGAACTCATGACCTCCTGGTCAGAGTGATTCATTGCAGTTAATTGCAGCTGGCTTGCTCTCCCGCCTGCGCCACAGCCCGGGCCTTGAAGGAGAAATAACTTGAAGAAGCACAATAACAACATAACAGAAATAATTTACTGCAAGGCGATGTGGAAATGCCGATAACTGTCAACTCTGATAAATTTTTAGAAAGAACATCCTACTGCCTGGACCATGGATTGCTACATACTCATTCCCTCTTTGAAACAACTTTGAAACAATGAATAAGGTTGCCATATTTAAAACTGATGAGCAATCCTTTACCTTTAACGCAGAGTAATCTGGATTAATCAAACACCTGGAAAGATCCAGACCTTACTTAACAGATTTTTCCAGGTGTGGGCCTGTGGGGATTGACTCCTGGGCCCCTGTTCCATGATCCTGGGGGTCAATCTCCATTGCCATCCCAGTCCTTCAGGCTATAAGGGCTTGAAGGAGTAGGATGGTACCCCCACTCTCCCCACTCAGTCCCCCCCCCCAATTCCCCCCAAAACTACTGGAGGGTCCTGACAGGTCCTGGCTGAATCTCCACATTTTCTGAAGTTAAGAGCATAGGGCCTCTGTGAAAATGAAAAACAGCAAATTGTCAGCTCACCACAGCCGCTCCTGAATGAACACACGAGACTCTCTGTGGTATCACCAGGAACTTTTACTGTAGGAAACATGAACATCAGAAAAGCCAAGAATGGGAGGCTCCGGCCAACCTTCCTTTATATACCCTCCCCCTCATTTGAACAGTCTCTTCCCGCTCAGTAAAACCCCGCGCAAATTCCCCGCCAAGTCCATCAGCCGTTTCTCCTCCGAGTCCTGGGACGCAGGTGTCTTATCACTGTCAGTGACCCTGAAACTCAGAGCCACATCCAGGCTCTAGTAGCAGGGTTCTGACATGGCGTCCTCCTCCCCTTCGTCCTGGAAGGAAAAGATTAAACACAACTATTGTTCTCCGCTGTCCAGAGTTCCTTTATACTTTTTTAACAGGCTGCAATGGAATACCGGGTGTACCTTTCCTAGGTCCTTTGGTAGCCTCAGCTCATAGGTCACTTCGTTTATTCTTTTTGCTACCCTGAATGGCCCTATATAGCGTGGAGCCAATTTCTTGGATGGGAACCCCAATTTCAGGTTTTTTGTGCTCAGCCAAACCAGATCTCCTTCGCCCAATTTGTCCCCCTCTCGGCGCCTACGATCCGCAAAGAGCTTGTACTTCTTTTGTGTTTCCCGCAATGCCTCTACCACGGTTTGCCACCCTTGCTTGATTTTGGCCGGCCATTCCTCGTCGGTCTGGCCCTCCCCTTCCTTCCACTCGGGTAGCCTGGGGAAAGGTGCCACCTCCTGTCCGTATACTATTTCGAATGGGGCACGACCTGTGGCCGAATGTACGGCCCCGTTAAAAGCCATCTCAGCAAACGGAAGAAGGTCCGCCCAATCATCCTGTCTATAATTGGTGTACATCCTTAAGAATTGGCACAGTGTCTGTTGGGTACGTTCGACCCCCCCGTTGGTCGCGGGATGAAAGGCCGAGCTCAGGTTCCTTTCTGCTCCTAACAGCTGTAAGAATTTTCCCCAAAATTTTGCAGTAAATTGGACTCCCCGGTCACTAATTATCTTGTCGGGACACCCATGTAGGCGATATACATGCTTCACATACAAATCAGCAAGTTTTTCAGCTGAAGGGAGTTTTGGCAGAGCCACAAAGTGTGCCTGTTTTGAGAATAGGTCCAATATTGTCCAAATGTATCTGTGGCCTCTGCTGGGGGGTAGTTCGCCTACAAAATCCATGGCTACGCATTCCCATGGCCTCATGGGCTCCACCACCTTCTGCAATAGCCCCTGGGGCTTCCCCGGTGGTGTTTTTCCCTCTGCACATAATTCACACTGCGTGACGTATCCCCTGGCGTCTTTCCTCATTCCGGGCCACCAGCATTGTTTGGCCAACAGTTTAATAGTCCTGGTGGGGCCTAGATGACCCGCACCCTTGTTATCATGGTACTTCCTTAACATTTCTCGTCTTAAACATTCAGGAATATACAATTTCTTATTTACAAACACCAAATCCCCACACAATTCTCCCTTTTCTTTGTTTGTTTGTAACCATTTGTCCATTCCATACGCTCGCTTCAACTCTTCCTCCCATATTTCTCCTCCCCCCGTGGAAATGGCAGTACGTTTGTTTTCTTTGGCCGCTTGTGTTCGAGTTAGTACTGCCAGGCCCCATTGCTTATCAAGAAAAATACTCCCTTCAGATTCCTGAATTCCTCCCCCGTGCTGAGGCATCCGAGAGAGAGCGTCAGCGAGTATATTATGTTTCCCCTGGAAGAATCTGAGTCTGAAATCAAAACGGCTGAAATATTGGGCCCATCTAATTTGCTTCGCTGATAGTTTACGAGGGGATCTTAGATACTGTAAATTTCTATGGTCAGTCCACACCTCAAACGGTGTTCCACTTCCTTCCAGAAAGTGTCTCCAGCACTCTAGTGCTTTTAGAATCGCTAAGGCTTCTCTCTCCCAAATCGGCCAGTTTTTTTCTGTATCGCTAAACTTTTTTGACAGATAGCCACATGGCTTCAGGTTCCCCCCCTCGTCTTTCTGTAGCAGAACTGCCCCATATGCCCGGTCTGACGCATCGCAATGTAATACAAAGGCTTTAGACATATCAGGGTGCTGTAGGACAGGCTCCTCAGTAAAACGCTTTTTTAGGGCTTCGAAAGCTTCCTGGCATTCTATTGTCCAGGTCAGTTTGGCCCCTGGGGCCTTCACTTTGGCTGTTTCTCCCCTACCTTTAGTCTTTAACAAATCCGTTAATGGCAAAGTGAGGCGCGCAAAGTCCTTGATAAATGTTCTATAGAAGTTTGCGAACCCTAGGAAGGATTGCAGCTGCTTCCGTGTTTTGGGGGCTTCCCACCCCCTCACGTCTTCTACCTTCGCAGGGTCCATCGCCACTCCCTGGGAGGAAATCCTATACCCCAGAAAGTCTATCTGGTCTTTATTGAACTCGCACTTGGCAAGCTTCGCATACAGTTTTGCTTCTCTCAACTTTTGCAGGACTTCCCTGACTAGTTCTATGTGTTGCTCCTTAGTCCGAGATACTAACAATATGTCATCTAAAAAAACAAAGACTCCCTTGTACAACAATGGATGCAACACTTCGTTGATTAATTGCATGAACGCGGCGCCTCCGCCGCACAAACCGAAAGGGAGCACACGATAATTGAATAATCCGAATGCACAGGAGAAGGCCGTCTTCCACCTGTCCTCTGGTTTAATCTGCAATTTATGGTACGCTTCAATTAAGTCCAATTTAGTGAATATCTGTCCCTCCGATAACTGGGCGATCAAGTCCTTCACTAAAGGTAGGGGGTATTTATTTCCAGAACTGATTGCATTCAGGCCCCTGTAGTCAATGCAGAGCCTCAGCGTTTGGTCCTTTTTGCGCCTGAACAACACAGGCGCCCCTAGAGGGGAATTTGAAGGCTCTATGAAACCCCTCGCTAGGTTTTTATCAATGTATTTTCTCAGTTCCTCCTTTTCCCTAGCCGACATTGGGTATATTTTTGCCTTAGGAAGCTCTGCTCCTGGGACTAGCTCTATCTTCACTTCAACTCTCCGCTTCGGTGGGAAACTGTCTGCTTCCTTCTCATCGAATACGTCCACAAAATCCCGATACTCTGGGGGTAATTTATCTGCCAGTTCTGCTATCCTGATAGAGTCTTCCTCCCCCCTTTTCCCCGGCTCCCTTTCCACTTCCTGGCTCCCTCCTTCCAACTTCATCCTGAAGATCATGCTCTTATCCTCCCAGTTGATTTGCGGGTTGGCCTGCCCCAGCCATGGCATGCCTAGTATAACATTATAGCTGGCTATTTGTGATATCACAAATGACACCTTTCCTTCCCAACTCCCTATCTTACACTTTACATCTTCGGCACTGTACTTAGCTAATGATCCCGATGCTGTGGATCCGTCCAACTGCGAAAAAGCTATTGGGGATTCTAGGTTCGTTCTTTCGCACCCCAATCCCTCGGCTAATTCAGGGGAGATGATGTTCCTGGAACATCCACAATCCACAAATGCTTTGCAAGTTGCTTGTTTGCTGCCACTTTCCAGCTGAATGGGGACCACTATCATGGCTTTGTCCTGACTTACCAACCCCCCCGAGTGGTGCCTCATCGGTGGTTCTTCCTCGGCGCGTTTCCCTGCCACGGCTCTTGGTTTGGGCGGGCCTCCGCCTTCCCCTTTTCTCTGCCAGCACTCGGCAGCCCTGTGGCCCAAACGGCCGCACACGAAGCAGCCCCTCCTGCTGGTGCTCACGTTCCCTGTCGGCTCCGTTCTCCTCCCGGCTGGGGTTGATCCCTCCTTCCGGCTCCCCTCTTTCATCTGCGGCCGCTGCTGTAGCCCTCCTCGGTGCCTCCTCGCCTGGGCCAGCGATGTCTCGATGCGCCCCGCCAGCTGAATCCATCCGCGCAGTGTGTCAGGCTCATCACGATGCACCGCCCAGGAGAGGATCTCCCGCCTGAGCCCCTCTTTGAAGAGTTCTATCTTTGTCACTGCAGACCATTCCGGCACCTTTTCAGCGAGGCATTGGAACTCCTCCGCATACTCAGATACCGACCTCTGCCCCTGGGAGACGGTCTTCAACTCCTCCCTCGCCCGGATCTGCTCCAGTGGATCTCGGAAACGGGTCTCCAGGGCCCCCATAAAGCGTCGGAGTGACCCCAGACATGGGTCGCGCCGCGCGTGTAGTTGAACGTACCAGCTGGCCGCTCCCCTCTTCAACACTGCACCAATGGCCCGTACCCGGCTGGATTCCGTTCTAAAAGTGTGGGCATTGTCCTCCATATAGCCCCTCACCGTGGTCAGGAAAAAATCCAGTTCAGAGGACTCTCCCCCAAACTCGATCCTTAGTTCCTCTCGTCTCGGTAGGGGTCCCTGTGGTGGCAATCCCCAATTCTCCGCCCGTCGCAAGCCCCCTTGCGGGCCAGTGGGCCCCGCTGCTGCTTCCCTTTGTCCTGTGCCACGCCCGGCATTCGCCAGGGGCACCAGGGTCTCAGTTGGGAGCGTAGCCGGGATTCTCGGAGGCTTTTCCCCTTCGTCGTCACTCTCCTCCACCCGCGTCAGGCTCGTTTGGATCTTGGGCCGGGCACCGGGCTCCTTTCGCATTTCCCTTCCCTTCGGTGCTGGGAGGTCTGCAAAGCCCTGGCTGCTTCCCATGCTCACGTCCCACATTGAGCTAGCCCGGAGTTCCCTTCCTCGCTCCGGCTCCGCCAAAACCGCCAGGCGCTCCATCGCCCTCGACATCACTGCCAGGGTGGTCTCCATCGCCGACATCCTCTCCTCCAGGAACACCATCTTTTGCGGGCCTGGGGAAGGTGAACCTTCCTCTCCTCCGGTGCTATCTCCCCGCACCACTCCGCGCCTCTGGGTTACCCCATTTGGCTGGGCATAAGCGGTGGATGACGCCAGGGCCGCCAGCTGGTGGAACTCAGCGTCCGTCTCGGGAGTGGCCCTTTCCGACCTTCCTCCTCCGGCGCCCAAGAGCTCTTCATCCTCCACTTGCATGTTACACCTCACCGCTACAGCGGGATGGTGTCCGTATTCTTGGCTTAGTATCAGCTCACCACAGCCGCTCCTGAATGAACACACGAGACTCTCTGTGGTATCACCAGGAACTTTTACTGTAGGAAACATGAACATCAGAAAAGCCAAGAATGGGAGGCTCCGGCCAACCTTCCTTTATATACCCTCCCCCTCATTTGAACAGTCTCTTCCCGCTCAGTAAAACCCCGCGCAAATTCCCCGCCAAGTCCATCAGCCGTTTCTCCTCCGAGTCCTGGGACGCAGGTGTCTTATCACTGTCAGTGACCCTGAAACTCAGAGCCACATCCAGGCTCTAGTAGCAGGGTTCTGACAGCAAATAATGAAATTGCTAATTTTATTCATTTGAAAGAGCGCCTCTCAAGGATTGTCTAGGTCTTCCAGCTTGACTCTGTCATCAAAGACGGCCTGGAAGCTTCAACTAGTTCAACGAGCAGCAGCCAGATTAATAACTGGAGCGGCATACACGGAGCGCACCACCTCCCTGCTAAGCCAGCTCCTCTGGCTGCCAATATGCTACCAAGCCCAATTCAAAATGCTGGTTTTGACCTATAAAGCCCTAAACGGTTCTGGCCCAAACTACTTGTCCAAACGTATCTCCTCCTATGAACCAACTAGGGTATTAAGATCATCTGGAGAGGCCCTGCTCTTGGTCCCACCTGCCTTGCAGGCATGGCTGGTGGGAACGAGGGACAGGGCCTTCTCGGTGGTGGCTCCCCAGCTGTGGAATGCCCTCCCCAGTAATGTTCGACAAGCTCTGACTCTCCTAGGTTTCAGGAAAGCCGTGAAGACATGGCTATGTACTCAAGCGTTTGAGGGGTAACATCTGAGGTCTATATGGCGTGAATCAAGGCGTATGCGAAGGTGTTAGTGGACGAATTTAACTATATATGCATTTTAAATTTTATAATTTATGGTTTAATAGAGTTTAGTTAGCGTTTTAATTAATGTGGTACTGTTTTATTGTTTATGGATTCTGTTACTGCTTTATTGAATGTATTTTGGGCAATATAATTGCTGACTGTTGTAAGTGTCAGAGTATTTGCAGCACAGTAGTTGTTGGATGGAAGCAGTGGAGCGCAGAACGAAGAGACACTCAGAGACGTTGGTAAAACTATTTACAAAGTTTTACTGTATGCAGCAGTAATCAACACAAACAGACTTGCAGATGACAGACAAACACAGGACTGTTCTGTTCTCCAACAGAACTTGACTCGAACTCTAGGCAGACAGAACTCAACGGAACTGACGCAATCGGTATGCACAAACACTTGTGTCTGGATACTCCCTAGTTCCAGCCACACATCAAGGATATCATAGCTTCTTGACAATTAACTCTTTCCACACTATGGTACATTCTGGATGATGCAATCAGTTGCAATACAAACATGGCACAAATTGCATTTAAACACTATCAATAAACAAATCCCACAAGCCGCCCTGAGTCCCTCCAGGTAAGAAGGACGGGGTAAAAGTGATGTAAATTTAATAAATAAATAAATAAACTTCTGCTGGAAGAAGGCCATAGAATCACATTGAAGGACCTAGAGATTCCTAGAAAGGGTATAGAAGTCTCTAGGTCCTGTAACATGACTGAACGTAGTTCACCATAAAGTTATACTGGATGACCTAGACATTCCTGAAGAGGACAGTTTTAATCAAATCTGCAAATAATCCAATCTGCAAAAGTCAAAAATATAAATGTATAGGGATGATTGTGGTTCTTTGTTACTCGACCAGATAGCTAGCAACAACCGTGAAATTCCTTCTTCCATATACCAGTTTTAAAACCACTTTTTGGACTGGTAACCTTTTAGTGAACATACAGAGAGATGCTTCCAGTAAGTTTATGACTTCTAAGTACAAGAGAATGAAATATGCTGTTGGTAGAAGTGAAATATGCATTAAGAGGTAAAATATGCAGCACCAGCAGATCCCTCCCACCTCCCACATTCTTTCAGTACTTACGGTAAACATAGATTACTGCCCTGGTGTGGATGGAGTCTGATTCCTTGTATCTAGCCACACACAATGGTTGAGTGGTCCATTCTGTCACGTTCTTGATGTTCAGAGAAATCCACCCTTCTCCTTCCTTGACATCTCGTGCAAACGACACCTCCCAGTCCACTTTAGTGTAGTTGGTGCAGGTGGATGTACAGTTGAGTTTTACAGAGCCCCCAAATTCCACAATCGGTGCCTTGGGTTGGATGGCCAACTTACACGGCTCTGCTGCAAGAAGAAAGGGCAAACACCAGTGAGTAATTCAGAGGAGGGCTTTTTAATCAAGTTTGGGCATTGTTCTGAGAATAAACTCTTGATAGCAGAGACCCCCGCTTTTTCATTCATCTGACCTGCAGCGGGGAGTTCCACAGATCTGCCAGAAAAGTGGAAAAATGTTCAGACTGCAACAAATTATTATTTAATTCTTTACTTTCCCCAGCCCTGACACTGTAACAAATCCTTAAATAAAAAAATATCCTCTCCTAAACCTAAAACCCTCTCAAGTGGTTATTTTGTATCCTTTCTTGACTCCCTCGCATGAAATCCTCCCTCCCTTTAACCTTGCCGCGCTCTCCCTGCCATTGAATAACATGGGGGATGGAACAATTTGACCCATAACTTCCTCAAAAATACTCCAAGCATGCCTATCTTTTATATTTAACACTCTTTGGGGCTCCTGGTTCCGGAACAACAAGCAGTGCCAAGATTGATCCATTTTAAAACTTCAAAACAGCTGACTGTCAAAAAGCCGGTTCCAATTGCTCTTTTTGCAGCCCCGTGCCGCTTCTCGGCTCTCGCAGCTGGCGGGCTATTTCCAAAGAACATGGGCTTCTCCCCAGGGCTGCTGGTGGTGGACTGCCACCTTCCCTGAGAGAGAGATGTAGTTTCTTCAAGATCCAGCTGCGATCCCCAAAATGGCAAAGACTCTTGGACGGACTTCTTCGGTTCATTCATTCATTTTTATGAATGAATGGATTCCTCATTCATATACTCTTGCTGGACTCCCAAGGACAGAAATCAACCTGAGCTGCTTATGAACTATATGCTTATATGTTTATGAAATATTGGAATCAATTCTTTATTAACTGTTTAGCCAGATGTAACTTGGTCTATGGGTTCCCTGGAAGACCCCCAGACTCACATATTTCCCTTTTATATATGTTATATTACAGAAAAACCTGGGTTTTTTCCTTCCCTTTAAAACCGGAGGGAATCTGAATTCCCTCCTTGTCCTTAGACAAACCGCGATATGGCTGAATTGCCGATTTGCCCACCCCCAGCATGCACTTTCACTCATAACTCACTCAATTTTGCACCGAGAATTTATTTATTTATTTACAGTATTTATATTCCGCCCTTCTCACCCCGAAGGGGACTCAGGGCGGATTACAATGAACACATATATGGCAAACATTCAATGCCAATAGACAAACAACATTCAGTTTTAGACAGACACAGAGGCATTTTTTTAACATCTTCCAGCTTCATGATTTCCGACCACAGGGGGAGCTGTTGCTTCACCGTCCATTGGTGGCTGTTCTTCCTCTTCTTTTCCTCGTGAGCAGTTTTATGGTGTTGTAGATTAGTTAAATTAGCCTCCCGCATAAAGCGTCCCTAAATTTCCCTAATTGACAGATTCAACTGTCTTTCGGGGCTGCTAGGTCAACAGCAAGCCGGGGCTATTTTATTTTTTTTTATTTATTTTTTTTATGGTCGGAGGCTTAACCCGACCCGGGCTTCGAACTCATGACCTCTTGGTCAGTAGTGATTTGTAGCAGCTGGTTACTAGCTAGCTGCGCCACAGCCCGGCCCTTTTCATATTTATGACTAAAATTGCCTAATCTTTAAAATACAACCAACAGAGATCATTTTTGACCATTTTTCTCTGATCATCAGCTGATTGTCAAACTGCGTTCCTTGCCTAAATAGCCTCCCGCCCTGCGCTATCAGCGTAGGAATGGAAAATAAGCTATAAATGTTAATATTTAGTACTTTTTTCGGTAATTTTGGGTGGAAATTGATCAGATATGATTTTCTATATTCCCTAGTATATTTTAATCAATGAAGGCATAGCCTGAACTCCAGCTAACCCTGAAAATTCCTGCCTTCTCTCATCCTAGATTCTGGGCTTCACACACAAAAGAGGATAAACTGTCACCATAAAGATTGAATCTATGTTACATCTGCATGGCCCATAGCAAGAGATTGACCTACCCCAGATCGGAGCAGTCCCCGGGGTGATAAAATCTCATATGGTAATGTTGTCCACAAACCCATCCGGACCCCTGGGGAGCCAAGGAAGGCTTCCCCGCTGATCCTGCCCTCATAATCCCCTAATGTCAATATTTGCTGTCATCTCCGCCACACCACAGGTGTTCATGAACTGTGTACGTGCGTAAAGAACCCCGGACATTCTAAAATGGCCCTATTCAAAACAGCAATAATCTTAAGATTATCTTGGAAGGCGCTAGCCTCGGGTAATCGCTTTGCATGAGATAACTCCAAATGATTCATTCACCAGAACCCATTGTCTAGCTGACTCCCGCCTTCACCAACCTGATTGGCCCTGACAGAGGCGAAGGTTGTTCTTCACTGGCTAAGGCGCGGGGCGGGAAACGAAGCTCCTGCCTATTGCAGCACCCTCGACCTATCAGAAGCCAGATGGGCGGAGGGACGGGGCGGGAGATTCAAGCAGAAATGTATAAAACGGCTTTATTTTCAATGTATCGTTACATCTTGCATGTCAAATTATCGCTGCCTGATGTCCTTTCAGCTGAATTGCTTAATAAACGCTTTGGCAGTTTTTCCTTCAACTTGGCAGAGTCCTTTTCCTTTCGGTCTCAGGTAAATTTATATTCCGGATTATTTTCTGCTTCCCTAACGGCTCACCAAGGTTCGTTCCCTCATCGGAGGAAGCAATCAGATCTCCCTCACAGGGCAGATCTGGCTAAATTGCGGTCTTGATAACATATAATGAAACCATGATTAATCAGATGCTTCTGCCCTACAACAATGTGTCTATTTATTGTGCAACAACCCACCAACCTGTACTCAGCTGACAAAAGAAATAAAGAAAAAAAAAACCTCCATTCAACACTAGTGGAATGGGTGGGAAATACAGTGAGAACAGCAAAGGCAAAAAAGTAGATTATTTTCTAGATCATAGAATCATAGAATCATAGAGTTGTAAGAGACCTCGTGGGCCATCCAGTCCAACCCCCTGCCAAGAAGCAGGAAAATTGCATTCAAAGCACCCCAATAGATAGCCATCCAGCCTCTGCTTAAAAGTCTCCAAAGAAGGAGCCTCCACCACACCCTGGGGCAGAGAGTTTCACTGCTAAACAGCTCTCACAGTGAGGAAGTTATTCCTGATGTTCAGGTGGAATCTCCTTTCCTGTAGTTTGAAGGCATTATTCCGCGTCCTAGTCTCCAGGGCAGCAGAAAACAAGGTTGCTCCCCCCTCCCTATGATTTCCCCTCACATATTTATACAAGGCTGTCAGAACCCTGCTACTAGAGCCTGGATATGGCGCTGAGTTTCAGGGTCACTGACATTGTGAACCGATAAGACACCTGCATCCTGGGATCCTGAGAAGAAACGGCTGCTGGACTTGGCGGGGAAACTTCGCGGGGTTTTGTTGGGCGGGAAATATATCTTCAAATGAGGGTGAAGGGTATATAAAGGAATGTTGACCGACGCCTCACATTCTTGGCTTTTTCATGTCGATGTGTCCTACAGTAAAGTTTCTTGTGATGCTTCTTCCGGGTATGGCAGCATGGCGACTGGATGGGTGCTCGTGAAGCTTGTGAGCACCGACCTCTGAACAGACCAGGCAGGGCAGCTTTTTTCGCCCCCTCTCCTGGGCGGATCGAGTCCCTGGGAGACTGCGAACCCACCGAGACCCTTATCGCGGATCTTATGGCTGATTTCCCCTCAAGGAGATTAGCGGAAAGATCAGAGAACGGGCGGTGGCAGCGGGTCTGAAGAGGCTGGGGGCAGGAGGGTCCAAAACAGAAGTCTAGCCATACTCCCAAAACCAAAAGGATATAAGATGAATTGTAAAGGAGCGTAAGAGTGGATCGATACACAGATAAACAAAGTGCAGTCAGAAAGACTGAAAATCTGAAGGCAAAAGAAGAAAGAAAGCGAAGAAGCGAAGAACGTCTAAGGTAAACCCCCCTTAAAACTTTGGATGGGAAAACAGAAGGGTATCTAAACATTTATTCTAAGTAAACCCAAACAAGGGAACGTTAACGCAAGGGTTGAAAGGCAAATAGAACTATACCCAAAGGAGTTGCCTTTAAATCGTCCTTAAATCGCCCAAAAAGCCATGTGCACAGGACTGTGAAGGGTTAAATACCGACCTTGAGAGCTTGGTGTTTAGTCTACAGATAGCGAGCGTCACTGAAAGCCTCAAAGACCCGGATGAAAGCAGAAAGCGGAAGAAGGGATAAAGGAAAATCAAGAAGGTCAGCCCTGGAAGACTGGAGGACTTAGCTAAACAAAACAGAATAAAATAAGCAAATAAGCAAATAAATAGCAGAGCCCTGTTAAGAGGAAGGGAGTGAGAAGCGGAGCGCGGGAAATACCAGGCAGATAAAATAAGAAACACGGAAGAGAAACAGGACGAGAATATCCAGCGGCAGAAGGGAAAGACCGGGACGCGAAGCAATCGGAAAGAGGAGAGACGAGGCGGAAGGAGGCGGCACGAGAGAGGTTAAGGAGAAGAACGAGGATGAGAAGCAGACGGAGGTGAGAGGGAAAGACAAGGAGGAGAAGCAGACGAGAGTGAAAGACGGGGGCCACGAGGACGAGAAGCAGACGGACCGAGTGGAGGAGGTAGACGAGGACGAGAAGCAGACGGGGGAGAGGAGGCAACGAAAGAGAGAGGAGTAGACAGAAGAAGGAGAATAAGAAGAGAGAGACAGTGAGAGGGATTAGACGCGACGAGAAGGGGTTGAACGGTGGGGTAGATAGATAGGAGGTAAAAGAATAATAATAAAAAAAGACTGGACTGTAGGGTTTCCAGAAGGTGTGGAAGAGATAACTTAGAAATACTTCAGGAAATGGCAATGAAGAGAGTTAATGCTAAGCAAGTCAAATGCTTGTAAACTTGACAACGATTGGCACAAGATAAGGCGGAAAAGCAGTTCTTAAAAAAAAAAAGTATACGTATATAATTAACAGATTTGTAATATCAGTAATAACACCTAACTTATCTGGAATAAGAATATATATTAAGTGGTTTATTAGTGGTTTAAAACAGACCTTCTATAGACCTCCGTGGGGGAATTTATTACGAGATTGGGAGGAACTGAATAGATAATTACTGGGCGGGGGCAGGTTGAACAGGGGGAGGGGAAAAAGGAAGTGTATTTATACTCATAAGCACTTATTCTGATTAAGTATTAACTAATTAATTATTAACTAATTAATTATTTAACACAGGAACTGCATATCACACTCAACAATATTTAAGAAATAAAGCTAACTGACTGTGGATAGGTATTAACACCCAAAAGGAGGAAATACCCCTTCAACAAAATAAGAAGATTAAACCAAGCAAGTAGACAGATATATAAGAACTCAGAAATAATTAGAGTTCCCTAATTGATCGGGTGAAGAAGCCCGAGTATTATATTCAATCCCTACACCAGAACAAAACAGAGAAGATGTCAACGCAGAAACTCAAGACAGACGAAAAAAAGATAACCGGAAGAAAGGGGTCCCTCTCGGAGGAGGTAAATCTAAAAGATCTGATGAAGGAACTTCAAAAAATCTCGGAAAACCAAAGAACCCTCCAAGAACAGATGACAGACATGAGGAAAGAATTATCAGAAGAATTCATAGAAGTGAAGAGAGAAATAAAAGATCTACAAAAAGAAATGAAAGAGGTAAAAGAAGATAAACAAAAATTGGAAAAAAAGCAAGACAAGTTTCAGGCCAAACTGGAAAGACTAGAAGCTAAGAATAACAAACTAGAGGAAAGACAAGAAAAATTGGAGAGGAAAGAACTAGAATTCCAAGTAAGAATAAGAAACATCGTGGAAGAACCAAAAGAAAATCTGAAGCAAATTACGACCCAAATTTTAGCAGACCTACTACAGATACAAGATGAGGTAATGGAAGACAGTATTGAGAAAGTATATAGAGTAACCACAAATTACTCAAGAAAAAACAAGGTGGCGAGAGACGTAGTCGTACAGTTTGACAGGAGAAAAACAAGAGAAGAAGTGTTAAGAACCGGTAACAAAAACACCATCCGCTTCAAGGGGCAGAAAGTAACGATACTGAAAGAACACCCACCGAGCACAATGCAAAAACGTAAGAAGTATCTATTCCTCACAGAAGAACTAAAAAAACGACATATTAGATTCAGATGGGAATGGAAAGAAGGTCTGATGGCAACATACAATCAGGAAAGGGTCTGGATAACTTCAGAGGAGAAGGCTAAGGAATTCTATAAAAATTTAATGAAGAAAGAAAACGGACCAACCCCACCAGATCTAAACTCGGAGAGACTAAGAAAAAACCCAGAATCACCTCACCTGACAATACCCTTTACGCAACGACCCCACAAACCTCAAACCTAATCTGCCTGGAGGAAGAAGAAGCAGAAAAAGAAGAAGAAGAAGAAACCACCCAGCACTAAATTATGGAAATAAAATGTCACTCAAATAACGTTAACGGTTTGAACTCGTCTAATAAAAGAAATAGTTTATTCAAACATTTGAAAAAATCGAGATTTGATTTAATAGCACTCCAGGAAACCCACATCTGCCATAGACACACCGCATATTTAAGTCAGACAAATCTAGGAAAAGAATTTATATCCTCCGCCTCAGAGAAAAAAAGGGGAGTGGTCTTATATATAAATCAAAAATTAAATCCAGAACTAGCATTTAAAGATGATGATGGAAGGATGGTAGGAGTAAAAATTAAAGTGGGCAACCAGACAACATTAATCTGCAACATCTACGCGCCAAACGGTTCAAAATCAGCCTTCCTGGGAAAATTAAAAGATAAAGTAATAGAGCATGAATTCGATGAATTGATGATCTTGGGTGATTTCAATGGGGTGTCAGATCCAGAATGGGACAAAAAAGGGAATACAAACAAAAAGAACAAGGATACACAATTAGGTAAGCTCCCAAGAAATTTTATCAAGGCACTGCAGGACTGGGATCTTAAGGATGCCTGGAGGGCGCATCACGAAGTAGATAAAGATTTTACATACTTCTCGAATAGACACAATTCATGGTCTAGAATAGACATGGCCTGGATGACCCCTTCATTGATTCTAAAAATATCCAAAATAAAAATTACTCCCAGATACATCTCGGACCATTGCCCATTAGAATTTACGATAAATAAAACAATCAGAAACCCAAATTGGAGATTAAATGGAAATTTAATAAAATCAGAGGAAGATGTCAAAAAGAATAAAAAAATTTTAAAGGAATATTTTGAGCTGAATAATACGGAAGATATCTCAATCCAAACAATCTGGGACGCAAGTAAGGCGGTCATGCGAGGCCATTTTATTCAACAAAAGGCCCAAGAAAATAAAATAAAATATAGAGTTATCAATAACATAGAGGAGGAAATCAAAACAAGGGAAAAAAAATTAAAACTAGAGCCAGACAATATCAAAGTCAAACAAGATTTGGAATTCTTAAGGAAGCAAAAAATTCATATAGAGTTGGAAGAGATAGAGAAAAAATTAAGGTTTATTAAACAGCAACAGTTTCAAAATGCCAATAAGCCAGGCAAATGGCTAGCCTGGAAAATTAGGAAGAAAAAACAAGCACATGTTATTACTGAGATCTCAACAGGAGGAGTCAGTTACAAGACGGATCAGAGCATACTGACTCAATTTAAAAATTTCTACAGCAAGCTGTACTCGAGAGACCAAATAGTCAAAGAAAAAATATCCCAATTCATCAGTAAACAAAAATTGGCAAAAATATCAGAGACACAAAGGGAGCTTCTAAATAAAGAAATAACAGAGAAGGAAATTCAAGCAGCAATAAATAAGCTAGACGGGAATAAGGCCCCGGGTCCAGACGGACTAAGTGGCATCTACTATAAGGTCTTTGCGGAAGAAATAATTCCGTATCTCAAAAAAATTATGAATGGTATTTTAGAAAACCAAAAAATCCCAGATTCGTGGAAATACGCATTAATAACCACGATCCCAAAAGAAGGTCAAGATCTCAAAAGTGTAAAAAATTACAGACCAATCTCCTTATTAAATGTGGACTACAAAATTTTTGCGAATATATTAGCGGAGAGACTGAAGGACTTTCTGAAAGAGTGGATAAAAGAGGAGCAGTCGGGCTTTATTCCAAAGAGACAAATGAAGGACAATGTGAGAGAAATTATAAATATAATTGAATATTATGAATTCACAAGAAAAGAGGAATTGGCATTACTTACTATTGACATGGAAAAAGCATTTGATAACTTAAATTGGGATTTCTTCAAATTATTAATACAAGAATTAGACATGGGATACAAATTCACAAACGCAATCAATCAAATTTACGACAAACAAGAGGCAAAAATAAAAATAAACTCATTAGAATCCAAAAGTTTCAGTATAGGTAAAGGAACTAGACAAGGTTGCCCACTGTCCCCCTTGCTCTTCATCTTCTCTTTGGAAATCCTATTAAATAACATTAGAGAAGACCCCAATTTAAAAGGCGCCAAAATCAAGAAATATAATTATAAAATCAGGGCCTATGCAGATGATCTTATTTGTATAATTGAAGACCCAATTAAGACAATTCCAAATTGGCTATTTAAAATAAGAGAATTTGGAGAAGTTTCGGGTTTAAATTTAAATATGGGTAAGACCATGATTTTGCCAAAAAATATGACTAAAAAAAGGGAAGAAGAACTAACAGCAGTTTCAGGGATACAGACCAGGAAAAAAATAAAATATTTAGGTATAACGTTAACGGCCAGAAATTTTCAACTATTAGAGAATAATTACGTCCCCATATGGAGGGAAATAAAAAAGGACTTAGAAAAATGGAAGTATTTAAATTTATCACTATTAGGAAGAATCTCAGTAATAAAAATGTCTATTCCGCCCAAGATGTTATTTTTATTTCAGAACATCCCTATCGTTAGAAAATCACAAATATTTAAAAATTGGAACAAAGATATTAGCAAATTCGTATGGAAGGGCAAAAAACCTAGAATAAGAAGAAGTTACATGATTGATGAAAAAAAAAGAGGAGGATTAGGGCTCCCAGATCTCCAAATTTATCATGACACATGTGGCCTCATATGGGTGAAGGATTGGGCGACATTGGAGAACACCAAAATTATAACACTGGAAGGTATAGATCTACGGGCAGGTTGGCATGTATACCTATGGTATGGGAAGAAAACAACGGAGAAAAAATTTGGCAACCATTTTATCCGATCCTCACTCATAAAAATCTGGGACAAATATAGGAAGAAACTCTATTGGAAAACACCTAGATGGATCTCTCCATTAGAAGCATGTCAGAGAAGAGAAATAGGTGGAGAAATATGGCCTAGATACAAAGATATCTTAGTGAAAGAAAATGGAAAACATAATTTACAAAGCCAGGAAGAAATAAATCGCAAATTCCCCAATGTCGGCTGGTTCCAATACATGCAATTGAAAGAATATTACAATAAAGACAAAATTTTGGGATTTGAAGAGAGAGATAGCTTTTGGGATAAGGTAATGAAAATGGGAAAAAAACAAGTATCTATAATTTATACAAAATTAATAGAATGGGAGACGGAGGAAGTAACAATAAAAGAGAACATGACCAAATGGGCTAAAAATTTAGGAGAAAAAATCTATTTGGAAGAATGGGAAAAGGCCTGGAATTCCAGACTAAAAGCAACTTATGCCACGGAATTGAAAGAAAATTGGATCAAAATGTTCTACCGCTGGTATTTGACCCCTCAAAAATTATCAAATTATTATAAAAAAACTTCAAACAAATGTTGGAAATGCGGTGACCAAGTGGGGACATTTTTCCACTGTTGGTGGACATGCAAAAAAGCGAAAAAATATTGGAAGGAAATCCATCAAAAAATACAGGAGATGTTGCATATTAAGGTAGAACTGGACCCAAAGTATTTTTTATTGGGTATGCTCAATGTAGAGAATGATAAAAATAAAGAAATTTTGTTTAATTACCTTATCACGGCGGCCAGAATAACATATGCCAAGGACTGGAAAAAGAAAGAAACACCTGAGCTAAGCAGTTGGTTAAATAAAGTTTTAGATATTATGAATATGGACAAATTGACGTATTTACTAAAAAATAATAATGGCATACCAAAGAGGCAAACGGATTGGGGCTTGATAAAGAAGTACTTTAGAGAAAAACAAATAATGATGCTACTGTAAATAAATAATCACTAGAAATAGATCAAATGTAAGAGAATACAAAATATCTGTGTATGAGATGGTAGTCAACTTTTATTTTTGTATTTTTTCAATTTTTTTTCTTTCTCTCTTTTTTTTTTTTTGGTTCCTCTCTCTTTTTTTTAGCGTATTTCTTTCTTTTCTTCGAATCGGCTGTTCTCCGCGGGTTCTTTTGGCTGGATTCTCTGTTCTCTCGCATTCCATTTACCCTTGCACTCACCCCTTTCCCTACCCTTCCCTGTTTGTCTCTATTACTCAGTTGTTAATTTTATCTGAAATGCCAATAAAATTTATTTTAAAAAAAAAAGTTTCTTGTGATAACACAGCGAGTCTCGTGTATACATTCAGGAGCGGCTGTAGTGAGCTGACACAAGGCTATCATAGCTCATCCAGAACAACTCTACAATAACATCCAGCAGAAGTTATTCGTTTCATTTCAACAGTTACCCCAGTCTCATCAGAAATTCCTGGAAAACCTCACATACACACTTCCTTCTGTGAATTTTAAAAATGTCAACTATATAGAACTAGATATTTATGGAAAAGTATCCAAACAGTTAAAATATTTGGGCATTTAAAAAAAATACAATAACAGAGAAGTACAGCCAAATCCCAAACCTTATGGCTATTCTGGAAGAGCACAGCAAAATGACTTTGACTTATGCTGGATTTACACTGCTATATAATCCAGATGATTAAAGCAAATAATCTACATCATCTGCTTTGAATGGAATTATATAAATCTATACTGCCATATAATCCAGTTCAAAGGAGATAATCTGGATTCTATATGGCAGTGTCTTCCACTGTGACACTAGGGTCCACTTCCAGTAGGAGTTGACAATAGTGTTGTACTGGAGGACCTAGAGTTTCTTAAAGAAAACACCTCTCTTGAAATTGCTAGGTCCTCCGGCACAACTCTGTGGACAATGTGTTGTTGAAGGCTTTCATGGCCACAATCATTGGGTTCCTGTGATTTTTCCAGGCTGTATGACCATGTTCCAGAAGCATTCTCTCCTGATGTTTTGCCCAAATCTGTGGCAGGCATCCTCAGAGGTTGTGAGGTCTGTTGGAAACTAGGCACATGGGGTTTATATATCTGTGGAATAGTGTCCAGGGTGGGAGAAAGAACTCTTGTCTATGTGCAACAAGTGTGAACGTTGCAATTGGCCAGCTTAATTAGCATTGAATTGTCTTGCAGCTTCAAAGCCTGGCTGCTTCTTGTGTGGGGGAATTATCACTTGAGCAAAAACTGCATTGGAGGAACTAGATTCTCTCAGGTTAAAAAAAAGATAAATATTCACTTATTGCTTTCCCACTTTCCTGCACCCCTAACCTCAGTGAAGGTGGAGGGCTGACTAGATTACTTTGGTCCTCAGTCTGTTGGTAGAAACTGTTGACAACAAAGATGTGGGAAATCCAACTGAGATGTCTTGCAGCTGACTGAATGACGCACCAACAGAGGTAGAACAGGGAGCTTCTGTTTGTGGCTTATTTCCACATTACAAATGTGTTTCTATTCCTGAAATCAACCCTATCCACCTACAATCTACCACATGTAACACCTCAAATAGAAAATGAAAGTTCTCCATTCTTATTAAGTTAAGAGAGAGTGTGAAAACATTTCGTATAACTCAAAAGATGAATACGCAGCACTTTCAAATTTAAAAAGTCAGTTTGTTTTAAGTGAATTCGTTTACTGAGAAAGGTGTTGGAATAGGACTCAGGGAGGCCAGGGTTTAAATCTCTGATCAACCATGGAAACCCACTGGATGACTGTGTGTAAGTCATGCATTCTCACACTGAAAGGAAGAAGGCAACAGCAAAGTTCATCAAAGCCACTGCTTCTTAAACCGTGGGTCCTACCCACAAATGCGTCCCCTAGGCTCAATGCTGGGATCCCGAAAAAAATTTGGCACCTAGTGGCTGTTTTAGACATTTACACGAATCTGTTCTGCAGTGTTTACAGTGGACCCTGCAGAAGATGCTTCCGCTACACTTCATAGAAAGGAAAATCACCCTGTTTAGCAAGCCTTGCAAATGCTGATTTGTTATTGGTAAATGTTTAGTTGTTATACGTATTGTATATACCTATTTATTTATCATGTCAGATGCGAACCGAGGGTACAAGTTATAATGTATTTGAAAACACAAACAAAGTTTGAAAATAACCAACAACTTGACATTATACTGAATGTTCCTTGACCAGTAGCTGGCCACTTGGACTGCCTCTGGTGTTGCTGTAAGAAGGTCCTCCATGGTGCATGTGGTAGGTATCAGACTACATTGTAATAGGTGGTCTGTGGTTTGCTCTTCTCCTCTCGCATGTTGTGGACTCTACTTCGTAGTCCCATTTCCTAAGATTAGCTCTGCATCTCGTGGTGCCAGAGCACAGTCTGTTCAGCGCCTTTCAAGTCGCCCAGTCTTCTGTGTGCCCAAGAGGGAGTCTTTCATCTGGTGTCAGCCACTGATTAACCTATAAAACTGGGGCAGTGTAAAATATTATTGGTCCAAAAAAGTCCTGAGTAGAAAAAATTAAAATGGTCTAAGCAAACATTGCTAAGAAGAGGCTTCATAGGGTCCTGGATATTCAAAATACCTTGAAAGCACAAAACCAAAAAAATTCAAATAGCCAGCTTTGCAAAGGAAATTCCGTATTTACCCTCTCCAACTACTCCTACCTCCTTTACCCATTTGCCTTCCTTTCCTTGCTTTCTTGTCTTTCTTCAGCTTTTCATTTTGCTCAGTCAAAGTTTCCTCTTTCCCAAACTGTGAATATTTCTTTCTCTTTTTGTACTGTTTGAAGAGTTGAAGGGAAAATAGAGGGAAAAGTATGGATTTCTGTTCCAAAATTACTACAAATGATGGTGGTGATGATATTACCATCTACCATAGAGAAACAACCTTAAGGGGATGTTTGCTCATTTTGCCATTAAGAGCCAATCCTTTTGATGAAATGTAAAACAAATGCACAGTACAAACCTAACCTGAGGTATAGCTCCTACATGCAGCAGGCCTTAAGTCTAGCAATAAATGCATGCAGCTCACATTTGGACCCCTGCCTAGGATGGAATTTTGTAGTTAGTGGCTGCCTTCTGCAATTAAGCCCTTCTGTGTCTTTAGGTAATATCCAATGGTTTGAAAGTCATTACCTGTGAGGAGTTGTTTAGGGTATGTTTATCTGAGAAGAAAAGGTTAAGAGGAGACGTAATAGCCATGTTTAAATATTTGAAAGGATGTCACATTGAAGAAGGAGCAAGTTTGTTTTCTGCTTTTTCAGAGATCAGGACATGGAGCAATGGATTCCAACTAGGGTAAAGGTAAAGGTTTTCCCCTGACGTTAAGTCCAGTCGTGTCCGACTCTGGGGGTTGGTGCTCATCTCCATTTCTAAGCCGAAGAGCCGGCGTTGTCTCTAGACACCTCCAAGGTCATGTGGCTAGCATGACTGCATGGAGCGCTGTTACCTTCCCGCCGGAGCAGTACCTATTTATCTACATGTTTGCATGTTTTCAAACTGCTAGGTTGGCAGGAGCTGGGGCTAACAGCGGGCGCTCATTCTGCTCCCAGGATTTGAACCTGGGACCTTTTGGTCTGCAAGTTCAGCAGCTCAGCGCTTTAACACACTGCGCCACCGCCTGGATTCCAACTACCACTTAAATATTCGGAATAGCTGTTTCACAACGGAGTATGCTGCCTCAGAGTGCGGTGGAATCTCACCCTGGAGGTTTTTAAACAGAGGCTGAGTGACTATTTGACAGGATTGCTTGGATTACGTGTTCCTGCATGGCAGAAGGGATTTAGATTAAATTGCCCTTGGAGGTCTCTATGAATCTATGAGTCTATGATACTATGAACCCCATGTCCCACAGACAAAACAGATGCCACTAGCAATTCTAGGTGGTGGTGGTGGTGGGGTAATTCTGCTTCCTGAAGCCCACTCCCCTGCTGCCGCCGCCTCAAAAATCTCAGGCCCTTTTACAAAGCTTCCATCCTATGCAATCCTGGGAACTGTAGTTTAGGAGACCACTAGAGCTTTATAGGTCAGAATGGTAATTACCTATTCCTACACAGAAAATTGAAGCATCCACAAGTTGCTTGCCATAGCAATTGAAATGGAATCACAGCATTATCACTGTGAAATGTGAACCTATCTAAAGGGTAGTGGACACCAGGGATTGCAGAGGGAGGAGAAGAGGGGACTGTGTATATCACTCCTTTAGAAATGTTTTGTTACTGCTACTGGTAGCTTTACAGTTGTGTGTTTGTGTTTTCTCTTATGTTCTGCCAAAGAACACTCCATTTCCCTCTCTCACTCCCTTCTTTCATTGATACTTCTATCTTGCTTGCCTTTTGACAAGCTCAAGGCAGTGTGCACAACACTCTCTTTCCCCCACTGTATCCTCACTACAAACCTGTAAAGGAAAGCAGACTGGGGACTGAATCAGATGCGGTCTTCAATCCGGGGAACAACGGGGGCATCTTGGGGCAGCGGGGCAAATCGGGCGAGCAGCGGGGAAAACTGCTTCCCCATGGGGAAAGTGTTGCTACCCAACTTCCCCACATGCTTTCTCCAACTTACTGGATGAGAATATGGGAAGTCTCCCATGTTCTCAGGACTCTGTCCTATGACTTTGCGTCATGTGATGGGCTCCAGTGGGCTCTGTCCTGTCTCTACCCTGGAAGCATCCCAGGACAGAGCCAAAGACCAATGTGATGAGGTCCAAAGAGTCCATCTACTCAGACAACTAAATCCAGGCCAGTCTATAGCACTGATGCTTCAGACCAGCCCCAAATTCTGTAGAGTTTGTTTCACACTCTGCTCCTGAACTGCAACAGTGGCAGGAGCCTTGTCTGGCCTTATAGGATAGTCACTTTGTCATTGTTCATAGCAGCAGCCCTGAAGCATAGAAGAACTCTTGGCCCTTGCCGGGCACATTTGCTGATGTTAGCTAAGACACTTGCCAAAATTGGAGGGCGGGGGATTTGGGGTATGTTGCCAATGTAGGCAGCCCTAAGAGTAATTACAGCCATACCATTCTTTATTTACTTCTTCTTGAAGGGACTACCTGAAGAAAAGCGAAGAATACATGGACTTGGCTTTGCTATCAGAAATGACCTGGTGAAGCACCTGACTGAGGCATCCACTGGCATCAATGAACGACTCTCAACCCTCTGAATTAACCTTGCCAAAAACCAACAGGCAACCATCATATGTGCCTATGCACCAACTCTAGATGCTGACGAAGACATCAAGGAAAATTTTTATTGTCAGCTGGACACCATCCTATCGGAGAAGGACAAAATCATCCTCCTGGGGGACTTTAATGCCAGAGTTGGATGGGACTCCGACCTGTGGCCAGGGATCATAGGAAAAGACGGGGTCGGAAACAGCAACTCGAATGGCATCTTGCTTCTCACCAAATGCGGAGAGCACAACCTTGTTATCACCAACACGCTCTTCCGCCAGAAAAACAAGCTCAAGACATCATGGAAGCACCCCCAGTCAAAGCATTGGCACCTCTTGGACTATGTAATTACACGTGCCAGAGACCGCTGCGATGTGCTTCTTACAATAGACATGACAGGTCCTGATGATTGTTGGACAGACCACAGGTTAATCCGATCCACGATGGCTATCAAGATCGTCCCCAAACGCAGACTCCAAGGAAGAAAAACAAGGCGTAAAATGAACACCCAAGCACTTCAGGAGCCCTCCAAATGAGCCTTTCTCCAAACAACACTCAAAGATCATCTACCCACAGAACACCCCGAAAATGTTGAGGAATATTGGAACAAACTGAAAACCTCCATCATCACA
This sequence comes from Anolis carolinensis, assembly GCF_035594765.1. Taxonomy (NCBI): domain Eukaryota; kingdom Metazoa; phylum Chordata; class Lepidosauria; order Squamata; family Anolidae; genus Anolis; species Anolis carolinensis. The sequence goes on from NC_085842.1 coordinate 187,881,726, forward strand.
GCCTGAGAAGAAACCATTGGATACCAAACTAAGAAACATCAAGACTGGTTTGACGATAATGACAAAGAGATCCAACAGTTAATTGATAACAAAAGGAAAGCCTTCCGAACATGGCAGAGAGACACCAACTGTGCTGCCAAGAAAAAGATCTATGCCAGTGCAAAAGCTGAGGTCCAAAGAAGGACCAGAGAACTCAAGAACATCTGGTGGACAAAGAAGGCTGAAGAAATCCAACACTTTGCAGATACCCATGATGCTCAGGGATTTTTCAAAGCCACAAAGATCATTTACGGACCAAGAAACCATGGCATACAGCCTCTACGCTCATCAGATGGAACCAAAATTCTGAAGGACAACACATCAATTGCACTGCGTTGGAAAGAGCACTACCAGAACCTGCTGAATCGCAGCTCCAATGTGGCCGAAGAGACCCTCTCACAAATCCCGCAACAACAAACCAGGGATAAGCTTGCAGCACTGCCTAGTTTGGAAGAAGTTAGCAATGCCATTAGCCAACAAAAAAAACAACAAAGCCAGTGGACCTGATGGGATCCCTGCAAAAATCTTCAAAACGGGTGGACCTGAGCTGATACAACAACTCCACCAGCTCATTGAAAAAGTGTGGATGACCGAGAAAATCCCAGCAGACTTCAAGGATGCCACCTATCATCACTCTTTTCAAGAAAGGGGACAGAACAGACTGCGGGAACTATTGCAGTATCTCCCTTCTAACCTCCGCTGGGAAAATCCTCGCAAGAATCCTTTCAAACCGCCTTCTCCCTGTCTCAGAAGACACCCTCCCAGAATCCCAGAATGGCTTCCGTCCCTCCAGAGGAACAGTGGACATGATCTTCACTGCTCGACAGCTCCAAGAAAAATGCAGGGAACAAAACCAACCTCTGTACATGGCATTCATTGACCTTGCAAAGGCATTCGACACAGTGAATCGCAATGCTCTCTGGACCATTCTCCAAAAAATCGGGTGCCCTGACAAATTTTTGAACTTCCTCCGGCTCCTCCATGATGACATGATGGCAACAGTCTTGGACAGCAACGGCTCCCAAAGTGACCCATTTAAGGTGGAATCAGGTGTCAAGCAGGGATATGTTATTGCCTCTACCTTATTTTCCATCTTCACCACTATGATACTTCACCTTGTTGACTGGAAGCTTCCCACCGGAGTGGAAATCATCTATAGGACAGATTGCAAGCTATTTAATCTCAGCAGACCGAAAGCCAAAACCAAGGTCACCACAACATCTGTTATAGAACTCCAATATGCCGCTGACAACGTAGTCTGTGCGTATTCAAAAGAAGACCTATAAGCCACTCTAAACACCTTCGCAGAAGCATACGAGAAGTTCGGCCTCTCATTGACCATCGAGAAAACCACAGTGCTCTTCCAATAGGCACCAGCTAATCCCTCTGCAATGCCAGGAATACAGCTTAATGGTGTAACATTAGAAAACATTGACCATTTCCTCTACCTTGGCAGCCACCTCTCCACAAAAGTCAACATTGACACTGAAATACAACACCGCCTGAGCTCTGCGAGCGCAGCATTTTTCAGAATGAAGCAGAGAGTGTTTGATGACCGGGACATCCGTAGAGATACCAAGGTGCTTGTTTATAAAGCCATTGTCCTCCCAACCCTGCTCTATGCCTGCGAAACGTGGACGGTCTACAGACATCACACCAAACTCCTGGAGCGTTTCCATCAGCATTGCCTCAGAAAAATCCTGCAAATCTCTTGGGAAGACAGGCAGACAAATGTCAGCATGCTGGAAGAAGCAAAGACCACCAACATTGAAGCGATGCTCCTACGCCATCAACTCCGCTGGACTGGCCACGTTGTCCGAATGCCCAATCACCGTCTCCCAAAGCAGTTACTCTACTCCGAATTCAAGAACGGGAAACGTAATGTTGGTGGGCAGGAAAAGAGATTTAAAGATGGACTTAAAAACTGTGGCATAGACACTGACAACTGAGAAGGACAAGACTGATTCTGACTAGTGAAGAAAAAAAAGTGACGACATCTTCAATGCTGCTGAAAATTTAATGATAGATTTAACTGGGAGTGAACCTGACAAGTTGATAGACTTGGAGGGTGGGCTGAAACACCAGGCTTACCCAGTCAATACCATGATTCATTGGGAACAAGAAGCAATGTCTCCCATGTCCTGATCCAACACCCTAGACACTATATCACATTGGCTTTGTCACCAGTCCATATTCACATTCATGTATGAGGAATTCCCCACTACATTCCTTTCCAATGTGTCACTCTCAATAGGGAACATTTTGAGTACAAAGAGCAGAGCATTTACTTCTGGTAAAATGAACAGAATAAGGAGAAGGCCATTCATAGATGCATAGAGCAGGTTGGTTACTTTCATTTCCCACATGCTTTGGAAAGGGTTTTGATTTCAACTCCTATGTTTTTGAAAGAATTTTGGAGTGAGATGGGGAGATAAATGAACTGCTGCATATTGGGACTGTTTTGCAATGATTCTATGAAACCGTAACTCCAAGCTCTGCTATGAATTGCTCCACAGTGTGAACAGAAACAGAGCAATTTCAAGTCTTCATTCCATTGAGAATAGAGAAAAGATACAATATAGATGTCCAACATGAACATTGTTTCCCCCTAGAAGCCAAACCTTCGATGCCAATTTTAAGAATCCCAGCCAGTAATGTTGCCAATGTGACAAATGGAGAAAACAGTGTTACTTAAATCGTTGTGTGATCGACGCCCCCCCAGGACTTTGTAAAAGATAGTTCAAAAATCAAGGCTTTATGTCCTATATTTCATATATTTATAGCAGAAGGTAACTGAGATATTTTACTGTTTGCTGTGATTCCCTGCACAAAAGGTGTTTGACCTTTTAACCTGAGGCAAGAGATAACAACTCCCCTAATCCTTTCCTGAACCAGTGACTCACAAACAAAAGCACTCCCTTTTTTGTTTATCCAGACAAAAGAGTTAGCCAATTTTAAACCACATGCTTTACAATCTTGCCCTTATTTCTCACTGCTTATCTTTCTGCTTTTCCTGTATTCCCCTTGACACACATTTTCCAATATTATTTCCTTGTGCAATGTCTTTTCCTGTTTTGTTGCCAAGCCCAGTTGTAGATTTTCTCTTGTTTTAGAACTATTGACTGGGGAAGGAAACAATTAACTGAGTCGTTAGTTCGCAGGCAGAAGGCCCTTTATCAAAAGCTGGGCTTTGGAATGGGGGCTGACAAGAGGAAAAAGCCAAATGTTGTAGTTCGGACTGCGTGCAGACACGGAGAGGATCATCCAGAGGTCCTCTTGTGCCCTGAGCCATCATATATATATTGAAGGCTGTGGACATTCAAATGAAAACCCCCTTGTCTTTTCCCTTGGATTCTGGACTTTCCTATGAAACTTCATGAACTCATTCTGGACCTTTGGGTGGGTGGGAGTAGGCAATATGATTTCTGGTTCTATGAATGTATTCTATATATTTCTATATATCTCCCTTCCCAAAATGCCTCATATATGAACTTTTAAAATAGGAAATGTCACCTTGGCATGACCCCAGCATTTCGGCACATAATCACACACGCTTAAAGAGGTCTCAATCAAGGCATTTTGCATGAACAATAAGGAATGGCTGTTCCCTTGAACATCTGAGCTTGGCCACTCAAGGTAGAGTGCCTAGAGCAGGGGTCCCCAAACTAAGGCCCGGGGGCCGGATGCGGCCCTCCAAGGTCATTTACCTGGCCCCCGCCCTCATTTATAATATAATATTTTATATCCGTTTTAATAATATAATATATTGTATATACATATTATATTGATAATAATATTATTGTATTTATTTATTTATTTATTTATTTATTTATTTATTACAACATTTATATCCCGCCCTTCTCACCCAACAGGGGACTCAGGGCGGCTTACAATAAAACACACATATTAAACCTGTACAATACACTATAAATCAGTTAAAAATTAACTTACATAAACATTCATAAAACGCATTATAAAATACAGATAGGCGTGTTCAAGTTTAAAAGACTGAGTCTATACAATTTATACAATATAATGCTAATAATAATACCATATAATAATATTAATTATATGTTATATATTACATATAATATTACAGTATAGTGGTATAGTTCAATATAGTAATATATAATGCTAATATTGTGCTATGCTAATAATATAATATACTGTATGTACATACAGCTGCTCTGAGTTCCCTTCAGGGTGAAAAGGGTGGGATATAAGTGTAGTAAATAAATGTAGTAAATGAATAAATAAATAATTTTGGACTTAGGCTCGCCCAAAGTCTGAAATGACTTGAAGACACACAACAACAACAACAATCCTAATTAACCTGACTATCTCATTGGCCAGAAGCAGGCCCACACTTCCTATTGAAATCCTGATAGGTTTATGTTGGTTAAAATTATTTTCATTTTTAAATATTGTATTGTTCTTTCATTGTTATTGTTGTTGTTTTGCACTACTAATAAGATATGTGCAGTGTGCATAGGAATTTTTCCCCCCAAATGATAATTTGGCCCCTCAACAGTCTGAAGGATTGTGGTCTGAAGCCCTCTGCTTTAAAAGTTTGAGGACCCTTGGCCTAGAGTAAAACCCTCCGCCCTCGGAAAGTGGAGATTACCCAAAACCGCCTCACTCCTTTGTCTACACACCTAGCTGATTCCACTGTCAAAAGCCTCACCCATTTGTTTCAATATTCAGCCTTTAGGAAACCGGATTCTGGCGTTTCTGCCAGACACAGATGTATATTCCCACTTCTGCAGAACAATATTTGGTTGGCTTGAGAACCCCAGGGGATCTCGCTAGCCATTATTGTCCTCCATGAATCACTTAAACCCACCCAAAAAACCATCCCTGGTTCATTGTTTCCCGCCCGGCCTGCCTCCCTGCTCCTGACTGGCTGAGGGGCCAAACTGCCTCCCCCTCCCACTGTTAGCAACAACCAATCAGCGTGAGGCTGGTCTGAAGGGACGGCCGTAGGAAATCCAAAGTTGACGCCCTGTTTTTATGTTATAAAAAGTGTTGTAATGTGTTATGTGACATGGCTCCTTGACGAACGATCGTGGGTGTCATCCTTTTCAGCTGAACTGAATAAACAACTCGGTCTTCTTTCTTCACGTCTGAGGGTGAGATGTTGTAGCGAGAAACCTTGATCTTTAGCGGCTCTCCCCTTGCCAGGATCCTCGGACCCATGGCCGGGGGCTGGAGCTAGGGTTCCCTCCCAAAGAAGGGGACCCCCCAAAATCATAACTCGATATCAGTTTATGTAGTAAAGGAATTTTCAACAGGGTGCTGCCGGTTACTTGGTTGGATGATAAGCAGCCCTAGTTAAAATTCTCTCTCCTATACAAATCCTCAATATCAAAGATCTTCCTCCAATTTTGGGCCAACCAGTCTTGCCTGCTGTTGCCATTTCCTCATCTAGGCATTCAAAAAGGCCAGAAGTGGCACTGTAGTGAAAAAAATATAGGAGATAGGTGCTTTTTTAAAGGTTCTACTGGGATCGACTGAGATCCCATCTTCGGACACTCTACTCAGAGAAAGGAATGGTTAAGATGCAGTATGGACATTGATTCATTGATAACTCAGCCCAGCTTTTTAGAGTTGCCTTTTTGACTAAGGTTTCTAATGTAAAATTACATTTGGTAATTAAAGTACACATTGCTTCAGCTTTCATATACATACATATTGCCATATAGGAAACTGTCAAAACTAAGGTATTTCTACAAATTGCAAACCTAGCAACAGGGATATGTTTGCATATCCTTTCTGACATGGAAGTGATATCACTGTGCAAAATTCATCACATGTAAAAATCACACAAATACAAACACCCTTTGTGACATTTGGTATCATCTTTCATTTGGTGCTCTTGGAATTATAGAGTTTCCAGGTTGACCACACATTTAAGAGTTTCCAAAATTACCCCTTTTAATGGATTACATTTTGGACTCACCCAAAGGCAGGCAGAAACTAAGAAGGCAGGCTATGTTGAGTAGCAGGATAGCAGTCATCTTTACCGAACTAAGGCAGCAAAATGAAGATCACTCAGGGACAGTGGAGATTTCCCAGCTAGCGTTGTGAGTGAAAGAAGCACTGAGAAGCATTACTCTTGTGGAAATTCAGTTCAGGAAATAAGCATTTCCTTTGCCCCACCCTCCATCTGACTCATCCAAGGACCTGTTGATTTTGAATTTTCGGCCTTGCCCAAACAATGCCCCCCTACAAAAAGTGAGAGAGAGAGGTGTGAGAGAAAATAACACTTGAAGCTCTGGGGGGAATCTGTGCCAGGTTTAGCTGGCATAGATTATTGCTTTCCTTCGGATTCAATACCTAGTAAACCATAGATAAATATGTAAGCAGTTCAGTTTGATTTTGAACACATTTGAAGACTGTTTCAATCTCTGGAATTAACAGCTATGATCCAATTCCCTAGTACTTTGAGGACTGTATGTAAAAATAATTAACCAGCCCTTCTTAAGGAAACAAATCAGTTGAACGTTTATTTATAGTTGGCCCTCTGTATCGACAAGTTCTGCATCCATGGATTCAATCGACCACGGCTTGGGAAAAACATTACATTCCAAAAAAGCAAATGCTGCTTTTTCAACACACTATACTAGATACCTATCAGAAGAGAATTTGTTGTTTATTTGTTCAGTCACTTCCAACTCTTCGTGACCTCATGGACCAGCCCCCGCCAGAGCTTCCTGTCTGCCACTCCCAGCTCCTTCAAGGTCAAGCCAGTCATTTCAAGGATACCATCCATCCATCTTGCTCTTGGTCGGCCCCTCTTTCTTTTTCCTTCCATTTTCCCTAGCATCATTCTCTTCTCCAAACTTTCCTGTCTTCTCATGATGTGGCCAAAGTACTTCATCTTTGCCTCTAATATCCTTCCCTCCAGAGAGCCGCCGGGCATTATTTCCTCAAGTACAGACTGGTTGGATCTTCTTGCAGTCCAAGGCACTCTCAGAATTTTCCTCCAACACCACAGTTCAAATGCGTCTATCATCCTTCGCTTAGCCTTCCTCAGAAGAGAATACTGGAACCAAAAGCTTCCCCCCAGAATGATCAATCTTAAAATTTGTAGTTCTGAGTATTAAAAATTGCCACCAATGTATTGATTTAAATATTCAGAACAGCTTAGAATCATAATTTTTAAGAACTGAAATATAGGCAGTCCCCGAGTTACAAACATCCGACTCCTAGTTAAGAATGGGGTGAACCTACAGAAAGTGAGAAAAATCTGCCCATCAGAAGGGAATTCACTCCTGGAAGACATATCATGGGGAAAAGGCATCTCCACTGAAGCTTTCTCACCAACAAGCCATATTTTTCAAAATCCAATTATCAAAGGGACAGAAAGTGAGGTGAAATCTGACAGACAGCAAAACAAACACTATAGAGGTGTGTGTTCTCTCTCTCCCCCCCCCCCCCCTCTGGACCTGGACCTGGACCTGGATTTACACTTAAAAATGTACCTGTTCCGACCTACAAACAAATTCAGCTGGAGAACGAATCTAAGAACCTAACTTGCTCATAACTTGGGGACTGCCTATAATGCTTTTCAATCAAGGAAAACATTATTAGCACAATCACTTTGTATTCTGGCTCTAATCCTGTACTTTCAACAGCATCCCGATACAAACGAAATGAAGGGAATAAATGTTGGGTCTCATTTTCGGAGAAAGGCAGGATATGAACCAAATAAATAAAAAAGGAGGATAAGTCCGTTTCTCCCACTTTTTGATGAGTCCAGTTGCTGTAAAAGACACAGAGCTGGAATTCAAAGCACAAGTTCTAGCACAAGGGATACCAATTCTTTTGGGGGACATTTCACCTTAAAAAAACTCCACTGAATCCACAGTGAATTACTGTATGTACTCGTGTATGAGTTAGTATGAGTCATGTATTTGTTGAGAACAGGTTTTGGGGACAAAATTATAAGTTTTGATAGATAGTCTGGATACATTTTTTTCAATAAGAGTTGCAAACTGGGTAGATGCAGGGAATGCCAAGGATGTAGTGTATCTGGATTTCAGTAAGGCCTATGACAAGGTCCCTTATGACCTTCTGGCAAACAAACTAGTCAAATGTGGGCTAGGCAAAACTACGGTTAGGTGGATCTCTAATTGGCTAAGTAAACATCTTTATTAATGACTTAGATGAAGGGTTAGAAGGCATGATCATCAAGTTTGCAGACAACACCAAATTGGGAGGAATGGCCAATACTCCAGAAGACAAGAGCAGAATTCAAAATGATCTTGACAGATTAGAGAGATGGACTTTTTTTTCGTGTCAGGAGCAACTGGAGTTGCTTCTGGAGTGAGAGAATTGGCCGTCTGCAAGGACGTTGCCCAGGGGACACCCGGATGTTTTGACGTTTTTACCATCCTTGTGGGAGGCTTCTCTCATGTCCCCGCATGGAGCTGGAGCTGATAGAGGGAGCTCATCCACACTCTCCCCAGGTGGGATTCGAACCTGGCAGCTTTCAGGTCAGCAACCCAACCTTCAAGTCACTTAGTCCACTACGCCATCTGGGGGCTCCGAGAGATGGACTAAAACTTTTTTTTTCACACTTACTGCTGTAGAACCAGGCATCCCCCATATTGTATCTTTGCATTTCATTTTTTTTCTGCCTAAGTGGAGTATCTTGCATTTGTCCCTGTTGATTTTGTTAGTTTTAGAGAGATGGACTAAAACTAACAAAATCAACAGGGACAAATGCAAGATACTCCACTTAGGCAGAAAAAAAATGAAATGCAAAGATACAATATGGGGGATGCCTGGTTCTACAGCAGTAAGTGTGAAAAAGATCTTGGAGTTCTCATGGACAACAAATTAAACATGAGCCAACAATGTCATGTGGCAGCTAAAAAGTCGAATGAGATTTTGGCCTGCATCAATAAGGAGTATAGTGTCTAGATCCAAGGAAGTCAAGCTACCCCTCTATTCTGCCTTGGTCAGACCACACCTGGAATACTGTGTCCAATTCTGTGCATCGCAATTTAAGGAAGATGTTGAGAAAATGGAATGTATCCAGAGGAGGGCAACTAAAAAGATCAAGGGTCTGGAGAACAAGCCCTACGAGGAGTGACTTAAAGAACTGGGCATGTTTAGCCTGCAGAAGAGAAGGCTGAGAGAAGACATGACAGTCATATATAAATATGTGAGGGGAAATCATAGGGAGTAGGGAGAAAGCTTGTTTTTTCTGCCCTGGAGACTAGGATGCAGAACAGCTTCAAACTACAGGAAAGGAGATTCCACCTGAACATCAGGAAGAACTTCTTCACTGTGAGAGCTGTTCAGCAGTGGAACTCTCTGCCCTGGAGTGTGGTGGAGGCTCCTTCTTTGGAGACTTTTAAACAGAGGGCAGATGGCCATCTGTCGGGGGTGCTTTGAAAGCGATTTTCCCGCTTCGTGGCAGGGGGTTGGACTGGATGGCCCACAAGGTCTCTTCCAACTCTATGATCCTATGAAATCTAAGATGTTTCTGCAGCGAGAGAAAAGGAGCAAGATTGCACCAGGGAGGTGGCTGCCACCAATTTCCCATCCAAGTATTCAAAAAGCCCAGAAACAGCACAAAGATGGAGAGAAAAGAGGGATTAAGTACTTTTTTTAAGGTTCTCCGGGGCTGCACTAGGTTCTTCCTTTTGCCACTTTACTCACAGAATGGCATGGTTCCTTTATATGGGTTAAGGTACAGTATTCACAAAGATCCATGGATAAATAGACTCAGTTTTTGGGGTTGATTTTTTAATTAACATTTCTAAACTTACACATGAGGATATAGGGTACTTACTCTTTTCATAAGCACACTTGCACAACCTCTGCCCTACTGAGGAAAATACTGCACACCAGACACAATATGGTCCATTTGGCCTCATTAGACCTAGTTTTGCTATTTCTTCTTCATCATCTTGTTCTTCTTCTTATGTTTATTTATGTCCCACTTTATCTCTCCCGGAGGAGACTCAAAGCAGTTTACATTAAAAGTATGACATAATTTAAAATATACCAATATGCAAACATTGAAATAGAATTAAACAGTATTAAAAATTCAGTTAACATCCATTAAAACATGTTCAAAGCTAAAATCCACAGCATCCCCTGACATAATCTTAAAAACTTTCATCTTTAAAAGCCTGTCTGAATGAGGTTTTAGCCTCCTACCAGGACAGCAGGGAGGGAGCCATTCTGGTTTCCCTGGACAGAAAGGGAGTTCAAGAGTGGAGGGGCAGCCACCAAGAAGGAAGGCCCGCTCTCTCATTCCCACCAACAGAGCTTGAGATGAAGGTGGGACTGAGAAAAGGGCCTCTCCTCTTCAGGGCCCGCACGGGTTTGTACAAGGGGATGCACTCAGCCAAACAGCCCGGACCTGAACCTACTTAGCTCAGATCTGACAAATGGGGAGAGGCAAATTGGCGAAAATACTATAAAGCTTGATGAAACAGCTGATAGTTATATTGTGATTGTCATAAAAAGCCAGGCAGTCACAAACTGCACATACCTGTTCTCATAAGAACGAGGATCTTGTTTTGAAACTAAAGGCTTTAACAGATTTTCTCCCTTTATTTTTATACCGTACATACTGTACATACAGATGGGGGGGGGGGGCGGCGCTATTTATAAAAGGAAGTGACACAACATTTGAGCCTGTTCTGGGCAAATCCACAAATTCATCATCTTACATCTACTTCCATTTAAAAATATTGCAGTTGTTGGATGCCAACAAGCAATACAAGAAAAGCATTCTTCTTCTTCAAACAGGGACTTGATTAAATCTCTGTGAATTCCTGGTTCATTGTTTGGCTCTAAAAGAGTTTCCATTCAAAGGAAAATGGTAGCAAAACACCAGAAATTGAGACTGGCTTTGGTCCTCTGAAGAGCCGCAACATATTGTATGGTCTTCAGGACATCGGATCTGGCGATGGTGGTCCATGCCTTAGTTACCTCTAAATTGGATTATTGCAATACGCTCTACGTGGGGCTGCCCTTGAAGACGGCCCAAAAATTGCAATTAGTCCAGCGTTCAGCCAGACTTCTAACTGGAGCAAATTACAGGGTGCGTTCAACGCCACTGTTCAAGGAGCTCAATTGGCTGCCGTTTATTTTTCGAGCCCAATTCAAGATGCAGGTGATCACCTACAAAGTCCTAAACGGTTTGGGACCCACCTACCTTCGTGACCGCATTTCCCCCTATGAACCTACGCTCGTCGGGGGAGGCCCTCCTCTCGATCCCACCACCCTCGCAGTCACAGGGAGAGGGCCTTCTCCATCATGGCCCCTCGGCTCTGGAACCCTCTTCCCAGGGAGATCAGGCAGGCCCCTACCCTCCTTACTTTTCAGAAGAGTCTGAAAACCTGGCTCTTCCTACAGGCCTTTGGCGATTGACTTCCACAGCAAAGGATTGACCATTTTTATTTTTACCGCACTTTATTCTTTTAGCCGGCCATAGTCCCCTTTGTTTATGCCTTCCCCAGCACTTTAATGGTTTTGTATCGTCCTCTCCCCGACTGTATCTGATACTACTAGCACTTTTATGGCCCAGTTTTTAGGAGCCAATCCAGGATTTTATCAAGCATGTTTATTTTATATGATTTTATTTGTTTTATGACTTGCTTTATTGTTGATTTGTTTTATTGTTGTGTTTTATATTGTCTGTTTTGCCTGGGCTTGGCCCCATGTAAGCCGCCCCGAGTACCCTTGGGGAGATGGGGCGGGGTATAAAAATAAAATTATTATGATTATCATTATATTGTTAACCATCAAAAACACTGGACAGTAAAATTATGAAACACTGGGCTGTGACTTGGAGTTAAATTTGTCAGGAAACAAGCTTTTCAGTGATAAACCCAAACATCCCCAGCCCACTGTGGTTTTCAACTTTCCCCCTCAACAGCAGAAGCACTCAGTGCTAGGCTCTGTTAACTTGAGCTTGAAGAGCTACTTTTTGCAACACCTACTTGTTTACTCTGTTACAATAACCCATGTTTACTCTGTTACAATAACCCATGAAAAGAAAGGGCAGGATATAAATAAAGGTTTATTATTGTTGTTGTTGTTACTGTAAAATTGGGGCCACAGTGGCACAGTGGGTTAAACCACTGTGCTGCAGAACTTGATGACTGAAAGGTCGGTGGTCTGAATCACAGAGCTGGGTGAGCTCCTGTTGCTAGCCCCAGCTTCTGCCAACCAGTTTGAAAACATGCAAATGTAAGATCAATAGGTACCACTTCGGCAGGAAGGTAACAGCGCTCCATTCAATCATGCAATCATGACCTTGGAAATGTCTACAGACAATGCCGGCTCTTTGGTTTAGAAATGGAGATTAGCACCCCCCCCCCCCCCCCCCGAGTTGGACTTGACTAAACTTAATGTCAAGGGGAAACCTTTACCTTTAGTTACTGTATGTACTCATGTATAAGTCTATAAATGTTAATAAAAAGCAATGATTGGAAACAAACAGGTGTGATCAGAGAAAACTGCTCTTGCGTTTTCCGAAATACATTAAACAAATGCAGAGTATTATCATTTTCCCTTTCCTCATATCTTTACTTGGGACAATCCCACCATTTCAGGTCTACACATCAATTTAAAGCACTGAGAAGAAGAGCTATACCAAATGACAGACAGTAGACAAGTCAGTTTTAATGTACATATAAGAAAAACACTATACTAGTTGGTGTGTGTGGAACAGGAAGTAACACTACGCAGGCAGCTGCTGGTGGGCATAGTTCATCTTTGACACAAACCCTATGGGAAGTCGCTGTAGGGCAACCGGAAGGGGTACAGTGCGGTATACCGAGTGTCATGCCACAACAATTTTTTTTCCAAGAAGGAGACTGTATCCAAGGTGAGCACAAGGGTCTCATACTTCAACATGCTATGTACATTCAGACCTATTGCAAGAAAGAAAAAAGTGGTTAGGGTGAATCTTGTGTGAAAAATGACTGCAAAAATACAAGTAGCAACAAAAAACATGGCCCTTTCTAGGAAGTTCTGTTCTGTGTGGAAACTATCTGCCAATATGCACATCTAAGAAGGATGGAACTGTATTAAGGAGTTAGAAACAGGAAATCCCTAGGCCAAACTTTCTGGATGGCTTTTCATTAATCAAACTAGAAAGATAAGGAAAGAGGAAGGAAATGACCTGCAACTGGGGCTGTCTGAGAAGGTGGCATACACCTATGATAAAGCTGAGGTAAAATCATCAGGGACGGAAGCCATTTGTGAATGAGGATTCTTTCTGGTATTTTTAAGTAGTGGTAAATAAAGTCCCTCCAGATGTCTGCATGCAACACCCATCATATTGTGCCACTGGCTCTGCAAGGGCTGATGAGATACGATGGACATTGCATTCCAACTAGGTTTTTTAAAATTCAGGTTGATTTGGACAATTTATAACACCACAAAATTATGCATTCCCCACTTTTACTTTATAAGGACCGACGTCATAATGCAGTCAACTGTGCTCTCCACTTAGATTAAGGTGGACAACTGCGTAAGGGCTAGGGACCATTTTATATGTACCACAGTGAATATAAATGCACTTGAACAGATATGATACCACTTCCAACCACCATTTTAGCCAATTTTTAGAAGTGTTTTACAGAGTTGATGGGGAGGATCACAGGAAGGAAATTGCTGTGTTTGGAACCTCCTGGGGGCAACAAATGCTCCAAATTCAGCTTGAATTTTTAAAAAAATTAGTCTGGGAACTAATGCAGCTGGCAGCAAGATTCACAGTACAAGCTGAGTATTCTTTATACAAATTCCAAAATACTCCAAAATCCAAAATTGTTCACATGGGTGGCTGAGACAGTGACACCTTTGCTTTCTGATGAATGTTTTAAAAATGCAAGATTAATAAAACTGTATAAAATTATCATAAGGCTATGTATATAAAGTGTGTATTAAACATAAATTAATTTTGTGTTTAGACTTTGATCCTATCTCCAATGTACTATACTATGTATATGTACTATACATATATGCAAATACAGGTATTCCAGAATACCAAAAATATCCAAAATATTCCTGTTCCAAATAATTTCAGGATATAGATACAAAATGTAACAGTAACCACTTTGTTGAAGAACAAAAGAAAGGATTCCTTATTTTGTTGGTTCTTTGTGGAATATGACTTTTTCTTCATGTCTGCATGTTTTTTCCTGTTAAGATGATGCTGGGATGAGCAAAGCTTTGAGGCAATCAAGGATGACACAATACAAAGAAATGAACAGGAACAAGAATGGGTCATCATTCTTGCAAAACAAACCTTGATGCTGCCTGGGAGAGACAGAGACAGGGAGGAGTGCTTGCCCAGGACGGATTAAACATAATGCCCAACTTTAGCATGCTAGAGGAGTCACCTTTCTAGAGATTCCTGGCCACCCCAATGTACCCGTTTCCTCCACTCACCTGTGATGGGCAATATGGTGATGGTTTTAAGATCATTTGCTGCAGACTTGATATTTTCAGGAATTTCATTGCTGGAAGCCACAAAAAAGTGTTATTTATAAACGTGTTACAAGTTTATTCTGGTACAAATACCTTCCATTTTGGCTGGGTGATGTGTGTTGACTCTGATGACTATAATAATAATAACAACAACTTTTATTTATAACCCGCTCTATCTCACCAAGGGCAGTTTCCAAACAAAGTGGCAAACATTGAATACCATAATAAAAATAGAACAAAAAACATGCCAAATCAAACAATAAGAAATGACCCTAACTATTTCCTGCTCGAGTCTCTCCGAGAGGAGCATAGTCCAAGAGTGTGCTGCATTTCATTAGTGAAGAGACTCAGTCTTTTTGGTAAATACAGTAGAGTCTCACTTATCCAACATAAACGGGCCAGCAGAACGTTGGATAAGCGAATATGTTGGATAATGAGGAGAGATTAAGAAAAAGCCTATTAAACATCAAAATAGGTTATGATTTTACAAATTAAGCTCCAAAACATCACGTTTTACAACAAATTTGACAGAAAAAGTAGTTCAATACGCAGTAAAGCTATGTAGTAATTACTGTATTTACGAATTTAGCACCAAAATATCACGATATATTGAAAACATTGACCACAAAAAGGCATTGGATAATCCAGAACGTTGGATAAGCGAGTGTTGGATAAGTGAGACTCTACTGTATTCCCTTTTGGTTCTATAGGGCTGGATGTGCCACTTTATTGCAGAAAGCATCAAAAAGACTAATGCTACTTGCAGTCTCATGGAACTGTAAGCCAGTTCTTATAGATTGGAATCAGCTTCAGAACAGTTAAAAAACCTCAGCTTATACTACATATGATTGACATTTTCACAAACTCATTGAATTGCTCATGCAATTTCAGGATCTGAATATTACCTTCATCACTAAGATGAAGAGCCCATCAAATGCACTTTATTGGGAAACTCAATTTTCAAGTCCATGCAGTTATATGATGCCAAGCATGGTGCCAAGGGAAACTGTATGTCCTGCCCCCCACCTCTCCCCAGACTTATAACCAAGCAGAATCTGTATACCTGCACAAGTAGGAGTTGCACATAACAACGCCATGGCATTTATTCATGAAGTAAAGTCATCCCTCTGTATCCATGGATTAAACCATGCACAGCTTGAACATATTTTTTTTAAAAACCAAAAAGGATATTTTAATTTTGCTCATTTATACAAGGGACACCATTTTATCATATCATTCTATATAATGAGACTTTATTTCTACAGTTTTGGTATCCATGATGGATCCTGCAACCATACACCAATACTGTATATATGAAGGGCACAGTGTACATAATGGAAACTTGTTCTAAGGCATGTAGAAACATAAGAAGCGGATATAATCAATCTAAGTGATCAGCTCAGGTCAGAGTTTTCCAAGACATGTTCTTGAGCATACAGTGAGATCACAGGGGCAGACATGATGGGTGTCTGGTGCTAAATGCACCAAGCATGATGCCCAGAATACACTCAACACTTTCTTTTGGCTCAATTCAAGGTTGCAGCAGGGAACTTTGTTGGCCATCATTAATATTCTCGTTTAGGTTCCGAAATAATCTGCCAAACTCCAAGATTCTCTAGAAGACAACTGGAAAACTATGCATTTGGGCAAAAATGATTGTAAGCTAGTAGGCTACTCTAGATCTTCGTAATGCATTAGAATGCATTGGTCCAACAAAAAATGCTTCATTCTCATTCTAAATCTAAGCAAACCCAAAGCTTGAATATCTCAGAAGCACCATTCTTGCCCCACAAAGTGGAACAATTGTTGAAGGTCTCTCTCCTCAAGCATCTCCCTTATGCCACTGATAAAAACTCACACATGTACAAACAGCACAGATGTTCCCCAGTGCCTGTAGCGGGCCAAGTCCATGAGATATTGGGGATCGGAGGTTGGGATCTCTAGAGAGTCTACGACATGGAGATTGTCCTACAGACGTGGGGAAAATAGAGAATGAACAGTACTATGAACACAGTGTAAGCCAGGAAATCACTCTGCTCATCTCTTACAACCTATATAGCTCTATAGCAGTGGCTCCCAACCTTTGGGCCTCCAGGTGTTTTGGACTTCAGCTCCCACAGTTCCTAACAGCTTGCAAGCTGGCTGGGATTTCTGGAAGTTGAAATCCAAAACACCTGAGGCCCAAAGGTTGAGAACCACTGCTTTATAGTTTGAATTTATCAGAACCTGGAAAAATTCACTCTTGAACTGTATGTGTTATGATTGAGCCTCATGGCTCTGTTTCTGACAGACGTGGGCGTAAGACTCCTCGAGAGTCAGATACTCTCGAGGAGCGAGAGAGAAAAAGACTGCGAGACATATTTGCAGCACCATCTGACGAAGAGTCTTTCGAAGGGTTTACGGAGAGAATGGAGGAGGGACTGGTTAGCTCAGAGGAGGATGAGATGGATTGGACTCGGGTAAGGGAGGAATTGGGTGCCACTGGCCATGATGGGACAGAAGATGAATGGGGACCTTCAGGATTAGACCCATGGCTTAGCTGGAGGGATGGGACGGGATCCACAGCTGGAGATGCTGTTGGGCGTAGTCAGAGGTGTTCCAGCTCTGACGAGGAAAGTGATGAGGAAACGCCCGGGTTAAGGAGGACAGCTGACAGTGATGAAGATTTGTAACTGGCATAAAATGGGGCTTGGGAGCAATTGCAAATTGCGTCGGGCAAGGTAATCTGGGCAAACGCTTGGGATCCGTGTGTGTGTGGGACGCTTCCCTGAAGACTTGTGTACTTTCCTGTGCTGAGACGTAAGTTGATTGGAATCCAGGGTCAGACGGCGGGAGGGATTGTGTGGGCATTTGTTTGTGCAAACCTGTGCTTACTCTTATTAGCTTGACCTTCCGTCGTCTTCTTGACGGACGCCATCTCCTGCTTTGAGAACTCGGACTGAACTGACCACGGCTTGTCTTCCCCCCTTCTTGGACTTGGAAAAACTACAAACGTCTGCTTCTGGCTTTGATCTACGGAACGGAACTGGTCTACTCTACTGCTAAAATCCCTGGCTGATTTGTTCGTGTTGGAATCCTGTCTGCTGTGTGTGTGTGTGGGAGCGACGCAAGTTACTCTAAACACAGTGTTGGCAGCAGAGAGGAATCTGCTGCCAATTAGTTGCATTCTTTGTATCTTTTGTTCTTTGGCTTTCGTTTTGTTTATACCCAGGCTGAAGAAAGCAGTTTGTTTTTACCCGGATTAAACTCCGGTTTAATCCGGTTTATCTTTTGAACATTTACTTTTGCCCCTTTTTGCTCCTAAAGGCAAAAATTGCCTGGCCCTTGTGTTTTACGGGCATTTTTGAGTTCTGTAATCTAATAAACTCTGTTACTTTGAATCTTGTGGCGTTCTGTCCTTGACAGATTGCCCGACGCCCATAAAAGGTTTATTGCAGCAATAAACCCGTCAGGAAGACGATGGATGAGTTAAGGGTCAAATTAGACCAATTGCAAACGGCTTTTACCGTTAGCCAAACAGCTCATGCCGTGAAAGGACATGTTTTGACTCCTGAACGCTTTGACGGAACCAGGTGCAAGTTGCCAACCTTTTTGGCACAAGTGGAGCTTTATTTTTCTCAGCTCAGTGCTCATGCTTTTCCTACAGACACTAGCAAGGTGGCCTTTATTTTGAGTTTGTTGACCGGTCCCGCAGGACAATGGGCCACTAATTTAATTTTGGGAAATGACCCAGTCAAGGACAATTTGAATAATTTCAAAAAGTTGTTAACTGATACTTTTGGGGATCCTCTCCGCACGGAGAACGCTGGGTGGGCTTTGTATCGGTTGAAACAGGGAAAGGGGACTGTTTTGGATTACTTAAATAAGTTTAACCTGTATCGCCACCAGCTGGATTGGGGGGAAAATGCATTCATGCTTTTATTTACTGCCGGGTTAAGTGATATGCTCCAGGATGAATTAGCACGCTTGGAGCCGGCTGAAAGCTGGGACGCCTTAGTAGCTAAGGTGCTGCGTTTAGACGCAAGGTTCGAGGCTCGTAAACATTCAAAAGCAATGTGTGCGCCACCCATGCATGTAACCAGGGCACCTGTGGTGATGGGGGAAGAGCCCATGGAGCTTGGGGTCTTTAAAAAGCTGTCTACAGAGGAAAAGAGCCGTAGGAGGCAGCTGGGCTTGTGTTTGTACTGTGGGAATGCTGGGCATTTTGCCAAAAATTGTAATGTGAAACCTTCCCAGCTTTCGGGAAAAGGCCAGCCCTAGTGCGACGTGAGTCCAACGCACTAGGGCTCCTCAAGCAGTCAACTGAGGGGAGGAAGCATGTTTTCGTACCCATTACATTATCTGTTGGGGGAAGGGAACTTGTTTCTACTTTGGCACTGCTGGACTCAGGGGCTACGGTCTCTTATGTAGATATTGAGTTTGCTAAGAAGCATGGCATTCCTAGAGTGCGCAAGGCATGCGACGTGTGGGTGGAAGGAGCAGATGGGAGACTGCTGGAGACTGGGGTGGTTAACCAGGAAACCTCAGCAGTAACGTGGGAGGTGCAGGGAGTAACGGGAACGTTTGTGTGGGATATTACGAGCTTGCCTAGATATGATGTGATCCTGGGGATGGATTGGCTAGCTGTAGTAAACCCACAAGTAGATTGGGCAACACGTAAAGTGATCTTAAAGAGGCAGGATTGTTGCACTTTAAATGTTACTCATTCTGATATGGAGGGAGTGCCTGCTGAGTATGGGGAGTTCTCTGATGTATTTTGTAAAAGAGAAGCGGACAAATTACCACCGCACAGGCCATATGATTGCGCCATCAAGTTGGCAGAAGGTGCGAAACTGCCAGCAGGGAGGCTGTATGCCTTGACTGTACCGGAAAGGCAAGCTTTGCGGGAGTTTCTAGATGAAAATTTAGCCAAGGGGTTTATTCGCCCATCTAGTTCTCCAACTGCGGCACCAGTATTCTTTGTAGCCAAAAAGACTGGGGAACTTAGGCTGGTCTGCGACTATCGGATCCTAAACAAATACACCATTCGGGATAGGTACCCGCTCCCTTTAATCTCGGAACTGTTATCAAGGGTGCAAGGGGCTAAGGTCTTTACCAAGCTTGACCTGCGGGGGGCCTATAACTTAATCCGTATACGGGAAGGGGATGAATGGAAGACGGCATTTAACACGTGTTTCGGATGCCACGAGTTCCGAGTCATGCCTTTTGGGCTTTGTAATGCTCCTGCGGTCTTCCAGAGGTTCATGAACGATGTGTTCAGGGACCTAATTGACCAATTTTTAGTGATTTATTTGGATGATATCTTGATTTTTTCTAAGGACGAGAAAGAACATCGTCAACATGTCAAGCAGGTTCTGCACCGACTGCGGGCTAATGGGCTTTTCGCCAAGGCTTCCAAGTGCGTCTTTCATGTGCCTGAAGTGGAGTTCCTAGGTCATGTAGTGTCAGGTAGGGAACTTAAAATGGACCCACATAAGGTTGACGCCGTCAACTCATGGCAGGAGCTGAGGACTAAGAAGGATGTACAAAGGTTCTTAGGTTTCGCTAATTACTACCGGGAGTTTATTCCGAATTTTGCAAAGCTCACGGTACCTTTGACGCAGCTTCTGCGCAAGAAACAGCCATTTGTGTGGGGGCGGGAAGCTCACGAGGCGTTTCTACAACTTAAGTCTAGTTTTCAATCGGACAACATACTAACCCATCCTGATGTTGACAAACCGTTCGTGGTAGAAGCGGACGCTTCTAGCTACGCGTTGGGGGCTGTATTGTCTCAGAAGGATTCCTCAGGGACCTTGCGTCCCTGTGGATTTTACTCGCGGCAACTAACACCCTTCGAGCAGAACTATACCATATGGGAGAAGGAGTTGTTGGCGATTAAGGTGGCGTTTGAGGTGTGGCGGCACTGGCTTGAAGGGGCACGGCACCAGATCGTGGTCAGGTCTGATCATAAGAACTTAGAGCACTTGCAAACAGCAAAGAAGTTAAACCAGCGTCAAATCCGCTGGGCTTTATTTTTCTCCAGGTTTAACTTCAAGGTGCAGTTCGTGGAGGGGAAGGCAAACTTGCGGGCCGATGCTTTATCCCGCAAGCCAGAATTTAAGACCAATGAGCAGGTAGTATGTCAGACCATCTTGCCTACTGCCTCGCTGTGTGTTGTAGATAATGAGCTCGGGTTACATGACCAGATCCTTGAGGCTCAGAAAGATGATGTGTGGACACAGGAGCAACTGATGCTGCTCTCAGCAGGTAACCGTACTATACTGCCGCATCTCCAAGATCAAGACGGGGTATTGGTGCGTAGGGGGCAGGTTTACGTACCAGTGGGGGCCCTCAGGTTGGAGGTGATTAGAGCCCACCATGACGAACCCATGGCTGGGCACTTTGGCAGGTTCAAGACCGTACAGCTTATCACCAGGAGCTACTGGTGGCCAAAGATGCGGCAAGACATTCTGCGCTTTTGTGACAGCTGCGCCGTTTGCCAGCAGAGTAAGACGCCTGTTGGGCGCCCTAGAGGGTTGTTGTCGTCTCTACCTGTTCCGGAGAGGCCATGGCAAATCATTTCCATGGATTTTATTTCAGATTTGCCTAAGTCTGGGGGTTATACTTGTATTTGGGTGGTGGTGGATTTATTTAGTAAACTGGCTCATTTTATTCCTTGTTCAACCATTCCGGCGGCCCCTACGTTGGCCTTACTATTTACTAAGCACATCTATCGCTTGCACGGAGCACCCGAGGTGATTATTTCAGATAGGGCTCCGCAATTTGTGTCACGCTTTTGGAAACACTTCCATGAGTGCTTGGGGACCAAGTTAAACGTTTCTTCAGCCTTTCATCCGCAAACGGATGGACAGTCGGAACGGGTTAATGGGCTCTTAGAGCAGTATCTGCGTTGTTTTTGCTTGGATCAACCCACGGCTTGGGTGAAGTGGCTACCGGTGGCGGAGTTTGCTTACAACAATGCGGTGCACACGTCTAGTCAGCATACGCCGTTTGAACTAACTTATGGTTTTCACCCACGGGGAGGTGTGGCGCCGTCGACCAATGTGGTCTCTTCGGACCCTGTGTACCGCTCTTCGGAAATGGCTGCACTGCATGATGTTGCCCGTCGCTTACTGTTGGAAGCTAAGGCAACGCAGAAGACTCAGGCTGACCGCCACAGGCAGGCAGGGGAGGAGTTGGAAGAAGGGGATTTGGTGTGGTTATCTTCCAAACATATTAAACAGGCTGGGGGAAAGTTTGCGCCTCGGTATTTGGGTCCCTTTCCTATCGTTAAAAAGATTTCTTCTGTTGCGTTTCGTTTGCGTTTACCGTCTAGTTTAAAGGTCCATCCAGTCTTTCATCGTTCGCTGTTGAAACTTGATACCTCTAGTCGTCGTGGTGCTATAGCGGAGGGTATCACTGCCACTTCTCCGCCATCGGGGGAGGAGGCCTTTGTGAGAGGGGATAGTGTTATGATTGAGCCTCATGGCTCTGTTTCTGACAGACGTGGGCGTAAGACTCCTCGAGAGTCAGATACTCTCGAGGAGCGAGAGAGAAAAAGACTGCGAGACATATTTGCAGCACCATCTGACGAAGAGTCTTTCGAAGGGTTTACGGAGAGAATGGAGGAGGGACTGGTTAGCTCAGAGGAGGATGAGATGGATTGGACTCGGGTAAGGGAGGAATTGGGTGCCACTGGCCATGATGGGACAGAAGATGAATGGGGACCTTCAGGATTAGACCCATGGCTTAGCTGGAGGGATGGGACGGGATCCACAGCTGGAGATGCTGTTGGGCGTAGTCAGAGGTGTTCCAGCTCTGACGAGGAAAGTGATGAGGAAACGCCCGGGTTAAGGAGGACAGCTGACAGTGATGAAGATTTGTAACTGGCATAAAATGGGGCTTGGGAGCAATTGCAAATTGCGTCGGGCAAGGTAATCTGGGCAAACGCTTGGGATCCGTGTGTGTGTGGGACGCTTCCCTGAAGACTTGTGTACTTTCCTGTGCTGAGACGTAAGTTGATTGGAATCCAGGGTCAGACGGCGGGAGGGATTGTGTGGGCATTTGTTTGTGCAAACCTGTGCTTACTCTTATTAGCTTGACCTTCCGTCGTCTTCTTGACGGACGCCATCTCCTGCTTTGAGAACTCGGACTGAACTGACCACGGCTTGTCTTCCCCCCTTCTTGGACTTGGAAAAACTACAAACGTCTGCTTCTGGCTTTGATCTACGGAACGGAACTGGTCTACTCTACTGCTAAAATCCCTGGCTGATTTGTTCGTGTTGGAATCCTGTCTGCTGTGTGTGTGTGTGGGAGCGACGCAAGTTACTCTAAACACAGTGTTGGCAGCAGAGAGGAATCTGCTGCCAATTAGTTGCATTCTTTGTATCTTTTGTTCTTTGGCTTTCGTTTTGTTTATACCCAGGCTGAAGAAAGCAGTTTGTTTTTACCCGGATTAAACTCCGGTTTAATCCGGTTTATCTTTTGAACATTTACTTTTGCCCCTTTTTGCTCCTAAAGGCAAAAATTGCCTGGCCCTTGTGTTTTACGGGCATTTTTGAGTTCTGTAATCTAATAAACTCTGTTACTTTGAATCTTGTGGCGTTCTGTCCTTGACAGTATGGCAGATTCTTGAATCTGTACACCAAAAAGTAACATTTTCAGGCTTTGGAATACTGTCTTCCCGTCAGATATATTTGCAAGGAGTTATAATTATAAGTTGCTGTCACTTCTCTGCATTCATTGGATTCGGAGCACAGAATCCATACAAAAGTGGGAAAACATGGATTTTTAAACCTGAGAGAACACCTCTGTATGAATCTCTAGCTCCTCCACTACAGCTCAATGGTCACCTTCTGCTGGAAGCTGACCACAGAATTATACTGAAGGAACTAAAAATCCCTAAAGAAGAGACTTTAATCAAATCCGCAAAAGACAAAACATGCAAGTGCAGAATGATTACTACACTACTGTCATAGGAATTATCTGCATATACTGTAGATCCAGTGGAGAACAATTTATTAACATGTAATAATATCAGTGAAAAGAACATCAATTTCTACTTTAAATTATTGATTTAACAATCATGCCTACTATTCATTACAAGAAAGAGAAATAGACATGAAAGGAAACAAATCTTTTCAGGCATTTACATGCATGTTGTTCTGGAAGGGTTTTAAGGCAATCAATCCATTTTAAAAAACAGAAACAATAGACCAGATACTTTAACATTTGATTCTATAGGACAGCAGTTCTCCACTTCTGGTGACCAGACTTCAGTTCCCAGCAGCCATAACCAGTAAGGCTAATAGTCAGGAATTCTGGGAATTGAAACATAAAATATCCAGAACACCAAAAGTTGAGAGCTGCTGCTGTTGGCTCAGTTGTGTATTAAAGCTATTATGGTGACAATCTACCAGATTGCTCTTGCTTTTACAGCATGAACCAAACCATCTTTGCAGGCACAAATGGTGAGGACTCAAGAGAGCCTTCTCCATGGGGCTCCCAAATTGTGGAACCTCCTTTCATAAGTTTGGTTGACCCCCTCCCCAGTCTTTTTCCGCCAGCAAGTGAAACTATTTTTATTTTAAATCTTGATTTATTTAGTTATGAAGCTACAGAATGTGTGTAAGTGATGTGCTTTTTAAATATTTTATTCGGAGCCCCCGATGGCGCAGCGTGTTAAAGCGCTGAGCTGCTGAACTTGCGGACCGAAAGGTCGCAGATTCGAATCCGGGGAGCGGAGAGAGCTCCGGCTGTTAGCCCCAGCTTCTGCCAATCTGGCAGTTTGAAAACATGTAAATGTGAGTAGATCAATAGATACCGCTCCGGTAAGAAGGTAACGGTGCTCCATGCAGTCATGCCAGCTACATGACCTTGGAATTGTCTACGGACAATGGCGGCTCTTCAGCTTAGAAATGGAAATGAGCACCAACCCTCAGAGTTGGACACGACTGGACATTAAGTCAGGGGAAAACCTTTACCTTTACCTAATATTTTATTATTTTCTTGAAAATATGCTTAAATGTGTTTTGACTATTTTAGCATGTTTAATTCCTTTTTAACTGTTTTAATTGTATATTTTTAAAAACTGTAAGCTGACTTTAATTCCATTCTGGGAAAATACAAGACATAAATACAATAAATAAACAAGATAGTTAAAGTAGGATTAAAGTGATATAACTCTGAATGCACCCTTGATTTTACCATGAGTCACCCTGACACTCATTTAGGGAGTAAAGTACGGCATCAAATTAAAATGCATTTGTCCACATATTTGCTTTGGCATCGCTCAAAAATAGCTGGGTAGATTTGGAAAGTGCGTCTGGAAGGTTATGACTGAAAAAGAGCTAATCGATGCAAAATCCAATTTTGCTGGAGCACCCCACTGTTTTCCTCAACAACGCTTAATACATCTAAGGCACTTATTCATAAATAATGCAGCTATAATTTTTTACTACAGTATGTGTACAAGACAGTCTGAATACAGTTCAGACAATTTTGTGCACAAAATATTCATTTTAGGGAGGTCACTAGTAGGGCACCACAGTAATCAAACAAATCAAAGATGAATACCTCTGCTACTTAGAAGAGTATATAATAAATTTGTTGACATGACTAAGCAAATGTGCCTCTGAATGAATTCACGGCTTGATGTCTGCTCTTAGCATTTGATATTCAGAAGTATATATGGTATTATCCCCAATACACATAAAGTACCCATGGTTTCATCTGCCAAAATATGCCTTTAGAATTTGCTAGGCCCTCCGGGTGATTCTATGGTACACTTAGGCTGGAAATTACCATAGAGTTGTTCTGGAGCACCTAGCAAATTCCTACAGAAGACGCCTTCTGGCAGAAGTTGTTTATTTCAATAAGGTTCTCTATTAACCCTAGTTTCCTGTTTCCACAGTAAGTTCAGAAACATATATCCAGCAGATAAAAATGTACTTTATAGACAGAAGATCCAGTTAGCTAATATAGTCTATAGCAGTGATTCCCAACCTTTGGTCCTCTAGGTGTTTGGAACTTCAGCTGCCACAATTCCAAACAGCTGGTAAGTTAGTTGGGATTTCTGGGAGTTGAAGTCCAAAACAACTGGAGGACCAAAGGTTGGGAACCACTGGTCTATAGTAATTCATATGCCTCTCTCTCCAACATTGTGCCTTTACATTTTTGGATTACAAGTCCTTGCTAGGCAGAGGGCAGAAAAGCTTACATTCCCACAATATTCGAGCAGCCATACCTGTGCCAACTTGACTGTCAGTGCCACCTTGAGGCCCTGGACCCTTACTTTCATGGGCAACATGTAGAAGTAGCTGGTGGGACCCCGTGGGCCATGGGCCACTCCCCCTGGAAGAAATGTAAGAAAGGAAAAAACATCAAAGGATGTTTCATTGGAACACACATTCTCTCTCTCTTATGTGCTGACAAAGTAAGTAAGTAAGTAAGTAAAAGTTTATTTGTATATCGCCCTCTCTCCCAAAAGGGACTCAGGGCGGTTTCCAATATAAAATCAGCATAAAATATTGTACAATAAAACACCGAAAACACTATAAAAATACAAAAAAGAAAAACCACATAACAATTGACTAAGACAATCACATAAACAGGAGCAGTATAATCACACAAATAACATATGAATCACAGAAGAAGAATATATAAAACAAAAACAAAAAACACTGGGATGGACGAGAGGATGGCCTAGAGGGGCCACTACAACTAAAGTGCAATGTGATATTCTCAGCTGCTTTGGGGCAGAGGAATAAGGTGCAGTGTTTCAAAGAATCAAGCATGGTGTTTGGAGATCATCTGTTGAAAGAAAACTCAAGAGCATTGCTTCAGGGCCCACATTTTAGCCATAAGGAGAAATAATATATAGTAGCTTACAAAATAATAAGCTAATATAGCTTACAAAAGATATATGCTCCATATTGTTATGAACAGACAGTCACTTACCACCACGCCATATTGGTGAACGGATACTGCCATGCCGGGCCCGTCCACTGCCTTTCTGTCTCCAGGGCTTCCTGCCACCACCACGAACCTCTGCACGTGTTTTCGTCTTGGCATAGCTCTGGAAAGTTAAACCAGGTCACAGATTATGCCTCGATTAGACACAGGCAATTATAATGTTGAATGAGGTTCGTGTTGGTTCAGTATTTCTCATAACTTTGTAAACAGTCAGCTTCCACATTCATTAAGGTTAGAAGCACGGGACCCTCACTAAAGCAGGGAAACTGTCTATTAAAAAAACACGTGCACCTTTTTTCCCTGAAGGAAACATCTCTCTAGGAATCACTGGGTCTTCCACTACAGGTTGACCAGAGTTGAGCTGAAGAAAATACAGTTCATTCTAGCAATCCCCTAGAACACATCTGTCAAACTCAAGGCCCTTGAACCAAATCTGGCCCACCATGTCATTTCATGTGGCCCTCCAAATGCTGGACTGCAACTCCTTTCTCTGGGGCTAAAACCAAATTCCAGCAGATACGAAAGACACACTGTAGTTAGAAAATGTATGCATGTACAAAATATAACTTCCTAAGAATCATTTTTTTGCGCCCTTCAGCAATCTGATTGAAAAGTCTACAGCTTGTCCCTTTCTAAATAACTTAATTCCCGACGTATTTTCCTAGCAACACTTAAAATACTCACAATTCTCTTGAAATTCCTCTGCCAAGTAGCCACTGTGTGCAGTATATCAATTCTGTGGACAAAGCAAACACAGAAATGCTGTGTTAGTATTATGTTTATTTATACCCCTCTTTTTCTCTCCACAAGGGAGACTCAAAGCAGCTTACATGAAAAGCATTTCAATATAATTTAAAATCCAAAAATTTACAAACATTAAACTAGAATTAAACATCAATGGTATTAGTTAAAAATTAAGAGCAAAAATCATTAACACTAACGTATTCAAAGCTAAGAGGATATCTGGGAAATGGGCAATGAAAAAGCAGCCCCAGAGATAGAAATAAATGAGATCAAAATATTCTGCAATTTAAACGCAAAGTTGTAATACAGTAGAGTCTCACTAATCCAAGCTAAACGGGTCGGCAGAAGCTTGGATATAAGCGAGTATCTTGGATAATAAGGAGGGATTAAGGAAAAGCCTATTAAACATCAAATTAGGTTATGATTTTACAAATTAAGCACCAAAACATCATGTTATACAACAAATTTGACAGAAAAAGTAGTTCAATATGCAGTAATGTTATGTTGTAATTACTGTATTTACAAATTTAGCACCAAAATATCATGATATATTGAAAACATTTACTACAAAAATGGCTTGGATTATCCAGAAGCTTGGATAAGCGAGGCTTGGATAAGTGAGACTCTACAGTATTGATGTCTCCTCACAATTTCCTTTCAAACAAAGAAGGGGAAGGAAGGGGAAGAGACTATCTTTCAGTTTGTTTGGGGTAGTCATTAATGTCACATTTCATCCTAACCTCTTGCCTTTGTTTTTATTTGCTGCCCTACCAGACTGGCTTGGCTCATAAAAACCACATGGAAAGCTCAAACACCTTTATTACCTGTCGAATTGGAGCAGAATTCATGTATTTTGATGCTCTGGTACATTTGAACAGGTCTAGCCTAGTCTGTAACATTGCCAGATGTTCACCCAGATATTTTTCATATAACTTTGTGACATAGTTTGGGAAACTTTGGACATCAACACCTTTTGGTATACAACTCATAACATTCCTTATTACTGGCCACACCAGCTTGGATTTCTGTGAATTGAAATCCAAATATCTAGAGGGCCAAAGTGTAATGAGCTCAATTTTAAGATCTCCCAAAATTTACCAATGCCAAGCATTACTCCATTTCTTTTCTGTCACATCTATGCCATCATTATTTCCTTGAAATTCTTGAATTCATACAAATTTATGACCCAAATCCTGTTATTAGTTCTGAACACAGTAAACTCATTGAATCAACAGGATTTACCTATGTGTTGACTCCCTCAATAACCGATTCAGTGGGTCTACTTTAGTTGGGACTGGCCAACAGGATGTCACTCTAGACTACTTTCTAATTCTTTTAAAATACAACCTTATTTTTATATATCTTAAGAAAGTCAGAAACCCAAACCCAACTTCAGTTCATACCGAGGCATCACTGCAAATACATCTGGATGTAGATCTGCCAAGCCCATATGCCTGGCATCGTAATGTTTCAGTGACTCCACCCAGGCCTGGACAGGTGCAAGGTGTTTGGGGATGGCAATGTTGCATGTCCGTAGGATCGGATTACTGGAGACTAGATCAGGCTGTAATTCTAAAAGGAAGCAAAAGAAACAACTCTGTAAATATTATTTTCTGTTACTACTACATAAAATCATCTTTATATCTTGCACGTATATGAAATGGCCAGCACTTATACAGATAGTCCCCAAGTTACAAACACCCTACTTACGAACGAGTCATAATTAAAAATGGGGGTGAGACAACAGGGAGAGAAATCTGCTTCTAGAAAAGGAAATTGACTTCTGGAAGAATTATCTTCCAGATAACACAGGTGTGTTAACACTTCCCTATGCTATCCAAGACTAAAACAAAATATTTTTTGCTTGGAGTTACTCTTGAAATATGTACCTGTTTCAACTTATATATTTTCCACTGGTCTAAACTCGGTGCCCCTGATGGCGCTGTGTGTTAAAGCGCTGAGCTGCTGAACTTGTGGACTGAAAGGTCGCAGGTTCGAATCTGGGGAGCCAAGTGAGCACCCACTGCAGTTCGAAAACATGCAAATGTGAGTAGATCAATAGGTACTACTCTGGTGGGAAGGTAACAGTGCTCCATGCTGGCCACATAACCTTGGAGGTGTCTACGGACAACGCTGGCTCTTCGGCTTAGAAATGGAGGTGAGCACCATCCCTCAGAGTCGGACACGACTGGACTTAATGTCAGGGGGAAACCTTTACCTTACATAAAGTGCCCTAAGAGTGCCATCCTATACATACAGATGGTGCATTCCCTTTTGAGAGCCCACAAAATATTTGCAGTGATGTGAAAAAATAAAGTGAAACTTTTTTTTCCAATCATGACATATCAGATTTAGAATACTTAATATATATCATCTATATCTATATCTATAATAAAAGTGAAAACCTGTATGTGTGCATGTGGCACGGGTGTCCGCTCACATAGACAGCCTCCGGCCTCCCCAAACAGGCTATAGTTTCCAGTGCTAAGGAGCCACTAAGTCACTCCTGTCCACTGACATTGCAGTTACAGTGAGTGCCATGAACATGTAGCCCAACCTCTGCCAGTGTCCTCCCCAAACACTACGGCCCACCACCCAAGGCATGCTTTCATTTCGGGACCATTTCATCCTAGACTTTGCATTTTCCTCCACCACAGGCAGGCATCCCAGGGTTTTCCATTCATGTGGAATTTACATGACCCCGCCTACTGCCCTTCCCTTTCAAATCTGTCTGCATAACAAACACAGCAGAACTGAGCAGCTTACTGGAGGAGTACTGTGACTCCTACTGGGATATCTAGAGTAGTTGTAGTTCACCTACATCCAGAATGCTATGAACCCAAACAATGATGGATCTGAACCAAATTTGCCATGCCCAGATTTGAATACTGGTGGGTTTTGAGAGGAATTGGCCTGGACATTTGGGAGTAGTAAATACTGGGGTTTATAGCTCACCTGCAATTGAACCCCACCGATGATGGACCAGAACCAAACTTGGCACACAGAGCCCCCATAACCAATATTGGACATGTTTGGGGAAAAGGGACTTATAGTTCACCTGGATCCAGAGAAACAGTCACCCCACCAACAATGGACCAGGACCAAACTTTGCACAAAGAA
Source organism: Anolis carolinensis (assembly GCF_035594765.1). Lineage (NCBI taxonomy): Eukaryota > Metazoa > Chordata > Lepidosauria > Squamata > Anolidae > Anolis > Anolis carolinensis. The sequence goes on from NC_085842.1 coordinate 187,912,047, forward strand.
GCCTCATGATCAACTGAACATACTACAGGGGTTTGTGGGAATGGGCCTTGATTTTAGGAGTTGTAGTTCACCTGTATCCAAAGAGCACTGAACCCAGCCAACGACGGATCTGCACCACACTTGGCACACAGACTCAACATAGCCTACTGTGGATACTGACAGATGTTTCGGGACAATTGCCCTGGGAATTTGGGAGTTGTAGTTCACCCGCATCCAGAGAGCACTGCAGCCAGGCAATGACCAGCCAATGACAGATCTGGACCACACTTGGTACAGACCCAAAATGACCAAATTTGAATACTGGCAGGGTTTGGGGAGGATTGACCCACGATTCCGGGAATTGTAGTTCACCCACTCCAAACTGAGAATACATAACATTCAAAGACAATTAATGCCTTTTTCAAATAACCCGGGCACTACCGGGTCCCCAAGCTAGTTATATACAGTATTCAGGTTGAATATCCTTTATCTATAATGCCTGAGATCAGAAGAGTTTTGTATCTTGGAATACCTACATCTGCATATAAATTCCACAATTAAAGATATCCTGTAGATGGGACTCCCATTTCATGGTTTAGACATCTTTCTCCATTCTTGAAGGTAAATTCTGCTATATTTTATTGTCCTTGGGCCATCTTTCAAGAAGTACTAAATGATCGGCTTAAGAGTTACATTAAAAACCCCTTAATTCTAATTTATTTTTATTGCAGTTCTTCCAAACATTCTAAAACACTTCAACAGCGTATATTTTGCTGTATTGTTTTTAAAATGAAGGCACTCAAAAATATTCATGCTTACATAAAAAACTCAACACATAACTGGATAGACATGTTCTACCACTACTTTCAAATACAACTTTAATTTTAGATCTCATTGGTATTAGATCAATTCCATATGCCACTCATTATTTTCATGATATCATACAATCATGGAGAACATAGTGAGAGAAAATTCTTACTACAAATTATTCCCAAAGCTAACACACATTTGTTGATATATTCAGAACAATGTTACATCATAAAACCAGAGAGTGCAATCAGCAATTAAGCTCAGTTACTTAACAGACTGAGGACCAGTGACTATCTCTCAGCCTCATCTTCCTTATAGGGATGTTGGGAGAAAGAGAGGACACTTGTGTCTAGATGTTCTTGGAGAAAAGGTGGGATAAATGCTGCAAATAATAAATAATGGTTTATAATATGAAAAGGACTCACCTCTTAAAGAAACTGTGCTAGAGTTGCTTAGAGTATCTGCCTGTTTTGACGACGTCATTGAAAAAAGCTTGGATGGAAAGCAGAATAAATATATGAAGTCACTAATCAACTCCAATACACTGGATTTACAAATAGGCTCAATCTAAGGATCTTTCTTCCAACTATTTGCAATGCTGTTCATATTAGGAACTGTCCAATGGAATATCAATGGAGTGCCACCTCTTTCTCATGATACTATGAACTCTCACTACCCCACATGAAACACAAAAGAAATTGCCTTCAAAATCATTTGTCCAATTATTACAATGACCTGCAAAACTGAGGGTCATAAAAGCTTTTTAAAGAAATGTATTGTGGTTTTATAGGAGTTTGGCCTTCTAAATCAAAAAATGACTTCTGATGTACTCCACCGTGTAGTTTTTTTCAGAACTGGCACTGACATTTTTATGTTGATAAGACGTGACATTTGACAAATGATGACATTTGGAGAATTGAATGTGATCAAGGCCCCTTCCACACAGCTGAATAAAATCCCACATTTTCTGCTTTGAAATGGAATATAAGGCAGTGTAGATTCAGATAACCCAGTTCAAAGCAGCCATCTACCTTGAAATTTGTGAAAAATCAGACAATGTGATTTTCTGGATGTGTTTTCTCATGTTGTCTCTCATAGTTGAGGTCTACCTATTACCCCAAGGCAGCGTTCTTGCACCAACCTTATTTAATATCTTCACGAACGATCAGCCACAACCACCACTCACAAAGAGCTTTATATATGCTGATGACCTTGGCCTTACAACACAAGCAAAAGATTTTGAAACAGTTGAAAAGCAACTCACCAATGCCTTGAAAGATCTCTCCAGCTACTACAAAGAGAACCACCTGAAGCCTAACCCTGCCAAGACACAAGTGTGTGCTTTCCACCTACGTAACCGCGAAGCCAACAGGAAACTGAAAGTTACTTGGGAAGGCCAAGAGCTCGAACACTGTTTCCATCCTAAATACCTTGGTGTCACCTTAGACCGAACACTGCATGAACGCCAAGCACAAAGTAGCTGCACGCAATAACATCCAGCGGAAACTGACTGGCAGCGCATGGGGTGCAGACCTACAAGTAATAAGAACATCAGCCCTGGCCTTGTCTTTCTCAACTGCTGAGTACACCTGTCCTGTTTGACACAAGTCTGCCCATGCAAAGCAGGTGGACATAGCACTGAATGAAACATGCAGAATCATCACGGGATGCCTTAAACCTACACCTGTTGATAAACTCTACAAGTTAGCTGGCATTGCCCCTCCTGACGTGTGACGAGAAGTTGCTGCTAACGGTGAGAGAAAAAAGGTTGAACATAGTGAAAGTCACCCACTGCATGGCTATCACCCTCCTCCCACCAGACTCAAATCAAGGAAGGGCTTCATGAGAACCACCACTCCTCTTGATGTTCCTCCAGCAGCAGCAAGGGTGTCTCTCTGGGCAGCTAAACCTGGCAATTCTAACTGGATGGCCCCCCACGAGGGTCTTCCTCCAGGGGCAAACCAAGAATGGGCAACTTGGAAGTCCCTGAACAGACTCAGAAGTGGAGTGGGCAGATCAAAAGACAACTTGGCAAGGTGGCACTACCTGGAGGAATCCTCCACCTTGTGTGACTGTGGAGCTGAACAAACAACTCAGCACATGTATGCTTGCCCACAATGCCCTGCCTCATGTACGGAGGAGGAGTTGTTTAAAGCTACAGACAATGCGGTTGCTGTTGCCCGCTTTTGGTCCAAAACTATTTAGTTGCTTGTGATTTCTTTTTTTTTCTTTTTTCCCCATTATTTGAAATGTATTTGTTGTACAATGCTTTTGACACGAAATAAATAAACCTATTATGTCAATTGCAGCCTCTCTCATCTTTTTAAGTGGGAGAACTTATACAATTGGTATCTGACTAAATACTCCCCCCCCCCCACTGTATTTTGCTTTTTGAATTCAGCAAGCATGCACAAAACTATTAACATGAGATATATTACACTAGGTAACAAAATTTACTTTCTGTTCCCGTTTTGAAAGTGTTATTTCCTGGTTTTAATTTTTTTAATGAATTAGCAATGGATTTTATTATTATTATTTAGTTCACAAATCACAATGCTGGCAGGTTTGTAGTTTGGTTTATTCCTTAGCCTTCCTGAAAAATAGTATGTTCATGATTACTGAATGGACAATTTAGTTTGCTCGTTATTTTTCATGAGTTATTTGATTACTAATCTAATAAAGAATATTAGGCCTGTGATTCATCTCAATGTAGCTCTTCTGATTTTATATATTAATATGGGTTTTTAGTTATTTTATGGCTTGTGCTATGATTTTGAAAGGCATTATAACAGTTTTGATGCTCTTGTAAGCAAGGTGTTCTTAAAAATTTTATCCACAAAAATATAGACATGATTCTTCTTGAATATGCATATACATTTGGACAATCAAACCAGAGTAGGGGTTGGGCCCTCAGTTCTTTCTAGCATAAAGAAGGATATAAAAATATTTCTGGATATTAACTGGCTGTAACTTCATTCTGGTGTCCCAGTTTTGATTAACTGCAACAAGTTGTGAGACTAGAAGTATAGAAGTTTTTATAAAAATAGAAAAAAGAAACTGGCGCAATCATGTGTGTGCATTAATTTAATTACACTGAAGAAATTAAAATGTATTAGATAAAATGAAGAATAGTTTGGGCATTTGGATAAAAGAGCAATGAACAAAGGAATTAAGGAAGTTTCTAGGGAAAGTGATAGCCTCACTAGAAAAGATGAAATTGCTATTGCCCTTTAAAATTGTCAGCCAGTATATTATTATAATTAAAGAGACTGAGGCATAAGTATTGCAGCACTTGATCCTGCTATGCCTGCACTTGGAATGATACAATTGGCAGTTGAGTACTTAGTTTGAGATGAAGGCAATATAAATGAGAAGTCAAATGATTAAAGTAGGGGTGGGCAACACACGACCTGCTGGGCCATTTTTCCCACTGTGTTTTTTTTTATTATAAAAATAATTCACAGTGTACAGTAGGGAGGTGGGGGAGGGAAGGTAGGATTTATTCATGTGATTGATAGTAATTTAATAGATTTATTTAAGAGATTTTAACAATGTCTGATAAATCATCCAAAAAAGGAGGGTGGTGAGGAGAGGAGGCAAGGAACCTTTTAAAACATTATATTGCATTATATTCAATTTTGATCTCTATTACTCTAACAATCATACACTACTTTAAACTTTGGAACGTCTGAATAAAATCACACATTATCTGCTTTGAGCTGGAATATATCGCAGTGTGGACGCAGGGGCCTTCCACAAAGCCATATAACCCAGAATATCAAGGCAGAAAATCCCACAATATCTGTTTGATCTGGGTTATCTGGGGGCCCTTCCACACAGTCATATAACCCAGAATATCAAGGCAGAAAATCCCACATTATCTGAGTGTGGATTGAGATAAGCCAGTTTAAAGCAGATATTGTGTGATCTGGGCATGAATATATTGCACAAGATTTTTCTAGCCTAAAATGATGCACTTTAATATATTGGGTTTATGGTTCCCGTCCTCTTGATCACTGGGAAACCCTGGCCCTTGAGCGCTCTAATTGGAGGTCAGCTGTGACCAGCAGTGCTGCGGAGTTCGAAGAGGCACGAATGGAGGGCTTAAGTGAGAAACGTGCCAAGAGGAAGGCGTGTCAAGCCAACCCTGACCGGGACCGCCTTCCTCCTGGAAACTGATGTCCTCATTGCAGGAGAACATGCAGATCAAGAATAGGTCTCTTCAGCCACCTAAGAACCCACCCCCAAGACACCAGAGATGGAAGACAATCGTGTTCAAACTATGAGGGATCGCCTAAGTAAGTAATTGGGGTTATGGTTCCTGTCCCCTTCATCAGGTTGTGTGTTATTTATTCTATAATTGTATTGTTTTACCTTGCTTAATAATGTGTTATTATGTTGCTATGTAATGTATGTGTTGTTTTTATGATTGGAAACCGCCCTGAGTCCTATTCAGGAGATAGGACGGTATATAAATAAAGTTTATTTATTTATTTATTTATTATTATTTTCTGCCTTGATATTCTGCGATATAGGGCTTTTTGGAAGGGCCCCAAGTTACCTGAGTCCACACTGCCATATATTCCAGTTCAAAGCAGCTAATGTGGGATTTTATTCAGCTGTGTGGAAGGGGCTATAGACGTTCCAAAGTTTAAAGTAGTGTATGAATGTTAGAGTAATAGAGATCAAAATTGAATGTAATGTTCAATGTGGATTCTATATAGCTGTGTGGAAGGGGCCTAAGTTCCAGGGCTGGGGGAAAAGGATAAGGGCACAAACACCCCATTTCGCCATGAACCCCACTAGGTGACCTTGAGAAAATCACACCATCTCATGTACACTGGACAACGAATGCAGTTTGACAGCACTTTAACGGCCACGGGTCAATACTGTGGGATCATGGGAGAGGTAGTTTTACAAGATCTGGAGCCTTCTCTTCTAAAGAGGGCTGTGCCTCACCAAATGACAACTCCCATTATCGTACAGCACTGATAAAGTGGCATCAAAGTTCATTAATTGGACGGTGTAGCGGCGCTCTTTGTCTTTGAAAACCAAGGTTGGGCTTGATGTTACTCCCCCCTCCCCTCTCTCCCAATCCTGATTTAGGGGTTCTCGAGACGCACTATCTGGGCTTGGATGTGCCTACATGGCGGCTACCCCTCCGGGCCATGGTTCCCTATCTTCGTCCTTTTCTTCTCACCCGCAGAGCAGCTCCTCGGCTCCCGGAGAACCCGACCCGGAGCATCGCTGCCTTTCCGCCGTCTCCGTCCCACAAACACCACGTAGGTTCCCAAGAGCTCTGCGACTTCCGGCTCTGGGAGGAAACGTCACGAGGCTTTCCCGCCTTCTGCTGACAGAACTCTTCAAAGAAGGGAGGGGCACACGCACTCGTTCAGCTCCACTCTGGAGGTACATTTCTACACGTTGTGGAAATAATGCAATTTAGCACCACTTTATTTGCTATGGAATCAGGGAGCGGTAGTTTGGTGTGGCACCAGTACTTTGGCAGAGAAGATCTTGTGACACTACACCACCCAGGATTGCATAGCACTGAGCCATAATGGCTCAAGTAATAACAAACTGCATTAACTGCTTTCTACAGTTAACCATATTTTTTGTGTGTGTCAGGAGCGACTTGCAAAACTGCAAGTCGCTTCTGGTGTGAAAGAATTGGCTGTCTGCAAGGAGGTTGCCCAGGGGATGCCCGGATGTTTTGATGTTTTTACCATCCTTGTGGAAGGCTTCTCTCATGTCCCTGCATGGAGCTGGAGCTGGAGCTGATAGAGGGAACTCATCCACACTCTCCCCAGCAACCTTCAGGTCAGCAACCTAGCCTTCAAGTCATCAGTCCTGCCAGCACAAGGTTTAACCCACTGCGTAACCAGTGGCTCTGTGATAACCAGTGATAACATCTGTGTGCATTCAGAAGAAGACCTACAAGCCACTCTAAACACCTTTGCAAAAGCATATGAGAAGCACGGCCTCTCATTGAACATCGAGAAAACCAAAGTGCTCTTCCAGCAGTAATTGGCCAATCCCTCTACAAGGCCAGAAATACAGCTTAACAGTGTAACATTAGAAAATGTTGACCATTTCCACTACCTTAGCAACCAACTTTCTACAAAAGTCAACATAGACAACAAAATACAACACCGCCTGAACTCTGCACGTGCAGCATTCTTCTGAATGAAGCAGAGAGTGAGGATCAGGACATCTGTAGGGATACCAAGGTGCTTATTTATAAAGCAATTGTCCTCCCAACCCTGTTATATGCCTGAGAAAAGTGGACTGTCAACAGATGTCACACACGACTCCTGAAACAATTTCATCAGCGTTGTCACTGAAAAATCCTGCAAATCTCTTGGGAAGACAGGTGGACAAATGTCAGCATGTGGACAGCAAAGCATTGAAGCGATGCTCCTTTGCCATCAACTCCACTGGACTGGCCACATTGTCTGAATCACCGTCTCCCAAAGCAGTTGCTATACTCCCAACTCAAGAACTGAAAATGTGGACAGGAAAAGAAATTTAAGGATGGGCTTAAAGCTAACCTCAAAAACTGTGGCATAGACACTGAGGACTGGGAAACCCTGGCCTTTGAGCATTCTAACTGGAGGTCAGCTGTGATCCGCAGTGCTGCAAAATTAAAAAAACAAAAACAAATGGAGGGCAAAAAGGAGAAACATGCCAAGAGGAAGGTGCATCAAGCCAACCCTGACCCTGGCCTTCCGTCTGGAAACAGATGTCCTCACGGTGGAAGAATACGCTAGTCAAGAATAGGGCTCCACAGCCACCTACACATCCACCACCAAGACACTACACTTGGAGGGCCATCATACTCAGACAATGAGGGATCGCCTGAGTAAGTAAGCATTTTGCAGTGTTCAGATGTACCCTTAGGACTCTTAGGGCCCTTCCAAACAGGCCCTATGTCCCAGGATCTGATCCCAGGTTTTCTGCTTTAAACTGTATTATATGAGTATGCGCTGCCAGATACTCTGAGATAAACAAGAATCGTGGAATAAGATCCTGGAATATAGGCTGTGTCTGGAAGGGCCCTAGGTTATCTGAGTCCACATAGCCATATAACCCAGAATATCAAGACAGACAATCCACAATATCTGCTTTGAACTGGGTTATCTGAATGCACACTGCCATATAATCCAGTTCAATGTGGATTGCATACAGCTGTGTGGACAGGGCCTCATATAATCCAGTTTAATGCAGAAAATCTGGGATAAGATCCTGTGATTTTAGGGCCAGTCTAGAAGGACCCATCTATATATATAAAAGAGTGATGGCATCACGGCAGCGGACAAAACAACAAAAGTAAACACCCCACAACCTCGAAAATTGACATCACAACCCCATATCCATGCCTCTAGGTTGATACAACAAAAAGAAAAGAAAAACAAAGTCCTAATTAGAGGGAGAGGAATAATTGTTTTTATCCAATTGCTGCCAGTTAGAAGGCTAAGCTCTGCTCACTTGGTCTCCTAGCAACCCACTCAGCCCAGGGGACCCTTTACCTTAACTACCACCAGTTCCTCAATACTTTATTTCCCATAACACCATACTTCGCCACAGCAACGCGTGGCTGGGCACAGCTAGTAGAATAATAGAATAATAGAGTTGGAAGACACCACATGGGCCATCAAGTCCAACCCCCTTCTATTTGCGGTCTTAATATTGTCTTAATTCCTTTGCCTGCGGTCTGGTTACTGCACTGCTAGAAATTTGGCGTCTGAAGGAAAAATCCAGGGGTGGCAGAACGAGTATTGTGGGTCAATGCCCTGATTTTGCCCTTCTCAGATGTATCCCTGCTAATAGCACTGTATAGTTTGAGTTATATGGTAGTGTAGATGGAAAGGAAGAAGTAGGAAGCAAAAGCAGGCATGTTTTCTGTGATCCTGGAAACTAAAGGGCCTTTCACACAGCCATATAACCCAGAATATCAAGGCAGATAATCCACAATATCTGCTTTGACTGGATTGTCCGAGGACTCTTCTACCCATTTGTATAAAATCTACATTGAACTGGATTATATGGCAGTTTGGACTCATAATCCTGTTCAAAGCAGATATTGTGGGTTAGCTGCCTTGATGTTCTGGGTTATATGGCTGTGTGGAAGGGCCCTGAGTCCACACTGCCATATAACCCAGTTCAATGTGGATTTTATACAGCTGTGTGGAAGGGGCCTAGGACTTGGAGCAATGAGTTCAAATGACAGGAAAAGAGATTCCACCTGAACACTAGGGGGCTTCCACACAGCCATATAACCAAGAATATCAAGGCAGGAAATCCCACAATATCTGCTTTGAACTGGGTTATCTGAGTCCACACTGCCATATATTCCAGTTCAGAGCAGAAAATGTGGGATTTTATTCAGCTGTGTGGAAGGGGCCTAGGAAGAACTTCTTGACCCTGAGAGATGTTCAACAATAGAATTCTCTGCCTCGGAGTGTGGTGGAAGATCCTTCTTTAACATAAAGACATTATGTCTAGTCGTGTCCGACTGGGGGTTGGTGCTCATCGCCATTTCTAAGCTGAAGAGCCGGCATTGTCCGTAGACACCTCCAAGGTCATGTGGCTGGCATGATTGCATTGAGTGCTGTTACCTTCCCATCAGAGTGGTACCTATTGATCTACTCACAGTGGCATATTTTCAAACTACTAGGTTGGCAGAAGCTGGAAATTAACTCCGGGAGCTCACCCTGCTCCCTGGATTTAAATTGGTGACCTTTTGGTCAGCAAATTCAACAGCCCAGTGGTTTAACCCGCTATGCCAGTGGGGGCCTTCTTTAGAGGCCTTTAAATAGAGGCTGGGTTTGCTTGGGTTCTGTTTGACTGTGTTTTCCTGCATGGCAAAATGGGGTTGGACTAGATGGTCCATGTGGTCTCTTCCAACTCCATAATTTTATGACCGTAGAGAAGGGCTTTACTGAAGTAGCTCTGATTCTATGCCACAATTCATGATGCCCTTTTCATGGGTTATTATTGGGATGAATGTGTCATGTTATTGCTGCAAATGTCACTTCCCCTTTCCACATTGTTGGCTGTCACTTGTAGGAGGCATGGGAATGTTTACTATGATCACATCATACATCTATCACAAGGGGCCACCTGATGCCCCATCTTCACTGCCATATAATGCACTTTGAGAATGCAGTTGAACTGCACTGTATGAGTCTACACTGCCATATAATCCAGTTTATTGTAGTTAAATTGCATCCTGAAATGGTATTATATGGTAGTGTAGATGGGCTGGAGAGTTGTATGTTGTGCAACCCTGTAACACTCAATTTGGATCTATCTAAAGCAAACCACACCAAACTACACAAAAATACATTTCCCTACTGTTCCATTATGCTTAATGTTGCATTTCCATTCCCCTCTTTTACTGCTCTGATAAAGGCTGGGCCTATAGTGCCAAATAATATAGTTTGAATTGCATTATATGGGTCTGCACTGACTATACAGTGCAGTTCAAACTGCATTATTTGACAGTGTAGAACCTGCCTTAGCAACTCTAATATTCTGTGTGAACAATATATTTTTTAAATGAAATGTTTGGAAAAGTTTTAGTTGTCAAAGTTGATATCTCCATCATTCTAAACTTTTCAAAACTTTTGAAATAACACACAAACCTACCAGACTTCATGTGCATACATTCTCTGCCATGGCTCCATGCGATGGAATCCTGGGATTTATCGTTGGTGAAACATTGTTTGGCAGGAGTTGTAAAACTACAACTCCTGGATTCCATAGCATTGAGCAATGACAGTTAAAGTGTTAAATTACATTATTCCACACTGGCCCCATCTACACTGCCCTATAATGCAGTTTCATTATATTCATAAAGCAGTTTAACTGGATTGAATTATATTATATGAATCTACACTGCCATGTATAATGCAGTTCAATGCAGTTAAACTGCACTATGAAACCGTTATAGGGCAACTAGCTGTGCCCGGCCACACGTTGCTGTGGCTGATGGGAATCATTTGTTGACCAGGTGGAATAGCAGTGAATAGCCTTGCAGCCTTAAAGTCTGGGTGTTTTCTCCTTATGTGAATCCTTGTTTGGTGAGGTGGAATACAATGGAATAGGTTTGCTGCTTGGAAGTCTGGGTACTTGCGTTGTAGGGAAATGGTTTTTAGCCCATTTGAATTGTACTGAATAGCCTCGCTGTTTCAAAGACTGACTGCTTTCTACATAGGGGCATCCTGTCTTGGGCAGGCTGAATGAGACAGAGTAGCCTCATGGCTTGAAACCCTGAGGGTGTACTATGAAGGGGAAATGTTGCTTGGTTAGATAGAACAGCACTGAATAGCCTTGCTGTTTGGAAGCCTGGTTGCTTCCTGGCTGGGGGAATCCTTTGTTGGGAGGTGTTAGCTGGCCCTGGTTGTTTCCTTTCTGGAATTCCCATTTTCAGAGTGTTGTTCTTTATTGAATGTCCTGATTTTAGAGATTCTATTGTTCTGTATTATTACACCACAGTAATTGTAGATATGATACTTGTTGCCTGAGAGTACAGGCAAGCGGCCCCTCTTTTCAATCCTGGGAAGAGAGACAGAGGCCCAGGCAGCTGAGCTTGGAAGGCAGGGCCTGCCTTCGCCTCTGGAGGCCTCCATCTAAAATAAACAAAAGAAATAAACATTGCGGCCTGGCGGCCTCCCTCCTGGCGGGAGACAGAGGTGGCTCTTGGGGGGGGGGGAAGGTTCGCGCTCCGGCTCTCTCATGGCTGGGGCTGCCCTGAGGCCTGCGGGGCACGGAGGAGACTGCGGTGGTCTTTGTGGGGGGGCGCCTTTCTGGAAGCTCCCCCCCCTGCCTTCGCCTCTGCAGGCCTCAACATCCAAAAAAAAGAAAAAGAAAAGAAAAGAAAAGAAACCTTGGGGCCTCGCGGCCTCCCTCCGGCTTGTGGGAGGCTGAGGTGGCTCTTGGGGGGGGGGGGGCGGCCTCCCTCTGGCCTGTGGCGCATGGAGGAGGCCGCAGTGGCTCTTCGCAGGGGGGGGGAATTGTTCCACGCCTGCTCGGGCCCCTGACAATTTTGACTCCGCGGCCCCGCCGCGTGGAGGCCCCTCCTCCTCCGACCACCATGGGGCCTTCCAGCCAGGCTGAGGGCTGGGGTTTTAAGGCCCCGTGGGGTTTTTTGACGGGATTTTTTGTTGTATCAACCTAGAGGCGTGGATTATGGGCTGTGTTGTCAAATTTCGAGGTTGGGGGTCCTTTAGTTTAGTTGTTTTGCTCGGTGCCGCGATTCCATCACTCTTCTATATATATAAAAGAGTGATGGCATCATGGCAATTCACAAAACAACAAAATACAGGCCCCCCAACCTCAAAATTTGACAACACAACCCATCATCCACGCCTCAAGGTTGATACAACAAAAAGAAAAGAAAAATAAAGTCCTAATTAGAGGGAGAGCAATAATTTTTTTATCCAATTGCTGCCAGTTTAGAGGGCTAATCTCTGCCCACTTGGTTGCCTAGCAACCAGCCAAGGGACAGCCAGGTTTCAGTTAGGGGACAGGCAGACTTAGGCTTCACTTAGACTTCTTCCACAGATTATCTAATTTGCACTGGATTATATGGCAGTGTAGACTCAAGGCCCTTCCACACAGCTATATAACCCATTTATAATCTTATATTATCTGCTTTGCACTGGATTATCTTGACTCCACACTGCCATATAATCCACTTCAGTGGGCATTTTATACATCTGTGAAGAAGGGGCCTCATATCATCCAGTTCTAAGCAGATAATATAAGATTATCAATATAGAGTAGAGTCTCACTTATCCAACGTAAACAGGCCGGCAGGATAAGTGAATATGTTGGATAATAAGAAGGGATTCAGGAAAAGCCAATTAAACATCAAATTAGGTAATCGTTATACAAATTAAGCACCAAAACATATTATACAACAAATTTGACAGAAAAAGTAGTTCCATGCGCAGTAATGCTATGTAGTATTTACAGTAGAGTCTCACTTATCCAACACTCGCTTATCCAACGTTCTGGATTATCCAACGCATTTTTGTAGTCAAAGCTTTCAATATATCGTGATATTTTGGTGCTAAATTCATAAATACAATAATTACTACATAGCATTACTGTGTATTGAACTACTTTTTCTTCCAAATTTGTTGTCTAACATGATGTTTTGGTCCTTAATTTGTGAAATCATAACTTAATTTGATGTTTAATAGGCTTATCCTTAATCCCTCCTTATTATCCAACATATTCGCTTATCCAACATTCTGCCGGCCCATTTATGTTGGATAAGTGAGACTCTACTGTACTGTATTTACAAATTTACCACTAAAATATCACAATGAATTTAAAACACTGACTACAAAAACATTGAATTATGAAAAGGCAGACTGCGTTGTATAAGCGAATGTTGGATAAGTGAGATTCTTCTTTAATATGAAATAATTACTGGGATAGAATAATGCAGAACAATATAATCTCTAAAACCAGGACAGTAAATAAACAGGGGAATTCCACACAGGAAACAATCGGGGCCAGCTAACACCTCCCAACAAAGTATTCCCATCATCAAAGTCTGGCAAATCCTCTGTTTTCTCAGGGCCACAGACAGTAGAAGCACATAAAATATCGCAAACAACACCACTCTGAAAACAAGGGAATTCCAAACAGGAAACAATCAGGGCCAGCTAACACCTCCCAACAAAAAATTCACTCAGGGAGGAAACAGCCAGGCTTTAAAGCTGCAAGGCCATTACATCCTAATCATTTTTCCTAATTGCAGCATTCATACTTGCCTCCAACAAACAAAAAAACAACCAATCAGAAATATTGTATATTCACAACCTTTAGGAAATAATATCCCCTGATGGCGCAGCGTGTTAAAGCGCTGAGCTGCTGAACTTCTGGACTGAAAGGCCACAGGTTTGAATTGGGGGAGCGGAGAGAGCCCCCACTGTTAGCTCCAGCTTCTGCCAACCCAGAAGTTCAAAAACATGCAAATGTGAGTGCATCAATTGGTACTGCTCCAGCGGGAAGGTAACGCCGCTCCATGCAGTCATCCCACATGACCTTGGAGGAGTCTACGGACAACGCCGGCTCTTCGGCTTAGAAATGGAGATGAGCACCAACCCCCAGAGTCAGACATGACTGGACTTAATGTCAGGGGAAATCCTTTACCCTTTACCTTAACTACCACCAATTCCTCAATACTTTATTTCCCAGACCACCAGACTTCGCCACAGCAGCGCGTGGCCGGGCACAGCTAGTTTATATATATAGATGTAGATGGGGCTTGGCCTTAGAAAACCCCATGAAATTCATGGGGTCGCCCAAGTCAACAGACAACTTGAGGGCACACAGACACGCACAATTGGTTATTGAAGGCGCACAGACACACACAATTGGGTGATCTTGCCCAAGTCACACACTCTCAGCTTCAGAAGAAAACAACAGCAGATCCCCTCTGAACAAATCTTGCCAAGAAAACCCCTGAAGGTTACTATAAATTGAAAAGGGCTTGAAGGCAGACAGACAACAATAAAGCAATGCTGCATCAAAGAACCAGCAGAGGGCAATGCAGTCTTATTTATACACTGGCAAGCAGAAGAGCTTATTGGAAGTTATCTTTCTTTTTCCCTAGGAGCCCCGGTGGCAAAGTGCGTTAAAGCACTGAGTTGGAGACCGAAAGGTACCAGGTTCAAACCCCGGGAGCACCAACCCCCAGAGTCAGACATGAAACTTTACCTTTTACCTTAAGTAGAAAAAGAAACTGAACAGTACAAATATCTGGATTTTGTATTGTCAAAAATGCCAGCCACAGATCCAGGTGAAGCATCAGGAGAAAATGCTGCCAGAACATGGCCATACAGCCTAGAAACCAAACACAACAATGGATTTTTCCATTGGATAATGCTCTTCTTGCATACATGAAGTCGCCTAGTTTTATACACATCATACCCTTAGGTTGAGAGATAGTGACAAGTCCAAGGCAATCAAAATCAAGAGCTGTATTGGGAGAAGGAAAAAAAACCCAAGCAAAACAAAAAGTCACCATGAGATCCGAAATTTAGGAATGCGTAAAATATCTGTTGGATCACTAAATGTTAGAAGTTGAAGGAAGGAGGGGTTAATTGGGATTAGAAAAGGACAGGGGAAATGGTTCTGGAGTAAAAGCACATTTTTGTTCATTGTCTCTGTAGGCCAGGGGTCCTCAAACTTTTTAAGTGAAGGGCCGATTCACAGTCCCTCAGAGTGTTGGGGGGCCAGACTATGATGAAATACTCCAAAATTAGGATTGTTTTTGTGTGCCTTCCAAGTCATTTCAGACGTAGGTCAACCCTAAGTCTAAAGTTTAGGACAGAGGCCAGGTCAATGACCTTGGAGGTCCATGGGCCTTAGTTTGGGGACCCCTGATCTAGACGATCTCATAAGACCATAGGTAAGCAAAGAGACCTCCAAAGACCATCTAGATGATCTCATCAGACCATCAGAAGCCCATAGATAAGGAAAGGAACCTCAAAGACCACCTAGATGGTTTCATAAGACCATAGGTAAGGAAAGAAGCCTCCAAAGGCCATCTAGACAATCTCATAAAACCATAGGTAAGGAAAGGGACCTCCAAAAGCCATCTAGATGGTCTCATAAGGCCGTAGCTAAGCAAAGAGACCTTCAAAGACTATCTAGACAATCTCATAAGACCATAGGTAAGCAAAGAGACCTCCAAAAACCAGCTAGACTTAGGTCAACCCTAAGTCTAAAGTTTAAGACAGGGGCCAGGTCAATGACCTCGGCGGGCCGCATCCGGCCCCCGGGCCTTAGTTTGGAGACCCCTGCTGTAGGCAGATTGGTTTGCCATATGGAAATTGCAGATGCAGAGAAGAAGGAAGTTTAGATCTGCAACTTCTCTCTTCTTTGCAGACAAAAGCAGTCAGTGTTGTCAAAGGCTTCCATGGCCGGATTCACTGGGTTACTGTGAGTTTTCCGGGCTGTATGTCCATGTTCCAGAAGCATTCTCTCCTGATGTTTTGCCCACATCTATGGCAGGCATCCTCAGAGGCTGTGTAAGGGATATCATATTACCACTCCATTATATATAATGGGATTTTTTAATCCATAGAACCAAGCCTTGTAAGCAAATGCAGTTTGTGTTCTGTTTTAGAAGAGGAGAAACTGCAACCAGACACTAGATACTCAAAAGAATAGTCCAAACATACTGGATCTGGATACCAGCAGATATCAAGATTTCTTATCCTAAGGCACTGCCATATAATGTAGTTTGCATTATATAGCAGTGTAGATGGGTCCTAAAGCAGCATCCCAAAAGATCTTGTTGGTGTTAACTGTCTACCCTTCAAAGAGAACTTTTTCAATGCTGACACCTCTTTGAAGAATTAAGAAAATCTCATTATAAATATAATTAAAGGATGTAATACGAACTAATCACAAGCAATAGTGATAAGTTATAATATCAATGGTAATAGTGGTAATAATACTGCATTTTCAAAAAATTAAGTGTTTTGTTCCCACACTTTTTTTGGTTCGTATTGGGGCATTCTTGTTTCCAGCTGACTGGAAACAAGAACTTGGTGACACAACACCTTCTTACTTAATAATTCCAAACAAACACTCATGTGACTTCCTTTCTTTCCATCCTCTGCCTTTTTGACCTAAGATACTACCTAATTTACATGTGGTGTTTTTTCTCACAGGAAGATATTTGTTAAGGTCAATGGAAGAATCAGTGGATTTAGCAAATGATCCTGTTGATGCCCTTCTCTTGGTATCAGATGGTTTTGACTTATTAATGCCATTGTTTTTAAGCCTGCTCCATATTATTCCAGGCAAAAAAATTTCCATCTAGGCAACCCTTGAATATCTATCTATATTTTTGTTGGTCTTCTAATGCTTTAAAATGGCATTTTCAAATAGGACTGTTCATGTATACAACCAATCTTCCATTACTGTCTTTTCAATTAAGTCAATTCCTAGAGGCTGTCGCGCAAGCTACCTACCAGGCCTAAACGAAGAATCGCTAAATCAGCTACAGGAATATCTCAGACTATTTCAAGAGAATCCATACAGCGATGAGACTATAGCAGCAGGCTAAAAACTATCTACAGCCTTAGCTAATGCTAAGAAAGGCCGATGGATAGAGCTGCTTGAGAATCTTGATATGTCCAAGAGTAGCCGAAAAGCCTGGCAATTGCTGAGACGCCTGGATAGTGACCCTCTGGTCAACTATGGACACGCAAACGTGACACCAGACCAGATAGCTCACCAGCTAATTCAGAATGGGAAAACCAACCGCAGCAGAGTAAAGATGAAAATCAACAGGCTGCCATAACTTGAAACCTACCAGTTGTCTTCTCCTCTAAACCTGAAAGAACTCAGAGAAGCCATCAAGCGATGTAAGACTAGTAAGGCATCTGGCCTAGATGACTTAATGATGGAGCAAATCAAACACTTGGGGCCCAAAGCTGAAAACTGGCTTTTGAAATTCTACAATCAATGCTTGGCACACAAACAGATTCCCAGACCAAGGAGAAAACTAAGATCATTGCCATTTTAAAACCTGGTAAAGATGCCTCCAATTCCAGGAACTATCAACCAATCTCCCTCTTATGTCATCTATATAAAGTCTATGAGAGGATGCTATTAAATCAATTAGGACCTGTCATTGAACCTAAGCTTATTGCACAACAAGCAGGTTTCAGACCAGGGAAAAACTGTACAGGTCAAATTCTCCATCTAACTGAGCATATAGAGGAAGGCTATGAGAAAGGCTGCATAACAAGAACAGTTTTGACGGACATTACGGCAGCCTATGACACGGTGCAACATAGAAAAATGCTGCATAAAGTTTACGATATCACCCGGGACTTTGACTTTACAAAAACTGTCCAGACCCTCTTAGAAAACCGCAGCTTCTATGTGGAGTTTCAGGGCCGGAAAAGTAGATGGAGGAGACAAAAGAATGGTTTGGCCCAAGGCAGTGTTCTTGCACAGACCTTATTTAACATCTTCACAAACGATCAGCCACAACCACCACTCACAAAGAGCTTTAAATATGCTGATGACCTGGGCCTAACAACACAAGTGAAAGATTTTGAAACAGTTGAAATCCAACTCACTAATTCCTTGAAAGATCTCTCCAGCTACTACAAAGAGAACCACCTGAAGCCTAACCCTGTCAAGTCACAAGTGTGTGCTTTCCACCTACGTAACCGTGAAGCCAACAGGAAACTGAAAGTTACCTGGGAAGGCCAAGAGCTCGAACACTGTTTCCATCCTAAATACCTTGGTGTCACCTTAAATCGAACACTATGAACACCAAGCACGAAGTAGCTGCATGCAACAACATCCTGCGGAAACTTACTGGCAGCGCATGGGGTGCAGACCCACAAGTAATAAGAACATCAGCCCTGGCCTTGTCTTTCTCAACTGCTGAGTACACCTGTCCTGTTTGGCACAAGTCTGCCCATACGAAGCAGGTGGACATAGCACTGAACAAAACATGCAGAATAATCACAGGATGCCTTAAACCTACACCTGTTGATAAACTCTACAAGTTAGCTGGCATTGCCTCTCCTGACATGCGACAGGAAGTTGCTGCTAACGGTGAGAGAAATAAGATTGAACATTGTGAAAGCCACCCATTGCATGACTATCAGCCCCCCCCCCCCCCCCAGTAGACTCAAATCAAGGAAAAGCTTCATGAGAACCACCACTCCTCTTGATGTTCCTCCAGCAACAGCAAGGGCAGCTAAACCAGGCAATCCCAACTGGATGGCCCCCCATGAGGGTCTTCCTTCAGGGGCAAACCAAGAATGGGCAACTTGGAAGTCCCTGAACAGACTGAGAAGCAGAGTGGGCAGATCAAAAGACAACTTGGCAAGGTGGTACTACCTGGAGGAATCCTCCACCTTGTGTGACTGTGGAGCTGAACAAACAACTCTGCATATGTATGCTTGCCCACAATGCCCTGCCTCATGCACGGAGGAGGAGTTGTTTAAAGCCACAGACAATGCAGTCGCTGTTGCCCACTTTTGGTCTATTTAACTGCCTGTGATTTCCTTTATTTTATCACTTTTAAACTTATTTATTATGCAATGCTTTTGACCCGAAATAAATAAATAAATAAATAAATAAAGTCACATCTGACAAAGATTTAACTATAGAGTGGCATTGGGTAATCAAGAGATCCTAAGGCCACATCTGTACTGCCGTATAATCCAATGAAACTGCATTATGTGGTCAGTGTAGACTCATAGAATGCAGTTTAATTGCAGTGAACTGCATTTTGATGCTGGAACTAGCCTGCCAAATAATGTAGTTTCAGAATGATGTGCTACTGAACTGCATTGAACTGGATTATATGGCAGTGTAGACTTATATAATCCAGTTCAATACAGTTAAACAGTGTGTTGTCGAAGGCTTTCATGGCCGGTATCACAGGATTGTTGTATGTTTTCCGGGCTGTATGGCCATGTTCTAGAAGTATTCTCTCCTGACGTTTCGCCCACATCTATGGCAGGCATCCTCAGAGGTTGTGAGGATACCTTACAACTCTGAGGATGCCTGCCATAGATGTGGGCAAAACGTCAGGAGAGAATACTTCTAGAACATGGCCATACATCCTGGAAAACATACAACCCAGTTAAACAGCGTTCTGAAACTGTATTATTTGGCAGTGTTGATCCTGCATCATAATGCAGTTCAATGCAATTAAACTACATTCTGTGAATCTACACTGATCATATAATGAAGTTTCAATTGGGATTATATGGCAGTGTAGATGGGGCTCTAGAGCAGTGTTCCCTTGGGTAAAAAGACCATTTTTAATTCAGTTTTCCCACTTTCACAGTTTTTCCATGAGGGTCAGCAAATGTGGAGGGCTGATTATATTTCATTGTACTTTATGGGATATTTCATTGTGCTCCAAGGTAGAATAACCTGAGTCCCCCACGTTGGAAAAAGGATGGGATAGCACATTAATAAGGGAGTTTCACACAGTGAAACAGGGTGGATGGCAAAGAAAGCTAGTGATAAAATATATTGTTCAAAGGTTGACTGGGGTCCCTTCCATACAGCCATATAGCCCAGAATATCAAGGCAGAGAATCCCACAATATCTGCTTTGAATTGGGTTATCTGAATCCACACTGTAATATATTCCAGTTCAAAGCAGAAAATGTGGGATTTTATTCAGTTGTGTAGAAGAGAAATGGAACCTGGCGAGGAGTGTAATTCTGCCTAGTATGACATGGCTGTGTAGGCTGTCTCCAGCTGAGCTCTCAGGTACCTTGGCCTAGTCATTTTTATTGATGCTCACAGTGGGAAAGGCTCTGGACCTCTCCTATAACCACTAGGACTCCCTTGGAAGCAAATCCCCTTGATCCCATAATGACCAAGGCATCATGATTATCAACAGCTCAGGCATCACCTTAGTAGCAAGTACTGTGAAATCAGTTTCCATTTGTTTGGCCTGTAGATACAGACATATTTCTTGCCATTGTTTGACCAACAAGAAATTTGTTACCTGTGTCCCCTAAGTGGTAGATTATATTAATGAGAGGCTAAATGAGGGTGTAAAAATGCATCTTGCCCTTAAAGTAAAGTCAGACTTGGAGCATCTGTTACTGCCCTGACTGAATCTATTAATCTGCAAGGATATCTTCCGACCTCACCAGAAAGGCCAGGCAAAGCATCCTACTTCTCCTGACTTTGGGTGAGGAAAGAGAGAGCAGTGGGGCAAATCTGTCGCCCCACGTGCGACTCCCTCTTGCAATGCTTTTCCCATCACATGGGGAAAGTGTTGCCCTCACGGGAAGGCCCCGTGCTGGCTCCAATGAAAACGTCCTGTGTTGGGCCTACACCGGAAGCCACACGATGTCGTGTGATGTCCTGCATCAGCCTCCGTCCCCCAGATGGGGTGAAAGCATCCTAGGACGTTGATTTCACATTGTCTGATGAGGTTGTTCCTCTTTTCCTACTGCCTTCTACCTTCCTGCTGCCTTCTACTATAATTCCATCATCTTCTCCTACTCCTATCTTTGTCATTTCTAGTGAGTCAGGACTTCTTAAGATATGGCTAAAGTATGACATATTAATTCAATCATCTTGGCTTCTGAGGAAAGTTCAGGCTTGATTTTCTCTAGTACCCATAGATTTGTCTTTTTCCATAAAACTCTTCTTCAGTGTCACATCTCAAATGAATCGATTTCCTTCCTTTCAGCTTTTTTCACTGTCATAAAGTCATACTGTCATATTATCATACTGTCATACATAAAACTTGGAATGTGATAGTATGCACTATCCTAACTTTATTATTGAATGGTTTATCTTTACACTTCAGGATCCTGTTTAATTCCTTCCTTCCAAATCATAGACGTTTTGATTTCTTAACTGCAATTTCCATTCTGATTAATGACTCAGCCCAAGTATGGAAAATCTTGAAATATTTCAACAATTGCCAAGTCACAAATTCCCCCGATTTAAAAAAGGGTGTTGGACAAATTATTGGTCATGGAATTGCAAGTGTTCTTGGAGGATATTGTTCATGTGGATTCAATCAGTCCAGGTTCAGATCTGATTTTGGGATTTATTTGGTTGCCCTTTATTGAGATTATTTGATTCCTGGAATACTGTGTCCAGTTCTGGGCACCGCAATTGATGGGAGATGTTGACAAGCTGGAAAGTGTCCAGAGGAGGGCGACTAAAATGATCAAGGGTCTGGAGAACAAGCCCTATGAGGAGCGGCTGAAAGAGCCTGCAGAAGAGAAGGCTGAGAGGAGACATGATGGCCATGTATAAATATGTGAGGGGAAGTCATAGGAAGGAGGGTGCAAGCTTGTTTTCTGCTGCCCTGGAGACTAGGAACCAGAACAATGGCTTCAAACTACAGGAAAGGAGATTCCACCTGAACATTAGGAAGAACTTCCTCACTGTGAGAGAGAGCTGTTCAGCAGTGGAACTCTCTGCCTCGGAGTGTGGTGGAGGCTCCTTTGGAGGCTTTTAAGCAGAGGCTGGATGGCCATCTGTCGGGGGTGCTTTGAATGCGATTTTCCTGCTTCTTAGCAGGGGGTTGGATTGGATGGCCTGTGAAGTCTCTTCCAACTATATGATTCTAGGTGAAAATATTTTTACCAGTTTTTTAAAATCTCTATATATGTGTGTTTTAGATCCAATTATACTGTCAGCCCCCCACATTCATTGGCATTAGGGGCAGAAGACCATTGCCAAAGTAAAAAAAAAACTATTAATAAAAATGTATCTTTTAATTTGAGAGAACATCTCTCTAGGAATGTCTAAGTTGTACAGCACAACATGGAGTTTCACTGGAAAACTACCACCTCATCAGACAGGTAAAACTGCCTACACCAATTTCCTCCTCTCAGGGAGAGAGCCCACCGGCTCCCATCATATGACACTTATTTATTTATTTATTTATTTACTTACAGTATTTATATTTCACCCTTGTCATCCCGAAGGGGACTCAGGGCGGATCATAATGTACATATACATGGCAAACATTCAGTGGCATTAGACCTACGACATACAGATGCAGACAAAGACACAGAGGCAATTTAACAATTTCCAGCTTCTGGCTTCATGAGGGTATGCTTGATTCCGGCCACAGGGGAAGCTGGTGCTTCATCGTCCACTGTGACACCAAGTCCTTGATGGAATACTTCCTCATTCTTCTGCACACTGCTGGACAATTTTTACAGTGTCGTAAATTAGTTAAATTAGCCTTCCTGCATAAGTGGTATCTAAATTTACTTCTTGATAGATGCAACTATCTTTCGGATTCCTTAGGTCAACAATGACCTAGGCTATTTTTTTATTGGTTGGGAACTCAATCCGACCCAGGCTGGTTCAAACTCATGACCTCTCGTCAGTAGTGATTTATTGCAGCTGGCTACTAACCAGCTACTAGGGTTGTCCAAATATTCGTTATGTTTCTCGTTTCGTAATTATTTCGGATTGTTCTCGTTTTTTGAAACGAGTATTGAAACGTTTTCCCTGGGCGCAACTGGCAATGTAATTCGAACCATCGTTGGCCCATTCTCTAATTGTTTCTTAAAATTTTCGTTAATTTTTTTCCTTCCAAATTTTTTTTTAAATATTTGTTTAAAATTTTTTTAAAAAAATTTTTTGTTTCTGCAACCTAACATGGATGGGAGCCTAGCGCAGCCTAACATGGCTACCGCTCCCTGGCCAATCAGAGACTTCCACGATGGCTGAAAAAGGTGGGGGCTAGCGTCCTCCACGTCCACGTGGAGGATCTCTCCCCTCCCCAACTGAGCCAAGCCATTCTGGGTTGGGATACCGTAGAGAGAGGGTGTTTCGCGCGCGCTGGGAAGCTGCTTGCTTGCTTGGGGGAGAGAGGGCTAAGTGACTGGGGGTAGATTGTTTCTGTTGTTGCTGGTTCGATATTGTGTTTTTTTGGGGAGAAATTGGCTGGGGGCTTGGGGCAGAGTCCTTGCTGTGGCTGGCTTTAGGAAACTTTTTTTTTCCAAAGGACATCTGCGTCCCTGCTAGTGCTGAGCTTGGGGTGCTTTCCATCTACTCCTGAGGGAGACCTTTTGCCTTTCTGTTTTCTTTTTTGGAATTTAGCAATCACCACATCAGCCCTTCTTTGCAATCCTGAAAGGGGGGGGGGGGACTTGAAAATAAGGACGTCTGCGTTCCTGCAAGTGCATTGCTTCCCTCCCGCTCCATTTGTAATTTCAAGCCCCCGGGCTGAGTGTTATTGCAGCAATCACAAAGACACACATTGTTTTCAAACCTAAAGGGTACATTGGAAGAAATAGTTTCCAAAGGACGTAGGGCACCCGCCAAGGCATTGCTTCCCTCACGCTCCATTTCTATTCCCAAGCCTTGGGCTGAGTTTTATTTCTGCAATCACAAAGTCAGACATTGATTTGATTCAATAGAGGGTCCACAGCAATTTATAGTTTCCAAAGGACGTTGCCAATCCTGTCAAGGCATTGCTTGGCGTGTGCTGCATTTCTAATCCAAAGTCCTCAGCCAGAGTTTCATTTTTGCAATCACAAGGTCAGCCAGTGGCACCATTGATCAAAAGGTTCAAAGGCAATTTATAGTTTCCAAAGGACGTTGCCAATCCTGTCAAGGCATTGCTTGGCGTGTGATGCATTTCTAATCCAAAGTCTACACAAGTAGAAGAGGGACTTTTACAGTGATAAGAACCCAATTGAACAGGAAATAAGACTTTCAAACCAGGAACAGGTTTCTTCAAATATTGAAAAATAGTTATAAAAAGTTATGAAAATTCGCTAAAAATCATAGGAGACAGAAAACATTCTGCAATTTGTTGAGCAAAGAGTGTGGAATGTGTTCTCCCACTGTACCAAATTTGATGAGAATAGCTCAAGAAATGAGGGTGGGAGACCCCCATTTCCTGTTTTTTTGGCGATTACGCATGCGCATCCGCCATTTTAGAAACATTTTAGAAACATTAAGAATTTTCGGAAATATCTGAAAATTTTGGGTGAAACATTAAGAAATAATTTCTACATCGAAGAGCCAGCACCCCCTACTTTAGAAACGAGAATTGAAACATTTTTTCCATCGATCGGACAAGCCTACCAGCTACACCACAGCCCAGCCCTATTGATCTATTTCCAGTGGGGCTCCGTGCCTGAAGGTGGCTTAAATCAGCGTAGGTAGTAGCAACATTAACATGGGAGGCTTCCTGTGTTCCATTGAAAACAACGGGGGGGGGGGGGGGAGGGGCAGGCAACAACACCTCCCCCATGGGATGAGGTGAAGGGGAAGGTGTGAGATGCAGGGTGTGTGGCAACGGTTTCCCCATGGCTGCCGCACCCCACCAGATCTATCACAATGGCGAATCGGAAGTTTAATGTAATAAGGCCCCTAGAGATTCCCAAAGAGAACATTTTCATCAAATCTCTGAATAATAATCTCTGAATAATCAAACCTCCAAATGTGGAGGAACAATTGCATTTTATGTATAGACTTATATTTTAACTGTTCCTTTTGTTTTATTTATTTATTTATTTCCAGCATTTATACCCCACCCTTCTCACCCGGGGGGACTCAGGACGGCTTTAATTCAGTCTTGCTTTATGTTGCCCTGACTCCCATTCTGAAGGGGAAAGATAGGATATAATTTCAGTGGGTCTATCAGGTGGACTTTACCTTAACATAGCGAGGTCTGGCACCAGCACTCAATTAAATTAAAATGTGTGAAAAAGATGCAAGCATCATCTTGAAGCATTTCCTTCTGATGCAGGAGGCTATGCCTTTTTTGAGAAGATGCTTGATACAACACAGGGAACACTCTGAATATAAAGAAAGTAGGCTTTCTTTTCTCCAGAACTGCCTTTACTTGCAGGGGTTGAGAACCACTGGTCTAGCTGAACTTTATGTCTTCCTACACCAGGAGTTCCTAATTTCAGGCAGTCCACAATTTATGAACAAGATAAGCTCTATAGGTTTGTTCTTGAGTTGAATTTGGTGGTAGCTCATAACAGGTACATTTTTAGTGTAACTCCACCCAAAAATATATACATTTTAACGTTGGATAGCATAGGGAAGGGTGAACAACCCTGTGGTGTTTCTTTTGCTGTCTGTGCCCCTGTTCAGAAGATTTCACCTCACTTTCTGTCCTTGTGATAATTTGATTTTGAAAAATGTGGCTTTTGGAAACAAAGATTGGTGAGAAAGTTTCAGAGGAGAGAACTTTTTCCCCTGGTAATAATTCTTTCAGGAGTGATTTTCCCTTTTTATGGGTGTCACGACCCAGGCTGCAGAGCACCAATAACCATACACAGAGGCCAGAATCTATCTAATATCTTTATTAAGGAAATATATAAAGTTAATAAAAACAAGTATAGGAAATAGTCCAGAAGTAGACCTTTCAGGAAAGGTCAAAATTAGTCCAAAAAAGCAATGTCCAATATGAAATATTAAGGTCCAAAGTTGTAATCCAATAACCGAAACACTCACTTGCCAAGCAAGTGAGGGGAGATGACAAGGTCCTTTAGTCCATGAACTTGAGCAAGGCTAGGAAATAACTTGATTCTTGGCACACAAAGCTTGATTCAAGGCAACAAGGAAAACGAGGAGCAAGAACAAGATCCGTGGCAATCACTTGGCGAGGTCCGGGAAACAAGGCAAGATCCGGGGAGAAAACAAGGCTGAGAACGAAGGCTTGGAACAGGAACAAAGGCTTGGAAGCAGGAGTAGCTGTCCACACACGCTGCTCCGGCAGCTGACGAATTGACTCTGCAAAATTCCTTCGGGAGCAAGGAACCTAAATAGGCCTCGTTTTCCCACCAGAGAACACTTCTCTGGGGAATCAGAAACGAAAGTCAATCTCTGTGTCCAGATGTATGACTCCCTAAAATTTCTCATGGCAGCAGGCTTAATCATCTGAATGCTTTGCTGCAATTCTCAAACTCCTGCAATTAGCTTGTTGCACTCCTTTCTGCTGGAGATAATAATTACGGCGCGAAAAAGGGGGAGAACTCGACTCAGGGCTTGTTTGGCAGATTTCTGGAAGACAAGCCTCCTGCAGGTGCAAAGGCTCAATTTCTGGCTGGGATAGTTCCTTTTCTGGCTGAAATGGTGGAAAACCCAAGTTTTCCTCTTCATCATTCACAACAGCACTAGGAACGGGACTACATGGCCCATGAGTCATCACACTATCCCCCTCCTCAAGCCCCCTCTCAAACTGGGACTCTCTCCCCGAGGCGCGAGGCCGCGGCTTGGCGGGATAGGTCAGATGGAAGCGGCGGGTTAAATCGGGGGCATGGACTGTGGAAGCGTCTTCCGAAGAACGTTCCTCGGGGCCAAAACCCACCCAGTCAATGAGATATTGTAGGCGGCGGCGGTGAAAGCGAGAATCCAAAATGTCCTGAACCTCGAACTCCTCCTCCCCATCCACCAAAACAGGAGTGGGGGCCGGCCGGTCTGCATCAGGGCGCACACCATCCGCCGGAAGGAGCAGGGAGCGATGAAACACTGGATGAATGCGCATAGAGCGCGGAAGTTGGAGTTTGAAAGTCACGGGGTTAAGTTGCGCCACCACTGGATAGGGGCCAATGAAACGGGCATCTAACTTCCGGCAGGGACGGTGGGAGGGCAAAAAGCGAGTGGACAGAAGAACCCGGTCTCCTACCTTGATTTCGGGGCCCGGCTGGCGATGTTTGTCAGCGTGGCGTTTATAGTCCTCCTTGGCTTGGTCCAGTTGCTGGAGTAAAAGTTGTTGCACCGCTGTGAGTTCCTGCAGCCAGTCTTCCGCTGCGGGAACTTCTGAGGTTTCAATGACAGGAGGAAAGAAACGTGGATGGAAGCCGTAGTTTGCAAAGAACGGGGTTTCTTTAGTTGAAGCCTGGACCCCATTGTTGTAGGCAAACTCTGACAGCGGTAACAGGGAAGCCCAATTGTCCTGCTGGTAGTTCACATAACAGCGAAGGTATTGTTCCAAAGTGGCATTGGTGCGCTCAGTTTGCCCATCCGTTTGGGGATGATGAGCCGAAGATAAACGAGAGTCTATGCCCAATAGTTTTTGTAGTGCTTTCCAGAACCGAGAGGTGAATTGGGACCCACGGTCTGTGACCAAACTCTTGGGCAATCCATGCAGTCTGAAAACATGTTGAAGGAATAGATCTGCAGTCTCTTTGGCCGTGGGAAGGCCATCACAGGGAATGAAGTGGGCTAACTTGGTAAAAAGGTCCACCACCACTAGGATCGTGGTGAATCCACAGGAAGGTGGTAGATCAGTGATAAAATCCGCAGAGATTATTTCCCATGGATGGGATGGGGTAGGAAGGGGATGCAGAAGCCCTGAGGGCTTTTCCCTTCTTGTCTTGGAGCGCTGGCATACTGGGCAGGTGTTGACATATCTTTCCACATCCTTGCGGATCTTGGGCCACCAGAAATCTCTTAGGATCAAATGCATGGTTTTAAATAGTCCGAAATGCCCTGCTGGCTTGCAGTCATGACACAGACGAAGTGCTTTTTCCCTGCCCGGTCCTGGGGGGATATAAACATGATTTCTATAGCAAAGTAGCCCATCCTTAAGCGAGAAAGGAAAATGTAGTCCTTGGCGAAGTTGGTCCTGTGCCCAGGCATCTGCTTGCTGGCTAGCCCTGATTTCCTGAGCACAAAGGGGCCCTGGAGTAGAGGGAGTTGGTTCAATGGGAGTGGATTTGGTGTTTCCCACTGTGAGCGTGGCAAAGTTCTCGGGTTGTAGCAGCTGGGACTCAAAGGTTTCCTTACGCCCTGCAGCGTATTCCGGTTTCCGTGACAGAGCATCTGCTTGCTTGGTCTGGGCTGGGGTTACATAATGGATTTGGAAGTTAAAACGTTCAAAGAATAAAGCCCAGTGTTGTTGCCTCTGATTTAGCTTGCGGGCGGTTCTTAGATGCTCTAGATTCCGATGATCAGTATGTACTTCAATGGGAAATTTGGCCCCTTCTAACCAATGTCTCCAAGTTTCAAAGGCTGCCTTTATGGCCAAAAGTTCCTTTTCCCAAATAGTGTAATTTCTCTCTGGTGCGGTCAATTGACGGGAATAAAAGGCACAAGGATGGAGATGATCTCCCACTGGTTGTAGGAGTACAGCCCCAATCGCCACATCGGAGGCGTCCGCCTGCACGACGAAAGGGGTTTCAGGGTCTGGATGCTGAAGGATTGGCTGGGACGTGAATAATTTCTTTAGTTGCTGGAACCCTTTCTCTGCTTGATCTGTCCAGCGGAAAGGCTGTTTCCCACGGATGCAGCTGGTGATTGGGTCAGACCAGCGGGCAAAGTCTGGAATGAACTTGCGGTAGTAGTTCGCGAACCCCAAGAATCGTTGCACCTCTTTCTTGTTGGTTGGCGCCCGCCATTCCAATACTGCTGCAACCTTTGCCGGGTCCATGGTGAGCCCTAGTGGCGAGACACGATATCCCAGGAAATCTACCTCTTGTAGATCAAAAGCGCATTTTTCCAACTTGGCATAAAGTCCGTGGTCCCGCAATCGTTGTAACACCATTCTGACGTGATTCTCATGTTCTGATTGTGATCTAGAAAACACCAAAAAGTCGTCCAGGTAGATAATCAGGAACCGATCTAGATAATCCTGAAAGATATCGTTGACAAAATGCTGGAACGTTGCGGGAGCTCCACATAAACCGAAATTCATAACCAGGGTTTCGAATAAACCGAATTTTGTCTGGAAGGCAGTCTTCCACTCGTCCCCTTCCCTGATGCGAACTAGATTATAAGCTCCTCGAAGATCCAGTTTGGTGTAAACTTTAGCCCCTCGAAGCCGGTCTAAGAGGTCTGAGATCAAAGGCAGGGGATACCGGTTTCGTTTAGTGATATTGTTCAATGCTCTATAGTCCACCACCAAGCGTAGGTCCCCTGACTTCTTTTTCACAAACATCACTGGGGAAGCGGCTGGGGATTGAGAGGGTCTGATAAACCCCTTGCGGAGGTTTGTCTCTAAGAACTCCCTGAGAGCTTCTTGCTCTGGTTCAGTCAGGGAGTAGAGGTGTCCTCGCGGAATCGGGGCCCCCTCCACCAAGTCAATGGCACAGTCATAAGGTCTATGTGGGGGTAGTCTCTCGGCTTCTTTTTCATTGAATACATCCCAATATTCTGAGTACTTCTTGGGCAAGGTGATGATGGGTTCAGCGTCTGTGGCATGGCATACCTTGGCTACAAGGCAATGGTTTTGGCAATATTTTGAAGCAAACTGCAGTTCTCTGTTGGACCAGGAGATGCTTGGGTCGTGGAGTGTCAGCCATGGAATTCCCAAAATCACAGGGAAGTGGGGAACCTCGGTAACAAAGAAGGAAATCTCTTCCATGTGTTCCCTTATCCACATTCTGGTGGGTTCCGACCACTGGCTTACTGGACCTGTCTTGAGGGGGCGGCCATCGATGGCTTGCACCACACGGGCGTTCTTGAAGTCGTGATATTGTAATCCCAGAGAGTCGGCATACTCTCTGTCAATGAAGTTGTTTGTGGCTCCTGAGTCTATCATGGCATGGACCATGACGGGTCCTTTTTTTACTGACCACAAGGTGACCACTAGAAGAAATAGGACCCCGGTTGGCGGCTCTTGAGTGGGTTTTTTGACCGGGTTGGCGAGCCTCTCTACGCCCGGTCGCTGGCTTCCCCCGCCGGCTGTGCGCCAGCCGCCTCAGACGTCTTCGTCTCCGTGGAGGACGCCGCCGCCAGACGAGCGGCGGGCTTCCCTTTGGCTGGACACTCTCTGGCAAAGTGGCCCCCGTTTCCGCAGTACCAACAGAGATTTAGGCGTTGGCGACGGGCCTTCTCGGCGGCATCTAATCTGGGACGCACATTGCCCAACTGCATCGGCACCTCCTCGCTTCCTCTGGGGTATGGGGCTGGTGGCGGGGGTCTCCACACTGGGCGCGGCTGGACGCCGGTGGGAGCGGGAGGTCTCGCTCCGATCCTACCGCTCTGGCCTCGGATCCATTGTCTTCTGTTGGCAATCATGACTTCAGCTCGTAAACATTGATCAATGAGTGCTTCAAGAGAGTGTGGAGGATCCACCTTGGAGATTTCCTCCAGCATCTCGATGTTGAGACCCTCCCGAAATTGTCCTCTGAGGGCTATATCGTTCCATCCGGTGTTATGGGCCAGCACTCGGAACTCGGCTATGTACTGGGACATGGGTCTGTCCCCTTGGGAGAGGCGCCGGAGTTTGTGGCCGGCTGCCTCCAAATTGTCCTCAATCCCCCAAGTCGCCTTAATGTGATCCAAGAATTGTTGCGCTGATCTTAGATGTGGGGAGTCTTGGTCGAACAGTGCCGTCGCCCAGTTGGCCGCTGGCCCGTCTAGGAGACTGTAGATCCACGCCACCTTGATGTCTTCTTGGGGAAACTCGGCATTACGGGCCTCTAGATAAGCCTGGCATTGGCGACGGAAAACATGAACCTTAGAAGCTTCTCCAGTAAACTTGGTTGGCAGCGCCAGGGCCGGGAGACGGATTCCGCGTTCCTTCAATCCCCTTATTTCTCCCTCCTGCGCATTGAGCTTATCACGGATGCGGTCCACTTCATCCTTGTCGATGGTGTAGCTGAGTGGCTGGGCCCCCGGTCCGGCTCCGGTAGACATTCTGGCCTAGGTTAATTGGTGCTTAGGGTGGCGGAGTCAAACTGTCACAACCCAGGCTGCAGAGCACCAATAACCATACACAGAGGCCAGAATCTATCTAATATCTTTATTAAGGAAATATATAAAGTTAATAAAAACAAGTATAGGAAATAGTCCAGAAGTAGACCTTTCAGGAAAGGTCAAAATTAGTCCAAAAAAGCAATGTCCAATATGAAATATTAAGGTCCAAAGTTGTAATCCAATAACCGAAACACTCACTTGCCAAGCAAGTGAGGGGAGATGACAAGGTCCTTTAGTCCATGAACTTGAGCAAGGCTAGGAAATAACTTGATTCTTGGCACACAAAGCTTGATTCAAGGCAACAAGGAAAACGAGGAGCAAGAACAAGATCCGTGGCAATCACTTGGCGAGGTCCGGGAAACAAGGCAAGATCCGGGGAGAAAACAAGGCTGAGAACGAAGGCTTGGAACAGGAACAAAGGCTTGGAAGCAGGAGTAGCTGTCCACACACGCTGCTCCGGCAGCTGACGAATTGACTCCGCAAAATTCCTTCGGGAGCAAGGAACCTAAATAGGCCTCGTTTTCCCACCAGAGAACACTTCTCTGGGGAATCAGAAACGAAAGTCAATCTCTGTGTCCAGATGTATGACTCCCTAAAATTTCTCATGGCAGCAGGCTTAATCATCTGAATGCTTTGCTGCAATTCTCAAACTCCTGCGATTAGCTTGTTGCACTCCTTTCTGCTGGAGATAATAATTACGGCGCGAAAAAGGGGGAGAACTCGACTCAGGGCTTGTTTGGCAGATTTCTGGAAGACAAGCCTCCTGCAGGTGCAAAGGCTCAATTTCTGGCTGGGATAGTTCCTTTTCTGGCTGAAATGGTGGAAAACCCAAGTTTTCCTCTTCATCATTCACAACAGCACTAGGAACGGGACTACATGGCCCATGAGTCATCACAATGGGTAAATTTCTCTCACTTCCTGTTGTCTCACCCCTGTTCTTAACTAGGAGTCATTTGTAACTCAGTTGTTCATAACTTGGGGATTGCCTGTATTCAAGATCAAGAAGCCTTGACCTTCAGTCTGGAAGCTTTAGCAGGGTCCCCAAACCTTAACAGCTTTATCATCAATATTGTCCTTCAGCTTGTCAGAATGGCTACAGCAGCACATCAAGCACGGGGCCCCTTTATAGTCCCCTCAAAATGTCACCTTTTAATTTTGAACAAGATCTTACAAGTGTGAGAACTGGCAACCTTTAAAACTGTTAAAGCGGATAGATCAAGTAATGAAATCTGCTAAACTTAAAATGCATTTATATCTGGGGACTGAATTCATAACTCACTTCATGTCTTTGGGATACATCAAGTCACAAAACTGTTTTCAGGGGAATAAAACAATGTAAGACTTCCTTCAACATTTCCACAGTGTTGTTGATCAAGGAAGAGAAGATTCAGATATTTCCCCATCCATTTGTACAACGAGAAATAGGGAACTGCCTGCTTCTTGGAATTAGATGCCCGAAGACCTTCATTTTGCCTGTGACATCTCCAGATTAGTGGAGAAGACGGATCTGGGAAAAGGTTAGGCTGGTATCTCCTGCAGTTATTTTTGCCTGTGAAAAATGTTGAGAAGCTGGCAGAGATGAGAGAAAGAGAACACAAGCTGCTAATTTTAGCCCTGTTTGTTTTGGAGAAGAGGGTCCTGTTTCTCCCTGAAGGCCAGACATCTGCAGCCAGGAAAACTCTACGTTGCTCTGGTGACCATCTTTCAAGTCTAGTTAATTCAGTTGTCAAAATGAGAGCTTGTGTACATGGTGGGAGGAGATGGAAATAGCCACCCTCCTGACACCCATCTGAGGAGGTGAGGCTATGTGGCATCATGGCAGAGAGAAGAAATCAGCTTGGTAGTATGGATTCTTAGGGCACATCCACACTGGAACGCTTTGGCTTCCTCAAGGAACGCTTTGGCTTCCTCGACCATGGTCTGCTTTTTGAGGAGGAAGGCCTACTGGCAAGGAATGGGGTGCATCTCACACACGTAGGAAAACACTTTTTTGCTCAAAGAGTAGCAAACTTCATCAGGCACACTTTAAACTAGGTCAGCCGGGGAGGGGGACAATATAGCCTTGTGAACAGTATTTTACCCATGACCACAGGGAATCGCCATAAGGCTACATGGAGGGTTGCACAAACACAACAAGGACCAATTACCAAGAACACAATAATCCCAAAGGAACAGCTCAGGGGAAGGTCCTAGGGGCTTACATGTCTTTACATTAATGCACAGAGCATGGGGAATAAACAAGACGAACTCCAACTTTTAGCACAACACCACACTTACGATGTCATCGGCATCACTGAAACATGGTGGGATGACACCCATCACTGGAATGTAGCCATTGAAGGTTATAACCTTTTTCACAGAAACAGAACAAAGGGGAGAGGAGGGGGAGTATCCCTATATGTCAAAAACATTTACATTGCAGAAGAGATGCAAGAAAGCAATCCGGGAAACCAACTTGAAAGCATCTGGATAAGAATCAAGGGAACTGGGACTCAAAATGATCTCGTCGTGGGTGTCTACTATAGACCTCTGAACCAGGATGAAGAACTTGATGAAGCCTTCTGTCAGCAGCTGACCAAACAGGTACAAAGAAGAGATATAGTAGTCATGGGTGATTTTGAAATGGCAGACAAAGGCTTGAGGCAATGAGACAAAGAGAGGTCCGGTGGCTGTAGAAAAATGACGTCTTTATTCTCAATGGCCAGTGAGAATACAGCAATAAAGAAAAAGACCTTCTCCTGTAATCAGGAAAGCGAAGGTGCCGGAACAGAGAATCACAAGTTCTTATATACCCTTTTTCCTCCATCTATTGCGTCACACAGGTATTATCAATCACCAATTAATGTCAAAAAAAGTCTTACAGGGCACTTAACTAAAAGCTATCTTGGCATTTTCCTAAAATATAGACTAATTTCAAGACCTCTAACCTTCCATTAGGCGTTATCTTTGGAATCCTCGTCTCACCCATTAGGGTTTCTCATTAATTAAGGAGAATCCCCTTATCTCAGCTGTCAGAGACCTATTAGCATTGGAATCCTCGTCTCATCCATTAGGGATTCTCCTTAATTAAGGAGGATCCCAGTTATCCTAGCTGTCAGAGACTTAATGGCACTCCCCTCATGGCGCCAGGTCTTATCTTGACATCCCAATAAACCTTAATTTGTCTCTTGTCCATTAGCTTATCTATTCTTGTTGACACTTAACAGATGTCTCTGGCACTTGAGTGAACTTTGGTCTGTTAGGGGTAGACAGTTATTTTGCTGAGTAGAGTATAATTTTAAGGCTAGCACACAATCTGCTGGTGATTACATATTTTCTATCTCTATTTCTTTAACATGATTACATTCAATATATGGTTTCCAATACAAGTATTATATTTTCCCAATACACCTTCATCAATTTCAACTATCCTGATATCTGCTGGAAAACAAACTCAGCCAAGAGTACAAAGTCCAACAAATTCCTCACTTGCTTTGCAGACAATTTTATGGTCCAGATGGTAGAAGAGACAACAAGGGGATTGGCTACTCTTGACATCCTAACAAACGCAGAGGACCTGATCAATACAGTTGAAGTGGTTGGATCCTTAGGGTCAAGTGACCATGTGCTCCTGCAGTTCGCAATACAAAGGAAGGCCGAAACGAAAAAAAAGTCAAACCCGCATTCTGGACTTTAGGAGAGCTGACTTCCAAAAAATGAAGGAAATGCTGAGTGGCATTCCATGGATGCCAATACTAAAAGACAAGGGAGTCAAGGATGGATGGGAGTTTTTCAAAAATGAAATACTCGAGGCGCAAATGCAAACAGTGCCAACAAAGAATAAAAACAAGACAAGTGCAAAGAAGCCAGAATGGATGTCCAAAGAACTTCTAACTGGGCTCAGACTCAAAAGAGACATGCACAAGAAGTGGAAAAAGGGAGAAATCACCAAAGAAGAATTCAAATGAATAGCCAACTCCTGTAGGGAAAAGGTTTGCAAGGCTAAAGTGCAAAATGAGCTCAGGCTTGCCAGAGACATTAAAAACAATAAAAAGGGCTTCTTTGCTTACGTCGGTAGGTAAAGGAAAAACAAGGAGGTGATAGGGCCTCTGCGAGGAGAAGATAAGGAAATTCTGACAGGGGATAGGGAAAGGGCAGAACTATTTAATGCCTTCTTTCCCTTGATCTTCTCACAAAAAGAAAGCCAGCCTCAACCTCAGCAACATGGAGTGGATGAAGGGTTGGGGGAAATCCAACCCCAAATAGGGAAAGAAGTTGTCCAGGAATACCTGGCTGCTCTAAATGAATTCAAGTCTCCGGGGCCGGATCAATTACACCCAAGAGTATTGAAGTAACTAGCGGA
This sequence comes from Anolis carolinensis, assembly GCF_035594765.1. Lineage (NCBI taxonomy): Eukaryota > Metazoa > Chordata > Lepidosauria > Squamata > Anolidae > Anolis > Anolis carolinensis. The sequence goes on from NC_085842.1 coordinate 187,947,357, forward strand.
CGTTATTTCGGAGCCACTAGCAATAATTTCTGAGAGTTCTTGGAGAACGGGAGAAGTCCCAGCAGATTGGAGGAGGGCGAATGAAAGGAAAAAAGGATGACCCAAACAGTTACCGTCCGGTTAGCCTCACGTCGATACCAGGCAAGATTCTTGAAAAGATAATTAAGGAAGTGTCTACAAACACTTAGAAACAAATGCGGTCATTGCTAATAGTCAACACGGATTTACCAAAAACAAATCATGGCAGACTAATCTGATCTCTTTTTTTGATAAAGTTACAAGCTGGGTAGATGCAGGGAATGCCGTGCATGAAGCATACCTGGATTTCAGTAAGGCCTTCGACAAGGTCCCCCATGACCTTCTGGCAAACAAGTTAGTCAAATGTGGGCTAGGCAAAACTACGGTTAGGTGGATCTGTAATTGGCTAAGTGAACGAACCCAAAGGGTGCTCACGAATGCATCTTCTTCATCTTGGAAAGAAGTGACGAGTGGAGTGCCGCAGGGTTCTGTCCTGCCAGTTCTGTTCAACATCTTTATTAACAACTTAGACGAAGAGTTAGAAGGCACGATCATCAAGTTTGCAGACGACACCAAACTGGGAGGAATAGCTAACACTCCAGAAGACAGGAGCAGAATCCAAACTGATCTTAACAGATTAGAGAGATGGGCCAAACTAACAAAATGAAGTTCAACAGGGACATATGCAAGATACTTCACTTCGGAAGAAAAAATGAAATGCAAAGATACAGAATGGGGGACAATGCCTGGCTCGACAACAGTACGTGTGACAGTGTGTGCGAAAAAGATCTTGGAGTCCTCATGGACAACAAGTTAAACATGAGCCTACAATGTGATGCAGCGGCGAAAAAAGCCGATGGGATTCTGGCCTGCATAAATAGCGGTATAGCATCTAGATCCAGGGAAGTCATGCTCTCCCTCTATTCTGCCTTGGTCAGACCACATCTGGAATATGGTGTCCAATTCTGGGCACCACAGTTGAAGGGAGATGTTGACAAGCTGGAAAGCGTCCAGAGGAGGGAGACTAAAATGATCAAGGGTCTGGAGAACAGACCCTATGAGGAGCGGCTTAAAGAGCTGGGTATGTTTAGCCTGCAGAAGAGAAGGCTGAGAGGAGACATGATCGCCATATACAAATATGTGAGGGGAAGTCATAGGGAGGAGAGGGCAAGCTTGTTTTCTGCTGCCCTGGAGACTAGGACGTGGAACAATGGCTTCAAACTACAGGAAAGGAGATTCCACCTGAACATCAGGAAGAACTTCCTGACTGAGAGCTGTTCGGCAGTGGAACTTTCTACCCCAGACTGTGGTGGAGGCTCCTTCTTTGGAGGCTTTTAAGCAGAGGCTGGATGGCCATCTGTCAGGGGTGCTTTGAATGAGATTTTCCTGCTTCTTGCAGGGGGTTGGACTGGGTGGCCTGTGAGGTCTCTTCCAACTCTACGATTCTATGATTCTACTGTAGAATTATTGAAGTTCTCAATGCTATGGAGTCCTGGAATCTGTAGTTTGGTGAAGCATCAGCGCTCTTTGGCAGAGAAGACTAAAGACCATGTAACACTATTACGCCCATGATTACATGGCATTGAGCCATGGGAGTTAACTTTTGGTCAAACTGCATTAATTCTACAGTTTATTCTGCTGATTATGAAAATCTGAGCATTGTTATGAGGTGTGCCAGGACTCAAGACTGGACCATTGCTATCTGGAAACGACAGCATGATGTTCCCTCCGCTATTCCTTCTAGAGAAGCTGACTTGATCAGCAGTACATTCTACTTCAGCACTGGTAATAAAAGAAGGCTTTCCAATCCACTTTAAGGAGTCTAAAAATAGCCATAGGCTGTCATGATTTCCCCACAAGGCCAGTTCCATTTGGTCTAATTGCAGGTGATACAAATACTTACTTCCAAATTCATGTTATGTACATTCTGCACATATATTTGGTAAATTTGGCTCTATGCCTTGGATGAGGAAACTTTGCATTCCCAAGATGTTTTGTACCACCACACAGCCCTTGCCATTTTCCATGCTATCAAGGGCTTTGAGAATTTAAATCTAATGTATTTGGAGGGCCAAAAATATTCCACTCCCATCCTATTTCTTTGTTGCATCCTTTCAAGTCATTTCTGATTATAGCAATCCTGTTCTCTACAGTTATCATCCAATGCTCAAATAACTAAGCTCCACTCCCTCTGTTCTACAAATATTGTGCAAATATTGTAAATATTGTGTTTTATTGTATTTTATATGCCTTTAATTTTATATGTTTATATGTTTTAAATGTACCTTGTTGTTGTATTTTGTGGCATATTTTGAGCTTGGTCCCCATGGACCAAGGATTCCATAGGATATTATCATGGCAACAAAATTGGAATAAAAGTGCTCTAACTGCATAGTGTGAATGGGCCTCAGATCTGAGGCCCCATCTACACTGCCATATAATGCAGTTTCTGAATCCAGATTGTCTCAATTGGAGTGAAGTGTATGGCAGTGTAGACTCATATAATCCAGTTCAAAGTAGATAATCTGGATTGAGAAACTGAATTATATTGCAATGTTGATCCAGCCTGAGTATTTGTCCTTCTAGCCCAGTACTAGTCAATTGAACTGAACACTCCAGAGTCTGAAGGAGAGGTATTTCACAATACTTTCCTATTTTTTTAACAAGACATGCTGGTGCCTACAGCCTTTTCCTTTAACAGCAATCATTAACAAAACGTAACCTGCTAATTCCAGACCTGTAAATCTGTACCTGGATTTCAATAATAATAATAATAATAATAATAATAATAATAATAATAATAATAATAATAATAATAATAATAACTTTATTTTTATACCCCGCCCCATCTCCCGGAAGGGACTCGGGGTGGCTTACATGCGGCCTGGCCCGATAAAACAAACAAATAACAGTAACAAAGCAATAAAACAATTATCCCAGTAAAAAACATCAACATCAATAAAAACAATCATTAAGGATGGATCTGTAATTGGCTAAGCGAACGAACCCAAAGGGTGCTCACCAATGCGTCGTCTTCATCATGGAAAGATGTGACAAGTGGAGTGCCACAGGGCTCCGTCCTGGGCTCGGTTCTGTTCAACATCTTTATTAACGACTTAGACGAAGGGTTAGAAGGCACGATCATCAAGTTTACAGACGATACCAAACTGGGAGGGATAGCCAACACTCCAGAAGACAGGAGCAGAATTCAAAACGATCTTGACAGACTAGACAGATGGGCCGAAACTAACAAAATGAAGTTCAATATGGACAAATGCAAGATACTTCACTTCGGCAGAAAAAATGGAATGCAAAGATACAGAATGAGGGACGATGCCTGGCTCGACAACAGTACGTGTGAAAAAGATCTTTGAGTCCTCGTGGACAACAAGTTAAACATGAGCCAACAATGTGATGCGGCAGCTAAAAAAGCCAACGGAATTCTGGCCTGCATAAATAGGGGTATAGCGTCTAAATCCAGGGAAGTCATGCTCCCTCTCTATTCTGCCTTGGTCAGACCACATTTGGAATACTGTGTCCAATTTTGGACACCACAGTTGAAGGGAGATGTTGACAAGCTGGAAAGCGTCCAGAGGAGGGCAACTAAAATGATTAAGGGACTGGAGAACAAGCCCTATGAGGAGCGGCTTAAAGAGCTGGGCATGTTTAGCCTGCAGAAGAGAAGGCTGAGAGGAGACATGATAGCCATGTACAAATATGTGAGGGGAAGTCATAGGGAGGAGGGAGCAAGCTTCTGCTGCCCTGCAGACTAGGACACGGAACAATGGCTTCAAACTACAGGAAAGGAGATTCCACCTGAACATCAGGAAGAACTTCCTCCCTGTGAGAGCTGTTCAACAGTGGAACTCTCTCCCCCGGGTTGTGGTGGAGGCTCCTTCTTTGGAGGCATTTAAGCAGAGGCTGGATGGCCATATGCCGGGGGTGCTTTGAATGCGATTTCCTGCTTCTTAGCGGGGGGTTGGACTGGATGGCCCATGAGGTCTCTTCCAACTCTACTATTCTATGATTCTATGATTCAAGAGTGCATCTAATTTGCCATCACTTCTGTGCACTATATCTCTAGTTCATTGGTTCTCAACCTGCCTAATGCTGTGACCCCTTAATACAGTTCCTCATGTTGTGGTGACCCCCAATCATAAAATTATTTTTGTTGCTATTTCATAACTGTAATTTTGCTACTGTTATGAATCGTAATGTAAGTATCTGATATGCAGGATGTATTTTTATTCACTGGAACAAATTTGGCACAAATACCTGATACACCCAAATTTGAATACTGGTGGAGTTGGGGGAATTTATTTTTCTCATTTGGGAGTTGTAGTTGCTGGGATTTATAGTTAACCTACAACCAAAGAGCATTCTGAATCCTACTAACAATGGAATTGAACTTGGCACACAGAACTCCCATGACCAACAGAAAATACTGGAAAAGTTTGGTGGGCATTGACCTTGAGTTTTGGTGTTATAGTTCACCTATATCCAGAGAGCACTGTGGACTCAAACAATGATGCGTCTGGACCAAACTTGGTACAAATACTCAATATACGCAAATTTGAACACTGATGGTGTTTGAGAAAGATAGACCTTGACATTTGGGAGTTGTAGTTGCTGAGATTTATATCTGACCTATAATCAAAGAGCATTCTGAACCCCACCAATGATGGAATTGAACCAATCTTGGCACACAGAACTCCCATGACCAACAGAAAATACTGGAAGGTTTTGGGGTTGTAGTTTACCTACATCCAGAGAGCACTGTGAACTCAAATGATGATGGATCTGGACCAAACTTGGCACAAATACTCAATATGCCCAAATTTGAACACTGGTGGGGTCTGGGGGAAATAAACCTTGAAGGGAAGAACAGGTGGAGAGATCTTCAGCCTTCTTAGCCATAGTGGTTCCTAATTCCATCAGAAATACGTGACCCCCCTCAGGGGCCCCGACCCCCAGGTTGAGAAATGCTTCTCTAGTTCATACCACAGTTGTTTTATGCAAACTTCTATTTGTATACCAGGTCCCTTTTTTGTTTTCATTGGCTTAATAAAGATAAGAATATTGCCCTAATGTGTTTTTGGCTCCGTCATCTAACACAACTTCTTTTGCCTTTAGTGCTTCCTTGTAGACATTCCAGCTGCCAGACAGTTCCTAATAGTGTTGAAATGTTAAGATGTTCAGTAATGAATTGCCTGGAAGTCACACACACTGGTACGGATGTTCTGGGGCAAAATTGCAATGCGATGCTTTTGTGATATTCACAGTATGTATTCTGGGATGCAGTGTCCTGGCACAAAAAGTGGATGCCAAGGCTTTTGCCTGGCTCAGATAAGTACAGAAAAAAGGGATTTGTGGATAATTCAATGTCATACATAACAAATTATGGATTGATATGTTGCAATTTGGGAATTGAGCAAATTTATCCAAAATAGGCTGAAGTTTACTCTGATTCTCCATAGTTTTTTAACATTAAGTCACAGTGATGACCGTGGCGCCAGCTTTCAAATTGATTTGAACCCGCAGCGGAGAGTTCCGCAGATCCATCACCAAAGGAACGGAGCGGGACCGCAGCAGACTATTATTAAAAGATCTTTTTTTTCCACTTTCCCCTTCCCTGGACTATGTAACAAATCCCCCCAATAAAAGTAGCATTCATTTTTAACAGTAACACTTTCTATCTGGTTATTTTGTGTCTTTCCCTGACTCCTTCTTTTGCACGCAATCCCCCCCCTCTCTTTCTCTCTCTAACCCGTCCGACCTTTAAACTCTGGCGGAGGCTCCCCCGCCATAGGTTAATACGGCGGACGATACAAATTGGCTCGTACCTTTATCAAAATTACCCCTAGCACGTTCTTCTTTTAGTCCTAACCCTTCCTAAGGCTCCTGACCCAAGGACCACCAGCGGAATCAAAATCGGTCCAGTTCTCGGCACCTCATCAGCTGACTGTCAAACGGAACCGACTGCTCTTTTCAAGCCAGACTGCTCTCTTCCAGCCCTATCCCGGACTTTCCTCTCCCCGCGACCCGCGGGATGGTTTTAAGAGATCACTGGTCCCTTTCTGTGAACTGTGGATGGGGGGATCGCTCTCCCGCTGGGGAGACATAGTTCTCCAAGGACCTTCACCCTCTCTACAGCTGCCAGGAGGGTGCCTGGACGGGCGCCCTCCACGTTTTATTCACACCTTCGTAATTTTATGAATGAGAAGAACACTCTTCCCCAGACCTACCCCTGAACTTATGAAAACCTATACTTCCAAAGACTGCAACCCACATGTACCTCTTCTCCATGCTATTTCTATGAATTCCTTCCACCACCAATGAACTCTTTTCCCAATGTATCTGTGAATTTTTATATTCTATGTACCTGGACACCCTCATGAATCACTATTATATGAATTTCTAATTGTTAGGCTAACTTCATGAATTGTAAAATCATGCTGCTAAAACTCCACTTTTATGAATTTCCATATTGGGTTCCCCAGATGTTATGAACTTCGTACTTATCAAATGTTTTTTTTTCCAATTGTTTATATCATTCATGATTCCCCTTTATGCAATGTAACTCACTTTTATGGATTCTCCCATATTTCCATGAAATCTATCTATCTTTGTACTCTTTGTATTTGTACTCTTTGGGATCCCCGGAAAATATGTATTTTTCCCAGCAGGGTTTATATTCCAACTTTATTTTATTTTTCATTTTATTTCATATAATTGCCAAGTCATGAAATCAAATAGGAAATATTTTGAACTCAACCTGAACCCCAGAACCTATCCCATTTCCTATGACCCAGGCTTCCCTTCCCAAAAACAAAAGGATAATCTGCCACCGCTTAACCCAATCAAATTCAGATTGCATGGACAATATAGGGCTTGAGTCGCCGAATTCGGAGTGTTGACCTAAAGGTGATTCGCCTCAAGGCAAACATTGTCATATCTCACCCAAAGGAAAAACCAGGACACCTCAGGAAGGCGCCCTGCAGAGCCTGTCAATATGGCTCATCACCACCCATCTTTACTTCCACCTCTGACACCCCAAGGCATATCTAAAATCTGTATACGTGACAGAAACCCGGACATCCTTGATTGCTGCCATTAATCCCTTTAGAAATCGGTCTAGCAGGAATTAATCCGATATTTCCTGCCCTGTCACTTCATTGTTTCAATAATTCCCGCCTTCTCCTTCCTGATTGGCTCGAGTAGAGACAAAAGGCAGCTTCCTATTGGGCCAGCAGAGCAAGGCGGGAAACGAAAGCCTGCCTCGTTCAACCTTCTAGCCTATCAGCGATCAGATGGGTGGGGGAGCGGGGCGGGAAATTCAAAGGGCTGTCAGACTGAAATTTTGTATAAATATGGCTTTATTTTGATTATGTGGTACCCTAGTAGACTGAATGATCGCTACTAGAGTCCTCTTCAGCTGAATTGCTCAATAAAGACTCCTTGGCGGAATTTTCCTTCAACTTTGGCGGACCTTCTTCATTTCGGCTTCAGGTTGTATTGCGGCTCATATCTTCCTGTTGGCTCCGCCAAGGTCCGTTCTCTCAGGACCGGATCGGGTCTCTCCTTAAGGGCCCGATCCCCAAAAACGCGGTCGACAACAACAGCACAGTCAATATACTGCAATCAAACCTTACAACTTGAAGTTTCTCATTGCTTCAATTCTTGCTATAAATTCCTCTAAATAGAACCTCTCTGTTGGTCAGACTTTTAATTTTCTGAATGGTTCAGCTGTTTCCCAAGTTCTTCAAAGGTATGGGTGGCACTGGATTAGTCAAGGAAGACAACTGTTGCTCTTTTGATTCACAAGATTTGAAGGAACCTCCTTGTCTGATTTCTAGACTGATGCTCCTTAACTCTTCCAGCTTTTTAGAAGCCACAACCCACCATGATCCATGTGAAGCAAGTTTTATTTCCTTACGGATAAGTGTTTTCATCACTTTTACATTTTTTTAAAATCACTTCTCCATGAAACACAGGAAGAAATCAAAAACAAAGTATTAAAACATGTTGGTTGGAAACAAAACAATGTTAAAAACTAGCAGCAATAAAACATTTGTTTAAAATGTCTCACTGGCTGTGCGTTTTGCATTTTATCATCCTTTAGCGTCACTGTGTACACTTTTTTCCTCTCTGAAAGCATGTTCAGCCAAGTGTGGAAAATATTTCATACAAGATGTGGAAAGCTTCATCCACAACACAATCCTGTGCAGATTTACCTGGAAGGAATATGTATGATGTTGAATAGTGGGATTATTTCCTGATAAGAGCCATTGATTAGAACACACCAGGATTCAAATCCCTGCTTAGCCATGGAAACCTACTGAGTAACTCTAGGCAATTACCTACTCTCAATTTCAGAGGAACGCAATGACAAACCCCTTTGAACAAACCTTGCTAATAACACTCTGTGGTAGGTTCGTCTTAGGGTAGCCTTAAGTCTGAAACAACCTAAGGATACACAACAACGAGTTCTGCAGAAATGACTGAAAGCACGTCAGATTACCACTGCATCCATGCATAGATGCCAACTTCACTATTACTTCTATAGCCTTGTCTAATCTTAACTAGGATACACCTATTGAATAAACCCCCAATATTAATTTTTATATTTATATTTATTTTATTGTTTACCCCCTCCCCCCTGGATATACAATTTATACAATAAACTACAGAAATTATATTTGAAATATCAGTCTTAATCTCAGTTTTTCCACAACACATCTTAATACATTCTCTAAATAACTTCTAACTGGACCCCATGTGTTCTTAATTATTATAACATTTTATATTTTGTCTAAATTTACAATTTACAATTTGTTATTTCCACATTTAACATATTTACTATATAATTATACCAATTTGTTAGAGTCCACTTTGTTTTATCTTTCCAACCCTTCACTAAAACAATTTGCAGACATGTTATTAATTTGTCAACCACTCTTTCCTTTTGCCCATTATACACTCCTGGTAGCCTTGCATATAGTACTATTGGCTATTGGCTACTATTATTTGAAGATTTAACATTAATTAATTTCTCCTTCAATCATTCTGCAATATGCCTGTACTCTGTCACATTCCCATATTGTGTGATTAAACACACCTCATTGTTTACAAACAACCCAACACCTGTCCTTTATTCCTGGTTAAAAAAAAAACGTGAAAGTTGTGCAGGAATCCCCAAATATTAAATCAGCTAGTTTGGAATATGATTGTAGCCATAATCTGTTACTACAGGACTGTTCATCATGTTGGTGCCTCTCAAGTTTGCTGCTGTCAGAAATCGTCCCAAATGAAAACACTTTTCAGCCCCACAGAAGGAAATACATAAAAATGGAGCATGGCATCCTTTTCAGATTCACATACAATATAGGAAAGAAAAACGGCACAGCACTAAATGCCTTAGGTCCCTTCTACACTGCCACATAATCCAGTTTAAAGCAGATAATCTGGATTTTATATGGCAGTGCAGAAGGGATCCTACTTTATGCCCGTGAAATTCTAGCTGTATTAAAGATGATGATGCCTATTTACGGCCTGGGTGCTCTGTGTCAATGGGAAAGTAGATAGGGCTGATGCCATTACTTAAACTATACCAGGCTTCGCAGGGTTTTAATGATGATGGACATGATGGACATATAGCACCATCACAGTATATGGTGATTTACAAGAATAAGAACAATAAAAAGCAGACCCTGTCCTCAGGCTTTCCATCTAAAGACACAACACACAAGAAAGAAGAATGGCAATGTGGGAGGGGATTAAGCCCAAAATATGCTGCTGGTTATTTCCCTCCAAAATAAGGGGAGATGCAGTTGGGATGGAGGGAGATCCTTAAAATAAAAGAACCAGTACTTGGCACCCCCGATGGTGTAGTGGACTAAAGCCTCGTGACTTGAAGGTTGGGTTGCTGACCTGAAAGCTGCTAGGTTCGAATCCCACCCAGGGAGAGTGAGGATGAGCTCCCTCTATCAGCTCCAGCTCCATGCGGGGACATGAGAGAAGCTTCCCACAAGGATGGTAAAAACATCAAAACATACGGGCGTCCCCTGGGCAACGTCCTTGCAGACGGCCAATTCTCTCACTCCAGAAGCGACTCAAGTTGCTCCTGACACGAAAAAAAGTACTTGGAATTAAGGTGTTATTCACACGAGGCTGGAAAAGCCCAATCACAGTAGAATAGTACAGTCTCTGGCTAGTACTTCAACTCAAGAGCATCTTCTAACAGTGGTTCCCAGCCTTTGAACCTCCAGTTGTTTTGAACTTCAACTCCCAGAAATCCCAGCCAATTTACCAGCTGTTAGGAATTACTGGAGCTGAAGTCTAAAATACCTGGAGGACCAAAGGTTGGGAACCACTGTTTTAATGATGGAAAAACACAACAATGGCTCCTGTTCCAATACTGCCTCTGGTGTTGTGGGCTCCTTCCGATGCAGTTCCGAAATTCCATCAGTCAAATGGTGTGGGTTGGTGTGATTCTCCTCCTCCTGCTTGTTATTCCCAAGCAGAGTGAGGTTCCTTTTACTTCATTTTTCTTTCTTTTGATTTTTAAATCATTTTGCTGCAATTGGGCAATTGCAGCAAAATTAGTTAAAAAGTGTAAGGTACACATGAATTGGATAGGGCATACGAGATAGGATGTCAGGTTGTCAGTGCAGAAGAGTGACGTGAGTCAGTGTATCAAGCAGCACTGTGAGACAATTGCAGAGAAGCATGATAGTGATTGTTTCCATAATGATATGCTTCTGTTTGTTCCACAACACGCTTGCTGCAACAGGCTGATGTGATAAAGTCCTATGAGCATATATAGATACCACACCTGGAGCCCTTTACTACATATTCTCAACATTCATTTCTCCAGATAATAATAATAAGAACAACAACAGTTTTATTTCTTACCTCATGAATTGAGTCAGGATACAAAAGATGTTTTGAACGTCACTTCCCAGAAACCCAACCAATACAGTCCAACAGGAATACTAAAATTTAGGAAGATCCACCATCTATATATATAAAAGACAAATGGTGTCCTCCCCTGCCACTAAACAACAAAAGTACAAGTCCCTGAACCTAGAAATTTGGCAGCACAATCCACCATCCTTGCCCCTACTTTCCGACAACAAAAAGAAAAGAAAAATAAAGTCCTAATTAGAGGGAGAGGAATAATTGTCTTTAGCCAATTGCTGCCAGTTAGAAGACTAAGCCCCGCCCACTTGGTCGCCTAGCAACCTACTCAGGCCTCACTCTCTCTTCCACACTGCCTATAAAATACAGATTATTTAATTTGCACTGGATTATATGGCATTGTAGACTCAAGGCCCTTCCACACAGCTATATAACCAATTTATAATCTTATATTATCTGCTTTGAACTGGATTATCTTGGGTCCACACTGCCATATAATCCACTTCAGTGTGCATTTTATTCAGCTCTGTAGAAGGAGCCTCATATAATCCAGTTCTAAGAAGATAATATAAGATTATAAATATACAGTAGAGTCTCACTTATCCAACATAAACACCCTGGCAGAACATTGGATAACTGAATATGTTGGATAATAAGAAGGGATTCTTGAAAAGCCTATTAAACCTCCCATTCCCTCATGACCCTATCTGCTGCCAAACTGCCATCCATGTCTATGCCAGGCATCCTCAGAGATTATAAGATCTGTTTGAAAACAGACAAGTGGGATGTTTATTTCTATCTCAGCAATGATATCCAGGATGGGACAACTCTGATCTGTCTCAGGCGACTGTGAATATTCCCCTTGGCCACCTTGATTACCATTGAATGCCCTTGCACCTTCAAGGCCTGCCTGCTTCCTGCTTCAGAGAGGAATCCTTTGTTGGGAGATGTTAGCTGGCCCTCAGTGCATCATGTCTGGAATTCCCTGATTGCTCAGTGCTGTTCTTTAGTTAACTGTCCTGATTTCACAGATTTTTTTTAATACTGGGAGCCACATTTTGTTCATTCCAGGCAGGCAGGAACCATCCAGGCTTTGAAGCTACAAGGCTATTCAGTGCCAATTCCAACATTCACACTTGCCTAAAGCAGACAACAGTTCATTCTTCCACCCTGGTCATTCCACAGATATATAAACCCCACTTCCTTTCGTTACAACACATTTCACAACCTCTGAGGATGCCTGCGAAACATCGGGAGAGAATACGTTTGGAACATGACCAGGCAGACCACAGAACTCAGAGCAACCCAATACAAAGAGAAACAAAAATAATAAAATAAATACAAAAAACAAAATAAAATAATACAATTAAAAAAACATAAATAAAAATAATATAATCAAATAATAAAATATAATACATACAAATAATAAAATAAAATAATAAAAACACAAATAATAATGAAAGAATAAAAATAAAATAAATACAAATAATACAAAAATAATAAAAAACACTAAAAAATAATTAAAAACACTAAAAATTAATACAATAAAATACTATAATAACACAAAATAACTAACAATAATACAAGAAAATAATAAAATATATTAAATAAAAAGATAAGTTACAATAAAATTAATTTAAAAAATACAAATAACATCAAATAAAAATTCCACAACAATTTTTAACCAATACCACCACCACTTTGCCACAGCAACGCGTGGCTGGGCACAGCTAGTTCTTTATACATCTTATTTTTATTCAGTCCAGAGTTCTAAAACGCTCCACTTACAGACCTCCCTTAAGAGAAAGAAAACTGCTTGAATCCTAGCAAACACAAAATGGCAACACAGGGACATAGAAAGGCAGCGGATAGAAGGAACGTTTGGCATAAGCAGCTGGCAGCACTAACATCATTTTATATCTAAATCCACTTTGTAAATTGCTAAAATTTTAACACCATTTATTTCTTTGCAGCAGGTAGTTCAACAGTTCAGCTTTCCTTAAGAGAAGAATAAACTCTGTCTCAGGAGATATCATGACTCAGGCCCCAGGCAGAACTTGCTGGTCCAGAGGCTTTAAAGAGAACACACTTCTAAATATTTTCCTCCTTCTCTCATCTCCATTCCACCTGCCAATCAAATCCTTTTCTGTCAATTCTTGTTCCCTTTTTATATCATGTATTTGTCCTCAACTGTCAGTTTCTATCATCCTTCCCTTTGGCTGCTTTTTCACTCAGTTCCTCCCTTAACAACTAAGATCTCCCTTTGGAGTTGTTGCTGCTGTTAATTTAATAAAGATGTGGGGGATATTTTTCTGGCCCCAGTGACTTTTTTTCTTTTTGTGGATTATAACTCTCAGAATCCCCTCAGCCAATTCTATGAATTGTCATTTTTAAAAAGCACCACTTTTTCAAATTCAGTTATCCCAAAGCATCTGTATCCTATCACCCAAAATCTGCCATGTGCTTCCTTTGCTGTCTATGACACTAGAGTTGATCTTGCACATCTGCAGATTTAACTTTTGCAGATCTGATTAGTTGCAGCACTGCTTCTGGCAGACAACCATAGAGCCATGCTGGAAGACTTGCACATTCTCATCTCTTGGAGTGAAATTGGCTGGGACACCAGAGCAATGTGGGGCAGGGGAAGGGGAGAGGAGAAATTATTCCCTCCTTTCCCTTCTCTGTTCACATTTTTTTGCCCCAGTTGACATTACTCTATGGGATTGGCACTAGTTATGTTGTGCACACTGGACACAATGACTATAAGAACAAGAGGGGTACGGTAAGCGCCATTCTCTCTTCAGGCCACGCGAGTCTGGGGAATATGGATGGCCATGTAAACAACTGCAGCCAGTTCTGTCTTGGAAACAACCCAACTATTTACATGGGCCTAAAGTTGCTGTTTGTGCCAGATTCTCGGTGAATATTTGCAGAAACCCCTGATTTTTTTTGTTAATGTAGTTCAAGGCTGTTGAAAAATGTCATCATGTACTACTTAAGCCTCTATGGTTAGATAGGAAGCCTAGAAAAGAGTTAGGGACACCTTCCCCAGTTCCATGCATGCTTTTATGTAGGCTTTACTATCATTTCCTCCTTCCCGTCCTGTTTAAGTCAACCCACCCTTTGATGTTTCTAGAAATGTGATCTCTCCTAGTGTGATGCCTCATGGGCCTTGTAGTCCTGTTCCTAGTGCCATAGTGGCAGATGAAGACGAAAACATGGGGTTTTCGCCGGTTCAACAAGAGCCTTTTCACCTGCCGGATGTTGATGTTTGTACCCAAGAATTCAGTAAAACAGACCTTGGACATTCCTCGCCTCTGTTCCCTAGGAGAGAGTCCTATTGTGCAGACAGAGGAGTGAGGGAACAGAATTGCAGGAGTTTACGGATTGCAGCCAAACAACAGGCTGATTAGACCTGCTTCCCTTGGGAAATTCTAAGGAGTCTTGCATCTGGACAAAGTTGGGTTTCGCTTCCCGTTCTCTAGGGAAAGAGGTTGTTGGCGGGAAAACGAGACCCCAATATAGGTGCCTGACGCGGGAGAATCTTTGCGGAGTCAACAGAGCAGCTTCAGGAGTAAGATCGTGTGTGGACTTCGTAACCCCAGTTCCTTGCTTCCCGGATCAAGAATTCAAGTACTGCCTTGCCTTGCTTTTAACCACGGATCTTATTCCAAGAATCACTGTTTGCCTTGTTCCTAGTCACGGACCTTGTTAAAGAACCAAGATTATATCCAGCCTTGTTGTCAAGCTACCTTGGACTCCTTAAGACTCTGGCATTTCCCCACACTATTGCTTGGCAATAGTGTGTGTTTCGGTATTGGATTTAAACTTTGAACTCTAATATCATTTATTGGACAATACATTTTTGGACTATATTTGACCTCATTTGAAAGGTCTGCTTCTGAACTATATTCTTCACTTGTTTTTATTACTTTTATACATTTCCTTAATAAAGATATTAGATAGAGATTGGCCTCCGTGTATGGTTCTTGGTGCCCTGCTGCCTGGGATCTGACACCTAGGGCTTTGACGTAACTTCCCCAATTTGGCTTTTGGAATGTTTATGGCCCTAAAGAAGAACAGACCCACGAGGTTTGGCCGCCATTCCAGCTTCCTATTTTGTCCCCTCCTATTAGTCAAGATGTAGCTATCTAGAGCTTTGTTATTTTAATCCGTCTATGTGTATTAGAACAGATTAAATTAGATAGTTAGCTCCAAGCCTTTTCTATCCATCAATTGATTTCTTTTTACCTCAATAAATGCTTTTAAACTTTAAAGCTAACTTTGCATTCCTTTGCCTTTCTGAAGACACAGGGGCCTTCCGAAACTCACACTACGCGTAAGTCTCACTGCTGCATTTTACTCTGCTATTTTAATGGGAATTTACCTCATAAAGGGGGTGATTAGAGCTTAGCGGCCCATCAATTCCCAACAAAGGCTGCATTAAATGACCTTGTCCTGCATTAACCTGAATCAGCTCCATACATCATGCAGATAGATACCATGCAGCTGATTTGTCTGCTTGTTCTCCCTTTGGGATAATAGGTCAGTGTGGACGTGCCCGTTGTTTTCGGTTCGCTTGCAGGGAACCCTGTAAAGTTGGGCTAAAATCCCGCTCTGGAAATGCAAGTTCCGCCACAGCTTCTGTGAGTCCAAGAGGTTACAACAATAAAGTGGGATCGTGCCTCTCTGCTGCTTTTGTTGGCTCTGTGATGGAGCCTGCGACCTCCCTGCCTCGCCTGCTGTGCAGATAAACATCTAAAAACTTACAATTCTTTCTGAAATTTGTTTTGTTTATAGCCCCTTTAAATATGTGTGCTTGATTTTCTTTTCCCGCCACTACTAGCTTTTGCTTTTAGCACTGTTAATAGACTTCCCAAGCACAGTCCTGAGTGACAAATGTTCGCAGATGGGCAAAGTCTATCACTTCCAAACAAAGGGCACTGGATGCTAATTTAGAACTTGCCAATGCCGTTCCACTGTGAGAAAATTAGAAGAGGAACAATGTCATGTAATAAGACTCTATCCTACTGTAATTGTGACTTACCTGCCTCCTACGATAAAGTCCTGAAACAGTAGACCTTCATGGTCAGACAGGTTTTTACATGGTTTGAATGTGAAGTCGTGCTAGAATCACATGCTGCTTTTGAAGAATCTGTAAGCATATTGCTGTCCCAAGTGACTGTTTTGGCCCCATCTACACTGCCATATAATGTAATTTGAAACTGCATTTTATGAGGAGTGTAGATTCATGTAATGCAATTCAATGCAGTTAAGTTTGTAGATTGCTTGCACTAAGGAGTGGGGCCCAGCGAGCTTTGGAGAGGGGAGTACACCAGGAATGGCATGAATTTTCTGCAGCCATATTTTCTAGCAAATCTACAAATGATTTTACTTAGAATCTAGCTGGTGTCAACCAATGAGACAGAAAAGAGCTAAACAGCTGCCTCTACATGGCCCAAAATCCATACTGCTAACCAGAGCAAAGGAGGGACTGTCCTATTCAATCAGCAGCTGTGAAATGTTTGCCGAAACAGAATGCCTGACAGAGGGCATGTGCCACTATTCTTGAATGATGCCAGCTGAACCCAGGAACTTAACAGAGCATCTCCTGACCCAGGGCCAGAGCTTAAGGAAGTTCCCTTGTAGACTACAATTCCCAGAATACCCCAGCCAGCGGGGCTTGTAGAAGTTGTAGTCCAAAATCATCACATTCTAAAAGGCTGAAGGACCAAGGGAGGAAAGGTTGTTGCTTGGCTGTCCAACAGGCAATACAGTGGAAACTGGTGCTGGTAATACAGTATATATTGTGGTGGTTATGTACCTTCAAGTCATTTCCAATGTATGGCAACCTTGAGGTCTACCACAGGGTTTGCTAGGCTGAAAATGTGTGACTTGCACAGGGTCATCCAGTGTTTTCCAAATGAGGATTCAAACTCTTGTCTCCAGAATCATATCCAACACTCGAACTATATGCTATACCTGAGATATATATGTTGGCAAAAATAAATATTTTGAATGTTTGCTTGTGTACATGATGGGATCAGTCTGAATACCTTAACAACAACAATCGTAATAGATAGACCTGCTACATCTAACCCCACCACAGTCAGCTAAGATGTTTCGGTGAGCACTTGCAAAGCAAAGAATAAAGGAAACAGACTTTATCTTTAGATCTCCTAGAGTTGCCAGATTGCAAACCGAAAAGGAAATTACCTATTCTATACAATATTTATATAGAATAGAGATTTTTTTTCAGGAATTTCAAGCAACAACTATAGAAATGTCTTCTTTTACAAAACAATTAAAAGCGCAGAAGCCAGAGTAAAATAGTGGTTTGGGTTTTTGATTAGCTATGCATCTACACGGTGATGCAATAGGTTAAATCTCTGAACTGTGGAACTTGCTGACTGAAAGGTTGGTGGTTCGAATCCATGGAGCAGGGTGAACTCCCATCATTACCCCCAGCTTCTGTCAACCTAGCAGTTTGAAAACATGCTGCAAATGAGATTAGAGCAATAGGTACCTCTCCAGTGGGAAGGTAATGTTGTTCCATGCAGTCATGCTAGCCACATGACTTAGGAGATGTCTCTGGACAATGCTGGCTCTTCGGCTTAGAAATGGAGATGAGCACCATCTCCCAGAGTTGGACTCGACTAGACTTAATGTCAAGGGGAAACCACTACCTTTACTTATGCATCTGCACTGTAGAATTAATGCCACTTTGACTGCTATGATTCAATGCTGTGAAATCCTAGGTTTTGTAACTTGTTGATGCAACACAGCCCTTTTGGCAGAGAAGGCTAAATGCCTTTAGAAACTATAACTTCCATGGTTCCATGACGTTGAGTTAAATTCCGTGTAAGTTAAAGTAGTGTTAAATTGCATTACGTTTACAGTGTAAATCAGGCATGAGCAACTAAGGCTCGATGGCTGGATGCAGCCCAGAGCACCTTCTTCATGCCCTCCTCATTTAACCTGTCCTCTTAGCATAAGGACTCAGCAGCCTGCAGCAGTTGAGAGCCATTTGGAGTGCTCTCAGCCACTGCCAAGAGAACAGCTCAAGGATCGAGGGAGGAGGATCGGGGCAGTCAAATGGCCCCACTCGCTCCCGGCCGGGCCTGCAATGCACCTCCAAGGCAAAAAAGTTTGCCCATGCCTGGTGTAGATACTAGGGTTGCTCAAAAAATTCGATTCCCCCGTTTGTCGTTAGCAATTTGTTTGTTTTGTCACTTTTGAAGCGATATTCGACACGGATTTTCCCGTCGTGTGGATCCCGCGGTTTCGAACCACGATAGCCTATTTTTCTGATGTTATCGGTTTTTTTTGTAAGCAAAGCAAGCATTTGCAAATCACCCAAATTTGTTTTGGTGCACTGGGGCAACCTAGCCCGTTGTTTCCTCCCTGTGGCCAATTGGAGAGCCCGTTGAACTCAGGGGAGGGGCTTGTATGTCCTCAATGAAAAGAGCCTGCAGGGCGCCTCGTGGCTCATTCGCACGGGGGATCTGGAGAGGGTGGTTGCCTTAGCTGAGAGTGAGTGTGGTTCCAGGCAAGATTTTTCTGCTGCGTCACAGACTAGCTTCCTTGCCTGGTGGCCACAGGGCTTTGTGATTGAGAATAGAGAGCAGAGAGAGCATCCAAAGAAGACCAGGGAAAAGGGTGGGTGTGGAGGGGAAAAAGGGTGGGTGTTTGGGGAGAAGGGTGTTTTTTAAAAGAGCCTGTGGGCTATTTTCCCCCACCAGCTTGGCGTTTGCCCACCAGCGCTGTTATTTTCCTGCTGCGCCATATTGTCTGGGTGGGGCGGGGTGGGCTTTTAGTTTTCTTTTAATATTCTTTCGGTCAAAGAATAAAAGGAGCACTTATTTCAGCAGCTTTTTGGGGGTTTTCTTGGGAAACTTTTCTTTGTATACTAAAGCGCTAAGCAGAGTTGCAAATACAGGAATTAAAATTTTCCAATTTTCATTTAGCAAAGTGTGGCAAAAACTAGAATTCCCATTATCCCCATAAGAAGAACTTGGGGAGAAGGGGCTTTAGATTTCCGTTTGTTTGGTTCTATTTCAAGGCTTGCGTGCCTCTATAACACCTGCACGTTTGCAAAGTCTGGCAAATACTGGAATTCCCATTATCCACATAACAAGAACTTGGGGGGAAGGGGCTTTGGAATTCCATGTGTTTGGTTGTATTTCAAGGCCCGCGGGCCGCCTACAACGCTTCTCCACGTTTGCAAAGTCTTGCAAATACTGCCATTCCCATTCTCCACATAAGAATAACTTGTGGAGAAGGGCCTTTGGAATTCCCTGTGTTTGGTTCCATTTCAACGCCCCCGGACCGCCTATAACGCTTGTCCACATTTGCAAAGTCTGGCAAATACTGGCATTCCCATTCTCCACATAGCATGAACTTGGGGAGAAGGGGCTTTTGATTTCCCTGTGTTTAGTTCTATTTCAAGGTCTGCGGGCCACCTATAACGCTTCTCCACGTTTGCAAAGTCTGACAAATACTGGCATTCTCATTTTGCCCTTATCAGAATAAGAAAAACAGTAAGAGAACGGTTTCTGATAGTTAAGCCCAGGACACGTTGCAAAACAACAAAGCAACAGATCTCCCCCCCCTGTAATGCAATCCCTTCCTCCCTTCTGTAATCTGAAAACCCTCCCGCTATCATGAAGCATTTTGCTGGGACTTGGGTCTGGTGGACCAAGTCCTGGGCGTAGTCAAGCCACTGTCCGGACTCTGTGGGGGGGCAAAAAAGTTAGGGGGAATTCCATCCGTCTTGAACACGCCACGATGGGAGTGGGTGGACTTGTTGATGAAGCTGGCTGTTCGACTGTTGAAAGTTCACACCCCTCCACCCGGAGCCTGTTGTCTGTTGGAGCTGAGACAACTGGACGAACAATGGAACATGGAGGTGTTGCTGTCTTGGAAGTACAGGTGGTGGATAGTGAAGAACTTGGAAACCCCACCCTTCCACTCGCTACTGACAGTGAGAAGGAGGAAGATGAAGTAGTACCATCAAATCTTAGACTTTTTCGGGCTGCTGTTATGTTGCCCACGACTCCAACCTCCCCCTGCCCCATTGGCAGCACTCAAAGTTCCCTGGGCGTCTGCGCTGTGGCAATGGGAAGGCCAAGGTCTTATATTTGGGACCATTTTAATGTCCATGCTAAGCGTGCCACTTTGGCAGTTTGTAGACACTGTGGGGCAAATATCAGCAGAGGGAGAGACATCTTGCGACCTCGAGGTTGAGCTGCCACATGAAACGGCATCACCCCACAATATCGATAGGAGTGGGAGCTGCAAGCCCTTGCAGTGGCAGCATAAGCACACAAAGTTCTCCTTGTTTAGAGGGTGGAAGACAGACACAGGCCACCTTGGAGGATTGGGGCCTGCCATTAGCCAGGAAGAGAACGGGGGAAACGTTACCCACACCCCACCAGATAACCCAACGTGTGGGAGAGATGATGGCCCTCGATCACCATCCATTCCGCATGGTTCAACAAGATGGCTTTGTTCGCCTGATGGAACTCCTGTGCCCCCACTACAAAATCTCCTCCCATCACACCTTTTCCCGAACAGTTATTCCCAGCTTGTATGAGGGCTGCAAGGAACGCATTGTCCAGATGTCGCAGAGCGCCATGAGAGGACACATCCATTTTACCTCTGATATTTGGTCAAGCTTGGGAGGAGGCCATTCCTACCTCTCTCTGATGGCGCATTGGTGGGAGAAAGAAGGCAGCATGGATACATCCCATCCTTGGGCACTCCTTGCTATGGAGGTAGTTGATTGTGATCACAAGGCAGAGACCATCTGCAGCTATCTGGAAAACATGATGGGGGAGTGGATGCAGTGCAGGCCAGAAGAAATTAGGAGGGGGTTCATGGTGACTGATGCTGGTAAAAATATGATCAAAGCAGTGGAAAATGCTGGGTTTATGAATGTCACCTGCATGGCCCACTTGCTTCACAATACCATCAAGCAGTGGAAAATGCTGGGTTTACGAATGTCACCTGCATGGCCCACTTGCTTCACAATACCATCAAGGAAGGTTTAAAGAGCACCGAAGAGCAGCAGACCAGCACCGCAAACATCGCCCTGCTGATTGAGCGCTGTAGAAAGATTGTGGGCTACTTCCACAGGAGCACCAAGGCAGCCCGGGAGCTGAGAGAGAGACAGAACTTGGAAGGGCTTCTGCAGTACAAGCTGCTCCAGGATGTCTCCACCCGGTGGAATTCAACCTATTAGATGCTGGCACGCATGGTCGAGCAGCAGAAGGCAGTCCACGGCATCTCCCTTTCCTTAGTTGAGCCTGTAAGCAAGTTGGTGCCAGGCAAGCAAGAGTGGGACACCATCTCCCAGCTGGTAGACATTCTGAAGCCATTCAAAGACTCTTTCCGAATCGAAAGCCCTTCTTAGCCATGCGGTGCCCCTTGTCTTGGGGTTAAGGAGGTCCCTGGCCGGCCCGCTGACACCTCCGGTCCAGGAGGTGGTGAGGAGGTTGTCCTTTGCTGTACGGAAATGCCTAGAGCCACTTCTTACCAGCAAGGTTTCTTTGCAGAGACAGTGGCCATACTAGCCCGCTCGGAAGATACCTCTTTACTGGCTTCGGTGCAAAAGATAGACTCGGCCGAGTGCTCGGTCAACCGGTACTTTGAGGAGCCTCCAGAAATAATTTCCTGTGATCCATTGGCCTACTGGGCTTCACATGATCACATGTGGCCAGATCTATCACACGTAGCCTGCCAGTTTCTCAGCTGCCTGCCCACCAGCGTTCAGAGCGAAAGGGTCTTCAGCCTAGCGGGAGATGTAGTCACACCCCACCGCAGCTTGCTGGACCCACAAACAGTTGAGAAACTGGTTTTCTTGAAGGCCAACCTGCTCGTGTTGAATTTCCCCAATTTGGATTTTGACACCCATGATTCCTAGAACAACAGTACTCTTCCTTTAAGCTGCTCTGCTTCTGGTTTATTTTGTCAACTATTTTT
The DNA here is from genome assembly GCF_035594765.1 of Anolis carolinensis. Classification (NCBI taxonomy): domain Eukaryota; kingdom Metazoa; phylum Chordata; class Lepidosauria; order Squamata; family Anolidae; genus Anolis; species Anolis carolinensis. The sequence goes on from NC_085842.1 coordinate 187,969,278, forward strand.
GGGGCGGGGGGTTTAGTCCCTTTTCCTTATTGTCCCACACCTCTCTCATCTGTCCTCCAAAGCTATCCTAGATCTCAGTTATCCCTTCCGTCCTCCAGAGTTTTGCTGTTCGTCTTAATCATCACACACCGTTGTCCGCTTGCATTTTCAGAGACACCCATCCATAGGGGGCAGTACTCGCAGTTCGTCTAGATTTTGACTCCCTTATTGAGGCTTCGGGTTGGGAAGAAGTAAAGTCAGATATTCAAGGTGTCTATAAAACCAATAAAACCAATGTAGGAAATGCATCCGCTTTGGGTACAGTTTAAAATAAGTATGGATTTAAATCAAATCTCGATCCTTTTTTAATTTTTCACAAAAGAACTATGAATGTATGGTCTTATCAAAATCCTCGCAGTTACTCTAGAGAAAGGACAGTATTCTAATCGATGAGGTTCTTAAAAAAAAAAATTCAGGAAAAAGAATACGGTAGAGTCTCACTTATCCAAGATAACAGACCAGCAGAAACTTTGATAAGGAGAGATTGATGAAAAGCCAATTAAACATTCAATTTGGAAATCATGATTTTACGAATGATGCACCAAAACATGATGTTACGCTGCATATTGGTCCAAAACAGGACTTCAATAATGCGCAATGATGTTATGTTGTAATTTTACTGTAGCATCATAATATCATGACATATTGAAAACATTGACAACAGTAATGCCCTTGATATAGGTTTAGCGAATCTTGGATGATGGAGACTACAGTATTGTTGCATCGCATCTCTACCTCAAAGTCTACAATGGACTACCTCACCTTGAGAACAAGGATGTGGCTGAGATTGTGCCACTCAAAACTACCTTTTGCTTTGGGTCGATCAAGCGGCAGTATCTATCGACTTGGGAATGGTGAAGATTTAGCAGAAAGCGATTTCACAAAAACAGAAAACTTTGTGGAAGTAATGCAAAGGAGAGGGAAGGCAAAGCAAATAGAAGAGAAATAGTGAGGTTTGGGGACCCCAAGTTTTCTGCTTTCCTGGTCACAACAGGTGATAGTCTGCCAAGGCCTTGGTGAGCTGGGGCTGGTTAACTGCCGTTTGGACTGGCAGTAAAGGCTCTTTTCTTCCCACGGTGGGGTGGGATTACTGACATTTGGGCTTTTAGGACAGCCGTTACCGAGACCTTCCGGTAGTGCGGGTCTTTTAGGCAAGAAGTAACTTGACAGATTTTCACCGCAGAGCGGAGCACTAGGTTGCAGAAGCATAACACTTTGTGGAAGTATAGCAAAGGAGAGGAAAGACAGTTCAAACAGCTCTCAAATGGAGGTTAACGGAAAACACCCATGTTCACAGCATTCTAGGTCACTAAGGTCAATTAAAAGTCTGTTTGGGCATTTCTGAGGTGGGGCGGGTCAGTCTCTCTCTGGGATGTGTGCTATTTTTCTCAGATCCTTCCTTTTCTGCGAGGTCCTCCACGGGTCAGCCTCTCTCTGGGATGCGTGCCGGCCGACTGTGGCCGGCAGTGGGTGGGGGCTTTTCTGCTGCGATAGACATGGCGGTACAGATTCCCACCTGGAGTTGTTCTTTTAGTTTTGTTGCCTCCTGGCAATGGGGTCTAGCTTCCCGCAATGCATTTCACTTGTCTGGCAGCTTTCCTTCTGTCCAAAATTGCTCTATTTTGCCCAGATCCTTCCTTTTCCGCAGTGTCCTTCCTGGGTCTACCTCTCTGGGATGCGTGCCAGTCGACTGTGGCCGGAGGTGGTTGAGGGCTTTTCTGCTGCGATAGACAGATTCCCACCTGGAGTTGTTCTTTTGGGTTTTGTTGGCTCCTGGGCAATGGGGTCGAGCTTTCCGCAATGCATTGCATGCTTTCCTGTCAGAACCCTGCTACTAGAGCCTGTATGTGGCTCTGAGTTTCAGGGTCACTGACATTGATAAGACACCTGCGTCCCAGGACTCGGAGAAGAAACGGCTGCTGGACTTGGCGGGGAATTTGCGCGGGGTTTTACTGAGCGGGAAGAGACTTTTCAAATGAGGGGGAGGGTATATAAAGGATGGTTGGCCGGAGTCTCCCATTCTTGGCTTTTCTGATGTTTATGTTTCCTGCAGTAAAGTTTCTGGTGATATCACAGAGAGTCTCGTGTGTTCATTCAGGAGCGGCTGTGGTGAGCTGACACTAAGCCAAGAATATAGACACCATCCCGCTGTAGCGGTGAGGTGTAACATGCAAGTGGAGGATGAAGAGCTCTTGGGCGCAGGAGGAGGAAGGTCGGGAAGGGCCACTCCCGAGCCGGACGCTGAGTTCCACCAGCTGGCGGCCCTGGCGTCATCCACCGCTTATGCCCAGCCAAATGGGGTAACCCAGAGGCGTGGAGTGGTGCGGGGAGACAGCACCGGAGGAGAGGAAGGTTCACCTTCCCCAGGCCCACAAAGGATGGTGTTTCTGGAGGAGAGGATGTCGGCGATGGAGACCACCCTGGCAGTAATGTCGAGGGCGATGGAGCGCCTGGCATTTTTGGCGGAGCCAGAGAGAGGAAGGGAACTTCGGGCTGGCTCAATGTGGGACGTGAGCGTGGGAAGCAGCCAGGGCTTTGCAGACCTCCCAGCACCGAAGGGAAGAAAAATGCGAAAGGAGCTCGGCGCCCGGCCCAAGACCCAACCAAGCCTGACGCGGGTGGAGGAGAGTGACGACGAAGGGGAAAAGCCTCCGAGAATCCCGGCTACGCTCCCAGCTGAGACCCTGGTGCCCCTGGCGAATGCCGGGCGTGGCACAGGGCAAAGAGAAACAGCAGCGGGGCCCACTGGTCCGCAAGGGGGCTTGCGACGGGCGGAGAATTGGGGATTGCCACCACAGGGACCCCTACCGAGACGAGAGGAACTAAGGATCGAGTTTGGGGGAGAGTCCTCTGAACTGGATTTTTTCCTTACCACGGTGAGGGGCTATATGGAGGACAATGCTCACACTTTTAGAACGGAATCCAGCCGGATACGGGCCATTGGTGCAGTGTTGAAGAGGGGAGCGGCTAGCTGGTACGTTCAGCTGCACGCACGGCGCGACCCATGTCTGGGGTCAGTCTGACGCTTTATGGGGGCCCTGGAGACCCGTTTCCGAGATCCATTGGAGCAGATCCGGGCGAGGGAGAAGTTGAAGACCGTCTCCCAGGGGCAGAGGTCGGTATCTGAGTATGCGGAGGAGTTCCAATGCCTCGCCGAAAAGGTGCCGGAATGGTCTGCAGTGACAAAGATGGAACTCTTCAAAGAGGGGCTCAGGAGGGAGATCCTTTCCTGGGCGGTGCATCGTGATGAGCCTGACACACTGCGCGGATGGATTCAGCTGGCGGGGCGCGTCGAGACATCGCTGGCCCAGGCGAGGAGGCACCGAGGAGCGCTACAGCAACGGCCGCAGATGAAAGAGGGGAGCCGGAAGGAGGGATCAGCCCCAGCCGGGAGGAGAGCGGAGCCGGCAGGGAACGTGAGCGCCAGCAGGAGTGGCTGCTTTGTGTGCGGCCGGTTGGGCCACAGGGCTGCCGAGTGCTGGCAGAGAAAAGGGGAAAGCGGAGGCCAGCCCAAACCAAGAGCCGTGGCAGGAAGACGCGCCGAGGAAGAAACACCGATGAGGCACCATTCGGGGGGGTTGGTAAGTCAGGACAAAGCTATGATAGTGGTCCCCATTCAGCTTGAAAATGGCAGCAAACAAGCAACCTGCAAAGCGTTTGTGGATTGTGGATGTTCCAGGAACATCATTTCCCCTGAATTAGCCGAGGGATTGGGATGCGAGAGAACGAACCTAGAATCCCCAATAGCATTTTCGCAGTTGGACGGATCCACAGCATCAGGATCGTTAGCTAGGTACAGTGCCGAAGATGTAAAGTGTAAGATAGGGAGTTGGGAAGGAAAGGTGTCATTTGTGATATCACAAATAGCCAGCTATAATGTTATACTAGGCATGCCGTGGCTGGGGCAGGCCAACCCGCAAATCAACTGGGAGGATAAGAGCATGATTTTCGGGATGAGTTTGGAAGAAGGGAGCCAGGAAGTTGAGAGGGAGCCGGGGAAAAGGGGGGAGGAAGACTCTATCCGAATAGCAGAACTGGCAGATAAATTACCCCCAGAGTATCGGGATTTTGTGGACGTGTTTGACGAGAAGGAAGCAGACAATTTCCCACCGAAGCGGAGAGTTGAAGTGAAAATAGAGCTAGTCCCAGGAGCAGAGCTTCCCAAGGCAAAGATATACCCGATGTCGGCTAGGGAAAAGGAGGAACTGAGAAAGTACATTGATAAAAACCTAGCGAGGGGTTTCATAGAACCTTCGAACTCCCCTTTAGGGGCACCTGTGTTGTTTAGGCGGAAAAAGGACCAAACGCTGAGGCTCTGCATTGACTACAGGGGCCTGAATGCAATCAGTACTGTAAATAAATACCCTCTACCCTTAGTGAAGGACTTGATCGCACAGTTATCGGAGGGACAGATATTCACTAAATTGGATTTAATTGAGGCTTACCATAAATTGCAGATCAAACCAGAGGACAGGTGGAAGACGGCCTTCTCCTGCGCCTTCGGATTATTCAATTATTGTGTGCTCCCATTCGGTTTATGCGGGGGAGGGGCCGCGTTCATGCAATTAATCAACGAAGTGTTGCATCCATTATTGTACAAGGGAGTCTTTATTTTTCTAGATGACATATTGATAATGTCTCGGACCAAGGAGCAACACGTAGAACTAGTCAGGGAAGTCCTACAAAAGTTGAGGGAAGCGAAGCTGTATGCGAAGCTTGCCAAGTGCGAGTTCAATAAAGACCAGATAGACTTTCTGGGGTATAGGATTTCCTCCCAGGGAGTAGCGATGGACCCTGCGAAGGTGGAAGACGTAAGGGGGTGGGAAGCCCCCAGAACACGGAAGCAGCTGCAATCCTTCCTGGGGTTCGCAAACTTCTATAGAACATTTATCAAGGACTTTGCGCGCCTCACTTTGCCGTTAACGGATTTGTTAAAGACTAAAGGCAGGGGAGAAACAACCAAAGTGAAGGCCCCAGGGGCCAAACTGACCTGGACAATAGAATGCCAGGAAGCTTTCGAAGCCCTTAAAAAGCGTTTTACTGAGGAGCCTGTCCTACAGCACCCTGATATGTCTAAGGCCTTTGTACTACATTGCGATGCGTCAGACCGGGCATATGGGGCAGTTCTGCTGCAGAAAGATGAGGGGGGTGACCTGAAGCCATGTGGCTATCTGTCGAAAAAATTTAGCGATACAGAAAAAAACTGGCCGATTTGGGAGAGAGAAGCCTTAGCGATTCTGAAAGCACTAGAGTGCTGGAGACACTTTCTGGAAGGAAGTGGAACACCGTTTGAGGTGTGGACTGATCATAGAAATTTACAGTATCTGAGATCCCCTCGTAAACTATTAGCGAAGCAGATTAGATGGGCCCAATATTTCAGCCGTTTTGATTTCAGACTCAAGTTCTTCCAGGGGAAACACAACATACTCGCTGACGCTCTCTCTCGGATGCCTCAGCACGGGGGAGGAATTCAGGAATCTGAGGGGAGCCTTTTCCTAGATAAGCAATGGGGCCTGGCAGTACTGACTCGAGCACAAGCGGCCAAAGAAAACAAACGTACTGCCATTTCCACGGGGGGAGGAGAAATATGGGAGGAAGAGTTGAAGCGAGCATATGGAATGGACAAATGGTTACAAACGAACAAAGAACAGGGAGAACTGTGTGGGGATTTGGTATTTGTTAATAAGAAATTGTATATTCCTGAATGTTTAAGACAAGAAATGTTAAGGAAATGCCACGATAACAAGGGTGCAGGTCATCTAGGCCCCACCAGGACTATTAAACTGTTGGCCAAACAATGCTGGTGGCCCGGAATGAGGAAAGACGCCAGGGGGTACGTCACGCAGTGTGAATTATGTGCAGAGGGAAAAACACCACCTGGGAAGCCCCAGGGGCTATTGCAGAAGGTGGTGGAGCCCATGAGGCCATGGGAATGCGTGGCAATGGATTTTGTAGGCGAACTACCCCCCAGCAGAGGCCACAGATACATTTGGACAATATTGGACCTATTCTCAAAACAGGCACACTTTGTGGCCCTGCCAAAACTCCCCTCGGCTGAAAAGCTCGCTGATTTGTATGTGAAGCATGTATATCGCCTACATGGGTGTCCCGACAAAATAATTAGCGACCGGGGAGTCCAATTCACTGCAAAATTTTGGGGAAAATTCTTACAGCTGTTAGGAGCGGAAAGGAATCTGAGCTCGGCTTTTCATCCCGCAACCAACGGGGGGGTCGAACGTACCCAACAGACACTGTGCCAATTCTTGAGGATGTACACCAATTATAGACAGGACGATTGGGCGGACCTTCTTCCGTTTGCTGAGATGGCTTTTAACGGGGCCGTACATTCGGCCACAGGTCGTGCCCCATTCGAAATAGTATACGGACAGGAGGTGGCACCTTTCCCCAGGCTACCCGAGTGGAAGGAAGGAGAGGGCCAGACCGACAAGGAATGGCCGGCCAAAATTAAACAAGGGTGGCAGACCGTGGTGGAGGCATTGAGGGAAACACAAAAGAAGTACAAGCTCTTTGCAGATCGTAGGCGCCGAGAGGGGGACAAATTGGGCGAAGGAGATCTGGTTTGGCTGAGCACAAAAAACCTGAAATTGGGGTTCCCATCTAAGAAATTGGCTCCACGCTATATAGGGCCGTTCAGGGTAGCGAAAAGAATAAACGAAGTGACCTATGAGCTGAGGCTACCCAAGGACCTAGGAAAGGTACACCCGGTATTCCATTGCAGCCTGTTAAAAAAGTATAAAGGAACTCTGGACAGCGGAGAACAATAGTTGTGTTTAATCTTTTCCTTCCAGGACGAAGGGGAGGAGGACGCCATGTCAGAACCCTGCTACTAGAGCCTGTATGTGGCTCTGAGTTTCAGGGTCACTGACATTGATAAGACACCTGCGTCCCAGGACTCGGAGAAGAAACGGCTGCTGGACTTGGCGGGGAATTTGCGCGGGGTTTTACTGAGCGGGAAGAGACTTTTCAAATGAGGGGGAGGGTATATAAAGGATGGTTGGCCGGAGTCTCCCATTCTTGGCTTTTCTGATGTTTATGTTTCCTGCAGTAAAGTTTCTGGTGATATCACAGAGAGTCTCGTGTGTTCATTCAGGAGCGGCTGTGGTGAGCTGACACTTTCCCACATCTGGGTTTGGCAGGTGAGCCTCTCTCTGGGATGCCTGCTGGCCAACTGTGGCCGGCTGTGGATGGGTTGTTGAGGGAGTCTTTGTACTAGGGACAAGGCCCGCTAGTTGCGGGTCCGGGAAGCCAAGGTGGGTCTTCCACCTGGTTTGTTGGAAGAACTCAGGCGACCAGTATAAAGCCAAGCATTTCCTCCTTCCGCGTCAGTGGTCTGATCCAGCTTTCATTCTCTCCGAAATTGCGCTATTTTCCCCCGTTCCTTCCTTTTTCGCGATGACCGCCCCGGGTTCTCAGGAGGACCTTCCTGCAAAGCAGGCCTTTTTGAATTTTTTATAACCCTGTCAAAGGCTGCAAAACGGCTGCAAGCCTCCCCCCCCCCCCCGCGCGTGTTTATAATGGACCCAAGCCCCCCTGTCTATCGCAGCAGCCAAGTCCCCGCCCTGTTGCTTTGGGGAAAGGGGCGGGGGTGGGTGCTGCCCGATGGTGGCCGGCTCCCCAGGGGAGTGGGATCCAAGCCCCCCTGTCTATCGCAGCAGCCAAGTCCCTGCCCTACTGCTTTGGGGAAAGGGGCGGGGGTGGGTGCCGCCCGACGGTGGCTGGCTCCCCAGGGGAGTGGGATCCAAGCCACCCTGTCAATCACAGCAGCCAAGTCCCCGCCCTACTGCTTTGTGGAAAGGGTTGGGGGTGGGTGCCGCCCGACGGTGGCCAGCTCCCCAGGGGAGTGGGATCCAATCAACCCTGTCTATCACAGCAGCCAAGTCCCTGCCCTGCTGCTTTGGGGAAAGGGGCAGGGGTGGGTGCAGCCCAACGGCAATAAATCTGAGGAAAAGGTAAACACTCTGCAGTTTGGTGAGCAAGCAGCGTGGATTGTGCTCTACCACTGTACCAAATTTGATCAGGATAGCTCAAAAAATGAGTGCAGGAGAGCCCCGTAAAAGCCCTCCCCTGGGCTGTTTTGGGCTACCACGCATGCGCGTCTGCCATTAACGAATTACTTTTGAAACTAATGAATTTTCGTTAAATTTCGAAATTTTTGAAGACAAAATTCGGAAATGACATCAGAAACGAAACGCTAGCGCCCCCTACTTTTGAAGCGAGTTTAGAATCAAATTTTTCATGGATCGCTCAAGCCTAGTAGAGGGCGCACAGGCCCATTGCCCAAAAAGCATGCGCAGGCTTTCCAATTGCCCCTGCGGACGTGTGGCTGGGCGTGCACGCTCTCCAGGGGGCTGCCTCCACTGCTGCCGCCGCTGTCGCCACAGGTATTTTTCAGCAATTTGTTTGGTGGGTGGGGGCACCAAAATTCGGGGGGGGGGGAACCAAAATTCTGGTCGCCTACTCCCAAAAATTACATCGGGATGGCTCTGGCAGGGGCATATCTCCTTGGAACAAATCTTGCCAAGAAAACCGCATGATAGAGTTACTATTTCTAAAAGCAAGCCCTCTCCAGTATTACTTGGTCAATCCTATACTTTCTACATGTGGCATTTGGTGAAATATACAAAATCCTATCAAATTAATGGGGTCATCATAAGTCAACAGACGACTTGAAGGCACACACATATACATCCTTTGTAAATGAGATCTTTCTCTACCTATAATCTATTAGTGATTGATTGATTGACCCACACACATACTTTCCTTTGTCTAACCCTCTTTTAAAGTTTTCCAAACAACTGAGGATATTGCAACATCCTGTAACAGAATCTCCCATATGTGATATGCTGCATGCCAATGAACTCCCTGCTGTCAATACTGAAGTTTCAAAAAGTCTAAAATGTGAAGCCCAAATGGAGATGGGAAAAGGGCTAACATAAGGAACTGATTAGCAGCCGGAAATTGCAGCCCCAACATGGAATGTGTCAGGAATGGGGCTGAGATGCTGGATTGATTCTCTTCTTGCCAAAAGAATTTTCCAGCATGATTTCTGCTTTTACCTTCTAAGAAAAGCTCACATTCAGCACTAGGCCCCAAGCATGGGAGGAAAACTTGGGGTCCTCTTTCCCCGAAATGGCCTACAAGAGACCTGCCTCAGGGGAATTTGGGCTTTCCAAAAGTTCCTCTTTTATTAAAATCAGCTTTGCCAGGCAATTTCATTGTCTGCTGTTGACAAGGCTGATGGGAGAATGGAGGCAGGAGAGGCAGATAGAATCATTAGCACTTGCTCTGTCTCCACTATCAGCCCAGTCTCTCATCCACACAATCTATCCACCCACCCACTCAGACTCCACTTACATTACTCAGCTCACATGGAATCCATTTGTCTCTGGCATAGTTCAGGTACATTTGCACTTGAGGGATTTTTCTTGTGTTTGCCAGAGTGATGAAGTCAACAAACTCAGACATGAAGTGATCCCAGCTGTTTGCAAAGCTGGGATCAGTCCCCCACCCCCACCCCTCCACATCTTCTCAGCCATACTTTGCACTCTGAAGGCAATGAGCTCATGCCAGAATGGGTTTGGGAGAAGGCTGCTGTGTTAAATGGGGTGGAACTGCATCAACCCCAGGTTAACAAATCCAAAATAGATCACAATGGGTATTTGCATTTTGTGGAGGAGACGGAAAAGGAAGTCGTGTCTGTAGCACTTGAAATGAGTTTTTGCTGTCTATGTGCTAAAACAGAAATTGCACATACGCAGAAGCACAAGCAGATAGACTGAAAACACCTTTGGTGTACTTTTGTGCAGCATGCTATTTGGAACCAAAACCCTTCTGCAAAGCATTAAAGTTTAAAAGGGTTGTATCAATCACAAATATTAGGAGGAGGGAAGAGAGGATTAAGGAGGGAATTCTAGAATTAAATCTGTGTGTATTGAAACCGAAAATTTGAGTTTTTGAAGACCCACAGATACTGAGGGATGCCTGGCAAGTTCCACTAATCACAAATGTTCTGTATCAGAAATCAGGATCTCACCAGTGTAAAGGCAAACAGAAGTTTTCAATCTGCAGAAGGGAGGCTTGTAAAGCCACAGGTGCTCAAAATGTACACGTACAGCACATGGGAAATGCAGTTGTTTTTGTACATAAGAATTTCCATGCATTAACATTGCTACAATTCAAAATTTCCTCCCACTTCCCTGATTGGCTAGCACCAGAAAACTGTCCAGCATCTTCTGAGTCTCTGATTGGTTGAGAGGTGGACTTTTGCAAGTGTGCACACTGATTGGTGGGTGATACAGCCAAGGATCCCCTCCCAGCAGGGTAGGGATGCCCTGGTGCCTCCAAGTGGCAAATGGAGATGGTTCCTGGAGCGGGGAAGTCTGCAGAGGGTTGCGTCCACCTCTGGGTGTGTGACAATGGAACACAAGAGATAGTAAGTGTCCGGATAGGTGAATGATCAGATGATGCAGATACCGAGTCCAGGATGCAGGGATAATGAGTGTTGGATCCCCAGACATCTTCCCATGTTGAGGGGACAATGAAAAAGGTACAGAAATGTCTATTGAGGATAAATGTGTTTATCCTGGGTCTTTGTCCCACAGGAGGATTGGCTTCCCCCAAGTTTCAGGTGGTTAACCGATAGCCTCCTGCTAGTTGTCAGAAAAGACTTTTGTCCTGGCAATGCCTTCTGCCCAGGGCCATGGAGAATTACTGGAATGATTTGAGATTGCTCAAGAGGTTAAAGGAGTTCATACTGGTTTGCCTTCTATTTCATATATTTCATTAAAATAAAGTAATAAAATAAAGTAAAAACGAGGTTTGAGTGGTATATCAGTACAAATTTATGGTTGGAAATAAGAGGGGGGCAAGTCTTGTCCTGGCTACCTGCAAGATAGGAAAGGTTATTTTCTCTTATTTGTTTTAATGGTCTCCCCTGAGGTCGTGCACACATTCGCAGGAGGAAAAAAAGGAGAAGAAAAAGATACTTTGTATAGGATTGGAAGGGAAAGCCTTGGTGAAGCCCTGAGAATGGAGATATGGGTACACTGTAGCCTTGTATGGATTATGTTTAGACTTTGTTGCACTGGGAGCTGTAGGTCAATGGAGTGATCTCTTTCAGAACTCTGGACGATCGCTGGTGCGGGCTGTTTCAGATTAAGAGCTGAGACGGATTGTGTATGGGGAGCTAGGCTTCATGGAGTTGGGATATGCTGTTGGTCCAGGGATGGTTGAAAGAAACATTACCAGAAGGACGGGTGTCACTGTAATTCATCCTGGCTCCCTCTGGAAACTATCACTTCACTTCACTTCAAGCACGACTGGTGGGGACGAGAGAGGGGGCCTTCTCTATGGTTGCCCCTAGCCTCTGGAACTCTCTCCCAAAAGAAATTAGAACATCCCCCACACTCCTTTCCTTCAAGAAAGAGCTAAAGACACACCTCTGCTTACTTGGTTACAGAAAATTAACAGCACTGACTCTTTTATGGATGAAGCTGGCAATGATTGTTTTATTGTGATTTATTGAAGAGCTATATTTTTAGATCTTATACAGTTTTAACTGTCTGACTGTATGTTCCTTGATGCTTGACTATTTGACTTATTGCTTTAGCCAATGTCTTTTATCTTGTTGTAATTATATGTATAAATGTTTTTGATGGCATTTAATGTTGTGATGGAGTCTTTGAGTAATGATACTACTAGGTGCACTAGAAGAGGAAGAAAGTCTACTCGTGAGCAAGACTCCGATGAGGAGCAACAAAGGAAGCGGATCCAGGAAATACTTATGGAGCCTATTGATGATGACACATTTGAGGGCTTTGAGGGGGATGATGGGGTTGAGAATCAGGAGAATGGGATTACAAGAGGATGAGGTAATGGACTGGACTAAGGTGCGGGAGATCCAGGACATCTGTAGAGAATCCACAAGTAGCAACACGTTTGAGGGTTGGCACAGTGTGGATCCAGCTGGGACTTAGGGAATTATGGGCTTGGATAAAAGATGGACTGGGTGGAGGGACTGGCAAGGGGCTTCAGCTGAAAGGAGGTCTGGTGGGGCGTTGGCTGATTCTAGCTCTGAGGAGGAATTGAGGCAACAGGCTGCAGCTGCTAGCAGGGTGTTGGCTGATTCTAGTTCTGAGGATGATTTGTGAATAAAAGTGGGTTTGGGAAATGGATCACCTTTGCAGTTGGCAAAGTGTTGTTGGGTGTTCGTGTGTCCTTGTGAGCTGTTTGGGAAGACGTGCTTTGGGAAGACTTCTGTGAACGTAAATTTAATCTGGATTATCCATGGCTGTGGGGGTTGGAACTGTGAGGGTTTTCTCTGGACTGCTTTGTGTTGATCTTATGCATTAGTTGCCATGCTGCATTCTACGCTTTGGCTCTGTGTATGACCTGGACTGGATTTCATACTGCTGACTTCTCTTTCTCTGACCTGGACTGGATTTAGTATTGCTGACTTCTCCTTCTCTGACCCGGATTGGACTCAATAATGTCAACATTGTGTTTGGGTGACTTCAACAGACGTCTTCGGGCCCCTGCTGGTCGTCAATTCCTGCCTGCTGACGTCCTGCCGGGAATAGGAGTGCCTTCTTTGTTGTTTTACAAAGTTTGTTTTTAAACCGGATTATACTCCGGGTTATTTTCCATGGTCTGGAGTTTTGTGTTGATTGCTGGGAATTCTGTGTTTCACACTGAAGATTAAGTGTTCTGAGCCTTTTGAGTTTGTTTTTGGGCTCCTTTTGGTTGTGAACTAATAAATTGTATTTTTACTAACGTCTGGTCTAGCACTTTAAGGAGTCTGTGTTGCAACATTTAATGTTTGCCAATTTTATCTTTTATGGTTGGAAGCCGCCCTGAGTCCCTTTGAGGAGAGAGGGTGGGTTAAAATAAATAAATAAATAATCATTGGTCGACTATTATATTAGGAGTGGGGGATGGTCATGTTCGATAACAATATTTATCCATTTCTTCAGATGCCTTTTAGAATGATATTAAAGTCAAAGGTTTTCAAACACTGGGTTACACAATTGTAGGAGTGGAAATAGCATGTAATCAAAGATAGGATGTTGCCAGACTGTAACAGTGAGGAAAGAAGCTCTTTTTGTGCTCAAGGAGTTCTGAAGGAGCAAGGCCAAAAAAGGCTAGGTAGTTCAAGGGATTCAGGAGAAAGGGGGAATATAAACTGACTGACTGAATTTTTTTTTCAGTGTCAAGAGCAACTTCTGGAGTGAGAGAATTTGCCGTCTGCAAGGATGTTTCCCAGGGAACGCCCGGATGTTTTGATGTTTTCACCATCCTTGTGGGAGGCTTCTCTCTGATAGAGGGAGCTCATCCGCAATCTCCCTGGGTGGGATTGGAACCTGGCAGCTTTCAGGTCAGCAACCCAACCTTCAAGTCACTTAGTCCACTACGCCATCTGGGGGCTCCTGAATGAATAAATGAATGAATAAATACAATTTCCTAAGAATGCATTGTGAAAGAAGAGACCAGTAAAACAGCTTGAGGAACTAACATAGAGCAGGAGATTGCAGCCGGAGGTCTCAGATTTCATGGAGTACATTTGGAGGAACAGGGATGGAGGGTTGGGGAGAACAAGCATCTGTGCAAGTCTGGATATATGTATATAACTGGCTGACTTACCTCCAACAGGCCTTGGCCAGAAGCCAAGCCTGCCTTCATCTGTCAGTACTTTTTTTTCCAAATCCAGCCCCTTCCCCCCTTGAGTCTTAAATGGGAGCCTCAGATTGGAGCTGTCTCTCCCTCCAAGCCCCTGTGCTGTGCAGACGGAAATGTTGGCATCCCAGGCGTAGGGATGGCTGTTTCCAATTAAGCCTTTTCCCTTCAGTAGCCTTGGAGAAAGAGAGAAAGAGGAGGAGGAGGAGGAGGAGAGAAGGAGAGAAGGAGAACCAGAAAGAGGGGGGTGGGGGAAGAGACAGATGATGATAGATAGATATGGCAGTGAGCCAATCAATCTCAGGGTGAACTGAAGATTAGCAAAGATTTCTGACTTTTAGTTCTGTTTCAACACCCTATAAGGGTGAATCTGTTCTCTCCCATCTTAAAATTATGCTACTGACATGGAGAAAACTTGGGGTGGGGGTATTTATGTAGAAAGAGATGGCAGGCTCCCTTAATTTTCGGTCAGAGTGGTAGGAAGTTACTTTTTTTGATTGCAATGTCATGGTCTGGAGGATTAAAATTCAAAAAGAGAACATTTTCAAACTCATGTTCTGGTTTTAAAAGCAAATTCTTAGGCTAAGTAGTTTCAATTCTTGGTATTTGTCTTCTGATTGGTGGATTTCAAAGCTTAAGTTAAAAATAATAACAATAAAGGCATGGAGACTTTTAGTGAAATCCCAGAGGTCTGAAATCTATCCATCTTCTAGCCAGCCACCTCAGGAAACAAAAATCTCCTTTGGCCCCAGCCAAGCTTGAGAAAAGTGAACAACCTCTGCTCACACAGAGCCAAAATGCATGTGTAATGTTGAATTTATGAGAGGAAGGACACTTTTTCTCTAGTGGAGATTGCAGTCTAGCAGCAGAACCAAGATACAGCTATAGCTCTGTTAACAGCTTTTAACAAAAAACAAAAAAAAGCACTTTCTAAAGCTTGCCTGTCCCAACTTTCCTCTTCATACTCTGTTTAGTGAGATTTTTGTTTAGCAACAAAATGTGTATCCAAAATCCATGGATACTTAATTCCATTATATATAGTGATGCTCCTCATATTAAATGGCAAAATAGATGTTTGCCTTTGGTGTTTTTTCTTTAATTCAAGCCACGGATAGTTAAATCCACAGATGCATAATCTGTAGATATGGAGGACTGACTATATTCATATTTGGAGGATTGTGATGGGTAGCTAGAGAAACTCAGACTACATCTACACTTCCATACAATGCAGTTTCAGAATATAGTTTAACTGCTTTGAAGTGCATTATATGAGTCTGCTATATCATGCTGTCCAATGCAGATTAATCGCATTACATGCATGTAGTAAACAAGGCATTAAAGCTTGGGGTGGGAAAGAATGGGATTCTCCTTTAGTTACTCCTCTTATAGCTGTATGTGACTGCCTCCAACTGGCAAGCTCAGCAGCTGATGCCACTGGTACCTCTTACTGAGCATGCATAAAAAGTAAAATATTGAGACAATGAAAAGTACGTATAACCTTAGCTTCCTCATGCATGTTAACAATGCATAGATCTATACAGTAGATATGAAGGTTCGGATACAGGACCCTCACAAAAGTGAAAAACCATGAATTACAAAAAACATAGCATTTAATCTGAAAGAACATCTCTCTAGGAATCTCTAGATCAGTGGTGCTCAACCTGGGGTCCCCAAATGTTTTGGCCTACAACTCTCAGAAGTCCCAGCCAATTTACCAGCTGTTAGGATTTCTGGGAGTTGAAGGCCAAAAACATCTGGGAACCCCAGGTTGAGAACCACTGCTCTAGATTATCCTGGGTAACTCTCTTTCATCAATTTATGTCAGAAATTATTCCAACACAACAGTCCAAAACTGCCTAATGTCATCTCCTCATTGTTCCTAATGATAAGGCCAGTTCAGTCTTCACGTATACTCATGGGGTACTCAAGATCTGGATCTGATGTGGAAAGGAGGCAATTGCAAAGAAAAGGAAGAACTGGAGAAGACTGGCATTCTCCGTTCTGACTGGTGTGAACTAGATTAGGAATCCATATCAAGCTAGATAGAGACCACACTGTCCCCTTTAGACCATCACTTTCCATGCCACCAGTCGCCAAAGAACTCCATATGAGATTCTGGCTGTAGCGGGCAAGCCATTCTGACAGCAGAGATACCATGCAACTAGAATAAAATGGGGGTTAATCTCCCCCCACATACACACATAATCTCTGATGATGTAAGAATAGGGCACCCACAAAAGCAAAATGTTTGTAGCTCTTCAGTGAGTATATGGGTACAATTCACACCCTTTTCTCAGCACTAATGAGTTCAGGAAATGAGTGATGGCATTAGTATTCCATTAGTGTTCAGTTAGTACAGCTGAGATAGATTACTCTTGCTCTTCTGTACCCTCCACACACAAGTTCTGGATTTTTTCAGTCCGTTTCCCATTGACGCTTGCACTGAAGGTTCATTTATGTTTCTTGGAATCACCCAGGACATGAATTAGGAGAGAACATTTCTCCAGCCAAAATAAGAGAATGGAGGAAAAATGGGAGACCTTCCCTTGATAGAAGAACATTTTATTGATTAGCCCTTAGGCCCGGGGGGGGGGGGGGTTCAACCCCCCCCCCCCCCTGAAAAATACCTGGTTTACTCATGAATATTAACTGGTTAACCAAATCCCCATGCTTAGTCTATGAGATGCAAAAAATTAAGAGTCCCTCCAGGCACTATCTCAAGCAGATATTGACAGGTCTGTAGCGGGGGGGGGGGGGAGGGTTCTAACCCCCCTTCTCCCGAAATTTTTTTCTGGCTATGACCCTGCTTAGGCCATATCAAAGTACCAAGCCAAACAACCAGGCTTGAAAAGACCTGATTACATTCTATACGTGTGACCCAGAGAAGCAATGTTACGGGTTCTGCTCTTTCAACTATGGGCTGTTGACAGATGCAAGATTTTCAGAGTGATTTTCTTTACATCAGCCTTGATAAATATGGGGGAAATCAGCTATTTGTTAATTTAAAAGAAACAAAAATTAAATGCCAGGTGTTGTTAACTTCAGTCCTATGGTTGCTGCGGGAAACTCAAGTTCCCTTTTAAGAAAAGAAAACAATCTTTAGATGTCATGGCATTGTTCTGAAGGGAAATGGGAAGTTTTCCACTGTTTATTATGTTTTTGAAGGGACTTGGAAAAGTTTGGGGATTTGGGGAGATTAGAATAATATTCAAGAACTCCACACTAAACATGACCACAAGTAGTTTCCTATATGTAATTTCATTATTTTGTGAGGGAACATTGATTCTCTCACTTGAATCAAGACATTCAGTATAAGCTTTTTCTCCTAATCCCATGGACAGTGGAAATGATCCTTGTGTTATATCCCTGTATCATATAGCTATGCCAATTCAGCAATTCCTGATCTCACAATTGTACTTCTGCATTATTTTTATTTTAGAGCAATTTCACAATTTCAGCTTTGGAAAAAAAGGTAAATATAATGGTAAAACATAAAATAAATTGAAAACAGACATCTTGGAATTAGCAAAGGGGAAGAGAAGAAGGGAAAAGGAGGAGAATCTCATCCCTTAATGTCATGTCAGTGCCACCATAGAAGTAGAATGGACCTGTTATTTCAGCTTCACTAAAACGTAAGTTCGAAAACCTGGAGGGCCCCAGCTACTTCCAGAAGGCCAAATCAGGACACAGATGAGTGGAAGGCAAAAGTAGCTGTCTTTGGGCCATCTTGCCCTTTATCCCAGGATCTGATCCCAGATTATCTGCATTAAACTGGAATATATAGGCCCTCCACACAGCTGTATAAAATCCCACATTTTCTGCTTTGAACTGGGTTATATGGCAGTGTGGACTCAGATAACACAGATAACACAGTTCAAAGCAATTATCTGCCTTGATATTCTGGGTTATATGGCTGTGCGGAAGGGCTCTATGAGGAAGGAAGGGCCACATTTCTTTCAATTGCACTCCTCTCAGGGGTAGATCATTAAATAGACTAAGACTTTAAATTAATGAATGACAATTTATTGGATTTCCCACCACTACCAAGAGCCAATCATGGGAGCTACTCCATGGAGTCCTCAGCCAACGGGAGTGCAGATCTTAGCCAGACTGATTTTCAGCCAATCGGGAGCTGACACAGGTTTTCTGAATAGTTGTCAAAATGAATAAAAATGCTCTGTATTGTCATGGCTTGTGCTGAGGACGAGAATGAAGGGGAAGGGTTTTTCCGTCCAGCATCTGAGCCAGGGGAAAATACAGATCATCAGCACGAGCAGTCTGACACTGAGGAATCCATGGGCCATTACACACAGCCCTATATCCCAAAATATCAAGGCAGAACATCACACAATATCTGCTTTGAACTGGGTTATCTGAGTCCACACTCAGATAATGTGGGATTTTCTGCCTTGATATTCTGGGATAAAGGTCTGTGTGGAAGGGTCCCACCACTGCAGAGCAGGAGCAACAGCCCCAAAGAGAGAGGGATATAGAGTGAGGGCAGAATCAGGGGGAAAAATCAGGAACCAAGTTTCCAGCAAGGCTGTGATAAGTCCGGCATCAGCTGTGTCAGTTCCTGGAAGGTGTAGGACACAAAGATAGGCTCACACAGCTTGGAACTATGGAAAACTTTATTGAATCTGCCTTGCCAAGATGACTGCAAAGCTTCTACTGCCCTTCTTCTGCTCTTTCCCCCGGTATATTAAGTTGTTGCTTCCCTCCTCCCCTCACGTCTCTTCTTCTCCATTCACACCTCCCCCTCAATTGTCCTTTCCCACATTTGAAGACCAGATCAAGTCATAAATCAGCCTTCCCAACCAAATGGTCTTCCTTATCCGGCGTGTTCTGGTCAGGTGTGAAAAAGGGCAGCTTGAAGAATGCTGATCTTTTTTGCATCCTGACAAGCTGCAATTAAGATCTGATGCCATTCAATTGAAGAGATCCAGTTTGTTTGTCTGAAAGGAGAACCAACAGGTGGGATCACATGAGAAAGTGGTATATGTAGCTGGAGATTGGAAGCAATGTCAGTGCAACTGCTACAGTCTAAATCTCTGCTGGTGAACTATTGACTGGACCTTGACTTTGGCTTGTGGATTACAATTTGACTTGCAGTCTCGGTGTTGGTGAGATTACTTGTCTTTGAACATTTTTGAAAGGACTGTATCTCACCCTTATTTTGGGTGACTGCTTTGGATGATCTCAGATTGTTTTGGACTACGATATGGTGTGTGAGTGTGTAACAGGACTCTGGCATGTATTTTCCATTGCGTTATGTCAATACTTTGAATGTTTGCTCTGCTGACATCCTCTTTGGCCATTGAGAATAAAGACCTCTTGCTTTTGACTTCAAAGGCATCTGTGTCTCAATCCAGCCTTCAAATGGGGCATGCTGGGCTTCTGAAATTACAATTTAGAGGAGCTGAAATCACACAATAATTGTGCCCCCCTGTTGCTACAGCAGGCAACCATGGAGTTTCAGACAGCAAAGGTTATGTGACAGGTTAGGTGGAAAAGGAGCGTATAGCCAGTAGCCACCCCAATGCCAGTACAGAATATTGCTATTCTAGGCTGGCTCTGAATAGCAATATAAGCATAGATGTGTCCTCATAGAAAATGGCAAAATTCACCCCCTCCCCTGATATTCAGATGAGGTGAGAAGGTGGGGAACAGACTGAGGAGTTGACATTGCTGGCAGAATGACAGAAAAGTAGAGGGGTACTTGAAGTGATGCAAGGAGGTGGGTAAAAGAAACATGGGTTTAGAATCTAGAGTGGCCAGCCAAAGCTATTGGAAGAAAGAATCCTGTAGTATATACACTCGTTTGTGTTGAGATAAAGGTAAAGGCAGAACCGGCCCGAGGAAATGTAAAGGGGTACGCAAAAAAAATGTTGCGCCCCCCCCGTGCCGCGGGAGGCGTGGCTGCGTGGCCGCGTGCCGCGGGAGGCAGGGCAGGTCTGGCCCCGCCTCTCGTGCCCTGACCATGCCTCCTGCGCCGGGCAGCCACGCCTCCTGCGGTGCGGGCGGCGCGGGAGGCGGGGCCAGGGCTCGCGGTGCAGGAGGTGGGGCCAGACCTGTGTGCGTCCTGTCCCAGCCTGGCTGCGGCGGGAGTCCTTCCAGGCCGCAGCTTAAGCCCAGCCTGGCTGGGTCTTCGCCGCCTCCTGCAAGGACTCCCATTGCAGCAGGTGCACGCTGTGGGAGGCGTGGCCAGTCCTGCCTTCTGTGGCGCACGTCCTGGCCCAGCAGGCTGCATGCGGCAGGAGTCCTTCCAGGTGAAGACCCAGTCTGGAAGGACTGCCGCCACACGCAGCCTGGCCGTACCTGACCACGCCTCCCGCGGCACGCGACCGCCTTCTAGGGGCTCAATAGCGCCCCTGGGAAGATGGCACCCAACGCAGGGGCGTGGTCAGCGTGCCGTGTTGGGCCGTGTCTGGGTAAAGGTCTTCCCCTGACATTAAGTCTAGTCGTGTCTGACTCAGGGGGTTGGTACTCATCTCCATTTCTAAGCCGAAGAGACAGCGTTGTCCATAGACACCTCCAAGGTCACGTGGCCAGCATGACTGCGTGGAGCGCAGTTACCTTCCCTCCAGAGCAGTACCTATCAATATCTACTTGCATTTGCATGTTTTCAAACTGCTAAGTTGACAGAAGCTGGGACTAACAGTGGGAGCTCACCCTGCTCCTTGGATTCGAATCGCTGATGTTTCGGCCCGCAAGTTCAGCAGCTCAGCAGTTTAACCCACTGCGCCATCGGGGGCTGATTGTAACTCTCCCTGTAATTAAACTCTGGCTTTCCTAAATCTTATGTAAACAAATACAATATAGTCTATGCAAAAGGAGAACTGTAATGACCATATATCATATAGTGACACCAAAATCCCCAATACAAAGCTCAATACAGTAACATGAAAAAGCTTACATGCTTTGGGACTGATATCAGACTGAAATACTTTTTGTTTGAGAGCAGT
Organism: Anolis carolinensis; assembly: GCF_035594765.1. Lineage (NCBI taxonomy): Eukaryota > Metazoa > Chordata > Lepidosauria > Squamata > Anolidae > Anolis > Anolis carolinensis. Next base: position 187,989,974 of record NC_085842.1, read on the forward strand.
TGATCCTTTTTCATTGTATTTTTCATGTTACTGTATTGAGCTTTGTATTGGGGATTTTGGTGTCACTATATGCTAAATGGTCATTACAGTTCTCCTTTTGCATAGACTATAGTGTGTTTGTTTACATACCTTACAAGTATTCTGGGATATTGTTTAGTAGTACTGTATTTCCTAAATCTTAGAAAAGTTATACCTTTCCAGATCTCTGCTTCAGAATATCCCAGGTTCTTAGAGTTATAGTTTTTGAAAGTAACATTTTAAAATGCTGCTCTTTCCCTGCTGTTACCATCCAGATTATGCCACTTAATGCCGTGTTATGAATTTTTTCGAGACTTCTCCTTTTTTCAGGATTTATCAGTGGAGAGGAACTCTGCTCCTTTATTGCTCAAAGCAATGGTCTTAAGGTCTCTCTCTTTCTGACTTGCCATTTCACTTAAGATAACTGTGGCCCTGTTCCATCCCACTCTGTTATTTTTCAGAGCCCATAATATCAGGCTGTCTCAATTGGATAATTAGCAACATGTCAGTGGCTGCATGATAAACTCTTCATGCAGCTGCTGCGAATGTCTGCCTGTGCAAGGTGTCTTTGTCAATGGACTGAGAGGAAGGGAGTGCCATTAGCATGCAATTAATAACTTCCTTTTGTTTCTGGAATAACATCTGGGTTGCCACAGCCCCACACTGCGATTCGCTAGCTGTGGTTAGCAGCAAAACTTCAACCTAACATTACAGTTCTTGGATTCCCACAAAGAAGAGGGGGAATGGGAAGTGGATCTTTCAAAGGTGATGCTTATGAAGTGCAGGCAATGACCTGGGTGATTTACCGTAGCAACTGAGTTAAACTTTGTGCTAGAGTGCAGAGGTGTTCTCTAAGGGAACTGAAAACAAAGGAAACAAAGACTAGAAGATGGTTGGTGTACCTATCAAATGGGAATGGTATAGATGACAGTGGTATCATTAAAGAAATTGTGAGTTTAATAACTGTCACGCCCTGGCCGCCGAGCACTAGAACCAACACACGGAGGTCAATAACAGTCTAATATCTTTATTAAAGAAATGAGTAAATAGGATAAAAACAGATAGAAAATAAAGTTCATCAATAGACCTTTCAGGGAAGGTCAAATATAGTCCAGAAATATATTGTCCAGTATATAATATTAGAGTTCAAAGTTATAATCCAAAACCGAAACACACTCAACTTCCAAGCAGTTTGAGTGGGGAAACATCCAAGATTTTACTAGAGTTCAAAGTAAGTCCAAGGCAGGAAACTGAAGACAAGACTGGATACTTGGCACAAGATACAAGGCTGGGAACACGGTGAGATGGGTCAAGAACACGACAAGGCAAGGCATGATGAAACTGGAGTTAGCGGACTCAAAACGCAGTCCACACTTGGCTGGAACTGAAGTTAATCCTTGAGCTGACTTGTTGACTCCGCGCGGGCTAGCCTGTGTGGGGAACTTTTAAAGAACTTCAAATCTTTCTACAAACAGGTGTCCAGTGCTTCTTTTCCCAAGAGAAAAGAACTGAAACACATCTTCATCCAGATGCGTTCCTCCCTGAAAGCTCTCAGGGGAAATGAGCTAATTAGTACTCTGTCTGGCCGCTAATCTGGCGCTTTTTCTTGTTTGCGCTTTCTCTGAGCGACTAGTTTCAAAAAACTCCCTTCTTGCGAAGGGGGGAGAAGCGCTGGGAATAGCCTGTTCAAGGTCCGTTTTAATGAGCTCTTGGCAAAAATTGTCAACAAAGGGCATCTGGAATGGAACAGTCTCTTGATGAGATGGCAGAAATCCCATGTCTTCATCACCGTGATCCATAATGGCGCTAGGGTCAGGACTCAGAGGCCCATGGGGCATCACACTGACTGAGAAGGAAAGAATTGAAGAAATAGGCCTCTTGGAGGCAGCAGAGATTATTTCCATCCCTCACAGATGTCACACATAATTGAGACTTTGTTAGAGGAAATTCAAATCCTGTAGTGAAAGATGGGATGACTTCAAGATGAGCAGCCTGGAAAGAAACAATTAAGAACAGACCCAAGAAACTAGAAGGAATATATATTATTATGCACTAGTGTATATACCCAGCATTGCCTGGGTATGAATTTTCTGAATATAGGATTATGTAAAAACTGAACCCAGCTATAGTCATCTTAAGGACTCCTCCTTTCTCTCTTCACCAGTTTGCTTCCATTCTTGCCTGACCCTCTGAAAAGCCCATCCATAGAACATATCCATGGCAACATTCTGGCCCTCCAAGAGCGTCTCACTGTTGATGTTATAGCCCTATTCCATTTTTCACTAAACGGAGGGCTGCACAAACACAGCAAGGACCAAGTACAGAGAGCACAATAATCCCAAATAAACAGCTCAAAGGGAGGTCACAGGGGCTTACATGTCTTTACACTAATGCTCAGAGCATGGGAAATAAGCAAGACGAACTCCAACTCTTAGCACAGCACCACACATACAATGTCATAGGCATCACTGAAACCTGGTGGGATGACTCTCATCACTGGAATTTAACCATTGAGGGCTATAACCTCTTTCACAGAAATAGAACAAAGGGGAGAGGAGGGGGAGTAGCTTTATATGTCAAAAACAGTTACGTTGCAGAAAAAATGCAAGACTGTAATCCGGGAAACCAGCTTGAAAGAATCTGGATAAGAATCAAGGGAACCGGGACTCAAAAAGATCTTGTTGTGGGTGTCTACTACAGACCTCCAAGTCAGGATGAAGGACTTGATGAAGCCTTCTGTCAACAGCTGACCAAACAGGCACAAAGAAGAGATATAGTAGTCATGGGCGATTTCAATTATCCCGATATCTGCTGGAAAACAAACTCGACCAAGAGTACAAAGTCCAACAAATTCCTCGCTTGCTTTGCAGACAATTTTATGGTCCAGAAAGTAGAAGAGGCAACAAGGGGATCAGCAACTCTTGATCTAATCTTAACAAATGTGGAAGACCTGATCAATACAGTTGAAGTCGTTAGGGGCAAGTGACCATGTGCTCTTGCAGTTTGTAGTACAAAGGAATGCTGAAACTAAGACAAGTCAAATACGCATTCTGGACTTTAAGAGAGCTGACTTCCAAAAAATGAAGGAATTACTGAGCGGTATTCCATGGACGCCAGTTTTAAAAAACAAGGATGGATGGGAGTTTTTCAAAAGTGAAATACTCAAGGCGCAAATGCAAACAGTGCCAACAAAGAAGAAAAATAAGACAAGTGCAAAGAAGGCAGAATGGATGTCCAAAGGACTTCTAACTGAGCTAAAGCTCAAAAGTGACATGCACAAGAAGCGGAAAAGGGGAGAAATCACCAAAGAAGAATTCAAATGTATAGCCAACACCTGCAGGGAAAAGATTCGCAAGGCTAAAGCGCAAAATGAGCTCAGGCTTGCCAGGGACATAAAAAACAACAAAAAAGGCTTTTTTGCTTACGCTGGTAGAAAAAGAAAGAAAAAGGAGGCGATAGGGCCACTGCAAGGAGAAGATGGGGTGATGGTGACAGGGGATAGGGAAAAGGCAGAACTGCTTAATGCCTTCTTTGCCTCGGTCTTCTCACAAAAAGAAAGCCAACCTCAGCAACATGGAATGGACGAAGGATTGGGGGAAATCCAACCCCAAATAGGGAAACAAGTTGTCCAGGAACACCTGGCCGCTCTAAACGAATTCAAGTCCCCAGGGCCAGATCAGCTACATCCAAGAGTATTGAAGGAACTAGCGGAAGTTATTTCAGAACCACTGGCAATTATCTTCGAGAGTTCTTGGAGAACAGGAGAAGTCCCGGAAGATTGGAGGAGGGCGAATGTGGTCCCTATCTTCAAGAAGGGAAAAAAGAACGACCCAAACAATTACCGTCCAGTCACCCTCACATCGATACCAGGCAAGATTCTGGAAAAGATCATTCAGGAAGTGGTCTGCGAACACTTAAAAACAAATGCGGTCATTGCTAATAGTCAACATGGATTTACCAAAAACAAGTCATGCCAGACTAATCTGATCTCTTTTTTCGATAGAGTTACGAGTTGGGTCGATACAGGAAATGCTGTGGATGTAGCGTACCTGGATTTCAGTAAGACCTTCGACAAAGTCTCCCACGACCTTCTGGCAAACAAACTAGTAAAATGTGGGCTAGACAAAACCATGGTTAGGTGGATCTGTAATTGGCTAAGCGAACGAACCCAAAGGGTGCTCACCAATGCGTCATCTTCATCATAGAAAGAAGTGACAAGTGGAGTGCCGCAGGGTTCCGTCCTGGGCCCGGTTCTGTTCAACATCTTTATTAACGACTTAGACGAAGGGTTAGAAGGCACGATCATCAAGCTTGCAGACAACACAAAACTGGGATCAATAGGGGTATAGCATCTAGATCCAGGGAAGTCATGCTCCCCCCCTATTCTGCCTTGGTCAGACCACACCTGGAATACTGTGTCCAATTTTGGGCACCACAGTTGAAGGGAGATGTTGACAAGCTGGAAGGCGTCCAGAGGAGGGCGACTAAAATGATTAAGGGTCTGGAGAACAAGCCCTATGAGGAGCGGCTTAAAGAGCTGGGCATGTTTAGCCTGCAGAAGAGAAGGCTGAGAGGAGACATGATAGCCATGTACAAATATGTGAAGGGAAGTCATAGGGAGGAGGGATCAAGCTTGTTTTCTGCTGCCCTGCAGACTAGGACACTGAACAATGGCTTCAAACTACAGGAAAGGAGATTCCACCTGAACATCAGGAAGAACTTCCTCACTGTGAGGGCTGTTCTACAGTGGAACTCTCTCCCCCAGGCCGTGGTGGAGGCTCCTTCTTTGGAGGCTTTTAAGCAGAGGCTGGATGGCCATCTGTCGGGGGTGCTTTGAATGCGATTTCCTGCTTCTTGTCAGGGGGTTGGACTGGATGGCCCATGAGGTCTCTTCCAACTCTACTATTCTATGATTCTATGATTCATCTCTCCTTCTGACATAGCCTCCTGTGGTTCTGTCTGACCATTGCATACATACATACTTATTTATTCAGTTTTGGGGCTCTACCCCCAAATGGGTTTGACTTTTTAGTTGAAACCCCACCAGTATGTTACATTGGATCATTAAGGGTATGTGTACCATGTTTGGTCGAGATCTACCAAGTCATGTAGGTGCCTTTGCAGAACAAACAACAAACATATTTTCTCTTTTATATACAGTACTAGCTGTGCCCGGCCACGCGTTGCTGTGGCAAAGTCTGGTGGTATGGGAAATAAAGTATTGAGGAATTGGCGGTAGTTAAGGTAAAGGGTAAAGGTTTTTTCCTGATATTAAGTCCAGTCGTGTGTGAGTGTGTGGCTTGGTGATCATGTGTATTTGTAAGTCGAAGAGGTGGCATTGTTTGTAGAATCCTTGGAGGTCATGTGGGTGGTATGACTGTATGGAGCGCTGTTATTTTTGTGTCAGAGGAGTACTGATATTTGGTTGTTTATTTGGATGATATTGGATGTAGTGATATTTGGATGTTTTGGAACTGTTGGGTTGGGAGAAGGTGGGGTAATAGTGGGGGTTGACTCCGTTTTTCGAATTCAAACGTGCGACTTTTCATTGGAGAAGTTGAGTAGGTTAGCGGTTGACGACGCTGCGTCATTAGGGGATATTATTTCCTAAAGGTTGCGAATATACAATATTTGTGATTATTGGGTGTTTTTGTCTGTTGGAGGTAAGTATGAATGGTGTCTAAGAGATGTTGTAGGTGTTGTGAATGGGTATAGAGTACGTTATCATCGGTATATTAGAGTTGTATAAGAGATGTTGTCGGTGTTGTGAATGGGTATAGAGTACGTTATCATCGGTATATTAGAATTGTATTAGAGATGTTGTCGGTGTTGTGAATGGGTATAGAGTACATTATCATCGGTATATTAGAGTTGTATAAGAGATGTTGTTGGTGTTGTGAATGGGTATAGAGTACGTTATCATCGGTATATTAGAGTTGTATAAGAGATGTTGGTGTTGTGAATGGGTATAGAGTACGTTATCATCGGTATATTAGAGTTGTATAAGAGATGTTGTAGGTGTTGTGAATGGGTATAGAGTACGTTATCATAGGGATATTGCAGTTGTGCAAGTGATGTTGTAGGTTTTTTTGTGAATGGGTATAGAGTACGTTATCATCGGGATATTGTAGTTGTGTAAGAGATGTTGTAGGTTTTCTGAATGGGTATAGAGTACGTTATCATGGGTATATTAGAAACGTTAGGATTGTATGATGATGTTGTTGTTGTTGTTATTATTATTATTATTATTATTATTATTATTATTATTATTATTATTATTATTATTGAGAGGCTGGGTGGCCATCTGTTGGGAGTGCTTGGATTGTGTCCTGCATGGCAGATGGTGGGAGGTGTTAGCTGGCCGTGATTGTTTAGTGTCTGGCATTCCTGTGTTTTAAGAGTGTTGTTTTTTATTTGGTGTTGTGATTTTAAGCTTGTTAAAATATTAGGAGTCAGATTGTGTTGATTGTCATGGTTGATAGCATATATTTAAAATATTGAGTGTTAAAATGGGTTGGATATTGTAGAAGGGAGAGTATATGGAGAGAAATAATTCGGATGATGGACGGGCGCTAGGACCCAGGGGACAGCTTTTTCCCATTGCCTGCCTTCCCTGTTGCCGGCGGCCATTATACTTTCTGTTTCCCTCCCGGGCATGGCTCCCAATGGTGCGTTGTGGGTTCTCTCCATGTGGAGCTGCGTGAAGTGAGTTTGTGTTGTTTCAACCTTAAGGCGTGGATGATGGGCTGTGTTGTCAAATTTCGAAGTTGGGGGCCCTTTACTTTTGTTGTTTTGCTCAGTGCTCGAATTCCATCACTCTTTTATATATATAGATGTATAGATTGTTCCAGATGACAGAACAAAACAACTGAAATGATAAACAATTGGATTCTAAGCATTAGAAAGAATAAGCTGTATAAGTTTCTTCAAACTGGTCCACAAAATTGTTAATTGTCTTCTGTTGGAAGTTTCTAGAGCAGATGACAGATGGCCACCTGCTATGACCAAAGGATTGGACTGCAAGATTTTTGAGGCCTTTTCTAACTCTGCTCATGTGCCAGAATGAGAAATATGGAAGATGCATGGTTTTCTTTGAACACAGGCCCGTAGCCAGGATTTTGTTTCGGGAGGGGCTGGGATTTTGGTTTGGGAGGGGGGGGCTGAGTCTGAGCGGGAGAGGGTCTACCCTAGCAAACCTTTTGTATCGTTATCCCAATACCCCCATGCATATGGGATATATTGAACATGGTGATCAAATCATGATATGAATAAACATAACAGTTTAAATAATAAATGTAAGGCCTTCTCACAGACCACCCTGAGAATTTCGGGGGGGGGTGGTCTTGAGGGGTTCAGCCTACATGCCTGTTTGAACAGATGGTTGTCTTTTTTACAGTGCAGATTCCACTGATCATTCCACTGATTTGATCATCTGGGACCCATTCTTCTGTGATAGACTTCTCCATGCTTAGTCAGACACACCTTCTGTCTCTGAATGAAGCCTTTCCATACTCAGGCCCCTTCTACACTGTATAAACTGTATAAAATCCAGTTTACACTATAAACTGTATAAAATCCAGTTTATCTGCTTTGAAGTGAATTATATCAAAGTAGACTCAGATAATCCAGTTCAAAGCAGGGAATGTGGATTATCTGCCTTGATATTCTGCCTGAATTATATGGCCGTATAGAAGGGCCCTCAGATAGTCCCCAGGATGACAGAAACATAGCCTGTCTCCAGGGTTTACTCAAAGATGGTAGAACTTGCTAGACCTTCCGTTCCACTGGCACGGTGATGAGAATTAGAGTCCACGTTAAGCAGCCTGTAGATACTAGGGTTGTCCATATTGTCGTAAAAATTCCCCTACCGTAATTATTTCGTATTGTTCCCGTTTTTTGACACGAGTATTGAAACGATTTCCCTGAACGCTACTGGCAATGTAATAAGATCCATCGTTGGCCCATTCTATAATTGTGTCTTAAATTTTTCGTTAATTTTTTTCTTCCAAAAACATTTTTAAAAAATATTTTTAAAATATTATTATTATTATTATTATTATTTTTGTTTCTGCAACCTAACATGAACGGGAGCCTAGCGCAGCCTAACATGGCTCCCGCTCCCTGCCAATCAGAGTCTTCCACGATGGCTAAAAAAGGTGGGGGCTAGCGTCCTCCGTGTCCACGTTTAGAATCGCTATAAAAATCGCCTCCGCACGGAGCCAAGCCATTCTGGGTTGGGATACCGAGGAGAGAGGGTGGTTCGCGCGCGCCGTGAAGCTGAGAGGGCAAAGTGACTGGGGGTAGAGGGTTGCTGCAGTGCTTAGATATTGTGTTGGGGGGAAATTGGTTTGGGGCTTGGGGCAGAGTCCTTGCTGTGGATGTTGGGAATTTTTTTTTCCAAAGGAGTCTGCATCCCTCCCTGCTAGTGCTGAGCTTTGGGTTGGTTCCTTCTCCTGAGGTAGACCATTTGCCTTTCTATTTTTCCTTTTTTGGAATAAAGCAATCACCCCATAAGCCTTTCTTTCCAAGCCTTAAAAGGAGGGAGCTTGAAAATTATATATTACTAGGTTCCTACCATGAAACCGAACCTCCAGAACCGAACCAGGACCTGCAAAACCCCAAAAACCAGGAAACGTGAACAGCGAGGCTATTCAGTGCCATTCCAATAGGCCACAGCAACGCGTGGCAGGGCACAGCTAGTGTAATATATAACACTAGTTGTGCCCGGCCACGCGTTGCTGTGGCAAAGTGGTGGTGGTATTGGTTAAAAATTGTTGTGTAATTTTTATTTGATGTTATTTGCATTTTTTAATTAATTTTATTGTAAGTTATATTTTTATTTATTATATTTTATTATTTTCTTGTATTATTTTTAGTTATTTTCTGTTATTATAGTATTTTATTGTATTAATTTTTTTAGTGTTTTTTATTATTATTATTATTTGGGTTGCTAGGAGACCAAGTTGGAGGAGCTTAGCCTTCTAACTGGCAGCAATTGGATAAAAGCAATTATTCCTCTCCCTCTAATTAGGACTTTATTTTTCTTTTCTTTTTGTTGTATCAACCTAGAGGCGTGGATGATGGGTTGTGTTGTCAAATTTTGAGGTTGGGGGGCCTGTAGTTTTGTTGTTTTGTGGGTCGCCGTGATGCCATCACTCTTTTATATATATAGATTACAAAATATAGAAAGCATGGCACATTGCCTGTTGTGGGTTTTGGCCTTTTTTGGTGTTGTGATTGTGTTTTTTGTGTGATTGTGTTGTATCTTACTGGAGGCAGGGATGATGTATTGTGTTGCCAATTTTAGAGTTTGGGGGATGTTGGGTTTTGTTGTTTTGTGAGTTGCCGTGATGCCAAAAGCCTTATATATATATAGATTATATATTAGCATTGCTTCCCTCACGCTCCATTTCTATTCCCAAGCCTTGGGCTGAGTTTTATTTCTGCAATCACAAAGTCAGACATTGATTTGATTCAATAGAGGGTCCACAGCAATTTATAGTTTCCAAAGGACGTGGGCACTCCTGCCAAGGCATTGCTTCCCTCACGCTCCATTTCTATTCCTAAGCCTTGGGCTGAGTTTTATTTCTGCAATCACAAAGTCAGACATTGATTTGATTCAATAGAGGGTCCACAGCAATTTATAGTTTCCAAAGGACGTTGCCAATCCTGTCAAGGCATTGCTTGGCGTGTGCTGCATTTCTAATCCAAAGTCTACACAAGTAGAAGAGGGACTTTTACAGTGATAAGAACCCAATTGAACAGGAAATATGACTTTCAAACCAGGAACAGGTTTCTTCAAATATTGAAAAATAGTGTATTATAAAAAGTTATGAAAATTCGCCAAAAATCGTAGGAGACAGGAAACATTCTGCAATTTGTTGAACAAAGAGTGTGGAATGTATTCTCCCACTGTACCAAATTTGATGAGAATAGCTCAAGAAATGAGGGTGGGAGACCCCCATTTCCTGTTTTTTTGGCGATTACGCATGCGCAGCCGCCATTTTAGAAACATTTTAGAAACATTACGAATTTTCGGAAATATCCGAAAATTTTGGGTGAAACATTAAGAAATAATTTCTACATCGAAGAGCCGGCACCCCCTACTTTAGAAACGAGAATTGAAACATTTTTTCCATCGATCGGACAAGCCTAGTAAACAGGCTTGCAAGGAAGGGGCTCCACCATTCAGGGTTTTCCTTGAAAAGTTCTGGAGGCAGCATATCTTCTCCAGGTGCTTTCTTAGGTTTCAAGGATGCAATTAAAGACTTTACCTCTCCACTAGAGACTGCATCCCACTCAGGTAAAGTAGAGAGGTCATTGACATTATCTAGCCCTGCCACTTCTGATGTGCTTGTCTTCGGGCAGAAGATGCTGGAGAAGTGCTTGATCCATGTGGAGGCAGTGATTGAGGCTTCCGATGTATATCTTACTCCTTGAATTCCTCTGGTGACGAGTTCCCAAAATTTGTCTTCTTTCCGTTCTGTAAGAGCTTGTTCCAGTTCCTGCCACTTGGATTTTGCATGTTCATCTTTCTTGTTTTTGAGTAGGTTCTTATATTTTGCCCTACATTTGGTAACGTTTTCTATGTTTTTTCTAGATGGTTTTTGGCAAGGTTCTCTTATTTTATTTGCCAGTTCTCTTTTGGCTGCCCTACATTCTGCATCAAACCATCCTTACATTGTGGTCTGAGGGTTATTGTATGTAAAAGTTGTTATGCATGGTCTAAGCTTGTTTACAGTTTGTTGAAAGAGCTCTAGGTGGTTTGTTGACTTGTTACAGAGATTTTGATGTATGCTCATCAGATAATTACTGTGTAATTTCTCTGTTATAGAACTGCTTAGTTCAATTGACCACTTTACCCTCCTTTCTCCGAGCAATTCTCCAGTTAAGTTTTCTGTTCCTGATAATTCTGTCTGTTCAAAGATCGGACCTAAAGACACTACTAAAGGAAAATGGTCGCTTTCTGTGCATTCTAGGATATCAAAGGAGCTTACTTGGGGAAACAGCCCTGGTGATACCATGATGTGATCAATGACACTGCCGCCTTGATTGCTCAAATATGTATAATAACCTTTCGATATGTCCTTTGGACTCCCATGTAAGGTATACAAGTTATGATGAAATATAAATTTTAAAAGCTTAAAGCCCTGCTGATTATATTTAGCATCCACTGAGGTATGAGAAGTTAAAAAGATATCCTCCAAATCTAAACTTAAGGGTTGCAAAAAGCCCTCTGAGGCATCCCCTATCCGGGCATTAAAGTCTCCACATATAAGAGATAATGCTGTGGGAGCTTTCAAATGTATCTGGTCAAGTAAAAACATTAGGTCTTCCCATATTTTGGTAATCACTAACAGACCATTTGCAGGGGGGAAATAAACATTTATACAGAAAAAAATCTTCCCTTTGTTAATGTTGATTTATACTGGCAAGAGATAATTATTTTGCAGGCCAAATCCTGCCATCTGGGCTTCTCCGGCTAGTTCTATTGAGACAAAGGACACTAAACCACCACTTCCTCTGCCTTTGTTCGATTTCTTTAGAGCTGGTTGGCTAAATTCTTTATAGCCATCTAAGAATGAGGGGTTGAGTTCATGTGACCAAGTCTCTTGCAAACAGATTATGTCAAATTTCTGGAGAGTTCTGATAAATTCTTTATCTGCCATTTTATTTTCCCAGCCAGCCAGATTCCATGAGACTAATTCCAGCCCTGTTTGCTATTTATCTAGTTAGTTGGGGTATCTGGTGGATGACTGAAAGTGCTCGGGATTGATCCTTTTATTTGTTTCCCAGTTTATCCTGATCTCTCTGTCATTGGGCCCACTGTGGTGAGTTCCTGAGCTTCTGGGGGAAAATCCAGGGGCACATCCTTGTTTAGGGCTGCCCAGGTATGGTCTGTCCACCCAGTGCCTTTGATGTCCCTTGCACCTGATCTTATGTTCTTGTTGTAGCTGGATGTTATTTGGATATGTAATGAAAGGTGGGGTGCTGTGACTATGACTTCTCCATCTCCTTCCACTCCAGTTTCCCTTTCTGGGTGCGCTTTTCTGTTTGTTATGTAAAGAGGATTCTGGGTATCTGGAATGCCCAGGCCTGTTTTCGATTTGTACCTGCTTTAGTTCAAGCAGTAGATCTTCCTTGAGCATATGTAATAAAGACCAGAATCTGCATCTCACCTCAGGATCCTGGAATGTTAGCTCTATACTGCCTCTTTGGCCATTCTGAGTCAGTCGTTTGCAGAAAACACCGTTGTTTAAGTCCAAAGAGTGCCCCAGGGCAGATTGTAGTTCTGCTAGGTGTTCCTTTGCTGATATCGTTGCCCCATTCGGTGTCTTCACTGGCCAGTTATGTATAATCACTTGTCCTCCGGCAGGTTGCCTCTTTCTAGATTGGTGAAAGTTGGAGACCGGTTTTTTATTCCTCCATTTAGGAAGTTTACTATATTCGTCTCCTCTGCCCTCTGCCATTTGTCTGAGTCTCTTTTGGAGTGCCGTAAGGGTAGGGCGTTCGTTTCCTGTGGCTAAGGCTTCATTTACAACAGGGTAGTTGATATTTTTGGATGTAGTGCTGAATTTGGAATTATCCATGTTGTTGTGTATCCCTTGGATGTAGGGAGAAGGGGAAGTGTCTGAATGGCCTTCCAGGTACTTGTCTATTAGCTGGAATTTTGAATCTGAGAAATTGAGACTAAGCACTGAGATTGATTTAGTGGTGATGGGACCTAACTCGTTTCCTCCATCTAGGGGTCATCTCTTGGTGTTCAGGTTCCAGTCCTCCATTATGTCGGTTAATTGCTTAACCGTTGATTCTGCAGCTAGTTTGGCTACTTCAAGTTCACAGTCAGCTTGCCAATCTGGTGATCCAATACTGTCCTCAGGTTCTTGGCTGGGGCAATTTCCTGGAGGTGCTGCAGTCAGAATCCCGAGCTCTGCCAGACCCACCAAGGCTCCAATAGTAGCTTTTAGGCCAGACACTTCCCTTTGCAGCATATCCATTCTCAGAAATAACTTTTCTGCTGTCTACTCTACTAGGAAGCATTGGTCTCGCATGAGGTCATGCAATGAAGGGATGGCGTTCCAGGTGGTATTGCATCAAGTCTGCCAATCCTATCTTTGAGAGTGTTTATAATTTCTATGTAAGCAGCCGATTTCTTTTTGGTGGAGGTGGAGGGGTCAATTCCATCAAACCTGGGTCAATGGACCAATTAGCAGCACCTTCATTAAGGGAAAGTCCAGCACTGGACACGTCCTCATCCATTTTCTCTGCTGTTGTACAAATTGTCTTTGAAGTGCCTGCTCTGCCCATTGCAGTCAAGTTCATGAATTCATGATCCAGCTGGTGTTCACTTGCTTCTGGTTCTTTCTCAGTGTTTGCTGGATCGTAGTATTCTAGAATTGACTTCTGAACTTGGTTAGGCACAGTGTTCATAGTGGAGGCTTTGCGTAGCTGGGCCCTTGTAGAAACCATCCTAGTGGTTGAAAGCTTCTCAGGCTAACAAAACCAGAATGGGTCAGTTCTCCTGTGCTTTGTGCCTTATCCAAAAAAATATGGCTCCCACTCTATGATTAAAGATACTAAAATGCTAGATTAAAAGATACTAAAATGGCAAAATAGTAAAGTCTATAAAATTACCTAATGCAAGAAATGTTCTACGCCCAGCTGGAAAGGGACCTGGAGCTGCAGTCTCCTCTCAAGTAGTTCCAAAGGCAGCAACAGAAAGGCTGGTTGGAAGTATTCTGACCCCTTCTGCAGCAGCGCAACAGACTCGCTAGGAACTTGTCCCTGTGGTCAGCAAACTTTGTGTTGACTTTCTTTAAGTTGTAAGTGTCCCAAAACTTCAAGCTCTGACTTGCTTAGTTGTATCTTATATCTCCCTTATTCTTTCTCCTTCTTGCTTGCTCTTCTTCAGCATTAGAGTAAGCTCACAGCAAACAAAAGCTTTTGACTCTTTAGCCACCACAAAACTGACTATACCAGCGGGTGAAAAACTAATTACAAGCAAATACTTGTAATAGACTAGTTGTTATTTTTGCTGTGTCCACTACACTGATTTTAAGTCTGTGTTTGCTTCTGCCTCCCTTCCTTGGAATGTCAAAACAAGTCAGTTTAGTTTAGTTTCTCACTCCCACCTCTTTTGCTCTTCCGAGTTACTTTGAAGTATGATCTACTCACATTGGCATGTTTTCAAACTGCTAGGTTGGCAGGAGCTGGAGCTAACAGCAGCCGCTCACGCCGCTCCCAGGGTTTGAACCTGGGACCTTTCGGTCTCCAGCTCAGTGCTTGAACGCACTTCGCCACCGGGGCTCCTTATATCTGGTAACTCTAAACATTTCTCATTCCATTTGTTGGCTCCAAATCATGATAACATGATCCAGCATGTGGAAATGGATGAAATCTCGAATCTTCTATACTTGCACAACGTTTGCTGATCAATGTTGATGACCGTGACCCCGGCTTTCAAATTGATTTGAACCCGCAGCGGAGAGTTCCGCAGATCCATCACCAAAAGGAACGGAGCGGGACCACAGCAGACTATTATTAAAAGATCTTTTTTTCTCACTTTCCCCTTCCCCGAACTATGTAACAAACCCCCCAATAAAAGTAGCATTTATTTTTAACAGTAACACTCTCTACCTGGTTATTTTGTGTCTTTCCCTGGCTCCTTCTGTTGCACGCAATCTCTCTCTCTCTATCTAACACGTCCGTCCTTTAAACCCTGGCGGAGGCTTCGCCCGCCATAGGTTAATACGGCGGGCGATACAAATTGGCTCATATCTTTATCGAAATTACCCCTAGCACGCTCCTCTTTTAGTCCTAACCCTTTCTAAGGCTCCTGACTCAAGGACCACCAGCGGAACCAAAATCGGTCCAGTTCTCGGCACCTCATCAGCTGACTGTCAAACGGAACCGACTGCTCCTTTCAAGCCAGACTGCTCTCTTCCAGCCTTATCCCGGACTTTCCTCTCCCCGCGACCCGCGGGATGGTTTTAAGAGATCACTGGTCCCTTTCTGTGAACTGTGGATGGGGGATTGCTCTCCCGCTGGGGAGACATAGTTCTCCAAGGACCTTCACCCTCTCTACAGCTGCCAGGAGGGTGCCTGGACGGGCGCCCTCCACGTTTCATTCATACCTTCATAATTTTATGAAGGAGAAGAACACTCTTCCCCAGACCTATCCCTGAACTTATGAAATCTTATACTTCCAAAGACTGCAACCCACATGTGCCTCTTCCCCATGCCATCTCTATGAATTCCTTCCACCACAGATGAACTCTTTTCCTCATGTATCCGTGAATTTTCATATTCTATGTACCTGGACACCCTCATGAATCACTGTTGTATGAATTTCTAATTGTTGGGCTAACTTCATGAATTGTAAAATCATGCTGCTAAAACTCCACTTTTATGAATTTCCATATTGGGTTCCCCAGATGTTGTGAACTTCGTTCTTATCAAATGTTTTCAATTGTTTATATCATTCATGATTCCCCTTTATGCAATGTAACCCAGCTCTATGGATTCTCCCTTATTTCCTTGAAATCCATCTATCTGCCTATATGTATTTGTACTCTTTGGGATCCCCGGAAAATATGTATTTTTCCCAGCTGGGTTTATATTCCAACTTTATTTTATTTTTCATTTTATTTCATATAATTGTCAAATCATGAAATCAAATAGGAAATATTTTGAACTCAACATGAACCCCAGATCCTATGACCCAGGCTTCCCTTCCCAAAAACAAAAGGATAATCTGCCACAGCTTAACCCAATCAAATTCAGATTGCATGGACAATATAGGGCTTGAGTCGCCAAATTCGGAGTATTGACCTAAAGGTGATTCGCCCTCAAGGCAAACATTGTCATATCTCCTCCAAAAGGAAATCCAGGACACCTCAGGAAGGCGCCCTGCTGAGCCCATCACCACCCATCCCTATTTCCACCTCTGACACCCCAAGGCATATCTGAAATCTGTATACGTGACAGGAACCCTTGATTGCTGTCATTAATCCCTTTAGAATTCGGCCGGGCAGGAATTAATCCGATCTTTCCTGCTCAGTCACTTCATTGTTTCAATAACTCCCGCCTTCTCCTCCCTGATTGGCTCGAGTGGGGACAAAAAGCAGCTCCCTATTGGGCCAGCAGAGCAGGCGGGAAACGAAAGCCCGCCTCGTTCAACCCTCTAGCCTATCCGCGATCAGATGGGCGGGGGAGCGGGGCGGGAAATTCAAGGGGCTGTCAGACTGAAACACTGTATAAATATGGCTTTATTTTTGATATATGGTACCCTAGTAGACTGAATGATCACTACTAGAGTCCTTTTCAGCTGAATCGCTCAATAAAGGCTCCTTGGCGGATTTTCCTTTAACTTTGGCGGACCTTCTTCATTTCGGCTTCAGGTTGTATTGCGGCTCATATTTTCCTATTGGCTCCGCCAAGGTCCGTTCTCTCAGGACCGGATCGGGACTCTCCTTAAGGGCCTGATCCCCTAAAGCGCGGTCGACAACAATGTAACAGTTTTTGTCAGTGTCAGCCCCGGGGCAAAATTTCTCTCTCCATTGCTCTGCCACCCTGAAAAAGGGAGCCAAGATGCCTTCTTTCTCCTCAGAACCACCCCTGAGCATTTTGACACAGGAGGGAGTTGAACCATACATAAAAGAATTATGTATTATGAACCATACATAAAAGAATACAGAATGACAGCTGAACCCAGAATCATAGAGTCGAAAGAGACCATAAGGGCCATCCAAACCAAACCCCTGCCATGGAGGAACACACAATCAAAGGAGTGTTACCTTTGGGGGGCTTCTATATCTCCTGAAAGAAGTTTTTACAAGCTTTGGTTGAGCCATAAATAGGAAGCCATTGCTTTTACAGTAGTGGTTCTCAACCTGAGGTCCCCAGATGTTTTTGACCTAAAACTCCCAGAAATCCCAGCCAGTTTACCAGCTGTTGGGATTTCTGGGCGTTGAAGGCCAAAAACATCTGGGGACCCCAGGTTGAGAACCACTATTTTACAATAAGCCCTTCACTCTTGTAGCTTAGGTGCATAGGATTCCTACAAAAGTAGAGAAACTGTGATGTCATAAATAGAAAACAACTTTTCTTTTATCTGAGATAATTCTTCTCTAGGAATCTCTGGCTCCTCCAGGGCAACATTAAGGCCAACCTCCAATAAAGTTAGCATGCAAGACCTAAAGATTCCTAGAGGGAATGTCTTACATCTGTGATTAATCACATCCACAAAAGTTATACCCGTAAATATGGGGAAGGAGGAAATTATATTTGTTAATTGCATTTCACCTTGCCTGTGCTCCCAAGTACAATAGAGGAAAAATAATTTTTAGAAGTCATTTCCAAAAAAGCGAAGTCCTGAAGACCATGTCAGGATTTTGGCAAGAAGCAAAATGTGGCGGCATATCCAGATATCTAATTGCTAGGTCAGAATGACACTGCAAGTTTGAATGTATGATGCAAGGTCATGACGTAGGCCCCTTCCACACAGCTGAAGAAAATCCCACATTATCTGCTTTGAACTGGAATATATGGCAGTGTGGACTTAGATATCCCAGTTTAAAGCAGATACTGTGGTATTTTCTGCCTTGATATTCTGGGTTCTGTGGCTGTGTGGAAGGGCCGTAGTGTCTTAGCACCAGGGATGATACAACACAAGAAGTGTTTTGTATAAATGAGGAACAGCCAATGTGCTATGGTGGAGTCATGGTGTTGTTGTTGGTGCATTGCTATTCATTGATGAGAAATCTATGTTGGACTGCATTGGAGAATTGGCTGAGAGCAAGGGCCCTTCCACACAGCCATATAACCCAGAATATCAAGGCAGAAAATCCACAATATCTACTTTGAACTAAAATATCTGAGTCCACACTATCTGTTAATCCAGTTCAATGTGGATTTTATTCCGCTGTGTGGAAGAGGCCTTGGATAAAGAGAGATTGTGATATTTGTACAGAGCTGTTTGTATTTTTGCTACTGAAACTTCAAGATAAAAGCCTTCCTGATTTGGAATGAAAAATTCTGCTGTTTGCTTATGTGCTATTCTAATCAGATGTCTCAGATTACTGAGAGCCCTTCCACACAGCTGAATACATTCCCACATTATCTACTTTGAACTGAGATATATGGCAACGTGGACTCAGATAACCCAGTTCAAAGTAGATATTGTGGGATTTTCTGCCATGATATTCTGGGGAAAAACTAAGCACCCTGAACCTGAAGGTTTATATATCTGTGTAAGGTCCAGAGTGGGAGAAGGAACTCTTGTCTGTTGGAGCCCAGTGTGAATGTTTCAATTAATGACCTTGATTAACATTAATGGCCTTGCCAGATTCATGTCCTGGCTTTTTCCTGCCTGGGGGCAATCTTTTGTTCAGAGGTGTTAGCTGCCCCTGATTGAGTCATGTCTGGAATTCCTCTGTTTTCAGAGTGTTGCTCTTTATTTACTGTTCTGATTTAGAGTTTTTTAATTTATTTTTCTTTTGCCTTAATCTACTAGGAATTGTAAGACTCTACTCCATCTCTCCTATTCCCTTAGTCAGTTAGGCAAAGTTTGAACACAGGTTGCAGCAACTAAAGTAAGCTTAAGATAAAGGGGAAAGTGAACAGGAGAAGAAAAAACTGGAACATTTTTAAAGCGGCTGAAATTGTGTAATCGTCAAATTGGGACAATGGGAGAGTATGCACTAGTTCTGCCCACTAATTCATTCCTGCACAAGGAGAACAAACAGAAGAAATTTATATCACCATCATTCACAGTGCAAAAAGCCACTGAGGATTTCACATTCTAGTTATGATTGTTCTTTTCCTTTCCGTCCCTTCCTTCTGTGATATGTCTGTGCCTTGTGTTGCATGGGAAAGCTGGGAGAGAAGGATTATTATTATTATTATTATTATTATTATTATTATTATTATTATTATTATTATTATTATGCCATGTCTCCATGCTGTGCAGTCCTGGGAGTTATAGTTTCCCAAGGTCCATACCCTTCACTAGGTGCATTTACACTGTGTAATATATGCTCTTGGACCCCACTTTAAATACCATAGCTCCAGATTATGTGGTCCTGGGAGTTATAGTTTCCCAGGATCCATACTCTTCTCTGGATACATCTGTACTGGAGAATAAATGCTGTTGGGACCCATTTTAAATGCCATTATTATTATTATTATTATTGACACAACGACGTTGTATGACACAGCAAACAAGATAGATATGCTGGATTTCGTTTCACAAAATCACAAGTCGAACACTTCCCAAGTGTCTAGGACTGTGTGATGTATTTTCGGATGATGCGTGCAGATCCCAGTAAGGTGGCCTTTTGCAGTTGGCAGATCGTAATTTTGTCAATGTCTATTGTTTCCAAATGCCGGCTGAGATCTTTTGGCACGGCACCCAATGTGCCGATCAACACCGGGACCACCTGCACTGGTTTCTGTCAGAGTCTTTGAAGTTCAATCTTGAGGTCCTGACAGCGGCTGAGTTTTTCCTGTTGTTTTCCGTCATTACGACTGTCACCTGGGATGGCAACATCAGTGATCCAAACCTTTTTCTTTTCCACAACTGTGATGTCTGATGTGTTGTGTTCCAGAACTTTGTCAGTCTAGATTTGGAAGTCCCACAGTATCTTTGGGTGTTCATTTTCCAATACTTTTGCAGGTTTGTGATCCCACCAGTTCTTTACTGCTGGGAGGTGGTACTTGAGACATAAGTTCCAATGAATCATTTGGGCCACATAGTTGTAGTCTGTCTGTAGTCTGTCTGTCTGTTTGTAGTCTGTCTGTGTGATTTTCTTACAGCAGCTGAGGATATGATCAATGGTTTCGTCGGTTTCCTTGCACAGTCTGCATTTTGGGTCATCAGCTGATTTTTCAATCTTGGCCTTAATTGCATTTGTTCTGATGGCTTGCTCCTGGGCTGCAAGGATCAGGCCTTCTGTCTCCTTCTTCAGGGTCCCATTCGTGAGCCATAGCCAGGTCTTCTCCTTATCAGCTTTTCCTTCAATTTTGTCAAGGAACTTTCCATGCAATGTTTTGTTGTGCCAGCTGTCAGCTCTAGTTTGTAGTGCGGTTTTCTTGTACTGGTTTTTTGTCTGCTGTGCTTTGAGGAGTTTCTGATTTTTGACTTCAATCAAAGCAGGTTCTTCACTTTGCTTTACATATTCTGCCAGAGCATGTTCTTCTTCTTTGACTGCTTGTTTTACTTGTAAGAATCATCTGCCCCTGGTCTTCTAGGCAAATATAGCCGGTCAACATCACTGCGAGGGTGCAGTGAATGATGAATGGTTATGAGTTTTCTTGTTTTTCTATCTGAATTGTCCAGTTCTGCCTGTCTCCAATTTATAATGCCAGCAGTATATCTTATGACAGGTATGGCCCAGGTGTTTATGGCCTTGATGGTGTTATTATGCCATGTCTCCATGCTGTGCAGTCATGGGAGTTATCATTTTCCAAGGTCCATACCCTTCTCTTGGTGCATTTACGATATGGAATGAATGCTCTTGGACCCCACTTTAAATACCATAGCTCCATACTAAGCAGTCCTGGGAGTTATAATTTTCCAAGGTCTATACCCTTCTCTATGAGGCAGCTGAGAGAGGGGGGAGGGAGAGAGGGAAGAAAACAGCGATTCTCTCTCCCTCTCTCCCTCCCCCCTCTCTCATCTGCCTCGCAGAGAAGGGTGTAGACCTTGGAAAATTATAACTCCCAGGACTGCTTAGTATGGAGCTATGGTATTTAAAGTGGAGAATCGCTGCTTTCCTTCCCTCTCTCCCTGTTTTCAACAATGAGCAGTGAGGGGAATGGTGAGGGACCAGATCTCTGCAATGTGAATGCAACTGCAGTGAAATAATACGGAAAGGAAACAGAGACATTTAACAGTGTGATAGAAGGTAGGGATAACATCCGTTTCATGAAAAAACGGCGCAGGACTGAGCTCTTCTCTGCCCTCCTCTGCCACACACTTCCCTGCCTACTGTGATTAAATGGTATGACTCAGAGTAATGGGTTCAAATTCCAGGAAAGGAGATTCCTCTTGAACATTAAGAAGAACTTCCTGATCTTAAGATCTGTTCAGCAGTGGAAACCTCTGCCTCGGCATGTAGTGGAAGCTCCTTCCTTGGAGGCTTTAAACAAAGGTTGGATGGCCATCTGTCAGGGGTACTTTGTGCTTTTCCTGCCTGGCAGGGGGTTGGACTAGATGGCCATGTGGTCTCTTCCAACTCTATGATTCTAAATTGCTTCTGACTTATAGTGAATCTGTTGTGAGATTTTATGGTACTGAGAATATGTTACTTGCCCAAGTGGGTTTCCATGGCTGAGCCCTGGTCTTTAGAGTCATTGTGCAAAACTTAAATCACAACACAACCTTGGAGATCCTGATTTATGACCAATGACACCAAATGGGTGGGAAAAATCAACTAAAAAGAAATCCTTAAAAAATAAGTAAGAAAGTTGTACTAGGTAATAATTTATATTAGCTTCATTCTAGGGAAGAGCTAAGGCCAGGAAAAGATATGGAAGAAAATGTATGGAAGAGTATAATACAGAGGGGTCAAGATGGAGATAGACAAGAAGGCAAGACACCACAAGTCATTCGAAGGACCTCACCTTATTTCTTTAAAAATATTTTAATTGAGAAATGTTCAAATATAGTAAAATTGGGGGGGGGGGGATAAAAGAGAGGAATAAAAAAGGGGAGAAATGGTAGGGGGGAATTGGGGGGAAAGCGAGAAAAAGGGGATGGGCTGCACTTCCATTCTTCTTCGTGGTGATTTTATAGTTTAAAAAATCCTCTTTTGTAGTCTGTAAATAAATCTTCTCTCTGTTTTATTAATAATGTTTTTATTATTTTTCCTTCCTCTATGGCGAGTCTTCAGTTCCTGTTCTTCTTTTGAAATTAAATCTTTATTTTATTTTCCTTCAGGAAATCTTTGAAGAGGGTCCAATCCATCATTCTAATAATTCTTCCTTGTGATTTAGATACCAATGCTATTAACAAGTCCATATTCATAATGTCTATCATCTTACCTATTCATTCTTCTTTGTCTGGTGTCACACTCTGTGTCATACCCCAGCCACCTTTGGCTTCTGAACCTGATCCAGAAATGAACTTTGACCAGGATAAAGTTTATTCTGACCTTTTGCCCAGTTCTCCCAGCTCCTTTCAGTTACAGCTGCCGGCTGTTGATAGTTCAGATGCTTCTTTAATTGGGAGAGATACTGGAGATGTTACTCATTCAGATTGCTGCGCCGGGCTGTGGCGCAGCTGTTGAGCAGCTGCCTTAAATCACTCTGACCATGAGGTCATGAGTTCGAGGCCAGCCCGTGGCGGGGTGAGCACCCGTCAATTAAAAATAAAAAATAGCCCCTGCTCGTTGCTGACCTAGCAACCCGAAAGATAGTTGCATCTATCAAGTAGGAGATAAGGTACCACTTATAAAGTGGGAGGCAAGATTAACTAATTTACGACCTGGAATGAGGAAGTGCTGTCAGTGTGGATGATGAAGCAGCTGCTCCCCCCTGTGGCCAGAATCGAACATCCCCTCAGAAGAACGTTAACTTGCCTCTGTGTGTGTCTCTCAGTCTCTGTTTGATGTGTTTATGGGCATTGAATGTTTGCCCTATGTGTGTAATAATGTGATCCGCCCTGAGTCCCCTTCGGGGTGAGAAGGGCGGAATATAAATACTGTAAATAAATAAATAAATAAATAATTGGGAGAGATACTGGAGATGTTACTCCCCTGGCTGAACCAGATGTCCAGAGTTCCCCAGAGAACGTGCCCTTCAACCGAAAGGAGTTTTTACATAGCCAGAAATCAGAAAAACAAGGGCATCTCGAAGGGATTATGGATAAGAAGATTCCCTTGGGAACCTTTGGGGAGTTTGGTCTCCCTTCGTTGGGATCTGATCTTCGTTCCATAAAAGTGCCTTGCACTGCAGGCATTTTGCGGTGTCAACGTAGCGTTTTCCAGAGAACACTTCACCGACTCCAGTTCCCTGATTTCACCAAGCCAAGCCTTCTGTTTCTGGCGGCCAAGCCGAGCCGCGACTCCCGATTTAAACCGGAGTAAATTCACCTCCTTGCCTTGTTCCTGAATCAAGTTTGATCTTCGCTTCGTCTTGTTCCTGCTTTGATATCCACGATCTCCTAGTGACTGGGGACCTTGTTATTCAGCCTTGCTTCCTTGTTGTTCCCTGCCCAAACTTCCCAACAGTTTGAGCGTGTTTCGGTTTTGGACTTTGGACAATAATATTGGACATTTTCCTTCATCTTTTTGGACTTATTCATACCTTTCCACAAAGGACTATTTCCCACTCATCCATTCTGCTTATGCATTCCTGAATTTATATTGGCTTTAATAAAGATATTATATGATTATTGGTCTCTGTCTAGTTTCCAGTGTTCACGCTGCCTTGGGGTGCAACACTCTGTCTCCACGTCCTGGCATAAACAATTCTGGCTGCAGTGGTAAAATATGTAAAAAGTTTGTTCATGTTTGTATTCCAATTCATATTCATCATCCCTAGAAGAAAGTATTCAGGTTCCAATTGAATTTTTATTTTTAGCATCTTTTGGGACAATTTGTGAATAACTTTCCAGTATGCCTTCGCTTTTTCACGAAGACATCACATAAGGTGAAAGGTTCCCACATTTTCCCCACATTTCCAACAATTGTAATTTGTATCTTTGGGAAATTTAGCAATTTTGTGGGGGGTCATGTACCATTGATACATCATCTTTATCCAGTTTTCTTTAAGCTCAAATGCATATGTATAATTTAATTTTTTGCTCCACGTTGTCTCCCATTCATTTAATGTAATTGTCCTGCCAATATTACTTTCCCATTTAATCACGCATTCCTTTGTGTGTTCTTTCTCTGTGTTCCAATACAGTAGTATTATATATATTTTTGCAATGGTTTTTTTCTTGTTTGCTAAAATATTGTCCCAAGTAGATGTCTTTTCCGTGAATCCCATTTTTCTTTCATCTTTAAAGTATTCCTTTATTTGTCTGTATTGGAACCAGGATATATTCTTAAATTTAGCATTTAGTTCTTCTTGGCCCATTATTTCGTATTCATTGTTTCTCTTTCTTCAATATATCTTGGTACTTGGGCTGCCTATTCCAACCCAGCTTTCTTCTCTGATATGCTTCTAATGGAGAAAACCACATGGGAGTTTTATTATAAAAATTCCCTTTATACTTATCCCAAGCCTTCAATAAAGTTGATTGTATGAAATGATTGCTGATTTTTTTTTCTATCCTTTTCCTGTTGTACCAAACATAAGTGTGCCAACCGGCTCACAAGTTGTGTCCTTCCAATATTATTGTTTTCTGTTTTGTCAAAGTTATCCATTTAATCCATTCTAAAGTGTTTACTTCAAAGTAGAGATTGAAATTTGGTAATCTGAATCCACCTTTCTTCCTTTTCTCAGTTTTATCCTTGGCTTTTTTTTTGTTCATATGAATTTTAGTAAGTCTTTGTTCCATTCAATACCAGAATCTTGGAAATCCACCACAATAGCAATGCTCCAGAAAGAAGGACAAGACCCATCAAATGTGAGAAACTACAGGCCTATATCCTTATTAAATTCGAATTATAAAATTTTCACAAGCATCCTAGCAGAAAGGATGAAAGGCTTCCTTAACAAATGGATAAAGGAAGAACAAACAGGTTTCCTACCAAGAGACAGCTTAAAGACAATGTTAGGGAGATTGTTAACATAATTGAATACTACTAATTAAATAGTAAAGAAGAAATGGCATTATTAGCATTGGGCATGGAAAAAGCTTTTGATAGCCTGAATTGGGACCTTTTCAAATTATTGTTTAAAGAAATAAATATATAACGATGGTGGCGGGTCGGACTTGCTGAAGCTCCTCCAAACTGGGCTTAGCGATTGGGTAGAGCTATAAGCTCCCCTCTCCCTGTGGATCGAATTGGGGAGGGAAGCAAGCCTCCGTGCAGCGACCGTAGACCCCGTGGATCGCCTCTCAGCCAAGGAGTGGCACCAAGGGTCCGGAAAGCCACGGAGGTCCGCGAACCACAAGCCAGGAAGCGGGTGAAAACCTTGCATTAACCGCTGGCCGGGCTCATTTTAAAACAAAAAGAAAGAAGACTGGAAAGAAAACGCTTTGGGATTGCAACCAGAGATCATGAGTTGTAAAGAAAAAATCCTTACCTAAACGGGACATTTACTGGTTGCATAAAGATAGAATATTATACAGTCAACAGAATTGATGGTACGAGAAGCCTGGGTCGCTTTCCCCCCCGGGAAACAAGGCAAAGCCCAGCTGTGTTAAAACAGAGTAAATGGGATTGGAAAAAATAAATATATTTTGAAAGACACTAAGAAATTAAGAAATTAATTGGACATTTGCTGAAGTTTATCCAACAAGATATTGAAAGCGGTCGGGTCGAGCCATTAGCTCCCCTCTCCCTGGAGACAGCTTGAGAGGAACGCAGGTACCCAAGCGGCGGCTAGTTGTCCCGGACGAATGCCCTTCTGCAGAGGGGTGCTCGAAAAGGGCCAGCCAAGCCGAGAGGATTCGCGGACCACAAGGAAGAAAGAGACAGTTTTAAGAGAAATGGTGACTGACCTTGTCGCCATGTTGTTATGACTACGGATAGTTCTTCTTGTAAACACAGCAGTGAAGATGGCGGGAAGAAGAAAAAGGAAGTGAGGAAAGAGGAAAGTGCGTCAGCAAGGAAGGGCGGAAGAAACGGAACGGGACAGAGTCAAGTCAGAAGGAAGGGCGGAAGGAAGGAGAACAAAATAGGAAGATTCGTAATGGAAGATACACATCTATAGACAAAACAACCGGAGGATTAACAGGGATTGACTTGAGCAAGATCTATAAGAATTGACTATAAGACTTCACGATATATAGTGTCAGAACCCTGCTACTAGAGCCTGGATGTGGCTCTGAGTTTCAGGGTCACTGACATTGATAAGACACCTGCGTCTCAGGACTCGGAGAAGAAACGGCTGCTGAACTTGGCGGGGAATCTGCGTGGGGTTTTGCTGAGCGGGAAGAGACTTTTCAAATGAGGGGGAGGGTATATAAAGGACAGTTGGCCGGAGCCTCCCATTCTTGGCTTTTCTGATGTCTATGTTTCCTGCAGTAAAGTTTCTGGTGATACCACAGAGAGTCTCGTGTGTTCATTCAGGAGCGGCTGTAGTGAGCTGACACTAAGCCAAGAATACGGACACCATCCCGCTGTAGCGGTGAGGTGCAACATGCAAGTGGAGGATGAAGAGCTCTTGGGCACAGGAGGAGGAAGGTCGGGAAGGGCCACTCCTGAGCCGGACGCTGAGTTCCACCAGCTGGCGGCCCTGGCGTCATCCACCGCTTATGCCCAGCCGAATGGGGTAACCCAGAGGCGTGGAGTGGTGCAGGGAGACAGCACCGGAGGAGAGGAAGATTTACCTTCCCCAGCCCCACAAAGGATGGTGTTTCTGGAGGAGAGGATGTCGGCGATGGAGACCACCCTGGCAGTAATGTCGAGGGCGATGGAGCGCCTGGCGTTTTTGGCGGAGCCAGAGAGAGGAAGGGAACTTCGGGCTGGCTCAATGTGGGACATGAGCGTGGGAAGCAGCCAGGGCTTTGCAGACCTCCCAGCACCGAAGGGAAGGGGAATGCGAAAGGAGCCCAGCGCCCGACCCAAGACCCAGACAAGCCTGACGCGGGTGGAGGAGAGTGACGACGAAGGGGAAAAGCCTCCGAGAATCCCGGCTGCGCTCCCAGCTGAGACCCTAGTGCCCCTGGCGAATGCCGGGCGTGGCATAGGGCCAAGAGAAACAGCAGCGGGGCCCACTGGTCTGCAAGGGGGCTCGCGATGGGCGGAGGATTGGGGATTGCCGCCACAGGGACCCCTACCGAGACGAGAGGAACTAAGATCGAGTTTGGGGGAGAGTCCTCTGAACTGGATTTTTTCCTTACCACGGCGAGGGGCTATATGGAGGACAATGCTCACACTTTTAGAACGGAATCGAGCCGGATCCGGGCCATTGGTGCACTGTTGAAGAGGGGAGCGGCTAGCTGGTACGTTCAGCTGCATGCGCGGCGCGACCCATGTCTGGGGTCAGTCCGACGCTTTATGGGGGCCCTGGAGACCCGTTTCCGAGATCCATTGGAGCAAATCTGGGCGAGGGAGAAGTTGAAGACCGTCTCCCAGGGGCAGAGGTCGGTATCTGAGTATGCGGAGGAATTCCAATGCCTCGCCAAAAAGGTGCCGGAATGGTCTGCAGTGACAAAGATGGAACTCTTCAAAGAGGGGCTCAGGCGGGAGATCCTCTCCTGGGCTGTGCACCGTGATGAGCCTGACACACTGCACGGATGGATTCAGCTGGTGGGGCGCGTCGAGACATCACTGGCCCAGGCGAGGAGGCACCGAGGAGGGCTACAGCAACGGCCGCAGATGAAAGAGGGGAGCCGGAAGGAGGGATCAGCCCCAGCCGGGAGGAGAGCGGAGCCGAGAGGGAACGTGAGCGCCAGCAGGAGTGGCTGCTTCGTGTGCGGCCGGTTGGGCCACAGGGCTGCCGAGTGCTGGCAGAGAAAAGGGGAAGGCGGAGGCCCACCCAAACCAAGAGCCGTGGCAGGAAAACGCGCCGAGGAAGAACCACCGATGAGGAACCATTCGGGGGGGTTGGTAAGTCAGGACAAAGCTATGATAGTGGTCCCCATTCAGCTTGAAAATGGCAGCAAACAAGCAACATGCAAAGCGTTTGTGGATTGTGGATGTTCCAGGAACATCATTTCCCCTGAATTAGCCGGGGGACTGGGATGCGAAAGAACGAGCCTAGAATCCCCAATAGCATTTTCGCAGTTGGACGGATCCACAGCATCAGGATCGTTAGCTAGGCACAGTGCCGAAGATGTAAAGTGTAAGATAGGGAGTTGGGAAGGAAAGGTGTCATTTGTGATATCACAAATAGCCAACTATAATGTTATACTAGGCATGCCGTGGCTGGGGCAGGCCAACCCGCGAATCAACTGGGAGGATAAGAGCATGATTTTCGGGATGAGTTTGGAAGAAGGGAGCCAGGAAGTCAAGAGGGAGCCAGGAAAAAGGGGGGGAGGAAGACTCTATCAAAATAGCAGAACTGGCGGATAAATTACCCCCAGAGTATCGTGATTTTGTGGACGTGTTTGACGAGAAGGAAGCAGACAATTTCCCACCGAAGCGGAGGGTTGAAGTGAAAATAGAGCTAGTCCCAGGAGCAGAGCTTCCCAAGGCAAAGATATACCCGATGTCGGCTAGGGAAAAGGAGGAACTGAGAAAGTACATTGATAAAAACCTAGCGAGGGGTTTCATAGAACCTTCGAATTCCCCTTTAGGGGCACCTGTGTTGTTTAGGCGGAAAAAAGGACCAAACGCTGAGGCTCTGCATTGACTACAGAGGCCTGAATGCAATCAGTACTGTAAATAAATACCCTCTACCCTTAGTGAAGGACTTGATCGCCCAGTTATCGGAGGGGCAGATATTCACTAAATTGGATTTAATTGAGGCTTACCATAAATTGCAGATCAACCCAGAGGACAGGTGGAAGACGGCCTTCTCCTGCGCCTTCGGATTATTCAATTATTGTGTGCTCCCATTCGGTTTGGGGAAAATTCTTACAGCTGTTAGGAGCAGAAAGGAACCTGAGCTCGGCCTTTCATCCCACGACCAACCGGGGGGGGGGGGTCGAACGTACCCAACAAACACTGTGTCAATTCTTGAGGATGTACACCAATTATAGACAGGACGATTTGTCAGACCTTCTACCTTTTGCTGAGATGGCATTTAACGGGGCCGTACATTCGGCCACAGGTCGTGCCCCATTCGAAATAGTATACGGACAGGAGGTGGCACCTTTCCCCAGGCTACCCGAGTGGAAGGAAGGAGAGGGCCAGACCGACAAGGAATGGCCGGCTAAAATTAAGCAAGGGTGGCAGAACGTGGTGGAGGCATTGCGGGAAACGCAAAAGAAGTACAAGCTCTTTGCAGATCGTAGGCGCCGAGAGGGGGACAAATTGGGCGAAGGAGATCTGGTTTGGCTGAGCACAAAAAACCTGAAATTGGGGTTCCCATCTAAGAAATTGGCTCCACGCTATATAGGACCGTTCAGGGTGGCGAAAAGAATAAACGAAGTGACCTATCAGCTGAGGCTACCCAAGGACCTAGGAAAGGTACACCCGGTAATCCATTGCAGCCTGTTAAAAAAGTATAAAGGAACTCTGGACAGCGGAGAACAATAGTTGTGTTAAATCTTTTCCTTCCAGGACGAAGGGGAGGAGGATGCCATATCAGAACCCTGCTACTAGAGCCTGGATGTGGCTCTGAGTTTCAGGGTCACTGACATTGATAAGACACCTGCGTCTCAGGACTCGGAGAAGAAACGGAGAAGAAACCACAGAGAGTCTCGTGTGTTCATTCAGGAGCGGCTGTAGTGAGCTGACATATAGTGGCAGAAAATAATAGACTTGTTAATAAAAGGAGTTGAAAGATAAGATAAAAAGAGCAATGAACAACAGGAGAAGGAAAGAGGGGAAAGTAAACAAATAAATAAACAAATCAAAGGAAAAAAAGGATCAGAGACTAACGAAATTAAGAAACAAATAATAACAATAATATACAAGCAAAATTTAAACTACAGAATATTAATAACATTTGAGGAACTCCTGATAGGACACCAGGATTGGCTTTGAAGGAGATTCAAAAACTTTCAGAAAAACAGGACATAATTTCAGAAGATCAGAAAAGATTTCAGAAAGAAATGCATCAGGAGATGCAGTAAATGAAAAAAGAAATAAAGGAGGATAAAAATAGAAAGAGCACAGGAAATAATGGAACAAAAAGAAATGGAATTTCAACTTCAATTCAGGAATTTGCAAGAGGAAGCCAATGAAAATATAAGACAAATAATAACACAGATCATAGCAAAAATACTACAACGTCCAGAACG
Organism: Anolis carolinensis; assembly: GCF_035594765.1. Lineage (NCBI taxonomy): Eukaryota > Metazoa > Chordata > Lepidosauria > Squamata > Anolidae > Anolis > Anolis carolinensis. The sequence goes on from NC_085842.1 coordinate 188,019,963, forward strand.
GGAAGTGGAAAATGAACTAGACAGAATATACAGAATACAGACAAACTATTCAAAATGACACAAGGTGGCTAGAGATGTCATTATCCACTTTGTAAAAAAGAGGATTAGAAACGAGATACTAATGCTCAATAGTCGTCAGCCTAGTTATTACAAAGTAAAGTCATAATCTTAAAGGAGTTCCGTTTAAGAATATTGAATAAAAGAAGAAACTATTTTTTCTCACAGATGAATTTAAAAAGCGTAAAATTAGATTCTGTTGGGAAAAAATAGAAGGGATCATGGTTACATATAAAAACGAGAAACATTGGCTTACATCAATAGAGAAAGCGAAGGATTTTTATAAAAAATTGATTAAAGAAAAGGTCGATGAAACCTCAGAAATATCGTTACCACAGAGAAAGAAGAAGAGATATCTTTCGCCTCATGGGACGGAAACAAGCACTGCAGTAAACCTAACGGAAACAAATATTGAAACGAATATACCTGATTTGGATATTGACGAAGAAGAAGAAGAAGGTGAGGAAGAAGAGACTGAAAATGCATCCACGGAAACTTAAAATTGGCACGATGAGTGAGTTTTCGCAGCAAATAAAATGTTTTTCAAACAATGTGAACAGACTAAATTGCCCTAATAAAAGAACAGCAGTTATGAGACAAATTAAGAAAGGGAAATTTGATATTGTTTCACTCCAAGAAACTCATATTTCACAAAGGCACGGAGCACATTTGGTAAATAAAGCAATTGGGAAAGAATTTTATTCATCAGATATAAAGAAAAAAAGAGGGGTGGTAACATATTAATAGTAATATCCCAGCTGAATTGAAATTTAAAGACACGGAAGGTAGAGTGGTAGCGGTGGAGATTATAATTGGTAATAAAAAATATTAATTTGTAATATCTATGCTCCCAATGGACCTAAGACTCAATTTGTAAAATATCTTCGAGAACAGATAGCCAACACACGATCTGAACATATAACAATTTTGGGTGATTTTAATGGGGTACTAGATGTAAAGTTGGACAAATCAAATAGTAAAAGACATAACAAAGATATGACAAGATCACTTCCAAAAAACTTCATCTCTTTCAAGGAAGAATTTGACCTCCTAGATGTATGGAGATTAAAAAATCCACTTGTTAAAGACTACACATTTTATTTCCATAGACATGCAGTTTGGTCTAGAATTGATATGATTTGAACAACAAGAACAATATCAACAAAAATTAATAAGATATCTATCCTTCCAAGAGGCAAATCCGACCACAGCCCTATAGAAATGATCATCAATTACAAAAAGTCTAACCAAAATGGAGATTTGACGAAAACTTGATGAAAACTGCAGAAGATATCGATAGATATAAATTAATATCAAAAGAATATTTTGAACTTAATGATAAACCCAAAACCAAAGAAGTAATAATTTGGGATGCATATAAAGCAGTAATTAGAGGACATCTAATACAACAGAAAGCAAGAATAAACAAAGAAAAATCGAAAAAAATCAAGGAAATAAACTTTAAAATTGAAACAAAGGAAAATTTACTGAAGAAATCACCATACATTGGGGGAATAATAAAAGAACTAAATGACTTAAAAAGAGAAAAGAACTGAATGGAGTTGGATGAGACGGCAAAACAATTAAGATATATTAAACAGTTCAATTTCAAAAATGCCAACAAACCAGGGGTATGGTTGGCGAGGAAATTACGAAAGAAAAGACAAAATCAACAATTAACTTTAATCAAAAAATAATAATAAAATTATTACAAAAGAGGAAGAAATTTTGGAAGAATTTAATAGTTATTACTCTCAGTTATATTAAGAAGGTAAAACCCGATGAAAATCACTCAATATCTAGGAAATCAAAAATTAGAGAAAATTACTGAATCGCAGAGAGAACTCCTAATTTTCTGAAATCTCAGAAAATGCAATAAGAAAAGCAATTAAATCACTCAAACCAAATAAAGCACCGGGGCCTGACGGCTTTACAGCAAGTTTTTACAAAACAATGCAGGACGTGACAATAGATTACTTGAAAAGAGTAATGAACAAAGTGCTACAAAATAAGGAAATATCAGACACATGGAGAGATGCTGAAATAATAGCCATACCTAAAGAAGACTTAGATAACACGTACATGAGGAACTACCGCCCCATTTCTCTTTTGAACATAGACTACAAAATATTCACTTGCATATTAACCAACAGGTTCAAAGAATTCTTAAATAACTGGATTGGACCGGAGCAAACAGGTTATTTTAGACATAATAGAATATTATGAATGGAACCACCAAAAGGAAATAGCTTTGCGGAGAAGGCTTTTGACAATTTAAATTGATCTTTTTAAAAATTATTATTTAAAGAAATTGATGTTGGATTCCATTTTTTCAATGCCGTGGACACAATCTATGCCAAACAAAGAGCTAAAATACACAAAATATAAAGATTGAGAAAGGGGTGCGGCAAGGTTGCCCACTATCACCTCTAATTTTTATTTTTGCTTTAGAAATTTTATTAAAAAACTTAAAACAAGACCAAGCATTGAAAGGTACTAAAATATCAAAAAATGAATTTAAATATAGAGCATTTACAGATGACATCATATGCATTATAGAAGACCCGAGAACACAACCACCATTTTGGATAAGTAAAATGGAGGAATATGGAGAAGTAGCAGGCTTTTATGAAGAATATGACAAAAACAAATCAAGATGTCTTGGAAAATATGACAGGAATCTCTGTAACAAAAAAAAAATCAAGTATTTGGGAATATGGCTGACAGCTAAAAATGCTCAGTTATTGGAAAATAATTATATATCAAAATGGAAGGAAATAAAAAGCAATCTACAAAAATAGCAGAATTTAAATATTTCATTATTGGGAAGAATTGCAACAGTTAAGATGAATATCTTACCGAAAATTCTCTATCTATTTCAAAATTTGCCTATAATCAGAACAGCAAAAGTATTTGAAGAATGGAATAGAGATCTCTCAAAATTCATTTGGAAAGGTAAAAAACCCAGAGTCAAATATGTAACAATGACTGACAAAAAAGATCGGGGAGGCTTTGGCCTTCCAAATTTCAAATTATATTTCAAAGCCAGCGCATTGACATGGATAAAAAATTGGTGTAACTTAAACAGAGAAAATATCTTAAATTTAGAAAGTTTTGATTTGAGACGGGGGTGGCATGCGTATGTATGGTATGGCAAAAAACAAATAGAAAAAAAATTGGTAATCATTTTATTCGATCATCTTTGATCAAAGTTTGGGAAAAATATAAAAAATTCATGTATGATAAAACCCCGTTATGGATTTCACCATTAGAAGAGAACAACAGGAAATTATTAGGCTGGTTGGAGTGGCCCACATATAAAGAGATTCTTGTCAAGAAAAATAGCGGTTTCCAAATTAAGACTCAAGAGGAAATAAAAAGGAAGTTCAAAAATTTAACATGGCTACAATATGCCCAAATAAAGGAAAAAATTGATTGATAATAAAATAGGCTTCAGTAGTACAGAAAATTTCTGGGATAAGATTATTCAAAATGACAAAAAAGAGATAACTAAAATTTATGACAGGCTATTAGGTTGGTCAACTGCAACAGAAGAGGTTAAAAATTGTATGGTAAAGTGGGCTAAAAATATTGGTTCAATAAATATGGATGAATGGGAGACAATTTGGAAGAAAAAAAATAAAATACACTTATGCTTGGGACTTAAAGGAAAACTGGATCAAGATGTTCCACAGGTGGTATATCACACGTAAAATGCTGGGGGAAATATATAAGGGAACTCAAAACACCTGTTGGAAATGTAAAAATCATATTGGATCTTATTACCATGTGTGGTGGACATGCCCCGAAACAAATAAATATTGGCAAATGATATATTTGGAATCCCAAAAAATATTACAAAAAAGATTTCCTATGAAACCAGAATATTATCTATTGGGACTGACAGATACAGAAACAAATTTTAATTTAAATGAAGATAAACTGTTTACTTATATTAATACGGCGGCAAGGATCATATACGTGAAATATTGGAAGTCACAAGTTATTCCTACGAAAGAACAATGGCAGGAAAAAATGGAAGTGATTCAAGATATGGATGAGCTAACTTTTCTATTAAAAATACATAGAGGTCAGCCAATAAAAAAAGACAGACTGGACTTTATGTAGAGATTATATGAATAGACAGTAAGGAACAAGCCTTGGAGTTGAGGACTTAACTGGACAATACTAGCGCAACCAAAACAATAAAAATCATAACAAATAAACTATAAGGTCCCGCAGAGGAAGGATGGAAGATCAAATAGTGTTTACCCCTACCTTTTGTATCACTGTATAGTTTCGTGTGTATGTGTGTGTATATATATATATATATATATATATATATATATCCCTCTTTTTTGTACCATTAGTTACCTAAGACCTGTTTTTTGTCCCCTTTCTATTTTATGTAAAATACAGTTTGTACAATGTCTTGTTTTGTGGAAAATTTCAATAAAAATTATTATAAAAAAGAAATAAATATAGGATTTAAATTTACAAATGCGATAAATAAGCTTTATGATCAACAAGAGGCAAAAATTAAAAATAAATACATTAGAATTTTTAAAATTTCAGAATATCCAAAGGAACAAGACAGGGGTGCCCGCTTTCACCCTTGCTTTTTATCTTCGCAATAGAAACATTACTAAATAATGTAAGAAAAGACCCCTATTAAAAGGTGTGAAAATAAGAAAGAAGAGTACAAAATCAGGGACTTCGCAGATGACCTGAACTGTATTATAGAAAAACTGATTAAAACAATAGAAAACTGGCTGAATAGAATCAAAGAATTTGGGAAGCTCTCGGGACTTGAAATAAATAAAAATAAAATTATGTTCCTCACAAAAAATATGACTAAGAATAGATAACAAGAACTAACAGAAATAACGGGCATCCAGATGGTGAAGAAAATAAAATATTTAGGTATAACCCTAGCTGCAAAGAACTCCTAATTGATGAAAAATAACTATGACACAAAATGCAAAGAAATAAAGAAAGATTTAGACAATTGGAAATATTTATACATGTCCTTATCAGGAAGAATAGCCGCAATTAAAATGACAATCCTACTTAAGATGTTATTCCTCTTTCAAAATTTCCCAATTATTAGAAATCTACAAAAATTTAAAAATTGGAACAAATTTATCTGGGCAGACAAAAAACCAAGAATTAAAATAATATATTTGATGGATTAAAAAAGAGGAGGACTGGCCCTCCCAGATTTAAAACTATATCATGATGCACATGGATTGATGTAGATTAAGGACTGGACAGTACTTAAAAAATTGAAAACTCTTACAATAGAAGGTGGGGACCTAAGATCGGGGTGGCATGCTTATATTTGGTATAAAAAAAAAGTAGAGGAAAAATGTTAGGAACCATTTTTTCCTTTCATCATTAATAAGAACATGAGAGAGATATAAAGAAAAGCTATATACGAAAACACCTCTTTGGATTTCATTATTAGAGGCATGTCATAGAAGAGAAATGGGGGGAGAATCCTGGCCAACATATAGAGATATTCTAACAAAAGAGAATGGGAACTATGTACTCAAAGGCCAAGAAGAAATAAGACAAAACTTCAGAAATGTTTAATGGTTCCAGCATCTACAAATGAGATAATATTTTAACAAAGATAAAAAGATAGGTTTCGCTGACAAAAATTCATTCTGGGATACAATAAAGCAAATAGAAACGAACATCATAACAAAAAATTATTAGAATGTTTGACGTAGACAGAACTAATAAAAGACTGCATGGTCAAATGGGCTGAAAATATTGGGAAACAGATAAGACTGGAAGAGTGGGAGAAGATATGGGCCTCCAGAATCTATATATATAAAAGATTGATGGCATCAGGGCAGCGAACAAAACAACAAAACTACAGGCCCCCCAAGCTCGAAATTTGACAACACAACCCATCATCCACGGCTCTAAGTTGATACAACAAAAAGAAAAGGAAAAAAAAGTCCTAATTAGAGGGAGAGGAATAATTGTTTTTATCCAATTGCTGCCAGTTATAAGGCTAAGTTCCACCCACTTGGTCTCCTAGCAACCTACTCAGCCCAGGGGACAGGCACAAGAGTTTGGAGAGACCCCTAAGGGCCATCCAGCCCAACCCTTTCTCCTATGTAGCAGGACACAATCCAAGCATTCACAACACATGGACAACGTATAAATACTATACAATACTACACAGGGACATAGACCCCCTCTACCCTCACCACTTTCACTGTACACAAACAACCAAATGCATACTAAACATAAAGACAACCATACAACAGACATTCAATACCACCACTACCTCAACAATTTCTCACCAACACAACCAGACAATGCCACAGCAACGTGTGGCCGGGCACAGCTAGTAAACTATATATATGCAGCAGATTTGAAAGAAAATTAATTTAAAATGTTCTACAGGTGGTATATTACCCCACAAAAATTTACTAAATATTATAAGAACATCTCAAATAACTGTTGGAAATGTGGAAAACATGAGGGCACATTTTCCACTATTGGTGGACATGTGAAAAAGCTAAAATATTTTGGAAAGAAATACAACAAAGGATACAAAAAATCCTGCAAATCAAGAAAAAGCTGGAACCCAAATTCTTCTTATTAGGAATGTTGGATATACAAAAAGAAAAGAATAAGGAAAAACTATTCTTCTTTATGGTGACGGCAGCCAGGTTAGTCTATGCCAAACAGTGGAGGGACAAAAAATACCAGAGATTAATACATGGTTTACCAAGATTATGGACATCATGAACATGGACAGGCTTACATATCTATTAACAACCAACCAAGGCAAACCAAGAAAGCAAACAGATTGGCGTCCATTTAAAAAAATTTTTAAATCAATGAACAAATTAAAATAATAATTTAATAAAATATAATAGAAATAAGATAAGAAATACATTAATCCCAGAGTATGAAACAAAGAATGGGAAATGAGCACTCTACTGAGGAAACATACGAAGAACAGAAGACAGATGAAACTACATTGAAAACACCATTCATTAGACGGAAATCAATACAGTACTATATAGGTGTGTATGGGGTGTGGTTTTTTTCTCTTTCTTTTTTTTCTTTCTCTTATTTTTCTCTCTCCTTCTTAGTCTCTTCTCTTCTTTTTGTTAGTTTTCTATTCCTGTTGTTCTTATTTTTATTTAGAAAATGTAGATGTGGGAAAGCAAACTTTTAAAAAAAATTGTTGTCGAAGGCTTTCATGGCCGGGATCACAGGGTTGTTGTATGTCTTTTGGGCTGTGTAGCCATGTTCCAGAACTATTCTTTCCTGACGTTTCGCCCACATCTATGGCAGGCATCCTCAGTGGCATGGATAAACTAGGCAAGGAAAAGAAAAAATATATATATCTGTGGATAGTCCAGGGTGTGGCAAGAGTCCTTTGTCACTGGAAAGCCAGAATTAATGTTTCAGTTAATCAACCTAATTAGCATTGGAAAGATTTTGTCTTTTGCCTGGGGGCAACCTTTGATCAGTCATTAGCGTCCTTGGGTCTCCTCTGCCCTCAGAGTGTTGGTTCCCATCTACTGTTTTGATTTTAGAGTTTTTTAATACTAGTAGCCAGATTTTGTTCAGTTTCATTGTTTCCTCCTTTCTGTTGAAGTTGTCCACATGCTTGTGGATTTCAATGGCTTCTCTGTGTAGTCTGACATGATAGTTGTTGGAGTGGTCCAGCATTTCTGTGTTATCACCTGATGCAAATACTGATATAGACTGATATAGAAAATGGGACCAATAGAAGAAAGAGGATATACCTTAATCTTGTTGTTTACTCCAAGTCACAATCATTGTGCCAAAAAGTCAAGCAGAAAGGGTAAAAAAAGAATGCCAAATGTTCAAGTTAAAAATAAAGAGAGAGTGTATGTGTTTGTGAAAAACAAAACAAAAAAACAAAGTAATTTTAGAAAAACCTCTGGAGTGGAATTTTTTCAGTTTTGTGTCTTTGCCTCACCAGTCCTAAAAAAAATGTATTGAATAGATACATTTTTGTACACGTGTCCCTTCAAGTTACCTGTCTAATTATGGCAACCCTATGAATTTCGTTAGGGCTTTCTTAAACAAGGAATGTCTTTTGATATGTGTCTTATGTTTTTATGTATGTATTTTAACTATGTTGTACCCTGCTGAGAGCCTTGAGGAGAGGCAGGTAGCAAATACAATTTATTATTATTAATACTCAAAAGTGGTTTTGCCAATTCCTTTCTCTGAACAATAGGCAGCACCAGGTATCTGTCAGCAATCTCTCATTCACGTACTGATCAGGGCTGACCCTACTTAGCTTCCAAGATCGGAAAATAATATCTCGTGCCTTTTGCATATTTAGAACATATAGCCCAGTATTTTTTCATCCCAACCTTGTTTTATTTTGCCTGGCTGATGCGTGCTAAATCCTTCCTTGTCCTCCTCCCCAATCTGCCAAGGAGAAATCTAGTTAGATGTGTTCCTTTCTGTTTGAAAGCCTTGACCTACTGGGTCACGGGGCCAAGGTTTGAAGCCATAAAGGGGTTTGCCCTAATTTGAGAGATAAATATTTTCCCCTCCCTGTCCATTTGGAGAGGTAAAGCCTTGCAGATTGCATGCTTGCCTAAATGTGTAGCCTGGAGGGAAGGCAATATCTCAGGGCAGCTGAAGCTGTGGAGTTGAGGCTTCTGAATCAATAATTTGTGCCCGTTGTGCCCTGTGGCCTGACTCAGCTGCCAAATTAAGCAGCCACAGACGCTTGCTGTTCTTCCCCACCACTGCACCTGTCACTTCAAAGAGCGTGTGCCCACATACTGCCTCCCCCTCTCCCTTTTCCCTCCCCACCAGAAACCCATACACCATGCAAAGAAAAAAAAGAGTGATTAATACCATAGTCATGGGGACTATAATTATGACTATGGGAGGTTGTCAATGTCACAGCGCAGGGCCCTAAACGAGCTGATGTTTACCACTGAAATTTTATCTGCTGGCATATCCACTAGGTATTGGGTGAATTAATTGGAATAGTCGTAAATCAGAATAAAATCGAATCTATTTTGGGTTCCGAACGGGGTTCCGAGGTGGTTTGGTGCTTCAGAAGTAACCTTCCAATTTGAAGCGTTGGAGCTCATTTATTTAATGGCCTTGGAATACTTTCAGATATATGAGAAAGTTTCAATTCAACCAAACTTTATTTGCAGGGAGGAGCAGCTTAGCTTGGGCTTGCCTCCTTGCCCAATCAGTACTGATTATTATAATACAGTAGAGTCTTGGCAGAAAGGGAAGAGCATTTTCTCTCCTGGCTAGCATTGGGCCGTTTTGAGAGAGCATGGTGTAGTGTACTGGTTTGAGAGTTGGACTACGATTGTGGCTTGATTCCCCACTCAACCATGGAAACCCACTGGGTGATCTTGGGCAAGTCACACACTCTCAGCCCCAGAAAACCCAATGAAACAGGAAATAACACTTTCAAACCAGGAACAGATTTCCTTATTCAGAGGCTGATGGCCATCTGTCAGGAGTGTGCTATGATTTCTGTTCCTGGTTGATAAATGTAATTTCCAAATTGGTTCTGTCATAAAAACATGGCAAAACTTTATTACACTGCCAAAACTTTGTCTTTGTGTAAGGGACATTGTCCTATAAAAATAGTACATTATGGTTTGTTGAATTTCTCTCCACCAATTTAACAAAGTTTCAGCCACAAAAACAAAGTTTCTGAAGTAGAACAATGACTTTCAAAGTAAAGACAACCCAATGAAACAGGAAATAACACTTTCAAACCAGGATCAGATTTTTGTTATTATTAAAAATGCTTTTTTATAAAAATGTTGAAAATTTGCCAAAAATCAGAGGATAAGTCAAACGTTCTTAGTTTTAGTGAGCTAACAGTGGTAAATGTAGCAAGTTTCATTAGGATAACTCAAAAATGAGGGAAAGAGAAGCCCCTCAAGTCTCTCCATTGACAATAATGTTTTCCTTCATGCACATGCGCATCCGCCATTAACAAGGTCCATATGAAGATTCGGAAGTTTCAGAAAGTTTTGAACTTTTTGCCTTCAAAATTCGGAAATGACTTTAGAAACGAAGCACCAGCGCCCCCTACTTTCGAACAGAGTTTAGAACCATTTTTTTCCTGGATCGCACATGTTTAATATCCACACTGCACAATGACAATGAAACAGCCTGATTCCACTGTAACTACCATGGATTTATTATATGGAAATCTGGAATTTATAGTTCTGAAAAATCCTGAGAATTCTCAGCTGGAGAGCTCTAGTGTTACAGTGGAGGGGAAATTAACACCAAAGCTCTGTAGCAGAACATTCCATTTACCACAGAAGACTGACGATCTAGAATGGAGCCATGATGATGTATGAAAATGCCATATTTGTGCAGTGTGGGGTGTATAACCAGTGGTAGGTTAGCCTGCAAGGAGAGGAGTCAGTCTGTATGTTCTCATGGAGTGTTCTCAATCTTGTAGACTAGGGACAGGAAATGTATCTTGCCACTCAAAATGGGCTCTTCACACTCAGCCATACCCCTGGCAAAGTTTGTCCCATCTGACAGTAAGGGTTCCTTCCCAGTTTTGTAACACCTATGCCTTAGGACTGTGTTTGGTTCAGAAAACTGCATTTATATAATAAGAATGAGTGGTACAGTAGACTCTTGGTATCTGCTGGGGTTTGGTTTCAGCATCCCCAAGCACGCCAAAATTGGTAGATTCTCATGTCCTATTGTTATTGAGCCACAACTGAGTGCAAACTCTTTTGCAGTTCGGATTCAGTTTTCAGCAAGCCAAGTTCAGGTTGCAACAACTAGAGTAATTTGACTGCAAAGAGGGAACATGACAGGTGGAGAAACTGGGACATTTTGAAAGCATCTGGAAAGGGGGAGTAATTTGGACTTACTTTGTCAAATCAGGACAGTGGAAGACTATGGTGGAAGAGTGCATTTCCGTGTGTACACCATTTGGATTTCCTGTTTCAGCCAACAAACGTTGTTGTTGTTGTTGTTTTTATGTTTATTTATAGCCTGCTTTCTCTCTCCACAAGAAAGTGATGTTGAGCGTGGACCCCCTTGGCCCAGGTCAAATTATTAATAAACTATAGCTGGAGCCACAACAAATTGGAGCTTGCGTTCCCCCTAAGATTGGTTATGCGAACGATCAATGATACGGTGAAGCCCAGCAGCAGCTACTGGCATCCGGGATACTTTTAGCAACAATCTTTCCTTTCCCCCCTAGTGTATTACAAAGTACAAAGTGCGTTATCCTCTATATCTGCTTCATTGCATCTTCTTTGCTTCCTGAGTCTTTCTCTTCCACTTTGACCTCTCGCAGCCGGCCCTGGTGGCCACATGGCCCCACGGCCCGCACAACGGGGCTTCCCTCCTTCCTTCCCTCCTAATACCACTACCCTGCACCCCAACTAACCCCTTAGTCACCCTTCACAACCATGGATACCCAAGCCTCCAGATTTTTGGGTCCCCCTCAGTATCCATGGATCCCTTGTGTATATGTGCCCAAGTCCTGCGGATACCCAGGCCTCCAGATCATTGGGTCCCCCTCGGTATTCACAGACCCATTTCACGTGTATTATGTATTATTTTATGTTTCATATAAAACTTTGGAGTGTGAAGTCATCTAGTAAAACCCTGGTGATGTTTCGTTGGCACTCCTACACCTGGGAATTACTTCCAGTGTTTTTCCTGGTTATCACTGAATTACAAAAGACTGAATTACCTATCATCTTTGGCCCATAAAGCCAGCTGTGCAAGAGACAACAGGACTCCAAGTTGGACCACCTGTTCTTTGTGCAGCCACCTGGACAAAGGAAAAGACAAAATAATACCAGTAAGCCTTCTCGCAGCCCACCCTGAAATTTTTTGGGGGGGGGGGGGCTGAAGCCCCTCAAGCCTCCCCCCCCCCCAGCTACATGCCTGTGCCCCGCTTTCCACAATGACATTTCTCCTTTTTCCAGGAACAAATACCATAATCCTATCAGTCTGAACAGTATCCTGGTATGAAAGACAATGGACCACTGGAGCAGAGTTGCCAGACCCGCTTGAATGGGCTCATTAAACCTATCACCAAGATAATAGCCCGCATGGGATCTGAGGGCCCCTCTTTATTCGTACCAGTGTTGGGACACTGTAATTGTTTCATAAATCTGTCTTCTTTGTCTGAAACCAACAGCTAGCATTTTGCTAGCCATTGAAGAGCGGAAATCTACATTGGAAGGGATTGGCCAGCAGGGGCGCCAACCTGCCTCCTGGAGGGAATCCTTCCCAGCTGTTCGTGACATCAGAATGGCTCCACCAATGAGGGTAAAGCTGGCCCTGGCAGGGTGGGCCAGGAAATTCAAAGTTACACAATGTATAAAAATGTCTGTTTTACTGTTACCAAGCATCTCAGCTTTCTTCTGTAGCTTATCACAAGCTGACATCCTTTTCAGTTGACTTGAATAAACAACCTTGGTGGCTTTCGCTTCAACTTTGTGATATTTCTTGATTGGGAACATTGAGTTTAGCTTCTTCACCTCGCCAGGTACACGGATCCATAAGTGGCCCACTGCTGGTATCATCCTCTCGCTTAATGGGACTCGGTATCTGCACTTAAGGTTTAGCTATCTGTGGCCTGAATCACTCTATCCACGGTTGCTTTAAATTGTTCTATTTCAGAGACTCAAAGTGGCTTTAACTTTGTTGCTGTGTTGAGAGTACAAAATTTAATGCATTTGCAAATGTGGGGGAATAGTGTTCATGTAATATGAGCCCCTTTGCACGTTTAGAAGACAAATAAATGTATTGCTCCTTTTTTGCTAGCTGGAAAGAACGCTTCTACTTGCCAGGCAGAAAATAGAACCATTCTGCTGCAGTTGTTGCCCAAATGCACCCCTTTATGGTACAAAAGGCCTCAAGGCTCAGTTTCTGCATTAGATAAACACAGTGGCAGGAAAAAGGAGTTTGTGTGCTAAGGAAGGCTTCTTGCTGTATCAAGTTATCCAGGTTCAGCTGATTCTGCCAAAGGAAAAAGAAATGTCTTTCAGGTCTTGCCATTCTACATAAACATACGAACCCTTTGTGTGAGAGCCAGCTTACCTAATAGGCAAACAGCAATGGCCAACAACGGAAGAGCCCCACCTGACTGCCTGGGGGCCCTCCTTTGATTTCAAGGAAACTACAGTTCTCCCACCATAGCTCTGGCTGGCCTTTTATTACCACCCCCACACCAGTTACCTCCAAGACCCCCACCCCACTTTCCTAGATAGTGTTTTGCTCTGTCCGCTCCTGTTGCTATTTCTTCCCTGATCTGCGGAAGGTTTCAGGACCAGCTTCTTTGCACTGGAGAGAGTGCAGGAGACTTTTGCTGCTGTTAAACAACTTGAAAATAATTATTCAAGTTCTGAACAGTAAACAGATGCTATCTTAATAGCCAATAAAACGGTCTAATAATAAGAGCCAGTAAATCATAGAGTGTAAACAACGGAAATGTCTCTCTCTTCTGTGTCCTCTTTTAATCTCTCTCTCTCTTTCACCCTTATCTTGTAAATCAACCTTGACAGATTCTCCAAACTGCCCTAGAATGCTCTCCTCCAAAGATGGGGGCATACTGATGGATTGAAATCCTCATCCTCCCTAGCAAGTGGTGATGTATTCTAAAACAAACGTGACACAAGCCACATGTTCCCTGTTATTGTTCATGTTCCTGGAGTGTCCCAAATCATGGTTTTAGGTGTCCTAATTTTCTCCTTGTGATAGTCATAATCTCATCACTAAATGTTGTGTGTTGTGCATAACTGAATACAATCAGGCCTCCACATTCATTGGGATAGGGACATAGGATCCACACAAAAGTGAAAAATGCCGATTTTTGTTATCTGAGAGAACACCTCTCTAGGAATATATAGGTGATCCAGCAGAATTGTATAATTAAGTTCCACTGGATGTTGGTCATAGAATCGCTCTGGAGGACCTAGAGATTCCTAGAGAGGTGCTCTCTCTACAAATTTCTGCAACATGACTCTTTGGACCTCATCACATTATCTTGGTTCTCCATGTCCTGGCGGGGGACATGGAGAATCCATCTCTCCACGCCCCACATCACACGACTTACCTGGGACTCCATCCCATGGGGGGAAGCATCTGACACCCGACTTCCCCCATTATGCTGAAGGCAACATGGGGAAGCCTCCCAACTAAGTCCAGCTATTACACATGCATTGCGTAATGAGCTTTGTCTCAAAAGGGTAGAACAAATGGCATACAACGGGCAAAGTAGCCTGTCTGATGAGATGGTTTGATCAATCTCAGGCAGAGACATACTGGAAGATACAGAGATAATATTTTAATCAAATCCATGAATAATCAAATCCCACAAAGTCAAACCCATAAATACAGAGTATAATTGTAACTTTCCCAAACCATGGAGATATATATTCTCCAACAGTTCCAATTAATCCTCTGTCATCCCTCTTTTAAAATGTCCCATTTCCTCTCCCCTCCTCCCATTTCCCTCAATGTTCATTGCTAATGCAAATGGCCGCAAACTGGGTCCAAGAGGTGTGTGTGAATTCTTGCCCTTCCCAATAGGCTCATGCAAAAGCAATCTGCTAAAAGCTCTCCCACCCTTATTGTCTTCCTCATTTGTTATATTTGCCATCTTGACTATATTCGGATGTTGCTGGGCCACATATATCCTGGTTTTCATCTGTGAAATATTAGAGGATATGGAGATATGTGATATACATAGTTCTAAGGCTAATTTGAGAATATGCATAGGTATACAGACAGTCCAGGTTCAATAGAGGGCTTGTCCATACTGACGATATAATGCAGTATGGGTAGATAATGGTGGCTACATAATACATGCTGAGAAAACACACTGCAATGCACTTTAAGGAGTTTAAACCAATTTAAGCTACTGGTAAGTCAGAGGAGAGTCCGAAGCAAGCCCCTGAATGAGCTGTAGCGTGCCTGCAATCTAAACTGAATCGCACAGCAAAATCAGCTCCACAGAATACGAAGTGCATCGTAAACCATGACATTCATCACACTTATGTGAATTGAAAAACTTGCAATGCAACCAGCTGAGAAAAAATCCCAGAGAGCATAGCTGCACAGGTAAATTGACACCTTGAGACAGGTAATTAAATACTTCCACTGCTAAGTTTCACTATCTTTTCCTCCGGAGCACACATATGCATCCTGATGGGGAAAGGGGGCGGGGGGGGGGGATACTGGAGATTCTGGAACTGATTCAAGACCACCACCACTTAATGGTTAATGTAAACACAATACATGTTGTTCTGTGAATGATGATGCTCTTTGCATGCCTTGCTTCATTATGAAGTGGGAAGAATGGCGTAGTAGCCCATAGAGAAATGTCCCAGCTGCAGCTTTCCACCCAAGAAGGAGACAGCTGTGTCTGGGGTCCTTTAAAAGCAAAGCAGACAGCCAGACCAATGAAGAATTTAGAGGAAGAAGAACAGATAATTCCCAAATCTCCCATTTCTACCAGGCAAAAAGCCAGAAGTCTGGTATTAAAACATTGTGCAGAATTAGAGCAGGGTGTGAGTTTCTCACATGTGCAAGAGATATAAATGAATGACGCAAGCCCAGAGGCCTCGGGTTCAGTGAAAGGCAGTGTGCTGGAAATGGACTTGGGAGAAAGAACCTTGAACCCCTGCTCCACCATGCATCACACTAAAGCTCAAAGAGTAAGCATCCCATCTGAGTATGCATCCCATCTGAAATCCTGTGGCTCCCTCCTGCAGAATTTTTGGGCTTGGGGTTTAGGGGAGGGAGGAGCCTTTAAAATGCTCAGTCAGAGAGGTCTCGGGTCTTATTAAAGGATTTCAAATAGAATGTATACTCTTTTGCCTACACTTTCAGCTCTAGGTTTGAATTTTGTAGATCTCAAAGGATTTCTAGGTCTTCCAGTTGTTGTATCGAGCTTGACTTCTCAATATGCTACATAAGTTTACATATCTTGTAACATTTCATACATGAAAACCAGGGCATTTCTGAGTATGCAACTCAGGGGATGGATAAGATTATAAAAGTTATTTATTTATGAGGAAGAACACAAAAGCTAGGAGAGGCTGCAGCAGTTTGCTTTTGCCTGAACCTAAAATCTATGCATTTGGAAATTTACATTATGTGAGTGTTATCGAAAAATTGGACGCCAAATTATGTGTCGTGGCTCCATTGAGACATAGAGCGAGCCTGCTTTGTCTTTGTTTGGTAGTAACCCTTCATGAAGTAACCCTTCATGAGTGTTGCCCAGCACACTCAGGACTCTGGAAACAATCCACCAAATTATTATAATCCTTTAACAATTAACTGGGAGACTGGGGGGGGGGGGGCACACAATGGGTTTGCGTAAGAGCCCCTGGGTGCTTTTTCCTGTTTCACCTTGCAGACGGCCAATTCTCTCACACCAGAAGCGACCTGCAGTTTTTCAAGTCGCTCCTGTCACGGGGAAAAACCCTGATATAATCTGATATCATTTCCTCTCCTGTGCCCCAAGCCAGGCCAATCCTTTCGATTGTATCCACCAGAGTCAGGACATTATTGATTGCTTCACCACATTTCTTACTGATCGCACCCCTCTTGGGAGCGAATTACTAAATGGACATACACTTCAAAATAAGCCAATAAGGCAAGAGACGAACCTTTCCAATGCTAATTGGAGTGATTAATTGCAACATTCACACAACATTCCAACTGACAAAGAACTCTTCTCACACCCTGGACTTCCTACAGATATATATTAATCTTCCTTGCCTAGTTTCTCCATGCCTCACAACCTCTGAGGATGCCTGCCATAGATGTGGGCAAAACTTCAGGAGAGAATACTTCTGGAACATGGCCATACAGCCTGGAATACATACAACAACCAAGCCAATGATAGTTTGTTAAAGTTTCCTGCCACAATGAACTCATAGGGAATCTCAGATCAGCCCGGAGCAGATCCTAGGTGGACACTTTTTTAGTACATCAGAGGCGAGCAGGAGAATCTTGAATAGCTGTCAAATATAATGCATATTATCCATTTTTGCAAATATGATATCTCAGTGCTTTGGAGTGCCTTCTCTGCTGACATCCTCTCTGGCCAATGAAAATAAGCCCTTGATTTTGCTGTCTGCATCTTATTTGTCCTTCTGGGAAGATAGATATGCCAGGCCTCCAAACCCATGATTCTTGCAAATGCTGAAATCACATGACATGTGTTCAAAATATGAATGCAGTAGATTTTTTTGCTAGGATTTTAAAATAATTACAGAGCTCTAATAAAATGGAATGAATTTAAGAATGAAAAACTACTGTGGATCAGAAGGCTATTTTCTGGCATGAGGCGGAATGTAATGTTAACTATACATATGCGACCACATGCAAAACTTGGAAATAATATTTGTTTGAATTATGCTTCCTAGAATTCTTCAAAAAATCTCAAAAGTAACAGTGGCCATCATGGTTCAGAAAGCATACCAAAATAACGAACTTCCCCAAGCTCTGATCATAGGACTCTTTTTGTTATGTGAATTAAAGTCAACAGAAGACCTAGGACCGTGGTTCTCAACCTGGGGTCCCCAGATGTTTTTGGCCTACAACTCCCAGAAATCCCAGTCAGTTTACCAGCTTTTGGTCTGCTTCAGCCCCACAGTTCCTGTTTTCTCAGGAGAATAGTAGGAGTTTAATAGTAGGAGGATTCCCTGGAAACTATAATGATGTTTTGTAATGCTTTGTAATGCCAGAAGAAATTATTATGTTAAGAAGAGCTCTGTGGCTTCTTTGTGGTGCCCAAATGCTTCCCTTGCAGCTGAGTTTCCGTATCAAATTCATCCTCTACAGTCTCAAAAACTTATTATTATAACCAGCCAGCTGATTTAACTTCCCAAGCAGACTGTCATGTGTGAAAAGTGTGAGTTAAGAGGTAGTGCCCAAAAAGCGAAGTGATCCTGTGGAGCATGTGCACAGGCTTTGGTTCTGCAGACCAAAAGGTCCCAGGTTCAAATCCCGGGAGAAGAATGAGCGCCCGCTGTTAGCCCCAGCTTCTGCCAACCTAGCAGTTCGAAAACATGCAAATGTGAGCAGATCAATAGGTACCGCTCCAGTGGGAAGGTAACAATGCTCCATGCAGTCATGCTGGCCACAGGACCTTGGAAGTGTCTACGGACAACGCCGGCTCTTTGGCTTAGAAATGGAGATGAGCACCAACCCCCAGAGTCGGTCACGACTGGACTTAACGGCAGGGGAAAACCTTTACCTTTACCTTTATACAGCCACAGTTTCCTGTTTATTCTTGAGGCTGGAAGCACAAGGCTGAAAACAGCCTAAACTGGATGGGACATTGTTTACAGTATTTCCAGTTGTGTGAATATAGGTTGCGATCAAAAGAAAGCAAATGTTCTGGGTTCAATCAGAATCCACATCACAGCGCAGGAGAATCTGGTCCTAAATCTCAACTTTCCTGCCCTTCATGCATTTGAAAAAGAAAGCAGTTCCCGGAGAATGAAATAGTGCAAGTGTAACCTTTTCTTTTAGACAACTGTGGCCCAAACTCAATGCTGCTGAATAAATGCATCCATTATTTCCCAGCTTCCAGAAGTAGTGAGTAACAGGTAACAATGTGAGCAACTACATTTGAGAAATAATGCAGTTTAGCATCACTTCAACTGCCATATGAATAATAATAATAATAATAATAATAATAATAATAATAATAATAATAACAACAACAACAACAACAACAACAACAACAACAACAACAACAACAACAATTTATTTATATTCTGCCCTTTTCTCTGAGGGGATTCAGAGCGGATTAAAGCATATAAACAGACACAGGCAAACATTCAATGTCTTGTTGCAATGAAATACAAGGAAACACAAATACACAGACAAAGGCAAAGGCTTTCCTTTCATTTCTAGCTCTGGAGGTGGTGCTCATCTCCATTTCCAAGCCTAGGAGCCTGCATTGCCCACAGACATCTCCTGATCATATGGCTGGTATGACTGTATTGCCTTTTTGCCTTCCCGCCGAGGTGGTACCTATTGATCTACTCACATTTGCATGTTTTCAAATTGCTACATTGGCAAGAGCTAGGGCTATCCGCAGGAGCTCACCCTGTCCTGCGGATCTGAATTGCCAACCTTCAGGTTAGCAGTTGAGCAACACAAGGATTTAACCCATTGCACGACCATGGCCCATGGCTCAATGCACGGAATCATGGGTTTTATAGTTTCACAGTGTCTTTAGCCTTTTGTTCCAAAGAGGGCTGGTGTCTCACCAGTATTCAGAAGGATTGAGCGATGGTAGTTAAAATGGCACCAAACTGCATTAATTCTGCAATGCAATTTGTTAGAAAAGTTAAAATATAGGCTCCATCACTCCACTGCCATATAACACAGTTTTTAAGTGTAGCTTCATATAATGCAGTCCAATGCAGTTAAACCGCATTATATGAATCTACATTGAACATGTAATGTATGTTCAAACTGCATTATATGGCAGTGTAAATAGGTCCATAATTAAACTAAATTTCTATTTTTAAAAAACACAAGTTGAAAATAAATTAAGAACAGTATATTAGATTAAATTGATAAAGGAATCAGAGCTAGCACTCTGTTTGATTCTCAGGCTATAGGAAAAGAAGCTGTGGAGGAATAGAGGGATCTGGAAACTAGCAGGATGGCTGAAATATCAGTCAAGCCAGAGCCCCTTCTACACAGCAATTCTCCAAGCTACGGAATGGCCATGTCATATAGACCCTATGTACTGAGAAATATTTACTTTCCTGTTCCATTTCTCTTCTTGCTTTTTTTGTGGACAGCAGTGATTCACCACGTCGAGGCCATTTACCAGGATATTATGTGCACTTCCAACTTTTGCAGAAGCATTCAATTTCAGTAAGTGATGCCTGGCATGCCATAAAAAGGCTGTTGTTGTGGACAGAATTTTCTGAATCTTGTGTGTGATGAAAAACTACCCTCTTTGTCACAGCTTCCTTGTAAACACCGCAAGAAGTTCAGAGATCAGCATCAGAACCCAAGCACTCACTGCAATCCCATTTCCCCTTAAGCTGATGATGCAATTTGTAGCATGATGGCATTGGCAATATGATGCTGTATTACCAGAGTTTGTCACCCTTAATTTTTAAAAATTAAAAGTAGAATTTTTAAATTGATTTTAAAATTCCTGATTCCCTGATTCCAGTGGTTTGACTATAGGGTTAATTTAGATTTTTTTAAAAAAAAATCATTTAGTTGTGCAGCCAAGGTGTAGCCCAGAATATTTTTAATATTATTGGGATAAAATCATATTGCTTGATCACAGACTTTCAAAATATGGCTACTACATGGAATAGTTGCTTGATTACTTGTACATTCTCCTGCTGAACTCCCTGCTTGTAAATGCCAACTTCAAAATACTGAGGAGTAGGTTCCCAACCTGTGATCTATGGACCACCAGTGGTCCCCAAGAACTAAAATACAGTCCGTGGTCTCACAATTACTACACCATTGCAATGAGAGTGACTAGTCTCAGGAAACCTTCTTATAGTGCTTAGGCAACGGGGATGTGTCCACTGAGCTGCTGAACTTGCTGATCGGAAGGTTGGTGGCTGTTCAAATCCGGGGAGCTGAGTGAGCTACCACTGTTGGCCCCAGCTTCTGCCAGCCTAGCGGTTCGAGCCTCCAGTGGCCTAGGGGATAAAAGCCTTGTGGCTTGAAGGTTGGGTTGCTGACCTGAAGGCTGCCAGGTTCGAATCCCACCCGGGGAGAGCGCGGATGAGCTCCCTCTATCAGCTCCAGCTCCATGCGGGGACATGAGAGAAACCTCCCACAAGGATGGTAAAACATCAAAACATCCGGGTGTCCCCTGGGTAACGTCCTTGCAGACAGCCAATTCTCTCACTCCAGAAGCAACTCTGGTTGCTCCTGACATGAAAAAAAAAGTTCGAAAACATGCAAAAGTGAGTAGTTCAATTGGTACTGCTCCGGCAGGAAGGTAACAGGGCTCCATGCAGTCATGACCTTGGAGGTGTCTAAGGACAACGCCGGCTCTTCGGCTTAGAAATGGAGAGGAGCACCAACCTCCAGCGTCGGACACGACTGTACGTAATGTCAGAGGAAAACCTTTACCTTGCCCATCCCGTGCCCAAACCCTGTCCGTATCCTTTGCCCTCTACTTCTTCATCAAGTCATCTGGAGAGATCTCCTCTCTCGGATAGGTTTTTCCGCCTTTTCCACTAGACTTCAGTCTAGTTGGATCTCCTTGTAATAGTTTGGATTCAAAGAGCTGACTAGGCCCTCTTAATAACATTTCAGTAGAGCCAGGATCTCTGGGGGGTGGGGTCCGGGGGGGAGGAGGGTTCCATCGAGGGTTCCATCGAGGTCGTGTGGGGGAGGAGGGGGTGAGGCCAACAGTTTCCCAGGGAGAAGCGCAACAGGTGTCTTGCAACCCTGGAGAAGGTTAGGTGTGGTAGCCTCCATGGCAGCCCCTCCGGGTTGAAGGTACTGCTGCTTAATGCCAGATCCGTCAGTGGGAAATCTGCAATTATCCAGGACTTAATCCTGGATGAGCAGGCGGATCTGGCTTGCATCACCGAGACCTGGTTGGATGAGCTGGGTGGGGTAAACCTTACCCAGCTTTGTCCTCCGGGTTTCGGGGTACATCAGCAGGCCAGGCCTGGAGGGCGGGGAGGTGGGGTTGCGGTGGTCTTTTGGCAGTCCATCGCCCTGGTCAGATGCGCCGTTCCGCAATCTGCTGGGTTTGAGTGTCTCCACTTGAAGGTGGGTACCCGGGACAGTTTGGGGATTCTGCTGGTGTACCATCCACCCCGCGACACAGCAGTCTCCCTACCTGAGCTAGCTGAGGTGGTCTCTAGCGTGGTGTTGGGCTCCCAGCGCCTTTTGGTATTGGGTGACTTCAATATCCATGCTGAGGCCACCTTGACAGGAATTCATGGCCGCCATGACGACCATGGGGCTGTCCCAAGTAATATCGGGTCCCACCCATCAAGCTGGTCATACACTCGACCTGGTCTTTGTTGTGGGCGATGGTTTGGTCAGAGTGGAAGAGCAAACTATTCTTCCATTGTCATGGTCTGACCATTATCTGATCAGTCTAAGACTCACCGTGTCCTCAAAACTCCGCAGGGGTGGTGGACCCATTAAGATGGTCCGCCCCAGGAGACTTATGAATCCTGAGGGACTCCTGACGTCTCTTGGGGTTCTGTCTGCTATGGAGGCTGACGATCCTGTCGATGCCTTGGTCGCTCGTTATAATACCGAGTTGTCAAGGGCTATTGACATGATCGCTCCAGAACGTCCCCTCTCGCTGCATGGAGTTGCCCTGGCTCCCTGGTTTACTGGGGAGCTGGCGAAGATGAAACGTGCGAGAAGGAGACTAGAGTGGCGCTGGCGGAGAACTCGCGACGTTTCTGACCGAGCACGGTCTAAAGCCGCTATTAGGGCTTATTCCGCAGCGTTGCGGGCAGCCAGGAAGGTTTTCACGACTGCCCGCATCGCGTCTGCAACAAATAGATCTTCTGAGTTGTTCTAAGTTGTTGGGGAGCTCCTCCACCCTTCTCAGGGTGGGGGGGGGCACCTGACTCCTCGGCAACTCGGTGTAGCGAGTTCGCTCACCATTTTGCAGACAAAGTCGCTCAGATTCGTCCTGACCTGGATGCCAGTCCTGATGCATTCCCAGGTGAGGTAACCGAGGCATCTATCTGTTCGATCTTGTGGGATTCATTTCAGTTTGTGCAACCTGATGATGTGGACAAGATTCTTGGAGCGGTGAGGGCGACTACCTGTGCCCTTGATCCCTGCCCATCTTGGGTTTTAAAACAGGCCAGTGGTGGGTTAGTTCATTGGTTTGTGGCAATAATTAATGCCTCTTTGGGGCAGGGTAAATTTCCATCTAGCCTAAAACAAGCAGTGGTAAGGCCTATTCTGAAGAAGGCCTCATTGGATCCGACCAATCCTTGCAACTACAGTCCAGTCTCTAACCTACCATTCTTGGGCAAGGTCTTGGAGCGGGTGGTTGCCTCTCACCTCCAGGGATTCTTGGAAGATATGGATTTTCTGGACCAATCGCAGTCTGGCTTCAGGCCTGGGTTCAGTACCGAGACGGCTTTGGTCGCCTTGGTGGATGACCTCCGTAGGGAGCTGGACAGGGGGAGTGTGACCCTGATGGTTCTCTTGGACATCTCAGCGGCTTTCGATACCATCGACCATGGTATCCTTCTGGGGCGGCTCTCTGGGATGGGCCTTGGGGGTACTGCACTCCAGTGGCTCCAGGCCTTTCTGGAGGGTTGTTCCCAGTTGGTGAAGCTGGGGGACACCTGCTCGGACCCCTGGCCATTGACCTGTGGGGTCCCGCAAGGTTCTATTTTGTCCCCCACGCTTTTTAACATCTACATGAAACCGCTGGGAGAGGTCATCCAGAGTTTTGGAGTACGGTGCCATCTCTACGCGGATGACACCCAACTCTACTACTCTTTTCCACCTAAATCCAAGGAAGCCCCTCGGATTCTGGACCAGTGTCTGGCCGCTGTGTTGGCCTGGATGAGGGTGAACAAACTGAGACTTAATCCTGACAAGACAGAGGTCCTCCAGGTCAGTCGTATGTCTGATTGGGGTATTGGGTGGCAACCTGTGCTTGACGGGGTCGCACTCCCCCTGAAGGCGCAGGTCTGCAGCTTGGGGGTCCTCCTGGATTCGGGGCTGACGCTTGAGGCTCAGGTGTCGGCCGTGGCCGGGAGGGCCTTTGCACAATTAAAACTTGTGCGCCAGCTGCGACCATACCTCGAGAAGTCTGATCTGACCATGGTGGTCCATGCCTTAGTTACCTCTAGACTGGACAATTGCAATGCGCTCTACGTGGGGCTGCCTTTGAAGACGGCCCGGAAATTACAACTAGTACAGCGTTCGGCAGCCAGGCTTCTAACTGGAGCGAATTACAGGGCGCGTTCAACGCCTCTGTTTAAGGAGCTTCACTGGCTGCCATTTACTTTCCGGGCCCAATTCAAGGTGCAGGTTATCACCTACAAAGTTTGGGACCCACCTACCTTAGAGACCGCATCTCCCCCTACGAACCCACACGTTCTCTTCGCTCGTCGGGGGAGGCCCTTCTCTCGCTCCCACCAGCCTCGCAGTCGCGGTTGGTGGGGACGAGAGAGAGGGCCTTCTCTGTCGTGGCCCCCCGGCTTTGGAACTCGCTCCCTAGAAAGATCAGGCAGACCCCTACCCTCCTCTCCTTCCGTAGGAGCTTAAAAACCTGGCTCTTTCAAAAGGCCTTTGACACTTAATTTGTTGTCGGACTGATCTATCTGCCCATTTTATAATAGCCCCATTATCGAGGTGTTGCCAATGTTATATTGCACTTTGTCCATTTCAACTGTGAAATTACCTTCCCCATTTCGGCCCATTTCGGCCCATTTTGCACTCTGCCTGGGTTCTATGAATTAGTCTCCTGTGTTGATATTGTATGTTTTATGTCGATTTTAACGATTGTTTTTACTGTAATTGATGTTTTTATTGGATAATTGTTTTATTGCTGTGTTTTGATATTTGATTGTTTTATCGGGCAAGGCCCCATGTAAGCCGCCCCGAGTCCCTTCGGGGAGATGGGGCGGGGTATAAAAATAAAGTTGTTATTATTATTATTATTTACCTTTTTTAATGGTAAGATAGTTGGGAGTCCCAAACAGATGGAGGACCAGGCCCGGCCCAACATGGGACGCTAGCCACGCCCCCGCGTTGGGTGCCATGTTCCCAGGGGCGCTATCGAGCCCCTGGGAGGCGAGGCCACACTTGGCCCCGCCTCCGGCGCCCTGGCCCTGCCTCCCGCACTGTAGGAGGCATGGCCGCGCGACGCGGGAGGCGTGGTCAAGTCTGGCCCCGCCTCCTGCGGCACCTGCTGCAGCTTTGCTGGAACAAGGTGCCCGCCGCGGGAAGCGGGGCTGGCCACGCCTCCCGCGGCGGGCACCCTGTCCCAGCCAAGCTGCAGCGGGCATGCGCTGCGGGAGGCGTGGCCGCGCCAGCCGCAGCGCACGCCCGCTGCAGCTTGGCTGGGACAGGGTGCCCGCCGTGGGAGGCGTGGCCAGCCCCGCTTCCCGGGGCGGGCACCCTGTCCCAGCCAAGCTGCAGCGGGCGTGCGCTGCGGGAGGCGTGGCTGGCAACGCTTCCCGCAGCGCACGCCCGCTGCTGCTTGGCTGGGACAGGGTGCCCGCCGCGGGAGGCGTGGCCAGCCCCGCTTCCCGCGGCGGGCACCCTGTCCCAACCAGACTGTGGCAGGAGTCCAGCCCTTCCAGGCTGCGGCTGGACCTTCACCGTGGCCTGGAAGGACCGGATTCCCGCTGCAGCCTGCCTGGGACAGGGTGTGCGGGGTGGGAGGCGTGGCTAGCTCTGGCCTTGCCTCCTGCCGCGCGCGCCTTGGCCAAGCTGCCCACGCTGTGGGGGGTGGGGTCAGGGCGCCCGCACGCAGCGTAGGAGGCGTGGCCACGCCTCCCGCAGCGCACGCCCGCTGCAGCTTGGCTGGGACAGGATGCCCGCCGCAGGAGGCGTGGCCAGCCCTGCTTCCCGGGGCGGGCACCCTGTCCCAGCCAAGCTGCAGCGGGCGTGCGCTGCGGGAGGCGTGGCCGGCCACGCCTCCCGCAGCGCACGCCCGCTGCTGCTTGGTTGGGACAGGGTGCCCACCGTGGGAGGCGTGGACAGCCCTGCTTCCCAGGCGGGCACCCTGTCCCAGCCAAGCTGCAGCGGGCGTGCGCTGCGGGAGGCGTGGCTGGCAACGCTTCCCGCAGCGCACGCCCGCTGCTGCTTGGCTGGGACAGGGTGCCCGCCGCGGGAGGCGTGGCCAGCCCCGCTTCCCGCGGCGGGCACCCTGTCCCAACCAGACTGTGGCAGGAGTCCAGCCCTTCCAGGCTGCGGCTGGACCTTCACTGTGGCCTGGAAGGACCGGATTCCCGCTGCAGCCTGCCTGGGACAGGGTGTGCGGGGTGGGAGGCGTGGCTAGCTCTGGCCTTGCCTCCTGCCGCGCGCGCCTTGGCCAAGCTGCCCACGCAGCGTAGGAGGCGGGGCCAGGTCTGGCCACGCCTCCCGCGCTGCCCCACGCTGTGGGGGCGGGGTCATGGCACCCGCGCGTGGTGTGGGAGGCGGGGCCAGATCTGACCACGCCTCCCGCGGCGCGGTGGGGGGGGGCGCAAAATTTTTTTTGCGTACCCCTGAAGATTCCCTTGGGCCGGTCCTGTGGAGGACAAAAGCATTCTGAAAACCTCTGCTTTAGAATATTCCTCTTTAGAGCTTCTGAAATGCTCAGAAAAGAGATCAACTGTGAGGCAGTCCAAGCCTGGATGAGTGGATTGCGTGCTGGAGAACCTTTCTGGAGACCGGCCCCGCCTCCCTCAGCGCACGCCCGCTGCAGCTTGGCTGGGACAGGGTGCCCGCCGCGGGAGGCGTTTCCAGCCCCGCTTCCCGCGGCGGGCACCCTCTCCCAACCAGACTGTGGCGGGAGTCCAGTCCTTCCAGGCCGCGGCTGGACCTTCACCGTGGCCTGGAAGGACCGGATTCCCGCTGCTGCCTGCCTGGGACAGGGTGTGCGGGGGTGGGAGGCGTGGCTAGCTCTGGCCTTGCCTCCTGCCGCGCGCGCCTTGGCCAAGCTGCCCACGCTGTGGGGGGCGGGGTCAGGGCGCCCGCACGCAGTGTAGGAGGCGGGGCCAGGTCTGGCCACGCCTCCCGCGCTGCCCCACGCCGTGGGGGCGGGGTCAGGGCACCCGCGCGTGGTGTGGGAGGCGGGGCCAGATCTGACCACGCCTCCCACGGCGCGGTGGGGGGGGCGCAAAATTTTTTTTGCGTACCCCTGAAGATTCCCTTGGGCCGGTCCTGTGGAGGACAAAAGCATTCTGAAAACCTCTGCTTTAGAATATTCCTCTTTAGAGCTTATGAAATGCTCAGAAAAGAAATCAACTGTGAGGCAGTCCAAGCCTGGATGAGTGGATTGCGTGCTGGAGAACCTTTCTGGAGACCATGCAAAATCATACTGAGTCAGCACCAAAATGCCTCTGATATAAGATAGGATCGACGACTTCGGCTGGCGTTTGCCTTGAGAACAAGCCAACAGATGCATACGTTCCCACTCGGAAAAACAGGCCGGATAGGAAAGGACCTGAGAACTTCTACTGTCTTGCACAGAGACCGAGGCGGGCGGTGGGGAGGAGGAGGCGCTGGCGGCGTGAGCGGCAGGAAGAGGAGCGCCCCCTCCTGGCCAAAGCGGGTCCAAAGGCGTTCGGCGGGCAACCCGCACACAGCTGGCTTCGCATCGACGGCGGAGCGGATAGAGGGAGGGACGCGATGGAGGCGGAGGCGGCTTACCAAGCCCAGTCCTCGACCCGGCTGCCGGTGCCTCCGATCGCCGCCGAGGTGAGTCACCACGGAACTCGCTTGATCGCCCCCTTCCCCGAGCGGACGGCTTCCACGACGGACTTTTTTTCTTCCCCTCCCTCGCTTCTCTCTTTCTCTGCTTCCCTTCTCCCGCTCTGCCAAGACCAGCCCCCCTCCCCTTTCTCTGGCGCCAAAGTCCCTCTATCTCTGTGCCTTTGTCAGACCCATTTCTCGTCCTCCTTCCCAAGTGGGGCTTCTTTAAGCTCTCCTTCGTAGGACTCTGGCAGGCGACTTTTCTGCACTAGGGATGCCCCTTCCTTCCTACTTTCCTTCCTTCTTTCCTTTCCTCAGTTGTCTTCTCTCCTTCCTTCTCTTCTTCCTTCCCAAATTTCCCCCCTATCTTTCTTCTTTCCTTCCCTCCTTCCCTCATTTTTCCCCTTCCTTCCTTTCTTCTTTCCTTCTCTCATTGGTCTTCCCTCCTTCCTTCTTTTCTTCCTTCCCTACTTTTTCCCTACCTTTCTTCTTTCCTTCCCCCCTTCCTTCATTTTTTCTTCCTTTCTTCCTTCCTACTTCTTTCCTTCTCTCCTTCCTTTCTTCCTTTACAAGTCTATGTTTTCTCTCAAAACCTCACCAGACTAGAGCCTGGATCCACTTTAAATCCAGTTCCTGCCTTCTGCAGAATTCTGGGGTTTGTAGTTTAAGGAGGAGCCCTTAAAATTCAGCCAGACTACAAATCTCAGAATTATGCAGGAGGCAGCAATCCGGTGGTGGATCCATGCTCTAGTGTGGTGGGGCAGACTTTTCAGTCTTTCCATCCTTTGTGGTACATGCGTTTGGGTGCATCTAGAACAGTGGTTCTCAGCCAGGGGTTCCCAGATGCGTTTGGCCTTCAACTCCCAGAAATTCTAACAGCTGGTAAACTGGCTGGGATTTCTGGGAATTGTAGGCCAAAAACATCTGGGGACCCCCAAGATTGAGAACCACTGTGTTTGATACACACACACATTTAACTGACATGGCTCAAGGCTGTGGAATCTTGGGACCGGTAGTGTAATACGGCCTTTAGTCTTCCCTGCTAAAGAGGCCTGTTGCCTTACCAAACTACACATCTATTGCAAGTTCTTCTGTGGCAAGACTTGTGTTCAGTGGGGTTGTGGTATCTGTTAGAGTTTGATTCCAGGACCTTCGTAGATATTAAAATCTGTGGAGGCTCACAGGGGTAAAATGGCACCCCTTACATGAAATGACAAAATCAAACTTTGCTATCTGGATTTTTAAATGTTTTTTCAAGCGACGGATGGTGGACTCTGTAATGCGGAATCTGTGGATATGGAGAGCCCGCTGTATTTCAAGCCATCTCTGCACCACAGCGTCCATTGGGCCGTTGCTCAGTGCTCAAACGCTCACCCAGTGATGGTCAGCATTTCCCCTGAATGCAACAGTTGTTTCCAAGATGTGTTGTGTACCTTCAAAGAGATTCCAGTTTTTGGTACTGGTTTTTGGTACTGGTCTCCGCGGGCTTTTCATTGGCAAGGAATTCTTGTGAGGTGGCTAGCCATGTCTGCCTCCTGAAATACAGACTTGACAGCCTCTAGTATTTTTCCATCTGAATGCTAAGCAGAGCTAAACCTGCTTAGCTTTTGAGATCAGACAGAATCTGGTGTCTTCCAAGTGCAATGTTCAATTTTTCTTAAGAATGAGCTATTTATTGAACAGGGGAGGATGTGAATCACTGGACTTTTTTCTCATATCTGTGGTATTTGTGTGCTGCAAGGCAGCTTGGCAAGGCTGGTCCAGTTAGGCCTTTACCTGTTCTTGTCTGAAATCTGATATTGATGCAGAACAAAAGGAGCAAAAAACTAGGGGCAGGAGAAAGAGGCTTATTCATAGCATACCATCTAGAACAGCCCAACACTAACCGGTGAGGAATTGTGTCTTAAGAAAAGGGCTGGTCCTATTAGCTGAGTGTGAAGGCTGTCTCAGACAGCTGGTTTTGGAAACTGAAAATGGAATAAAATTACTCATTAAATGTAATGTATTTTTGTGATATTTTCATTGTCAGGAAGGGAAGAAGGCATATGCAAGACATGTTTTGCCTTAGGTGCCAAAACAGCTGCAGTGATTTGAGTATTTGAGTATTACATATCGTAGTTCAGGGAGGAGCTGGATTTGCTTCTCTTCCTCAGGCAGCAAATTGTCTTGGGCTAGTCCCATATAAGCCTTTACCATATATGTGAGCTTTCTCTTTCTAAGGCCCCTTCCACAACTGAATAAAATATTACATTATCTGTTTTAAACTGGAATATATGGCAGTGTGGACTCAGATAACCCGGTTCAAAGCAGATATTGTGGCATTTTCTGACTTGATATTTTGGGTTACATGCTGCAGGCCCGGCCCAACACGGGACGCTAGCCACGCCCCCGCGTTGGGCGCCACGTTCCCAGGGGCGCTAGGCCACTGCAGCTTGGCTGGGACAGGGTGCCCGCCGCGGGAGGCGTGGCCAGCCCCGCTTCCCGCGGCGGGCACCCTGTCCCAGCCAAGCCGCAGCGCACGCCCGCTGCTGCTTGGCTGGGACAGGGTGCCCGCCAGGGGAGGCGTGGCCAGCCCCGCTTCCCGCGGCGGGCACCCTGTCCCAGCCAAGCCGCAGCGCACTCCCGGGAGGCGTGCGGCGGGCACCCTGTCCCAGCCAAGCTGCAGTGGGCGTGCGCTGCAGGAGGCGTGGCCGGCCACGCCTCCCGCAGCGCACGCCCGCTGCAGCTTGGCTGGGACAGGGTGCCCGCCGCGGGAGGCGTGGCCAGCCCCGCTTCCCGCAGCGGGCACCCTGTCCCAGCCAAGCCGCAGCGCACTCCCGCTGCAGCTTGGCTGGGACGGGGTGCCCGCCGTGGGAGGCGTGGCCAGCCCCGCTTCCCGCTGTGGGGGGCGGGGTCAGGGCGCCCGCACGCAGCATAGGAGGCGGGGCCAGGTCTGGCCCCGCCTCCCGCGCTGCCCACGCCGTGTGGGCGGGGTCAGGGCACCCACGCGTAGTGTGGAAGGCGGGGCCAGATCTGACCACGCCTCCCGCGGCGCGGTGGGGGGGGCGCAAAATTTTTTTTGCGTACCCCTGAAGATTCCCTTGGGCCAGTCCTGCATGGCTGTATGGAAGGGCTTACGCGCATATGAAGTGCCATGGAGATTCAGCTTAGACTAGACCTTTATTAATTAATTAATTAATTAATTAATTATTGTTATTATTATTATTATTAGGGAAATTCTTGATTCAGCGCAGACTAATCCTTGATTAATATTATTATTATTATTATTATTACAGTAGAGTCTTGCTTATCCAATGTTCTGTATTATCCAATGCAATTTGCCTTTTAGTAGCCAATGTTTTTGTAGTCAAATTTTCAATACATTGTGAAGTTTTGGTGCTAAATTCGTAACTACAGTAATTATTACACTGTCCACACACGACAGTCTGCTTGGAAGTATAACCAGCTGCCTGTTTATAATCACCAGTTTTCAAAACTGTAGAGGATGAATTTGATGATGAAACACAGCTCCAAGGGAAGCATTTGGGCACCATAAAGAGGCTACAGAGCTCCTCCGGACATAATCATTTCTTCTGGAATTACAAAGCAGGATTATAGTTTTAGGGGAATCTTCCTCTCTGGAGGTACCTAGTATTAAACTGAGCCTGTGCTCATGGGAAAATAGGAATTGTGGAGCTGAATCACGATACTTCAAGACACCGTAAGGGTCATGAAGCACAATCCTTACCAGGCAGGAAAATACAATTTAACCACAACACCCAATCTCTGCTTTCAAACCTTCAGAGAAGGAGACTCCACAAATATCATTTGGATCAATTCCTAAATGCCCCAAAAACCAAATTTGTCCACATGGGTAGCCTTTGCTTTCTGATTATTCACAAAATTTATCTCAGGCACAAAATAATGACAAATATAATATAAGATTTCCTTCTAGCGATGAATAAAGTCTATATCATATTTAGGCATATATACGCAAATGTAGATATTCCCAAATGTGGGAAAATCTGAAATCCAAAACAGTTCTGGTCACAGGCATTTGGGATAAGGAATATTAAACCTGTAATTTGAAACCATTTAAGATTTTTTAAATGTACCTGTATATGTGGCTTATGAAGACTCCATTGATATAATAGGGTTTTCTTAAGCAAAGAAAACTCAGAGGCGGTTTTGCCAGTTCCTTCCTCTGAAATATAGCCTAGGAAAAGGTAAAGGTTTCCCCTTGACATTAGGTCTAGTCATGTCTGACTCTGGGGGGTGGGGCTCATCTCCATTTCTAAGCTGAAGAGCCTATGTTGTCCATAGAGTAGAGTCTCACTTATCCAACATAAACAGGCCAGCAGAACATTGGATAAGTGAATATGTTGGATAATAAGGGATTCAGGAAAAGCCAATTAAACATCGAATTAGGTAATCATTATACAAATTAAGCACCAAAACATCATGTTATACAACAAATTTCACAAAAAAAGTAGTTCCATGCGCAGTAATGCTATGTAGTAATTACTGTATTTACAAATTTACCACCAAAATACCACAATGAATTTAAAACACTGACTACAAAAACATTGATTACTAAAAGGCAGACTGCGTTGGATAATCCAGAACACTGGATAAGCAAATGTTGGATAAGTGAGATTCTACTGTAATATGAAATAATTACTGTGGTAATCCAGTCCAACCCAATTCTGCCATGGAAGACACAATCCAAGCACGTCCAACAGATGGCCACCCAGCCTCTCAATAATAATAAGAAGAATAAGAATAAGAATATCATACAGTCCTAAGGTTAGGAGACACTCCTAAGGATCATCTAGTTCAACTTCCTTCTACCATGCAGGACGACACAAACCAAGCACTCCTGACAGATGGCCATCCAATATCTGCACAGTAATAATACACATCGAATCATAGCATCAGACAGTTAGGAGACACTCCTAAAGGCCATCCAGTCCAACCCAATTCTGCCGTGCAGGACACAATCCAAGCGCTCCCAACAGATGACCACCCAGCCTCTCAATACTACTTCTACTACTACTACTACTACTAATAATAATAATAATAATAATAACATCATCATACAATCCTAAGATTTGGAGTGACCCCTAAGGATCATCCAGATCAACTTCCTTCTATCATGCAGGAGGACACAATCCAAGCACTCCTGACAGATGGCCATCCAACCTCTACATAATAATGATGATGATAATAATAATAATAATAGTAATAGAAGCATAGAATCCAAGAGTTTGGAGAGACCCCTAAGGGCCATCCAGCCCAACCCTTTCTACTATGCAGCAGGACACAATCCAAGCATTCACAACACATGGACAACGTATAAATACTATACAATACTACACAGGGACATAGACCCCCTCTACCCTCACCACTTTCACAGTACACAAACAACCAAATGCATACTAAACATAAAGACAACCATACAACAGACATTCAATACCACCACTACCTCAACAATTTCTCACCAACACCACCAGACAATGCCACAGCAACACGTGGCCGAGCACAGCTAGTTACAATATAAAACATTAACATTCATAAAATGCAGTCATAGCTCTGGATAAAAAGAAGTTGTTTCAACGGACATATCCCAGTGCCGACGTTATGCCCACTGTAAGTCCTCAGACTAATCCTTAAAAACCTATGTAAGATCAAAGGCTTGCTTTAAAAGCCATGTTTTTAAGCTGGAGCGGAAGGCTTGAAGGGGCTAGCCTGATCTCTCTGGGAAGGGCATTCCAGAGCCAGGGCACCACCACCGAGCAAGCCCTATCTCTCGTCCCCACCAACCGTATTTGAGACGGTGGTGGGACCGAGAGAAGGGCCTCCCCAGCTGACCTCAATGCCCATGCCGGTTCATAGAAGGAGATGCGGTCCTCAAGATAGGTTGGACCCGAAGCGTATAGGGCTTTATAGGTAATCACCTCGACTTTGAATTGGATCTGAAAACTTGTTGGGAGCCAATGGAGCTGCTTTAGGAGGGACATGGTATGTTCCTATAATTAGCCCCAGTTAGTAATCTGGCTACCGACCTTTGCACTAACTGCAGTTTCCGAGTCAAAGGCAGTCCATTGCAGTAGTCCATTCTGGATGTAACTATAGTGTGAACCACTGTGGCCAAGTCAGGCTTTTCAAGGTATGGTCACAGCAGGCACAGAAGAGTCCATTAATATCCCAACATCCTGTTTCCAAAAGTGAGCCCTACAACCCCTACAAGTAAGTCATTTTACATCCCCAGTTCCCAGATATATTGCCTCTGAACATGGAGGCATCATTTTGCACAATGGCTCATAATCATTATTCAAGTATGAATTTATCTAACCTTCTTTTGGCGTGATTACCGCATCTAGACTAGATTTAATGATCTGAAAGCTACAGGAGGGTAGATTTTGATTGATTATTAGAAGGAACAACTAGAGAGAGAGAGAGTATTTCCATCTCTGGAGGTCTTCAAAAGAAGCTGGACAGCTCCCTGCTGGGGATGGTTTTAGTTTAATGTGTCCCAAACTCTGGTCTTCCAGGTCTTTTAGGCTCCTTCTACACTGCTTTATAATCTAGATTATCAAATCAGATGATCTACATTATCTGCCTTGAACTGGATTATATGAGTCTACATAGCCATATAATCCAGTTCAAAGTAGATAATCTGGATTTTATATGGCAGTTTAGAAGGAGTTGTGGACTTCAACCCCCAAAATCCCTGATTATTGTTCAAAACAGCTGAGTTTGGAAAACAGTTTATCTGGAGAGAATACTAAGCAGAAGGTTGGACTTAATGGCCCATGGGCCCCCTTTCAATTCTATGTTTCTGTGGTGGGCTTTTTCAGGAAAAAAACAATCTTACTCTCTTCATTGTGTTTATAGATTCTCATTGCCATTCCACAATGAGCTGATGATATCCTTGGAGGAAACTCTCCTCCTGCACTAAAAATGTTGTGTGTTTATATGTCTATGTTCACACATGGACACACGTTATGTCTGTTTGGGGATTTCACAAGCCAGAATCTGGCCTTCACACTAATGTTCACTTTCTAAAAAGGGCATTTTAGTTAATTGGTTCTTTTTGATTAACAACAGAATCTGAACATCAGGAAGAACTTCCTCACCGTGAGAGAGAGCTGTTCGGCCGTGGAACTCTCTGCCTCAGAGTGTGGTGGAGGCTCCTTCTTTGGAGGCTTTTAAGCAGAGGATGGTTGGCCATCTGTCGGGGGTGCTTTGAATGCAATGTCCTGCTTCTTGGCAGGGGGTTGGACTGGATGGCCCATGAGGTGTCTTCCAACTCTACAATATTATTATTATTATTATTATTATTATTATTATTATTGTTGTTGTTGTTGTTGTTGTTATAGAATCTCCAAAGTAGCCAATGGCCATGCTAAAGCATTCTGCAAATTCTAGTCCAGAATAATGACTTCTGGCAATTCATGACTGTGCATTTAAATATTTCAGCAACATGTTTTTGCATTTGCCCTTGGTGGAACAAGCTGTAAGTGCAACCTAAGGTCTTTTCTCCTCTTTCTCTCATTTTGTAGAAATCCCTGCACCTGGATTCGAACTGGTTAACTGGAACTTGGACACATTTGTCTTTCCTTATTTCCCTCTTCTCCCCATAAAATCCAGGTGATTTCTGTATTCTTGGAGAAGTTTGTTTACTCTGAAGCATTTATCAGAAACACCTCCTACTCAGAAAATCCCCAGATAGACAGCAGCCATTGGGATATCTCTCCCACTTCCTTGCCCCCCATCTTTGCTGAGGTTGTTTGTTTTAGACTCTTAGAGGTTGTCCTTGAAATCATCTGTCACCTCCCTCCTTTAAAGGCACTCCTTCCCTATAATCCTGCCTGCCTGTCTTGGCTCCTCTTGTTCCCGAAAAAAACCCACACGCATAGCCCAAGGACTTTTCCGTTCACCATCACAATCTTCCAATTGTGTTCTGGATGTATTTGGAAAGCCCCGATCTTTCATCCAACTCTCCCTGTAACTTATGGACTCTTGCGGCAAGAAAGATTCCTTTTTTCCCCCACTCCCCCCTTCCCAGGCTTTCTCTTACTCCACCTCTTGTTGTCCTTCCCTTTCCCAAAGCCTCTTGCCAAATCTCAGAACAGCAACAAAAACCATCTGTTGTTATCGTGGACACTGCACGTGGACACTGTTCCCTAGGCTTATGGCCTCAGATGTGCTGGAGTGAGGTTGCCGGTGGAGTGGGGGACTGGGGTTGGGACGCTTTTTCTGTTTTCTCAATCTGAGGACAGGCTTCAACTGTCATCCGGACATGGGCTGCAAGATGTCCCCAAGGCAGATCAATAAAGAGGTTGCTGGCAGGACATGTTTTTATCACTGGAAATTAGATCAGGAAGAAATAGCTGTTCTCCGCCCACACATACTATTTAGGAACTTGGAAGAACTCTCTCCAGCTAGGATGACTTCACCCATTATCTTCTCTGTCTGCTCCACCCTGTAACTCCTATGACTTGATTCTCGACTTCCACAGGACAGGAAGTGTCTTCATGGCATTTGGCTCCTTAACAAAGGTGTCCTTCTTGGTCATTCATGGAGGGAAGCAGAGGTCAATAAGGGGTGAGTGTGAATGGACAAAAAGGGTCCCCCTTCCCCACATTTTCAATAGGAGTTTCAGAGCAGCATCAGGCCTGGGGGGACAGATATGAGGATAATGCAGAGATCAATACACAGCAGGGATTTTGCATCTGCCTCTGCTGTTCCAAATAAGGCTGTAAACTCATGCCAAAACTTCAGCTCCAACACCTCTACAATCAATTGTCCAACTCCTTCATGAAATTTAACATTAGTCAAATGACAGCGCAAGGCATTTCGCTGCCACCATAGCAAGAAGATCAACTATCGTAAGACCATTTCTTAAGAAGTCATCCCTGAACTCCTCTGTATTAAACAACTACTGGCCCATTTCAAATCTCCCTTTTTTGGGCAAGGTTCTAGAGCAAGTGGTGGCTTTTCAGCTCCAGGGATTCTTGGATGAAACCGTCTAGATCCCTAGATCCCGTCTAGATTATCTAGATCCCTCGCAGTCTGGTTTTAGGTCTGGTCACGGAATGGAGACAGCTTTGGTCGCTTTTCTTTGCATTTCTTTGAAAGTCAATATGCAATAAGCTATAAATTAAAACTAGGGGATACATAAAATTATACACAAAAGACTTCTTTGTTGTTGATGCTGTGTGCCTTCAAGGCATTTCCAGTTTTGTTACTAAGGGCAAAATGGCCTAGGCCGCCGGCCGCCTGGGCGATCGCCGGCCGCGACCAGGAAGTAAGGCCCGAATGGCCTAGCTGTGCTGTGCGCGTGCGCACAGCACACCTAGGCCATTTTGCCCTTAGTAACAAACTAAGGGCAAAAATGGCTTATCTGGCTGTGCGCATGCGCACAGCCAGATAAGCCATTTTTGCCCTTAGTTTGTTACTAAGGGCAAAATGGCCTTACTTCCTGGTCGCGGCCGCCGATCGCCCAGGCGGCCGGCGGCCGCGACCAGGAAGTAAGGCCCAAATGGGCTATCTGCGCTGTGCGCACGGGCACAGCGCAGATAGCCCATTTGGCCCTTCCTGGTCGCGGCCGCCGGCCGCCCGGGCGATCGGCGGCCGCGACCAGGAAGTAAGGCCCGAATGGCCTAGCTGTGCTGTGCGCGTGCGCACAGCACACCTAGGCCATTTTGCCCTTAGTCAACAAACTAAGGGCAAAAATGGCTTATCTGGCTGTGCGCATGCGCACTGCCAGATAGGCCATTTTTGCCCTTAGTTTGTTGACTAAGGGCAAAATGGCCTAGCTGTGCTGTGCCCATGCGCACAGCACAGCTAGGCCATTCGGGCCTTACTTCCTGGTCGCGGCCAGGGCACCGGGGGCGGGGCCAACTCTGGCCCCGCCCCCCGCACTATTCGCCCTGGCCCCGCCTCCCACACAGCGTGGGAGGCGGGGCCAGGGCACGCTGGGCGGGGCCAGGGCGTGGGAGGCGGGGCCGGTGGCGGGGGCGCTTTTTAGCCCCCCGCTTAACATTTAAAAATATCTCCGGCCGGCCCTGGCTATAAAACATACAACATATAAACTACACAGCAAAGCTACAACTACACAAAACTAAACTACACACTAAAAACAAAAGTACAAAAAAATAGCAGAAGAGAAAACACACGACTTTCAATTACCCAGTTGATGGTATTAATCAGTGTCCAGGTAGGATAGGAGATGTTTTCAATGCTTCAGTGAAGGGACTTGTCTATTTACTCATTTGAAGAAGTTTGGGAAGGCACAAGCATGACATGCTAGGCTACTTTTACTACCTAATGAACGAGAGGTTGAGCCTCACATGACCAGCATCCCCTTCACTGTTTAAGCAATTGTGGATATATTTTACACATCCAGGCATTCAGATTCTGCCCTCTGATGATGCTGTCATCATCGTCATCATGGTCATTTGAATCCATGTTTACCAGGCCCAAATATTGCATGATCTTCATCTTAAGAACAGTCTGATGTGGATCTAAAAGCGATGAATTCCTCCAATGCAGATATAGTTGTCCCTCCAAATTTGTAGGTTTGACTTTGATACATAATTATTAAAAATTTCATTAAAATCTTATCTTTAGGAATCTCTAGGTGGTCCAGTGTGATTCTGTGCTCCATTTCCAATGAAAGGAAGTTGATGGAGTACCTATAAATTCCTAGAAAGGCATCCTTTCAAGTAAAAATTGATCTTTTTTTCATTTAGTCCTGTGCCCTTGCCCACAGTGAATGTGGATGGTTTTTTGGGGGTAGATAGGGATAAAATTAGCTAACATTATATATCCTCAAGGTAGTTAAATACGGTAGAGCTTCAGTTTCACAGAAATGGCTGAAGTGAATTTTGTGAATCAATTTTCACTTACAGTGCTAAAAAAGATGCTACAGGTCGGTCTTGTGTGATCTTTTTCCTATATGCTCTTTATTTATTTGGGAGAATGAAAGACCACTATTTCTGAAATTACTAGTGAGAATGTATTTACACTGATTATCTTGTAAACTGATTATAAGGGGACCTAAATGAGTTTAAAATATTATTATTATGATTATTATTATTATTAATAACAATTTTATTTATATTCCGCTCTAGCTCACCGAGTGGACTCAGAGCAGATTACAACATACACAGATAGGCAAACATTCAGTGCCTTTAATACGGTGGAATAGCAATGACATACAAACACACAGAACAAAGGTAAAAGCTTCCCCTTTCATCTCTAGCCTTCTGGAGGCAGTGCTCAATTCTGTTCCATTTCTAAGCTGAGGAGCCTGTTGTCCATAGATACTTCCTGTTCGTGTTTTGCCGGCATGGCTGCATGGGTGCCTTTATTACCTTCCTGCCACAGCGGTACATATTGTTTTACTCACATTTGCATGTTTTCGAACTACTAGATTGGCAGGAGTTAGAGCTAACAGCGGGAGCTCACCCTGACCCGCAGCTTCGAACTGGCGACCTTTAGGTCAGCAGATTCAACGACTCCAAAATAGAACTCAGAGCAATTTGCAGTGGAAACAAAGATGTCTCTAAGCATTTCTGTTCCCTTCAGTGTATCTTTCTTAACCCAGGAAATACTCCAGCAGAAACTAATAATACATGTGAAGCAGATGGGACATTGGAAATCCCATTAGTTGCTGTTTGAGTTATAAAGTTTTCCTTCCTTCCTGTTTCAAAGTGCTTTGAAAGATAGCTGAGCAGTACATATTAATATGGCATTTTTACATAATCTTAGAAACTGTTATGACAGTGCTAAATATAAAGAAAAGTGATTTTTAAAAAAACTATAATTTGTCCTGTAAGATCCCAGTGTAGTCATTCTGAATCAGCCAAAAAAAAAAGTCAACACTCCAGTTGTTGGAAGTCTCATATTGACCAGTTCCTACAAAGAGCCAACATTTCTGCAACTCCTTCCTCGATCTCATTAGCAGTTAAGAAATGATACCTAAACAAGTGGACAGACATTTTTGTTGTTGTTTTCTGTTGTGCAAAGGATGGACATTAAATATGTATCCATTGAGTACAAGTGTGTGTTGTTTTTCCTTGCTTGAATTTTGCCATAGACTGACATCCGAGGGCTAGCACTGGCTTCAGTGTACCTGAAAAATTATTTTGGCCCATACATCACTCTACATATTGCTCCTTCTACTCACATCTGTGACTTGTGATCAGTACATTTGCAGTGAGAGTATATATGACTTCATGAGGAAAACAGCACACAGCAATGACAGCATCCTTTATTTGAGGAAAGAGGAACCACCGTTATTTGCCAGCATTAGAATATAAATTTAATCTGAAATCAAAAGCTCAGTGTGGGCAATTTCTACCTATTCTGATTTTGTCATTTGGATTTTTTATTGATTACAGACAACTTTGTGCAACCAAAAGAAGCTGAAAATGCAGCTGGAATTTATTTTTCAAATATCAAGGTTCAGACAAAATCCAAAACATGAAATGGATTTAGATATGTAAACTCTTCCAGAAAACAACTTGTCCAAGCCTTGTTGCAATAACAGTATTATTTGCTAAAAGTCCTCAAAGAAAGGGTATCTTGCAATAGAATCACCTTTTTGTGTCTTTCTTAAGTTGTTGGTCCAGCCACATGTGGAAACAGTTGGAACGGGAAATAATAATGACGACCCTCTTGTTGTTTGAGTTTAATTACTAAAAGGGAAGCTGAGATCAAGGAGGGTCTTTCTCTGTTTTCCTTTTCTACTTTTTCTTTCTATATGAAAACAAGGAAGCTTTGGTGGAGAGCGCCATAGATGGAATTTGGGTGCTTTTTTGTCATGGTCACCTCTCTGAAGTGTGGTCTACGCCCACGCATTTCTAGGAAGCTTTTATGACATCATCTCCCTCTCTCTCCCTTCCTCATTTCTGTGTCTGGCAGCCTCCTTCCTTGTTCCTGGGCTTTTTATAGAGCATACTTTAGAAGCTTGTTTCTCTCATTGCCTTACAGCTTCCTTAATACTTGAGAAGATTAGAAACCACAAGCACCCTGCTTAGACAAGACAACCTGAATTTCTTTGGTTCACCATCAGAAGAGAAAGACATCCCAAATAATCATTTATGAGAACTGTTTTATTTAATGGACTAGCAAAGTATTTCATGGCCCCAAGTCACATTTACTCCAGCATCACACACTTATCGTCCCCCAAGAGAAAAACTTGAGTTTGGCTTATGGAATTGATCTTCTGTAACAAAAACAAAACCTTCTAACCCATTGTACAATATGTCAGGAGCCCCCAGTGGCACAGCAGATTAAACTGCTGAGCTGCTGAACTTGCTGACCGAAAGGTCGGTGGTTTGAATCCAGGGAGCGGGGTGAGCTCCCGCTGTTAGCCCCAGCTTTTGCCAACCTAGCAGTTTGAAAACATGCAAATGTTAGTAGATCAATCGGTACCACTCTGGCAGGAAGGTCACGGTGCACGATGCAGTCATGGCAGCCACATGGCCTTGGAGGTGTCTACAGATAATGCCGGCTCTTCGGCTTACAAATGAAGATGAGCACCAACCTCCAGAGTCTGACACGACTAGACTTAATGTCAGGAAAACGCTTTATCTTTACCTTACAATATGTTATCTCTTCCCAAATGGCACATCTATTTGTGATGTTCATGTTATCCTCCATCTTTCCTAAAATGGTAACCTTAGCTTGGTCTTTCCCCTTCTCGCTATTTCTGGGTTTTTTTATCAGTTGTCATGCAGTCCACCAACTCTGAATCGATGCATAACTGTGTTCCCAGACTGCTATCTGGGTATATTTACAGACCTGTGTTTCCAGATCTTAGGGCCTTCTTAGAACTTCATCCTGAAATAGAGCAAATTTTAGGGGTTGCAGATAGTGAAATCTGGACCGCGGATAGCTGATACTCAAAGCGTGGATAAGCAGATAGCCAGTACCAGTAGCAGGCCACCTTTGGATCTGTGCCTGGCAAGACCAAGAAGCTATAAACCCAAATTTCCCAAATCAAAATATCTCAGTTGAAGAAAAAAGCCACAGAGGTATTTTATTGCAATCCAGTTGGAAAGGATGACAGCTCACAGTAAACCCGCAGTGGTTTCAGCAATATAATATTGTTCTTAATTTGACCCGGGTCAATGCTCAACATTAATCCCACTGTGCCTCTTCAAGCATTTCTATACTCTTGAAACATGGAGCCCCATGGAGCTCATCAGACAACACAAGGTTTGTTTATTTATTTACCATGCTAATATCCCGCCTTTTTCAACCCCCGGAGGGTACTCAATGTTGTTCAGTAGGTTCCCAGTTTGAGCCTGTTTCTCAAGTGTGTAGAAATGCAAGGATTTTAAAGATGCATAGTGTAAAGAAGTGTGTGATTTTATTTTGTTTATAGATGACATGTTTATTTGATTTTGTTTAAACAGTCAGTTTTGGTTAAGTTTAAAATGGTGAGTATTAGAGCTGATAATACCAGGAGGTAACCAGCTCAGCATTATGAGACAGGTTGTCATGACAACAGGGGCAGAGCCAACCGCCGTTTGGAAAAGAAAAGAGGGAATGTTTAAAAACGCAGTTTAGTCTGTGATTTCTAGTCACAGGGAACAGACTGGTTCCAAGTTTGAAGGAAACCAGGGAGGCAGACCTTTCATAGGCCAGACTAAGCAAGTTGGGTGACTTGTTTAGGGTCATTTATAGAGGCTGTGGATTAGGGAAAGTTAATCCCAGTGGATCCAAGAGATCAGTGTTTAGTTTAGTTCTGAGAGAAGGAAATATTTTGAAAGTTGGAACACCTCACATCTATTTGTAACCGTTAATCTAAGTGCCTTTAAGAAGTTATAGAAACCACTAAGCTCTGTACACGAAATAAACTTGTTTTGATTTTTAATCCATCTAAGTCTCTGTCACAATCATATTTTAAGTTAAGCAACATCACCATCAAAAGTAAAATAAATAAAGAAATCTTAAAAAGAATAAGTGCCATCTGCCTGACATCTCCTCCATTTGGTGGCAGCGAAGATAGTCATATATATAATAAACAACTAATTAAAATCATCATCAAGACATCTTTAAAATTGGTGATAACTGGGTGGTGGGATCAAAAGGATTCCTCCCTGTCACACACCTTTACACATAGGAATCGACTCCAGATGGTTTCCTGCGCATGTTAAGACAGCAACATTTAGGTGTGATGGGTATTTCTTTGTGTTTGTTCTGTTTTGTGACATTTTCCTGTGCACAATCCTTAAATGTACCCCAAAGATACAGTTATCACAATTGCTATAAAGTACAGCAGACAGAGCAGTAAATAATAATAATAATAATTATTATTATTATTATTATTATTATTATTATTATTATTTAATGAGCATCTGCAATGCTGAAGTAATGCTACTTTGCTGTACAGGCATTTGGAAGTTCTCTTTTTTAAAAAAGTGAGGGGAGAGAAACTGGGAGGAACTTGCCCTCTCCCATGTGATGGCAAAGCAGACATGATTTCTGTAGAATGGGAGAAGGAAAATGTGTGATGAGGATAAGTTCCGGATCGTTTGGAGATGAAGCAACACAAAATGTCATGCTAAGAAGACAATTTCCCCCAACACCCCCTTCTCCCCCCCCCCCCCCACACACACCCTTCTCCCCACACACTGATGGGATGAAATCCTTACTAATCCTCAAAGTTATAGGAGAGGAATCTAAGGGCAAGAGAGCTGTCTTGAAAAGAGGATATAAATATTGATACAGATACTCATGGTAAGCAATTTCAGAGTTGCTCCTGTGGCTATTCCAAGGGATCAAGCTGTTTCACTCCTATCTCTCTCAAAGTTTATTAAACTGTAACTGGCACCAGGCCCAGCAACAAGGAGCAATGGGGAAATACTGAGCTGCCCCAGAGTATGCTGCCTTAGTAGTAGCAGCAGCGGGTTACTGTTTTGTGGCTTTCCCAACATTCTCAGCTTTCTCACATTATTCTAAACTGTAAGCCACTGAACAATTTCCTCTCCTGGTGTGAGGCACCTCTGAGATGCACTATGGTTTAGTGAGAATTGTGGTACAACTCTATGTATTTCTTCTTCACTTCTGCTTGGGCAATTGATTCCACTCCTTTATTTAGCTTGCATTCTTTCCCCAGCACCTCCTGTGTAGATATTTCACTTCTGTTTCCTCCTTTTCTTCCCTCTCAATCTTATCTTCCTACTGTCTGATCCACAACTCTTATCTATACTTACTTTCTCCTTAGTCCATCTATTTCTTGCCATCTAGGGTCTTCCACATCTCCTCATCAAATGTCTTCTTTTCCACCCTCTTTCTTATCTTCTCCTTAATAATTATAATCTGTCTATTCCCATAATAAAAGTGAAAGTTTGTATGTGTGTCTGTTCACACAGACAGCCTCTGGGTGGGTTACAACTGTGACTAAGCAGCAATTAGAACCCAGGTCCCATAGATCTCTGGTAGGGTACCTGCATGTATCCTGACGGTTGCCTGTGGCTCTGGGCTTATTTTCATGTAGCCCTTGGCTTTGCTTGTTTCTCCTGGTGCTCTTCCTCTCCTAGCCAACTTTCTGGAAAATTGCTTCCTTTTCTGCTTCACTGAG
This sequence comes from Anolis carolinensis, assembly GCF_035594765.1. NCBI lineage: Eukaryota > Metazoa > Chordata > Lepidosauria > Squamata > Anolidae > Anolis > Anolis carolinensis. The sequence goes on from NC_085842.1 coordinate 188,064,019, forward strand.
TATTAAGAAGTCTAGAAGGGTTGGTAAGATCACAATGCTGGGGAAAATGGAAGAAAAAAGGAAGAGCGGCCGAGCAAGGGCAAGATGGATGGACGGTATCCTTGAAGTGACTGGCTTGACCTTGAAGGAACTGGGGGCGGTGACGGGCGACAGGGAGGTCTGGCCTGGACTGGTCCATGAGGTCACGAAGAGTCCGGGACGACTAAACGACTGAGCAGCAGCAGAAGGGTTGGTTGGAAAAGAAGGACTGAATAAGAGGGAAGATGTTGCAGTTCTGCAAAGCTCCAAATTCTAATCTCAGTTTGGTTCTGGATTACCCTGCTTTCCACTACAAGCCCTGTTTGGTATTTCGAGTGGATCAACCTTCCTCAATAGGAAAACAGGAGGTTTTCTCAGCTCAGAGATGAGAAAAAAGAAGTACGGCTGTGTGAGATTTCCAGTTGCTGTTTGCAGGGCTTTTTAAAAATTTGTTTGCCCAGCCCCTGTGGCATACAAACTCAGGGCATATTAGCATGATTTATTCTGCTAGCATAATAAATACAGCTCTCAAAAGGCAACTTTTCTCAAGGGCAAAATCTTAACTTCTGGAGCATGAAGTCAGTCTGTGTAGGTGTTTGGAGTTTATGTGTCACACGCTGGCAGCTGCCTTCACCGTGTGTCTGTCTGTCTCCCTATTTGCGTGTTAGGTTGTTGCATTCCTCCTCTCTTGGCTCTGCTTGGAAACATCCCTTGTTCTTAAACCCACACAGCCAGATTTCCCCATCAGCTTTTTCCTCGGGCAGACAGAGTTGTGCAAGCATTTAACGGCTGCCTGTTCTGTTGGAGTCACAACAGGCTGCTATGCTTGTTGATATCAGCCTCTACATTTCTTCTGCTCATTTGTGTGTGTCACTGATAGATCCAACCTACTTCTTTTACTCTCAAATTGGACACATTAGTCAGGTCTTTGTGCATCCAAACTTTCTTCCTGCTTCTTTTTTTATTCACCCTTAGAAGGCTGCACCGGGATGAGGATTGTGTTTTAATTCACATTCATCCTAACTTGGTTATGGCTGCATTACATTTTCCGACTTTGCTTCTCTTTGCTCCCTAGCTGTTAATTCTCCCAAACGAGTCCTCCTTCTTGATGCTGTTGTTGCTCGTGACTCAATAGCCCTCAGCCACAGGCTGGGACATGCCTGGATTTGATTTTTTGGGGCTGGCTATGCTGGTACATCTTGGCATGCTGAGTTCTACCAGGTCACGCTGCAGGTGCCCAGCTGGCTTTTTTCCTGCGTAAGCCACCACCCAGTTGGGAGAAAGACAAGCTGAACCTGAAGAGGATGGGAGATGAATACAAGGATTCCTCTGTAAACCAAGGTGGGAAATCTTAGACTTCTGAAAGGGGAGGGGCAGGTATCAATTCAGGTCTCAGTGTTGCTGCAGCCAGGTGAACTACAGCTGCTTAGCCCCTCCATTTTTTGCGAAGGGATTCACATAGTCTGCTTCTCCTGAGTTTGGGCAGCCTTAGCTGTTCCTTCCCTTCTCCGGTACGTAGGTATTTCTGTGCTGAGTGGGAAGCTTTCCCCTGCCATTGCTATCTCAGGAGTTAGTGGTGAGGTCTGTGTCATTTTAACTTTGTCTGCACAAATGTTAAATGGTTGAAGAAATGTCTGTACATTGAACTCTTGAACTTGGCAAGGTGATAAAACCTTTAACGGTTTGGTTAGAAATCAGTGTCCCACATAGTTTTTTTGTTAGTGCTGCATGCTTAATTTGAATCTGAGTTGACCCCTTAATAATAAGGGCTCTGTGTGAGTGACTCATGGCTTCGTTTTGCTGTTGTTGTTCTGTGGCATCTTCGAGACTAGCATGCTGATAGTAGATACCAAAAACTGTAACAGAAAAGTGATATCTCCAGAATGGGCTAATGGAAGTGGCATTATCATTGAATGGGATACTGGAAGTGGCATTGCCTCTCACCCATGTGAGTCATGTGAGGCATTGTCAGTCTTCCTTGACTATGTTTTTTAGGATCTCAGATACTGAGATCGTTCTTTATCTTGCTACTTGTTTACTAGAGATGCCAGAGACCTCAAGAAAGCACCTTCTGCATGCATCATGTGTTTCCAGCTATGATGCTATTGCTCTCATTGAACATGTTTGTTCAATGTCAAAGTGCGGTCTCTATATTCTGTACCATTAGCAGCATGGAAAGATGCTGGATATACTACTGCCCTCATTGAAAGCTATCTAGGCCTGCAGTATGTTAGAGTGGAAAACTTTGGCCCTCCAGATGTTTTGGACTCAATTCCCAGAAGCCCCAACCAAGGTAAGCAATGATGAGGAATTGTGAAAGTTGTAATCCAAAACATCTGGGGAGTGAAAGATGCTCTCCTTGTTTCCTGCGGCCACATTGGCTCGTAGCAACTTGTGGCCTCCTTTTCAATTGCTCTGCACTTCTGGGAGAATTGAGAAGATCCATACTCCTTTGGTGACATTATACATCAGTGGTTCTCAACCTGGGGTCCCCAGATGTTTTGGCTTACAACTCCCAGAAATCCCAGCCAGTTTACTAGTTGTTAGGATTTCTGGGAGTTGAAGGCCAAAAACATCTGGGGTTGATAACCACTGTTATACATCCATGTAATTCACTAACCTTGTTTACTAGGGTTGTCCAAATATTCGTTATGTTTCTCGTTTCGTAATTATTTCGGATTGTTCTCGTTTTTTGAAACGAGTATTGAAACGTTTTCCCTGGGCGCAACTGGCAAAGTAATTCGAACCATCGTTGGCCCATTCTCTAATTGTTTCTTAAAATTTTCGTTAAATTCTTTCCTTCCAATTTTTTTTTAAAAAAATATTTGTTTAAAATTTTTTTAAATTTTTTTTTGTTTCTGCAACCTAACATGGATGGGAGCCTAGTGCAGCCTAACATGGCTACCGCTCCCTGGCCAATCAGAGACTTCCACAATGGCTGAAAAAGGTGGGGGCTAGCGTCCTCCACGTCCACTTGGAGGATCTCTCCACTCCCCAACTGAGCCAAGCCATTCTGGGTTGGGATACCTAGGAGAGAGGGTGTTTCGCACGCGCTGGGAAGCTGCTTGCTTGCTTAGGGGAGAGAGGGCTAAGTGACTGGGGGTAGATTGTTTCTGTTGTTGCTGGTTCGATATTGTGTTTTTTTGGGGAGAAATTGGCTGGGGGCTTGGGGCAGAGTCCTTGCTGTGGCTGGCTTTAGGAAACTTTTTTTTTCCAAAGGACGTCTGCGTCCCTGCTAGTGCTGAGCTTGGGGTGCTTTCCATCTACTCCTGAGGGAGACCTTTTGCCTTTCTGTTTTCTTTTTTGGAATTTAGCAATCACCACATCAGCCCTTCTTTGCAATCCTGAAAGGGGGGGGGACTTGAAAATAAGGACGTCTGCGTTCCTGCAAGTGCATTGCTTCCCTCCCGCTCCATTTGTAATTTCAAGCCCCCGGGCTGAGTGTTATTGCAGCAATCACAAAGACACACATTGTTTTCAAACCTAAAGGGTACATTGGAAGAAATAGTTTCCAAAGGACGTGGGGCACCCGCCAAGGCATTGCTTCCCTCACGCTCCATTTCTATTCCCAAGCCTTGGGCTGAGTTTTATTTCTGCAATCACAAAGTCAGACATTGATTTGATTCAATAGAGGGTCCACAGCAATTTATAGTTTCCAAAGGACGTTGCCAATCCTGTCAAGGCATTGCTTGGCGTGTGCTGCATTTCTAATCCAAAGTCCTCAGCCAGAGTTTCATTTTTGCAATCACAAGGTCAGCCAGTGGCACCATTGATCAAAAGGTTCAAAGGCAATTTATAGTTTCCAAAGGACGTTGCCAATCCTGTCAAGGCATTGCTTGGCGTGTGATGCATTTCTAATCCAAAGTCTACACAAGTAGAAGAGGGACTTTTACAGTGATAAGAACCCAATTGAACAGGAAATAAGACTTTCAAACCAGGAACAGGTTTCTTCAAATATTGAAAAATAGTGTATTATAAAAAGTTATGAAAATTCGCCAAAAATCATAGGAGACAGAAAACATTCTGCAATTTGTTGAGCAAAGAGTGTGGAATGTGTTCTCCCACTGTACCAAATTTGATGAGAATAGCTCAAGAAATGAGGGCGGGAGACCCCCAGAAAAGTCCCCCCCCCCCGGTTTCCTGTTTTTTGGCGATTGCGCATGCGCGTCCGCCATTTTAGAAACATTTTAGAAACATTATGAATTTTCGGAAATATCCAAAAATTTTGGGTGAAACATTAAGAAATAATTTCTACATCGAAGAGCCAGCACCCCCTACTTTAGAAACGAGAATTGAAACATTTTTTCCATCGATCGGACAAGCCTATTGTTTACACTAGGATTGGTTTTAGTTCCAGACAGAGAAGTAAGATGACTACATCTCCAATGCTTCCAAACCCTCATACCTACTAGTGCCTGAGAATAAGATGTTTTTTCCTCACTTCTCAGTCCTTTGTACTTGATGAGACAAGACCCTGCCAATTGTTGGAGGTAGACCAAAACACAATCTGTTCATTGAGCTTTTGTCCTCTCTGTATTATCTTCTGCTAATAGATGAAGTGTGAAATGAGCAACTTTTATTAATTCCACGCAATTCATATTGTTTAATCTCACACTGTCCTAGGGCCCAGGTTTCTGTTTGTTTTTTAAGCAACTATTCTGCCTTGGTCAGACTACAACTGGAATACTGTGTCCAGTTGTGGGCACTGCAGCTTAAGGCAAATGTTGACAAGCTGGAAGGTGTCCAGAGGAGAGCAACTGAAATGATCAAGGATCTGGAGAACAAGCCCTATGAGGAGCGGCTTAAAGAGCTGGGCATGCTTAGCCAGCAGAAGATAAGACTGAGAGGAGACATGATGGCCATGTATAAATATGTGAGGGGAAGTCATAGTGAGGAGGGAGCAAGTTTGTTTGCTGCTGCACTGAACAAGGGCTTCAAACTACAGGAAAGGATATTCCACCTGAACATTAGGAAGAATTCCCTAACTGTGAGAGTTGTTCAGCAGTGGAACTCTCTGCCGAGGAGTGTGGTGGAGGCTCCTCCTTTGGAGGCTTTTAAGCAGAGGCTGGATGGCCATCTGTCGGGGGTGCTTCGAATGCGATTTTCCTGCTTCTTGGCAGGGGCTTGGACTGGTTGGCCCACGAGGTCTCTTCCAACTCTAGGATTCTATGATTCTATGAACTGTTTTTTTTTCTATTAAAACAATACCTTCATTTGGTTCCCTAGAAATTGGAAGAGTTACTTTTTTAGGAATTAAACTTCTTAGTCTCAGTGTTGAAGAAATTCAATACTTTAGAAAAAGCAACACTCGTTTAGATGTAATTTTTTCAACTATAAATTGGATTTTAAAAATTAAATCAGATTTCAACATTGTCTTAAACTGGTAAGTAAGACAAAGGATCCTAAATCAAATAAATCATCATGTTTGTAATTATACAGCTTTTAATTATATTCTGTGAATATGGTAATAACAGGTTATTGAAATGGAAGATAACATGACCGGTCATAGTTTCCAACTAGTGAACATGCACTTTCTTTTGCTCTTAGTTTTAAATGAAATGTTTAAATGAAATGTTTTCTTTTAAATGAAATGTTTGAAAAGGTTTTTGAATATAAAGAATTTAGGATATGAAATAGTTAAAACAAAGAGGAGGACTCTGGGTATACATACAAGGGATTCAGGGGTGTAGTTGGGGAAGGGCAAAATCATCCCCCAGTCAGAATACTCCCCCCCCCCCCCATTAAAGTTTCCACCATTCCCAAAACTTCTAAATTAAAATTTGAATTAGAAAAACAGTATGGGCATTACAAGGAAAGTGACAGGCAAAGTTACCAAAAGAATGTGAATACAAGGAATAGATGAGTTCAAGGTGTAAGTGACTGCCAATGTTTCTCTGTCTGCAGTGCAAGAAATTTGGGGACTAAAGGAAAAATTTCCTGGGAGGGGCAAATTCTTATTTTGATGAGCAAATACCTTCATTTCTCCCCTTAAGGATTCTGTTGTTTGTTAAACCAAGAAGTAATCTGAAAACAATTCAGACTAATTGCTGAATGTATTCCTGACTTCTGATGAATATGTATTGAACTTGTATTGAGCAATAATATAACTCTACTAAAATGGTGATTAAGTGGTTAGAACTGTGATTTAAATAATTCCAATTGAGACCTTCTGGGAGGTAGCTGAAATCAAGTCAACTCTGCCCAGGGCCCGCCAGCCATCACAGGTACTGGGCCTAAAGTCTCAATAGCACTTTCTGCTCCAGTGGTACATTTGTCTTGAAACTTTTTAAAAATTACCCGTCATGTTGATGGCATTTGGTTTTAACTTTACTACTCAAACAATATGGGTTCCATATTGGGAAAAATAATATATAAATAAACTTTTACAGTATATACACTACATTCCTCTGTTTCATATCATGCTGGCTCAGGTTTTTGGATGCCTACATCAGTCAGAAACCTTTCCATTTGTTGATATAAGAAAAAAAATCTTCTCTTGTCCCAAACAGATGAGATGTTAGAGATCTTCAGTTATATTTTGCATTTTTCCAAAAAAACAACACTTTAAAACTTAATAACAGTCATGGAATTGGGTTGGATGAAAATGGCATGGCCCTTTCCTCCAAGCTGATATTTGCTGATAGAGAAAACCTGTATTTACTCATCCCATAGGAGCCAACATAATATAGTGGTTGGAGTATGTTTTGGAAAATGGAAATCTCCATAACCTTTTGGAGATTTTATGATCTTTGGAAAGACATTACAGTAGAGTCTCACTTATCCAACATAAACGGGCCGTCAGAAGGTTGGATAAGCAAATATGTTGGAGAATAAGGAGAGATTAAGAAAAAGCCTATTAAACATCAAAATAGGTTATGATTTTACAAATTAAGCACCAAAACATCATGTTATACAACAAATTTGACAGAAAAAGTAGTTCAATACGCAGTAATGTTATGTTGTAATTATTGTATTTACAAAATTAGCAGCAAAATATCACGTTATATGGAAAACATTGACTACAAAAATGCGTTGGATAATCCAGAACGTTGGATAAGCGAGTGTTGGATAAGTGAGACTCTACTGTACCTTGTTAGTCACAACCTTTTGAAAAATGATGCCATAACCTTTAGGTAAAATGGCATTCATGCAAGGCAATTAGGTTTCTCAGCTGCTAAACTGATGTACCTAGATATATCTTCGAATGGTTAGGAATGTGCCAATGCATAAAAACACACACACACATATATAACAGAGTTTCAGAAGTTCTTTTAGTTGTCCAAAAACATCTACTCTCCCTATATTTGCCTTTAAATCAAAAGACAAAAATAAGCAGGCTTCTTTAATAGTAACATAGTTGGTTTACTCACAAACTTCATGTATTCAGCATACAGGTACATTGCTTATCAGTCCAGTTTCAGATTGAATTTGAAATAGTTTCTCTGTGTAGATAACACAGGGCTTCTTTCTCATAATCAACAGTCCATAATCTAAAGCAGTGGTTTCCAAACTTATTTGGCCTACCGCTCCCTTTCCAGAAAAAATATTACTCAACGCCCCCTGGAAATTATTTTTTTCAATTTTTAAAAGCAATTAAACAGAAAGGTATATGTATTAATGCATATGGCAGATGCACCTGTGGCAATCACCACCCTCCTGGATCACTGCAGCACCCCTCAGGGGGCGGTAGCGCCCACTTTGGGAATCACTGATCTAAAGCATCTCTCTGTTCTGAGAGTCTAAAAAAGTCTCTGTCTATTAATCAGACTCCAATGGAGTCTGTACAGTCTGAGAATCTGAAAGCATACATCTGTTCCTACTGATGTCTCTAAGTATACAGTTCGTAAAGAATTCTAAAGGCATACATCTAAAATGGAGTCTGAGCCCTGAACAAGCCCAGTTCTGATCACATGGTCTTCAGCCCCTTCCCCAACATAGAGTTAAAGGAAACTGCAAACCAATAAACATATATATCATACATTAAGCAATCTGAATTTTATGCATAACAAATAACTAGTGGAGGGTTGAGAAGGTTGCTGTTTCCAACAGTATTGGACTGTGATCCTGGTAAAATGGTTTGCAATAACATTGGTCTAATGGTGGGAAGGAAAGCATGGGAGGAGGGGAGTGATGATTCAAAACACAGGACAGAATGAGAGAAGGCCAGAGAACATAAAGTGTCTGATTTTGATGACCCCCCCCCCCCCCACCACCACCACCACCACCACACACATGAACACACACACTTTCTGCAGTGCGTTTTTCTCCTTTGTAATACAGGCAGTCCCCAAGTAATGAACAAGATAGGTTCTGTAAGTTTGTCTTGAAGTTGAATTTGTATGTAAGTCAGAACAGGCACATTTTTAAGTATCACTCTAGCAGTACACACACACACTTTGGACAACACAGGGGTTAACACCGCTATGGTGTTTGTTTGGCTGTCTGTACCTCTGTTCAGAAGATTTCACCTCACTTTCTGTCACTGATAAATGGGTTTTGAAAAAATTGGTTTGTTGTGGAAACACGGATTTGTGATAAAGCTTCAGTAGAGACACCTTTTCCCCATGACAACTCTTTCAGGAGTGAATTTCCCTTCTGGTGGATTGATTTCTCCCACTTCCTGTTATGTCACCCTGTTCTTAATTATGAGTCATTTGTAAGTCAGATGTTTGTAACTCGGGGACTGCCTGTAATTTGAAATGTCTTTGGTTTCACTCGCAACTTCACCAGCAAATAAGGCATAAAACGTGTTGTCGAAGGCTTTCATGGCCAGGATCACAGGGTTGTTGTATGATTTCCGGGCTGTATGGCCATGTTCCAGAAGTATTCTCTCCTGACGTTTCGCCCACATCTATGGCAGGCATCCTCAGAGGTTGTGAGGTACCTCATCTATGGCAGGCATCCTCTATGCCCACATCTATGGCAGGCATCCTCTATGCCCACATCTATGGTAGGCATCCTCAGAGGTTGTGAGGTACCTCACAACCTCTGAGGATGCCTGCCATAGATGTGGGCGAAACGTCAGGAGAGAATACTTCTGTAACATGGCCATACAGCCCGGAAAACATACAGCAAGGCATAAAACCTTCAGCAAAGATGGCTTTCACCTCTTGGAATGTCAAATATGTTAGTGAAGCCTGTGCCTCACTTGTCATTAATCTGGGTTGTTTGTCTCTTCGAATGGTTGGAGATTTATTATGTAAAGGGTCTTCTTTAAACCCCTCGAGCTGTCTGTGGTATAGAAAAAGTGACAGTGGAAAGGTGGAGGAATCGGGAGACATCTGTGAGGCCAAACACCATGGCCAACTTTTTTCTCATTCTGTTTGAGTTATATTTTGGGAAATTACCAACCCTTTGGTAGCATAGGCAATAGGTGAGCCTTTCTGGCAGCAATGCAGTCTTTAATACTCGAGAACTGGTATCTGTTGATATAGTTACCGATTCTTTCACAGTGTAATGCTTCAATGTCACTACTTTTGTTATGTGCTCTTTTAACAGCTTGAACACTGCTTAGCATCCCGTAAAAGCAATGTCTTGAGCCAGTGACTGTCAATGTTTTTTGGGTTTTGTTTTGTTTTTTTTGCAATTTGTCATCTGAGAGATAAGGTCTGCTGTTTGCATTGCTCTAAACTTTTCTAGATTAGGCTTGGTTTGACAGTGGTTTCACTAATGTCGTTTTTTTTAAAGTTGCACTACATTTAACCTTTCATAAGAGTTTTTTTTATTGTGACAGTGGTGTTTTGACACATGTTCAGTATTTCTAAAAGGGCACATTTGCATTTTTCTTTATACCATTTCAGATTGCTGTCTTGATGCTTGCCTAGTTTCAGGTTTCACTATGTCACTGTCTTTTTTAAAAAATTTATTTATGTGATTTTTTCAAAAGAATACAATAAAAGTGGGGGAACATTGTGGTTTATAGTAAAGTAGGAAATAAGGAAAGAGATAGAAAGAGTAGAACAAAAAGAAAACAGAAAAAAGGGGGAAAAGTGCTAGAGGTTTCATTGACTTCCATTATCTATATTGGGTAAAGTCATTCGGGGAATCTTCCCCAATGTTTCTATTATTTATTGTTATCATGGCTTCCCTGTACTTCATATTGTTCTTGTTGTTGTGTCACAACCATTCTATATTTGTGTTGTTTTAATATACTTTTCCTTTACAAAAAAGTTCAGTAGAGGTTGCCAATCAGTACTTTTCTTTGGTAATCCTTGTTGTTTAGTTAGTAAATATGAAAGTCTGTTCATATTCTTTATTTCCATTAATTTTAATAGCCAATGATCCACGTCCGGTATTTTTTCTTGTCTCCAGTTCCTTGCGTAAACAATTCTCGCTGCCGTCATCATGTAGTTAAGTAAGAGTTCGTCATTTTCTTTTAAATTCTCTTTTGAAATTCCTAATAGTAGATGTTCTGGTCCCATTTGATATTTGATATTCAAAAAATTTTGTGATGTCTCGTGTATCTCTTTCCAAAATTTCTTTGCTTTTCCACCACATGTGGAAGAATGATCCTTGTTCTTTTTTGCATTTCCAACAGGTGGTCTGTAGAGATTTATTTATGAATCCTAATTTTTTTGGAGTTATGTACCATCTATGGAACATTTTTATCCAGTTGTCTTTTAAGTCGTATGAATACATTTGTTTTAATTTCTTGTTCCTAATATTTTCCCATTGGTCCATATGAATTGTTTTCTTAATATTTAATGCCCATTTTGTCATGCATTCTTTCACAAATTCTTTCTCTGATTGCCATTCAAGGATTTTTTTTATATATCTTTGTTATCAATTTTTTTTCAGAATTCATAATTCTGTCCCAGAATGTTTCTTTGAGCATGAATCCTTCTTTCCTGTCTTTATTATAATATTGTCTTAGTTGCCTATATTGGAACCACGATATATTTGTAAAAATTTCCTTGATTTCTTCTTGGGATTTCATTTCCAACTCTCCACTAATCTGTTTTAATATATCTTTATATGTGGGCCACTTCTTCCAGCCTAATAGTCTCCTTTGTCCTGCTTCCAATGGAGAAATCCAGAGGGGAGTTTTAGGGTATATTCTTATTTTATATTTGTTCCAAATTTTCATAATTGCAGATCTTATAAAATGGTTTCCAAATTTTTTCCAGTTTTATTTTGTCATACCAGAGGTATGCATGCCATCCAATCCGTAAATCGTGACCCTCTAATGTTAAAATCTTTTCTCTCCTCAATGTCGTCCAATCTTTGATCCATACTAGGGCACTTGCTTCATAATATGATTTTAAATCCGGTATTCCCAAGCCACCTCTCTTTGTTTCGTCAATCAAATTAGTATATTTAATTCTGGCTTTTTTGCATTGCCAAACAAATTTAGTTAAATCTTTTCCCCATTTTTAAAATATGGACATATTTCTAAGAATTGGAAGGTTTTGAAAGAAATATAGCATTTTTGGTAAGACATTCATCTTAATTGCCGAGATTCTTCCTAATAGTGAGAGTTTTAGGTTTTTCCAATTTTCGAGTTGTCTTTTTATTTCTGACCATTTCACTTCGTAATTATTTTTCAATAATTGTGAATTTTTTACAGTAATCTATATACCTAGATAATTAATTTTATTGGTAACTTGGAGTCCAGAAATTTATTTTAATTTTCTTTGATCAGTTTTGTTGATATTTTTAGTCAACATCATCAATTTATTTTTATTTATTTTGAAGCCAGTTACACTGCCATATTCTTCCATAGTATTTAGCCATTTTTTAATGTCTTCAATTGGATCTTCTATAATGCAAATTAGGTCATCTGCAAATGCCCTAATTTTATAATGAGTATTTCTAATTCTAGTTCCTTTCAGGTTCGGGTCCTCCCTTATAGCCTTTAATAAAATTTCCATGGCAAAAATAAAGATTGGGGGGGAGGGCATCCTTGGCGGGTGCCTTTTTAAATCTTTATTTCTTTAATTTTCAGACTATTGATCCAAATTGTTGCCGATTGATCTTCATAGATGGCATTTATAAATTGATACCATAAATCTATTTCTTTCATTAATAATTTTAAAAAGTCCCAATTAATATTGTCAAAGGCCTTCTTCGCGTCCACTGCAAGTAAGGCCAATTCTTTCTGGTTGTTCATCTCGTAATATGATATCAATAATTGTCCTGACATTATCTTTCAGTTGTCTATTGGGGAGGAAACCAGTTTGGTCCTCTTTAATCCAGTTTCCTAGGAATTCTTTCATTCTTTCTGCTAATATATTGGTGAATATTTTATAGTCAATATTTAATAGAGAGATAGGTCTATAATTTTTCACACTCGTCGGGTCAGTCTTTTCTTTGTGTATTATTGTTATGTTAGCTTCTTTCCATGTATTTGGTAGTTTATCTTTATTAAGGATATTATTCATCAATTTTTTAAGATGTGGTATTAATTCTTCTTCAAATGTTTTATAGTACGTTACTGAGAAGCTATCCGGGCCCGGTGCTTTATTTGAATCCATATTTCTGATTGCCTTCTTTATCTCTCCTTCATTGATAGGTTTGTTCAAAAGTTCTCTTTGTTCGTCTGATATCTTCTGTAAGTTTTTGCCCCCTAAATATTTCATTATATCTGCTTTTTTAATTTGATAATTTTTATATAAAGTTTTATAGTAATTTTCAAATTGTTTTATAATTTCCTTGTCTGTTTGATAGCATTTCCAGTTTGTATCAATCCTAGTTATATATTGTTTTTGTTTTCTCTTCCCTATTTTCCTTGCCAGCCATTTGCCTGGCTTATTGGCATTTTGGAAATAATCTTGTTTGACGAATTTTAATTTCTTTGCCAGTTGTTCCAGTTCTATATTGTTTTTCTGTAGTCTCAGGAGTTCTAATTCTTTTTTCAATTTTTGATTTTTGGGAGATTTTTTAAGGTTTGTTTCTATTTTCGTGATACCTTCTTGTATATCTTTTAATTTTTGATTTCTTAATTTGTTTCTCCATGCATTTTTTCTTATAAAGTGGCCTCTCATAACAGCCTTACTAGCATCCCAGACTGTTTTATGTCACTGTCTTGTCTTTCTCCACATTAGATTAAGGTTTCTTTATGAGATGACATCATCTTTATTTTGCAAACTTACAGAAATTAAATTTCCTAAAGGTAGATAATCTACATAGCCTGAATGTTCAGCATTCAGCTAATTTTCCTAAAATCCACTAGTGCCATTGATATGCTCCCCCTTAATTCAAATGCTTCTCTGGCACTTTTTTCAAAGGTTTAAATTTAGTGATAATAATAACCAGTACACCACACTGGAACTGTTTTGAACAGTGTTTCCCAACCTTTTTTTGACCAGGGACCACTCTCCAACATTTATTTATTTATTTATTTATTTATTTTACAGCATTTATATTCTGCCCTTCTCACCCCGAAGGGGACTCAGGGCGGATCATGTTACACATATAGGCAAACATTCAGTGCCTTTTAACATAGAACAAAGACAAACAAACATAGGCTCCAAGGGGCCTCAAACTCATGACCTCCTGGTCAGAGTGATTCATTGCAGTTAATTGCAGCTGGCTTGCTCTCCCACCTGCGCTACAGCCCGGGCTCATTAGTAACAAAAAAGTTACAAATCAGTTTTTGGTCAACTTTCTATTCAGTTTGGTTATTTGGAGTGCTGATTCAGATAATAACATTGGATGGACCACATCAGTTCTAGTTTCTGATACAGAATATATGCCATCCAGTATTCACCCACAGAAAACCATATTTAATAAGCTAGAGCTGATGTGGTGTATCCAATGCAATTTTCTGAATCAGCACACCAAATAACCCCAGGAACAGACCTAAAAACAAATACACCAAAGCACCCCCACTTCCAGGTGCCACATGGAACGGCTCCACTCAGGAGGAGGGGAAGTAGCAGTCAGGAGGCTTGTTGTTGTGCCTTTCGCGGGTAGTCAGGCTTTCGCCTCCCAACATCCCAATTGCCTCACTACTGTAAGAGGGTTTCATGAGACCAGTCGCTCTTATTGCAACAGTGTCGTAACAGTGAGGCCGCAGACCATATTTTACTTCTTGGGGACCACTGGTAGTCCACAGACCACAGGTTGGGAACCACTGAAGAAAGTCCTGCTCCTGATGACTCATAAGTGGTATTTTTAAGAATACAAAATTGAAAATATTTGCTTCAGAACTTATTTGTTCATGGTTCCTTAGCTCTAATGTTTATCAAGTTAAATTGATGGTCTGAGCCATCCATAGCGTTGAACTGACAGATGATCCATCTCTCAACACCTTGGTTTCTCACTTAACCAAGGTATGAGATTAACACTTTTCCTTTTAAAAAAATCCTGGTGGATGTAGTTTTTTAAATTTCATCCCCCAATAAAATCATTGTTTGTGTGTGTGTGTTTCCAAGTTGCTTTTTGATTTACAGCAACTTCATGAATTTTGTTAGGTTTGCTTAGGCAAGGGATACTCAGAGGTTGGTTGACAGTTTATCCCCCTAAAATATAAGCTACAGCATCTGGTAGTTGGTGGTGGTCTCCTGCACAAGTACTAACCATGGCTGACCAGCTTCACTCCAAGATCTGATGGGATCTGGTGCCTTTAGGGCAGGGGTCCCCAAACTAAGGCCCGGGGGCCACATGCAGCCCATCGAAGCCATTTATCCACCCCCCCTCCTCCACATGCCTTTCCCACCTCCTCCCTCACCTGGTGCATGCCTTCCAAAACTTTGCTTGTTTATAATGTTATTTTAATTATTATTTAATTAATTATTAATTATTTAATAATTATATTATTATTATTATTATTATTATTAATAATAATAATAATTATTATTATTATTGACAGAAGGACACAGTATAACACAGCAAATGAGATGTGTATGCTGGATTTCATATCACAAAATCACACGTCGAACACTTCCCAAGCATTTAGGACTGTGTGATTATTATTATTATTATTATTATTATTATTATTATTATTATTATTATTATTTATTCATTTATTATTTAAACTTATATGCTGTCACTCCCCTAGGGCTCGGGGCAGCTTACAAGAAAGGCTAAAATCTAACAATTTAAAAACATCTTTAAAATATCTTTTAAAAAATCTTTAAAACACTCCCCCAGGGCTCGGAGTGGCTTACAAAAACAGCTAAAATCTAAGCAATTTAAAAACAGCAATAGCGGAGATCAAATTATTATTATTATTATTGACACAACAACATAGTCTGACACAGCAAACAAGATAGATATGCTGGATTTCGTATCACAAAATTACAAGTCGAACACTTCCCAAGCGTTTACAACTGTGTGATGTATTTTTGGTGATAAACACTTGGGAAGTTATTATTACTATTATTATTATTGTTATTGTTATTATTATCAACAACATTGAGGCTAGGTAGCAATCTGTCAGGGGTGCTTTGCTTGTGCTTTTGGTGCACAAAGGTAGAATGGGGTTGGACTAAATGGCCCAAGGGGTCTATTCCAACTCTCTTTATTATTTTTATTATGATTATTATTAACATTGAGACTATATTTGTTCCCATTTTGTTTTTTTACTTTAAAATAAGATATGTGCAGTGTACATGGGAATTTGTTCATAGTTTTTTAAAAAAAACTATAGTCTGGTCCTCCAACGGTCTGAGGGACCGTGAACTGGCCCCCTGTTTAAAAAGTTTGGGGACCCCTGCTTTAGGGTCTCCATAGGAGGAATTAAGTAGGGCAGTACTAGGCTGGCATAATTACATGGTCAAGTCCCAGATTCTGGGCCACCTCCACCTACGGTCTCCCACCAAATATGTCAGGATGTTCTTCTTAATTTCACCTAACCACTTCAAATTTATATTTCCATTGTTTCCTTTAAACACCAACATTCATAGAATCATAGAGTTGGAAGAGACCTCATGGGCCATCCAGTCCAACCTCCTGCCAAGAAGCAGGAAAATCACATTCAAATCACCCCTGATAGATGGCCATCCAGCTTCGGCTTTAAAACCTCCAAAGAAGGAGCCTCCACCAAACTCTGCAGCAGAGAGTTCCACTGCTGAACAGCTCTCACAGTGAGGAAGTTCTTCCTAATGTTCAGGTGGAATCTCCTTTCCTGGAGTTTGAAGCCATTGTTCTGCGTCCTAATCTACAGGGCAGCAGAAAACAATTTTGCTCCCTCTTCCGTAGGACTTCCCCCCACATATTTAGACATGGCCTTCCTGTCTCATCTCAGCTTTCTCTTCTGCAGGCTAAACATGCCCAGCTCTTTTATCCGCTTCCCCTAGGGCTTGTTTTCCAGACCCTTGATCCTTTTATTCGCCCTCCTCTGGACACATTCCAGCTTGTCAACATCTCCCTTTAATTGCGGTGCCCAGAATTAGACACAGTATTCCAGGTGTGGTCTGACCAAGGCAGAATAGAGGGGTAGCATGACTTCCTTGGATCTAGACACTAGACTCCTATTTATGCAGCCCAACATCCTATTGGCTTTTTTAGCTACCACATCACATTGTTGGCTCATGTTCACCTTCCTCCCCAAGAGGACTCCAAGATCTTTTTCACACGTACTGCTGTCGAAAAAGTCCCCCATTCTGTACTTTTGAATTTCATTTTTTTCTGCCTAAGTGGAGTATCTTGCATTTGTCCCTGTTAAAGTTCATTTTGTTATTTTTGGCCCATCTCTCTAATCTGTTAAGGTCATTTTGAATTCTGCTCCTGTCTTATGGGAAATTCTCTATCCCTCCCAATTTGGTGTTCTGTGCAAACTTGATTATTGTGTCTTCTAACCTTTCATCTAAGTCATTAATAAAGATGTTGAACAATACCGGGCCCAGGACAGAACCCTGCTTATGGCACTCCACTCGTCACTCCTTTCCAGGATGAAGACGCATTGGTGAGCACCCTTTGGGTTCATTCGCTTAACCAATTACAGATACACCTAATCGTAGTTTTGCCTAGCCCACATTTGACTAATTTGTTTGCCAGAAGGTCATGGGGGACCTTGCTGAAGGCCTTACTGAAATCCAGATATGCTACATCCATGGTATTCCCAGCATCTACCCAGCTTGTAACTGGAATCTTTGGCTAGTTCATTTTTTTGCCTCAGTATTTTAGTCTCAATATGTGTCATACTTATTTCTGTTGTAAAAATTGCAACTTTACAGACCGAAATATGAAACAGGCTTAATGTTCTATAGCTCTTACTATAACTGGACTTGAACGGGCTCTGATGATGGTTTCAGATCTCAGGGTCGTCCAAAATTTCTTCCCATACAGCATCTGTTTATAGAACATTTATAGCAAGATGATTTTGTTTCTGCCTTGTTGTAGGGTAGTTTGGAGGATGTATACTGTATATTTCCTTGAGATTCTACTGTTTGTAATGCCTTGGAGAGGTTCAAAATGTTGTTAATTGTTGTCAAGTTAACTTTAACTTATGGTGACCCATGTATGAATGGCTTTCAAAAGCCCTGATCTTGTAAATTCGGGGCCATGGCTGAGACAATCAATCTGTAATGTGTTTTCTTCATTTCCTACTGTCTTCCACTTACCTGTCTTTTCCAATGGGTCATAACTTCCCATGTGAAGTTCAAAGTATGACAGCCTCAGTTTAGTCATCTTCACTGGTACTGGGGGTTGTTTTTTTCTGTCTATTGTATCCATAGAACTCTCCTCAGGATCACATTTAATATTAGTAGTAGTAGTAGTAGTATGTTTATTTATAGTAGTAGTAGTAGTAGTAGTATGTTTATTTATTTTCTCTCCACATAGGAGATTCAAAGTGGCTTACGTTAAAAATATTTCAGTACAATTTAAAATCCAAAAATCAACAAACATTAAAATACAATTAAACATCAGTGGTATTACATAATTAAACTGGTTTAAAATATATTCAGAGCTAAAACGACAGCACACCCTGACTTGATCTTTAAAACATTGGTCTTAAAACCCATTTTTCTTCACTGTCAGTCTTTCACAATAAGGAATTTATTTGTAACAATGGGGATACCATTTAGAGACTCTCAAAAACAGATCTGCCTTAAATCTACAGCCTTTTGATTCAATGCCCAATCCCATGGTACTGCAAAAGGGCAGACTGGCACTTGGTTATTACACTCCAGGTGGACAGAATTCTCTTCCACTTTTTCACTGCCTTCAGTGCCTTGTAAAGTCTGTCATTTACACCTCATTTGTAGATACATGAATTCTACAGGCAAAATGCAGTGGGAAAAAATCCTCTTCTCCAAAAGGTGTTTCCTTTAAAGAATTGGTAAAAAAAATTCAAGATGGATTATAAAAATTTTAAAACAGTGGTTCTCAACCTTTTTTGACCAGGGCCCACTTGACCAGGGATGTCTTTGATAAGGGACCACTTTGACCAGGGATTACTCTCCAAAATTAGTACCAAAAGGGTTACAAATCAGTTTTTGGTCAGCTTTAGATTGGGTTTGGTTATTTGGGGTGCTGATTCAGAAAACTGCATTGGATAGACCACATCAGCTCTAATTATTGATACATAACATATGCCATCCAGTATTCACCATCTGCTCACCCACAGAAAACCATATTTAATCATCTAGAGCTGATGTGGTTTATCCAATGTAATGGTCAGCAGCTCTGCGGAAAGGAGCAGAAATAAAATAAATAAAATAAAATTCGTTCTCATGGCCAACTGCTGGACCGCAGCCCACAGTTTGAGAACCAGTGGTTTAAAACAAGATATGAAATATTTACTAGACTGAGATTATTTATATAACTATGCAATAGAATAACATTTATGTATGAGTATGTACAGTATTGTAGCATTGCAATTTCTGCTATTGCTATTGCTTTTGCTTTCCTTTTCTCAGTTCTGTTCATGAGAATGCATATGTAGCCGCTGTAGTGCAAGGAGTTAAACCCTTGTGCCAGCTGAACTACTGACAAGAAGGTGGGGTTGCTGACCTGAAGTTTGCCAGTTTGAATCCGTGAGATGGGGTGAGCTCCCATCTGTCAGCTCTAGCTTGCGGGGACATGATGATATCGAGCTAAAATTTGGGGGTTCACTTACTCAGAGAGGGAACCCTAGCTTTTCCTGGGCGCAGGCCGGCGATCCTGGCAAGGGGGAGTCGCTAAAGATCAAGGTTCCCCGCTTCAATGATCTCACCCTCAGACGTGAAGAAAGAACACAGACTTGTTTATTCAGTTCAGCTGAAAAGGATGACGCCCGCGATCGTTCGTCAGGAGGCCATATCCCCCAGTACCGTACAGCAGTTTTTATAAACAAAAAGACAGGTGGAGAGATTTAAATTTCCCGCCCGCCTTCCTCCCCCCTGCCTTGCGCTGATTAGCTCTCAATCGGACAGCTCGGAACCTTGTCCAATCAAAGGGCTTCCTACGGTCCGGCGTCTCAGCCAATCAGGGGCGAGGGGGCAGGCCAAGCTGCGGACAATAGATGGCTAAGCGAATTATAGATAAACAAATGACCTGATATGTCAAAAAGGAAACACCAAGGACTGCTGAGCCCTCAAGGCAACTTCCGAGGGTGCAAATATACATATGTGTCTGACAAGCCTTGTCAGATCCGGCGAGTCAGCTTGTGGAAGTATTTGTTTTATGAATGAGTCAGGTTCAGTAACAAAGGGAGAGCTGTCATCCAGAATAATCTGGACTTTTTTGCTCCAGGTGTAAATGAAATGTCAACTAAGCAGCCAATTCCATACTTAATGGTCTGCTCCGAAATTAAGAATAGGGGAGGCCAAGTCTATTGTCCATGCAAGATGGTATCTATTTGTCCCCTGTGGTGAGGGGCAATCTCCTCTAGTTTGTGTTGCAATTTGTCTGCCCATACAGGTTTCCAGGTCAGATCTCGATCACCTTTTAATATTTCATAATAAAATATATATCTCATGGTAATAAAAGGTAAAGGGAACATGCAGCGTACATAGGACACACATGGGAACATAATTCATCTTGTTTCACCCATCCCAGAGCCCAAGATTTAATGCAGGGGGTTCATAAAGTGATAAAAGTTCAGAAAAAGTGGGGAAATCTGTGGCAATCCAAATGAAATGGCCATTCTGGGCCAAAGGTCAGTGGGGTGAGGGCAGTTCATGGATGGCAGGCAGGGAGCCCTGGGTGACTCCCTCCGCACCCAGCACGCAGTCCAAACCTTCGTTGGCCCGATTTTGCAGGGAAAGCCGTGCCGCAGCGTGGGGAAACTCCATTTTGACAGTTTTGACAATCCGCTGATTTGCTTCTTAAAACTTTATTAATTTGAGAACGGGTGGTCTCCTTGTGATGGTCTTTGGAGTTATGGGTTAGGAAGATGGTCATGCTTGGGGTCGAAATGAGAAAAATATGACTGGAAATAGAGGCTGGGGGGGGGGGTTAGCCTGTGAAAGGAAAAACCTCTCTCCTGCGGTTTGTCCGGACGGAGCGAGAGAGAGGAAGGCAGAGCTCCTAAGATTGGAAGGGAATTCATGCTACAGTCAAAGAAAGGATACAAAATAACCACTTGAAGAGAAGTTGGAGCAGTGAGATTCTTTTGTTAGTTAAAAGTCTGAAGGGGATAGGGAAGAAGCAGAAGACATATCTTAAGCATATCTTAAGCATGCTGAGCCAGATTGGTCTCAGCATGGTTCCTTCCGATCGGTGGAACTCACTGCTGCAGGTCAGATTAGGCTGAATGCAGATGGCTGCCCTGGTTCGACCACAATGAGAGAAGCCTCCTAGCAGGATGGTAACACATCCGAACATCTCCTGGGCAACGTCTCTGTAGATGGCCAATTCTCTCACACCAGAAGTGACTTGCAGTATGTTCTCAAGTCACTTCTGACACAATAAAAAAACGAGAGTGCATGTTTTATGTCTCCTTGATGTTATGAAGACAAAATAGTTTTTTTAAAATAATGTTGGTGATTTTTGTTTTTGTTTTTTTTATAAAGTGATCTTCGTAAAGTGGCAAAAACAGTCTTGATAGTTCAAGACTGTTTAGCTCAATTTGTAACTACTGTATTTGTTTTAATTTTAATTTGAAATTATTTTTTGAATACTTCTACTCTACCAATAAGATTTAATGCCAAACAAAGTAAGACACATCATTTTTTTCTCTTCCTAAATAACAAAACAACCTCCATTCTGTAATAGATACTAATATTGATTCAATTTTCAATTTTTCAAACATTGTTATCAGTAGCCCATTACTTCCAGTTTCTGGGTCTGCCTTGTAAAAGTGTAATAAAATCAACTAAAGAAGCAGTGTAGTGATGCTCTTTGATCCCATATACTACATGTCAATAGTAAGTATCCTTTTGGTCTGTGTTGTCACATGTTCTAAGTGAGGATGTCATTATGTATTTCAGGCATCAGGAGAGCCTTTTAGATTTTTCAATTTGGCAGCCTTCAATCCAGGGCTGGAGAACCTGTGGCCTTCCAGATATTGTCAGAATTTGATTCTCATTCACCCCCGATTCTATTGCCCATTGTAAGGGAAGATCAGTGTTGCAGTTTACCAACATCTCAAGAGGCAAAGTTTTCCCGTTTTTTACCTTGATAGCTGTATGGCAGGATAGCCTGCACAGTTGAATTTTTCGGGGTATGGAGGAGCAATCATACTACTTAAGTTGTATCGCTGGATGCATCTCTCTGGTTGTATTTGTTAAATGAAACACAAAAGCAAAGACAAATATAACTAGTACAGGAGGGCATTTTGGGAGCGTCTTTACTACAGCCCAAACAGCTAGGGCAAGAAACCTGTTCTACAGCTTTCCTAAGTGGTTCTGTTTTTGAATGTGAAGAGAGAGAAAAAGAGAACTATCTAGCTGTGGATTGGCACCAGTTGAATAGCACTTGTGTTATCAACCAAGAAAATTCTTCCCACACTTCACAAGGCAGTTTACACAACTCTTTCAAGGCTGTAGCCTGTGGGTTTTGGGTAGACACTGTGCCAAAGTTTCAGGTGGAGAGCTCCATTTTTTCCTACTTTACCATGAGTAAAACACTACAGTCCACTGGGCCAGTCCTACAGCATTAGGCAGCAGGAGAGGGCACCTCAGGTGAGAGGTGTCAATTGAGCAGGGAGTGGCAGCAAGTTTTTGGAGGAAATGGTTCTGTGTGCCACAAGAGCAGGTATGGGCAAACAAAGGCCCCCTTGGCACATACTCAGGCCCTCCTCATTTTCCCTGTCCTCTTAGCGTAAGTACACAGTGGCCCGCCACGTCCTTATGCCAAAAAGATGGGTGAGAAGGCATGTAGCAGCTGAGTGCCCTCTGAATTTCTCTCTGCCACCGTATGTCTCACCCTCTTCCTGGCATAAGGAAGATGCGAGTGACCCCATCCTTATGCCAGGAGGATGGTTCGAAGAAAGCACATGATGGCTGAGGGCCCTCCAGAGCATACTCAGCTGCCGCCTGTCTTGCCCTCCTCCCAGCATAATGTAAAGAGGACAGCCCAAGGATCGGGAGAGGAGGATGGGAAGGAGGATCGGGTAGTTGCCACATGTCCCACCTTCCTTCCAGCATAAGGATGGGATGAGTAGCCCTCATGCTGGAAGGACAGTCTGAGGATGACCCGGGCACTGCCCTGCCCCCTCCCACAGTGTGGCCCCAAAACAAAAAAGTGTGACCATGCCTCCACTAGAACCTACCTAATTTAGCCAGCTGCTGTCAGGTATAGTGCAAGATGTGGTACCATGGCCAGAACTAGAAGACTGCATTACTAGTTTGTTTGGCTTCCTTGTGTAACATTGGTGACTTGGTGCAAATGTGGGTCTGTGTGCCATTTTGAGCTTATCTTCAGGCAGCTAGATTGTTTGGCCTCACGCTACCAGTCCTGAAGATGTGTTGCTCACAAGGAGCTTTGAAGTGGGACAATGTCGAAGCATTCACTGCTTCTGAACTGAAGAGGCCGGTCCCAGCTCATGTGTGTCTCTTTATAAGCATAAGGGTCATTAGGTAGCTCTGATTCCCCAGTGGTGTGTACAGGAGCTTTTGCTCTTACTGTAGCGTTTCTCAACCTGGGGGTCGGAACCCATGGGGCAGTCACCAGGGGGTGTCAGAGGGGTCGCCAAACACCATCAGAAAACACATATTAATTCACAGTGCTCTCCAGAGGTAGGTGAACTGCATCTCCCCTAAATCAGTGTCAATTCCTCCCAAATCCCTCCAGTATTTTCTGTTGGCAAGGGGGGTTCTGCGTGGGAAGTTTGGTCCACTTCTCTTGTTGGTGGAGTTGATTGTAGGTGAACTATAAATCCCAGCAACTATAACTCCCAAATTCAAGATCTATTTTCCCCCAAACTTTACCAGTGTTCACATTTGGGCATATTGAGTATTTGTGCCAAGTTGGTCCAGATCCGTCATTGTTTGAATCCACAGTGCTCTTTGGATGTCGGTTAACTACAACTCCCAATCTCAAGGTCGATGCCCACCAAATCCTTCCAGTACTTTCTGTTGGTAATGGGTGTTCTGTGTGCCAAGTTTGGTGGAGTTCAGAATGCTCTTTGATTGTAGGTTAACTATAAATACCAGCAAGTACAACTCCCAAATGACAAAATCAATCCCCCTCTCAACCTCACCTGTATTTGGAGCGCAAATTTGGGTATTTGTGCTCAATATGGTCCAGTGAATGAAAATACAACCTGTATATCAGATATTTATATTACAATTCATAATAATAGCAAAATTACAGTTATGAAGTAGCAATGAAAATAATTTTATGGTTGGGGGTCATCACAAGAACGGTATAAAGGGGTCGCAGCATTAGGAAGGTTGCGAACCACTGTCTTACTGTTTTTGCTTGGTGACAAAATTCTACAGAGTTTGGGTGGGGAGTAAAGGGCTGCCCTCTGGTTCATTGCTATGTAAGTATCCACTTCCTGCTGCATCAGCGGCAAAGGGATTAGATAAGGACATTGGAAATATTCAGAGAATTTGGTTCAGATGCAGTCTTTGGGATCCTAGCATTCTTTCCTGGAGAGGAGATGCTTACATCAAGATTTTTTTCCCCTTATAGAAACTCACAGATCCCCGTCTCCAAACTTTGAAGGCTAACTTTTCTAAGAAAGTTCTTTCCGTCACATGCCAATGACGACATATAGATTACTTATTAACCTGCAACTCTCATTTGGGTGGCAATTGTAACATTTAAAAAAGTTCATTAAAAGCGGAAGACTACTTCAAAGAAGGACTACCTCTTTCGTGGTGTGTATGTAAAAATGTTTGTGGCGGTGGGTTGTATTTCAAATACTGTTTGAGTCTTTTCAGATTTTGGGTGTTTTTTTCAGAATGTAAAATACTGTATTTGTATCTATGCAATGAATGAGAAGTGGGAGAAAGGGGGCTAGTCGTTTATTCATTACCAACCTCAAGGAGCTCTGACAAAGGAAAGAGAAGAGGGCAAAGCAGTGGAGGACCACACTTACACAAGGCTCCTGTGAAAAGCAGGGATTTCAGCTGCTTGTTTGCTTATCAGTACACTTTCTGCCCCTTTCCCCCCTAAGTAACCAGGAAGGGAGGGGGGAATCCTCTCTCTCATGGGTCTTTTTTGTTCTCTCTGGGCAGGATACAGGTAATGGCCAGTGGGATCACTCCATGCTCATCCTCTTGGTCTGTTTCCAGGGTATCTGCTCTGTCATATGTCATCATTGATGGGATCTGGATGTGTGACTAGCCCCCTTTCCACAAAGGTGGAGATTAACAGCGGATGGCAAAAGGTTTTGGTTTTTGAAGTACAGTATTTTGGATTTTCAAATAAGGGAAAGTAAGCCTGGTATATGAGTTTGTCAGAAGTGATGACACAAGAAATAAATGTGTACACTACCCTCCAGGCCACTTTCATCCCTCTCAAATCACTTTCAGCCAAAACATGGCAATAAACCATTTTGCTGAAGTTCCAACATCGTTTTTCTCAGAACTTCTCTTATTCATTCTTCTGTTTCCTCATAATTTCCTTTGTCTTTTTCCCTGTTTCAGGAATGCAGACCCTCTTTGACATTGACCTTTTTCCTCCTCCTCTCTGTTTTTCTCAGATCTGCTAAGGATTAAACTGCCCTCCTTTGATTCAAACTACTATCATTAGCATTCTGTTTCAGCTTTTTGGCATTCGGTAACAATGCCATTCTGCCCATTCCGATTTTATACTATGTTACTTTCAGAGCTCAAAAATAACTAGCATGTTCCTTTCTCCAATTTCAAATGTACAGCTACATTTCCATTAAAACAATAACTTAACGAAGGGTCACGTTCCCCCACACGTGACATAACTGTATTTTTAGTTGTTTTGAAAATTAGAGGATGTGGCCTAAATAAATGTTGGAGAAGGAATGTCACATAGTTTAGGTGCTGCCTCTTATAGGGTTGAAGTGATGACAAGGTGGTGGAACAGGTGCTGTTTTGTCCCACAGTCCAACAGTGTTTAACATTCAGATGCTTTTTAAAAAATAATTTAAATATATGGGTGTTGTTGTTTTTTTAAAAAAAACTTAACACAAAAGCATTACTTTAAAAATAGTACTGCTGTAATATTAACTACTTTTTAGGTGCTTATAAACGTAAGTAATTTCCCAAACTCTGGTGTTTTCTTTATGTGAATTAAATGTGCATCTGTAGATAAGTCCTGTTTGACCCTCATTTCAATGGTACTGATAGCTATGGTTTCATTTATCCTCATCTAAAAAAAACACATCCTCAGTTCTCCACTATGACTCTATGATATTCTTGGTCCAAAGTCATTTCAGTAGGATTTGCTATGGTTTCATGTATCCATGCACAATCTAAGAAAATATAGTCTATGGATAATATAGTCTATGGTAACAACAACAATAACAACAACAACTTTATTTATACCTTGCCACCATCTCCCCAAAGGGACTCAAGGCAACTCACAAAAGCACTCTAGGGTACCACACATGAAAGGTAATGGTAAAGGTTTTCCCCTGACATGAAGTCTAGTTATGTCCAACTCTGAGGGTTGGTGCCCATCTCCAGCGTTGAGCCAGCATTGCCGTAGACACCTCTATGGCCGGTATGACTTCATGGAGCACCGTTACCTTCCCACCAGAGCTGTATCTATTGATCTACTCACATTTGCATGTTTTCAAACTGATAGTTTGGCAGAAGCTGGGGCTAACAGCGGGAGTTCATCCCGCTCCCCAGGTTTGAACAGCTGACCTTTTGGTCAGCAAGTTCAACAGCTCAGCAGTTTCACCCACTGCACCACCAGGCAGTACATAAGCATAAAAACAATACAACATAAATTTAACAGAATACAAGCCCTGTATTGATACATCTGTCGTATATCACTTCCCTTCACTTCTAAATCTTAAAAAATATTAAATATTATATGTTCGTCCCCATGTAAGCCACCCCGAGTCCCTTGGGGAACATGGAGGCGGGGTAAAAAAATAAAGTTGTTGTTATTATTATTATTATTATTATTATTATTATTATTATTATTATTATTATTATTATTATCATCCCATGTACTCAAATGAATAAATGTTTTCGTATTATTATTTTGGAGTTCATCAGGGGGCATTTTACCTCAAAAGACAGTATAATCACCCCTCCTTACCTATGGATTCTGCATCCATGAAGTGAACCATCCATTGTTTGGAAATATTGTACAAAAAAGAATCCAGAAAACAAACCTTGATTTTGCTGCTTTATAAAAGGTGCATCATTTAACTATGCCTCTATAGATAATGGGATCCAAACATCCATGGAGGGATCTTAAACCCAATGAATACCAAGAGTCCACTGCATATAGATATTTTAAATGAAACAAGTTATGCATCTAGCATAACACAGTGTACACAGGGTGTACACAGGGTGGTCTCTGTTTCATATTGTGACCCATTCTTTAGACTCTTGACTTCACAGTCTTATAAGCCCACTCACTCACTCCTCTTTATATGGAAACATATTTGGGGCAGTTGTGCAGCAAAAGCATTCGGCTAAACAGAATGCATAAAAAGCTTGTGACATGCAAGCTTTTGAAGCTCCACTGGCTACGTTATCAAGGAAAAAAATATTTTTTTAAAATCACACAGAAAAAAAAAGATAAAAATGATGTTGGAGTCAGAGGCCTACATTTTGTATCAGATGTTTGGGGGTTTTTTTTCTGTTGAGGTTCAGTTGGTTTGGAGATAATGTCAGTGGAGGTAGAGACTATTCAGCTCTTTGCTACACGTTGATCAGGACAAAGGACAGTAAAATGTAAACTCCATTAACAGGAGTAAAGTCACTCCTTCACTCCAGTATCTGTGCGGTCATATGCCAAAAGGACAGAGACCTCTTGCATCCCAAGAGGAGTTACTTTACTGCTGGCTGATCAACTTGAAATTTACTCTGATGCACCCAAACCAATCTCACACCAAACAGACCCTGCCACTTTTGTCCACCCAGATGCCTAGACAGAAATGTTTCTTCCTGAGATAGAATAATGTTGCCCAGTACCCAAGCCAGAAAAGTTATATTGGCACAGGAGACAGGAAATCCCTTGAACCCTTTTCTCCCACCCATGACAGTGAAATGCAATAATGAAAACTACCAGTTAAATAGCAATTAATTGGTTTTTCACAACCCCCTGAATTGGTTGACCAAGGCTGATGGTAGGAAGGGGCCTGCTTCCTTCTAGTACAACTGGACATACTTCTGCTTGGGTTGCTATTCCTTATTTTAATCCCATTTAGCATTGAGGCACTAATCCAATTTGTATCTATCCTAGTGACCTGAGGGCACAAGGTGTGCATGAGAGAGAGAGAGAGAGAGGGAGAGAGGGAGGGAGGGAGGGAGGGAGGGAGAGAGAGAGAGAGAGAGAGAGAGAGAGAGAGAGAGAGAGAGAGAGTGTTTCTGTTCTGTCTAAGTTGGGATGAATGAGCCTCCAATGAAGGCAAACAAGGAACAAGGCCGCCATCTGTGTGTGTAATGAGCTCCCTCAGACATTAGCAGCTCATGTCTTGGAAGGACCCAAACAAACCCGCCTCTGTATTATACTCCTTGAAACAGCAGCCGCCAGAAAAACTGGAGGAACTCCTGTTTTGAGCAAAACCAGTCCAAGCAAAAACAGACCCTGAGGCTCTAAGGATGGTCCATGTGAAGAGAATATCCTAGGACAATATTCCTAGGAGATGGTAACTCAAAATATATACCATCTCTACCAACATGATAGCATTCCAGGAGCCCATAGTATTGGTTTCTCTTCGTCTCCTTAGGTTGGTCAGGATCAAGTGTATTTTGGGGAAAGGATGCCTTGGTTTCTACAGCCCTAGTGTTGTTTTGCTAAAGAACAAAGATGCAGAATTGTTCCCTGGAAATGGTGGATATGTTCTCTCTTGCAGCCTTATCACACAGGGCAAAATAAGTGTCCTAGGAAGCTTCTGCCCCAGTTCACCCATGAAGGCCTACACTGCCCATCACACGACATAGGGTGATTTCCGGTGGGGCTCCACTGATGAACTGGGGCAGCAGTGTGGTAGGAGGCTGCTGTCGGCAACACAAAAGCAGCCCTGTGTTCCATAAGGAACAACGGGGCTGCTCCGGGCATCAGCTGCACAACACTTTCCCACATGGGATGGGCAAGCGTCAGCTGCCAGCACTGTGATTGCCCCGCTGCTGCCTTTATTCGCCACAGAGGCTGGCGAATCTCAACACTGCATGTGATGCGGTCCTTGGTTGCTCAGCTGTCAGGTTTTAAATCAGGGTTTGAAGATGTACTCTAGCCAGATGGTCCAAAAGACAAGGCGTTTTTAGTGCAACCGTTGAGTTTTCAAATAGACACTTATCCTTGTTTTGGATACCTAGTTGGGACAGACAAAGATATATAATTCAGTGAATGACCAAGAGCACAGCTTCAAATAGGAGAATACCCTGACCTATGCTAGGTGAAGATGGCCAAAACCCTGTACCAAAGAAACAGAGTACATCTTTATGCACACAGTTATGTGACACCACCATGTCAATGAATTGCAGTTTGCAGAACCCAATGAGTAGTGCACCTTACTGTGCAAACATAATGTGTAACCCTGATTCATACAGACAATAATGGCACTATATAAATCAGTAATAATCAGTGCACAACATCATCTCATGCATAACTCTGCACAACTTTGAACTCCATATTTATGGTCTTTCTACATGAGCAAAAAATGCCTGACTATGACTACCCATGAGAGTGGAAAAAACACAAATTAAAAAACACTTTTTTAATGTGAAAGGACTAGATGGCTTTGTAAAATTTCTAGATCCTCCAGGGCAACTCTGTTGTCAACCTCTGGCAGAAATTGACCATAAAAATGCTATGGATGATGTACAGATTCCTATAGAAGTGTTCTCTCTAGGAATCTCTAGGTCCTCCAGAATGACTTTGTGGTCAATATCCAGAAGAAGTTGACCAGAGTCATTTTGGAGCACCTAGAGATTCCTAAAGAGAACTTATTAATCAAATCCACAAATGTGGAGGGCTGGTCATGCTTCTGTAGGGGTGCATGTATGTCTGTTTATAGAACCGACTTCCCCCCCCCAAAAAAACCCAAACTCTGTTCCTGATTTCCCCACACAGCCCTAACTCTGTCCCTAAGCACATTGAACCCACAAAGTTCCTTCTTTCATCTACTCCTACTACCTGAGTGTTTTGTATAATGCAGGGTTGTCCATAAGATACCCTAAATCTCAATATGATCTTCATACTCTGGCATAGACAATTTTGAAAGTTTTTATAAGAATTTTTTTTCATAGAATCCTTATAATGCTTTCATGGAACCAAGGGTTCCATGGAAAACAATTTGGGAACCGCTGATGTGACTGATGTATTTAGAAATACCTTGGTACCAATTTTGTCTTTGCCATAATGTCAGTATAGCAATTTCCAGCCAACGTTGATCACATATATTCTATCTAGGAATCTCTAGTTCTTCCAGTATGATTTTAGTTAGATCTGTGAAGAATCAAATCCACAAAAGTCAAACCAGAAATGTGGAGAGCCAACTGTATTTCTGATTTGGGCCCCCAGCTTGAGCAGGAATGTTCCAAATGGGGATGCAACTTTTGCCAAAGATCCCCGACTAGACCATTCTGTCCTCGATTTATTGGATTTGTATTCCAAAACATCAACCCCTCAACTAGAGAGATGTGCAATGTGTAAACCAGAGGCATTTTTTAAGCAACATGCGTGAGCTCTTTTTCACTATTTTCCACTTTAAACATGCTTGTTTTAAAGCAAAAACAGAAACACATTACTCAATTCCTTCCTGTGAAAAACAAATTAAGAACAGGTTGCCCATGCTAAGCTAAACTGAAACGTCTTAGTCCCAAACCATGAACCATCTTCTGTTTTCAAACAAAGCCCTCCATTTAATATATAGCCCTGTTTAGATTACTGGGAAAGATTAGAGTTAAAAAAAACTTTTTAAAAATTGGGCATGGCATATGCCTATTGGTAAAAAGAGAACGCTTTATGATCCAAAATCCACCCAGGCCTGAGGGAAGGGGTGGCGGATGGGAATTAACCACTTTTTTCCCCTAATGGGAGTAACATTTCTCCACAAGGCTGTCTTTTTCTGTTCATGGATCTTCTGAGAAAGCCATGGCTATCTCCCATAAGCAAAGGTGCATGCAAGGAAGAGTGAAAAGGAGTTGAAGAGCCCTTTGCCAAAGTTTTTGGCAGCAGTGTACCTAATCAGTTATAGTTCGTTAATTCCAACTTAATTGCTATGAGTGCTCCCAAAGGAATCTTAGAACTTTTAGTTTGCAGAGGCACGAGAGAATCTCTCAGGCTGAGAACACTCAATATCCCATCTCAAAATGCAAACAACTGGAGTCCATAGGATGGATCCACAATATATAAAGTGGAATCTATAGTGCTTTAACTGTGTAGTGTGAAAGGACCTAGGGGTCAGACTGTCCCAAGACAATGGTGCTTGAGGAAGGTCACCAGATGGCACTTCCCCAACTGACTTTTGGGAAATTGTTTGAATTAAAACAAGAGCCTTGTCCATTGGGCATGTTGGATTCTGGGAGTTATAGAGTCTCGCTTATCCAACATAAGCGGGCCGGCAGAATGTTGGATAGGCAAAAATTTTGGATAATAAGGAGGGATTACAAATTAAGCACCAAAACATCATGTTTTACAACAAATCGACAGAAAAAGCAGTTCAATACACGGTAACATTATGTAATTACTATATTTACGAATTTAGCACCAAAACATCACAATGTATTGAAAACATTGAATACAAACACTTTGACTACTAAAAGGCAAACTGCATTGGATAATACAGAATGTTGGATAAGTGAAGGTTGGATAAGCAAGTCTCTACTGTACTTCCAAACTAACCTTTTCAAGTTCTGCTTCCTCTTAGTCCCCATCCATAGTTAGTTAAGAAGCAAAATGCCCTGGGGTTCCCCTGGGGTTCCTTGGGATGCTTCTCCCCTATACTTTACAATAAAGATTACAATAATAACAGCAAAGATACAATAACAGCATCTTCAAGTCATATTGGATTTATATCAATCCTAAGGCAATCGTATCACAGTGTTTTCTTGTCAATATTTGTTCAGAAGACATTTTGCCATTACTAACTTCTGAGACTGAAAGTGTGTGACTTGTCCAAGTGATTTCAATTCTGATCTCCTGAGTCAATAGTCCAACACTGAAACCACTACCACAATTTTTATGGCTCTCTGAATCTCCAGGTGACCCAGTCTGCCTAAAAGTAGGGTCAGGAGAAACCAGGTCCTTCAATTGGAAGTATTCTCAGAGCGGAGACCTGCTGAGAGCCTTGAGTAATTCTCACAAAGTGTGAAAAGGTACCTGCAGAACACGTAATGCTCATCTATACTTCTGTGTGTTCAGTTTCAGAGCTTGGAAATGTTAATGGATTTGGATTACAACTCTTAAGAATCTATAGCAGTTGGGGGATTATGCAAGTTTTAGTCCAAAACCCAACATGTTTAGGTTTCTGCATATTGGTGACTCCTAGACCTAAGTGACCTTCATGCAAGCTTCTCTTCGCCAGACAGTCTTAATCTGAAAGAAGCAAGGCTCTTGAGAATTATTTTGCCTTGCTCTAGGCCTCCTCTTGTGCTTTGTATGGACATGTGGCTCTTTGCCAGTCTTGGAGAAGGGAGCAAGTGCGCTGTCTCATCAAACTCTTAAGCCAGGGCCACCTTGCTCTTGCTTGTTTTGTTTATTTAAAGTGGTTAAAATAGCAGGGCAGACACTGCTGAGCATTGGGTCCAAGAGGTCTAAATTAAGACATTTGGAGTGCTTATTGAAAATGGGGCACTTTGAACTGTCCAAAACTGGGAAAGATTCCAGTTCTAAATACAGCCCTAAATCAGATTTCCATCTCTTCTGTGCTTCCTGTGATTATCAGCCTGCCCACCCATAAATGCAGTTTCCATATTATACATAGTCTGTCCAGCACTGTCGGGTTGGGTGAGTCCCATAAATACAGAGTTATTGAATGCTAATATATAACCCCTTTTAAGCATGTTGGGGTTATGTTCAAAATCCTTCATGTATATCTCAGTAATCAGAAACATATTTGCATTCTATCCTTAAAAAAAAGAAAAGAAAAGCTGGAAAAGCTGGATTCTGCAACCTCTCTTAATTTATTCAAGCTGGGGAAATTTGCATGATTCTGGTGTTGTTATTAGTTAGAAGGGGGACCAAGAGCTTTGCAGCCATCCCTCTGGCTGCTCAGTTTTCAGCAGGCATTGCCCAAACTGAGCCTATCTTCACAGTCGTCAGAGCCTGCTCCTTTTTTTAATTAAAAAAAGTGAAAGCTGAGATCCTTGAGAAGCTGGATTTTGTGTGCAGTACAACCTTCCACACCTTTTCTGCTTTCCCACAAAATTTCAGGATATACAGCATAGAATATACTGACATCCCACTATGCTGAGCCACTCTCCTCAAACCCCTCCAGTAGGTTGAGTTAGTCATGGGGGTTCTGTGTGCCAAGTTTGGTCCAGGTCCATCATTGGTGGAGGTCACAGTTTCTCTGTTTGTGGGTGAACTACAACTCCCAGAAAGGAAGGTCAGATCCCTCCAAATCATTCCAGTAATCAAATTTTGGCATATCAGGTATATGTGCCAAGTTTGTTCCAGGCCCATCAGTGTTTGGGTTCACAGTGCTCTCTGATTGGAGATGAACTACAACTTCCCCAAATTAAGTTGAATTTTCCCCAAAGACCTCCAGTATTTTTTGCTGGTCATGGGGGTTCTGTGTGCCAGTTTTGGCCCAATTCCATCTTTGGTGGAGTTCAGAGTGCTCAATTGATTGCAGGTGGAACTATACATCTCAGTACTTACAATTCCAAAATGTCCAGGCCACCTCAAAACCCACCAGTATTCAAATTTGGGAATATCGGGTATGCATGCCAATTTTGGTCCAGATCTATTATTTATTTATGTATTTATTTATTTACAGCATTTCTACCCCGCCATTCTCACCTGAGAGGACTCAAGGCGGCTTACAAAATCTGGCAAAATTCAATGCCAATAACAGAATTCAGTAAAATAAAACATAACACGTTTAAAACAGTTGAGCATAATTAATAAAAACAGTATACAAAGCTTAAAACATATAAAGTGCATAAATCCATTTGTCTTAAAACCTTGCGCATAAACCTTAGTTCGGACCTTATCAAGTCGTAGAAGTTATTTACCTCATAAAGAGGGTGATTAGAGCTTAATGGCTCATCCATTCCCAACATTTTCATTTCTGGCCTTGAAGGCGGTGCTCATCTTCTAGCTCTAGGGGAGGTACTCTTCTCCATTTTCAAGCCGAGGAGTTTGCGTTTTCACCTGGTCATGTGACCAGCATGACTGCTTGGAGTGTCTTTATGCCTTTCCCGCTGAAGCGGTACCTATTTATCTAATGACATTTGCATGTTTTTAAAGTACTAGGCTGGCAAGAGCTAGGGCTAACAGCGGAAGCTCACCCCAGCCTGTGGATTCAAACTGCCAAGTTTAGCAGCACAAGGGTTTAACCCATTGCACCACTGCGCCCCCCTAACGAACTTTAAGCTATACTACGAAGCTACAACTCTAGTTTGGACCAAAGAATTGATAACTCTAGTTAATAAAAGACTACTGACATTAGATGGACATGATTTAAGATATATATGGCATCGATATTCAATAAGACATTAATTAACTAATTTTAAGAGCCACTTGCTAAGAAATACACTATACAGAGTATGGAAAAAATACACCCAAGATTTATGAATTACAGAAATATTGGACATGGCAGAGATGGACAAATTAACGAGGTTTATACAATTGCCAGATCCTTCCAGATTTGAAGAAGAATTATAGCTCTTTACCGACTATTTAAAAGAAGAAGAAAAATGAAAATATTGGTCTTTTTAAAGATGTAATAGAAAGTTAGTAGTGCAGAGATGTAGGAATAACAACAACAACAAAAAAACAGAGAAGTTAGTGACGAGAATAATAGGATCCCTAACGATATCCAAGCGATCCTGGAAAGTTAATCTACGTTAAACAAAGATAAGTTTTATGACAAAAAGAAACAGGTTTTCTATTTATGAATAAGACAGCAGAGACAGAGTAAGAAGCGTTAGTTAGGGCTTTCCTTTTTGTATTTTCCAACTTTTCTGTTTCCTTTGTTTCAAAACACTATACACCCGCTTTCCTATCCTTCTGTTTTAGATTAGAAAAGAAGTTTCCCAATTTTTTAACATCATAGAAACTTTTTTGTATTAGAAAACAATGGAAGAAGACGAAGATGCAAGATGTTAAAAGTGCCCTTGTTCTATATCCACTCTTATAACCTTCCCCATTCCTCATATAGTAAAGGCAAGGCCGGTCCAACGTTAAAGCGAATGAAGCCGCGGCTTCGGGCGCACGTGGAAGGGGGCGCTGTTGAGGCCTAATTCTAGTGCACTGTGCCGCGCGGGGGATAGAAACCCAGCACCAATGTGCACGCACAGAACAATCGCCCAAAAGCGCCCTCCCTCTTCTCCCTCTTTTCCCTCCCTCCTTCCTCTTTTACCTGCTCTCCCTTTCTGCCTTGCAGCCAGGCTTTGAGGCTGCGGAGGGGGCAGGGCTGGGGCCTAAGGGCACGGAGGGCACGCCCCTTCCAGGAGACCACGCCCCCTGCTTCCGAAGGAGTGCCTTGGAAGTGCCCTTTGGCCCCGCCCCCTCCTTAGCCTGCGCTTGGCCCAATCAAGATGGCGGCTCATGGGCTATCTGGCAATGTTCCAGAAAGATTCTCTCCTGACGTTTTGCCTGCATCTATGGCAGGCACTCTCAGTGGTTGTGAGGTCTGTTGGAAACAAAGCAAGTGGGGTTTATATATCTGTGGAATGTTCAGGGTGGGGAAAAGAACTCTTGTCTGAGG
Source organism: Anolis carolinensis (assembly GCF_035594765.1). NCBI lineage: Eukaryota > Metazoa > Chordata > Lepidosauria > Squamata > Anolidae > Anolis > Anolis carolinensis. The sequence goes on from NC_085842.1 coordinate 188,099,339, forward strand.
CACGTGTGAATGTTGCAAATGGCCACCGTTATTAGCATTAAATAGCCTTGCAGATTCAAAGCCTGGTTGCTTTTTGCCTGTGGTAATCCTTTGTTGGGATGTGTTAGCTTGCCCTGATTGAGGATCCCCTGGTGCCCTCCCTCTTTATCCCTCCCTCCCTCCCTCCTTCTTCTTCCTCCTCTCCTTTTCCCTCCCATCCTTCACTCTTTCTTTCTTTCTTTCTTTCTTTCTTTCTTTCTTTCTTTCTTTCCTTCCTCCTTCCTTCCTTCCTTCCTTCCTCATCTCCTTTCTACTGCATGGACATTCATTGGCAGTTTTCCCAGTCTCTCTGGTGAGTTTATAGCTATGTTCCAGAAGCATTCTCTTCTGACGTTTCGCCTACATCTATGGCAGGCACTCTCAGTGGTTGTGAGGTCTGTTGGAAACAAAGCAAGTGGGGTTTATATATTTGTGGAATGTTCAGGGTGGGGAAAAGAATTCTTGTCTGAGGCACGTGTGAATGTTGCAAATGGCCACCGTTATTAGCATTAAATAGCCTTGCAGCTTCAAAGCCTGGCTGCTTTTTGCCTGGGGTAATCCTTTGTTGGGATGTGTTAGCTTGCCCTGATTGAGGATCCCCTGGCGCCCTCCCTCTTCATCCCTCCCTCCCTCCATCCTTCTTCTTCCTCCTCTCCTTTTCCCTCCCATCCTTCACTCTTTCTTTCTTTCTTTCTTTCTTTCCTCCTTCCTTCCTTCCTTCCTTCCTTCCTTCCTTCCTTCCTTCCTTCCTAATCTCCTTTCTACTGCATGGACATTCATTGGCAGTTTTCCCAGTCTCTCTGGTGAGTTTATAGCTATGTTCCATATGCATTCTCTTCTGACGTTTCGCCTGCATCTATGGCAGGCACTCTCAGTGGTTGTGAGGTCTGTTGGAAACAAAGCAAGTGGGTTTATATATTTGTGGAATGTTCAGGGTGGGGAAAAGAACTCTTGTCTGAGGCACGTGTGAATGTTGCAAATGGCCACCGTTATTAGCATTAAATAGCCTTGCAGCTTCAAAGCCTGGCTGCTTTTTGCCTGGGGTAATCCTTTGTTGGGATGTTTTAGCTTGCCCTGATTGAGGATCCCCTGGCGCCCTCCCTCTTCATCCCTCCCTCCCTCCATCCTTCTTCTTCCCCCTCTCCTTTTCCCTCCCATCCTTCACTCTTTCCTTCTTTCTTTCTTTCTTTCTTCCTTCCTTCCTTCCTCATCTCCTTTCTACTGCATGGACATTCATTGGCAGTTTTCCCAGTCTCTCTGGTGAGTTTATAGCTATGTTCCAGAAGCATTCTCTTCTGACGTTTCGCCTGCATCTATGGCAGGCACTCTCGGTGGTTGGGAGGTCTGTTGGAAACAAACAAGTGGGGTTTATATATTTGTGGAATGTTCAGGGTGGGGAAAAGTACTCTTGTCTGAGGCACATGTGAATGTTGCAAATGGCCACCATTATTAGCATTAAATAGCCTTGCAGCTTCAAAGCCTGGCTGCTTTTTGCCTGGGGTAATCCTTTGTTGGGAGGTGTTAGCTTGCCATGATTGAGGATCCCCCTCTTCTTCCTCCTTCCCTCTCTCCCTCCTTCTTCTCTCAGTGGTTGTGAGGTCTCTTGGAAACTAGGCAAACGGGGTTTATATACAGTAGAGTCTCACTTATCCAACATAAACGGGCCGGCAGAACGTTGGATAAGCAAATATGTTGGATAATAAGAAGATATTAAGAAGAACCCTATTAAACATCAAATTAGGTTATGATTTTACAAATTAAGCACCAAAACATCATGTTATACAACAAATTTGACAGAAAAAGTAGTTCAATGCGCAGTAATGTTATGTTGTAATTATTGTATTTACTAATTTAGCACCAGCATATCACGATATATTGAAAACATTGACTAGAAAAACATTGACTACTAAAAGGCACATTGCGTTGGATAATCCAGAACGTTGGATAAGTGAATGTTGGATAAGTGAGACTCTACTGTATCTGTGGAATGTTCAGTGTTGGAAAAAGAACTGTTGTCTGAGGTACCTTGATTAGCATTAAATAGTCTTGCAGCTTCAAAGCCTGGCTGCTTTCTGCCTGGGGTAATCTTTTGTTGGGCGGTGTTAGCTGGCCCTGATTGTTTTCTTTGTTTTCTGAGTGGTGTTCTTTATTTACTGTCCTGATTTTAGAGTTTTTAAAATACTGACGTTTCGCCCACATCTACTAAGTTTGTCCCCACTTCAAGTAAATCACCCCAGCTTTGCCATCAGAGTTGTCAGAGGTTGAAAAGAATGTCTGCTCATCATTCTCATGCTCAGCAGAGGATAAGCACCATAGTTATCATGCTGAGTATATTCTCTAAAATGCCAAACCCTAGTTACTGTAGCCCTATTGAAGCTTCTATTAGAGTAAGAAGGCCAAAATTACCATATTACATCAATCTCAGCCACACCTTTTTTGCCTAAATGACTATTCCAAAAGTGAGGTGCACATTACATTTGTGTAATACAGTAATGACAAATGGGTTGCTGTGAGCTTTTTGGGCTGTATGGCCATGTTCCAGAAGCATTCTCTCCTGACATTTCATCTGCATCTATGGCAGGCATCCTTAGAGGTTGGAAACTAATTAAGTGGGGTTTATATATCTGCAGAATGTCCAGGATGGGAGAAAGAAAGAACTCTTGTCTGTTGGAGGCAGGTATAAATGTTTCAGTTGCTTGGCTGCTTCCTGCCTGGGGGAATCCTTTGTTGGGATGATTTATTAATATTATTATTATTAGGCCTTGCTCTAGGGAGGGTTCTTCTGCCGTGGCTCCCTACCTATCTATCTACCTTGCCACATATTTTCCACATTGTGTGTATGTGTATGTATATATAAGATACATACATACACACACACACACACACACACAAACACATATGCAGGGACCATATGTGCCGTGTGTGTGTTCTATTCACCTCTACCTTCTACCTTTTATTTTTCAGTGATTGGTTTGTGGGGGGGGGGGGGGGCAAAATTACTGCTTGCTTACACTTGAAAATTTCCTAGGGCGGGCCTGAGTAAAGGTAAAGGTTTTCCCCTGGCATTGTCTAGTTCAGTGATGGCCAACCTATGACACGCGTGTCAGCACTGACACGCCTAGCCATTTTTGCTGACACGCTGCCGCATGCAGATTGATTGGATGACTATGTCTTTTGTGGACAAATTTAGTGTGATTTGGTCCAGTGGTTTTGTTGTTTACTCCATGGGAATTATGCACATTACATTTATATATTATATCATTCAATTATTATTCTATTATTATTGTAGTATATTATCATATTATTACCATTATATTATTATTATATTATTTATTATTCATGACTACATTGAAACTAGAATAGAGAGAAATAAGCGTGGAAACTGCAAGAGGTACCATAGATTGTTGTACATAGAAATAATGGTAGTAAATAGTTTTTGATTTATTAAATACAGTTATTTATTACAATTATACATTTTTGTTATTTAAACTATACATATTGCGAAATTATTATTTTTTCTCGAAGTGACACACCACCCAAGTCATGCTAGGTTTTTTGGTGAATTTTGACACACCAAGCGTTTCCGAATCTGGGGGTTGGTCTCATCTCCATTTCTAAGCCGGTGTTGTCCGTAGACACCTCTTAGGTCATGTGGCTGGCATAACTGCATGGAGTGCCGTTACCTTCCCACAGAAGCAGTAGCTATTGATCTACTCACATTTGCATGTTTTCGAACAGCTAGGTTGGCAGAAGCTGAGGCTATTAGCGGGGAACTCACTCCACTTCCCGGATTCGAACTGCCAATTTTTCTGTCAGCAAGTTCAGCAGCTCAGCGGTTTAACCTACTGCACCATCAGGGGCTCCTCATTCCTCATATATTTTGCAATAAAAAATATATGGGGAAAAAGCCGACAATGACTCCCATGAGAGAACAAATAAAAAACCGATTCATTTATTGATCTGAAGGTCTTTCTTCCAGGCTATTTCACTTCTGTGTAGACATAAGTGGGCAAGGAGACATCTCAAGCATTATGCATCTCTTCTTTCTTCTGAAACTGGAGTGTGCAAGGGGCAGAAGCTGTCGGTGGATGTTTTCCAAAGTGTCAGCGATGTTGCTGATACAACGTGTGTAGGCAGAAGGCCCTGCGAGGGCAGGGTTGCGTTCTCTCAGGGTGTGGATGCAGATAAGCCAAGAAGCTGTTGGCAGGATGAAGTAAGGGGCAGGATAGAAGGAGATAGCTGGAAATATGAATGGAATGGAACTGAGGAAGATTCAGATTATCACCCCAATAGGAAGTGTCTTCTAGTTCTAGTGTCTTCAATGCTAATTAGGGTGATTAACTGAAACATTAATGCTGGCTTCCCAGTAACAAAGGACTCTTGCCACACCCTGGACTTTCCACAGATATATATTCTTTCCTTTCCTTGCCTAGTTTATCCATACCTCACAACCTCTGAGGATGCCTGCCATAGATGTGGGCGAAACGTCAGGAGAGAATACTTCTGGAACATGGCCACACAGCCCGAAAGTCATACAACCACCCTGTCTTCTAATTGTTCTCATGCGAAAGGTCAGAAGTGCCCGGAGACTTTGCATGTCTTAAAAAAGAAGTCAGCTACATTAAACTCAAGTTTGTCAATACAGGTGTAGGGGTTATGGTGCCTGCTGTTAACCTTGCCTGCTATTCCTAAGTACATACAGTTACAATAAGATCACATACAGTAGAATTGCCTTCCTGCCCAAATCATGTTTTATTGCATTATTTACTGCAAACACACTGCTGCAACCCAACACTGGAAGTGCTCTTCTGCATCATATAATTAAGAGCCCTTAAGTGACCAAGCTAGCAAAGGACGGCAAACTGGGCATTTTATCCCATCTGTCCTGCAATTTTCCAATTGTTGATGTGGCACAATGACTACTTAATTGAAATAGGTAGCTAAAATTGTAGAAAAGTACACTTTATGTATGAAAACTTATGAGTTATAATTAATACGTTTATTGGGATTTATTTTTCTTCTATATATTGTGATTTGTCTTTTTGATTTAATTGTTTTGATTTAACGCTTTTTGGACTGATGCACAAAGAATCTGCGAACCTCATCTCCTCCAAGGTGAACTAAACCACCTAAACTGGGCTCTACAGGCCAATGGATACTCCACCACAGACATCAGAAGAGCTGCAAGGCCAAGAACAAGCCATGAGAGTCAAGACAAAGATCCACCCAGAGGAAAGGTGTTCTTACCATACATCAAGGGAACCACTGACCGCATAGGCAAACTGATGAAGAAGCACAACCTACAAACTATCTACAGACCCACAAAGAAAATCCAACAAATGCTACGGTCAGCGACAAGAGGGATCCTCTCTCCTCTGCAGGAGTCTACCATGCAGCTGTGGACAAGTATACCACCAAACGCAGCGCCCAAACAAGAGTCAAAGAACATGAAAGGCACTGCAGACTAATTCAACCAGAGAAATCAGCCATAGCAGAGCATTTGATGAACCAGCCTGGACACAGTATATTATTTGAGAACACAGAAATGCTGGACCATTCCAACAACTATCATGTCAGACTACACAGAGAAGCCATTGAAATCCACAAGCAACAGAAAGGAAGAAACCATGAAAATGAACAAAATCTGGCTACCAGTATTACAAAACTCTAAAATCAAAACAGTAGATGGGAACCAACACTCTGAGGGCTAATGACTGAACAAAGGATGCCCCCAGGCAAGAGACAAAAACATTTCCAATGCTAATTAGGGTGATTAACTGAAACATTAATGCTGGCTTCCCAGAACTCTTGCCACACCCTGGACTCTACAGATATATATTCTTTCCTTTCCTTACTTAGTTTATCCATACCTCACAACCTCTGAGGGTGCCTGCCATAGATGTGGGCGAAACGTCAGGAGATAATACTTCTGGAACATGGCCACACAGCCCGAAAGACATACAACAATCCTGATATTATGTACATTGTTTCCTCTTGTTGTAAGTTGTTCTGAGTCCCCTTGAGGGGAGGGGGTGGGATATAAATAAAGCATTATTGTTGTTGATAAAACTTCAACAGACCAAAGTTGGTAAAATTACTCTTAAATGCTTAAAATCTAGTCTCTTGGGCCAAAATTATGTGATGCCAATATCTTCAGGGATCCTGCCGACGAAGACAGCAGTGCCATTCAGAATGTGTTTCCTCTGTCCTGTAACTGCTGCCAAAATCATAATCAGGGTCCTGATATGATGTGTGCTTTCTCTGCCACTGGTTCTACAGCAACCGCTAGAAGCAAGGCAGGATATATTGTAATGACAACAGAGAATGGACCGCCATCTTTTTGACAGCGGAGGGGGCGAAACTTGCATATACAGTAGAGTCTCACTTATCCAACATTCTGGATTATCCAACACATTTTTGTAGTCAATGTTTTCAATACATCATGATATTTTGGTGCTAAATTCGTAAATACAGTAATTACTACATAGCATTACTGCGTATTGAACTACTTTTTCTGTCAAATTTGTTGTATAGCATGATGTTTTGGTGCTTAATTTGTAAAATCATAACCTAATTTGATGTTTAATAGGCTTTTCCTTAATCCCTTCTTATTATCCAACATATTCGCTTATCTGTAACGCTCCTAGGCAGCGCGAACACTGAGAACCAACACAGAGGCCAATAAACAATTTAATATCTTTATTAAAGCAATAAAAGTTTCAAACAGAAACAAGCAGAATAGATAGTCAAGCAGTTGACCTTTTAGGAAAGATCAAAGTTAGTCCAAAAAATGAAAGTCTTATGCCCAATATTAGAGTCCAAAATCCAATAACCGAAACACACTCAAACTTACTGGAAGTTTGAGTGGGGAAAGAAGCAAAGTTCCTCAGGAAAATACTTGAAGTAATAGTCCAGAGCAAGGTTTCAAGGCAAGGCTAGGGCTGTTAATGATGGATCTGAAACGCAGTCCAAACTTGACAAGGGACGGGATGCAGTGCCCGGTCTACTTGAGAGTAAGCGCGCCAGCAGGCCGCTTGGAAGCTCAGGATCAAGAGACGATGTATTCTTCCATCAGAAATTCAGTTGACACTGCAACATAGATTCTCTGCGCAGAACTTTTATTGAAGTCCAAGAGCTCCCCCAAGCAGGTGCTTGACTCCCCAAATCTTCCCAAGAGAAACGAGCTGCTAACAACGAGGCGCCAGATGCCTGCCTCCCCAATTCTTCCCAAGAGAACTGGCTTAGCCACAATCGCCTCGCTCTGCTAATCTCACACTTCTCCTTAAACTTTGTCTTTGAGAGCGATCTGTTTTGAAAGTAGCCCTTCTATCAAACTCCAAACTCTCCAGAGATCCGGGAAGAGCCGGCAACATCTCAAGGGCATTCCTAATTGTCTCTGGCACGGCAATGTCAACAGGAGACATCTGGACATCTTACTGCGGTGGGAAAAAACCCAAATCCTCTTCAGTTTGATCAGCAACGGCTGCGGGATCAGGGACCAAAGGTGCCTGAGACATCACATTATCCAACATTCTGCCAGCCCGTTTATGTTGGATAAGTGAGACTCTACTGTATACAAGTCTCCAACTGTCCTTATTTGGCAGGGACAAAAATCGCCCTCTGTCATCCCATTTCTCAGATGTTTTTAAAATGTCCCAGTCTTTCCTGCTTCCTCCCATCTTAATCCTCAGTTTACTTCCGTTATTGCAAACAGAATTTGAAGTGCAGAAGTAGTTTGCACTCAGTTAACACAGCAGTGGGGAGAGGAGGTGGAGGAATCTTCCCCTTGCATGTCAACCAGGCAAAAGCAATCTGCTGCACCCTCTCCTAGCTCATGTATTCTTCCTTCTAGTGGCCGCCCACTGATGTTGTTTGGCTACTCGGATCCCAGCTTTTCTCCATGGCCTGGCAGCAGCTAAAATCAATGCTTTTGTTCCATTAAGTGTGGTGGAAAAGCCACTGCTCTTATGTAGCCCTCCACCTCCCATTCATTTCAGTGGGTTTGGCCATTTTTGCAGTGAATTGCACCCTGCGGTGGAAAAAAATTGGCATCTGGTAATACATAATGTTATTTTCACAGGAGCCATGTTTCTAGGGAGTGTCACTGAAATTAAGTCTGGCTTTTCCCATATATTAACATAACGTAGTTTTCTAACTGTATTTATACGTTTTGCAAAAAGTGTTGAGAGGAACAAGCAATCACTGAAAGCACCTCCGGTTATGAGCCCTCTTCCCCATCCCAGCTTGTATTCTGGGATATACGTGGGCTCACACACACTTGGCTCCCCAATTGTGCTGAGATCAGCAAGTGATAAGTGTCTTCTGTTGCTTTAAACTTACCATGTCCTGGTTTGGTTCAGCCTCAATTATGATGCTATTTAAAAAAGGCCCGAGGAATTGGCTGTTTACTTGAACTATCTGCTTAATAAAAGAGTTCTGCTGACAACGTATTAAATCAGGAAGTTTGGAGAGAGAGTGCTCTGCTTTCTGCTGCTGCACACAAGGCACTGGGCAGGATTGGACCAGTATCCTCTTGAAAATGTATATCTAAGAAAAGATTTCTACTTGGTGAGGTCTCTTATATCAAAGGAATTAATGTTTTGAGTATTGCTTTGACAACTCAAAACTAACAGGTTATATGGTTGACAAACTTGTTTTGTCTGATACAGCCCTTTGGAGATTGATGGCCAGTTACACTTTTTGCATCATCTCACTACCTCACAGCTATGTGTGTTCGTATGTGCCTTCAAGTGGCATATTGACTTAGGGCAACTCCATTGATTTTATAGGCAAGAAATACTCAGATGTAGTTTTGCCAATTCCGCCCTTTGGACTATAGTCAGTGATTTCTCATCCAAGTAGTAACCAGGTCTGACCCTGCTGAGTTTCCAAGATAGCCAGGATCTGGTGCTTCTAGACCAGGGATCCTCAAACTTTTTAAACAGAGGGCCAGTTCACGGTCCCTTGGACTATTGGGGGAAGGCAGACTATACTTTGTTGTTCTTGTTCTTGTTGTTGGGTGCCTTCACATCATTTCAGACTTAGGGCAATCCTAAGGCAACCCTGTCACAAAGTTTTCTTGTCAAGATTTATTCAAAGGGGATTTTGAATAAAATTGTCTTCTTCTTAGGCTGAGAGAGTGTGACTTATCTTAAGTCAACCAGTAGATTCAGAACCAAAGTCCGAGGTTCAAACAGTACATCAGTGAGCAGTACACCACTGAAAACACAGAAATCAGTTTGCAAATTCTCAAGCCACTTCTGACTCAGTCCTACTCAAACAGTGCTGGTCCACAGACAAATTTCCAGAAAAGAAACAGTAGTAGCCAATGCGTAGAAATACATTATTGCTATATCAGTCAAAATTGCTGATCATTCATACTAGATGGCATTAGTAGCATTGCTCAAAAGTTTTCTCAGAATTTATACTTCCATATATATCTTTATATTTTCCCAGCCTCATCAAGAAAGACATACAAAACCTCTTTTTCTTCCTTCTCCCTTCTTTTGCTTGCTTCCAGTTTTGCATACCTTCCCCAAAGCTAGCTCAAGACTTTCTGCTGTTTTATGGTTTCACCCCAACCCAGTTCAAGGTCCAGAAGAGCTTAATGGTCAAGTTATTTTGACACAAGACAGGGACACTCACAATCTGCTGCCTGAAGCAGTCACCTTACTTTCTCTTCTTTCTAAACAACTAATTCCTCTGTGTTCTGCCAGTGCAGGGAATTGTTTCTGGTAGCACTGCCCCATCTCAAAAACTGGCACAACCAAGAGGCAGGTTAGTCAAGCAAGGAGATATTGCTGGAGCCATTGAGATCCAACTAAAAGTGGACAGAGGCTTGATAGTGTATCCTCATCCAGAGTATGAGAAAAGCTGATGTTGACAAAGGGTGCAATTTAAACAAGCAAGCCAGTCTAATATTGGCACAGAAGGTAGAGTAGTGCTGGAACAAAACTGGCATTTACTAGAAGAAGTTTGCTTTCCCTGCATGTACTTCCCTGCACCATCCCACAACATAATGATCATATGAATAACAAAATGAAAATAAATTGTTTAGCAGTAGTGGGCTGCACCGAAAAATCATGAACAGTGAGTTCTTGTTCTTATTGTTGTTGTTTTATTTATACCCCACTTATTTCTCAGGATTGAGAGCTAAAGCACCTCACATAAAACGCAACATCAGAGAGATATGGGGGAGTTTCCTCCTTTTAGGACACTTATGCCTCTTTTCGATCAATGAGGGCTATGCATGACATCCGGAAGTAGTTTAACTCATGTGATGAGCTCAGTGCCTCTCCATGCTTGAAAAGAGACTGAAGTGTCCTATGTGATAAATTTCTCAATATGATAAAGTGGATGACCTGCCATATAGTCTGACTTCCATACATAGTATGTTAAATGGTTTTAGAAAGTTAAATAAAGGCAAAGAACAAATGTATTGTAATGGTTTCAATACTGGACTTGCATTCCACAAGCCCGGTGTTGAAATCCCTGGAAACCCACAAGATGAATTCAAGCATGTCATTCTCTTTAAGCCCATGAAGAAGGTTAATAAATTTTGTCAAGTAAATGCTACGAGAGGGATGCCTTCAGATATCCATCAGTCGGAAATGGCTTGAATGCATACAGCAACAGGTAGAAGAATCTGAATAGTGCAAAATATAATAATTTTCTAACCAATATAAAATTTTTGGAGTTTGTGGAACAGAAGAGCACTGGGGGCAGAAGATTTTGAGTTTAAAAGTCTGAGAGATATCAGATCTGAATACTGAGATACAGATCTCACTGGAACACTCAGAAGCCATCAATAGCATCAGTATTCCTGGAAAGAATTCCACAGTTCCATGTTATGAAGTACACCCTGTTTCTATTTTTACTAAAATCCATTGATTTATAGTAAGGGTAGGCTAGTTATGTGAGGTCAGTAGCTGCTTATCTCATTGGGCAAATGCTCAAGGAGTGTGGTCTAAGGGGCAAGAGGACATAACTTAGTGTATTTTTAAGTTTTAAAAGCCATAAATAGATTTAAAAATAAGACAACCTTTTAGCTATACTGTGCTAATTTTATTCTTACTTTATTTATTTTTAGTCCTGCTTCTCTCCCGATATAGGAACTCAAGGCGGCTAACAGCAAACATGACACAATACATCTTAAAAACAAAACAAGTACACATCAATACGAAGCATGAAAATGAAAAATACAATAAAATACAATTAAAATAGCATTTAAAAATGACACAGCCCCCCAAAATCCCACTCACACCATCTCCAGAAGCATGCCTCTCATCATTCCCTCATTGGCAATTACTCATGCCCGAATAGGATGGCCTGCGAAATGTAGGGTCTTGGTGGTGGGTCCGTAGGTGACTGTGGGGACCTATTCTTAACCCACATGTTCTTCTACAGTGAGGACATCAGTTTCCAGATGGAAGACGGTCCTGGTCAGGGTTGGCCTTTCTCTTGACGCATTTCTCCCTTTCATCCTCCATTCATGCCTCTTCAAATTCCACAACACTGTTGGTCACAGCTGACCTCCGGCTATTAAGGGCCAGGGCTTCCCAGTTCTCAATGTCTATGCCATAGTTTTTAAGGTTGTCTTTAAGCCCATATTTAAATCTCTTTTCCTGTCCACCAACCTTCCATTTCCCGTTCTTCAGTTGAGAATAGACAGCTTTGGGAGACAGTGATCAGGCATTTGGACAACGTGGCCAGTCCAGTGGAGTTGATGGCAGAGGATCATAGCTTCAGTGCTAGTCGTCTTTGATTCTTCCAGCACGCTGACATTAGTCTGCTTGTCTTTCCAAGAGATTTGCAGGGTTTTTCGTGGGCAACGCTGATGGAATCGTTCCAGGAGTTGAGTGTGATGTCTGTAGATGGTCCACATTTCGCAGGCTTGGGAGGACAATAGCTTTATAAACAAGCACCATGGTATCCCTATGGATGTCCCAATCCTCAATCACTCTCTGCTTCATCTGTGAGAACACTGCACTCACAGAGCTCAGGCGGTGTTGTATTTCAGTGTCAATGTTAACTTTTGTGAAGAGGTGGTTGCCAAGGTAGAGGAAATTGTCAACATTTTCTAACATTACACAATTAAGCTGTATTTCTGGCATCGCAGAGGGATTGGTGCCTGTTGAAAGAGCACTTTGGTTTTCTCTACGTTCAGTGAGAGGCCAAGCTTTTTGTATTCTTCTGCAGAGGCTTTAGATTGGCTTGTAAACCTACTTCTGAATGAGCACAGACCACATTATCATCAGCATATTGAAGTTGTATAACAGACATTGTTGTGACCTTGGTTTTAGCTTTGTCTATTGAGGTTAAATAGCTTGCTATCTGTCCAATATTATTTCCAGCTTCCTATCAACAAGGGGCAGTGTCATCATCATTCCCTAAATGCCTGATGACCGAGGTATGTTTTCACCTGTCTGTGAAAGGCAAGCGTGGACAGGGCTCTCCTGGTCTCTCTTGAGGGGGTTCCAGAGTCTGGGAGCACCACCGAAAAGGTTATCTCCCTGGTTCCCACCAAATGTGCTTGAGTGGGTCGTTGGACAGAGAGAAGGCCCTCTCCAGATGACAGTGGAACTCTAAAAGGTTCATAGAAAAAGCTAGGGTCCTCCAGATCATCTGACTCCAAGCCAGGTATCTTAACTTAATAGCATCACTCCATATTTTCCTAGTTCATTTACGCATTCATTCAATATATACTATGCCTTTCTTCCACCAGAGGACCCAAAGTGACATACAGTAATTTAACGTAGCAGTTAGGTAAATATTACATTATTAAAAACTAATTAAGCAACAATACATTTGTGGGTTTGACTTTTGTGAATTTGATTAGTCACAGATACAATATTCTCTCAAGTAATTTCTGGGTCTTTTAGTGTGACTTCTGATTAACTTCCAGAAGAAGGTGATAATAGAGTTGGGCTGCAGAACATAGATATTCTGAGAAAGGCGTTCTCTCGAGAAGGAAAAAAAACAATTTTTGTTGTTTTTCACTTTTGCAAGACTTCTGTGCCTCAGCCCCAACAAATGTGACTGACCATACTATTAAAACCAGATAATTAAAAACAGATCACAATATGTTTACTGCCAAAATGGGTATTTTTCTTTGAATTCAAGCAGTTGCTTGAATTAGGAGCAGTTAGATCTGATCCTAATGTGTATCAGATTTAGAACTGCTCATCAGTGCACACAGTTTGAAAGGCTGTTGGTCTGTTTGGGATTTTATGCATCGGGCTTGCATTGCTGTTGTCAAACCTCATCTGCTTTGTGAATTTGTAAAATCTCATTTGGCTCATCTTGGTTGTTGAAGTGGCAGATCTTTGAGAGTTGATGTCACAGCTCATCCAAGGCTTCATTCAAGGCGCACACACACGCACACAATGAAAATGAAAAGGTGGATGAAGATTGTTTAAAACTCTTTAGGGCAGTGGTTCTCAACCTGTGGGTCCCCAGATTTTTTGGCCTTCAACTCCCAGAAATCCTAACAGCTGGTGAACTGGCTGGGATTTTTGGGAGTTGTAAGCCAAAATACCTGGGGACCTACAGGTTGAAACCACTCTTTAAAAGCTACCACAAGATCATGTTGGCTAGAAGATCCTGGAAGCTGTAGACCAAATAAATAAACAAACAAATAATATTTCCAAATTCTAAGCAAATTCATATTTAGAGGCTGCTACCTTATAATAGAGTCATTCTGTAATGTAGAAATAGAATTATTGCTCACAGAAATTCTTTATATGCTTCATCAGTAGGAATGCTCTCAAATTCTCAGAATATGCAGACTTATTCTTGGCATGTTTTTCTACATTGTTCATTTAAAGGTATACCTTGCCTTTCCACCATCAACCACCAAGGTAGTTAGCAGAAATAAAGAAGTATACTGTAATTTACAACATAGAACAAAAATCAGAGGATGCCCACTCACCTTGCTTTATTCTTGTTTGTTTGTTTCCTCAGAAGAAGAACATAATGCTGACAGCTGTTAAAGAATTCAGCCCAAGACATGAACAAAGGACATAGCAAGTCTTTCCTGCAACTTTCTGAGAACATTTGCCTTCTCAGGTAACTTGAGGGCTAAACAGTGGGTGAGGCGGGGGAGGAGGACTTTCCTAATAATACTTGGTGATATTATCATAGAAGATAGGTTAGGTAAAGGTTTTCCCCTGATGTTAAGTCCAGTCGTGACCGACTCTGGGGGTTGGTACTCATCTCCATTTCTAAGCTGAAGAGCCAGCGTTTTCCGTAGACACCTCCAAGGTCATGTGGTCGGCATGACTCCATGGAGCGTTGTGACCTTCCTGCTAGAGCGGTACCTATTGATCTACTCACATCTGCATGTTTTCGAACTGCTAGGTTGGCAGAAACCATAGAAGATAACCCCACACATTTCCCAATACAGTCCACGAGTTACAAACATTCGACTTACAAACAGATGTAAGTCTCAGCTTTGTTCTCATAGTTAAGAACATAGTTAAGGATGTCTTGGCTCTGTTTTCTAGTTAAGAACAGAGCTGAGACAACAGGAAGTGAGAGAAATCTGCCCCTCGAAAGGGAAAGGGTTGTTATCTTCAGGAAAAGGGGTTTCCATTGAAGCTTTCCCACCAATCCTTGTTTCCATAACAAGCTAAATTTTTCAAAATCCAATTTTCATAGGGACAGAAAGTGGGGTGAAGTCCTCTGAACAGGGGCACAGACAACAAAACAAACTCCATGGGGTGTTAACCCTTTCTTATACTATCCTAAGAAATAGATATAGATATAGATATAGATGGCTGAGGTTATATTTTAAAAATGTACCTGTTCTGACTTACACACAATTTCAACTTAAGAACAATTCTACAGAACCCATCTTGTTTGTAACTTGTGTACTGCCTGTACTATACTAGAAATTAGAGGTTACTTGATATTTTTGTGTTCTAAACACCCAATAAATATCAACTGTATTGCATTGGTTGCATTGTCTGGGATCTTTCCTACCCTCTCCTTGATCCTGATACTACATCTGTTCCGAGAAAACAATATTTCCTTAGGAACAAATCATATTTGTTTGCTGAGGAAGTGTTGCAGCTTAGAAAGTTGTTTTGCACTAGAATTGCTTGACTGCAGTGGGCTCCTATTGCCCATGTTAGCACATAATTTCTTCTCCAGGTCCTTCACACCTGCTCAAGCCCTTGCTGTTTGGAGAACATTTTAAAGGACTTTTAAATTTTCATTTAGAGTTTGGGGCTCTTTTATATGTATCCTCAGAGGGGTTTCTTGAAGATGGGGCAAAATATACTGCCAAGTCCTCTGCCCAACTTGTTTCTCTGCAAAAACTGAGCATTTATCAGCAACCTGTCCTGAATTAGTTCTGCCCTGTGAGCCCCTATTCCTTATGGCTGTGGTCTCCCCCACTTAATCCAGTTCTGGGTCCCATAATGTACAGGCTGAAACATGTCAAGAGAATTATGACCTAAAGGTCTGGAAGCCAAGCCTTAGAAGGAGAATTTTAGGAAGCTGGATATGTTTTGCTCAGAAAAAAGAAAGTTAAGAGGTGATATGATATCTATGTTTAAATATTTGAAAGCATGTCGTATTGAGGAGGAAGCAAGCTTGTTTTCTGATGCTCCATGGAGCAATGAAAAGAGATTCCACCTAAACATTTGAAAAGACTTCCTGACATTTAGAGCTGTTCAGCAATAGAATACACTGTTTCCTCGGCATGTGTTGGAGTTTCCCTCTCTGGATGGCCATCTGTTGGGGGTGCTTTGATTGTGGGTTCCTGCATGGCATAATAGGTTGTACTGAATGGCCCTGGTGGACTCTTCCAACACTATAATTCTATGAAAAACATGGGCTGAAGAGGAGAGTGAGAGTAAGTCATACTGAGGCCGAATGAATATTTGGTGCAACTCACAGTGTCATTATTACTTGCATGTATGGGAACACAGCAGCCAAACTCTGGAGTTGGCATGGCGCTGCCAATGCTTGTTTATAGACCCAGTTAGTCCTGCAGTCATTCCCCCACCCATCCTCACAGGCATTGCATCCTTTCCTTGGGACACGGGTGGGGCGGATATTTGGCTGCTTCTCAAGAAAGTAGGTGATTAATAATTCTGGGTGGGGACCAGGCAGTGTGTTTGCATCGTGTTTGAAGTTTGGGGGAAGTAATGTTCCTTCCTAGTCCTCTATCCTTCCCACCCCCAACCTGGCATAGCGTGTTTCTCCCTCCCTGCCCCAGGGCCAACCCTTTAACTCCAACTCAGAGAGGCGTGCATTCAAGTAGGAGGCATGGCCCCGGTCTGGTAGTAAAAGTGAAAGTTGAAAGGCAATACATTTTAATGAAACAACTGTTATTTGAATACCTGCTTTGTGTCACTGACAATAATGCTAAAGTTGTTAAGCACAGACACACCTTCATTATTAGACAAATGTTTGATTAAATGTAGGGATCTCATTACTGCAATGCTGTACGTGCCATAAAACCTGACTGAAAAGATCAAAGTCACAAGTTGAAAAAGCTGGAATATTCAAAGTGTGTGTGTTGGGGGGGGGGGCATATTTGGCAATGGCATCTAGAGCCTTCATGCTGATAATCTCTTCCCAGATCTTGCCCTAGCCTGGCCTATTTGGCCAAATGCACTAGAGCTTGAAAAATCTACTGTGAATCCCACTGGCCATTCTGCTGGAAGGTGCTGTCCTAAAAGAATAACAGCAACAACAACAGCAACAACAACAACTTTATTTGTATAACCCACCTCCATCTCCCCGAAGGGACTTGGGGTAGCTTACATGGGGACAAGGCCTGAAAACAAATATACAAGATATATAAAATTAAAACACTTAACAAATAAATAATTAAAAACCGTTAAACCACATAATAAAAACATCATAAAATACATCAATGTGCATCAAGAACCAAGGGGTGGGACTATTAAAATTGCACAGGAAGGGCAGGGCTTGTGCAGTACTCAGGACAATAGGACCAATAGTGGGAATAAAGTGCTGGACACCAGGATAGTAAACAATTAGGACCAGGCAGGAATAATTTAAGAGCTGATGTATTGTTCAAAGGCACATTGAAAATCCATGTCTTTATGTAATGTGGACAGTGTGGGGGCTGATCTCCCTGGGTAGAGAGTTCCAGAGCTGGGGGGGCACCACCGAGAAGGCCCTCTCCCTCATCCTCACCAACCGTGCTTGTGACGGAGGCGGGAGCGAGAGAAGGGCCTCCCCAGTAGATCAAAGAGCCTGCACCGTTTCTTAGGGAGAGATACTGTCACGAAGATAAGCAGGACCCAAACTGTTAAGGCCTTTGTAGGTCATAACCTGCACTTTGAATTGGGACCTGAAGATTGTTGATAGCCAGTGGAGCTGCTTCAGGAGAGGCGTAGTGCACTCCCTGTAACCAGCTCCTGTTAGCAACCTGGCTGCCGACCTTTGCACCAATTGCAGTTTCCAGGCCGTCTTCAAAGGGAGCCCTACCTAGAGCGCATTACAGTAGTCCAATCTAGATGTAACCAAGTCAGGCTTCTCGAGGTATGGTCGCAGCTGGAACGCTAGTTTTAACAATGCGAAGGCCCTCCCAGCCACCATCAACACCTGAGCTTCAAGCATCAATGCTGAGTCCAGGACGACCTCCCAGACTGTGGACCTGTGTCCTCGGGGGGGAGGGTGTAACCCCATCAAGCACTGACAACCATTCTGATCGGCGCTGCAAAATAAGTTACCCAACTGCTGCACAAGGCAGGGTGGTAAATTAGGCTTCCACCCCATGACACAGTCAAGGTGAGGTTCAATAAGACCCACAGTTAAGGAGGCAGCCTGGTGCAGTGGTTTGGGCATTAGATTCCAACTCTGGAAAGCTGGATGTAAATTCTCACTCCGCCAGAAAATCTATAGGCCGGACCTTGGGCAAATCACAGTCTTTCAGCCTCAGAGGAAGGCAGTGCAAACCTCTTCTGAGCAAATCTTGTCAAGAAAACCCTGTGATAGGTTTTGCCCTAGGGTTGGAAATGACTTGAAGGCACACAACAGCAAGACCCACGGCCAGCAAAGTAACTTTGGCACAAGGAGACAGCAGTCAAATACCACAACAGCAAAGTAATTACCAAAAAACCATCTGGGGAATTTCAGTGATAAGGCCAAGCTTGGAAATGCAACTTGACAACCATATAATTCAAAGGTGGGGCCAAGTTTGATAATGCAGGCTGACAGCCATACAATCTGAACATAGGTTTGATCATCTCTATTTTCAGCAGAGAGTCAAATGCGAGGTGACCTTCATATGTCACTTTATACAGCAGGAAGGCTAGATTGGCTAGACCTGATCTAATCTCAGGGTGTTACCAGACAGAATAGAAATCCAGGAGGAACTGGGCTATTATTTATATTACAGTAGTGTCTCGCTTATCCAACCTTCGCTTATCCAGTGTTCTGGATTATCCATCGCCGTCTGCCTCCTGCCCAGATCCACAGCTGTTTTCAACCAGGGCCCCCCAAGATGTTTTAGGCCTTCACCTCCCAGAAATTCTAATAGCTTGTAAACTGGCTGGGATTTCTGGGAGTTGTAAGCCAAAAACAAGCCTGGGGACCCCAGGTTGAGAACCACTGCTCTAGGCAGTAGGGACTGACCTTTTATGAATTTAACTTCTGACAATGTGTTACTGTAAGTTCATTTTATGCAACTCTATATTTATTTGTAATCAATTTTTTTAGTAGTCAATGTTTTTGTAGTCAATGTTTTTAATACATTGCGATGTTTTGGTGCTAAATTTGTAAATACAGTAATTACTATGTAATGTTACCATGTATTGAACTGCTTTTTCTGTTGATTTGTTGTAAAACATTATGTTTTGATGCTTAATTTGTAAAATCATAATGTAATTTGACGTTTAATAGGCTTTTCCTTAATCCCTCCTTATTATCCAACTCTTATCTAGTATTCAGTCGGCCCGTTTATGTTGGATAAGTGCAGGGCCGTAGCCAGAAAAACATTTCCGGGGGGGGGGGGGGGGTTGAAATTTTTCGGGGGGGGTTTAACCCCTAGCACACACCCCTCCCTGCTACAAACCTGTCAATATCTGCTTGAGATAGTGCCTGGAGGGACTCTTAATGTTTTGTGTCTCATAGACTTAGCATGGGGATTTGGTTAACCAGTTAAAATTCATGAGTAAACCAGGTATTTTTTTATAACCTGAAAAATTTCGGGGGGGGGGGGGGGGTTGAACCCCTAAAACCGCCCCCTCGCTACAGGCCTGGATAAGTGAGACACTACATCATCATCATCATCATCATCATCATTATTATTATTATTATTATTATTATTTTATTTTATTTTATGACACAGCAAACAAGATAGATATGCTGGATTTCATATCACAAAATCACAAGTCGAATACTTCCCAAGCATTTAGGACTGTGTGATGTATTTTCGGATGATGCGTGCAGATTCCAGTAGGGTGGCCTTTTGCAGTTGGCAGATAGTAATTTTGTTAATGTCTATTGTTTCCAAATGCCGGCTGAGATCTTTTGGCACGGCACCCAATGTGCCCATCACCACTGGGACCACCTGCACTGGTTTCTGCCAGAGTCTTTGAAGTTCAATCTTGAGGTCCTGATAGCGGCTGAGTTTTTCCTGTTGTTTTTCGTCAATGCGACTGTCACCTGGGATGGCAACATCAATGATCCAAACCTTTTTCTTTTCCACAACTGTGATGTCTGGTGTGTTGTGTTCCAGAACTTTGTCAGTCTGGATTCGGAAGTCCCACAGTATCTTTGCGTGCTCATTTTCC
Organism: Anolis carolinensis; assembly: GCF_035594765.1. Taxonomy (NCBI): domain Eukaryota; kingdom Metazoa; phylum Chordata; class Lepidosauria; order Squamata; family Anolidae; genus Anolis; species Anolis carolinensis. Next base: position 188,119,135 of record NC_085842.1, read on the forward strand.
AATACTTTTGCAAGTTTGTGATCCTACCAGTTCTTTACTGCTGGGAGGTGGTACTTGAGGCATAAGTTCCAATGAATAATTTGGGCCACATAGTTGTGCCTCTGTTTGTAGTCTGTCTGCGATTTTCTTACAGCAGCTGAGGATATGATCAATGGTTTCGTCGGTTTCCTTGCACAGTCTGCATTTTGGATCATCAGCTGATTTTTCGATCTTGGCCTTAATTGCATTTGTTCTGATGGCTTGCTCCTGGGCTGCAAGGATCAGGCCTTCTGTCTCCTTCTTCAGGGTCCCATTCGTGAGCCAGAGCCAGGTCTTCTCCTTATCAGCTTTTCCTTCAATTTTGTCAAGGAACGTTCCATGCAATGTTTTGTTGTGCCAGCTGTCAGCTCTAGTTTGTAGTGCGGTTTTCTTCTACTGATTCTTTGTCTGCTGTGTTTTGAGGAGTTTCTGATCTTTGACTTCAATCAAAGCAGGTTCTTCACTCTGCTTTACATATTCTGCCAGGGCATGTTCTTCTTTGACTGCTTGTTTTACTTGTAAGAGTCCTCTGCCCCCTGATCTTTCAGGTAGATATAGCCAGTCAACATCACTGCGGGGGGTGCTTGCTTTTGAGAATTTTTCTCACCCTTTGTGTGTATTCTTTGCTGACCACCATTTTCACATGTTCATGCTTGATGTTGTCCAGCTGTAATATGCCCAGATATTTATAGGCCTCTGGTTGGTGACACTTTATTGTTTGGCCATTAGGCATATTTATGCCCTCACTTTCAATGATTTTTCCCTTCTTCAATGCCACTGTCGAACATTTGTCCAAACCAAACTCCATGCTGACATCAGTGCTAAAAATTCGAACAGTGTTAGTCAGAGACTGGATTTCAGTTTCCGTTTTCCCATACAGCTTCAGGTCATCCATGTACATCAGATGCGAAATTTTGTGAGATTTCTTAGATGTTCGATAGCAGAGATTTGTTTTTTGTAAGATTGTTGACAGAGGGACCATTGTAATAATGAAAAGCAGAGGGGACAATGAGTCTCCCTGGAAAATTCCTCTTCTGATGTTGACAAGTCCATAGCTCTCATTTCCAACAAACAGTTCAGTTTTCCAGTGCTCCATGATGTTTTCAATAAAGGTGGCAACGTTTTTACTAATCCCGATGATGTCCAGGCACTTGATGATCCAGCTGTGTGGGAGTGAGTCAAAGGTCTTTTTGTAGTCAATCCGTGTCATGTGAGGATTAGCTTTTCGGCTTTTACACTTCTCCAGAATCATTTTGTCAATTAATAACTGGTCTTTTGTGCCCCTGCTTTTCCGTTTGTTGCCTTTCTGTTCATCTGGCAAGATGTTTTTTTCTTCAAGATAATCTTGAATTATTATTATTATTATTATTATTATTATTATTATTATTATTATTATTATTTTATTGTATGACACAGCAAACAAGATAGACATGCTGGATTTCATATCACAAAATCACAAATCGAACACTTCCCAAGTGTCAAGGACTGTGTGATGTATTTTCGGATGATGCGTGCAGATCCCAGTAGGGTGGCTTTTTGCAGTTGGCAGATCGTAATTTTGTCAATGTCTATTGTTTCCAAATGCCGGCTGAGATCTTTTGGCACGGCACCCAGTGTGCCCATCAGTGTACCACCTGCACTGGTTTCTGCCACTGTGCCACCTGCACTGGTTTCTGCCAGAGTCTTTGAAGTTCAATCTTGAGGTCCTGATAGCGGCTGAGTTTTTCCTGTTGTTTTTCATCAATGCAACTGCCACCTGGGATGGCAACATCAATGATCCAAACCTTTTTCTTTTCCACAACTGTGATGTCTGGTGTGTTGTGTTCCAGAACTTTGTCAGTCTGGATTCGGAAGTCCCACAGTATCTTTGCGTGTTCATTTTCCACAACCTTTGCAGGTTTGTGATTCCACCAGTTCTTTACTGCAGGGAGGTGGTACTTGAGGCATAAGTTCCAATGAATAATTTGGGCCACATAGTTGTGCCTCTGTTTGTAGTCTGTCTGTGTGATTTTCTTACAGCAGGTGAGGATATGATCAATGGTTTTATTGGTTTCCTTGCACAGTCTGCATTTTGGGTCATCAGCTGATTTTTCGATCTTGGCCTTAATTGCATTTGTTCTGATGGCTTGCTCCTGGGCTGCAAGGATCAGGCCTTCTGTCTCCTTCTTCAGTGTCCCATTCGTGAGCCATAGCCAGGTCTTCTCCTTATCAGCTTTTCCTTCAATTTTGTCAAGGAACTTTCCATGCAATGTTTTGTTGTGCCAGCTGTCAGCTCTAGTTTGTAGTGCGGCTTTCTTGTACTGGTTTTTTGTCTGCTGTGCTTTGAGGAGTTTCTGATTTTTGACTTCAAACAAAGCAGGTTCTTCACTTTGCTTTACATATTCTGCCAGGGCATGTTCTTCTTCTTTGACTGCTTGTTTTACTTGTAAGAGTCCTCTGCCCCCTGATCTTCTAGGCAGATATAGCCGGTCAACATTACTGCGGGGGTGCAGTGAATGATGAATGGTCATGAGCTTTCTTGTTTTTCTGTCCAAATTGTCCAGTCCCACCTGTGTCCAGTTTATGATGTCAGCAGTATATCTTATGACAGGTATGGCCCAGATGTTTATGGCCTTGATGGTGTTGCCTCCATTGAGCTTGCTTTTGAGAATTTTTCTGACCCTTTGTGTGTATTCTTTGCTGACCACCATTTTCACATGTTCATGCTTGATGTTGTGCAGCTGTAATATGCCCAGATATTTATAGGCCTCTGGCTGGTGACACTTTATTGTTTGGACATTGGGCATATTTATGCCCTCACTTTCAATGATTTTCCCCTTCTTCAATGCCACTGTCGAACTTTTGTCCAAACCAAATTCCATGCTGATATCAGTGCTAAAAATTCGGACAGTGTTGGTCAGAGACTGGATTTAAGTTTCCGTTTTCCCATATAGCTTCAGGTCATCCATGTACATCAGATGTGAAATTTTGTGAGAATTCTTAGATGTTTGATAGCCGAGATTTGTTTTTTTTTTAAGATTGTTGACAGAGGAATCATGGCAATAATGAAAAGCAGAGGGGACAATGAGTCTCCCTGGAAAATTCCTCTTCTGATGTTGACAAGTCCATAGCTTTCATTTCTAACAAACAGCAGTTTTCCAGTGTTCCATCATGTTTTCAAAGAAGGTGCCAACTTGATGATCCAGCTGTGTGGGAGTGAGTCAAAGGCCTTTTTGTAGTCAATCCACGTCATGTGAAGATTAGCTTTTTGGCTCTTACAGTTCTCCAGAATCATTTTGTCAATCAATAACTGGTCTTTTGTGCCCCTGCTTTTTTGTTTGTTGCCTTTCTGTTCATCTGGCAAAATGTTTTTTTCTTCAAGATAGTTTTGAATTCGGTCAGCTATGATGCCAGTCAGTAGTTTAAACATAGTGGGCAGACACGTTATTGGCCTGTAGTTTCCTGGTGCTGCTCCTTTTGCTGGATCCTTTTGTATCAGATATGTTCTTCCAGTTGTTAGCCATTCACTGATACTTCCTTTCTGCAGCATCTCATTGACTTGTTGGGCCATTTTTCCATGTAAACTAATCAGATGTTTGAGCCAAAATCCATGAAGTTGATCACTACCAGGCGATGTCCAGTTCTTGACTTTTTGCACTTGTTTGCTGATCATTTCTGTTGTTATTTCCATCTGTTCCATTTTGTTCTGTGAGAATTTTCCTTCAAACTCCTTTATCCACCCAGCGTTTTTGTTTTAGTTCTTATTATTTTCCCAAAGCTCTTTCCAGAACTTTGTTGTTGCAGTTTTCTCTGGCTTTATGGTTACTGTGTCTGTTGTTTGGTTCAGACTCTGGTAGTCTTTGGTCTGATTGAAACAGTTGATTTTGTCTATACTGGATGATTCTGGCTTCATACCTTTCAATTTTTCTGGCTGTTGCTGTAATTTGTTATTTCACGATTTCCAAAGCTTCTTCAATTTTTCTGGTGTTCAGCCAGTACTTTCGGATCAGGTATTGCTTGATTTTGTCATTCTTCAGTTTCTTCTCTTTCATATTTTTTCAGGTTACTTGCATCTGATCTAAGCTTTTTGATTTTCAACTCTAGCCTGACCTTCCACTTTGGTTTTCCAGTCGATTTTCTTTGGGGCTGCCTTGGTTGTAGAAGCCCAAGCTCTTCTGTTACTATCACTGCTGCACTGTAGGCATACTGGTTTGTTTGTTCAATTGATGTTATTTGGACAGTGGAGAGTATTGTATTCACATCTTTCATGAGAGGTGCCAGGTGTCTCTTGGGCACTGTTTTTAGAGTTGGGAGCTGCTTTCTTTTGCATTTGCTGCAGCATGAGCTATGATCTTATCCTTGAGCTCTTGTTGTCTTGTTGTCAAGGTTCCTGGTGATTCAACAGGTGTCTCAAGTGCTGGTTCTTCAAATTCTTGCAAAAGCTCCACATTTTCTTCTGGTTCAATCTGTTCCACCATTCCAAGTGTTGCTGGAGTCTCTGCTGCTCTCTGTGCTGTGGTCTGATGGTAATTTACTTTACAAATTTTCTGGATTTCTTCGAGTTCAACTTCACTGAACACTTTGTTTCTGATTATGAATCCTCGTTGGTCAGCCAGTCGGGGTTCTGTTACCTGTGAGTCAGGGTACTCTTGTTTCCACAGTTGATGCATCCTTTTTTGGTAGCCACGCCTTTGAGGTTCAGATTTGTAGTAGCATTTCATAATTGTGTGGTTTTCTGGCATTGTATATTTCTGCCGTTTCTGTGACTGTTCATTTGTATTTTATTCCGTAGCTCACTTGTCGATAGATGTCCAGAATCAGCAGCATCCACCGTGGTCCTTTTTATCCTGGGCGACGACCGAGCCAGTATAGACTTCATTTTGGTTTGATTCTCCATAATGCTAATGGGTTAGGTGCACTTAGTTCCACTCCTCAGCTGAGGCCTCTCTGGCTTGGTTGGACCTGCCAGTAGTTACACTATCGCCAGCACAGCCCTCAGTCATCATTGGAGTGGTTAAGCCCCATCACCACGTCAAGGTGGCACCTGTGGGGGGGATTATTATTATTATTATTATTATTATTATTATTATTATTATTATATTTATACCCTGCTTTCCCTCTCCTGCAGGAAACTCAAAGCAGCTTCACATAAAAGCATCAGCATACAAATATGCAAACATTAAAACAGGATTAAATTTAAACAATATTTAAAAATTTCCAGTTAAAAACCATTGACTCCCAGATTTCTGTTCTCACCCCCAACCCCAGGCTTTCCGGGATGACATCCAGTCTCTTCAGTCCATTCCCCCTCCCCCCCACAAAAAAATCCAAACTAACCCAAGGTGCCGAAGAATCGGGATGGCTGTGGGATTGACTGGAAGTAAACCTCCACAGGCCCATACCTAGAAAGAAGAAAGGAGCAGAATTCAAAACGATCTTGACAGACTAGAGAGATGGGCCGAAACTAACAAAATGAAGTTCAACAGGGACAAATGCATGATACTTCACTTCGGCAGAAAAAATGGAATGCAAAGATACAGAATGGGAGAAGCCTGGCTAGACAGCAGTACACGTGAAAAAGATCTTGGAGTCCTTGTGGACAACAAGTTAAACATGAGCCAGCAATGTGATGCGGCTGCTAAGAAAGCCAACGGGATTTTGGCCTGCATCAATAGGGGAATAGCGTCTAGATCCAGGGAAGTCATGCTCCCCCTCTACTCTGCCTTGGTCAGACCACACCTGGAATACTGTGTCCAATTTTGGGCACCACAGTTGAAGGGAGATGTTGACAAGCTGGAGAGCGTCCAGAGGAGGGCAACTAAAATGACCAAAGGTCTGGAGAACAAGCCCTATGAGGAGAGGCTTAAAGAACTGGGCATGTTTAGCCTGCAGAAGAGAAGGCTGAGAGGAGACATGATAGCCATGTACAAATATGTGAGGGGAAGCCATAGGGAGGAGGGAACAAGCTTGTTTTCTGCTGCCCTGCAGACTAGGACATGGAACAATGGCTTCAAACTACAGGAAAGGAGACTCCACCTGAACATCAGGAAGAACTTCCTCACTGTGAGGGCTGTTCGGCAGTGGAACTCTCTCCCCCAGACTGTGGTGGAGGCTCCTTCTTTGGAGGCTTTTAAACAGAGGCTGGATGGCCATCTGTCGGGGGTGCTTTGAATGCGATTTCCTGCTTCTTGGCAGGGGGTTGGACTAGATGGCCCATGAGGTCTCTTCCAACTCTACTATTCTATGATTCTATGATTCTATCCTTCCATTTTCCCCAGCATCGTGATCTTTTCCAAGCTTTCCTTTCTCCTCATGATGTGGCCAAAATACTTCAGCTTTGCCTCTAATATCCTTCCCTCCAGTGAGCAGCCGGGCATTATTTCCTGGAAGATGGACTGGTTGGATCTTCTTGCGGTCCAAGGCACTCAGGATTTTCCTCCAGCACCAGAGTTCAAAAGCGTCTATCTTCCTTCGCTCAGCCTTCCTTATGGTTCAGCTCTCGCATCCATAGGTTACTATGGGGAATACCATTGCTTTGACTATGTGGACCTTCGTTGCCAGTGTGATGTCTCTGCTCTTCACTATTTTGTCAAGGTTGGCCATTGCTCTCCTCCCAAGAAGTAAACGTCTTCTGATTTCCTGGCTGTAGTCTGAATCTGCAGTGATCTTCACACCTAGAAATATAAAGTCTGTCCCTGCCTCCACGTTTTCTCCCTCTATTTGCCAGTTATCAATAGGTGTAGTTGCCATGATCTTGGTTTTCTTGACGTTTAACTGCAACCCAGCTTTTGCACTTTCTTCTTTCACCTTGGTGATAAGGCTTCTCAGCTCCTCCTCGCTTTCGGCCATCAGAGTGGTATCGTCTGCATACCTAAGGTTGTTAATGTTTCTTCCAGCAATTTTAACTCCGGACTTGGATTCCTCAAGCCCCGCACGTTGCATGATGTGTTCTGCATACAAGTTGAATAGGGAGGGTGAAAGTATGCAGCCCTGCCGCACTCCTTTCCCAATCTTGAACCAGTCTGTTGTTCGGTGATCTGTTCTTACTGTGGCTACTTGGTCTTTATACAGATTTCTCAGAAGACAGACAAGGTGACTTGGTATTCCCATACCACCAAGAACATGCCATAGTTTATTATGATCCACACAGTCGAAGGCTTTAGAATAGTCAATAAAGCAGAAGTAGATGTCTTTCTGAAACTCCCTGGCTTCCTCCATTATCCAGCGGATATTGGCAATTTGGTCTCTGGTTCCTCTGCCTTTTCTGAACCCAGCTTGGACATCTGGCAACTCTCGCTCCATGTATTGCTGGCAGGGCCGGCCGGAGATACTTTTTAATGTGAAGCGGGGGTGCTGAAAAGCGCCCCCGCCACCGGCCCTGCCTCCCGCGCCCTGGCCCCGCCCAGCGTGCCCTGGCCCCGCCTCCCACGCTGCGTGGGAGGCGGGGCCAGGGCACGCTGGGCGGGGGGGCAGCGCCAGAGTTGGCCCCGCCCCCCACCCAGCGTGCCCTGGCCCCGCCTCCCACGCAGCGTGGGAGGCGGGGCCAGGGCACGCTGGGCGGGGGGGCGGCGCCAGAGTTGGCCCCGCCTCCCACGCTACTCCCGCTCGCCCGTCTGGCCTTTTCTAGCAGGCCAGACTGCAGCGGAGGTCCCTCCAGGCCGCGATTGCGGCCTGAAGGGACCTCCGCTGCAGTCTGGCCAGCTAGAAAAGGCCAGACGGGCGAGCGGGAGTAGCGTGGGAGGCGGGGCCAACTCTGGCCCCCCCGCCCAGCGTGCCTTGGCCCTGCCTCCCACGCAGCGTGGGAGGCGGGGCCAGGGCACGCTGGGCGGGGGGGCGGCGCCAGAGCTGGCTCCGCCTCCCACGCTACTCCCGCTCGCCCGTCTGGCCTTTTCTAGCTGGCCAGACTGCAGCGGAGGTCCCTGCAGGCCGCGATTGCGGCCTGCAGGGACCTCCGCTGCAGTCTGGCCTGCTAGAAAAGGCCAGACGGGCGAGCGGGAGTAGCGTGGGAGGCGGGGCCAGCTCTGCCCCCCCCACCCAGCGTGCCCTGGCCCCGCCTCCCACGCTGCGTGGGAGGCAGGGCCAAGGCACGCTGGGCGGGGGGGGCGGCGTCAGAGCTGGCTCCGCCTCCCACGCTACTCCTGCTCGCCCGTCTGGCCTTTTCTAGCTGCCCAGACTGCAGCGGAGGTCCCTGCAGGCCGCGATTGCGGCCTCCAGGGACCTCCGCTGCAGTCTGGCCAGCTAGAAAAGGCCAGACGGGCCAGGGCGCACTGGGCGGGAGGCGGGGCACCGTCAGGGCGGTGCCCCGCCTCCCGCCCAGCCTGACGGCGCCCCCCCGGGCCTGCGCCCGAGGCGGCGGCGTCAGGTGCCTCTATAGTGGGGCCGGCCCTGATTGCTGGACTCTGCCTTGCAGGATCTTGAGCATTACCTTACTGGCATGGGAAATAAGTGCCACTGTATGGAAGTTTGAGCATTCTTTACTGTTTCCCTTTTTGGGTATGGGGATATAAATTTATTTTTTCAATCTGATGGCCAATCTTGTGTTTTCCATATTTGCTGGCATATGGCATGCATCACCTTGACAGCATCACCTTCCCAGATTTTAAACAGCTCAGCTGGGATCCCGTCGTCTTCTGCTGCCTTCTTGTTGGCAATGCTTCTTAAGGCCCATTCAACCTCACTCCTCAGGATGTCTGGTTCTAATTCACTCACCACACCATCAAAGCTATCCTCTATATTATTATCCTTCCTATACAGATCTTCTGTATATTCTCGCCACCTATTCTTGATCTCTTCAGCTTCTGTTAGGTCCCTGCCATCTTCGTTTTGGATCATGCCCATTTTTGCCTGAAATTTGCCTCCGATGTTTCTGATTTTCTGGAAGAAATCTCTTGTCCTTCCTATCTTATTATCTTCTTCCACTTCCATGCATTGCTTGTTCAGAAATAATTCCTTGTCTCTCCTGGCTAACCTCTGGAATTGTGCATTTAATTGGGCGTATCTCCCCCGATCGCTGTTTCCTTTCGCCTTCCTTCTTTGGGCTATTTATTTATTTATTTATTTATTTACATCACTTTTACCCCGCCTTTCTCTCCGAGGAGACTCAAAGCGGCTTACAGTAAATGGCAAAAATTCAATGCCTAAAAACAATGTAAAAACAACAATTCATATAAAACAATCTACAAAACAACACTTCATATAAAACAGATACCATTACAAAATAAAAACACATTATATAAAATTTTAAGAATGTCCAAGATTAAAATCCATTCATCCAGAATCCTCAAGTCTTCGTACAGGTCATGTAAAGTCCATGTTCTCATTCATTAAAAGCTTGCGTGCACAACCATGTCTTTAAGGCTTTCCTGAAGCCCAGGAGAGTTGGCTAATTCCAATGTCTCAACAAACCATCTTGCCTTGGTTTTATTTTTCTTTGGGACGTACTTTGTTGCTGCCTCCTGAACAATGTTGTGGACTTCTGTCCATAGTTCTTCTGGGACTCTATTTATTAAATCTAGTCCCTGAAATCTATTCTTCACCTCCACTGCATATTCACTGGGAATATTTGTGAGATCATATCTAATGAGTGTGCCCCTCATCCTTCCCCAAATGCCTGCTGGCAGAATAAGGTCTTCACCTGCTTGCGGAAGGCTAGCAAGGATGGGGCTATGCTGGTCTCTTTCCAGAAGGAGTTACGAAGTCTGGGAGCAGCCACTGAAAAGGCCCTCTCCTTTGTTTTCACCAAACGTGCTTGAGCAGGTGGTGGGACAGAGAGAAGGCCCTCCTTAGATGATCATAAATTTATAATAGGTTCATAAAGAGAGTTATAGCACTATAATTTCACTTTAATTGCCATGGCTGCATGCCATGAAATCTCAGGATTTTTTAGTGTGGCAAATACTGGACAAGAATTCTTTCTTCCCCTCCCTATACTGTAAATCCCAGGATTCAGTTGGGCAAAGTCCTGGCCGTTAAAGTGAAATCATTGTAATATTACTGTGCACTATGGACCCCAAGCTCATTCGCTGACCAGCGAAGTCTGTGGTTACAAAGCAATGGATTCACATTGTAGTAAAAGAGATTCCACCTAATAGTAAGAACTTATATGTTATTGTTTGATATTATGATTTGGTTTTTATATGTATGTTTGGCATTGAATTTTGCCATTAATATGTTGTAAACCGCTTTGAGTCCCCCCAGGGATGAGCAAAGCACTATATGAATATAGTAAATAAAAATAAATAATGATGGTAAGAACCGTTTGGCAGTGGAATATGCTTCCTTGGACATCTTCTCTGGATGATATTAAGCATAGCCTAGATGGCTATCTCTCAAGGGCTTTCATTGTGATCCTGCATGGCAGAAGTGGGTTGGACTGAAGGACTGTTGGGGTCCCTTCCAACTCTATAATCCTATGATTCTATGAAGTAATAAAGCATGGCAAATTGAGACAAGGTGGCTACGTTTTTGGGTGGATGCAGAAGTTAAAATCCAAGAAATGCCATTAAAAATCGCTTTGACTATTCTCCCACCTCAAGCTGCAGAAGCACCTTGGTTACCATTAGCATTCTATTACAAGGATGTGCAAGGTTTTGAGAGCTTTTTTTACCTTAGATAGGAGCTCCTGGTGGTGCAGTGGGTTAAACAGCTGAGCTGCTGAACTTGCTGACCGACAGGTGAGCGGTTCGAATCTGGGGAGCGGGGTGAGCTCCCGCTGTTAGCCTCAGCTTTTGCCAACCTAGCAGTTTGAAAACATGCAAATGTGAGTAGACATGACTAGAACTTAATGTCAGGGGGAAACCTTTACCTTTATCTTACCTAAAGGTTTTCCCCTGTCATTAAGTCTAGTTGTGTCCGACTTGGTGGATTGGTGCTCATCTCAATTTCTAAGCCAGCGTTGTCTGTAGACACCTCCTAGGTCGTGTGACTGGCATCGTTACCTTCCCACAGAAGCAGTACCTATTGATCTACTCACATTTGCATGTTTTCGAACTGCTAGGTTGGCAGAAGCTGGGACTAACAGCGGGAGCTCACCCCACTCCCCGGATTCGAACCGTCAACCTCTCCGTCAGCAAGTTCAGCAGTACAGCAGTTTAACCCACTGCACCACTGGGGGCTCCTTTTTTTACCTTAGCAGGCTTTTAAAAGGTAGCCAGTGTGGTGTAGTGGTGCGAATGCAAAACCAGGCTCTGGGAGACTAGGTTTCGAATCCCTGCTCAGCCATGAAAATTCACTCTGTTACTCTGAGCAAGCTGCTCAATTTCAGGGAAGGCAGTAACAAATCTCCTTGGAACAAATCCTGCCAAGAAAACACCAGGAGAGGGACACTGAAAGTCCTCATAAAACAACAGTAACAAAGACTTGTCAATAATACTTGTGAAAAATTATTTTCAACAACTTTACCTTTTAGGTAGAAGTAACAGTTTGCACCACATTCTGAATGTATTGATGAGCAGTTGGATCCAGGATTAAATGCAATGAATGAAGGGTTGTTAATTGATTTACAAAGAAGAGATACAATACTTCTGTCATTCCCTTCACCCATCCCACGTTAAAGCATCTCTCAAGACAATTAACTGATGGTCAGGTTAAGCCTCTTAACTCCTCTGGGGTATTAACACAGCCAGAATAGCCAGCAGGCTCTGTGTCAGATGGGAAAACAAAACAACAGAAGAAAAGGAAAATTCACTGAAGAATACTCTTTCTGCCATCCCTGAAAAGTAGCTTAGAGACTATCTATTTAGAAGTATTGAGTTCAGTGTGGCTTACTCCAAGGTAAGTGTGTTAAGATTTGGCATGAACTGCCAAAAATTGAGAATCTTATTGTAAGTTGTAAAGAGATCTAAGGCTACCTCTCTCCATTTCTCTTACACTATAATATATAGCAAGCAAGGGTGTGTGTGTGTGTGTTTGTCTGTGTATATATGTTCCTTTAAGTTGCCTGTTGACTATGGCAGTTTCATTAATTTCCTAAGGTTCTCCTAGGTTTGCCATTAAAGGTAAAGGTTTTCTCCTGACATTAAGTTTAGTCGTGTCTGACTCGGTGGGTTGGTGCTCATCTCCCCTTCTAAGCCAAAGAGCCAGCATTGTCCATAGACACCTCCAAGGTCATGTAGCTGGCATGACTGCATGGAGCGCTGTTACCTTCCCGCAGAAGCGGGAATCATGTGATCTATTCACATTTGCATGTTTTTGAACTGCTAGGTTGGAAGAAGCTGGGGCTAATAGTGGAAGCTCACAGCACTCTCTGGATTTGAACTGCCAGCCTTTTGGTCAGCATGTTCAGCAGCTCAGCAGTTTAACAGGGCCAGGCTGGTGAGCAGCCAACTGCCAGCTGCAGCAAATCACTCTGACCAAGAGGTCATGAGTTCGAGGCCAGCTTGGAGCCTGCGTTTGTCTCTGTCTTTGTTCTATGTTAAGGCATTGAATGTTTGCCTTATATGTGTGCAATGTGATCCGCCCTGAGTCCCCTTCGGGGTGAGAAGGGCGGAATATAAATACTGTAAATAAATAAATAAATAACCCGCTGTGCCACGGGGGGCTCCCGTTTGCCATTACCTTCCTCTAAAGTACAGCCGACAGAACCTGGTGTCCCCATCTAACTACTAAGCAGGGCTGACCCTGCTTAGCTTCCAAGATAGATAGGATCTGATAGCTTCAGGATATTTAGATTCACTCCATGAATATGGTCTGAGTTTTGAGTGTCCTTTGGGAGAGAGGTAACAAGATAGAAATACTAGTGCTACTGTTACTTAAAAAATGGTTGTATGTACTCAAATCCCAGGTACAACCCTACTGTTGGTTTGTTGAAATGCAATTAAATAATATTCTTGCAAAATAAATGGAAAGCTGGTGGTATACCTAGTTGACCAATCGCCCTTCATGCCTGCTGCTGGTGCAATGGGATTAAATTTGCATTATACAATGATTTGCCAGTCATTGTTGAGATCTGAGACCTCGCCATTTTATCAGCAAATATTTGGGGTCTCAACTTTTACCTTGATTAATACAACTAAAGGGATAGATTGTAATCATTTGTGAATAGGGCCAACCATTTCCATAGAATCATGGAGTTGTGATGCTTGGTGAGCTATGTCACTTTATTTGTATGTTTGTGTGTTTGTGATTTGTTCTTTTCCTTTCTTTTGTTTTTTCTCCCTATCTCTTTGTCCTAAATTATTAAAAGTAAATAAATAAACAATAATATGATCCCCTCTTTGCCGTTTACGATTTGGGGCTCGCCCATCTATGAGGTTTATAATATGTATTTGTATTGCTCACCCGCTCAATCACTCAGTCACAATGGCAGAGAGATTAGCAAAATGAATATTGGCAAAATGGGGGGTGTTGGCAGTTTGCATGGAAATTTTACATTGAGTATCACCTGATATTACTGTGTTTGGAGCTAACAAGCTGACATTTCATCTGGTTAGGAGCTGCTTTTCCCCAAGAGAAAATCGACAGCTTGCCAGCTACCACCTCCCTGCCAAAGGCAATAGAGCTGTCCCATGGAGTTACTCATTACTTACTTAGGCGATCCCTCGTAGTTCGAGGATGATGGTCCTCCGTCTTCGCTATCTTGGGGATGGATCCGTAGATGGCTGAAGAGACCTATTCTTGATCTGCATGTTCTCCCGCAGTGAGGTTTCCAGGTGGAAGGCGGTTTCAGTCAGGGTTGGCTTGATGGGCCTTCCTCTTGGCATGTTTCTCCCTTAAGCCCTCCATTCGTGTCTCTTCGAACTCCGCAGCACTGTTGGTCACAGCTGACCTCCAATTAGAAGGTCAAGGGCCAGGGCTTCCCAGTTCTCAGTGTCTATGCCACAGTTTTTAAGGTTGGCTTTAAGCCCATCTTGAAATCTCTTTTCCTGTCCACCAACATTCCGTTTCCCGTTCTTGAGTTCGGAGTAGAGTAGCTGCTTTGGGAGATGGTGATCGGGCATTCGGACAACGTGGCCAGTCCAGCGAAGTTGATGGCATAGGAGCATCGCTTCAATGCTGGTGGTCTTTGCTTCCTCAAGCATGCTGACATTTGTCCCAAGAGATTTGCAGGAATTTTTTTCTGAGGTAACGCTGATGGAAACGCCCCAGGAGTTGGGTGTGATGTCTGTAGACCGTCCACGTTTCGCAGGGGTAGAGCAGGGTTGGGAGGACAATGGCTTTATAAACAAGCACCTTGGTATCTCTACGGATGTCCTGGTCATCAAACACTCTCTGCTTCATATGGAAAAATGCTGCACTCGCAGAGCTCAGGCGGTGTTGTATTTCAGTGTCGATGTTGACTTTTGTGGAGAGGTGGCTGCCAAGGTAGCGGAAATGGTCAACATTTTCTAATGTTACACCATTAAGCTATATTCCTGGCATTGCAGAGGGATTAGCTGGTGCCTGTTGGCAGAGCCGGCCCTAGGTATTTTTCAAGTGTAGGCGAAAAGAATTTTGCCCCCCCCCCCAAAAAAACCAATCACTGAAAAATAAAAGCGTTGGATAAGCGAAAATGTTGGATAATAAGGAAGGATTAAGGAAAAGCCTATTAAACATCAAATTACATTATGATTTTACAAATTAAGCACCAAAACATCATGTTTTACAACAAATCAATAGAAAAAGCAGTTCAATACATGGTAATGTTATGTAGGAATTACTATACAGTAGAGTCTCACTTATCCAACATTCACTTATCCAACGTTCTGGATTATCCAACACATTTCTGTAGTCAATGTTTTCAATACATTGTGATATTTTGGTGCTAAATTCATAAATACAGTAATTACTACATAGCAATACTACGTATTGAACTACTTTTTCTGTCAAATTTGTTGTATAACATGATGTTTTGATGCTTAATTTGTAAAATCATAACCTAATTTGATGTTTAATAGGCTTTTCCTTAATCACTCCTTATGATCCAACATATTCACTTATCCAACGTTCTGCCAGCCCGTTTATGTTGGATAAGTGAGACTCTACTGTATTTGCAAAATTAGCACTAAATATTGAACAGGGATATAGAGCAGTGTGGACTTAGATAACCCAGATAGCCCTCAGTATTAAAAAAAAAACTCTAAAATCAGGACAATAAATAAAGAACAACACTGAAAACAGAAGAAATCCAGACAGTAAACAATCAGGGACAGCTAACACCTCCTAAAAAATATTCTCCCAGGCAAGAAGAAGCCAGGCTTTGAAGCCACGGGGCCATTAAATGCTAATCAAGGTGATTAATTACAACATTCACACCTGCTTCAAAGAAGAGTTCTTTCTCCCACCCTGGACCTTCTACAGATATATAAACCCCACATACCTAGCTTCCAAGTGCCCACAGACCTCACAATCTCTGAAGGCCCCAAAGGTGGGCTCACGTGGTGCGAAGGTGGGCCCGCGCCGGCTGGAAGGCCCAGCACGGGCATCGGGAGGTCCGAAGGAGAAGGAGACGGAGAGTGGCACCCTCCTCCCAGGACGATGGCGCCCCCGGGGCGATGGCGCCACAGGCGAGTGCCTAGTTCGCCTTATGGTTGGACCGCCTCTGCCTGTTGGAAGAGTACTTTGGTTTTCTCGACGTGAGAGGCCGAGCTTTTCGTATGCTTCTGCGAAGGTGTTTAGAGTGGCTTGTAGGTCTTCTTCTGAATGCGCACAGACTACATTGTCATCGGCATTTTGGAGTTCTATAACAGATGTTGCGGTGACCTTGGTTTTGGATCACAAACCTGCAAAAGTATTGGAAAATGAGCACGCAAAGATACTGTGGGACTTCCGAATCCAGACTGACAAAGTTCTGGAACACAACACACCAGACATCACAGTTGTGGAAAAGAAAAAGGTTTGGATCATTGATGTCGCCATCCCAGGTGACAGTCGCATTGACGAAAAACAACAGGAAAAACTCAGCCGCTATCAGGACCTCAAGATTGAACTTCAAAGACTCTGGCAGAAACCAGTGCAGGTGGTCCCAGTGGTGATGGGCACATTGGGTGCCATGCCAAAAGATCTCAGCCGGCATTTGGAAACAATAGACATTGACAAAATTACGATCTCCCAACTGCAAAAAGCCACCCTGCTGGGATCTGCGTGCATCATCCGAAAATACATCACACAGTCCTAGACACTTGGGAAGTGTTCGACTTGTGATTTTGTGATATGAAATCCAGCATGTCTGTCTTGTTTGCTGTGTCATAATAATAATAATAATAATAATAATAATAATAATAATAATAATAATAATAATAATAATAATAATAGCTTTATTTTTATAACTCACCTCCATCTCCCCGAAGGGACTCAGGGCAGTTTACATGGGGACCAAGCCCTAAAATCAAGTAACAAATACAAATTAAAACACAGCAACAATATGATTAAAACAGTTAAGCAATAGAATAAGACAACATAAAAACATCAGTGAACATCAATACTAAGAAGTGGGACTATTAAAATTGCAAGAGAGGGGCAGGGCATGTCCAAAACGCAGGACAGTAGGGTCAGGAGTGGGAGTAAAGTGATGGAATCAGGGCTGTAAACAGTTAGGACTGGACAGTAATAACTTAGGAAACAAAGGCACATTTAAACATTCATGTCCTCAAGTCTTTGTGGAATGTAGACAGAGTAGGGGCTAATCTGATCTCCCTGGGGGGAGAGCTATGATCCAAAAACTTTTCTGAGCTCTCAGGTTTGGTTCAGTCTAGCATTTAAACTATTTTTTAGTTATAGCCCAGCTGGGAATCATCCCAAACACTGCTCACTAGCAGCTCTTAGTCATAGTGTTGAAGTAGCATTTTGTTTAACACTTGGGTGGGTATTTCCTGGTCCTTTATATCAGGATTTCTTAAACATTTCCACTCGCCACCCCTTCCAGCCAGAGTAATGTTTACATGACTTTGGGTATATAGGTATATAAAATAGGTATATAAATCAAACATTTACTGATAACTAATCAGCCGTTGCAAGGCTTGCTGAATGGATTGATTTTCCTTTTTATGAAGTAAAGCTGAAGAATCTTCTGCAGAGTCCAAGGTAAACATCACACCGCAGATTTGCATAAATGTCTAAAACAGTTACTAGGTGGCATTCAAAAACATTTATTGTTGCCATTTGGGGTTGGATCCACAGTTTAAGAAGCAGTGTGCTAAATGTTGTGGGGCTGCAACTCCCAGCTTTCCTTGGCATTGGCTATTCTGGTTAGGATTGCTAGGAGTTTTGGTTCCAGAATATCTGAGGAACTGGACGGTTCCTAGTACATAATGCACAGTAAAATGGTGCCCCTTATATAAATCGGTGAACAGCTCAAATGAGTGCTGGAAAGATCCTGCCAATCTAAAAAATGGCAAGAGGCTACAGTACAGAGTGCCTACTTAGCGCTCAGTGTATGGCAAAATCAGGAATTGCTTTTTGGAATGTTTTTGGGGAATGTGTCTGAGCCATGATTGGTTAAATCTGTGAATGCAGAACTCATGGAGCTCAAGGGTTCACTGTATTCACTTCACAGATTGTCCACATGGGTGGCTGAAATAGTGATACCTTTGCTTTCTGATTCTTCAGAGTACTCAATTTTGTTTCATACACAACATTATTCAACATCTATATATATAAAAGAGTAATGAAATCCCCCCAGGCTGCTAAGCAATAAAAGTACAAGCCCCAGAACCTAGAAATTTGGCAGCACAATCCACCATCCTTGCCCCTAGGTTCTGACAACAAAAAGAAAAGAAAAATAAAGTCCTTATTAGAGGGAGAGGAATAATTGTTTCTATCCAATTCCTGCCAGTTAGAAGGCTAAGCTCTGCCCACTTGGTCTCCTAGCAACCCACTCAGCCCAGGGGACAGGCAGAGTTATGCCTCACTTAGGCCTCTTCCACAGATTATCTAATTTGCACTGGATTTTATGGCAGTGTATACTCAAAGCCCTTCCACACAGCTATATTACCCATTTATAATCTTATATTATCTGCTTTCCACTGGGTTATCGTGACTCCACACTGCCATATAATCCACTTCAGTGTGCATTTTATACAGCTGGGTAGAAGGGGCCTCATATAATCCAGTTCTAAGCATATAATATAAGATTATAAATATACAGTAGAGTCTCACTTATCCAACATAAACAGGCCGGCAGGACGTTGGATAAGTGAATATGTTGGATAATAAGAAGGGATTCAGGAAAAGCCAATTAAACATCAAATTAGGTAATCATTATACAAATTAAGCACCAAACATCATGTTATACAACAAATTTGACAGAAAAAGTAGTTCAATGCGCAGTAATGCTATGTAGTAATTACTGTATTTACAAATTTAGCACCAAAACATCACAATGAATTTAAAACACTGACTACGAAAACATTGACTACTAAAAGGCAGACTGCGTTGGATAATCCAGAACATTGGATAAACGAATGTGGGATAAGTGAGATTCTACTGTAATATGAAATAATTACTGTGGTATAATAATACAGAACAATATAATCTCTAAAACCAGGACAGTAAATAAAAAGCGACACTCTGAAACCCGGGAAATTGGGAATTCCAGAAAGGAAACAATCAGGGCCAGCTAACACCTCCCAGGAGACTATTCTTCCAGAAAGGAAGCTGAGAAGGGAGTGAAGCAGTGTATATTACCAAAGTCATTATTATTATTATTATTATTATTATTATTGTGTTGCTGTGAACCATGAAAATGAATACAATCTGGTTCCAAGTATTCAAAAACAGTAAAATCAGAATATATAAAAATTACTGTGGTATAATAAAACAGAACAATACAATCTCTAAAATCAGAACACTAAATAAAGAACAACACTCTGAAAACAGGGGAATTCCAGACAGGAAATAATCAGGGCCAGCTAACACCTCCCAACAAAGTATTCCCATCACCAAAGTCTGGAAAATCCTCTGATTTCAGAGGGCCACAGACTTTTTTTAATTGACTGTGTGCACTCAGGCACTGCATATGGGTACTTCTTCATCTACACAGACAGTAGAAACACATAAAATATCGCAAAGAACACAACTCTGAAAACAAGGGAATTCCAGACAGGAAATAATCAGGGCCAGCTAACACCTCCCAACAAAAAATTCCCTCAGGGAGGAAGCACCCAGGCTTTAAAGCTGCAAGGCCATTACATGCTAATCATTTCACCTAATTGCAGCATTCATATTTGCCTCCAACAGACAAAAAAAGAACAATAAGAAATATTGTATATTCACAAGCTTTAGCAAATAATATCCCCTGATGGCACAGCGTATTAAAGCACTGAGTTGCTGAACTTCTGGACCGAAAGGTCTCAAGTTTGAATTGGGGGAGTGGAGAGAGCCCCCACTGTTAGCCCCAGCTTCTGCCAACCCTGAAGTTTGAAAACAATAGGTACTGCTCTGGCGGGAAGGTAACGGCGCTCCATGCAGTCATGCCACATGACCTTGGAGGAGTCTATGGACAACACCAGCTCTTCGGCTTAGAAATGGAGATAAGCACCAACCCCCAGAGTCAGACATGACAAGACTTAATGTCAGGGAAAAACCTTTACCCTTTACCATAACGACCAACAATTCCTCAATACTTTATTTCCCATACCGCCATACTTCGCCACAGCAACGCGTGGCCAGGCACAGCTAGTATTGTATAAAATTACCACCAGCTATGTTTACAAGGTGGATATGAAATACAATTTCATGTTTAGACTTGGGTACCTTTTAAAAATCCAGAGCAGTTCTAGTTCCAATTATTTCAGATATGGGATATTTATAATTTCAATAGCATTGCAATACATCTTACTTAAGTGTAAGAAGTCTTTGACAAGGTGCTCTTTAAGCCACCTGAGTCAATATCAAGGTGCTTATCTTTGAATGTGGCGTTTCTAGGCTCACTTTCTGCCATCTGGTGGAGCTTTATCTTTTAACTGGATTTTGGAATTAAAAGAGGATGCTTTCAGATAGAGATCAGAACAAGTCTCATTCCATAAAGAAGAAGTTCCTTTATTGTTACAATTAGTAATGCTGTAATGACTTGTAAATATTATTTTTAAAGAAAGCTTCAAGTAATTTAAATGTTGTATACTATTCTTTTCACTTCCAAGTTTGAAAAGGTTAAAAAGCATCACAAAAGTGAAGAAGTGAGAGACTTTCATAAGATTGCAACCAGCAACAAAAACAAATTACCATACTATAACGGGTGGCATGATTGAGTTACTTTTTAAAGAAACTTTCCAGAGTATTGAATATTCTTAGAACATTTGACTATCTCCTGTGATAAATATATACTTTTATAAAATAGCCCTCCTTTTTCCCTCCCTTGTTTTTCAGTCCTAGTTTTTAACCTGTGTTTTTTGTGTCTTCTTTACCATCTCCAGATCCCACTAAGTCGCTGTGCTGTCCCTCTTGCACCAAATGACTGAAAATCAGATGGGATCCTAACACAGGCATCCTCACATGGGCCTCACTGTAACCAGTATTGGGGAAGTGTGACCAAGCCATGGGGAGTATCTACCAGTTCTACTTCGACACGTCGAAGATCTTAGAGCACTACAACTACACCAAGGATAAGCTGGAGAATGACGGGTCCCCTTCCCTCCCTACCACCACTGTCGCCATTATTGCACTTTGCTGCTTCATCATCTTGGAGAACCTGCTGGTGCTTATCTCTGTTTGGAGGAACAAGAAGTTTCACTCGGCAATGTTCATCTTCATTGGCAACCTGGCCTTTTCGGACCTGCTGGCTGGCTCGGCCTTCATTGCCAACGTTGTCCTTTCAGGCCCAGCCACTTTCCGCCTCACCCCAGTCCAGTGGTTTGTGCGGGAGGGCACTGCCTTTGCCACACTGGCTGCCTCAGTCTTCAGCTTGTTGGCCATTGCCATAGAACGACATGTGGCTATCACCAAGATGAAGGTCTATAGCAGTGACAAGAATTGCCGGATGGTGTTCCTGATTGGGGCCTGTTGGGTCATTTCAGCTGCCATTGGTGGGCTACCCATTCTTGGTTGGAACTGCATGGCTGACCTGGACAAATGCTCCACTGTCCTCCCTCTTTACTCCAAACAGTACATCCTCTTTGTGGTCTTGATCTTCACCATCATCCTCTTCTCCATTGTGATCCTCTATGTCCGGATCTACCGCATTGTTCGCTCCAGCCATGCTGAGATGGCCGGCTCCCAAACAGTGTCCTTGCTCAGGACAGTCACCTTTGTCCTGGGAGCTTTCATCATCTGCTGGCTGCCAGCCTTCATCATTCTCCTGGTGGATGCCTCTTGTGCCAGGAAATCATGCCCCATCCTTTACAAGGCGAAATACTTCTTTGCCTTCGCTACCCTCAATTCAGCCATCAATCCGCTCATCTACACCCTCCGCAGCAAGGACATGAGGAAGGAGTTCCTGCGAGTGCTCTGCTGCTGGGGGATGATGGGGCAGGGGAAGCCCTCAGAGCGTTGCATGATCCCTCTCCGCAGCTCCAGCTCCTTGGACCGCTGCACACAAAAACAGGACCTCCCCACTGCACCTTTCATGAAGGAGCATTCCACCTTTGTGTGAAAAGACACAAGGGAGAGGACTACATAACAGGAAGAAGGAAAGCAGTTGGGTGAGATAGACCCCAAAGAAGGCGGTACAAAGGCAATGTGGTACAAGGTGTGAAAAGAACATCTTGGTTATCAGATGCACCAAGTGTAGACTGAAATGGAGATGTCCATGTGTTCACTAGACCTGTACAGTATTATAACTTTCTGTTTGATGAGAGAGAGGTGGGAGGGAGAGAGAGAGAGCGGAAGGAGTGACTGAGTGACTGACTAGTGGGCTGACTGACTTGAAGTGTGGGGACTGGGTAGCTGCAAATGGTACAATTTCTCTGTTCTAGCAGGGGCCTTGCCACTCTGAACATCCACATTTCTGTCTGTCCAATAGCTGAGGGTCAAACTAGACCTTAAGTAGGATGGGCATTCCCTCTTAAGGAAACCTTTTCTCTTCTGTGTTGGGATTTCCTCAGAGATAATGTGTTTTGGCCATCAGACCTATCAATTCAACTTAGTTTTATCTTTCAGTAATCAATCATCCACAAAGCAAAGCTCAATAAATGAAAGGTATGCATGTTATCATCTAGTTTGGCCCTCAGAAACATGCTTTCATCTTTTCTGTCTTCCAAAAACATTCCTTTCGTCTTTCCTAAGAAGCAGTAACCAGTTACTGTCTTCTTTTCCTGGTTCTGATTTGCCCATAGCTGATTCTTAAGTGCATTTGGTGGAGAAGGGATGTTCTTGAAAATGAAGACTGACACAACCTTTTTAAGCAACAGGGGCAGTTTGTTAGCTCCAGTGCTGCATGCAGCTCAAAGATGCAAATGTGAACGTTCACTATATTTGTTTCCTGCTCTGGGCTCATTCAAACTGGTTTTTCAGGTTTTCTGCACATTTCAATTACAGCAAGAGGAAAAAGATCAGGCCAATTGTTCCTTTTATAAAGGAGAGGCAAGTCATAGTCCTACATGGCCAAGAGTGGCTGCTTGGAGAAGGCAAATTTGGGGTCATGGGAGAGAGATCACGGGCTTCAGTGGGACTAAAGAGTCCTGAAAGTACCATAAAACTTTAGTAACTGTTGTGACCTTGTGCAGGCTTGCTGATGTCACATTGATGGGAGGTACACTAATAGTGATCTTGCTCTGGCCACTGTGTTGTGGGTGACTTATGAATGACCCCCCCCCCCCAAGCACCTATATATATATATTTTGTTTCCCTCCTTCAAAGAATTAAGCACCAAAACATGTTTTACAAGAAGTCTGCCACTTGTTTGGAAGCGTGACTGCACTTAAGTTGTTGTTGGGCATGTTGTCCTGCTGCGCATTGCTGCCTAGAGGAACAACTGTGGATCCAGGAGGGAGGTAGATGGCGTTGAATAATACAAACATTGGATGAGTGAAGGTTGGATAAGCAAGACTCTATGTACTTCTGAGGGGAGAAAATGAAAACCCCATCTTAGCATTCATTGCCTAAGAAAACCTTATGAAATTAATGGGGTTGCCTTAAATCAACTGGAGATTTGAAGGCATGTACACAGAGGCAAAGGAAGGGGTAGTCAGTTTCCCATGGATTGGGCCACATAGACCCCTTCAACCCATCCATGGCTTTATGTTGCTGCAGGCAACATGTGCTGTGAGTTGGAGTCCAAACTAAGTTTTTTCCAGGTTAGACAATATGGATCCAAAGTTCCTGCTGTCTCCTTGCTAAGATCTTGCATAATGGAGCTCAGGAGCATAGGAAGCTGCCTTATGCCAAAGCATGTCTTGACTGGCAGTTATGGCCCTTCAGTGTTGCAGGTAGAATTGTCTTTGGTTGCCTCCCATCTAAGTACTAATCCGATCAGATTCTGGTTACTTTCAAAATTAGGTGAATTGTGATTACATTCAAACTGCCATGGCTGCATCCTGTAGCACCCTGCTGGTATTTGTTGTCTGGTGAGGGAGACGACAAACTGGAAATCCCTAGGATGAAGCTTGGCAGATATGAGGCTTTGTACTATAATGGTGTAGTATGGAAGGCTGATGAAGCATGCCATGGTGGCATTCTGGGAGATTTCTGTGTTCAGTATTCTGGAAAACCTGATATCTCTTTACACTAGGTTTTGAAGATTAGTGGCTATATGAACTAGAGAGAAATTTGGCCCATGAAGCATTTTCAATCCAGAGGCAAAAAGGGGAGAAACATGGTGAAATTGGGAATAGGACTAGTTGGCGATTCACTTTGGACATGGCACTTTCCAGCTCCTTCCGAAGTGCTGACCCCAAAACACTGACTGGTGCATAGGAGGGTAAATACAGGACAGGAAACCTGTCTGGTGCTGTCTTTGGCAGCTAGTGATGCCTATGTAGGCAGCACTGATTAAAGAGGGGTCCTGTAAACAGGCAAGAACCAGTGTAGTGTTGTGGTTTGAGCATTGCGCTAGAACTGTGGAGACCAAGGTGCATATCCCGCTCTGCCATTCTCTCAGCCTCAGAAAAAGGCAAGGGCAACCCCCCTCTGAACAAATCTTGCCAAGAAAAACCTGTGATGGAATTGTCTTGAAATTTCCATAATTCAGAAACTACCCAATGTACTCACCTATAAGTCTTGAATTTTTAGTTTAAAAATCAACCCAAAAAGCAGGGTTGTCTTATCCACATGTCAAAGTGAGTACTGAATGTTAACTCTTATAAAACAAGGAACCATCCCTTCTCTGAGTTAGTGTAGCGTGGTGAAAAAATGTGCTTATTCTATTCTGGGAGAAGCACTGAGTTCCTCTACTCTCTCTGCCATGGTGCCATTTCTGGCCTTTTTGAATGCCTAGGTGAGGAAATGTGAGTGACGTCCTTGGCCCTCTTCATGGAATGACCCTCGACTTTTCCATGGGTCATATCAAAATTTTAATTTTTAGTCCCAATTTTATACATGGGGTTGACTTATACATGAGTATATATGGCAGTTGAAGGCAAACAATAGCAACCTATAAACAGGCCTTCTGTGCAGCCTACACTCCAAGAAGTTAGTTTGGAATCTACACTCAAGTGGCCTCACTTTTAGTATGCGCTTCATGTGTCCAACCAGTAGTAATCCTCTGACTTCCCTTCAGTTTAAAAACAACTGAAGCATAGTAGTGTGTCTGTAAAGATGTGCTATAGTTTTAAAAATTGAGAATGTTGCTAAGGGGGAAAGATGGGAATGATTGGGAAAGAGCCAGGGGTGGGTGGGTATCCTACCAGCATAACTGCTCCAGCTCTGGAAGCATGATTCAGCCAGCGTGATGTGTAGGAACATGCCATTGAAAAGAAAAAGGAGGATTTCTTCTTTCTTAATTAATGGGAATTAAGATGCAAGCGTGGTAATTTGATCCCTCCACAAGCATGGGTGATGCCGTCCAGGGCTAGAGAAAACAGGGAGTTGCTTCACATAATCCATCATCCCCCTGCTCTCCTGCCCTATATTACAGTGTTCCATATGAAGAAGACCTTACTAAAGGTTGCTGTGGCCCTAATCACTTTCCCTGGGATTAGGGATACAAGGCTCCTGCAGAAGTGCATGCGATTTTCCTGCTTCTTGGCAAGGGGTTGGACTGGATGGCTCACGAGGTCTCTTCCAACTCTATGATTTTATTATTCTAAATAGGGAAATTGTGAATAAAAAGACCCACTTTTCACCTGAAATGACACCTCTCTGAGGATCTTAGTTCCTTCAGCATGGCTCTATCTTTAGCATCCATTGGACATTGACTGTAAAGTTGTGCTGGATGACCTAGAGATTGATGAGGCTGTCAGAAAGAAAATCATAAAAAGTACCACTGTTGATATAAGACACTATTGTGTGTTAACAAGTAACGCACCGTGCGAAATATCCATCATAAGAGTAGGTGCCCAATCTATCCACAGATGAATTTGAACCAGGGATATTTGAGTCCAAGAGCATTTGCATCAGAATAACAAAAAAAGTTGAGTAGGCCTTCTTTTATTTGCACTGTGTGGCCTCCCTATCTACCAACTCAATATCCAGAGTTTCATTTACCCATGCTCCAAAACAATCTATCCTCCCCACCCACAAGAATGTTTGTGGGCTTCTATAGGTTCTCCAGTGTAATTCTACAGTATGCTTCCAACTCAATATATCAACAAATAGGGTTGGGCGGACTCTTGAAAAATAGCCCCCCATGAATTGTCAAAGAGCATTCCTGTGCATAGACAGCAGCTATTTCATATCTCCTTACATCAGTGGTTCCCAACCTTTGGGCCTCCAGGTGTTTTGGACTTCAGCTCCCACACTTCCTAACAGCTGGTAAGCTGGCTGGGATTTCTGGGAGTTGAAGTCGAAAACACCTGGAGGCCCAGAAGTTGGGAACCTCTGCCTTACATGCGCCAGGTTCCAGAAGGGCTCTGAATAGGACCTTTCCTACTGTTTCAGATCTTTGAATACTGAAGGGAGCAAACATCTAGTATGTGATAAAGTTTGGCTATAAGGAGCAGTGCATGGAATGGGAAATATTTGACCTAGATATTTTTGGCTCTGCTGACGATTTCTCAGAGATGAAGTCCAAAATATCTGGAAAATCAAACATAGGAAGAGAAATGGCAAAGGAGTTCCCACCCACCCATAGTTTCACACAAGCAGCTAAGGAGACCAGGAAGGGAAGATTTATGTGTGCAAGTATGCTTTGAATGAAGTCCTATAAATGTGTACTGTGTGTACAAGCAAAATCCTGCACATCCTGCATTTAATTCCATGCAACTTTCTCAAATAGGACCAGAGCCTTGGAAGTGTTTGACTTCATGTATTGTGTAGGTGAGTGTGGCGTTTGTCATTCCAATGAAGTGGCGTGTGTGTGTGTGCAAGCAAGATGCAGATGCAGTGTGCCAGTGTGAGTTAAGTGAAATTCCCCGTATATAAGGTTTGCTGACTTCTTGTTTTGCCTGTCTGGCTTGACATGGGCGTACAATCAAAGCCGGTGATGTGTACATTTTGGTTGGTGACTGGGCCTGGTTGCATATTTTGTGTGGATGCACAAAGAACACTGCCTTCCCCCCGCAACAATGGGACATGGTAGTCACATTTTCGCACACATGCTGTGATGCCATGATATATAATCCTTGTAGCTCTCACTTCAGTATGTCTGGATTTTGTATTGCTTATACTCTTTTCCTCTGTGAAGAGAAACTGCTTTGAAGGGTGGATTGAAAATAGGCAATAGGTTTCATTTTTAATTCAAGTTTAATAAAAAAAATCAAAAGGAGCTTTCAGTGGAATAGTCAGGAAGTATTGTTGCTCATTTTGTATATATTTATACAGTTGGTCCTCCACATTTGTGGGTTTCACTTTATCAGATTTGACTCATATTTTCTCACTAAGAATCTCTAGGTCGTTCAGCAAGACTCGATGGCAAACTCTGTCCATAGAGTTGCACCCAATGACCTAAAAGCCTCATTCTCTGGAGACTCTTAGAGGCTGGATGGCGATCTGTCAGAGGTGCTTTGATTGTGTTTTTCCTGGATGGCACATATGATCTCTTCACATTCTATGATTTCTCTAGACATTTGGAAGTCCTCCAAAGTTGTTCTGTGGTCAGCTTCTGGCCGAAATTAACCACAGAGTGGCACTAGAGTACCTAGAATTTCTTAGGTGTTCTCTCAGGCAAATATTTTTTTCATTTGTGGTTTTTCTATGGTTGTGGGGGTGATATGCCCCTAGCCCCAGTTAATGTGGAGGGCTGACTTTATCTGCTTTCAGATATTTTTTTGGGGGGGGGGGGGTGTGTTATATTTAATTAGAGACAACTCTATCACACCACTTCCACATATGCTCCAATAACAACATCTGCTGTGTCCCATCATTTCGTCCACATTATGAGTAGGATGACATTTGGGGACAGGCCTTCTGTTCTGTGACTGTGTAGGGTTTTGAAGTATGAGAAATAGGAAGGTGACCTGTGAGTACCAACTGTGAGCCCATGGCATACCCTTAAAAAAGATTGCTTACTCCACTACCACTTGCCAGTATCAAAGCAAAATGTTATCAAGAGTACATTTGTAAATGGAAAACAAACTTGGTGATGTATTAGTCTGTTCTTTGCCGCTGGAAATCATGGAGGGAGTTTGGAGACAGTGATAGTATGAGGGGTGGGAAGAAGATCAATAAAAGCGCTCATCACTGTCACCATATTGTATCCCTCCCTCCCCTCCCTCCCCCTTTCTGTCTCCAACTCCCCCACCCATCCATTGCACAAAACAAATGGTATGATGTTATGATGTTAGGACATTCATCCCTGCTATATTTAACCCAGCAGAATTTTGCCTGTGGAAACACTAATTTTTGAGGCTTTTTTCAAAAGTGTAATTCTCCCCTTGAATTGAGATTTGTATGTATTAAAATGTTCACTTCTAAATCAGGCTTCTGTGCATTTTTCCCTTTATATAAGTTTGAGAACTGGCATGCATTTACAAAAATATTAAGGAAGGCTTTCCTCCCCCCTCCACAATCAGATGCTCCCCATAACTGACGATTAATCCCATTATGTCTGGGAGCAGTGTATGTTGGTAGTTTGGAGCAGTGGTTCTCGACCTGTGGGTCCCCAGGTGTTTTGGCCTACAACTCCCAGAAATCGCAGTCAGTTTACCAGCTGAGGACCCACAGGTTGAGAACCACTGGCCTAGAAGGACACAGTGTGGTGAAGCCTGCACTGTGGTTGAATTTCAGAAGTGAACAGGAGACTGAAATGTCCATGTGATTCCCTTTTTGCTTCCTGCCAAGTCATAGGAAGAGATTAGGCTTGTCCGATCGATGGAAAAAATGTTTCAATTCTCGTTTCTAAAGTAGGGGGTGCCGGCTCTTCGATGTAGAAATTATTTCTTAATGTTTCACCCAAAATTTTCGGATATTTCAGAAAATTCGTAATGTTTCTAAAATGTTTCTAAAATGCACAATCGCCAAAAAACAGGAAACCGGGGGGAGCTTTTCTGGGGGTCTCCCGCCCTCATTTCTTGAACTATTCTCATCAAATTTGGTACAGTGGGAGAACACATTCCACACTCTTTGCTCAACAAATTGCAGAATGTTTCCTGTCTCCTATGATTTTTGGCAAATTTTCATAACTTTTTATAATACACTATTTTTCAATATTTGAAGAAACCTTTTCCTGGTTTGAAAGTCTTATTTCCTGTTCAATTGGGTTCTTATCACTGTAAAAGTCCCTCTTCTACTTGTGTAGACTTTGGATTAGAAATGCAGCACACGCCAAGCAATGCCTTGACAGGATTGGCAACGTCCTTTGGAAACTATAAATTACCTTTGAACCTTTTGATCAATGGTGCCACTGGCTGACCTTGTGATTGCAAAAATGAAACTCTGGCTGAGGACTTTGGATTAGAAATGCAGCACACGCCAAGCAATGCCTTGACAGGATTGGCAACGTCCTTTGGAAACTATAAATTGCTGTGGACCCTCTATTGAATCAAATCAATGTCTGACTTTGTGATTGCAGAAATAAAACTCAGCCCAAGGCTTGAGAATAGAAATGGAGCATGAGGGAAGCAATGCCTTGGCGGGTGCCCCATGTCCTTTGGAAACTATTTCTTCCAATGTACCCTTTAGGTTTGAAACCAATGTGTGTCTTTGTGATTGCTGCAATAGCACTCAGCCCGGGGGCTTGAAATTACAAATGGAGCGGAAGGGAAGCAATGCACTTGCAGGGACGCAGACGTCCTTATTTTCAAGTCCCCCCCCTTTCAGGATTGCAAAGAAGGGCTGATGTGGTGATTGCTAAATTCCAAAAAAGAAAACAGAAAGGCAAAAGGTCTCCCTCAGGAGTAGATGGAAAGCACCCCAAGCTCAGCACTAGCAGGGACGCAGATGTCCTTTGGGGAAAAAAAGTTTCCTAAAGCCAGCCACAGCAAGGACTCTGCCCCAAGCCCCCAGCCAATTTCTCCCCAAAAAAACACAATATCGAACCAGCAACAACAGAAACAATCTACCCCCAGTCACTTAGCCCTCTCTCCCCCAAGCAAGCAAGCAGCTTCCCCGCGTGCGCGAAACACCCTCTCTCCTCGGTATCCCAACCCAGAATGGCTTGGCTCAGTTGGGGAGTGGAGAGATCCTCCACGTGGACGTGGAGGACGCTAGCCCCCACCTTTTTCAGCCATCGTGGAAGTTTCTGATTGGCCAGGGAGCGGTAGCCATGTTAGGCTGCGCTAGGCTCCCATCCATGTTAGGTTGCAGAAACAAAAAAAAATTTTTTTTAATTTTTAAACAAATATTTAAAAAAAAATTGGAAGGAAAAAATGTAACGAAAATTTTAAGAAACAATTAGAGAATGGGCCAACGATGGTTCGAATTACATTGCCAGTTGCGCCCAGGGAAAACGTTTCAATACTTGTTTCAAAAAACGAGAACAATCCGAAATAATTACGAAACGAGAAACATAACGAATATTTGGACAACCCTAGAAGAGATGCTGATCCTTTTTGCACAACAGTGTAAACTGCATCCACAACTCCGAAGGCTCCTGGTCAGATCAGGGAGCAGGGATTCAGCCTGTGCTACATTCCTCCCAGACACAACTCTTTCATAGGATTTTCATGGCCAAATTGGTTCTGAGGAAGTTTGCTTTGTTTTCCTCTGAGGCTGAGAGAGTCACCCAATGCAGCCGAGCAGAGATTTGATCCCTGGCATCACTGAGTCTTAATCCAACATCAAAAACAATACACTATGCTGGATCTTGCATGCTAAATATTTTTGTATAAAAAGTTCAGACCCTGGATTTATATCCTTGGAAGTTCTAACTAAATCCTGGAGTAGATTTGCCACTGCACTGACATGGAAACTACGAGCTGCCACTAGAACTGGAAGCCCTCTGTATGAGAAGAAAATACTCAACCCGTAAACATCAGCCCACACCCTCCACACCATGCAGCTCTACCCAGCCATGTTATTGCCACAAGTCCTGCCATTTTCTCCAGTCTACAAGAGCAAAGAGGAAACTGCAGCTCATATCTCTTTGTTCCAGGCCCCTGTCTTCTTGATTCCATCCTATTCTTTCCTTAGGCTGGAGGAAAGTCACCTTCCATCTAACCATTCACTGATAGAACAGAGAGGAATTGGTGGGATGGCTGGGACAGTCCTTTGTCTGCTGCATCTTTCCATATCCTCCCCTGTCCCCTTCCTCATCTAGTTGAGGCAGTGGATCTGTAATAGCAAAAAACCTAACTTTTCTAAGCTTTGATATGATGACCTAGTTATGTCCATAAACATAGAGCAGGGTTGTATTTGCTGCTCAAGAGACTAGGGAGCCTTCCACACAGTCTTATATCCCAGAATTTCAAGGCAGAATAACCCACAATATCTGCTTTGAACTGGGTTATATGATAGTGTGCCCTTCCACACAGCCATATAACCCAGAATATCAAGACAGAATAACCCACAATATAATAACAACAACAACAATTTTATTTTATATCCCACCTCCATCTCCCTGAAGGGACTCAGGGCAGCTCACATGGGGACAAGCCCAACAACACAAGTTAAAATACAGAACAATTAAAAACATAACTAAATAAAACAATAAAAACACATTGACAGAAATATCTTCTTTGAATTAGGTTATCTGAGTCCACATTGCCTTATATCCCAGTTCAAAGCAGATAATGTGGGATTTTATTCACTTGTGAGGAAGGGGCCCCAGTTCAAAGCAGATTTTGTGGATTATCTGCCTTGATATTCTGGGTTATATGGCTGTGTGGAAGGGCCCTTGGATACAAACAATGGATTCAGATGGTAGGAAAAGAGATTCCACTTAAATATTAGAGAAAAATAGTCCTGACAGTAAAAGCTGTTTTACAGTGGAATACGCTTTCTCAGAGTATGGCGAAGTCTCCTCCAGAGGTTTTTAAAGAGGCTGGATGGCCATCTCTTGGGAGTGCTGTCACTATGCAAAGCTGACTGGATGGCCTCGGTGTGTCTTCCAACTCTATGATTGTTTTTGCAACTTGCCTGTCTGCCTTTTATCATGCAAAATAACCTCCGCTTTGCTCACTCTCCCAGAGAAGGAGATGGGAAAACCATTCTGGGATGTAGCCATTAGGCTTGTGCAATTTGGCTGGAGGGCGAACCGTTTTTAGTATCCAAACTTTGTTGGGTACCCAGATCAGTTTTGGAGCCTCGTGAAAATCAGCTAATAGAAAAAATCTGTTTTCGGCTAGGCAGCTGAAAGATCAGGGAAGATCCAGCCAATTGGTGACAATGGGGAACTTACAAGGCTCCTGTTTCCATTCCTGGGGCCCTTTTCTTTCCTCCCTGAGTTTGAGGGACAGGGTTAAGGAAGTATCCTTCCTAGGCTCCTACCCTTTTTTCCTTTCAAAGGAACCTGAGTCATGGCGTTCTGATTGGCCCAACAGGCAAAGCTCACAGGGAAACCCTATGCAAGCACGCAGCAGCCTCTTTGAAGCCAAATAGGAGAGGAGAAGCCGTGACCAGCTGCCGCATGGCATGTTTCAACCAAAAAAAACAAGGCAGCTGAGCCCTTTACTGATAAGGACAGCCGTACAAGCCAAAGGGAAACAACCAAACCGAATCCGTGCACAAACCTAGTAGCCATAACAAAACCTAGCTTGTGAGACAACTAGTATGGAGAAGACTAATTCAACAGGTCTGAATCAGAAAGTAAGTAAAGGGACATTTTTTTTTAATTTAGGCTGTAGGCCAGATGTTCCAATGTTCCTTCCACGTCTTTTTTTCCATTTCCATTTATTGTAGCATGGAGGTTGTAAGGTCTTCATTCCTCACTGTAAGGCAGGTCAAGAGCTACTAAGAGCCCCAAGGCCAAGAGACAAACATTCCCAGGGAAGCTGGAAAGATGAGTGGCTTAGCTTTGAGGCAGCAGATGGCTTGGGGTGGGTGGAGAGAGCTTATTTCCCCTTAAGAAGGAGCATCTGCAATGGATTTGTTTGTCTTTAAGCGATCCAGATGACCACAGAAACCACAAAACGTGAACCAAACAGAACCAACTTCCATTCTAAAGAGCAAGGAGAAAGGAGACGTGATTTGTGCATGTCTTTCATCCCACACTCCTCACCCAATGCCACATACTCCAATCATGATGGATTGAGGAGTACGTAATTTAAAAATAAAACTTCTCAATATATAGTTCTCAAGTTGCAGCACATGTTTGTTCTTAACTATTAATAATGAAACAATTCAAACAGGAAGAGAACGAGGGCCTTAATACCTCCTTACTAATTTATTCTAACCCAAGATTAGGTGCATCCATGCTGTAAAATTCATGCAATTTGACACCACTGTAATTGCTATGTCACAATGCTATGAAATCATGGGATTGTAGCTTTTTAAGGTGCTGGTTGCTGTCCCTTCATATGTCTCATGTACAGCCCAATAGCCTATGCCTAAAGTTACCAATCCAAAAACAGGAGTGGATCTCTGTAACGCCATATAAGAGAAGGAACCTCAGAAGATGTGTTATGGTTGAGCCTTATGGCTCCGATACTGGGAGACGAGGTCGTAAGACTCCTCAAGAGTCAGACTCTCTTGAGGAGCACGAAAGGAAACGGCTCCGAGACTTATTTGCAGAACCAACAGACGAAGACTCCTTTGAGGGTTTTACCGAGAGAATGGAGGAAGAGATGGTTAGCTCAGAGGAGGATGACATGGAATGGACTCGTGTGAGGGAGGATTTGGGTGTCATCGGCAATGATAGCATGGGAGGCGACTGGCGGGTTGCAGGATCGGACCCGTGGACGGGCTGGAGGGATGGAACGGGATCCACAGCTGGGGATGCTGTGGGGCGTAGTCAAAGGTGTTTTAGCTCTGATGAGGATGATGATGATGAGGCACCTGGAATTAGGATAGCAGCTGATAGTGATGAGGAGTTATGAACTGGCATAAAATGGGGTTTAGAATCAATGGCTAATTGCGTTGGGCAAGGTAATCTGGACGAACGCTTGGGTTCTTGTTGGGGAAATTCCTGAAGACGGGTGTGATTCGTTTGCTGAATACGTAAGTTACCAAGGACACTGGGCATAGACAGCGGGAGGAACTGTGTGGGCTTTTGTTGTGCAACCTGTGTTTAATCTTGATAGCTTGGACCTCCGTCGTCTTTTTGATGGACATTAATTGCCTACTCTGGATTGACGCTGGACTGACTGACTGACTTCGACCTCGGACTATCCCTTCTGTGGCTATCGGTGGAACTGGTGAACTAAAGACGTCTGTACCTGGCTTTCGACCTTGGACCGGATTGGGACCCTGCTGACCGCTGCTACCCTGATTGATGTGTTTGGACCCGGAGTTCACTCGTTGCACGGAGGAGTAACAACTTAGTTACTCAATCGTAGCTTTTGAGTAGCAGAGAGGAATCTGCTGCCAGTTATTTGTGTTTCATTGAACCTTTGTTTATCAACTTTTGTTTGTTTAAAGTGCCAGGCTGAAGTAAGCATTTTTGATTTAACCCGGATTAAACTCCTGTTTAATCCGGTTTATCTTTTGAACCGTTTTTAGTTCCAGCAAAGTCTTTTTGTATCTTTTCACATCGAAGGCAAGTGTTTGCCTAGCCCTTTGTTTCTTACTGGCATTTTTGGTTCTGTAACTTTAATAAACTGTGTTGAACCTTATTTGGTGGCGTTCTGTCTGTGACAAGATGTTTCTTGCCATACAACCAGGTAATGAGCAATGCTTGTTGAAATGTCTTCTCTATACAACCATTAAATTCTCAATTTTTCATTCTGGCAATCCAACCCGCACCACAAAAGCTAGATTGCTCCTCCAATCCCTACTGTCTCTTTTGCTGATGCCTCAATACCATTGCCAGAAGGTTGCCTAGCTATGCAATGAGCATTTTTGCAGACTTTTGTCAAGTGAGCTACATTTTGCAATGTTTCTTTCTCTTCCAAAGCCTTTTATTCTCTTCAGTACATATTTTGATCCTGCTGAATCTCCGGGACTTTAGGGATTACGGAGGGTCCAGATTGTTTCTAAGAAATCCAAGGGTATAAAACAGATCAATGTAAAACCTTGCCACATCCTGTCACAAATTATTTTAAACCAAAACCTCACAAAAGAACCAATTAACATTGGCTAGCCTCGGATGCATGTTTTGCAATAACTCCGGAAGACAGTCAGCATTCAATTTTTGGCAAGTCTTCGGAAGGAAGGAAACTTTAAACAGCCAAGTAATTTGTTGTTGAAGGCTTTCATGGCCGGAATCACTGGGTTGTTGTGAGTTTTCCGGGCTGTATGGCCATGTTCCAGAAGCATTCTCTCCTGACATTTCACCCACATCTATGGCAGGCATCCTCAGAGGTTGTAAGGTATATTGGAAACTAAGCAAGGGGAAATTATATATCTGTGTAAGGTCCCAGGTGGGACAAAGAACTCTTGTCTGATGGAGGCAGGTGTGGATGTTGTAATTAGCCAAGTTATTGCCGACCTTCACGACAACAGAAGTCATTTGGTGCACAGATGAAGAGGAAGATGGGAAGGAAGAAATGGGAGAGATAGCTGTCCATTGGTTTGAGACAACAAAAAAGCCAGTAAAATATTCTTACACCGAGGGTGCCAAAAGTGTCATTTTGTGTTGCGTTGAGGTCAAAAAATGGGGAATATATGGGGAAGGGTGATAATCTGCCTCTCCTCTCTGTACGTTTTTTGTACTTCTAACCTCCATTTGCAGCACATGAAGCTTAGGATAAAGGAGAAAGTGGAAGAAGGGGAGATTAATTGGGACATTTACAAAGCAACTGAAAATCTGAGATGGCAGAGGATTGTTCAAGAGTGTCCCTGCCAAACTGTGACGTTGAGAGGATATGTAAATGCTTATTGTTAATATAATTCCCCCCTTTTTTTAAAAAAAATGACTCATTGTTACTGTGGAACTTGCTGCATTTTGTATGCAAAGTGTTAGAAAAGTTTTGTTCTGACACATATGATGTGGAAAATGGCACAGTTTAAGTGAGCAAACAGCATGAAAAGGAACCACATCAAAGTGGACTGTGGAGAAGAACGTAATGGTGCAATGCATAACTTAGCCTACAGTTTCTAAAATCACCCAGTAGCTACAGTGGCTGGGAGGTTTGTGGAAGTTGTAGACCAAAAGGATTACTTTTCCAAATTCTGGTGGAATAGAGTTGATGGCAAAAAAATTCTAGGAAATATATTGGAAAAATATGTAGCAAATGATTTCTAGAATAGACATGTGAGCAATAACCTGCTGAAGTTGGGCCAATTTATGTTAGTATTAGGGATCAGAGGATATGCTTCACTGCAACTTGCTGCTATTCTGGGTGTATGTGGACATCAAGATAAACCAGAGCCATGCGACCTTTAAAACTAACCCTGAATGCTTTCTCTGGAGAGAAACAAATCAAGAAAACCAAGTGTCCTGGTCTGAGTGCTATTCAACATCTTTATTAATAACTTGGAATAAAAGTGTGCTTATCAAATTTGTAGATGACAACTAATTGGAAGGGATAGCTTCTCCCCAAAGGGCAGAATCAGAATCCAAAATGACCTTAACAAATTAGAGAACTGGGTCAAAACTAACAAAATGAATTTCAACAGGATGAAATTGACAGCACTACTCTTAAGCAAAAAAAAAAAAAAAAAAAAAGCACAGTTTTAAGATGGGTGACACCTGGCTTGGAAACAGTCCATGTGAAAGGCATCTAGGAGTCTTAGTAGACCACAAGCTGAATATGAGTCAACAGTGTGATGCAGCAGCTAAAAAAGCCAACATGATTCTAGGTTGCATCAATAGTGGTATACAGTGTTGTCAAGAGTCAGATGCCAATTTGAGAGCAAAACAGAGTTTATTCAAGAGATAGCCCAAAAAATAGGCACAAACACAAAAGATGGCTTTAAACACTTAACTTTCAGTGTTTAAAGGCAGTCCAAACAAAAATATATCAAAAAGTATGCTTTAGCAACCAAACCAGATTTATCCAAGCAAATAGTTCAGATAAAACAAAAGGTGCTTCAATTCAGCTCAAAACAAACTAAATTGGCTTGGAAAAGCAGCCAAAACAAAACAAAGACTTGGAAACTCCCCAAAAAACTCCCAAGAGTCACAAGCTAGTAGTTTAAACACAAGGCTCTAAACAGAAACTAAAACCGGGCTTGCAAACAAAATCGGAGCCAGTGCAAAAGGGAAATAGTGGTTCCAAACCCTTTCTGTTGAAAGCAAGCAGGCTTTGGGGATTTAAAGGGGCAGTGCAAAAAAGGTCGTCAAACCGGTCCGGAGTCGAAATTGCAGGAACAGCAGCAAACTGCTTCAGGAGTGCAGGTAATGCCAGAAGCTCAAGGGACAAGGCGAAGAGACGTCGTCAGATTGATCCAAGGTCAGGGCAGGAGACAGCAGCAGGGTCCAGAAGCAAGCCAGAAGTCAAGAGCCGTGGGAAGACTAATCAGAGGGAGAAGGCAGAAACAGGGTCAAATTCCAGTCCAGGGTCAGAGGCTGTAGTCATCAATCCTAGGTCCACAAATTGACACAAAGAGCCAAGATAACGAAGGCAACCACAGCTAAAAATAGTAATAACAGTCCAGGAAAACCCACACAGTTCCAGCCCTCCGTTGCAGAGCAACCCAGGTAAACTTACATCTGAAGCAAAGTCCCAGTCCAGTCTTCTTAACACGTACAGGAATCCCAATGGCGCCCAGCAACACCTTGCCACACGCAAAGTGAAGTGACCAAACACTCCCAATTTATCCCAATTCTCCCTGGGTGTCCAAACACCAACACCCAAACAGCAGGTGTCCCAAATCCTTAATCAGAGTCAGAACTCCACACAGCTAAGGCTCGTGGATCGGGCGTGCCTAATTGTTCATCAGAATCCCAATCATCCTG
This sequence comes from Anolis carolinensis, assembly GCF_035594765.1. Lineage (NCBI taxonomy): Eukaryota > Metazoa > Chordata > Lepidosauria > Squamata > Anolidae > Anolis > Anolis carolinensis. Next base: position 188,156,450 of record NC_085842.1, read on the forward strand.
CCCACACCCAACACCATGCACACCTGAGGATCCATCCTCCCTCCTCCAAGTAGACCAAGTGGGATCTGCTTCTGAAGATACCCAAGGTTCAGTAGTATCCATGGGCCCCAATTCCCCAGGCATCTCCAGTGCCCGTGCCCAGTCAGTGCCCACTTCCTCAGCCACCACCTGTTCACCAGCATCCATTTCTTCCACAAACTCCCCATCTGAATCTTCCTCAGAAGACTCCCCATTGAGGTCCCTAATTCTCTTTCTGTACAAATCCTCCAACGAGCCCTCCTCGCGAGGGTTTTTCCTTCCTCTCCTGATCCCACCACCATCATCCACAGTCCCCGAAGGCACAGTCACAACAGTGTCAAGATTGAGAGATGCCATAGTCCTAATCTATTCTGCTTTAGTCACAGCACACTGAGTCTAGTTCTGGGCACAATTCAAGAAGGATATGGACAAACTGGAATGTGTCCAAAATGATCAAAGGTTTGGAATCAACAAACAGTGTCAATCAACCTGTCCAAAGCCTCCTAAACTTGGTTTTTGCCTCCTGTGTGATTGCTATTTCTCTCTTAGAATTAGTTTCATCTGCCAAATCAGCCATCTTGTGCATGTTACTCCGGCAGCAAAATATCTTGGCATTTCTGCCTCCTCAGCATGAGCCTGCAGTGATGATGGCCACTCATACAGTCTCAGGTTTTGACTGGGCTGCTGCCTTCGCTTGAATGCTGCTGATGAATAGGGGTGAAGGAAAGGGCCAAGGAACAAGTGACTCATGAGTGGAGAGCTGCCAATTTTCAAGTGGCAGCATTTGATGCAAATGACCTGTAAGTGAATTGGTATCATACAAAATAATACGCGTCCAAGTCAAACACTTTGACTTCTTTTACTGGCAAAGGCCTCCGACACTCAGCATCTCTAGTGAGCCAATGTTTTGGGCTGCTTTAGATCAAGGTGGGACCCATTAAAACACATGCATGCACACACAGCTTGCATTATATACCAAAGAAGATTGATCAGTGCTTAATTGTTAAAATATAGAAGCCAAGGCTCTCCCTGCCATGGCATGACTGTATTGGAGGGCAGATTCTATGTTCCACTAAAGGGCAGAACAGCAGGAGACAAGAAGTGAGCTAGCAGAAAGTAGTTTAGTGGTGGTAGTGTTGGATTAGAGTTCAAATATCCTCTCAGGACCCTTCTGCAGTTTTATAAAATCCAGATTATCTGCTTTGAACTGGATTATATGGCAGCAGGGCCGTAGCCAGAAAAAAATTTCGGGAGGGGTTTTGAAAATTTCGGGGGGGGGGGGGTTGAACCCCTAGCACACATCTCTCCCCGCTACAAACCTGTCAATATCTGCTTGAAATAGTGCCTGGAGGGACTCTTAATGTTTTGCATCTCATAGACTTAGCATGAGGATTTGGTTAACCAGTTAAAATTCATGAGTAAACCAGGTTTTTTTTATAACCTGAAAAATTTCGGGGGGGGGGGGGGTTGAACCCCTAAAACTGCCCCCTCGCTACAGGCCTGTATGGCAGTGTAGATTCATATAATCCAGTTCAAAGCAGATAATGTAGATTACCTGCCTTGATATTTTAGATTATATTGCAGTGTAGAAAGCCAAATTCATTTGGATCAAGTCATCTCTGTCTCTCTGAGCCTAACCTAATTCACAAGGTTGTTTGATGATTAAAAACTGGGGGAAAGGGCCACATATGTCATCTTGAGCTCTTGGAATGGGATTAAAGATATGCTTCACTGGTGGGAACTATGTTATCTGCTATGCTATGTGTAGTGAACCTTACGTATTAGGCCTGGAATGAAGCCTGGGTAACAGTGAGTGAGGCAGGACTCCATTTTGTAGAGGAATGCGAGGCAGCCATTTTGAATGTGGTTAGAAAGAGGGAGGAGTTTAGAGAGAGACTCCTAGGATTGGCCAACCAGAGCAGATGGGAGGAGCCAAGTTTTAGAGTGCAGAGGGGGGAAAAAGAGCTCCAGAGAGGGAGTTCAGTTTTGGGGTTTGGAGAGGAAAGAGCAGCTTGGAGTGTGTGTGAGAGAGAGAACTGAAAGCTGTGGAAACTGACAGGCTAGGTCAGGCAGTTTGGATCTCTTGAGAGGAAGATAACTCAAGGGATTGACTCTCACTACTGGGCTGGTTAATAGAAGGACTCTAGGTTAGAGTTAATTAACAACCCAGGGGAACTCGTGACTATTCTTAGCAAATAGAGTGAGGGTTTTTGTGACCAATAGATAGATTGGTTGGTTGGAACTGTTTGAAACTAAGTGAAGTAATCTGAAACATACAACTAAGTTAAGATGAAGAATCTTCTGTAACCGTCTACGCTAATGTACCTCTCTGAAGTAATCATTTTCCTGTTTTAAAAAAATAATTTTTTATTCTATTTTCAACTTTCAAAAGCCTCTACAGTGAATATCTCCATCAAGAAGCCTTTATAATAGTTCCAGCAATACAACAATAAAATACCACAGAAAAGCCTCATAGTGAACATCAGTTTGGGAGCCAGGGGTAGAAGCAGTGTGGGCAGGGAATGGGAGAAACTTATTTCAGACACATTTAACAACAAAAATCCTAAAGACATTTTAGGTTGGTGGCAGCTACCAGTTTAAAAGAAAATCTAAAATCAAACGGTATAATCTCGCCTCTCACATATGTGTGCTTGCGTGTGAGAGTGTAGAGTGGAGAGGTGTCCGTTATATTTGGTGTCTTCCCTGCCATTTCTATTATATTGGTGGCAGCGGTGGGATTAAAAGATTCCTCTCTCCGCTCAATCTTTTATATTGGTGGCAGCGGTGGGATTAAAAAGATTTCCCCCCCTGCCTCATTTTTTTTTATATTGGTGAAAGTGGTGGGATTTAAAAGATTCCCCCCTGCCTCATTCCTTTATACCAGGGGTGAAATATTGTAAATGAATGAAATGGTAATAATATAATATATTGTGTATACATATAATATTGAGAATAAATATTATAATGTAGTATGATATAATATTTATTTATTTATTTATTTATTACAGTATTTCTACCCCGCCCTTCTCACCCAATAGGGGATTCAGGGCAGCTAATAATAATAATAATAATAATAATAATAATAATAATAATAATAATAATAATAATAAATATAATAATATTGTATAATATAATAATATTATATATTATATATTAAATGTAATATTACTAATATTACAGTATAATGGTATAGCACAATATAGTAATATATAATGCTAATATTGTGCTATGCTAATACTATAATATATTGTATGTACATACAACTTGTAAGCCGCTCTGAGTCCCCCTCGGGGTGAGAGAGGGTGGGTTATAAATGTAGCAAATAAATAAATAAGTAAATGATTGTTGTTGGGGGGGGGGCGTTTTTTTGCACTACAAATAAGACATGTGCATAGGAATTTGTTTATTTTCTTCCAAATGACAATTTGGAGCCAACCATCTGAGGCCCATGAATCTGAGGCCCATATATCCTCAACCATCTGAGGCCCATGAATCGGCCCTCCCCTTAAAAAGTTTGAGGACCCCTACTTTATACTATGCCATCCAGTCCAACCCTCTGCCAAGAAGTAGGAAATTGCATTCAAGGCTCCCCGACAGATGGCCATTAAGCAGAAGCTAGAAGGCCATCTGTTGGGTGTGCTTTGAATGCAATTTCCTGCTTCTTGGTAGGGGGTTGGACTGGATGGCCCATGAGGACTCTTCCAACTCTATGATTCTATCTGTGAACCACATGTAGCCCTTGAAACTCTCACTATCCTATAGAGGTTCCCCCTGAAACAATGCAACTTAAATGAGAAGGAAAAGACCCTCCAAGGCTAATTAAATTGAGCACTTACCCCAAAACAGCCAACCACCCCCAAATTGCTCAAGAGGCAACTATAAGTGACCTGCAGCACATCTGGTTGCCCAAAATGACAGCCGCGGCCCTCCGGAGCTTCAGAAGCGCCAAAAACCAGGTAGAACTTCTGAGCGCCAGGCCATGCCTACCCAAGATATAAATACAGAGAACAGAATCAGAATCCCAGAATTGGAAGGATCATCTAATGCAATCCATTCCGCCATGCAGGGTGACACAATCAAAGCACTCCTGACAGATGGCCACCCTGCTGCTATTTAAAATCCCCAGAGAAGAAAACACTACCAGTCTCCAAGGTAGCTATCTCACTATCAAATAACTCTTTCCACCAAGAAGTTCTTCCTAATGCTAAAGTGGATTCTCTTTTCTTTAGTTTGAATCCACTGCTTCATGTCCATGAACATACATGCACACATGCATAAACATCTGAATTATAGGTGTGTGCAAGCAATAACTAGAGAAGAGCAAAGTTACACTTCCCATGCTGCTGTGTGGGATGAGTGGGCCATTAGGATTTTTCCATTTAGCTTCCCCAAAGAAGGTGGAGTCACAGATGACAACTGTCAAAGCCCCCAGTGTTGCTATTACAAGCCATAGCCAGCCTTGGTTTATAGATCCAACTGCTTCTGAAATGCTTAGCTCTGTGAGACCTCAGAGACAGGGTTCATGGGAGGACAAGGGTAGGTACAAAATTCACCAACACTGCAAAACAAGCCATTTCCTTATTAAAACCTGCCTCTCCACAGGACCTAGCTTTGAAGACTCAGAGGCAGGCATTCAGAAGTAGCTGATTCAGAGCCAGCTTCTGATAGTGAGATATTTTGTTACATTTATTTATTTACTGTATTTCTACCTTGCTCTATCTCAATCCTGAAGGGGACTCAGAGTGGCTTTCATATCAATTTTGCCTATTATGCTGTCCAAGACAAATTTTGATGCCCTAGATGTGAGACCTGCTTCTGGGTATATTTGATCTGCTCATTCAATAAATGCCACCAATTTGCCCCAATAATAATAATAATAATAATAATAATAATAATAATAATAATAAAACTTTATTTCTACCAACGGGGACTCGGGGCGGCTTACATGGGGCCACGCCCAGAACAATACAATATAACAAAATATAAAAGAACAACACATCATAACACATTAAACAATACAAAAGATACATTACAATGCAAAATCAGGGAAGCAATAAAAACAAGGGCGGGCCACATGAACACTAAGTTAAAACTTGGGGTGAGAAGAAATAAGAATAAAAACCACAAAGAACAGGGTCATAAGATAGTGGTACAGTCTAGAGGATAGATATTGGAGGGGAGCAACAAAAAAGAAGTATATGATAGTTACTCTCCAAAAGCACAACGGAAGAGCCATGTTTTAAAGTCTTTCTTGAAGGCTAGTAATGTGGGGGCTTGCCTAATCTCAATGGGCAGTGAGTTCCACAATCGGGGGGCCACAGCAGAAAAGGCCCTCTCCCTTGTTCCCACAAGGCAGGCCTGAGATATAGGCAATGGCGACAGGAGAGGCTCCCCAGATGATCGAAGAGATTGGGCAGGTTTATGATAGGAGATACGGTCACGAAGGTAGGTGGGTCCCAAACCGTTTAGGGCTTTGTAGATGATGGTCTGCACCTTGAATTGGGACCGGAAAATAAACGGCAGCCAGTGGAGCTCCTTGAACAAGGGAGTGGATCTTTCCCTGTAACTCACCCCCGTTATTAATCTGGCAGCCGAGCGCTGGACCAATTGTAATTTCCGGGCTGTCTTCAAGGGAAGCCCCACGTAGAGCGCATTACAGTAGTCCAGTCTAGAGGTAACTAAGGCGTGCACCACCGTGGTCAAGTCAGACTTCACGAGGTATGGTCGCAGTTGGCGCACAAGTTTGAGTTGTGCGAAAGCCCTCCCGGCCACCGCCGACACCTGCGCCTCAAGCGTCAACGCTGAGACCAGGAGGACCCCCAAACTGCGGACCTGTGATTTCAGGGGGAGTGCAACCCCGTCCAGCACAAGTTGCCACCCAATACCCCGATCCGACGAGCGACTGACCAGGAGGGCCTCTGTCTTATCCGGATTGATCCTCAGCTTGTTCCTCCTCATCCAGTCCGCCACAGCGGCCAGGTACTGGTTCAGCATCCGAGGGGCTTCCTTGGAGTCAGATGGAAACAAGTAGTGGATTTGCGTGTCATCTGCGTAGAGATGGCAACACCCTCCAAAACTCCGGATGACCTCTTCCAACGGTTTCATGTAGATGTTAAATAGCATGGGGGATAAGATAGACCCTTGCGGGACCCCACAGGTCAATGGCCAGGGGTCCGAGCAGGTATCCCCCAGTTTCACCAGCTGGGAGCGGCCCTCCAGGAAGGACCGGAGCCACTGCAAAACCGTGCCACCGAGCCCCATCCCAGAGAGCCTCCCCAGAAGGATACCATGGTCAATGGTATCGAAAGCCACTGAGATGTCCAAAAGAACCAGCAGGGTCACACTCCCCCTGTCCAGCTCCCTGCGGAGGTCATCCACCAAGGCGACCAAAGCCATCTCGGTACTGTGCCCAGGCCTGAAGCCAGACTGCGAGCGATCCAGAAAATCAGTGTCATCGAGGAACTCCTGGAGCTGCGTGGCAACCACCCGCTCCAGAACCTTGCCCAGAAACGGGAGGTTGGAAATTGGTCTGTAGTTGTTACCAATCATATCTAGTTCTTGAGATATGCCACATACCACTCTTCATCTGATCGCCCATAAAAAATCATGATAAGAGGTTTTAGATGACGCAGTGTATCCAATATGATTTTCCGAATCAGTGCCCCAATAACACCAGGAACAGGTCTAAAAGGAGCCCTCGATGGCACAGCAGGTTAAACCGCTGATCTGCTGAACTTGCCCAAATCCGGGGACCAGTGTGAGCTTCTGCTGTTAGCCCCAGCTTCTGCCAACCTAGTAGTTAAAAAACATGCAAATGTGAGTAGATCAATAGGTACCACTCCAGCGGGAAGGTAACGGTGGTCCATGTAGTCATGCCGGCCACATGATCTTGGAGGCGTCTACGGACAAGGCCAGCTCTTCGGCTTAGAAATGGAAACGAGCCCCAACTCCCAAAGTCGGACATGACTAGACTTAATGTCAGGGGGAAACCTTTACTAGGCCTAAAAACCAAGACACCAAGACATTGTGTTGTCGAAGGCTATCATGGCCAGAATCACAGGGTTGTTGTGTGTTTTCTGGGCTCTATGGAGAGAATACTGTTGGAACATGGCCATACACACAACAACCCACCAAGACATTGTTTGTTTGTTTTGGGAGGTGGGACTGTGTTATTGCTTCCATTTCTTTTGGAAAACCAGAATCTCCATAAGCTTTTGGAGAAAATGGCATTCACAACCATTTGAAAATCATAATATTTTGTGAAAATATGATCTATTTGAGAACAGCTAAACTCATTTGAGTAAAATCTTCTCTTCGGTAGTATATATCCACATGTAATTATGCAAGGCAATATGGTTTTCAGTTGTTAGAATGATAACCTGGTTGTCTCTGATCTGTTAAGAACAGAGATTATGCCAATGCACAAAATATAGCAGTTCTTCAGAAGTGTTTTCTTTCAATGCCCAAAAACATCTACTTTTCCATAAAATATCTTGTTTCTATATCATGCTTTCAAGTAGACTTCGTTAAAAGTAACATATCTGGTTTACTCACAGCCTTCATGTAGTCTATATACAGGTACATACCTTGTCAATCCAGTTACAGATAGATTAGAAGTGGTTTCTCTGTGCAAATAACACAGGGCATTTTTCTTATAATCAACTGCAACATGAGTTTGCTCTTGACAGTCCAAAGTCTAATGGCCTCTCTGTGTTCTAAAATGGAGTCTGGGATCTGAATAGTCCCAGCTCTGATCATGTGGTCTGCAGCCCCTCCCACAACCTCAAGAAAACAGAGTAAAGGGAAAACTGCATACCAAAACATACATATACAATACAATAAGCAAACAGGATAATATACAAAACAAATTACTAGTGGATGCTTGAAGAAGGTTGCTAAATCCAACCAATTCTGTCTTCCCGGGTCAGGTGGGTGGGAATGAGATGTGTAAAGTTGCCACCCAGAACTCTGAGACCTGAAGCAATTGCCTCTGCAAGACTAAGGGAAGAGCTCACTCCAATCTACTGCCTGAGATTATCACTGTCAACTGCCATCAAGTTGAGTTTGACTCATGGTGACCCTGTGTACAGGAAGCCTCCAGGCCACCCTCTCCTCAATAGCCTTACTCAGCTCTTACGGGGTTGGGGCCATGGCTTCCTTGCTTGAATCTACCTGTCTCCCACATTTGGATTAGATCCAAAATGAGATGACGTCTACATCTAAAGCTCAATGATAAGGCTGTCCCTGCTACCAAGAGAAACATAGGGGACGTTAGAGATGGAAGAACAAAGGAGAGACCCACTTTCAGGCTTCTTTGGGGTGGGGAAGGGAATCAGTGTTGTTCCGTCCCCCAGGACGATGGTTTGCCTTACCTATTGGTCGTTTGTTTGTTTTCCCTCCTTTACATTTTGTTTGAGCCTCTGGCTGCAATAGCCTAGGAAAAGTGGCTTGGAATCTGCAAGAGCTGGCTGCAGTTTTCTTTGCAGTGATTGGTCAAAGAATGCAACATCTTAGGACCGCCCTTTTTACCAGGGTCTAGTCTCCATTTTGGAGCTTCATTCTGGCTATAGTCTTCCAACGTGCTGGAGCTGTGCAAGGCTAACTGGGACAAATCATCCTCAAAACCAGGCCAATCTAAGCCTATCCAAATTAGATAAGTATTGAATTATATTGATCTGGAATAGGAAATCTAGTTAGAGGAGCAAAGTTATTCCATCGCTTCTAGAACTAATCTTTGCTGTAAAGATAGGGAAGGAAAGAGTTTCTCCTTCTAATATAGGCAGCGTGATTAGGGTATAGTGGTTTTATAATCACTTTTGCCTTCTGGAACCAGGGATAATTCTGCAACTAAAACCTATGGAAATTTGTTTCATTTTCTGCAACTTTAAGATCTGTGCCAGGTTTACAACCTTGTATGAATAAACATCCTTTTTTGAAGTTATCCAGACTCAGTCGTTCAATATCTATAGGACAGCTTATAGGGATTTGCAGTTCGCCCGGATAAAGGACAGCACGTTTCAGTTTTATAGTTTTTTATTGTCCGGCGGACGGCACAAGTGTAGAAACTCATAGCAACTCTTATTTTGTTCCTAAGGATTCTACTTAAATGTGGAAAAGGATCAATCTGAGATGTTACAGAATGAAACATAAAAAGGATAGTATGGTATGTAATGTGTGAATACTATGTTAGTAATGTAATATTTCTTCTATATAAACAACTTTTAGTGGCACTTGTTATGCAAGTTGCCAAAGAGGGGGATTATGGTATCTTATTAATATCCATCAAAATTGGATTTGATTAGAAACAGTGGTAGATCATAGCTGTCACGCTTACTTCAAACGACCCACATGAACACAGACCAAAGGTAGCTGCTATCAAACGGAATCTTTATTGAAGAACACACGACTTGGGAAAGTCGAGAATGACATAATGTTTACATACAATCTTCTTTATTACCTTCGTTACAACGTCACACCACACGTAAATATCATCACCCAAGCCCCACCCCATGTATCATTATCATCACTACAACACAAACTATTCATTAAAATTGTTTTGATTCTCTCTCCAGAAGTTCCCATGCTTTGCTGCCAGGTGTCCGTAGGAGCTATAGAGGAGTGCGAATTGTTATGGCTCCGATTCAAGAGCTTGCAAACTCAGCTCTTGGAATTGGTCCCATGACACATAGCCCTCTAGAATCTCTTACATTTACTGATAATATATATTACAATGAATATTTTACTTTAGGTATCCACTACCTGTATTTACTTTGACTACATTAGTATGATTCTTAACATAAATGCAATACACTCAGCAACACTTACACAGATATTCTGGAAAAACTATTCCTCTTTATAGTTTCAGTGTCTGTTCTGTCAAATAAAAATAAAAACCTAACAAAGTCTTATTGTTGACTTAATAACACTCAAAATAGTTGTCGCAGCGTTGAATCGAGATAAATAAACAGTTCTTAACATATATATGTACAACAAGACAACCCTTCACATAAGTATTCACATAAAACTGTTGTAGTCTCTAGATTGGTTACAATCTTATCCAATCAAATAAATGAAAAACAAGCAGAATCTACTGCTATTTTAATGGTATTCTCAAGCGTAGAAAAAGACAGTTAAGTAATTAATATATCATCTTTATCAGTTCTTCTCAGAGTAGCTCCTGGATACCAGACATACATCAATGTCTTAAGGGTCAAATGAATAGGTTGTTGTTTTTAGATGTTGATACCAATCCGTTGTAGGGTATCTGGGATGGCCAAGTGATCTGTGGTGCCGGGGATGGTTTCGACTGGTTTCCCGGGTATAGGCCAGTTTCGTTGCTTCTTCAGGTAAATCAGATTTCCCACTGTTTGTTTGGGCTAAAGAGTGGTGTGGCCCTGCCTTCTTGATTCTTCTATACATATAGAAATGCAAAGAATAACTATCTAATATACACTTTAAGGGTCAATTAAAAGTAATATATACCATACTTTAAATAGACATGTTAGAAAACACCCCAATAAATGTATAACAAAAGAGAAGCAATAAGGATTATGGTTAGAACTTACATGTCCTAGGAGGATCTTTACACACAGTGTTCTTTATCAGGTGGCGAGCATTTTACTGGGGAACAGTAATTGCTTAAGTACTATAGCACAATTCAAGGAATGTAGCACAATTAAAGAGATATAGCACAATTAAAGAAAACAGGTAAATTCTAATTTATAATTCAAGCCCTGAGGAGTTAAAGACTTTAGTTTGTGGATCCAAAAGGTTTCTCTGCGAAGGAGAGATATCCTGATATCCCTGTTGAAGGGGGCTTGTAGTTTCTCTAAGACAAAGTATTTGAGATCATTACAGGAATGGGAGCTATCTTTAAAATGCAAATACAGTATGGATTCTGTGCTCATTCTTTTGATTCTTGATCTATGTTCAAGTCTCCTCGTCCTTATGGCTCTGGTCGTCATGCCTACATAATTTTTTTTGCATGGACATAAAATGGCGTATATCACATTTTCTGAGTAACAAGTTGTAAAGTTTTTTTAATGTTATTCTAATGTAGGATGTATAAATTCTTTAATGTTTTCTGTAAATTTACAGCATTCACAATGACCACATCGAAAGTTACCTGTAGTTGGGCTCTGTGGACCTGCATCAGATTTTCTTATGTCTGAGTGAATCAATACATCTCTTAGGTTTTTTGTTCTTTTGTGTGCTATAATAGGTTTGAGTTGACAGCCTGGGATGTCTTGTATTAAGTGCCAGTGTTTAAAAATTATTTTTTGTATATTGAATGTTTGTGTATTTAAGGTAAGAGGGCAGATAATCCTATTAGATTGTGACTTGGGTTGATATTTAAGTAACATATCCCTATTTGTTTTTTTCGGGCTTTATTCAATGCTGTGTTGAGGACTTTTCTTGGGTAACCTCTTTCTTTAAGTTTGTTTTTCGCTTTCAAAGCATAATGGTGGAAACTTTTAAAATGTAGAATAGAATTTCTATCTGTTGGTTTCGTATAGTTAGTTACATATAGGTGTCCTCCTTCTTTATGTACCATCACATCCAAAAAATTAATGTTTGTGGAACTAATAGTGCTTGTAAATTTCATGTTGGGGTGAATGGTGTTAATCCAGTCACTGAATGCTTTAGCTGTTTCATAACAATCAAAACCCGTAAATATATCGTCGATAAATCTCCCGTAGTATAACATATTTGTGAAATGTGGATTCTGGGTGTTGTGTTATATGTGAACTGTTTCTAGATAAGATACAAATAGATTGGCTATAGCTGGCGCAAGGGGACTTCCCATGGCTATTCCCCATGTTTGTAAATAATATTTCAAGTCAAATCTAAAATAATTATTTTCCAAGACTATGTCTAATAAGTCTAATAGGAAGTGTGTAGGAGGCATTAGTATTTCTCTGGAGTTAAATAAATCTTGAATGATGGTTCTAATCTCAGACAGAGGTATGTTGGTATATAATGAAGAAATATCTAAGAACATCAAAAAACATGATTGTGGAATATGTAGTGTTTCAATAATATTGATGAAGTGAGTAGTATCTTTGATATATGAACGGGACTTAGAAACAAAAGGTTGGAGAAAATAATCTAAAAATTTGGCTACAGGTTCTAATACTGATGAAGTGCCTGAAACAATGGGACGTCCTGGTATAATGCCTTTATGTATTTTGGGGAGAACATAAAAGATAGGAGTCCTAGGGTATTGATTCTGGAGGAATTCAAATGTCTGCATAGTAATATATCCCATCGCTAACCCTTCAGAGCACACTATTTTGATTAAAGATTTAATTTTGTTTAGAGGATCTACCGGGAGTTCCTTATAGAATGAGTGATCTGTGAGATGTTTATAGACCTCAGATAAATAATCTGAGGACTCCAAGGTCTTTTTCGCACACACTGCTGTCATGCCAGGCGTCCCCCATTCTGTATCTTTGATTTCCATTTTTTCTGCCGAAGTGAAGTATCTTGCATTTGTCCCTGTTGAACTTCATTTTGTTAGTTTCGGCCCATCTCTCTAGTCTGTCAAGATCGTTTTGAATTCTGCTCCTGTCTTCTGGAGTGTTAGCCATCCCTCCCTGACCATGAGGGGTAATGGTCCTCAGTTTGTGAATCCAGAAGGCTTCCCTTCTGAGGAGACTAGTTTTTTTAAAAAAACAAACATTTTATTTATAATTTTTGTGATATAATAAAAAAGAAGAAGGAGGAGGGGAGCATATGATCAAAAAAAAAAGACAAAAACAAGAGGGAAAAAAAATACAAGACAAATATTATATACATACAGACAAAAACCAAATCCCCACCAGCCTCCCTCCTTACTGTGTTGCCTTCCAGCACTGCTGCTCTACGGATTATATCTTACTTTTCTTTTTCTTTTTTTTTCTTTTTTCCATTTGCCCGACCCACTTTTCTTAGCTTCCCAGGATGTCTTCACATATACACAATTTCCCCTATATTTCCAAGCCCCCTTTTTCCTTCAAATATTTACTTAATTTATTCCAGTTCGTTTTTATCCCTGTTTGATCTTTTTGTGAAATTATCTGTGTTAATATGTCCATATTTTGTATATCCATCAGTTTCAGTATCCATTGCTCTAGCGTCGGTATTTCCGGTGTTTTCCAAATTTTTGCAATCACAATTCTGGCTGCACTTATCATGTATATAAACAGTTTTTCATTATTTGAGTCCATGTGAAAATCCATTAGCCCTAATAGAAAGTATTCCGGTTTTAATGTGAATTTTATTTGTAGTATGATCTCCATCTCTTTCTTAATTATTCTCCAAAACCTTTTAATCTTCTTGCATCCCCACCACATATGATATAGGTCTCCCTTTTCTTTCGTGCATTTCCAGCATTCTTCCCCCCTCTTTCCCTTGTTAAATTTTGACAGTTGTGCTGGTGTAATGTACCACCTAAAATAAATTTTATACCAGCTTTCCTTTATAGCTGTTGAGTATGTGTATTTTAATCTCTTTTGCCAGCATTTTTCCCATTCCTCAAAATGTATAGTATGTCCAAATTCCCTCGCCCATACCGTCATGTTATCTTTTACATATACATCTTCCGTTTCCCAGCTCAGAAGCTGTTGGTATAACACTTTGATTACTTTCTACTCGAACTTTAAAACTTTAACCCAGATTGTATCATTTTTCTCAAATCCTATTTGATTCTATTTTGAAACATTCTTTAATCTGCCAATAATTTAGCCAAGTTATAGATGGTTCTAATTGCTTAACTTCCTCATATGGTTTTATACTTATTCCGTGATTATCTTCCTGTACTAATTGTTTATATGTTAGCCATCTTTCCCTAGGGATCTCCCTCATATGTTCTGATTCTAACGGAGAGAGCCATAATGGAGTTCTCTGATAAAATCTATGTTTATGCCTCTCCCATGTTATTATTAGTGCTTTTCTGAGATAATGATTGTTGAATTTTTTTTCTTTGAAGCCTTTTCTTTTCCATAGATAGGCGTGCCATCCCTTATTCAGATCCTGACCTTCTAATGCTAAAATCCTGTTCTTCCGCAAGATGGCCCATTCCTTCACCCATTCTAGCGCCGCTGCATCGTAATACAGCTGGCGATCAGGGACTCCCAATCCCCCTCTCCTGATGTCATCTTTCATGTATTGGAACTTTATCCTTGCACGCTTTCTGCCCCAGATGAATTTGTTGATCTCTCTCTGCCAATCACTCAGCACTTTTTTATTTCTCAGAATGGGTAAATTTTGAAATAGGAAGAGCGCTTCGGCTAGAACCTTCATTTTTATGGCTGCTATTTTTCCTAATAGCGAGAGGTGAAGTGCATCCCATCTTTCCATTTTCTTTTTCATTTCTCTCCATTTTTTATCGTAGTTGTTTTTTTGCAGTTGAGCATTGCTGGCTGTTAATTCAATCCCTAGGTATTTGACTTTTTTTACTATCTCTATCCCTGTTTTATTCTGTAACTCATCCCTCTGTGCTTGTGATATATTCTTTGTCAATATTTTGGTCTTTCCTCTATTTATCTTTATCCCAGCTATTTCCCCAAACTTTTCAATTGTCTCCAACCATAACTTAATCTGGTTTATTGGTTCCTCAATCATACACACGATATCATCCGCATAAGCGCGTGTCTTAAAGTTAATGTTTTTGGTTTTCAGCCCTTTCAGTTCTTTGTTTTTCCTAATTGCATCCAGTAGAATTTCTGATGTTAAAATAAATAGTAGAGGGGAGAGAGGGCACCCCTGTCTTGTTCCTTTCTTTATTTCTATCATGTCCGATAATTGCCCGTTTATTATAATTCTAGCACTTTGTTTTGAGTAGATCTTGTTTATTGCATTTTTAAAGTAAAATCCTATATCCATTTCAGAGAGAATCTCTAACATACAAAACCAATTTACACTATCAAATGCCTTCTCGGCGTCTAAAAATAAGAAGGCTATTTCTTTTTGTCTGTTTTTTTCGTAGTACTCAATTGCATTCATTAATATTCTTATATTATCTCTTTGGTGTCTTCCGGGAAGGAAACCACATTGGTCTTCATGAATTCTTTCGGCCAATACATTCTTCAATCTTTCTGCCAATATGCTAGTAAAAATTTTATAATCAACATTTAACAGAGAGATTGGTCTGTAATTTGAAACTCTAACGTTATCTGTATCTTTTTTTTGGTATTAAGACTATGTTGGCGTTCTCCCACGATTGTGGAGCATTTTCCCCATCCAAAATTTTATTCATTACCTTTTGTAGCGGTTTACTTAGAATATCCTGAAATATTTTATAGTAAGTAGTTGTTAGACCATCCGGCCCGGGGGCTTTATTATTGGGTAATCTTTGGATTGCTCTCACTATTTCTTCTATATCTATTTTCTTGTTTAGTCGTTCTCGTTGGTTTTCTGTGATTTTCTTAATATCTTGCTTTCCTAAATATTGTGTGACCTTCTCTTTTGGGATTTTGTCCTCTGTATATAAGTTCCTGTAGTATTTGGTAAATTGTTGTTCTATTTCTTTCCGTTCAAAATATGTGTTATTATCGTCTTGAATTTTATGAATACAATGAAATTGTTTTTTTTTAATTCATTTTCCACGCCAACCACTTTCCTACTTTGTTCGCGTTTTCAAAGTTTTGTTGTCTTATGTATATCATTTTTTTTCCTATCTCTTCCAGTTGTTGATTATCTACTTGTTTCTTCAGAGCCTCCAGTTTAAAGACTATTTCTTTATCTTTTGGATTACTCTTTAGTTTATCTTCTAACCTGACTACCGCTTCCTCTAGTTCTTTCTGTTTTGCTCTTTTGTCTCTATTCTTTCTTATATTGTGTTGGATAAACTGTCCTCTGATATACGCTTTACTTGCGTCCCAGATGATAGCTATGTAGGTATTTTCCTCCCTGTTGAATTGAAAATATTCGGCCAGTATCCCCCTGTATCTATTTTGCTCTGATATATCTTTTAATAACATTTCATTTAGTCTCCATCTGTATTCTTTCTTGGTTTTCCTTTTGTCCTCTATTATGATTTCCATAGGTGCATGGTCAGAATGAAGTCTTGGTAAAATCTTTATAGAGTTAATTTGAGAGGTTATAAATTTTGTCCCCCAGATCATATCGATCCGGGACCAGGTGGAATGTCTATGTGAAAGAAACGTGAAGTCCCTTTCCCTACTGTTTCTATGCCTCCAAATATCCTGTAATCCTAAGTCCGTCTTTAATTGCATAAATCTCGTTGGTAGCTTTCCGCAACCCTTCTTTTTGGAGGTCCCCTTTGTGATTGATTTGTCTAGCTCAACATCTAAGACACCATTAAAGTCTCCTAACAAAATTAGGTCCTCATATTCATGTTCTAAGATCTTTTGTTGTAGATTATTTGCAAACTTTGTTTTACAACCGTTTGGGGCGTATATGTTAGATATTAATGTTCTTCTGTCCCCGATTTCTATCATAACTCCTAATATTCTACCTTCTTGATCTTTGAAAGCAATTTTCGATAGTATCTTATTATTTACATATGTCACTACTCCTCTCTTTTTTTCCGGACCCGAAGTGTAATATGTTCTCCCCAGACTATTGTTCGTTAGATGTGCCACATGTTTATGTGATATGTGGGTTTCTTGGAGACTAGTTTTGATGTCTGTGTAGCTAGTAGTATAAACCTTCTCTAGAGCAAGAAATGTAAAACTGTTATATGGGTGAGATTTTTGTTGGAAATGAGTGTATAGGGTGGAGTCTAAACTTTCTCTTTTAATTTTTGATCGATGCTCTTGTATTCTGATTTTCAGGGGTCTGGTGGTGATACCTATATATAATAAATCACAAGGGCATCGAATTGCATAGATTACATTTTCTGATGAACAAGTCATGTAGTTTTTCAAATTGATCTTGATGTGCAGTGATGGATGTTGGAATTGCTTAATATTGGACGTGAGACCACAAACGTCACAATGTCCACACTTAAAATTCCCTGTGATAATATTCCTGGGTTCTAAATTAGATATTTTGAAATCAGAATGAATGAGAATATCTTTTAAATTTTTAGATCTTTTGTGTGCTATAATAGGTGCATCTTTGCACCCTGGGATCTCCTGTAGCCCCGCCCTTCAGTCCTAAAAGACCTCTCAGGAGAGGTATAGAGGCTCAGCCCTGTCTTGGGCTCTTGGAAAGAGGCTCCGCCCTCTTCCCTAGCTCCACCCTTTGTGTCCCAACAAGCGCCCCAGGAGAGGTATAGATTCTCAATCCTGTCTCAGGCTCTTGGGAAGAAGCCACGCCCACTCTTCTAGCTCCGTTCCCGGTGTCCTAACAGGCGCCTCAGGTGCTCAGCCCTGTCTCTAGCACTTGGGAAGAGGCCACGCCCCTCCCCTGGCCCCACCTCCGTCTCCAAATAGGTGCCATCACCGCCCCCCTGGATCGCTGCAGCGCCCACCAGGGGGTGGTAGCACCCATTTTGGGAATCACTGATTTACTGTCTTGATTCTGGTGTTTTTTAATACAGGTAACTAGATTTTGTTCCTTTCCATGGTTTCTCCTTTCTATTAAAATTGTCAGTGTGCTTGTGGATTTGAGTTGGCTTCTCTGTGTAGTCTGACATAATGGTTATCAGAGTGGTTTAGAATTTCTGTGTTCTCAAATAATATTGTGTCCAAATTGGTTCATCAAATGCTCTGCTATGGCTGATTTTTCTGGTTGAATTAGTCTGCCGTGCCACATTCATGCCTGGGTGCTGCGTTTGGTGGTTCCTATGTAGACTTGTCCACAGCTGCATGGTATACAGTAGACAGAAACAGAATGTTCTTCACTTTGGGTTGAAAACATCATCAGGTGAGCTCCTCTACAAAGGAATTTCCACAAATAAGATGTCAAGTCCAAAAAGTCTCTCCCTTTTTTAGTGGCTTGACTTTGCCCAATTGATGGCGAGTCATGCAAGACTCAATTACTTTAGTGAAGATCAGGGGCTGAGCAAAGTGGGCTTTCCTTCCCCAAATTTTGGGGGATGCTTTTTCACTTAGTCTCTGAGCTGTCCTGTTATTTAAGAGCTGTGATGTTGTTCTGAGTCTTTCAGTCTACACGAACAAGATTTATTGCAAGGAGGTTTGTCCTTCCTCTCAGGCTGAGAAAGTGTAGTTTACACAAGGTCACCTGGCTTGAGTGGACACGCCAACACTTCCTAGTGTTACCAGCCCAAAAGCACTGTGTATCTCTTCTATCTTTAGCTGCCTAACAGATTTTCTGTAGCAACAGCAACCCAAAGAATGATAAACAGCAGTGGGAAAATCCAGGAAGATGACAAATTGCAGACTTTGCCTGAATCTTCAGTAAAATTCCACGAATGAGGCAGGGCAAATGCACAAGGTAAGCTTTGTTTAGAACCAACCTGAGTCACAGATCACACCAAGCAGAAAGTTTTCAATGGCTTTCTGTATTTCTAAATGAATAGATTACAGTATGCCCTGCAACATGAAATTATGGGTTACAAGGAAAGTAAGAAGTTACAGAGTAAGGGGGAGTAAACCAGTGGAATAAAAGGAAGCACAGAACAACTGTCAAAGGAAGGTAATAATAGTAGCGAAAACAAGATATGTAAGTGATTGAAGTTATAATATCATTGCCTGATTTGTTGTTTAAAGTAACAGACTGACAAGGTTTCCCACCAGATTAGACATTGATATAAATTAACATTATTGTCTAGGGTGCCCACTGTGCATTGGGTTTAGTAATATTAGAAGTGCCTATCTGAACATTTTTTGTGCTTTTGATTGCTGAAACAGCAAGTTTAAATGCCTCTGATGCCTTAAGTGACACTCCCTCTCTCTTAGCCTACATTGCAAAACCTATCATCGTACTGCCATCATCGTACTTTCCAATTAACCTGATTTGTCAAGAACAGTCCCAATTAATTATCTGGCTCGTTCTACACAAACCATATAATTCAATTTGAACTGCATTGTATGATCAATGTAGAATCATATAATGCACTTCAGTGTAGTTCAAACTGCACTATATGGTCAGTGTAGAGTTGAAGTCCATATTATACTCCTTTTTTGACTTCTTCTAAAATGTCCTGTTTTCTCTTTCATCATTTGTTCACTTGTCCTTACTTTATTTCAATTACTCCAAGCTGAAATCAAAATGCAAAAGGAGTCTGCACTCCACTCATCAATTGAAAAAGAAAAGGAGGGGATTAAATCTTGCCTTTGCGGTATGCTCTGGCAAAAGCGAATTGCTGCAGCCTCTTCCAGATTCTGACTGCTTCCTTTTGTCAATTTAATCACACACTGATATTGCTTAGCCACTTGGATCCTGGTTTTCATCTGTAAAATACTGGAGAGTATGCTTTAGCAAATGGATAAGCAACCTGAGCATTGGCAATTCTTCACAGCACACCCTAGAGGCCATATTAGTGACTCTGATGTGACTGAAAGTGATGCGTTGTCACTTCATTTCATTTCAATTCAGACTGATTTGGAAGGCTTGCCTTTTTTTCAGCTACATAGGGGATTATAGAAGGAGAGCAATGACCAAGCTCAATAAAATAGTGAAGAGTAGACACATCACACTGGCAACGAATGTCCACATAGTTAAAACAATGGTACTCCTGTAGTAACCTATGGATGTGAGAGCTGGACTATAAGGAAGGCTGAGTGAAGGAAGATAGATGCTTCTGAACTGTTGTGTTGGAGCAAAATTTGGAGAGTGCCTTGGACCGCGAGAAGATCCAACCAGTCCATACTCCAGGAAATAATGCCCAACTGCTCACTGGAGGGAAGGATGAAGTACTTTGGCCACATAATGAGAAGTCAGGAAAGTTTGGAGAAGATGATGATGCTGGGGGAAATGGAAGGAAAAAGGAAGAGGGGCCGACCAAGTGCTAGATGGATGGATGGTATCCTTGAAGTGACTGGCTCGACCTTGAAGGAGCAGGGGGTGGCAGGCCACTGACAGTGAGTTCTAGCATGGGCTGTCCATAAGGTCACAAAGAATCGGAAACGACTGAATGAATAACCAACAACAAGAGGATTATGTGGGGCAAAACTGTGTTTTCTGATAAGACTTTTACCATTTTGGCAAGATTAGAACAAAATTATACACACACACACACACACACACTAGCTTTGCCCAGCCACGTGTTGCTGTGGCTTATGGGAATCATTTGTTGGCCAGGTGGAATAGCAGTGAATAGACTTCCAGCCTCAATGCCTGGCAGCAATTCTCTAACCTCCCTTTCTTGGGCAAGGTCTTGGAGCGGGTGGTTGCCTCTCAGCTCCAGGGATTCTTGGAAGATACTGATTTTCTGGACCAATCGCAGTCTGGCTTCAGCACCGAGACGGCTTTGGTCACCTTGGTGGATGACCTCCGCAGAGAACTGGACGGGAGAGTGTGACCCTGCTGGTTCTCTTGGACATCTCAGCGGCTTTCGATACCATCGACCATGGTATCCTTCTGGGACGGCTCTCCGGGATGGGCCTTGGGGGTACTGCTTTGCAGTGGCTCCAGTCCTTCCTGGAGGGTCACTCTAAGTTGGTAAAGCTGGGGGACACCTGCTCGGACCCCTGGCCATTGACCTGTGCGGTCCCGCAAAGTTCTATTCTGTCCCCCATGCTTTTTAATATCTACATGAAACCACTGGGTGAGGTCATCCGGAGTTTTGGAGTTCGGTGCCATCTCTACGCGGATGACGCCCAACTCTACTACTCTTTTCCACCTAAATCCAAGGAAGCCCCTCGGATACTGGACCAGTGTCTGGCCGCTGTGTTGGTCTGGATGAGGGCGAATAAGCTGAGACTTAATCCTGACAAGCTAGAGGTCCTCCAGGTCAGTCGTACGTCTGATCGGGGCATAGGGTGGCAACCTGTGCTTGATGGGGTCGCACTCCCTCTGAAGGTGCAGGTCCGCAGCTTGGGGGTCCTCCTGGACTCAGCACTGACACTTGACGCCCAGGTGTCAGCTGGGGCTGGGAGGGCCTTTGCACAATTAAAACTTGTGTGCCAGCTGCGACCGTACTCGAGAAGTCGGATCTGGCCATGGTGGTCCATGCCTTAGTTACCTCTAGACTGGATTATTGCAATGCGCTCTACGTGGGGCTACCTTTGAAGACGGCCCGGAAACTGCAACTAGTACAATGCTCGGCAGCAAGGCTTCTAACTGGAGCAAATTATAGGGCGCGCTCAACTCCCCTGTTTAAGGAGCTCCATTGGCTGCCGTTTATTTTCCGAGCCCAATTCAAGGTGCGGGTTATCACCTACAAAGCCCTAAACGGTTTGGGACCCACCTACATTCATGACCGCATTTCCCGATATGAACCTACTTTTTGGAAGAGCCTGAAAACTTGGCTCTTCCAACAGGCCTTTGGTGACTGATCTCTATAGTAAGGATCGACCTGTTGCCTATTTCATCTTATTGCATTCTAATTTTTAGCCAGCAATAGTCCCTTGTATACGCCTTCCCCAGCACTTTAATGGGAACGATAGCTCTGGTATCTACCTGTCCCTGACACAACTTGCACTTTTGGCCCAGTTTCTTTTGGAGCCAACCCAAGATTTTATCATTATATTTATTGTATGTGACCTTTTATGATTTGTTTTATTGTCGATTGACTTGTTTTATTGCTATGTTTTTATATTGTCTGATGTCTGGGCTTGGCCCCATGTAAACCGCTCCGAGTCCCTTTGGGGAGATGGGGTGGGGTATAAAAATAAAATTATTATTATTATTATTATTATTATTATTATTATTATTATTATTATTATTATTCTGGAGTCTCAATTATCCAACATTCACTTATCCAACGCAGGATTATCTGGATTATCCAACGCAGATGGCCTTTTAGTAGTCAATGTTTTCAATACACTGTGATGTTTTGGTGCTAAATTCGTAAATACAGTAATTGCTACATAGCATTACCACACATTGAACTACTTTTTCTGTCAAATTTGTTGTATAACATGATGTTTTGGTGCTTAATTTGTAAAATCATAACGTAATTTGACGTTTAATAGACTTTTCCTTAATCCCTTCTTATTATCCAACATATTCGCTTATCCAACATTCTGCCGGGGTGTTTATGTTGGATAAGTGAGACTCTACTGTATATTTATGATCTTATATTATCTGCTTAGAACTGGATTATATGAGGCTCCTTCTACACAACTGTATAAATGCACACTGAAGTGGATTATATGGCTGTGTGGACTCAAGATAATCCAGTTCAAAGCAGATAATATAAGATTATAAATAGCTGTGTGGAAGGGCCTTGAGTCTACACTGCCATGTTATCCAGTTCAAATCAGATAATCTGTATTTTATAGGCATTGTGGAAGAGGCCTGATTGAAGCAGCCCTGAGCGCCATTAAATGGCTGAGTGGGTTGCTAGAAGACAAAGTGGGTGGAGCTTAGCCTTCTAACTGGCAGCAATGGGGAAAAAACAATTATTCCTCTCCCTCTAATTAGGACTTTATTTTTCTTGTTGTTTTTTTTATGTCTAAACACAGCGGGGATGACCATGTCTTTTGTGGCCAAGTTTTGTGGGTTTTGGGTGTTTAGTTTCGCTGTTTACTTTAAGGCAGAAATGGTCAGAACATTTATATATATATAGATTTAATCTAAGGTGTTTTAATAATCCTTACTCATGGGTCCCTCAGATTTCATGAGGAAGTTTTCCCACTTCTGTTACAGACTCTGCCCCTAGTTTATCACTTCACTCATCCTTAGATAGAAAACTCTTAGTCATGTAACTGGGGATAATGGGAGCTGTGATCCAACATATCCAAAGGACACTAGGTTAGGGAAAGCAGCTGGACATTCTTTTTTCTTCTTCTTACCAATGTCAACAGCAATTATCCTAGGGAATATGATTCTAGTAAAATACAGTAACCGAATAAGGCACCCCGGAGTCTTCAGATTGTTCCAACAAATGGTTAAACCATCTCACAGCCCTCACTGAAGCAAGGATGAATAGCGTTATGTGGTTAAACTAGGGAAACAGCCCCATCTTCTGACAGTAAGGCAGTAGTGCTTTGTACCTATACAATTTCCACCCCCCTACCCTAAGACTTCCATAACTGCTCCTCTGGCATCAAACTCTAGTGCTCAGAAAAACACAGATGATGATGATGATGATGAAGATGATGATGAAGAAGAAGAAGAAGAGGAAGAAGATGTTGATGATGATATGTAGTTACAGTAGAGTCTCACTTATCCAACATAAACGGGCCGGCAGAACGTTGGATAAACAAAAATGTTGGATAATAAGGAGGGATTAAGGAAAAGCCTATTGAATGTCAAATTATGTTACGATTTTATAACAAATGGACAGAAAAAGCAGTTCAATACACAGTAACATTATGTTGTAATTACTGTATTTATGAATTTAGAACCAAAACATCGCAATGTATTGAAAGCACTGACTACAAAAACATTGGCTACTAACAAATTGACTACAGATAAAGATAGATTTGCATAAAATGAACTTACAGTAACAACATTGTCAGAAATTTTGAAAAATTTGTCTTGTTGTGAAAACAAGGATTGGTGAGGAAGCTTCAGCTAAGACACCTTTTTCCCCATGATAACTCTTTCAAGAGTGAATTTCCCTTCTGAGGGTAAGATTTCTCTCACTCCCTGTTTTTTCACCCCCATTCTTAATTGTGAGTTGTTTTAAGTCGAAGGTTTGTAACCCGAGGACTGTCTGTATATTGAAACAAGACTAACAAACATAACGACTGGTCTACAGATCTCTGGCTTTCTGTCTGCTGGTTTTTAAATTCTAATTCGTCCATTCTCTGTAAGAAATATTATATAGTCATACTTCTACATTTATGAGCCTACTACAAGCTCAAAAATCCCACCACATGGGTGTTCCTTACCACTGCACTAAGCAATGTGATATATGTATGTGGCAACATTACTTTTAATACATTTCTTTATCTAATATAGATGAGGATGGCAATACTCCTTTAAAAAGCAATGCAGTATTTTTTATGAATTGTATTGAGTAATATGCAATACCATGATCTTCTATGGAGAATGTTAAGTTCCAACCAGGAAGAATGACCTCCTGCAGGACTTATGTCTCTCTTGCTTTCCTTCCCACCATTGCCACTTAGTAGCCAGTGGAGAGTAGGGGATGGTGGAGGAGCATCCAGCTGTGTCCTGATGGCTGGACACACAGTCCACTTCATCACATTCATTAAATACTACTGAGCCACGCACTTAAGAAATGGCAACCTACTGTGTCCATCACATGACACAGAATTCAAGTGTAGGGTAGAGATAGCTTGGTGTTTAAAAAGGGTTGCAAAGGGTTATCTTTTCAGATGCTTTCTAAGCTGGTTGGCAAGTGACCCCCCCCCCAAATTATCCAGATAGAGATGAGCAAAACAGCCAATTCTGTCATGAGATGGTATTCGTTGTTCATGCCATTCATTGGCCAATTCTGTCATGAGATGGTATTCTGTCATGAGATGATATTCGTCTCCTCTCCAATTTGTGGGAGGAGCCGAAATATCCCACCATTACCTTTTGCTCACAGAGGGGGGAATATCGGCAGTGTGTTGTGTTCCTTTCTGTCTCATGCACTTTCTGGGGGCCTGCCTGCCTGCCTTCCTTCTTTCCTTCCTTCCCTGTGCTGTGTATGCCATGTGTTAATTCCTCCTTCTTTCCATCCTTCCTTCCTTCTGCCTCTGGCCATCCTGATGGCCATCCTGCCTCTGAATAATAATAATAATAATAATAATAATAATAATAATAATAATAATAATAAAAAACAGAAACAGAAATCCAATCACTGACCAACATAGTCAGAATCTTCAGCACTGACATCAGTATGGTGTTCGGCCTAGACAAATGCGCCACAGTGGCATTAAAGAAAGGGAAAATTACTCATAGCATAGAGATAGAATCATAGAATCATAGAATAGTAGAGTTGGAAGAGACCACATGGGCCATCTAGTCCAACCCCCTGCTAAGAAGCAGGAAATCGCATTCAAAGCACCCCCGACAGATGGCCATCCAGCCTCTGCTTAAAAGCCTCCAAGGAAGGAGCCTCCACCACGGCCCCGGGGAGAGAGTTCCACTGTCGAACAGCTCTCACAGTGAGGAAGTTCTTCCTGATGTTCAGGTGGAATCTCCTTTCCTGTAGTTTGAAGCCATTGTTCCGTGTCCTAGTCTGCAGGGCAGCAGAAAACAAGCTTGCTCCCTCTTCCCTATGACTTCCCTTCACGTATTTGTACATGGCTATCATGTCTCCTCTCAGCCTTCTCTTCTGCAGGCTAAACATGCCCAGCTCTTTAAGCCGCTCCTCATAGGGCTTGTTCTCCAGACCCTTAATCATTTTAGTCGCCCTCCTCTGGACGCTTTCCAGCTTGTCAACATCTCCCTTCAACTGTGGTGGCCAAAATTGGACACAGTATTCCAGGTGTGGTCTGACCAAGGCAGAATAGAGGGGGAGCATAACTTCCCTGGACCTAGACGCTATTCCCCTATTGATGCAGGCCAGAATCCCATTGGCTTTTTTAGCAGCCGCATCACATTGTTGGCTCATGTTTAACTTGTTGTCCACGAGGACTCCAAGGTCTTTTTCGCACACACTGCTGTCAAGCCAGGCGTCCCCCATTCTGTATCTTTGATTTCCATTTTTTCTGCCGAAGTGAAGTATCTTGCATTTGTCCCTGTTGAACTTCATTTTGTTAGTTTTGGCCCAAATGGACAAACCATAAAATGCAATCAGCCTGAAGACTATAAATATCTGGGCATACTACAGTTAGACAATATCAAGCATGGGCAAATAATATATCCAAAGAGTCAGAAAGATTTTGAAGAGCAAATTAAATGGCGGAAATACGATCAAGGCTCTCAACACCTAGGCCATACCTGTCATTAGATACACTGCTAAAATTGTGAACTTGACACAAGCAGAGCTGGATTATCTGGACAGAAAGAACAAGAAAACTGATGTCAACAGACTTTACCTGCCCAGAAAATCAGGAGGCAGAGGGCTTCTGCAAGTGAAACAAATGTTAGAAGAAGAGAAACATGCCCTGGCAGATTATGTGAAAGGCAGTCAAGAACCAACATTGAGGGAAGTCAACAGTAGTAAACTGCTTCAAGTGCAAAAGAAAAAGAGTGAATACCATAAAAACACAATCCAGAACAGAAGAGAAAATTGGCGAAAGAAGGCTCTCCATGAGCAGTTCCTGGGAAAAATCGAGAGCCAAATTGACAAAGAAAAAACATGGCTGTGGCTCACAAATGGAAATTTAAAAAAGGAGACGGAGGGCCTGATTCTGGCAGCCCAAGAACAAGCCATTAGAACCAATGCCATCAAAGCCGAAATTGAAAAGTCGACAGATCCCAAATGTAGACTCTGCAAGGAAGCAGATGAAACAATAAATCACATCCTCAGCTGCTGCAAGAAGATCGCACAGGCAGACTACAAGCAGAGGCATAACACCATTGCTGAGATAATTTATTGGAACTTGTGTCACAAATACCACCTGCCTGCGACAAAGAACTGGTGGGATCACAAGCCGGAAAAAGTTATAGAGAATGAACATGTCAAGCTACTCTGGGACTTCCAAATTCAGACAGACAGGGCTTTGGAGCACAATACTCCTGAGCTCACGGTCGTGTTAAAAAACAAAGTATGGATTGTCGATGCTGCAATCCCAGGGGACAGCAGGATTGAAGAAAAACAACTGGAAAAGTTGACATGATATGAGGATTTAAAGATCAAATTACAAAGACTCTAGCACAAGCCAGTCAAGGTGGTTCCAGTAGTGATTGGCACACTGGATGTAGTGCCTAAAGACCTTGGCCTGCACGTAAAAACAATCGACGCTGACAAAAGACCAGCTGCAGAAGGCCACCTTACTGGGATCTATACGCATTATTCGCCGGTACATCACACAGTCCTAGACACTTGGGAAGTGTCCGACGTGTGATCCAGTACAACAGCCAGCAGAGTGTCTGCTGTGGACACAACTTGTTGTGTTTCAAATAATAATAATAATAATTTTCCAGGGAGACTCATTGTCCCCTCTGCTTTTCATTATTGCCATGATCCCTCTGTCAACAATCTTAAAAAAAACCCAAAAACCTCGGCTATCAAACATCTAAGAAATCTCACAAAACTTCGCATCTGATGTACATGGATGACCTAAAGCTGTATGGGAAAACGCCAACTGAAATCCA
Organism: Anolis carolinensis; assembly: GCF_035594765.1. Taxonomy (NCBI): domain Eukaryota; kingdom Metazoa; phylum Chordata; class Lepidosauria; order Squamata; family Anolidae; genus Anolis; species Anolis carolinensis. Next base: position 188,183,648 of record NC_085842.1, read on the forward strand.
GTCTCTGACTAACACTGTCCGAATTTTTAGCACTGATATCAGCATAGTGTTTGGTTTGGACAAATGTTCGACAGTGGCATTGAAGAAGGGAAAAATAATTGAAAGTGAGGGCATAAATATGCCTAATGGCCAAACAATAAAGTGTCACCAGCCAGAGGCCTATAAATATCTGGGCATATTACAGCTGGACAACATCAAGCAGGAACATGTGAAAATTGTGGTCAGCAAAGAATACACACAAAGGGTCAGAAAATTTCTCAAAAGCAAGTTCAATGAAGGCAACACCATCAAGGCCATAAACATCTGGGTCATACCTGTCATAAGATATACTGCTGGCACAGTAGGTGGACACAGGCGGAACTGGACAATTTGGACAGAAAAACAAGAAAACCCTCACAGTGATGTTGACCGGCTATATCTGCCTAGAAGATCAGGTGGCAGAGGACTCTTACAAGTAAAACAAGCAGTCAAAGAAGAACATGCCCTGGAAGAATATGTAAAACAAAGTGAAGAACCTGCTTTGATTGAAGTCAAAAATCAGAAACTCCTCAAAACACAGCAGACAAAGAATCAGTAGAAGAAAACCGCACTACAAACTAGAGCTGACAGCTGGCACAACAAAGCATTGCATGGAAAGTTCCTTGACAAAATTGAAGGAAAAGCTGATAAGGAGAAGACCTGGCTGTGGCTCACGAATGGGACACTGAAGAAGGAGACAGAAGGCCTGATCCTTGTAGCCCAGGAGCAAGCCATTAGAACAAATGCAATTAAGGCCAAGATCGAAAAATCAGCTGATGACCCAAAATGCAGACTGTGCAAGGAAACCAACAAAACCATTGATCATATCCTCAGCTGCTGTAAGAAAATTGCACAGACTACAAACAGAGGCACAACTATGTGGCCCAAATTATTCATTGGAACTTATGCCTCAAGTACCACCTCCCAGCATTAAAGAACTGGTGAGATCACAAACCTGCAAAAGTATTGGAAAATGAACACGCAAAGATACTGTGGGACTTCCGAATCCAGACTGACAAAGTTCTGGAACACAACACACCAGACATCACAGTTGTGGAAAAGAAAAAGGTTTGGATCACTGATGTTGCCATCCCAGGTGACAGTCGCATTGATGAAAAACAACAGGAAAAATTCAGCCGCTATCAGGACCTCAAGATCATCAAAGACTCTGGCAGAAACCAGTGCAGGTGGTCCCAGTGGTGATGGGCACATTGGGTGCCGTGCCAAAAGATCTCAGCCGGCATTTGGAAAAATAGACATTGACAAAATTACAATTTGCCAACTGCAAAAAGCCACCCTACTGGGATCTGCACGCATAATCCGAAAATACATCACACAGTCCTAGACAATTGGGAAGTGTTCGACTTGTGATTTTGTGATACGAAATCCAGCATATCTATCTTGTTTGCTGTGTCATACAATAAAATAATAATAATAATAATAATAATAATAATAATAATAATAATAATAATAATAATAATAATAGAAACTCCTCAAAGCACAGCAAAGAATCAGTACAAGAAAACTGCACTACACAATTGGCAGGGCTTGCTAAAATATTGGAAAATAGGAGCAGAATTCAAAAGAACCTTGATAAGCTATAATATTGGGCTTAGACTAAGAGAATGAAATTCCAAAGGGAAAATGCAAAATTCTACGTAAAAATAAAATGTACACTTATAGGATGTGGAACACTTGCATAGCAGCCGTACAAGTGTAAAGGACTGAACATGACCCAGTATAATCATGCTGTAGCAAAAAAGGGTAATAATATTTCAGCTTGCATTAGCAGCAATGGTTCTGATGACAAGGGATTTAATAATCCCCCTATACTATGCTAGTCAGGCCTCATCTAGAGTAATGTATTCAGTTCTGGGCCCCTCATTTTTGGAAAAATACAGATGAGATGGAGCAACAAGGATGATAAGACGTATGAAGAACAAAACATATGAAACAATATTGAAGGAGCTGGATATGTTCAATCTAGTGAAGAGAAGACTGGGGGAATGACACAAATGTCTCAAGAGTTGTCACAGACTTAAGGGTACAGACTTGTTCTCTATTGTTCTAAAGGGGACAAATAGGTCTAATGGTTAGAGGTGGGTATATTTTAATTGAGCATTAGAAGGAACTTAGTGATAGTAAGAATGGTTCAGCCATTTACCTGGAGAGGTAGTAGAGTCTCTTTCTCTGGGGATCTTTAAATAGAGATTGCGTGACTATAGGTTGGAGATGCCATAACTGGATTTCCTGTACTGAGCAGGGGTTCAGACTTGATGACCTATATACAGGGCCGGCCCCACTATTGAGGCACCTGACGCTGCCGCCTCGGGCGCAGGCCCGGGGGGGCGCCGTCAGGCTGGGCGGGAGGCGGGGCACCGCCCTGACGGTGCCCCGCCTCCCGCCCAGTGCGCCCTGGCCTGTCTGGCCTTTTCTAGCTGGCCAGACTGCAGCGGAGGTCCCTGCAGGCCGCAATCGCGGCCGCAATTGCGGCCTGCAGGGACCTCCGCTGCAGTCTGGCCTGCTAGAAAAGGCCAGACGGGCAAGCGGGAGTAGCGTGGGAGGCGGGGCCAGCTCTGGCCCCGCCCCCCCGCCCAGCGTGCCCTGGCCCCGCCTCCCACGTTGCGTGGGAGGCGGGGCCAAGGCACGCTGGGCGGGAGGGCCAGAGTTGGCCCCGCCTCCCACGCTACTCCCGCTCGCCCGTTTGGCCTTTTCTAGCTGGCCAGACTGCAGCGGAGGTCCCTTCAGGCCGCAATCGCGGCCTGGAGGGACCTCCGCTGCAGTCTGGCCTGCTAGAAAAGGCCAGACGGGCAAGCGGGAGTAGCGTGGGAGGCGGGGCCAACTCTGGCGCCGCCCCCCCGCCCAGCGTGCCCTGGCCCCGCCTCCCACGCTGCGTGGGAGGCGGGGGCAGGGCATGCTGGGCGGGGGGCGGGGCCAACTCTGGCCCTGCCCCCCTCACTATTCGCCCTGGCCCCGCCTCCCACGCAGCGTGGGAGGCGGGGCCAGGGCACGCTGGGCGGGGCCAGGGCGCGGGAGGCGGGGCCGGTGGTGGGGGCGCTTTTCAGCACCCCCGCTTCACATTAAAAAATATCTCCGGCCGGCCCTGCCTATATAGTCCATTTCAATGCTATAATTTTATGAGATCCAGCACTAAGGTTGAGTTTTGGAGCTTTCCAAACTGTGTGTCATAACACATTAGTGTGTCGGCTGCAGTGTGTCATGTGAATGTAATGAAAAATGACAAACATTTTGGAAATGTATGTTATTATACAAACCAATTGTTCTCAACCTGTGGTCCCCAGATGTTTTTGGCCTTCATCTCTCAGAAATCCTAACAGCTGGTAAACTGGCTGGGATTTTTGGGAGTTGTAGGCCAAAAACATCTGGGGACCCCCAGTTGAGAACCACTGGTACAAAGCATTATTTAAAAAGATACAAATGAACAACTTTCATGAGACATGTTGCATCCTAACATGTTTCATTATTACAATTTATGTATGTGTCCCTATCTCTTATAAGTGGTTGGTTTAACCTCCAGTTTGCTAATACAACTGAGTAACTGTGTTGCAAAATGATGCATGTCTAAAAAGTGTGTCACCAACATGAAATGTTTGAAAAGGTATGGTTTAGATAATTTGAAATCTATATACATAAAAGGGTTATGGAATCGCTGCACCGAGCAAAACAGCAAAAGTAAAGGCCCCCCAACCTCGAAATTTGACAACACAACCCATCAACCACACCTTAAGGTTGAAACAACACAAAATCACGTCACGCACCTCCACATGGACAGAACCCACAACGCACCACCGGGAGCCATGCCGGGAGGGAAAGAGAAAGTATAATGGCCGGCCGGCAAGAGGGAAGGCAGGCAATGGGAAAAAGCTGTCCCCTGGGTCCTAGCGCCCGCCCATCATCCGAATTATTTACAGTAGAGTCTCACTTATCCAAGCCTCGCTTATCCAAGTTTCTGGATTATCCAGGCCGGCAGGGAAGAGGGAAGGCAGGCAATGGGAAAAAAGCTGTCCCCTGGGTCCTAGCACCCACCCATCATCCGAATTATTTACAGTACAGTCTCACTTATCCAAGCCTCGCTTATCCAGGTTTCTGGATTATCCAAGCCATTTTTGTAGTCAATGTTTTCAATATATCATGATATTTTGGGGCTAAATTCGTAAATACAGTAATTACAACATAACATTACTGCATATTGAACTACTTTTTCTACCAAATGTGTTGTCTAACATGATGTTTTGGTGCTTATCTCCACAATCTCCACCATAAAAATAATAATAGAATCCTACAGTCACACAGATAGGAGACCCCTAAAGGCCATCCAGTCCAACCCCTTCCTGCCATGGAGAACACAATCCAAACATTCCCAACAGATGGCCATGCAGCCTCTTGAGAATGATAATGCTAATAACAATATCATGGAATCCTCATGTTTCCAGACAGCCCTAAGAATAATCCAGTACAACCTCCTTCTACCATGCAAGACCACAAAATCTAAACACTCCTAACAGATGTCCACCCACCCACTATATAATAATAATGATGATAATAAAGATAATAATCATGATGATAACAGCAATATTAATAATCATCATCATAATCATAGAACTATACCATCCAATAATTTGGACACACCCCTAACGGCCATCCACCCCAACCCTTTCTACTATGCACCAAGACACAATCTAACCATTCACAACACTTGGACAACGTATGCATACTATACAATACTACACAGCGACAAAGACCACCTCTACTCTCACCACTTTCACATTGCACAAACAACCAAATACATACTAAACATAAAGACAACCATACAACAGACATTCAATACCACCACTAACTCAAATTTATCACCAACACCACCAGACAACGCCACAGCAACGCGTGACCGGGCACAGCTAGTTGTTTAATAAGTAGTGTTGCTTTAAGTGATTTACTATTTTAATGCTTTTATTACAATCTATTGTTTGTTTTTAGTTTACTGAACATTGCCTTAGCAACTCTGATAGAAAAAAGTGCAAACATTTTGCAACAGTAATAATAAAAATAACTGTTATAAATAATAATTTACAAATAAGGAAAACCCCTCCAATAGTAACATGTATGGCTGCTGAATTTGCGGGGGATTCATTCTAAGACCTGCCATGGCTAGCGAAAATTAGCAGATGCTGAGGTCCCATTATATACAATGACATTATAACATGGCATTACATATATGAAACTGAGGACAACTCAAACAACTACCAGAGAGAGCTCAAGGATTTGTGAAATGGCAGGAGGCGACAGCAGCAGGGTATGCCTACACACCAGCAAAGTGCCTGGCATGCATCAAAACCTATTTTTGTGTTTTGGATTTTTCCCCCCAAATATTTTTGAGCTGTGGTAGCTTGAATCAGCAGAACAAGAGCTTGTGGACATAGTGGACCAACTGTAATCAACTATCTTCCCCAAAAAAGAAATAATATTAGATTTTAGGGCATTTCTAGTCTAATATATATTGTCTCCGTAATACATGTTACCTCCATACTTTATACTTATAAGTCAATGTTCATTAAAACGTACACAGTAAGAATCCTTACAACACAAGCAAAAGATTTTGAAACAGTTGAAAAAAAACTCACCAATGCCTTGAAAGATCTCTCCAGCTACTACAAAGAGAACCACCTGAAGCCGAACCCTTCCAAGACACAAGTGTGTGCTTTCCACCTACGTAACCGCGAAGCCAACAGGAAACTGAAAGTTACTTGGGAAGGCCAAGAACTTGAACACTGTTTCCATCCTAAATACCTTGGTGTCACCTTAGATCGAACACTAACATATAGGAAACACTGCATGAACACCAAGCACAAAGTAGCTGCACGCAATAACATCCTGCGGAAACTGACTGGCAGCGCATGGGGTGCAGACCCACAAGTAATAAGAACATTAGCCCTGGCCTTGTCTTTCTCAACTGCTGAGTACGCCTGTCCTGTTTGGCACAAGTCCGCCCATGCAAAGCAGGTGGACATAGCACTGAATGAAACATGCAGAATCATCACGGGATGCCTTAAACCTACACCTGTTGATAAACTCTACAAGTTAGCTGGCATTGCCCCTCCTGACGTGCGATGGGAAGTTGCTGCTAATGGTGAGAGAAAAAAGGTCGAACATTGTGAAAGCCACCCACTGCATGACTATCACCCTCCTCCCACCAGACTCAAATCAAGGAAGGGCTTCATGAGAATCACCACTCCTCTTGATGTTCCTCCAGCAGCAGCAAGGGTGTCTCTCTGGGCAGCTAAACCTGGCAATCCCAACTGGATGGCCCCCCATGAGGGTCTTCCTCCAGGGGCAAACCAAGAATGGGCAACTTGGAAGTCCCTGAACAGACTCAGAAGCGGAGTGGGCAGATCAAAAGACAAGTTGGCAAGGTGGCACTACCTGGAGGAATCTTCCACCTTGTGTGACTGTGGAGCTGAACAAACAACTCAGCATATGTATGCTTGCCCACAATGCCCTGCCTCATGTACGGAGGAGGAGTTGTTTAAAGCTACAGACAATGCGGTTGCTGTTGCCCGCTTTTGGTCCAAAACTATTTAGTTACTTGTGATTCCTTCCCCCCCCCCCCATTATTTGAAATGTACAATGCTTTTGACGCGAAATAAATAAAAAGTAAGAATCCAGAACACAGATTTGCTTCCATTGCGTGATTACACCAATCGAAAACGAAATACAGTTGGAAAACATTATTTAAATGCTATAGAATAGTATTGCTCCCAGCAACATAGCAACTGGCTTTAGTACAGAAGCTTAGCCACCAGCTGCAATAAATCTTACCAATTGAAAGGTTGGCAGTTTGAAGCCTGTGTTGGAGTGAGCACCACACCTTCAGCCCAGCTCACTGTCCACCTGATTCTATGATTCGATTTGTATTATTACTGTGCAGATCTTGGATGGCCATCTGTCAGGAGTGCTTGGTTTGTGTCGTCCTGCATGGTAGAAGGAAGTTGAACTGGATGATCCTTAGGGGTGTCTCCTAATCTTAGGATTGTATGATCTTCTTCTCCTCCTCCTCCTCCTTATTATTATTGAGAGGCTGGGTGGCCATCTGTTGGGCGTGCTTGGATTGTGTCCTCCATGGCAGAATGGGGTTGGACTGGATTACCACAGTAATTATTTCATATTACAGTAGAATCTCACTTATCCAACATTCGCTTATCCAGTGTTCTGGATTATCCAACGCAGTCTGCCTTTTAGTAGTCAATGTTTTTGTAGTCAATGTTTTCAATTCATTGTGATATGTTGGTGCTAAATTTGTAAATACAGTAATTACGACGTAGCATTACTGAGCATTGAACTACTTTTTCTGTCAAATTTGTTGTATAACATGATGTTTGGTGCTTAATTTGTATAATCATTACCTAATTTGATGTTTAATCGGCTTTTCCTGAATCCCTTCTTATTATCCAACATATTCACGTATCCAACGTTCTGCCGGCCTGTTTATGTTGGATAAGTGAGACTCTACTATATATTTATAATCTTATTATTATCTACACAGCCGTATAAAATGCATACTGAAGTGAATTATCTGGCAGTTTGGACTCAAGATAATCCAGTTCAAAGCAGATAATATAAGATTATAAATCGGTAATATAGCTGTGTGGAAGAGCCTTGAGTCTACACGGCCATATAATCCAGTTCAAATCAGATAATCTGTATCTTATAGGCAGTGTGGAAGAGGCCTAAGTGAGGCCTAACTGTGCCTGTCCCCTGGGCTGAGTAGGTTGCTAGGAGACCAAGTGGGCAGAGCTTAGCCTTCTAACTGGCAGCAATTGGATAAAAAACAATTATTCCTAGGACTTTATTTTTCTTTTATTTTTGTTGTATGAACGTAGATGCATGAATGAGGGGTTGTGTTGTCAAGTTTAGTGTTTCTGGGATGTGTAGTTTTGTTGTTTTGTCCTAAGCTGAATTTTTTTATCCTTTTATATATAGATAGATATACATACATACAGTAAAGTCTCACTTATCCAACATTCGCTTATCCAACGTTCCGGATTATCCAACGCATTTTTGTAGTCAATGCTTTCAATACATCGTGATATTTTGGTGCTAAATTTGTAAACACAGTAATTCCTACGAAGCCTTACTGCGTATTGAACTACTTTTTCTGTCAAATTTGTTGTATAACATGATGTTTTGGTGCTTAATTTGTAAAATCATAACCTAATTTGATGTTTAATAGATTTTTCCTTGATCCCTCCTTATTTTCCAACATATTCGCTTATCCAACGTTCTGGATTATCCAACGCATTTTTGTAGTCAATGTTTTCAATATATCGTGATATTTTGGTGCTAAATTCATAAATACAGTAATTACTACATAGCATTACTGCGTATTGAACTACTTTTTCTGCCAAATTTGTTGTCTAACATGATGTTTTGGTGCTTCATTTGTAAAATCATTACCTAATTTGATGTTTAATACGCTTTTCCTTAATGCCTCCTTATTATCCAACATATTCGCTTATCCAACATTCTGCCAGCCCGTTTATGTTGGATAAGTGAGACTCTACTGTACTGTATTTACAAATTTACCACTAAAATATCACAATGAATTTAAAACACTGACTGCAAAAACATTGATTATGAAAAGGCAGACTGTGTTGGATAATCCAGAACATTGTATAAGCGAATGTTAGATAAGTGAGATTCTACTTTAATATGAAATAATTACTGGGATAGAATAATGCAGAACAATATAAACTCTAAAACCAGGACAGTAAATAAAGACCAACAGTCTGAAAGCAGGGAAATTGGAAATTCCAGAAAGGAAACAATCAGGGCCAGCTAACACCTCCCAAGAAAGGATTCATCCAAAAAGGAAGCTGAGAAGGGAGTGAAGCACTGTGTATTACCAAAGTCGTTATTATTACTATCATTACTATTATTATTATTATTATTATGTTGCGGTCAACCATGAAAATGAATACAATCTGGCTCCAAGTATTCAAAAACACTAAAATCAGAATATATAAAAATTAATGTGGTATAATAAAACAGAAAAATACAATCTCTAAAATCAGAACACTAAATAAAGAACAACACTCTGAAAACAGGGGAATTCCACACAGGAAACAATCAGGGCCAGCTAACACATCCCAACAAAGTATTCCCATCATCAAAGTCTGGCAAATCCTCTGTTTTCTCAGGGCCACAGACAGTAGAAGCACATAAAATATCGCAAAGAACACCACTCTCAAAACAAGGGAATTCCAGACAGGAAACAATCAGGGCCAGCTAACACCTCCCAACAAAAAATTCACTCAAGGAGGAAACAGCCAGGCTTTAAAGCTGCAAGGCCATTACATCCTAATCATTTTTTCATACTTGCCTCCAACAGACAAAAAAAATCAGAAATATTGTATATTCACAACCTTTAGGAAATAATATCCCCAGATGGCGCAACGTGTTAAAGCGCTGAGCTGCTGAACCTCTGGACCGAAAGGCCGCAGGTTTGAATTGGGGGGGCAGAGAGAGCCCCCACTGTTAGCCCCAGCTTCTGCCAACCCAGAAGTTCAAAAACATGCAAATGTGAGTGCATCAATAGGTACTGCTCCGGCGGGGAAGGTAACGCCGCTCCATGCAGTCATCCCACATGACCTTGGAGGAGTCTACGGACAACGCCGGCTCTTAGAAATGGAGATGAGCACCAACCTCCTGAGTCAGACTCAACTAGACTTAATGTCAGGGGAAAACATTTACCCTTTACCTTAACTACCACCAATTCCTCAATACTTTATTTCCCATATCACCATACTTCGCCACAGCATATACACACAAACACACACACACAGTCACACATTTCTCTCACTGCCAGCCGCAGAGCTATAGTTATGGTCTGTATTTTGGAACTGGACAAAACGATCTCTGAGTTTTCTAAGGAAAGCCTAAGAAACCCATATAGTGACCATACCTCGATAAAGGCCCTAAATTACACACACACACATCCCACTCATTGGCTACTTGGTCTCTCCCTCTCCAAACGTCCCGAAGACCCGCCTCCCCTTCCCCAAGTAGAGATCTTCTCTAGTCTCCCCCCCCCCGGGCCTAATCCCGGATGGTTCCGTCCAGCGCCGGCCCCGCCCCTCCCTCCTCCCCCTCCCCCCGGTGCGCGCGAAACTGCTCTCGGCCGCCCTCCCGCTCTCTGCCCACCGCCGCCTCCCTGCCTGTCTGCCTCGCCGGCCCCGAGATGCCCGCCCGGGCCGCTCCACTGACCCCCGAGGAGCTGCGCAGGCGGTGAGTGAAGCTCCTGCTCCCCACAACCCCAGTTCAAGCCTGGGGGGGGGCACCCTCATTGAGAGGAGACTGCTGGTCTTTTAAGCCCCCCCTCCATTTTGTATATGGTTTCGCCCTCCTCAGCCCAGCCCCCCCTTTTGGGCATGGTTTCGCCCTATTCCTCTCTCTCCTGCAGAGGGAAGTGAAGGAAGGGAGCCCCGAAGTGTGTGAGGAGAAAGGAGGGGTCTCTTAAAAAGAAAATGCCATGGGAGGGTGGCATTGTGAGGGCCTCCTGGACACATTCCCCTCATTTATTAAAATTGGGGTGTCTTCTGGTGCCCCTTTATAAAGTCCTGGCCTTCTTGAAGGATTGGAAGGCCTGCATTTCTCATAGGGGGCATCTCAGGCCCCTTCCACGCAGCTGTATAAAATCACATTATCACCTTTGGACTGGATTATATGACAGTGTGGACTCAGATAACCCAGTTCAAAGCAGATATTGTGGGATTTTCTTCCTTGATATTCTGGGTTATAGGGCTGTGTGGAAGTGCCCTTCATTGCTTTCTCAGTCCTGGGCCTGTTAATTGCCTCCCCCTTTTTTCAGGATTGGAATGGATGTTCATCAATATGTTGTTGTTGTTAATTTCTGTTTCTTCCTGCCTCTGCATTCTTTTCTTTTTGTTGCCCATGCCCTGCCACGCAGCACAAGTAGGGTGTTTGGCTGTCAGTCGTGCCCAAAGCGTGAAAATAAGGGGCCCTTCCACACAGCTATATCACCCAGAATATCAAGAGAGAATAACCCACAGTATCTGCTTTGAAATGGAATATCTGAGTCCATACTGCCATGTACCCCAGTTCAAAGCAGATAATGTGGGATTTTGTTCAGCTGTATGGAAGGGGTCAAGGTGTCTAGTTTTGTTAGTCTCAGGTTTCTTCTCTTTGAAGTAGTCCTCCCACAATGTTTTTAATAGCAATAGAGTGGAATGAAGCAGCGAAGCAAGGCAATTTCCTACTATTTTTGATATCTCTAGGAGGCAGGGAAGTCGAAGAGGAGGCTAGCTGCTCTTTGCAGTTTGCACCCATTCCGATTTTCTGTTTGGGGACTCTGTGAGAGTTAAGAAGCAAAATAACTATAATAGGCCTTTCTGCACCTCAAGCATTTTGTCCTTGCCTTGCTCTCATCATGCTCCACCTTCCCATCTGGGACAGGAAGTGGTAACCGATTTCTTCCCTAGTCAAAAGCGTGGCTTGGCGGGAAGACTTGTTTGTGTGTGTTTAGAACAAGGATTAACCTAGAGAGAGAGAGAGAGAGAGTCCATAATGCAGTTAACACGCCCTGACTTCTGTATTAAAAACAAAAAAGGAGGGGGTTACTCATGCATTGGGTTCATTGACAAGTTTGCAAGGCTCTCTGCTTTCTGGCGCCTCCAGGAGCGCGCTGCATTTCAATGGAGCCAGTCCCTTTCCTTGGGAGGTGTTTTCTGTGGGCCTCTTTCCTTAGGCCATCTCATCCCAATAGTCATTCTGGAAAATATGATCTGTACACTTTTTTCTCTCTATCTGCTTGAAATAAATTGTCCCTGTGCAAATGTTTTTGCTCACTCTCACACTTTGGAACCGATTGCTGCCGCAGAAGCATATTGGCGGTTGGGCTAGAAGTGAGGCGCCATTTCCCCCCTCTCCTCCAGCTTGTTTACTACAGCTTTTTAAAAATTCGCTGACCCTTGCTGTTTTAAAGATTTAGGCCTGATTTCCGGAATTATCCACAGGAAACCTTTGTTGCAATGCATTCTAAAACATATTTCCACTTTCTTCTACAGAAGGAACAAATAGGTTTGAGCTCATGTAATCGTTGCTCTTCTCCCAGCTTCTTTGCATTTGGCATCCTTCATATCTCTATGTTTCTTCCTGCAAGTGGTCCTTGCAGCCTGGTTGCAAAATGGAGTCCAGAAAGGTGTACTTGTTGAAAATAAGCAGGCTTTTGTGCAGCAGTGCAGAGACTGGAAGAAGGAAAGTGTTTCTTCTCTCTCATTTTTTTGAAACTTCTCATTAAATAATATCTGGACAGCTGTATGTGAGCTTTCCAGCTTGATGGCTCCGGTATGTGGACCTCAATCTGCCAGTTACTGCTGTGCAGGGTGGCGAGGCCTGCCATGTAGTTTGTGCCACATGGTACGTCTGTCTGTTTGCTTTCAGAGGAAGGAGATAGGCAATGCAGGCCTACAGCATGTGTGCTGCTTTTGTCTGGAGTTGGGATAAAACTCCCGCCTTTCAATCACAAGAGCATGTGGCTGTACTTGCAATCAGCTTAGCAATTTCTCCAAACTTTTTTTCCTGAGGGAGTTGGATAGAGTCTTCCCATGTTCTGTCCTCCGTGTGAAATCTTTCCTTTTGTGGGAGGGGACGGAGATTATAGTGGAATCACATTTAGCCATGTGTTTGAGGAGACAAATCAGTTTGCATTCCTCTTCCTCCCTTACCTCTGTATTGTTGCATATTTGTGTTTTGTCTGGTATGAAGTGACAACATGAGTGCCACACATCTACAACCTCCTCACAGCCATTTCACACCTTGAAGTATCCCTTAACTCTTATGTCCTGTATAGGGTGGGGAGGTGGGGAGTTATGATCAGTCATTCTTCCACAGGGAAAAAACTTTTCCAGAGTAAAATGTTGAACTGCTTTAGCCTGAACACTAGTGTCTGCTTTGAAAGTAAGGCTTTGCTCAGGTCCTTTTCTCAGCTAGAAAATATACTTCATTCCTAAGTCACCATCCCAAACCATGTGAAACCATTGTGAATGGCAGATGGCCCACTAAATGACCACCAATTTAAAATGTAAATAAGGAGGAATGGAAAGGGAAGAATGTGTTGTATAATTGTAGGGGGTTGGTAACAGTGTGGTACTGGAAGTTCAGTACAGTGGGAACAATCATTCTTCAGGTCTGTAAATAACTTTCTTGGCATTATTAGTGTTAAGAACTCTGTGTGATGGTGTGTCAGCACTAGAACTAATATGCCACTCCCTGTACAGTTGTGCACCTCAATAAAATCAATTGTTAATAACTTATATTGTTACATATATGTTTATGTATCTTCAGGTTGCCTATTGACTTACAATTACTCCATTAATTTTTTTAAGGCAAAGAATATTCAGAGGTGATTGGTACTTGCCTTTTGATGAAATTTAGCCTAAAGCAACGGGCACTTCTTGATGGTGTCCCATTCAAGTACTAACCAAGACTGACCCTGCCTAGTTTTTCAAGACCAAATAGGGAAGTGGTTCCTTCAGGTCATTACACAAGGCATAACACTGTCTTCATGGTACTGTACAATATTTAAGTCATGCTCTATTCAGCTTTATCACCATCATTTCCCACTGCCTTTGACAACAGGGTACTGGATTTGAGCCAAAACACTAATAATGGTGGCTCTAACCATCAATGTGGCAATTACAGGTACATTTTAGCCTGTCTTTTCTTCCTTGTGCTTACTCATGAATGGATGTCCAGGAACATTAACCACCTCATTGTGTGGCATTTTTAGCAGCAGTGATCTGTTATGTACAGAGAAAGTAAGAAGTTAGAGGTCTGACAGGGGCAATACATTACTTTAAGACCAGTACATTTAAAGCTTATGGGTGTAGAACTTATTCTTGTCAGATACACAAAATGGTAACATCTGCCGGAAGATGTAAAAGTGGAAAGTGTATGCCCTATGGTTAGACTGCAGCTAACATTAACTCTAGGGATGAAAGTTAATGGTAAGGAATAATAGGAGTTGTAGTTAAGCAATATCCGGAGGTCTGCATGGTCCTGATTCTTAGTGTTTGTGTTCCTAGTATAGAAGCAGGAGGGTACTGGGATGGTCTTACATTGTACATAATAGCAGTATTATTATGCAAAATAGGAAGGTGATTGAAGCAAAACACTAAATGATTCAATCAGTGAATGTGATCTACTCCAACTGTTGATGAATTGCCACAACAAGAGCAACGCAAAATAAACTGAAATAGGATTGTGGAATCATGTATACTGCCAAACAATATTTCCTACTAGCCCTGGTCAGCAGACCCAATAGTGAGAAATATCAGTCCAACAACAGCTGAAGGTCTGCTTGATTCCCAATCCTAGCCTAAGAAGTGAATTATGATTTTAGTGGAGCAAGTCAGTCTTTACTGAGCCAATCCTGACACTGTGTTGACATGGGAAATGAATTCCTATGGACCACTTTTGCAAAGGAATCACTCTTGTCAAGGAAAGGTAAAGGTTTTCCCCTGACGTTAAGTCCAGTCATGTCTGACTCTGGTGGTTGATGCTCATCTCCATTTCTAAGCCGATGAGAGCCAGCGTTGTCCGTAGACCCCTCCAAGGTCATGTAGACGGCACGACTGCATGGAGCACTGGGGGGCAAGATGGCTGCGTGGCAACAGCCTCCGTGACTAGCTCCGCTGACAAGGGGAAATAAAAACCGCCACATATCTTGCTACACGGCCCTCTGAAACCCTAACTGGCTGTTGTTAAAGGGGTGAGGCTGCTGGCTATCTTTTTGGACTTTTTGGACTGGTATTACCGTTGCCGGCTGGAGGTGCTGCCGATAGGACCTGCAGAAGATCAAGAAGGAGAGGAGAGGCCCAACCGCCATTTCGCCTGCTCGCCCGAGAACTCTGACGGTGGCGGTAGCGGGGAGCATTGGGTGAGCGTTGGGACATTTGAGGCCGCGCCGAGCCGGGTGGTCTCCCCCCAGTTTCTCCCTCAACTTCGGAGGCAGCGCCGTACCGGGCTGCCTCCCTGGGCGTTTTTACTGGCCTTTGAGGCGTTCTTCTGCCCCCGCCTCGGCCTCCAGGGCAACCATCTTCAATTTCCCCGTCGGCTTCCTTCCCGGCTTGGAGGTCGCGCCGTGCCGGGCGGCCTCCTCCAGCCCTTAGGGGACAACGAGGCTCTTGGAGGCCGCGCCGAACCTGGCGGCTCCCTGTAGCCTTTACATCGGCTCCAGGAGAGGCTAGGCCTGTGGAGGCCGCGCCGAACTGGGCGGCCTCCATTAACTCCCTCGGCCGCCGCGCGTGCGCATACGCCGCGGACGGCTACAGCTTCCAGCGGGTTCTCACGGGGATAACCAGGTTCGTGGAGGCCGCGCCGGACCGGGCGACCTACCCCCAGTCCCCTTCTCAACCATCTAAGAGATCGAGGCCTCCGGAGGCTGCGCCGAACCGGGCAGCCTCCCACAGCCCTCTCTTGGCTTCTTCATCGGCCTTCCTCAGCCTTGGAGGCCACGCCGGACCGGGTGGCTTCTTTCATCCTGCTTTTCGACCTTTACAAAGACTAGGCCTGTGGAGGCCGCGCCGAACCGGGTGGCCTCCTTAACCTCTAACCTACTCCTTGGTCATCAAAAAGCGAGCCAGGCCATCGGAGTTCGCGCCGGACCGGGCGGCCTCCTCTAGCCTTCCTTAGGCATTGGAGACTGTGCTGAACCGGGTGGACCCACCAGCTTTCCTCGCGGCCAGCCGTTCTCCGTTTGATCACCAGAGGCTACGTGTGGACCGGGCGGTCCTGTGTGGAGCAGCACCTCCCAGAATTCATCAGTGCTACAGCTTGCCACTTTGCCCTTTGTGTGTGTGTGTGTGTGTGTGTGTGTGTATAGTTGTGTATTAAGGATGGGAGTAAGAAAGCCTTATTTTAATTTAATTTAATCTAATAGGGGATACAGATCCGATTGTGATAGGAAGTGGATGTGAGAGTCTGGTATCAAAGGTCATAGGAAGTAATCACATAGGATTAGAGAGTACCTCGAGTTTAATTGATGGCTGAATCTGATGGTTTTGGAATGTGTTAGATGGTTCGTGTATGTAGGTTGACATATTACTGTGCAAGAGGTTGACAGAATTAGATATCAGGAATGGGATGTCAACTCTGAATTTGTTGAAAGATCTGAGTGGTTTACTATAGGAAAGAAAGATCTGAGTGGTTTACTATAAGAAGGTCACTGAGAAGGTAATAGACATTGAGTATGCAGGAAACTCGGAGGAAGAACGATCTTTCCTACCTATGTGACCTTTTGGGGAAATCGTTCAGTACTGTCTTACTTCAGATTGAGACACTGAACAAGAAAATTGATCTTCTTTTTAAAGGAATTTCCCTGATTGTGGAAAATCCATCCCCTATAGACAGTAGAGCAACTATACCAGTCAATTTCGCTAACATGGAAGAGGAATTTAGTGCTCTGGAAGGCCAAAGGAGGAAGAGGCTGGAGGAGCAGAAGGTAGCTAATGGGTTAGATGCTGAAGTGACTAGTGAGGGAATGGGGCTGCTATCTGGGGGAGAGGGACAGGGGAGGGATGGGTGGAAGGAGATCAACAGAGTCTCTCAGAGGACTAACAAGGCGTCATCCTCTGAATTGTTTGGACAATCACTGGACATTCCCTGCAATCCCCAGCATCTGTTACGAACTAATAGGGTGGCAGTGGAAGTTTCAGATTCAATACTGAACAGAGGTAGATGGTCATCTAAGCGAGCGGTACAGACATCTCTATCGCAAATACTATCTGTAAGCCGGCCGGAAGTGAAGATCGAGACTATTGACTGGCTTCGTAGAGATTACCATTCTTGAAACCGCTCCTTATATCTCCTTATTGGACTGGAAGACAAATTGTTAGTGGAGGAACTGTTCTCGCTTGGGCCTAAATTACAACTGCTGGGCATCCCTCTTAGAAGAGTATTAGTAGATCCAGTGATTCGCCCCTTGGTCAGCGGGCTGATCTCCGACACACAAGATTTAATAACCTCTAACAACGGGGTCGAACGCTCGCCGGTGCTGGCCCCCTTTTCAGAGTTCCACTTTGAGACTCCCTCCCCAATTTTAAGCTATGCCTGTTCCACCTCTCAACCCTGCCCACAGACATTACCCTTGTTTAGCCCCCTGTCAATGTCAGATGACGTTATGTCAGATGACTCCGTCTCTTTACCTCTAATGGAGATGGGTTCCTTCCTTAATCAAACAAATACCTCTGTGGGCCCCACATTTCAGGACAGCTGACTAACCCCCTTAAAAGGCAACCTTAATCAATCAATCCCCCAGGAGGTAGAGGGTTCCCACGGGTGGGGCACCATTGAGGTAGTGTGGGGGAGGAGGAGGAGGAAGAGCGGTCACTTGCGACCCAGGGAGAAGCGCAACAGAGTTTTTGCGACCCTGGAGAGGAATAGGTGTGGTAGTCTTCAGGACAGACCCCCCGGCCTTAAGGTTCTGCTTCTGAATGCCAGATCTGTCAATGGTAAGACAGCTGTTATTCAGGATTTAATCCTGGATGAGGGGGCGGATCTGGCATGCATCACCGAGACGTGGTTAGACGAGCTGGGTGGGGTGAATCTCACTCAGCTGTGTCCACCGGGTTTTGGGGTGCATCAGCAGGCCAGGGCTGGGGGGCGGGGAGGAGGAGTCGCGGTGATCTTTCGGCAGTCCATCGCCCTGATCAGATGCGCCGTTCCGCAAACTTCGAGGTTCGAGTGTGTCTTCCTGAGGGTGGGAGCCCGAGACAGCGTGGGGATTCTGCTGGTGTATCGTCCACCCCACGACCCAGCAGTCTCCCTGTCCGAGCTAGCAGATGTGGTCTCTAATGTGGCCCTGGCCTCCCAACAACTTATAGTTTTGGGAGACTTTAACATTCATGCCGAGACCACATTGACAGGTGCAGCTCAGGATTTCATGGTTGCCATGACGACCATGGGGCTGTCTCAAGTTATATCTGGGCCCACACATCAGGCGGGACACACGTTGGACCTTGTTTTTATTGTGGACGGTGGGACAGTCAGAGTGGAAGAGCAAAATATTCTTCCATTGTCATGGTCTGACCGTCATCTGATCTGTGTAAGTTTCGCCGTGTCTTCTAACCTCCGCAGGGGAGGTGGACCCACTAAGATGGTCTGACCCAGGAGGCTGATGGATCCGGATGGACTCCTGAGGTCTCTTGGGGATCTTCCTGTTCTGGAGACTGGCGATCCTGTCGATGTCCTGGCTGATCGCTATAATAGTGAGCTGACAAGGGCATTGGACATGATTGCTCCCGAACGTCCCCTCTCGCTGCGTAGAGCCACGTCGACCCCTTGGTTCACTGAGGAGCTGGCTGTGATGAAGCGTGCGAGGAGGGGACTAGAGTGCATCTGGAGGAAATCTCAGGACGTGTCCGACCAAGCACGGGCTAAAGCCGCCATTAAGGCTTACTCCGTGGCTTTGCGAGCAGCCAGGAAAGCTTTCACGACTGCTCGCATAGCGTCTGCGTCCAATAGGCCATCTGAGCTGTTCCGAGTTATGGGAGAGTTCCTGCGGCCTCCTGAGGCCCAGGGGCTCCCCGATGACTTGGCAGCCAGGTGCAGCGATTTCGCGCACCATTTTGCAGGCAAAGTTGCTCAGATACGCCGTGAGTTGGACTCCAGTTTAATTGTAGTTCCAGCGGAGGTAACCGAGGTACCTGTCTGTTCGATCTTGTGGGATTCTTTCCGGCTTGTTCTTCCTGATGACGTGGAGGGGATTCTTGGGTCTGTGAGGGCGACCGCTTGCGCTTTGGATCCTTGTCCCTCTTGGCTGGTTAAGCTGGCCAAAGAGGGGTTGTTGGATTGGTTTGTGGCTATAATAAATGCCTCTTTGAGCCAGGGGTCAGTTCCATCCTGCTTTAAGCAGGCGGTAGTAAAACCGCTACTTAAAATGTCCTCGTTAGACCCATCCGTATGTAACAACTACAGACCAATTTCCAACCTCCCATTTTTGGGCAAGGTTCTGGAGCGGGTGGTTGCCACGCAGCTCCAGGAGTTCCTCGATGACACTGATTTTCTGGACCGCTCGCAGTCTGGCTTCAGGCCTGGGCACAGTACCGAGACGGCTTTGGTCGCCTTGGTGGATGACCTCCGCAGGGAACTGGACAGGGGGAGTGTGACCCTGCTGGTTCTCTTGGACATCTCAGCGGCTTTCGATACCATCGACCATGGTATCCTTCTGGGACGGCTCTCTGGGATGGGGATTGGTGGCACTGTTCTGCAGTGGCTCCGGTCCTTCCTGGAGGGCCGTTCCCAGATGGTGAAGCTGGGGGACACCTGCTCGGACCCCTGGCCTTTGACCTGTGGGGTCCCGCAAGGGTCTATTTTATCCCCCCATGCTTTTCAACATCTACATGAAACCGCTGGGAGAGGTCATCCAGAGTTTTGGAGGGCGTTGCCATCTCTACGCAGATGACACGCAAATCCACTACTCGTTCCCATCTGACTCCAAGGAAGCCCCTCGGATGCTGAACCAGTGCCTGGCCGCTGTGGCGGACTGGATGAGGAGGAACAAGCTGAGGATCAATCCTGACAAGACAGAGGCCATCCTGGTCAGTCGCTCGTCGGATCGGGGTATTGGGTGGCAACCTGTGCTGGACGGGGTTGCACTCCCCCTGAAATCACAGGTCCGCAGTTTGGGGGTCCTCCTGGATTCAGCGTTGACGCTTGAGGCTCAGGTGTCGGTGGTGGCCGGGAGGGCTTTCGCACAACTCAAACTTGTGCGCCAACTGCGACCATACCTCGTGAAGTCTGACTTGACCACGGTGGTGCACGCCTTAGTTACCTCTAGACTGGACTACTGTAATGCGCTCTACGTGGGGCTTCCCTTGAAGACGGCCCGGAAACTACAATTGGTCCAACGCTCGGCTGCCAGATTAATAACGGGAGCGAGTTACAGGGAGAAATCTACTCCCTTGTTTAAGGAGCTCCACTGGCTGCCGTTCATTTTCCGGTCCCAATTCAAGGTGCAGACCATCATTTATAAAGCCCTAAACGGTTTGGGACCCACCTACCTTTGTGACCGTATCTCCTACCATAAACCTGCCCGAGCCGTTCGATCATCAGGGGAGGCCCTCCTGTCGCCACTGCCTTTATCTCAGGCCCGCCTTGTGGGAACAAGGGAGAGGGCCTTTTCTGCTGTGGCCCCCCGTTTATGGAACTCACTGCCCATTGAGATCAGGCAAGCCCCCACTCTTTTAGCCTTTAGGAAAGATTTAAAAACATGGCTCTTCCGGTGTGCTTTCGGAGAGTAACTGTTATATACCTCCTTTGTTACTCCTCCCAACATCTATCCTTTAGACCACTGTTCCCCATTGTTTTATTCTTATCTCTTCTTACCCCGAGTTTTAACTTTGTGTCCATGCGGCCCGCCCTTGTTATGTTATGCTGCTTTTGCTTTGATTTTGTTCTGTACTGTGCAGTGTTATTCTTGTATTGTTTAATTGTATTTTGATATGTTGTTTTTATATTTTGTTTATTGTATTGTCTTGGGCATGGCCCCATGTAAGCCGCCCCGAGTCCCCGTTATTATTATTATTATTATTATTATTATTATTATTATTATTATTATTATTACCTTCCTGCCGGAGGTAAGGAATTACCTATTGATCTACTCACATTTGCATGTTTTCAAACTGCTAGGTTGGCAGGAGCTGGGGCTAACAGCGGGCGCTCATTCTGCTCCTGGGATTTGAACCTGGGACCTTTCGGTCTGCAAGTTCAGCAGCTCAGCGCTTTAACACACTTCGCCACCAGGGTTCTCAAGGAAAGAGGCCTGTATAAAAGGCCTTAATAACAACGTGGTCTTTTGCTTAAAAGAAAACATCTGGCCTACAGTGTGCCAGATGTAGAATCAAAGTGTAAATTAGTGTGACTGGGAGTGTGTGTGTCAAGTAGCCATCTTGAATGAACAACGGGGAAATTCCCATTTCTATAAAAGAAAGGACAGGAGGAAAGCAATGTAGCAGCACCTTTAAGAGTGTTATTGTATTTTAGCATGAGCTGTTGTGGATATAATCTTGCTTCTTCAGATGCAGAACACATTTATATTCAACCCACAAGATATAGAGCATATTTAAACAGGAATGGGCTGGATTATAATAGAGTCCAGAAAGATTAAAATTAAGCCAGGGGTGGTGTGTCATATTATTCATGTAATTCAGCTATATTGATGCCATGAAGTGTTACAACAGATGAAGGATTAAATGGGAGGATTGTAAGTACAGTAGAGTCTCACTTATCCAAGCTAAACGGGCCGGCAGAAGCTTGGATAAGCGAATATCTTGGATAATAAGGAGGGATTAAGGAAAAGCCTATTAAACATTAAATTAGGTTATGATTTTACAAATTAAGCACCAAAACTTCATGTTATACAACCAATTTGAGAGAAAAAGTAGTTCAATACGCAGTAATGTTATGTTGTAATTACTGCATTTACAAATTTAGCACCAAAATATCATGATATATTGAAAACATTGACTACAAAAATGGCTTGGATTATCCAGAGGCTTGGATAAGCGAGGCTTGGATGAGTGAAATTCTACTGTACTACTAAAATAATAAAAGAGAGGTGGTTTTTTAAAGATATTTTGATCAATGGCTGTTTATTTTTAACGGAAGGATAGTTCTCTGATACAGATGCGAAGGAGTAGATTTTGTCTGAGCTGTTAAGAAATTGTTCAAGTCTCAAAATTCAGTCATGTTCATGTGTGTGTGTACTTGTGTCTGCACACACATATGCATCAAAAAAAGACAAGTAGGTTGAAGAGACTGCTGGAGCCCGTTTCTAAGCCTGCCAGTGCAGGTGAGTGACTGATTGGATACTGCTTTTCAATGAAAACCATCCCAGAGACTCAGAACCCCAGGCTTCTAGAAGAATATAAAGGAAAACTATTTGATCTTCAGCTATAAAGTCAAGCTGTTCTAGCCAGAAGCCACACTGCAAGCAACCAGAGGACAGTGTGTTCTAAGTCTCTGGGACTTCATTTGACTTGTGTATTAGTATGCTCTATCGCCTTATATGCACAACGATGATGTGTTTTATTGTTTTACTAGCTTGGGGGCCCAGCGGTGCCCGGGTCATTTGAGAAAGGCATTTTTTCCTGTGTTCCAAAATCTAATGTCAGCTGAGATCACTGGGTACAGCTCCCATATGCAAGTCCCATCGTGCCTGGTCCATTCCCCTCCAAACATCGCCAGGGTGTAAAGTACGTGATGGGGACTATGTAGCAAGTTTGGTCTTGTTCAGTCATTGGTGGGGATGGTAGTGGTCTCGGGAAGTGAGTGAAGATACTGTAAATCCCATTGTCCATGGGCCATGTCCCCCAAACTGCCCCAGGATGTAGAAGGGGTCATTGGAGCTCTGTGTGTCAGGTTTGGTGTTAATCAGTCATTGGTGTGGGTCATGGGAGTCTCAGGAAGTGAAGGTACTGCAAGTTCCATCATCCATGGTACATCCTTCCCCACACCACACCTCCTCCAAACTGCACCAGGACGTAAAGGGGGTCATGGGAGCTCTGTCTGTCAAGTTTGGTCCAGTGCCGTCATTTGTGGGCATGACAGTGATCTGTGGGAGCTGAAGCGATTGAAAGTACTGGAAATCCAATAATCTGTGGCCCATCATCCCCAAACGGCACCAGGACATAAAATGGGTCATGGGGGTTATGTGTGGCAAGTTTGGTCCAGGTCCGTCCTTCCTGGCGGTCAGAGTGGCCTGCGAAAGTGGCCTGCGAAAGTCATTTGAGAAAGACATTTTTTTCCTGTTTAGTCTAGGTCTAGGTTCAGTGGGGGCAGGTGAACTACAACTCCCATATGCAAGTCCATCATCCATGGTCCATCCCACTCCAAGCAGTGCCCGGATGTATGGTAGGTCATTGGAACTGTGTGACAAGCCTGTTGGAGTGAGTAGGCCGAAGCCTGCTGGTGGTAGTTTTTTGCCTCAGTAAAAACTGAGGGGGGGGGGGAGTAAACCATCCTTAAAAGGAAAGATTAAAAAGATAGACATTATTTTCTCTTTAGTGTGCTGTGAATAGTACTGTGTCCTAATGAGCCAGGGAAAAGCTGCCTTCTTTGGAACAATATTGAGGAGGGAAGATGGCGTCCTGTTTTGGGGCCTAGCAGGGCCTAGCAGCCTGCAAAGGCTGAGACATGTCAGTAGAAGCGCTGAAGGGGGGTGAGGTGAGGGAGTAGAAGTTTTGATAAACATACCCGCAACCACTGTTGAAAAGGAAGCATTAAAACATAATTATTTTCCATTATTAGTTTGATTCAGAATGCTGTGAATGTGTGAGTGAACTGTAATTTCTAGCACGCAAAGTTTTTTATTATCAGTATGCACAGTTGGCCATGTTGGGTCTATTTGGTCCAGATCCGTTGTCAGTGGGTTAATGGGTCCTAGGGGTTATGTGTGTCAAGTTTGCTCCAGGTCCGGCCTTCCTGGTGGTCCCAGTGGTATTTTTGATTACAAAAGTGTAGGCCGAAGGCTGTTAAGTGTACCAAAGCTGGCGTCGTTCTGAGGAGAGAGAGTAGGCCGAAGCCTGCTGGTAGTAGTTTTTGCCTCAGGGGTCCCAGTGGCCTGTGAAAGTGGCAGCCAATCAGAAAGCCCATTTTCCGGCAGGCCAATCAAAACGTTGGCGCATACGCTGCTCGGCCAATCAAAACACTGGCACATACAAACACTGACTTTTATTATATACCAGCTTGGGGACCCGGCGGTGCCCGGGTCATTTGAGAAAGGCATTGTTTGCCTGTGTTCCAAGTGTAGCCTATATCCAATGTCAGGTGGGTTCAGTGGGTGCGGGTGAGCTCCAACTCCCATATGCAAGTGCCATCGTCAAGTGTCCATCCCTCTCCAAACAGAGCCAGTATGTAGAGTAGGTCATGGGGGCTCCTTGTACCATGTTTGGTCTTGATCAGTCATTTGTGTGGATCGCGGTGCTCTCAGGAACTGAGTGAAGGTATTGGAAGTCTCATCGTCCATGGTCCATCATCTTCCAAACTGCACCTGGGTGTAGAGTGAGTCCTGGGTGTTGTCTGTGTCAAGTTTGGTCTTGATGAGACATTGATGGGGGTGACAGTGGTCTCGGGAAGTAAGTGAACATACTGTAAGTCCCATCATGCAAGGTCCAAGCTCTTTCAAACCTCACCAAGATGTAGAGTGGGCCATGGTGGCTCTATGTGCCAGGTTTGGTCTTGAGCAGTCATTGGTGGAGGTCACAGTAGTCCCAGGAAGTGAGTGAAGATAGTGTAAGTCCCATCATCCATGGTCCCTCCTCCCCCAAACTGCACCAGGATGTAAAGTGGGCTACCCTTTATCAATCAATACGCGAGCACATATTCCGCCAGGCCAATCAAAACGCTGATACAGTAGAGTCTCACTTATCCAACATAAACGGGCCGGCAGAACGTTGGATAAGCGAATATGTTGGATAATAAGGAGAGATTAAGAAGAAGCCTATTAAACATCAAATTAGGTTATGATTTTACAAATTAAGCACCAAAACATCATGTTTTACAACAAATTTAACAGAAAAAGTAGTTCAATACGCAGTAATGTTATGTTGTAATTACAGTATTTACGAATTTAGCACCAAAATATCACGATATATTGAAAACATTGACTACAAAAATGCGTTGGATAATCCAGAGCGTTGGATAAGCGAGTGTTGGATAAGTGAGACTCTACTGTACATACAAACACTGACTTTTATTATATACTAGCTTGGGGACCCGGCGGTGCCCGGGTTATTTGAGAACGGAATTATTTGCCTTTGTTCCAAGTTTAGTCTCGATCCAGTGTCAGTTGGCTTTAGTTGGTGTGGGTGAACTACAACTCCCATATGCAAGTCCATGGTCCATCCCCCTGCAAACAGCTCCAGCATGTAAAGTAGGTCATGGGGAGTCGATGTGTCTAGTTCGGTCTTGATCAGACACTGGTGGGGGTCGCAGTGGTCTGGGGAAGTGAGTGAAGATACTGTCAATCACACCATCCATGGTCTGTTGTTCCCTCAAATGATAGGAGGACGTAAAGTGGGCCACATTGCACCTATATGTCAAGTTTGGTACAGTTTCATCATTCATGGGCATCACAGTGGTCTGTGGGAGGTGAATTGGATGAAAGTACTGGAAATCCCATCATCCTTGGTGCATTCTTCTGCAAACAACACCAGGACATAAATTGTGTGACATTGCACCTGTGTGTCAAGTATGGTACAGTTTTGTCTTTCATGGGTATCACAGTGGTCCGTGGGAGGTGAATTGGGTGAGGGTACTGCAAATCCCATCATCCATGGTCCATGCTGCACCAAACCGGATCAGGACGTAAAGGGGGCCACATTGCACCTGTGTATCAAGTTTGGTACAGTTTTGTCCTTCATGGGAATCACAGTGGCCTGTGGGAGGTGAATTGGATGAAGGTACTGCAACTCCCATCGTCCTTGGTCTGTCCTCCCCCAAACTGCTGCAACATATAAAGTGTGTCATTTGGGATATATATATACCAGATTTGGTTCAGTTCTGTCATTTGTAGCAGTTGCTGTGGTCTCAAGAAGAGAGTGAAGGTACTACATGTTCCATCTGTGTGCCAAGTTTGGTCCAGTTCCGTCACTGGTGGGCATCGCAGTGGCCTGTGGGAATCGTAGTGATTGAAAGTACTACATATCCCATCACCCATGGTCCATCATCCCGCAAACGGCACCAGGACATAAAGCGCATCATGGGGTAGGCTGTCTGGAATTGTGTGAGTTGGAGTCCAAAACAGCTGGAGGGCCCAAGTTGGCCCGTGCCTGGTTTAAAGGCTTCCATAAAATCCTAGAGTTAGAAGGGGTGCTCAAAGGCCATCTAGTTGAACTCCCTTCTGCCATAGAGGAAGACACCATCCAAGCCCTCCCAACAGATGGCCATCCAGTCACAAATACGATTGGGAGATAGATAGAGTCCTAGATTTGAAAGGGGTCTCTGAAGGTCATCCAGTCCAGCCCTTTCTGCCACAAAGGAAGAGTCCATTCAAGCCCTCCCGACAGAAGGTCATTCCAACCATACATACAATTGAGACATTTATTTATTTATTTATTTATTTATTTATTTTTGATATTTCTCCCCCGCCTTTCTGCAATGGACCCAAAGTGGCTTGGAAGGTCATTAAGCCACGTGCTAACATCCACCATATAAATAAAACATAAAAGTAACGTCAAGCAATAGTAGTATAAATAAGACATAGCTGTGTTCAGTGGGGGAAGGTGAACTACAACTCCCATATGCAAGTCCATCATCCATGCTCCATCCCACCCCAAACAGTGCCCGGGTGTATAGTGGGCCATGGGGACTGTATGTGTCAGGCCTGTTAGAGTGAGTAGGCCAAAGCCTGCTCTGTGGTAGTTTTTTGCCTCAGTAAAAACTGGGGGGGGGGGGGGTAAACCATCCTTAAAAGAAAGATTTAAAAGATAGTCATTATTTTCTCTTTAGTGTGCTGTGAATAATACTATGTCCCAATGAGCCAGGGAAAACCTGTCTTCTTTGGAACAGTATTAAGGGGTGAAGATGACCCCCTCCTTTGGGCCTAGCCGGGCCTAGCAGCCTGTCGGTAGAAGCGCTGAAGGAGGTGAGGTGAGGGGGTAGAGTTTTGATAAACATACCCACAAACATTGTTGAAAAGGAAGCATTAAAACATAATTATTTTCCATCATTAGTTGGATTCAGAATGCTGTGAATGTGTGAGTGAACTGTAATTCTTAGAACCAAAGTTTTTTATTATGAGTATGACAGTTGGGCATGTTGGGTCTATGTGGTCCACATCCGTTGTCAGTGGGTTCATGGGTTGTAGGGGTTATGTGTGTCAAGTTTGGTCCAGCCTTCCTAGTGGTCCCAGTGGTGTTTTGGATTACCAAAGTGTAGGCCGAAAGCTGTTAACTGTACAAAAGCTAGCGTCGTTCTGAGGAGAGAAGTAGGCCGAACGAAGCCAGTTGGTAGTAGTTTTTGCCTCAGCGGTCCCAGTGGCCTGTGAAAGTGGAGGCCAATCAGAAAGCTGGGCCATATTCCGGCCGGCCAGTCAGAAAGCTGATCCATATTCCGCCAGGCCAATCAAAACGCGAGCACATATTCCGCCAGGCCAATCAAAACGCTGATACATACAAACACTGACTTTTATTACAATAGAGTCTCACTTATCCAACATAAACGGGCCGACAGAACGTTGGATAAGTGAATATGTTGGATAATAAGGAGAGATTATCCAATTAAGCCTATTAAACATCAAAATAGGTTATGATTTTACAAATTAAGCACCAAAACATCATGTTATACAACAAATTTGACAGAAAAAGTAGTTCATTACACATTAATGCTATGTAGTAATTACTGGATTTACAAATTTAGCACCAAAATATCACGATGTTTTGAAAACATTGACTACAAAAATGCGTTGGATAATCCAGAACGTTGGATAAGTGAGTGTTGGATAAGTGAGACTCTACTGTATTCATGGGGGTGTGTGCCATCTTTGGTACAGATAAATGACTGAGGAGGTTAGGAATAGTCTCTGGATGTGGGTGAAGGTACTTCAGATCTTATCATCCATGTTCCATCCTTCACCAAAGCTCGCCAGGGTTGAAAGTCATAGGGAGTTTGTGTTCCAAGCTTGGTCCTAGTCTGTCATTGGTGGGGGTTGTGTGGTCTGTAAAGCAGGTGATGGTACTGCAAATTCCTTCGTCCATGGTCCATCCTTGTCCAAACTGCTCCAGATGCATCTTTTATGGGGGGTTGCAGTGGTCTATGGGAGTCAGATCCCAGGGCGGAAGTATACACTGCCACATACACACACACATACATACCCACAAACACTGACTTTTATTACTATATACCTGGTTGGGTACCTGGCGATGCCCGGGTTATTTGAAAGGGGATTTTAAATTTTTTTAAATGAATTATCCCATTAATAAAATGCATAAGGTTGTAGATGGACAACATCCACAACATCCTGTGGCACAGGCTGGTGAGCAGCCTGCTGCAATAAATCACTCTGACCATGAGGTCATGAGTTCGAGGCCATCCCGTGGCGGGGTGAGCACCGTCAATTAAAAAAAATAGCCCCTGCTCGTTGCTGACCTAGCAACCCGAAAGATAGTTGCATCTATCAAGTAGGAAATTTAACTAATTTATGACGTTGGAATGAGGAAGTGCCATCACAGTGGATGATCTCTCAGTTCTATGTGTATATGGGCATTGAATGTTTGCCCTATATGTACATAATGTGATCCGCCCTGAGTCCCCTTCGGGGTGAGAAGGGCGAAATATAAATACCGTAAATAAATAAATAAATAAATAATGTTGCCTAAGTACCTGATGTTGCCTGGGTTCATTTGGTAGAAATGGGCATTTTTGGATTTTGGATTTTAAGAATAAAGCTATTATAAAATGCATAACCATATAAACAGAACTATTTATATATATATAAACAGATCACATTATATACATATAGGGCAAACATTCAATGCCCATACACACACAGAACCGAGACAGACACAGACGCAGAGGCAATTTAACCTTCTCCTGAGGGGATGTTCAATTCTGGCCACAGGGGAGAACAGCTGCTTCATCATCCACTGCGACGGCACTTCCTCATTCCAACGTCGTAAATTAGTTAAATTTGCCTCCCCACTTTATAAGTGGTACCTTATTTCCTACTTGATGTGGTGCTACTTCCATCAGCCCAAGATCAACCTATATACGTACTTGCCGCCTGACCTTGTTGAAGGAGAGTGCTGTATCCAAAAGACCCAGGCAAAAGCTGCTCTGTTTGGAACCATGTGGAACAGGGAAGATGGCCGCCTCTTTTGCGGCCTAGCACAATGGAGCCAGGCTGCAAGGCCTGAAACGTGTTAGCAAAATGATCAAAGTAGGCTTGGATTGGGGCTTTGGGGGTTAGAAGTGTTCATAAGCATATCATTAAAAAGATAATAACAATGTTCTCTGCTGTCTTTTGAAGAAAGTAGGGCCTTACAAAGAAGTTGAAAGCTGAGGCAAGATGGCGTCCTCCTTTTGGGCCTAGCAGCATGGGGCCAGCCTGGAAGGCCTTAAACATGTCAGCAGAGGGGCCAAAGGGGGCCATCCGTTGTCAGTGGGTTCATGGGTCCTAAGGGTTATGTGTGTCAAGTTTGGTCCATGTCGGGCCTTCCTGGTGGTGGCAGTGGTGTTTTTGATTACCAAAGTGTAGGCCGAAGGCTGTTAACTGTCCCATAGCTAGCGTCGTTCTGAGGAGAGAAGTAGGCCGAACGAAGCCAGTTGTTAGTAGTTTTTCCCTTAGCGATCCCAGTGGCCTATGAAAATGGCGACCAATCAGAAAGCTGTCACATTCCGCCCAGCCAATCAGAAAGCTGAGCCATATTCCGCCAGGCCAATCAAAACGCAAGCACATACACCGCCTGACCAATAAAAACGCTGATACAAACATACAAACATTCACTTTTATTATATATATATATAGAAGATATATAGATATATAGATATAGATGTAGTTATGTTTTTAATTGATTGTTCTGTGTTTTAACTTGTGTGCTGAGCTTGTCCCCATGTGAGCCGCCCCGAGTCCCTTCGGGGTGATGGAGGCGGGAAACAAAAATAAAGTTATTTATTATTATTATGATGCTGGCCCTTGTTGTGTAGTCACTCATGTGGGAGCCTCATGTTGAATTATAGGAAGAGATATTTATTTCCTCAAGGGTCCCAGTTAACCCATGCTTCCTCCCATAGTTTCAGTTCAAAGAACAAGTACTAAGATAAATGTGAAAAGCTTTCTTCTCAAAACATCCCAAGTTAAATTTTATCAGTAAACTAGCAAGCTTGTGTTTCTTAGCTGGTCCTGCAGGAAGAGGATGATGCGAAGATGTGCAACTGAAATCCTGCTTTCCAATAGGAAATCAGTTGAAGCCCTGGGGACTTGTGTGACTGTGTTCCCATCTGCCTTCAGCATAAAAACTACAGTATGAATCCTTTATCCACAGGACAAATATCAGTAGTTTCATTTGTCCAAGTCCTACAAAATATATCCTATCTAGACATTTTCTAGATCCTCTAACACAACACTGTGTTATTCTTAGGCCAGAAGTCTCATTTCAATAAGATTCACTGCTGTATTATTTGAAGTTTGGTACATCTAGACATTTTTTCACAGTGCAAAAGGGTTATTCTTTCCTTCCTTCCCTCTGGGGTTGTTAAAATGTCTGTTTCATAGAATCAGAATTAGAGTTGCAAGAGGACACTAGAGACATCAAGTCCATTCCCTGTTCTGCCAAGCATGAAGACTATCAAAGCTCTCCCAAAAGATGGCCACCCGGCCTGTGGAGATGGAGTTTTTATTTAATTATATATATTATACTAGCTGTGCCCGGCCACGCGTTGCTGTGGCGAAGTATGGTGGTATTGGAAATAAAGTATTGAGGAATTGGTGGTAGTTAAGGTCAAGGGTAAAGGTTTTCCCCAGACATTAAGTCCAGTCGTGTCTGACTCTGGAGGTTGGTGCTCATCTCCATTTCTAAGCCGAAGAGCCGGCGTTGTCCGTAGACTCCTCCAAGGTCATGTGGGATGACTACATGGAGCGGCGTTGCCTTCCCGCCGGAGCAGTACCTATTGATGCACTCACATTTGCATGTTTTCGAACTTCTGGGTTGGCAGAAGCTGGGGCTAACAGTGGGGGCTCTCTCCGCTCCCCCAATTCAAACCTGTGGCCTTTCGGTCCAGAAGTTCAGCAGCTCAGCGCTTTAACACGCTGCGCCATCAGGGGATATTATTTCTTAAAGGTTGTGAATATACAATATTTCTGATTGGTTTTTTTTGTTTGTTGGAGGCAAGTATGGATGCTGCAATTAGGAAAAATGATTAGGATGTAATGGCCTTGCAGCTTTAAAGCCTGGCTGTTTCCTCCCTGAGTGAATTTTTTGTTGGGAGGTGTTAGCTGGCCCTGATTGTTTCCTGTCTGGAATTCCCTTGTTTTCAGAGTGGTGTTGTTTGCGATATTTTATGTGCTTCTACTGTCTGTGGCCCTGAGAAAACAGAGGATTTGCCAGACTTTGATGATGGGAATACTTTGTTGGGAGGTGTTAGCTGGCCCCGATTGTTTCCTGTGTGGAATTCCCCTGTTTATTTACTGTCCTGGTTTTAGAGATTATATTGTTCTGCATTATTCTATCCCAGTAATTATTTCATATTAAAGAAGAATCTCACTTATCCAACATTCGCTTATACAATGTTCTGGATTATCCAACGCAGTCTGCCTTTTCATAATCAATGTTTTTGTAGTCAGTGTTTTAAATTCATTGTGATATTTTAGTGGTAAATTTGTAAATACAGTACAGTAGAGTCTCACTTATCCAACATAAACGGGCCGGCAGAACGTTGGATAAGCGAATATGTTGGATAATGGGGAATTAAGGATAACCCTATTAAACATCAAATTAAGTTATGATTTTACAAATTAAGCACCAAAACATCATGTTAGACAACAAATTTGTCAGAAAAAGTAGTTCAGTACACAGTAATGCTATATAGTAATTACTGTATTTATGAATTTAGCACCAAAATATCACGATATATTGAAAGCATTGACTACAAAAATGCGTTGGATAATCCAGAACGTTGGATAAGCGAGTGTTGGATAAGTGAGACTCTACTGTAAATACTACATAGCATTACTGCGCATGGAACTACTTTTTCTGTCAAATTTGTTGTATAATATGATGTTTTGGTGCTTAATTTGTATAATCATTACCTAATTTGATGTTTAATTGGCTTTTCCTGAACCCCTTCTTATTATCCAACATATTCACTTATCCTGCCGGCCTGTTTACGTTGGATAAGTGAGACTCTACTGTATATTTCTAATCTTATATTATCTGCTCAGAACTGGATTATCTGAGGCCCCTTCTTCACAGCTGTATAAAATGCACACTGAAGTGGATTATATGGTAGTGTGGAGTCAAGATAATCCAGTGCAAAGCAGATAATATAAGATTATAAATGGGTTATATAGCTGTGTGGAAGGGCCTTGGGTCTACACTGCCATATAATCCAGTGCAAATTAGATAATCTGTGGAAGAAGTCTAAGTGAGGCCTAAATCTGCCTGTCCCTTAACTGAAACCTGGTTGTCCCTTGGTTGCTAGGCAACCAAGTGGGCAGAGATTAGCCCTCTAAACTGGCAGTAATAGGATAAAAAAAATTATTGCTCTCCCTCTAATTAGGACTTTATTTTTCTTTTCTTTTTGTTGTATCAACCTTGAGGCGTGGATGATGGGTTGTGTTGTCAAATTTTGAGGTTGGGGGGCCTGTACTTTTGTTGTTTTGTGAATTGCTGTGATGCCATCACTCTTTTATATATATAGATAATATTAAATTACATTATTATAACCGCTGCCACCAGTGAAAAGATGTTTTTATTTAAACGCTGCCACCAAATGTAAAGATGTTTATAATGCTGCCACCAGATGTAAAGATGTTTATAATGCGGCCACCAGATGTTAAGGGGATTATCAACGCTTGCCACCACTATGGGAAGATGCAGCCACTAGCTACTCAGAGAGGAGACCTTTTAAATTTTGTTTTTCTTCCTTCTTATTTACTCTTGATGGTAATATATGTGACAGAAACTGAGATGTTTGAAAGACAATAACACGTTTATTCAAGCACAGAGCTTAATGGTTACAGTAACTTTCTCTTTAGAGGCACTTTGATTAACAGTTGCAAACTAGAATGAGGTGTTTCAAACTCCTTAAAATGTCACTTCTTTCTCAACTGCTTTAACCTGCAGTCACCCTGTGAATTACAATCACAGATTATCTGTTCCTTATCAGGAGACAGACTACCTTAAAATAAGTCACCAAACTTATTTTAAACTGACTCAAAAATAAGCAATTGAGTCTCCCTGATCCCATCAACTTAGGGTCAGTCTTCACTGTACCTCATCAGGGCACAGACTAACTGCTTCTTTTCAAACCTGCACTTCTCCACCAAAACGGCAGTTGGCTCCGCCCACTTCCCCATGGCAACCAACTCTTGAGTGCAGAGATGCAATAACTGAAATATTGACCCTTTTAAAACACAATTAAACATGGCATCTATAAACCAAAAATGGAAAGATTGCTGGAACTATATGGTATAAGGCATTTGACATCTTCAGCCTATCATCCACAAACCAACAGCCTTGTTGAAAACCTGAATAAGACTTTGATTAAA
Source organism: Anolis carolinensis (assembly GCF_035594765.1). Lineage (NCBI taxonomy): Eukaryota > Metazoa > Chordata > Lepidosauria > Squamata > Anolidae > Anolis > Anolis carolinensis. The sequence goes on from NC_085842.1 coordinate 188,216,964, forward strand.
ATGATTAAGTCTTACAGTCAGCAACACCCGCATGACTGGGACATCAAGCTCCAGCAGTTATTGTTTGCATACAGGGAAGTGAACTGGGTTCCCAATCTGATATTAACTCTTTAGGGTAACCTGTTCTTCTTTTATTCCTTCCCTCTGGGGTTGTTAAAATGTCTGTTTCTTAGAATCAGAATTAGAGTTGCAAGAGGACATCAAGTCCATTCCCTGTTCTGCCAAGCATGAAGACTATCAAAGCTCTCCCAACAAATGGCACCCAGAGAAAGTTTTAAAAACACACACTGAGGCAGCATATTCCACTGCTGAACAGTTCTAATCACCAGAAAGTTCTTCCTAATGTTTAGGTGAAATCTCTTTTCCTGCACCTTGAAATCATTTCTGCATGCCTTGAGCTGCAGGAAACAAATTGCTCCATCTTCGTATGACATCCACCTTTGATGTGTTTGCTTAGGCTGTTCCTCTGTGGTCTCTCCCTGAAGGTTTAGCACTTTCTAAATTTATTTAAAAGAACGTTGTGAATTGGAACTTTAAGCCTATGGTGTCTGTGAAGGGATGGGTTTCATCACCTGATAGAAGATGCCTCTTTCATTTTCTTATATATGTTTTTGTGTTGTTCGTTCTTTCCTAATATTGAGGGTCTAACTGGGTATATTTAAAGCAGACTTTGCAAAAGTTATGTCCCCCTGAGATGTCATGGCCATGCTGTCTGGGTGGTGTGAGTTGAAGACATCTGAAGACATAAAGTTGTAGAATTCTGCTTTAAGCTTACTGAACCTTCAGATGTGAGAACTTTTGGGTGCCAGCATTGTGTTCCCTTTCTTGTTTCTTGACCTGAGGTTTACTTGAATAGCATTATGTAGTGTTGAGTCCTCCTGAGACAAATGGCTGGGTATGGGGGCAGAGATGTATCTCAACCATGATCACTAGCAGGGTCAGAGACCAAAGGATGCAAACATAATTTCTCTTACTCTTCCATTCAGGGCAGTTCTTTTGCCTCCTTAGATATTCCTCTGCACTAAAATGTAGTGTCTTTGAGGTACTCTTGATCAAAGATGCTATCATTATTTCTTTATTTACTTTATTTCTACCTTACCTTTCTCTCCATGGGGATTCAAGGCAACTCACAATTACATGACACAACCCAATAAATTTAAAAACAGCAAATATAAAAATTAAAAACAGTTCAAAAACAATTAAACATTTGTATCATTGGTATAAGTTAAAATACAGTTAAGATACAATAAAAATTGTACAATTACAATTGCACTTAGAGCTAAATATGCTCCCCAACTCCCCCCCCCCCCCCCACAACTTCCCTAGCAGTGTGCCCCTCATCCTCCCCAAAATGACTGATGGCAAAGAAATGTCTTAACTTTCTTGTGAAAGGCAAGCAGTAACTGGCCATCCTGTTCTCTCTTGGGAGGGAGTTCCAAAGACTGGGAGCAGCCACCAAAAATCTGCATATGAAGTAAAACTCTTTGTATTAGGACCTGGTGGGTGGCAGGAGTCAAGATGCACAAGGAGGCCATTATATAGAATTCTGAAGCTAGAAGACATATAACCTAGTTTCACAGAGTCAGAAAGAACAATTTCTGAACCTTGGGATCTATCATTAGAAAGGTGCAAAAATAAAACAACTCCACCTTAGAATTGTAAGGAAAATCCAATTGTTTGTTGCTGTTTTGTTGCTTTGACTGTCTTCCTTTTTTCCCTCCAACGTTTTAAACAGAGTTTCAGGAGGAAGGTTGGGAGTAGTCCAGTGGCTCCTTGTAACATAGAACTGTTTCTCCTGAAGGCCTTCAGGAGTGAGAAAACAATGTTTCATTTTTTAAAAAATCACTACGGAGAAGCATTATGGGTTTCAGGGCTGCAAATACGTTATTAGTGCCACATGAACACAGTTACCTTAAGACATTCCTCTTCAGCTGTGGTTGAACATGAATCTCAGTAGCAGCACCATCACTATTATTATTTTTTGTCATTCATTAGTCTTGATGGTGGGAGAGAGGAAAACATAGATACTGATGATAGGATTACAAGTGGCTGCCATTCTTGAAATGATTGATATTTTCTGCTTTGAAACATGCTTTTCTGCCCATGCTTTTTGAGAGAACATTTGTAGTATATCTTATTGAATCTGACTCTTAATAGTTAATGCTTCAGTTATGATCCGTGCAACTGCATGATCTCACTATAGTATCTTCCAAGAAGACAGAACCAGATTTCTGTTATTTCCTTAACTGAAACAGTTCATCTCAAAGAAACTTCAAGAAGATCAAACTGTGCAGAAGTAGTATAGGCATGTGTTGGGATGTGATACAGTTGGGATTTTCAACCAGGAGAATATTCTTAGGTGTCTCACTGACTTCAGAAGCTATATCACATTTTCTTAAGCACAGCACGCCAAAGGGAGTGTATGAAGGTTTGTATTTGCAACTTCCATAGAGAGGAAGGCACTTCTCTGGGCCCTTCCACACTGCCATATAACACAGAATAATAAAAGACAGAAAATCCCACAATATCTGCTTTAAACTGAGTTATCTGAGTCCACACTGAGTCCGCAGTGTGGACTCAGATAACTCAGTATAAAGCAGATATTGTGGGATTTTCTGTCTTTTATTATATTCCAGTTCAAAGCAGATAATGTGGGATTTTATTCAGCTGTGTGGAAGGGGTCTCAGGTCGTTCTTCATTTCTGGGATTTGTGCAGGGAGAGGTCAGGAACAATCTCAAGCTTGTGTGCTCCTTCTTTGTATAGCTTTTTGCTGACTTTGTCATCATGAAGAAGAAGGAATCTGTGAAATTGTGAACCCTTGCACTTTTCTGTAAATATCCTGAACTCAAGTGATTTGAGTTTCCATGTTTCATGCAGATCCCCTGCAGTCATTTCATCTTGTGAGAAGAATGGTTATGATAGAGTGTAGAGTTCAGTTGTGGTTGCCTCTTCTTTACTTCACCAGTACAACCGAGATATTAAAGTGTCTTTTAAAAACAAGAGGGAGAAAGAGACTTCCTTCTAATGTAAAAAATGTTTTGTTTTGTTTTTGTTTTTAACAGGCTAAAAGATCTGGAGAGGAATGAAGATGGCCTTGGAGAAAGAGTGAGTGCATCCATTTTCATTTCCCCTGTTGTTCAGTAGAGAGTCATGAGTCTGACTTTGCCTTTCTGCCACTGTTTCCCTGTAAGTCTGTGCAGGTCAGAGTTGCCAACTGCAAGAGTTGCTCACTCTCCTTCTCTTCTTCAGGAATGTGTTAAAGAAAAGCTGAGTCTGATGCATGGCTTCTTACAAGCAGATGTTCAGAATCAGCTGAAAGACCTGGAGACCAAGTTTCACAAAGAAGAGCTTTCTGAGGTCAGTACACTTAACCCTCAACTTTTCATGGGGTGTTTGCATCACAAATTTGATTATTCATGAGTGTGTAGCCATCTACACTGATGGTCTACAAGCATTCTCCCCTCTGCCTCCTTGCTACCATTGTCCTTCACCTCTATCTCCAGCCCCCCTGTCCCGTGCCACAAGCAAATAAGTAGGTGGAGAAAAAGGCATGGGAGTGTAGATGCCTTGGAGGCAGCATGCAGAGAAAGAGGTAGGTAGGAGTGAGTAAGCACCCTGAGGACCACAATGGTGGTACTCCCATCTTCCCCCATTGCTTCTGAAAGGGTTCTGGAGATATCTGTTTGTTTGTTTGTTTTTTCACTTTTGGGGGTGAGGAGGGGGAAGTTGCTCTCCTAAGCCCCACAAAAGTGGAGGGTAGACTGTAGTTAATTCTTAGTGGTACATGGATACTTCCTGTTCTGTATAAGTGTTTTAGGGGCTGACTCCGTCTACTTCTCCATTTAACTGGAATAATTTCTGAAATGTAATCCTCAAAGAAACCTATGTCAGGTTTCTCACCACTTTCAGTTATTTTCTTTTTGTGGGACTTGTACATTCAGTTAAATCTCAGTGTAGAAAAGAATCTTGATTAAGTATTTTTTGCATAGTGACTTAATTACTTGTATAACTTTCTGATGTTTATCAGTCACAAGGCCATGAACTCAAAATTATTAGACTGTATGTGTACAGTGACCACTAGGAATAGAAATACAGTGTTGGGAGAGCAATTTCACTTACAGACCCCTAAAGCAGTATCACAAGAGTTACAATTCATTGACTTACCTTTACTTGGCCCCTTTCTCTCCTGCAGGTCAGTAAATAAGCTAAAAATATTATCTGTGCTTAGCTAGTCAATCTTTCTGTTCTGCTACAGGAACGGTATCTGGCCAAAGTTAAAGCCTTGCTCCACAAAGAACTGTCTTTTGAAAATGGAGATAACCTGGAACTTGGTCAGAAGACCAATGGCTGTGCAGAAAACTGTGCTAATGGTAGCGATGAGGAACCTGAGAGAATGGGCAACAAGACAGAAGAGGACAGTGGCATGGAAATTGAAGAGGCAGCCTCATCTTCCTCGTCAACACCACTGGCTTCACCATCTGTGCTCAAAGCACGTAAGGGCAGAAAGAGCAAGTCCAACAGTGAGAGCCGAAGTAAGAAGTCATTTGAATGCTTAAGCAAAAGACATGGGAAAACTATTAATTTTAGGTGCACTCCTTAATCCTGTGGCTGGCAACCTGCAATCATGGGGTCATTTGCAGTTTTTGGTCTAGTCTCATCTGGCACTTGTCTTAATTTCCAGACCCTTCTGGAAGAAATTGGTTCAGTTGGGGAGAGGGGAAGGTAGAAGAGGCAGCAAAGAGAAGAAAGAGAGAGTGTGGCAAAAACAAAGAGAGAAAAATAAAATATTTGACTTGACTGTACACTTGGCTCTGATCGCTGCTAGTTTGTTGTCCCAACAGATTACATTTGAGGAAAGTTGGCTTTCAGCAGGGGGGAAATTGATTACCTGTTCTGCTTTAAATAGATAATATCTTCAATCTTGCCACTAAACAAGGAAGCGAAACTTTCTAAAAGTGTATTGGGTGGATTTCAAAGAATTAGTGCAGATATGTATGGGTAGATGAGCTAATAGAAATATAGTATAACAACTTCTGTGGATGTGTAACCTTCAGATGTGTTAGACTACAACTCTCACTAGCCACACATTTAGGAAATTGGAAATTGCAGTCTGCCACACATCAGAAGGGCATTGGATTGGCCTTAGTCTCCTAACTCCGAAACCCTGCCTCCAGTTAATGGCTAGCTTGAGAGATATGGGGAAACATTGGAAGGCAGCATCCCATAAGTCTACACACATAGCAAAAGGAAGAAAACTCGGTTTCTTGCTCCTTTGCACTGCACCGGCCACGCATAAAATTCATTGCCACTAAAGCCTGGGGGATGCATCACGTCTTCATTTTCTGTCTCTATTTTTTGTATTGCTGAGCAGAACAAACAACTCAGCATCTGTATGCTTGCCCACAATGCCCTGCCTCATGTACAGAGGAAGAATTGTTTAAAGCTACAGACAATGCAGTCGCTGTTTCCCGTTTTTGATCTAAATCTATCAGCTTGTGATACCTTTATTTTATCAGTTTTACATTTATTTATAATACAATGCTTTTGACACAAAATAATAATATTGCTGAGTGCGGGCTTCACAGTTTCCTTATTGAGGAGCTCCAAAAGATAAAAATGGACTGTTGAGTAAACCATGGGATTTAGATGTGTTCCCACGTACTCACATAGTTTGCTCCAGTAAGAGATAAGTGCCCGACCCTGAACCAGAACCTGTCAAAGTTGCATTTTGGATGACACTTCCCAGAATCACACTCCTGCATAACCAGTAGCCATAAGGAAACTTGGTCTGAGGGTGGGATTTAATTCTGGAAGGTGTCAATCTAAGATACAACTTCGGCAAGCTCTGCATTAGAACTGGGTACAGCTGGGAGGATGTCTCCATTCCTCAACAGTTATCTCCTATAAGTCCCTTTGTTTAGCTTCATTTCAAGGTGACTGCAGCAGAATGAAGAACATAGCAAAAATAGAGTATCAATCAAGGGTGGGAATCTTGGCCCTGCAGGTACTCTGAGACTGTACCCTCTAGGATTTCTCATCATTGGCTATGCTGGCCAGGGGACTTACAACATCAGGAAGATTGTCTGATTCCCATCAAGTGCAACAAAGTTTGTCTTTCTATCCAGTTTGAGATGAGATACATTAGATCAGGGGTCCTCAAACTTTTAAAGCAGAGGGCCGGTCCACAATCCTTCAGACTGTGGAGGTGCCGAATGATCATTTGAAGAAAAAAAATGAACAAATTCCTATGCACACTGCATATGTCTTACTTGTAGTGCAAAAACAACAACAACAACAACAACAACGAAAGAAAAATACAATATTTAAAAATAAAAACAATTTTAACCAACTCAAACCGATCAGGATTTCAATGGGAAGTATGGACCTGCTTCTGGCCAACGAGATAGTCAAGTTAATTAGGATTATTGTTGTTGTGTGCCTTCAAGTCATTTCAGACTCTGGGCAAGCCTAAGTCAAAATTTTATTTATTTATCATTTATTTATTTACTACATTTATATCCTGTCCTTCTCACCCTGAAGGGGACTCAGAGCGGCTTACAATTTATATCTATATACAATACAGTAGAGTCTCGCTTATCCAACGTAAACGGGCCGGCAGAACGTTGGATAAGCGAATATGTTGGAAAATAAGGAGAGATTAAGGAAAAGCCTATTAAACATCAAATTAGGTTATGATTTTACAAATTAAGCACCAAAACATCATGTTATACAACAAATTTGACAGAAAAAGTAGTTCAATACACAGTAATGCTATGTAGTAATTACTGTATTTATGAATTTAGCACCAAAATATCATGATGTATTGAAAACATTGACTACAAAAATGTGTTGGATAATCCAGAACGTTGGATAAGCGAGTGTTGGATAAGTGAGACTCTACTGTATATTATATTACTAGCATAGAACAATATTAGCATTATATATTACTATATTGAATTATTCCACTGTATTGTAATATTATTAGTAATATTACATGTAATATATAATATATAATTAATATTATATGGTATTATTAGTATTACATTGTATTACATTATAATATTTCTATCAATATTATATGTATATACAATATTATATTATTAAAACTGATATAAAAATATTATATTATAAAACTGAGGGCGGGGGCCAGGTAAATGACCTTGGAGGGCCGCATCTGGCCCCCGGGCCTTAGTTTGGGGACCCCTGCATTAGATGTTGGAAGGTTTTTCTGATTCAGACATGCCAGTAGTAGTTTATAGAGAAGTATATCTGCTTTGAGCATCTTGAAAGCACTGCTGCTTTCCATGCCCAGCATCTGCAACTGTTTGTGTTATTTATGTGTGTGTTTTTAAAATTAATTCGCAGAAACCCCGAGCAGCTCAAGGGTCACTCGTAGTTCTGGCAAGCAGCCTACCATAGTGGCTATGTTTTCCAAAGGGTGAGTAGGGTTGTGTGTAACAGTTGTGTGCCTCCCCCACCCCTTGCTGCTTCTGTGTTTTCTTCAATGATATCCTTTTTAGCTTTCATTATTTTCTTTTTCCTGTGATTGCCATATTTATAGCTTCATTGAAGTTGTAGGAGGTGAACAAACAAACTGTTGTGTATATATGTAAAAGCTGGAGGAGCATGTTATAAGATTTGGAGAAAGAACAACAAGCTTCCCCAGGGCAAGAAACATGGACAGACTTTGGGAAAACGTGACTTAGGAGTTCTGTGACAGAGTCAGGGATTGTGTGTTGTCATAGTTGCTCTCCGAAGCAGGAGGAGTTAAAGGAAATATCTGGGATGCAGGTTGGATGTTGTCTGAAAAGTAACATTTCCAAGCTCTGACCAAGTCCATGTCAGGGTCTACATTGACCTTGTAAGACCTGTGATCAGACTTTGGTTCGGTCATGTCAGCAAAATGCTTTGGAAAAAGTGAGCTCAAATTGAATGCCTGCACATCTATAACTAAGCATGCCTTGAACAATTGAAACTTATAGAATGATCCTTAGTTTTTTTTTTCCTGCTCTTAAGCGCAATGAACAATTTCTTCTCTAAGAAATCTATATTGTGATTGATTGCAATAGGTCAAATAAACGTAAATCTGAAGAAGTGAATGGAAAGCTGAAGCAAGAGACTAACTTAGAAAATGAAGAAGAGGAGGAGGAGGAACAGTTTGGAGAGAAGGTATTTATGAGAGCCCATGTGGATACTGAGAGTTTTTAAAAAACATTTTGCTTTTTTTCAAAATGATTGAGATATGAATGCAAAACCTGAAGTACTTTTGTGTGATATGTTTTAAAAAAAAACATGAGCTTTGCTGTTTCTGAATTGCTCTTTGAGGAGAGATGCATTGATGCTGGAGGATGCATCCACGAAAATAAAATTTTCACCTTATTTTTAAACAAAGAGAAAAAGGTGAGGGCTTATCAATACTATTTGTCTTCCATTTCCCTCTCAAGGAACCAGATGTGAAAAGATTCAAAACAGAAACCAAAGAAGAAGGGTAAGCATTGCTAGCCAGGAACTTAATGATTAGGAATGTCCCTCTTTATGCATTTCCTAGCAAGAAATAAATGGATTGTAGCAGTGCACAAAAGCACAAGCCTATCGTATTTTGAGAAACATACATAAAGCAAGGACACAAAAATGGCAACCCCGAATCATTAAGGACATAGCTCCTGCTCCTTTGCTAGTTATGTAGTGAGCCTAAGAAAATGTGGCTTGCTGAACTTGAAGGGTACTGTTTTGCATCTAGCCACATGACAGTCATTTATTTATGTAACCAACCCCCAATTAATGGATTAATATCAGGTTGGGAAATAATAAAGACAAGATTTTCTGTCTGTGATAAAATCAGAGGGCATTTCTTGATAAAAATGGTGATGCTATTGTCACCAATAAGAATGTTATGTCTTTTGAGACATGTTTTATTAAACGTTTAGTGGTAAACAACTGGGGGCCTGGCATTGACTGATATTTTGCCCAGCACTTTATTATTATATGAAAAAACAGAAGAGACATTGAGTTGGAATTGTCAGACTCTGTCCCACTTTAGAAGATGAAACATGGCCATCCCCTCATACCATTCAGTTTCTTTGAACATGAAAACTACCTTATAAGCGTAAAACCATGAGTTTGTGTATTATTTATTTGGAAGATTTGTATCTTTCCTTTGGGTGACAAGCGATGCCTTGACAATACAGATAAAAACATGTATAATAAGATTGCAGTTCATTTCTACTTTAATTTTGATATTCGAATTAAAGTACCATTTTTTTCAAAATCTTCATATTTGATAGCTTAAATAATATTATTCCTGGAGTAACTTGTGTCCAACTTAATTTACTCTTGTGTTGTTCGTTTGTTGACTTTTCTATTATTTTGGGGTTTTGTTCTAGATTAGAGAGAAAAGAAGAAGCAACCCAGATTAAAACTGGGACACCTGTTAAAGTAAGTAGATGCTGGTGCATTTTTGTTTTGATTTGTATTTTGAAAATCTGGCTAGATTTTGGAGCATTCTTCCCCAATGGTTTGGTGTATCAGCATTTGAAGAAAAGATTGTTCTCTTTATACATATATTTTTTCAAAACATAGATATTACAGTGCAGGCATAAGTGCAGAACTTGAAAGCAGCTCAAATATATCTCTAGAACTTTGCCCAAATCCCCACTACTTGTCCTCTGTTACCTGTCTTTAAAAACAGAGTAATTGTGGTAATTTCTGGACCTCATTAGGAAATGTATCTAAGCAACTTCCGTGTTGGAAGAATTTAATAAACTATGATGGCTAAAATGAAACTGAGAGTGAGAACTGTATTGGTTTGAGCAAGTTATATGACAGCACATATTTAGTAGGGAAGTACCTATTCGTATTAGCACTGTATATATCAGTTGTGTTTGGGAAAACCTGTTAAGCTAGATTGCAATGGCTCCCATATAGCTGAGCAAAATCAGCTTAGAATCTGAGCATATTGAAGTCAATTGAACTGGCAGTTGAATCTTTCATACTGCAGTATTATCTTTCTCTTCCCTGAGGCACCAGGTTTGTAGGGCTTCAAAAGAGCTGTGACAAAAAATGGCACTTCCCAGCTTTGGTCTATAGTGGTGTAAGTGAATAATGAAGACATCGTTATGAACTGACTTTGGCTAAGTATGTCAATGAATAGGACATTTCTTAAACCTTTGAACTTTCTGCATCAGTGCAGGCAAGTGGCATAAAGTGCAGTCTTGCAGACGCCAGTGGATGGCAGCTCCCAGCATTCTTCACCATTGACTTGCAGGGAGGTGAGGAATGATGAGGAATGCTGGGATAGTCCAGCAGCAACTAAAAGGTTGCATTTTGCTATTCTTGCATGAAACGGCACCTTCCTTCTTCTGTATAGCTTAGCAGCTGCTACAGTTATGCTCAAACTGTTACCTTAATCACATGCAACCAAAAGCATTTTAGTACAGATTTCCCATTTAAATGGAACATTTCCAGTGCGTCTCAATTCTGCACCAGTAGCACAGGGTGATGTATCCCTCTTGTACTTTCCTTTTCAGACGACCCCTCCCAAGTGTGCTGAATGCCGACAGTACTTAGATGACCCTGACCTCAAGTTTTTCCAGGGGGATCCGGACAATGCGGTAAGTCGGTGGACCTTTTGCAGCCAAATGAGAAAAACCTTAGTAGCTGTGGGTTCTTCTAGAATAAAGAAAAACCATTTTCTTTTCTTAGCTGGACGAGCCAGAGATGCTGACCGACGAACGGCTCTCCATCTTTGATGCCAATGAAGATGGATTTGAGAGTTATGATGACTTGCCCCAACACAAAGTGACATCCTTCAGGTGAGGCCTCCTGTTGATTCAATGTGAAGTCTAGGATGGAGTGAAATGAGAAAGAATAAGTATTGGAAGACAAGTATTGCCTAAGATTTTCTCAGTGTTACTAACTCAGACTCCAAGTGGGATCCTGCAAGTAATAGTTGAAGGACCTGCTCAGTCCTGTCTCTCAAAGTACAGAATAGTCAAGGAAGGGAGGGTGGATTCAGGAGGAAAACAATATGGGCAACCAAGAAAATGGCACACCTCACTGCCCCCCCCCAAAAAACTTGTCCATTTGCTTTTGAAACAGAAGGCCACATTTGACCCATTTTTGATTTACAGTATTCCCTCATTTATCGCAGGGGTTACATTCCAGGACCACACGCGAAAAGTGAAAATCCGTGAAGTAGGGATGCTATATTTGTGTTATTTGCAAGTAGTGTCTCGCCTCTCAAGCACATGCATGTGCGCTCCCTCTGTTGCCTCTGCCTTGTGAGGCGAAAACAAAGCTGCTTCAGCCTCCTTTTCTCTCCCTTCCTTAGGCTTAGGAAAGAGGGATTTACAAGGGATTTATAATATTATTTTATTATTTATACAATTATTTTAGTGTTTATTAAAAACCCGTGAAACAGTGAGGGCACGAAAAGTGAACCGCGAAGTAGCGAGGGAACACTGTAGTTCAGGACCCACCAGTTTTTTATGCTGGTTTTGACATTACCAGTCCATTGAGACAGCTACCCAGTACATATGGGGAACTGTAGCTGGCTAGCCAGTTTGTGCACAACAGAGCTTGAGGAAGCCAGAAGATTTTCTCTTCCTCCAGGCTCTGCCTGAGGCCTTCTGGGAGTTGTAGCTGAAAAAAATGACATTTATCAGCTTTGGTCTATAATGATAGATATTTAAACAAACAATAATGTCTAGTTATGCTTATCTGTCTTGAGTAGTTCTGTACTTGAATCAGTCCATCCATTTTTAGAGCTAGTTCTAAAAACAACACAAAAGGAGCAGTTCTTGTGTCTTCATTTTTCTAAGGCAGGGGTTCTCAAACTGTTCTCCAGGTGTTTTAGACTTCAGCTCCCAGAAATCCCAGCCAACTTATCAGCTGTTCGGAATTGTGGGATCTGAAATCCAAAACATCTGGATGAACACAGTTTGAGAAACTCTGCTCTAAGGAGATACTTTAAAGATGCAGAACCTGCTTTCAATGTGGGGTTCTGCTTATGCTAGCAGGGGCAGATGAATGCCTGCTAATTGGCACAAGGCATCCTTCCAGTGGAAGTCAGACCTTGTCTGGAAATACAAGGTTACGTTGTTGCATCATGGCCAGATTCTCAAAGGGTGTTCTGAGGGAAAGAGAAAGCTCTTTCCTCTGTCTATGTTCCCCAACAAGTTTTATTGCCCTCATTGAACCAGTCCTCTCTTTTTGTTACTTTCCTTTGCCATTTCCTCCCAATGGCAACAAAAGCACAGATACTTGGTTGGCATACATTTTATTAATTTCTTTACTTAATATGGGAGGTAAGAATTATGTGTCTCCCCCAAACCATGTGTACAACTTTCACTCAACCAAAAATATGTGGGATTTGTCACTCCAAGAAGCTTTACATCCAACCTCAATTAACATGCCAATCAAAATTGGTAAGTAGTACCTCTGGCTACTGCTACCCTTTGTACTTCCACACTCAGCTGTAATTCCAGAGAAATCCCCATTTTTTGGACTTGATTCTTCACTTCACTTTATTTCTTAATTAGTCGCTCTCCACCAAAGTGCTCCGAGCATAAGCCTGTCCAATAGCAGCTGAAGCCTTCTATCCAAATCGACAGATTTGTGTGTGTGTGTGTCTATTTTATATGTCGCTCTTCTCCCCCAGGGGGATTAAATTAAGTTTCAACTTAGCTGACTTGCTAAGTGAACAGCTCTGTCTGCATAAAATGGGAGGTTGAAGCTCTGTGTGAGACTCAAACTGTTTCCTCTGTGCAGTGTCTACGATCGAAAAGGTCACCTGTGTCCATTTGATACCGGTCTCATAGAAAGGAATATTGAGCTGTACTTCAGTGGTGTTGTGAAGCCAATCTACGATGATAACCCTTGCTTGGATGGTAAGTATCAATTATAGGATCTCCTTTTTTCAACTTCCAGGAAATTTGAATTGCATACTACCAATTAGTGGTTGTTTAGGCAGCCTGTGTTATAAAGTGGTTGCCCAGGCTTGCTAGTACAGTAGAGTCTCACTTATCCAAGCTAAATGGAAGCTTGGATAAGCAAATATCTTGGATAATAAGGAGGGATTAAGGAAAAGCCTATTAAACATCAAATTAGGTTATGATTTTACAAATTAAGCACCAAAACATCATGCTTTACAACAAATTTGACAGAAAAAGTAGTTCAATACGCAGTAATGTTATGTTGTAATTACTGTATTTACGAATTTAGCATCAAAATATCACAATATTTTGAAAACATTGACTACAAAAATGGTTTGGATAATCCAGAAGCTGGCATAAGCGAGGCTTGGATAAGTGAGACTCTACTGTGTTTCCATATGGCTGATAATAACAGATGGGAGTCTCTCAAGCAATTATGTTCTGATCTTCAACTGTATTGAGAAGCGTTTACTTTTATTATAATGTTCACCATCAGTGTAAAAAGTAATGCGAATAGTCCCAATGTTGAACTTGCATCTGCTCGTGCCCAAAAGGGTATAGCGGCTGTTGGGTGATAAAGGAGGACAATTTCTACCCTAAATAGGAATTTTGCTTCCCCCCATAACAAATTTTCTTCAGTTACCAAATTTCTAGCATCACAATATTTTCAACTTCTATTGAGCATAATGTAACAGTTTACACAAAGAAAAGGGGCAGGCATGATTACCAAGGAGTTGTGAACACAGCTAATTAAGGAACATTAGATCTTACTATGGAGTTTGTTGAAACTTTGAGGACTTGAAGGGAAATTCCATGCAGGGATTCTTACTGAACTCTTATCTCCCTTCCCATTGCTGCTTCTGTGTTATATCCATTTTTCATGAATTTGATTTCAAATTGGGCCTTTTACATTTAAAAAGCTGCAATCGCCTGTCAAGTAGTACAAAATACAGGAATTGCTTTATCCTTCATTCCAAAGAAAAAAGCTGAAGAAACACTAATGTTGTATTTCTCCATTGCTTGACTAAGAAACTTGTTTCTTATAAATTGGAGTCCTATTATGTTCCTTTTGGCCAGTGATTGCCAAACTCATGTCCTCCCAGAAGCCCCAGCTGCCATGGCCAATGATCAGGGATTCTGGGTGCTGAAGCCAAAAAATATCTGTAAGACCAGTGTTTTGGAAATACTGCTTTAGGCCATTAATTCCAGAATTTTGTTTAAGTCAAGGAACAAAATAATTAAAGTTTCTGAAACCAAGGCAAAAACAGATTGAGCTCCTACTTGATTTTGGATTGGCATTTTCAGATTGCTAGGAAAAGTGAGAAGCCCCCAGGTAGTCAGAGTTTTCAAGCTTGCAGAAGAGACCAAGAGCCTTTAGTCAAGAATAAATGTACTGTTCTGCTGGACAGAAAAAAAGTGTGCAGTGGCAATTTATGAAAATCTCAAGTATGAATACATGCCAATGCTTATCTAGGAAGACATAGCTAACAGCATGTAACATAGTTTTTGTTATGTTATAAATGCCATTTCCTAATTGGTTCTATCATAAAAACTTGGAAAAAGTTTATTGCACTTTTAAAATTTTGTTTTTGCAGTCTGCACAAAAGGTTAAAAAATTGCATGTGAAAGGTTAAAAATGGCACATTGAAAGGTTGAAAATGGCAGCCACAAAAACAAAGTTTCTGGAATATAGTAATTACTTTCAAAGTTAGTACTGCAGAATTAAACAAGAAATAACACATTCAAGCCAAGAACAATTTTTTTTCACATTTTGTTACTTAGTGTAATGCCTAAAGCAGGGGTTCTCAAACCTTTTCAGCCCTTTTTGAAGCAAAAGTTTCTCATGGAGCCCCAAAAAATGTTTCTATATTATATAATGTATGTATGTATTTATGTATGTATGTAATAGGAGCAACCCAAGGGGCCATCCAATTCGGCACCTTTCTGCTGTGCAGGCAAAGCACAATCAAAGCACTCCCTGAGTGGTGGGAGGGAAATGGGGTTTTGGAAGCAAAGAAAGCAAGGGGAAAAGGCTTTTGGTGGCAAGGGAGGTGGGTGGGAGAGGATCAGGAAAGAGAAAAATTGAAAGGGGAGGGAGGAGAAGGAAGGAACTGCGGACCCCCTTGGTATGCTTTGCGGAGCCGGGAGCCCCATGGAGCACACTTTGAGAATCACTGTCCTAAAACATGTCTCCATTCCCATTGCGGATTTAGGTGGTGTCCGAGCCCGCAAGATGGGCCCCATCAATGCATGGTGGATCACTGGCTTCGATGGAGGGGAAAAGGCTTTGATTGGCTTCACTACAGGTAAGCTCCTAAGAATATTTTACAGGCACCACTTGTTATGATGGTGATTATTATTTTATTTTTGTCATATCCTCCCATTTCCCCCAGCCCTTAGCCTTAAGGTGTCTTACAGATGCAGGGCAGAGTTAAGAAATAATTATATTATCAATAGAATTAAAAACAACAAAAGCATGCCCATTTTAATACAGAGAGTGACAAGAGGGAGACAGCATAGCTCATTATCAAAGGTCCTTTTATCCATCAGCAATCATGTCTTAAATTCCTGTTGAGGAAAAAGAAAAATCTTCGCCTGCCTACAGAAGTATAAATAGAGAAGATGTTGGGGTTGGAGGAAAGCCTCTAAGAATGCTCTCGGGGCAGTAATAACAGAGGCTCCTTCCACACAGCTGAATAAAATCTCACATTTTCTGCTTTGAATTGGAATATATGGCAGTGTGAACTCAGCCCAGTTCAAAGCAGATATTGTGGGATTTTCTGCCTTGATATTCTTTGTTATATGGCTGTGTGGAAGAGCCCAGAGTTGCTGACCAGCCAAGTGTGTTTACTTCACCTAATGCACTAAATAGTATGGTTAGGAAAGAAGAGAGAGATATACTAGAATGCTAACTAACATAGTAAAAAGCTTTTCTTCATTCTGCACTTTTAACTTTAGTCCCATGGACTCAAATGCTAGAGAGTGGACAGGAACAATTTCTGTTTACTTTCCACTGCCGTGTGCAAATTCACACCTCTCTCTCTTATATGCCTAGCTCTTGTTAGCTTCCAGTTGGAGGAGGAATACAGAGATGCCCCACTGGAAATGAAGTGGGTATGATTCTTGAAAGCAGATCTTATGTTCATAGGTAGTCTATGTCTAACTTGATTAATTATCAGTCAGTTCATAACAGAACTTTGAGAAGTTAATTTTCTGGGCTACAATTCAATGCCCACTGGGCAAATCTAGCAGGGGTTACCGGGAACTGGTCAGACTAAATGGTTTGTTTGCACCTGAGTCGCATTCACTTTGCATTGACTTCCAGCTTTTGCGGATTACATCCTGATGGAACCGAGTGAAGAATATGCCCCCATCTTTGCTCTAATGCAGGAAAAGATCTACATGAGCAAAATCGTTGTTGAATTCTTGCAAAACAACCCTGATGTCAGCTATGAGGACTTGCTGAACAAGATCGAGGTTAGTTGGAATAGACTTGGGTAAACAGTATCTGGTTATAAGAAAGGGAACTTAGCCAGCCAAGCTTTAATATAGTTCTGACTGGACACATTGTAAGTCAGAAGATGTGAAATAGAAATAGTGTTATGCCCATATCCAGGGGGGATATATTCTATTTTGTCTTAAACAATGTAAACAATTGTGTTGTTAAGCTGTCAAGTTCAAAATATTTTCAGAAATTCCAGTAAAAACTAAATTTTTTCACCTACAACTTCCATCAGACAACCTTAGCATAGCCAGTGGGAACTGTAGTGCAAACACATTAGAAGTCCCCAAAAGGTGCTCCTCCATGCAGAAGACCCAGAAGCAGACTTGCTTCCTTTCAAAATGACTGAACAACCACCTTTGAATAGCAGGAAGCTGAGAACATGGATGAAACCAATGTTGCAGGATCTTCTGTTCTTGTTCTGAACTCTTTCCCTCAAGCTGTCAATTTAGAAGGAGGAGAACTGTCACATCCTGTAATTCTCTCCAGACAACCGTCCCTCCTGCTGGATTGAACTTCAACCGTTTCACAGAGGACTCCCTCCTCAGGCATGCCCAGTTTGTGGTGGAGCAAGTGGAAAGCTATGATGAGGCTGGAGACAGCGATGAGCCTCCTGTTCTCATCACGCCTTGCATGAGAGACCTGATTAAACTGGCTGGAGTCACTCTGGGGAAAAGGTATGCCATGGCTACAAAGAAGGTTAGCCAGTGAGAACAAATCTGAAAATGCCCTTTTCAAGACAAATGAGCAATTTCTTAGAAATTGTCCTTTTTTTTTCTTTTTTTTTTTTGCAAATGGCCAAGTACAGGTTGAAAATCCTAAGATAGTGACACAAACCTTATTTCATGCACAAAATTACTAAAAATGTCGAGTCCCACTCCTAAGATATCTAGTTATGTATATATGTGCAAATACAGGTATTCCAAAATCCATCCAACATCCAGAATCAAAATCACTTCTTGTGCCAAGCATTTTGGATTGCAGATAACCTGTGCAGTTAGGCTTTGTGTTCTCTATTTTAAAGAGTTATAAATAAATTATGTGCCCAGAAAAGGCACAATTCTGCCTAATCTCTGCATGATTTAGTTTATTTTCATGATGTGCATTTTCATCATTCCTCTGCCACTGTCCATTGCTGTTCGAAAAGGCTCTGGTGCCATGGGCTAAAAGTTACTGACAGATCATATTTAGCTACCCGAGTGACTTTTGAAATTTCAGTAAACATTGTTCTTAATCTGTGGGCTCATGTCTTTACAGCAGTAAGGATTAGAAGCTAATTTTTAATGAAATATTATCAGGAAACAGTGTATACCCTAAATATATACACTGCCCTGGTGTATGAACAGGAAGAATTGACCTTCAGTCATGTTCGCTGAGTATTTTCAGCACAGCTATCAGAGATGGAGAAAGTGTAGCTTGTGAATTTGTGCAGGAACTCAGGATTGTTTTGTACTCCAAGCATCTTGACTTCCTAAAATGCTCCTTTTTTAAATGTAAAAGGATGACCTGCCTCTCCTGTAAACCTCCAGGAGCAGTAGTTTGCCTTTTAAATAGCTTATGGCCTTACTGTGCTTTTTAACATTTTAAAAATACATTTTTAAAGAAATGGAGAAATTGATTTCTGGTTTCATCCTGTTTGGTTTTTTTTTTGTGGGGGGGGGGGGCAGCTTGGTCCTAAGGGCAGTAAATGTGACCCCAAACTTACCATTAAGATCTAATTGGACAAGTGTGAAGTTTTTCAAGGTGCTTTCCTTCTTCTAGGCGAGCGGCCAGAAGGCAGGCCATCAGGCACCCCACCAAGATTGACAAGGACAAAGGCCCCACCAAAGCCACTACCACCAAACTGGTTTACTTGATCTTTGACACTTTCTTCTCTGAGCAAATAGAGAAGACTGAAAAGGAGGAAGACAATGAGAATGTTTCAAAGCGCAGGCGGTGTGGTGTCTGTGAGGTAACTATGCAGGGTGGCTGTATTTCTGGCCTCATGTCTTTTTTCTGGCAGAAGCGGTGGATGACTGGACTTAAATAATTGACTCCAGGACTCAGGGTAAAAAGCTTCAGTGTTTTCCATAGCTTCTTTACACAGGTGCCCCATACATACACATTTTCTTTCTGCTATAGAGATTCCCCTTGAATTACTTACTAATTTGTTTTGCCACACTGCTTGTTGTGGAAATCATTCCCTGATTTTGTTGGCCTGCTTATGCATTTGTTGACTTAACCTCTTCTCTTTCTTTCCCTTTACCTCCCTTTCTAGGTTTGCCAGCAGCCAGAGTGTGGAAAATGCAGAGCTTGCCAAGATATGATTAAATTTGGAGGCAGTGGGAAGACAAAGCAGGCCTGCTTCCAGAGAAGGTAATTGTGATTTTTGTCTTGCAGAGCCAGGCACAGGCTTTTGGGACAAGGGAGCCAGCAGTCCTTCTGGCATACATTTATAATTTTGTGACACAATAATTCAGTGTAACTAGCAAACCAGAAATAAAACCTCCTTATAAGAGATACGGACACATACATAAATTGTAAAAATAAATGCTTTGGGACACAACATAGTTCATGAAAACCTTTCATTTCTATTTTAAAATATATTTGATTTATTGCTTCTTTTGCATAGACTCAGGTTTCTCCTTATGTTCCTGTGACATACCTACACACTGCAGCCAACACACTAACATATCTCAACACACAGCTTGGAAAAGCTCTGCACTAGGGAAAAGCTTTGGGCTGGGTAACATATGAACAAGGTTTCTCAGTATTGTTTGCTGGTTACCTTGGGGAGAAGATTTACCTTGGGGAGAAGAGAGATTAGGGGGGAAATCTATAGCACACATTTTCCAGAGAAGCCAGACATAGTTGAAAGAAAGACATACCTTAACATGTTCTTCCAGGTATCACCTGATTGTGCTGCTTATATGCTGCTTATAACAACAGGCACTTTACATTTTATAAGAAAAGAAAGCTGCAAAAAAAAAAGAAAAGAAAAAAAGACAGCACATGATACTGACATAAAAACAATAGAAAAAAAATCTAAAAGCCTGACCAACAAGTCATGGGCAGGAGGAATTTTGCCTAAATCTATAAAAGTAATCAGTGTCTGTATTATGTTTTCATGCATACAGTCAAATATGTTAAAATTACAACTGTTATTTGAAATTGTTTGTTGAAATTGAGGGACCACTGTGGCCCCCCACAGATTGTCGCAGTTCCCATCATATCTCACCATTCACTTACTGGCTAGGCCTGATGGGAATAGCTATCAAACAGTATCTTGAAGACTCTTGTGTTAGCTATCTCTGCCCTAGAAGACAATTGGGGAGAAGACCTGGACTATGAACCCATTATTGATTTCTAAGATGATTTGATATAGTTAGACCAAGTGAATTTCTTTCTAATCCATAAATGCTGGTTTAACCTCTCTTGTAAACTACATCTTTGTTTAATATTAATCTTGATTTCCCTTATTTTCCTTCATATAATTAAATATCGGTAAAGCATAAGGGTTCTGTTGAAGACTTGAATACATCCTATATCTTTTCTAGATATAGTGGAGATTACTGTGTTACTGTTTGCTGTCAGCTCACCACAGCCGCTCCTGAATGAACACACGAGACTCTCTGTGTTATCACCAGAAACTTTTACTGTAGGAAACATGAACATCAAAAAAGCCAAGAATGGGAGGCTCCGGCCAACCATCCTTTATATACCCTCCCCCTCATTTGAAAAGTCTCTTCCCGCTCAGCAAAACCCCGCGCAAATTCCCCGCCAAGTCCAGCAGCCGTTTCTTCTCCGAGTCCTGAGCCGCAGGTGTCTTATCAATGTCAGTGACCCTGAAACTCAGAGCCACATCCAGGCTCTAGTAGCAGGGTTCTGACATGGCGTCCTCCTCCCCTTCGTCCTGGAAGGAAAAGATTAAACACAACTATTGTTCTCCGCTGTCCAGAGTTCCTTTATACTTTTTTAACAGGCTGCAATGGAATACCGGGTGTACCTTTCCTAGGTCCTTGGGTAGCCTCAGCTCATAGGTCACTTCGTTTATTCTTTTTGCTACCCTGAACGGCCCTATATAGCGTGGAGCCAATTTTTTAGATGGGAACCCCAATTTCAGGTTTTTTGTGCTCAGCCAAACCAGATCCCCTTCGCCCAATTTGTCCCCCTCTCGGCGCCTACGATCGGCAAAGAGCTTGTACTTCTTTTGTGTTTCCCGCAATGCCTCCACCACGGTCTGCCACCCTTGCTTAATTTTGGCCGGCCATTCCTTGTCGGTCTGGCCCTCTCCTTCCTTCCACTCGGGTAGCCTGGGGAAAGGTGCCACCTCCTGTCCGTATACTATTTCGAATGGGGCACGACCTGTGGCCGAATGTACGGCCCCGTTAAAAGCCATCTCAGCAAACGGTAGAAGGTCCGCCCAATCATCCTGTCTATAATTGGTGTACATCCTCAAGAATTGGCACAGTGTTTGTTGGGTGCGTTCGACTCCCCCGTTGGTTGCGGGATGAAAAGCCGAGCTCAGGTTCCTTTCTGCTCCTAACAGCTGTAAGAATTTTCCCCAAAATTTTGCAGTAAATTGGACTCCCCGGTCGCTAATTATTTTGTCGGGACACCCATGTAGGCGATATACATGCTTCACATACAAATCAGCAAGTTTTTCAGCTGAGGGGAGTTTCGGCAGGGCCACAAAGTGTGCCTGTTTTGAGAATAGGTCCAATATTGTCCAAATGTATCTGTGGCCTCTGCTGGGGGGTAGTTCGCCTACAAAATCCATGGCCACGCATTCCCATGGCCTCATGGGCTCCACTACCTTCTGCAATAGCCCCTGGGGCTTCCCCGGTGGTGTTTTTCCCTCTGCACATAATTCACACTGCGTGACGTACCCCCTGGCGTCTTTCCTCATTCCGGGCCACCAGCATTGTTTGGCCAACAGTTTAATAGTCCTGGTGGGGCCTAGATGACCCGCACCCTTGTTATCGTGGCACTTCCTTAACATTTCTCGTCTTAAACATTCAGGAATATACAATTTCTTATTTACAAACACCAAATCCCCACACAATTCTCCCTTTTCCTTGTTAGTTTGTAACCATTTGTCCATTCCATACGCTCGCTTCAACTCTTCCTCCCATATTTCTCCTCCCCCCGTGGAAATGGCAGTACGTTTGTTTTCTTTGGCCGCTTGTGCTCGAGTTAGTACTGCCAGGCCCCACTGCTTATCTAGGAACAGGCTCCCTTCAGATTCCTGAATTCCTCCCCCGTGCTGAGGCATCCGAGAGAGAGCGTCAGCGAGTATGTTATGTTTCCCCTGGAAGAATCTGAGTCTGAAATCAAAACGGCTGAAATATTGGGCCCATCTAATTTGCTTCGCTGATAGTTTACGAGGGGATCTTAGATACTGTAAATTTCTATGATCAGTCCACACCTCAAACGGTGTTCCACTTCCTTCCAGAAAGTGTCTCCAGCACTCTAGTGCTTTTAGAATCGCTAAGGCTTCTCTCTCCCAAATCGGCCAGTTTTTTTCTGTATCGCTAAACTTTTTTGACAGATAGCCACATGGCTTCAGGTTCCCCCCCTCGTCTTTCTGCAGCAGAACTGCCCCATATGCCCGGTCTGACGCATCGCAATGTAGTACAAAGGCCTTAGACATATCAGGGTGCTGTAGGACAGGTTCCTCAGTAAAACGCTTTTTAAGGGCTTCGAAAGCTTCCTGGCATTCTATTGTCCATGTCAGTTTGGCCCCTGGGGCCTTCACTTTGGCTGTTTCTCCCCTGCCTTTAGTTTTTAACAAATCCGTTAATGGCAAAGTGAGGCGCGCAAAGTCCTTGATAAATGTTCTATAGAAGTTTGCGAACCCTAGGAAGGATTGCAGCTGCTTCCGTGTTTTGGGGGCTTCCCACCCCCTCACGTCTTCCACCTTCGCAGGGTCCATCGCCACTCCCTGGGAGGAAATCCTATACCCCAGAAAGTCTATCTGGTCTTTATTGAACTCGCACTTGGCAAGCTTCGCATACAGTTTCGCTTCCCTCAACTTTTGTAGGACTTCCCTGACTAGTTCTACGTGTTGTTCCTTAGTTCGAGACATTATCAATATGTCATCTAAAAAAATAAAGACTCCCTTGTACAACAATGGATGCAATACTTCGTTGATTAATTGCATGAACGCGGCCCCTCCCCCGCACAAACCGAAGGGGAGCACACGATAATTGAATAATCCGAATGCGCAGGAGAAGGCCGTCTTCCACCTGTCCTCTGGTTTGATCTGCAATTTATGGTAGGCCTCAATTAAGTCCAATTTAGTGAATATCTGTCCTTCCGATAACTGGCCGATCAAGTCCTTCACTAAGGGTAGGGGGTATTTATTTACAGTACTGATTGCATTTAGGCCCCTGTAGTCAATGCAGAGCCTCAGCGTTTGGTCCTTTTTCCGCCTGAACAACACAGGCGCCCCTAGAGGGGAATTTGAAGGCTCTATGAAACCCCTCGCTAGGTTTTTATCAATGTATTTTCTCAGTTCCTCCTTTTCCCTAGCTGACATCGGGTATATTTTTGCCTTGGGAAGCTCTGCTCCTGGGACTAGCTCTATTTTCACTTCAACTCTCCGCTTCGGTGGGAAATTGTCTGCTTCCTTCTCATCAAACACGTCCACAAAATCCCGATACTCTGGGGGTAATTTATCTGCCAGTTCTGCTATTCTGATAGAGTCTTCCTCCCCCCTTTTCCCTGGCTCCCTCTCAACTTCCTGGCTCCCTTCTTCCAAATTCATCCTGAAGATCATGCTCTTATCCTCCCAGTTGATTTGCGGGTTGGCCTGCCCCAGCCACGGCATGCCTAGTATAACATTATAGCTGGCTATTTGTGATATCACAAATGACACCTTTCCTTCCCAACTCCCTATCTTACACTTTACATCTTCGGCACTGTACTTAGCTAACGATCCCGATGCTGTGGATCCGTCCAACTGCGAAAAAGCTATTGGGGATTCTAGGTTCGTTCTTTCGCATCCCAATCCCTCGGCTAATTCAGGGGAGATGATGTTCCTGGAACATCCACAATCCACAAATGCTTTGCAGGTTGCTTGTTTGCTGCCATTTTCAAGCTGAATGGGGACCACTATCATAGCTTTGTCCTGACTTACCAACCCCCCCGAGTGGTGCCTCATCGGTGGTTCTTCCTCGGCGCGTTTTCCTGCCACGGCTCTGGGTTTGGGCTGGCCTCCGCCTTCCCCTTTTCTCTGCCAGCACTCGGCAGCCCTGTGGCCCAACCGGCCGCACACGAAGCAGCCACTCCTGCTGGCGCTCACGTTCCCTGTCGGCTCCGTTCTCCTCCCGGCTGGGGTTGATCCCTCCTTCCGGCTCCCCTCTTTCATCTGCGGCCGCTGCTGTAGCCCTCCTCGGTGCCTCCTCGCCTGGGCCAGCGATGTCTCGACGCGCCCCGCCAGCTGAATCCATCCGCGCAGTGTGTCAGGCTCATCACGATGCACCGCCCAGGAGAGGATCTCCCGCCTGAGACCCTCTTTGAAGAGTTCTATCTTTGTTACTGCAGACCATTCCGGCACCTTTTCGGCGAGGCATTGGAACTCCTCCGCATACTCAGATACCGACCTCTGCCCCTGGGAGACGGTCTTCAACTTCTCCCTCGCCCGGATCTGCTCCAGTGGATCTCGGAAACGGGTCTCCAGGGCCCCCATAAAGCGTCGGAGTGACCCCAGACATGGGTCGCGCCGCGCGTGCAGCTGAACGTACCAGCTGGCCGCTCCCCTCTTCAACACTGCACCAATGGCCCGTATCCGGCTGGATTCCGTTCTAAAAGTGTGAGCATTGTCCTCCATATAGCCCCTCACCGTGGTCAGGAAAAAATCCAGTTCAGAGGACTCTCCCCCAAACTCGATCCTTAGTTCCTCTCGTCTCGGTAGGGGTCCCTGTGGTGGCAATCCCCAATTCTCCGCCCGTCGCAAGCCCCCTTGCGGACCAGTGGGCCCCGCTGCTGCTTCTCTTGGCCCTGTGCCACGCCCGGCATTCGCCAGGGGCACCAGGGTCTCAGCTGGGAGCGTAGCTGGGATTCTCGGAGGTTTTTCCCCTTCGTCGTCACTCTCCTCCACCCGCGTCAGGCTTGTTTGGGTCTTGGGCCGGGCGCCGGGCTCCTTTCGCATTTCCCTTCCCTTCGGTGCTGGGAGGTCTGCAAAGCCCTGGCTGCTTCCCACGCTCACGTCCCACATTGAGCCAGCCCGAAGTTCCCTTCCTCTCTCTGGCTCCGCCAAAAACGCCAGGCGCTCCATCGCCCTCGACATCACTGCCAGGGTGGTCTCCATCGCCGACATCCTCTCCTCCAGAAACACCATCCTTTGTGGGCCTGGGGAAGGTGAACCTTCCTCTCCTCCGGTGCTGTCTCCCCGCACCACTCCACGCCTCTGGGTTACCCCATTTGGCTGGGCATAAGCGGTGGATGACGCCAGGGCCGCCAGCTGGTGGAACTCAGCGTCCGGCTCGGGAGTGGCCCTTTCCGACCTTCCTCCTCCTGCGCCCAAGAGCTCTTCATCCTCCACTTGCATGTTACACCTCACCGCTACAGCGGGATGGTGTCCGTATTCTTGGCTTAGTGTCAGCTCACCACAGCCGCTCCTGAATGAACACACGAGACTCTCTGTGTTATCACCAGAAACTTTTACTGTAGGAAACATGAACATCAAAAAAGCCAAGAATGGGAGGCTCCGGCCAACCATCCTTTATATACCCTCCCCCTCATTTGAAAAGTCTCTTCCCGCTCAGCAAAACCCCGCGCAAATTCCCCGCCAAGTCCAGCAGCCGTTTCTTCTCCGAGTCCTGAGCCGCAGGTGTCTTATCAATGTCAGTGACCCTGAAACTCAGAGCCACATCCAGGCTCTAGTAGCAGGGTTCTGACAGTTTGCATTTGGAAATAATAAGAATTGAACAATTCCAAATTTAGACACTCTCTTGTACTTTTACCTATGAGCAGTTGCATCTTTTTTCAGTCTATAAACTACACAAGAATTAGAAACACATAATTCCAGTGCTATTATAAAAGACAATAATGCTTGATAAAGTAGAACTCAGTAGCAAAAAAGAAGAAGAGAAGGAGGGAGGAGGAGGCGGAGGCGGCGGCCTTCCAGATGTATAGATTCTATCAAGGATACTGTGACTGCCCTGAATCTGCAAGTCCTGTGTAGGACTGATAAAGAAGGGCTGACTTGGAGGTCTCTGATCCATATGGTCACCATAAGATGAAGTTGACTTGATGGCAATTAACTACAACAAAATATAAGAGAGCTGGGAAAGGCATTTTCTGTGCAGATTTCTCTGAAACAATTGCTCTAATGAGATAGATATTTTCAGTTCTTGGGAAAGTGTTGTACAATTGAGATTGAGAAGACAAATTAACTTGATTTCCATCTGATTTGTATTTGAGTGTTAGCAATTTGTAAAAGTTGGTGCTGTGAGAAGGGGAAAGATCAAAAGTTGGCAAAGACTTGGTTTCTCAACTTACACCTGTACTTCTTGGCTATCGTATTTGAGTTTAGGTGCCCTAATCTGGCTGTGAAAGAAGCTGATGATGACGAAGAAGTAGATGACAACATCCCTGAGGTTCCCTCACCCAAAAAGATGTTGCAAGGAAGGAAGAAGAAGCAAAGCAAGAGCCGGATTTCCTGGGTTGGGCACCCTGTTAAGGTCAGTTAACTTTGTGGTGGATAAAGTGCTGTAAATCAGTTCTGGCCAATTCTCCCTGAAGTACCCTGTGGCCTTCACCTTCCAAAGCAATCCCAAATAGTTTCTCTTTTCCTCTGCAGTCCCTCTCAAAATAGTGACAGAAAGTGCAGTGAAATCCTGTCACTATTCTGAGGGAATGTAGAGGGAAACAGATTTTGGAAATAGTCTGAAATGCTTGTGAGGATGGGATGGGTATATTTTTTGCATGTCTTCATATATCCGAGGACTTTCTGCATAGTTAAGAGGCTAGATCATGTGTGATTTTTAGCCATGGCTTTTACACAAAGACTGGTTTTCAAGGATGCCTCTCCCCCAAATATGTCAGAGCGCGGTTTGGATAAGCACACACGCAGCAGAAGACCCACGTAGGAGCACTGGTACCAGTAACGAGGCTTGAGACTTCAGCTATCTATAAAAAGGTTTACTGGTGAATGGAAAACTCTCACAAGACGATATACATACAGACAGAGTGCAGAGAGCAGATAACCAGAGAGAGAATACAGGAAGCAGAAGGCTATATATCAACACCTCTACTGTATGATGCAACACTCAGTTAACTCTTTACACACTTGCATAGTGGACAGCAGACAGTGCATGATGCAATCCCCAGCTCACATTGCATCACTATAACTCAATTACATTTAAACAAACCTATGTACAATCATTCCCAATTCAACAAAATATTCATAATAAAAATATATTATTATCCATATATCCTCCCCTACATACCAAAACCTGGAAATGCTGGCCATGCTGACTCAGAGTCTCTGGGAGCTGTAGTCAAAATACATAATGTTTCTAAGCTCTGTCAGTATTAGTGCTTGTTTTGGAAGTTTTTAAGCAGAGACTGGATGGCCATGTGTCGAGGGTGCTTTGAATGCGATTTTCCTGTTTCTTGGCAGGGGTTGGTCTGGATGGCCCATGAGGTCTTTTCCAACTCTATGATTCTATGAAAATGAATCCTTTTTCTGCTTGCAGAGTGATGGTAAGAAGGACTATTACCAAAAAGTGTGCATAGATTCAGAGACATTACAGATTGGCGATTGTGTTTCTGTCAGCCCCGATGAACCCACAAAGGCTCTCTATCTGGCAAGGTATGTTTGAACTTTTAAATAAAAGTGCTTTTCATAGCCAGTGTGACCCTATTTTATGTGAATGTGGATTCTTCCATCAAGGTTCATATCTCCTTACCATCTTAACATGGATAAAGGCTATCCAGAAATTTTCTGTCAGTCCTTCTTATAACTATAGTGATAGAGATTTGCTTAATGGGTGCACTGCGATGAAAGCATATATGGTTGTAAACTGATTCTCTTGGATTACAACTCTCCAAATCCCTGCATAAGGTATTTTGGGAGCTATAGTTGAATATTCTAATCTCTAGACCCACATTTTAAAGGTTACAGCAATCCCACCCTATTTGCATAGTTTAAGAGCACAACATCCCTGCAAAAATTGTGAATAGAAAAAAGAATCATCTTTTTATTATCTATCTAGGCCAGTGGTTCTCAACCTGTGGGCCATGGCCCAGCAGTGGGCCGCAAGAACAAAAATCAGGTCTACAAACGTCCTTCCACTTTTTTTATTGATTTTATTGATTTTATTTCCGCTCCTTTCCTCAGAGCTAATCATTGCATTGGATAGACCACATCAGCTCCAGATTATTAAATATGGTTTCTAGCAGATGGTGACTACTGGATGGCATATGTTCTGTATCAGAAATTAGAACTGATATGATCTATCCCATGCAGTTTTCTGAATCAGTACCCCAAATAACCAAACCGAATATAAAGTTCAACAAAAACTGATTCGTAACCCTTTTGGTACTAATGTTGGAGAATGGTTCTTGGTCAAAGTGGACCTTGGTCAAAAAAAGGTTGGGAACCACTGATCTAGGCATTTGTAGATCCTCCGGTACAATTCTATGGTCAACCTCTATTGGACCTATAAATGCCAAAGAGAACATTTTTTTTCAGTTGCATGCATTGACACTTTTTCTCTGTTTCTTTTCTTTACTCTTGCCACCCCTCAGAATCACAGCTATGTGGGAAGATGTTAATAGCAGTGAGCCGATGTTTCACGTTCACTGGTTTTGCCGTGGCACCGACACTGTTTTGGGAGCGACCTCTGACCCTCTGGAGCTCTTCTTGGTCGATGAGTGTGAGGACATGCAGCTGTCTTACATCCATGGCAAAGTCAATGTCCTCTATAAGGCTCCTTCGGAGAACTGGTCCCTAGAGGTACGCTAAAGAATCGAACATGTGACCATATCAACCTACTGTTGACAGTAACCATAGGTCAATCACCCATCAGATCTGTGTGGTGTACTTGTTAACCTGTTTTATTAACAACATCAGTGTGGTGTGTTTGTTACCCTATTAAGTTGGGACATGGGAGGTCCAGGTTGGAGTTCTACTGACCAGTGAAACTCATATAGAAAATTTGGAAAGAAGCTAGAAATGGAACACGAAACAGGGAAGGGTGCCTTGTGGTTGTAATAAGAAGAAGAATAATAATATTAATAGTAACAATACTAATTTTACTACCTACCTCTCCTTGCAGCTCAAGGCGAGAACAGGGTTAAAACAGAGTTAAACACGAGACTATTAAAATACATAGAGTTAAAACGTAGGTTAAAATTCACTGATAAGATGCAAGTTTAAATTCATAAGTTAAAATTGACTGGATAGGCCTTCCGGAAGAGAAAGGTCTTCAGTTGTGCTTGAATTCTGACAACTGATTTGGCTGTTGGGATCTCTCCCAGCAGATCATTCCTCAGTAGTGGGGCGGCTAATGAAAAGGTCCTCTGTGTTGCCAGTCAGGTTCTGGTTGGTTGGAGTCCTCAGTGTCCTGAGGGGCGGATTGTACAGGAGAAGACAATCCTGTAAATAACCTGGACCCAAACCTAGGAGATTGCTAGGCAGTCCAGTTGCTATTGCAATTAGTAGGCAACTTGATTCTTATGCCATATTAGAATAAAAAGGCCTAGTGCCAGCACATAGTGCACTATGGCTTTGTGTGGGTTGTGGGAAGGGAACTCAGAACATAAATGTAACTAATAAATTACATTTTGTCTAATTTATCTTGTATAAATCTATGACAACTTTCACTTATTTTGTTTCTGAACCTGTCTCACTAGTTTTACCACCTCTCCATGATTCCAACTCCCTATAATTTTTGACTTCTGCAAGCTATAGTACTTCAGCTTTTAATTAGTCACTCCTCTGATATTCCCAAATTTACCATTTCCTTCCCACTATTTTTGATAGATCCTGCCCTTTTTGTGATTATGGCTGTGACATAAGCAGCAGCCTCCTCCATCTCCAAAACCAATTTGATTGGTTTAGATTAGAGGAAATCTCTGTCTGGATGACATGAGTTTGTGGCTTCCCAATGACATGTGCTCCAGTGTCTTTAATGACCATTAGAACTGTTTTACTATGAGCTAAGCAGGACTAGGGAATACCGTATACTTGAAGATAAGCAGAGTTTTTCAGCCCTTTTTTTAAGCTGAAAAAGCCTCCCTTGGCTTATAATGGGGTCAAGGTCAAGGCCTGCAACAGAGCCTTCAGGCTATTGCTTGCAATATATGATATATTTCTCTTTTACCCTCCCTTATCAGTGTGTTTTCTTTTGCAAAGCCTCCTTTCCTCTGAATCAAGGAAATGTTTTGAAACGGGAAAGACGCCCTTGCAAGTCAGGAAGAAGAAAAACATATATTCATTAATCTTATGAAAGCATTTTCCCCTGAAGTATTTGTTAACCTCTCCTACAGATATATAGGCATTAACCCCTTGTAAGCTTTTGCAATCCTTATGTACCTATATGTCTATCTATCTACATTAATTTTATATATTAATTTTCCCTTCATATATTTGCAGGTCTTTGCAAATCCTATATACATATAGATCCATGTACCTGTATATCTGTAGCCATACATATAAATTATTTTTATATATGAATTTACCCTCATGTTTGCAAGTCTCTGCAAATCCTATATAGATATAATTATCTATATAAAGAGAGATGTCTGGATAGATATGAATGTATTCTTACCTACCTATATATAGGGCTTGCAAATATTACCAGGAGGGAAATGAACACACAGATATATATAGACATGTCTAGATATGTGTGTGTGTGTGTGTGTGTGTGTGTGTGTGTGTGTGTGTGTGTGTGTATAGGGCTGGTAAATATTGTAGGGGAAATGCACACACACACACAGAGAGATGATTTGCAAACATTTCAGCGGGAAATGCATATGTGAAATTAGTATCTATAATTATAGATCTATATCTAGCTCTGCATTGTTTATATAAGCATTGAATATTTGTCTGTTACTATGTTGGCAGCTGGCCTGAGTCCCCATGGGGAGATAGGGTGGGATCCAAATGAAGTTTTATTATTATTATAAGATTATTGTTAATCATATTGTTTTTGTTGCCCCTACTTTTCTACTTATAGAGCTAGTTTATTGTTTTTCTTTGAAATATGGTAAATATTCAAAAACATTTAACCTACTGATGCCTCAATTAATATAATTTTATTGGTATCTATTTTTATTTTGAAATTTACCAGTAGCTGCGGCATTTCCCACCCCACCCTCGGCTTATACTCGAGTCAATAAGTTATCCCAGTTGTTTGTGGTAAAATTAGGTGCCTCGGTTTATATTCGGGTCAGCTTATACTTGAGTATATACGGTATGTGGACCTTCAAATCTTTTGGGACTTCCACTCTCATAAGACCTATAGGAGTCATGAGATTTGCAATGAAAGGGTCATGCATTTCCCACCCTGATAGGGCTTTCTTTCACTTTCTGATTCAAAGAGGTTTAGTTTGGCAAGGTGTCCAAAAGAGTAACTTCCTCCATTGTGTGTGCATGCATAGCTGCTGTAGCCCATGATGGACATTTTTGTCTTGCTCAGAACAATCTACATCTTCTCACAAAAATCTTCCTTAGGGAGGACTTGATGTGGAAATCAAGATGGTGGAAGACGATGGCAGAACCTATTTCTACCAAATGTGGTATGATCAAGAGTATGCCAGGTTTGAGACACCACCAAAGATCCAGCCCACTGAAGACAACATACACAAGTTAGTGCTGAAATCCCAGAAGTTTGTGGAAACTGTGGGTTAAGAGAACCCAAATGGAAGAATAACAAAAACCTCTAGAGATTACTGCCATCCTGTCATTTTATGACAGTTGTTTTGGGTTCTCTGAGATGTTCTCACTACACCAAAACCCTATTCTAGAGATAATTTTGTTTGGGATTGTTTTTTCCTCCAGTTGAGACCAAGTGTCTGCTTCCCTCCCTAGATTCTGCATGAGCTGTATCCGTTTGGATGAAGTGAGGCAGAAAGAAATTCCCAGAGTTTTGGAGCCTCAGGAGGAGTCAGAAGGGAAGATGTTCTACAGCATGGCAATGAAAAATGGAGTGCAGTATCGGGTAGGAGATGGAGTTTTCCTCCTCCCAGATGCTTTCTCATTCAGGTTAGTTCCTCATTTCCTTTTAGAAAATAGGAAAAGAAAGGGATCATGGGTGATGTGATGAGTAAGATAAGAATGGATTAGAGGCCTGTGGTGGCACAGTTTTTATGTATCAAAAATAGAATATAGTTTCTGAACATTTCAAAAATTAAATGAGAAGAAGACATGCTCCATATTTTGGTCCATTTAAGGCAGTGGTTTCAAACTCATTTTCATCATGGGGCACATCAGTCAGAAGCCATTGAATCCATAGATGGAAAACCTGTGGGTTCAGAGAGCCAACTCTTTTTTTTTTACATAATGGTCAGTACTCTTTAGTTTTTATCCAGTTTAAGTCCCCAGATGTTATTGAATGACACCCATCACTTTTATAATCCACCATGCAGATTGGGGATAATGGGAATTGCAGCCCAACAGCGCTTGTGACTCTGAGGTCGAGGAAAGGTTAAAGGGCGTTTTAGAGTCAGGTCTTGTATCTCAATTCAAAGATCATTATTCCGACTAAACAGAATAGAGGTTACTGTATCACGGCTTCCATCAGCTCTAGTCATGATGTCTAATGATGAAGAATACAGGAGGACATGGAGAGCCAAACATGGAGGGACTTCCCATTCTATTACTTTCTCCAATAGTAAGGTAATTGCAAGAGAAATAATGCAGTGTTTTTCTAGTGTGGAAAGAGCAGAAGAATAAAAATAATCATTTGGGGAGTAAATGCTAGAAAACATTTGGACTGTGAAGGGTTTGGGCAGAACTAAAGTTGAAGAGTGAGGGATGATATGGGGGGCTGTTCTGGTGTTCCTGACTTTATTAAGCTCTGTGTGAATGACTGAAGGGATAGGGTCAAGTTTGTTTTAAATAAAAGAGGAAGCTTTTGGGATACAGCAGTGAGAAACTTGATGTAATTATGAAATGAATGTTCAAGACATCGGTAGTCTCTGAGAGGTCTATGTGCTTAAATTGTTGGGTTCATATCCAAGAGGTTTACTTCATGGGCATCTTGGACATTAACAGCTAAGGACAAATATAATAAGTAAAGTTCAATTGTGAGTATAGGTTTTCTCGATTTGTTTAAAAATGTTTCTACTATGAGAATTTGACATGTTTTGCCAGAGATGACCTTGCCAGTTAGTGACAGTTTCAATTAGTTGAACGGGTACAACTACAGCCCTCCACATTTGCTGGGATAAGAAGCACAGGGCTGCTGTAAAAGTGAAAAACTGCACATAAATAAACCTCCCTCATTTTAACTTTTTTTAGACAGAACAAGTCTTTGATCAATTTCTTCTGGAGGTTGATCATAGAATCAAACTGGAAGACTGAGCAATTCCTAGAGAAGAAATTTCTAGGACTTCCAGTGTGATTCTGTGGTCTGCTTCAGGCAGAAATTGATCATAGAGGTGCACTATAGAACATTTTAGTCAGATTTACAAAGTCAAATCCATCAAAGTCAGACTCTCAAATATGGTGGGACAACTTTATAAACTTCTTTAACTTCATTATCTTAAGAATTTACATGTACACGTTTTCATCAGTATAAAGTAACCCTTAAACCAGTTTCTCCCTGCCTAGCAAGCAAGGAGCCTCCGGTGGCGCAGCGGATTAAACCACTGAGCTGCTGAATTTGCTGACCAAACACTGTTTATCCCCACTGTAACTCCCCGTTTTTAACTTGCTTTGTATGTTTTCACTATCTGCAAATTATTCAATAAAAATTATTATACAAAAAAGAAAAAGAAAAAAAAAAAAAAGGTTGGCGGTTCGAATACAGGGAGCGGAGTGGGCTCCTGCTATTAGCCCCAGCTTCTGTCAACCTAGCAGTTCGAAAACATGCAAATGTGAGTAGATCAATAGGCACTGCTTCTGCAGGAAGGTAACGGTGCTCCATGCAGTCATGCTGGCTACATGACCTAGGAGGTGTCTACAGAAATGGAGATGAGTACAAACCCCCAGAGCTGGACACAACTGGACTTAATGTCAGGGGAAACCTTTACCTTTTAGCAAGCAAGTCAACAACTTTTGAGGTCATAAGCATTTAAACGTCAGTTTGTCCACTGATAACCAGGAAGGAGGCTGCTAGGATGTGCTGTCCTTCAGGTCACAAAGGTTTCTAACCTCTGATTTCTCTAATGCTAAAAAGTTTCATTCCTTTTTCTGTCCCCGCAGTCTGAGGCTGGCTAGTCCTATCAAACGTCAGAAGAAGGAGGCAGTCAATGAGGAGCTGTACCCTGAGCATTACCGCAAGTATTCTGAATATATCAAAGGTAGCAACCAAGATGCGCCAGAACCCTACCGCATTGGCAGAATCAAGGAAATCTACTGTAATATCCGCAGCAGTGGCAGGCCCAACGAAGCAGAAATCAAGCTGCGTGTGTACAAACTTTACAGGTAAACAGCAGCTGCTACCCTGGTTTTACTACAGGAGAAAAGGAATTCTATTTACAAATTGGGCTGATCATTAGGAGACAAAAGCATTAAAATTGTATGATAAAAATAGACAGCAGTACCAAAGATAGGAGGCTGAAATGTTTATAGAAGTGTGTTCCAGTGTACATAACCCTAGATGTAAAACTGTGTGCAAAAGAAAAGTCCTAGTAATCACTTCTATACATGTAGAGTGCTTTCTTAAAACAAAAAGATCACAATCCTAACAATTTAATGTTTCAAGAAAAAAATAAATCCAGAGTTTGGATTCAAGGCTAAACTAGACATGACATTTAATGCTTCTTTGTAATATACATGGTTGTTGTTTTTTGGAAAAATGCAACTAGTAGCTGCTTGAAGTGGCTCTATTAATTGTCAGGATTATAACAGATAAAGGGATTTTTAGCTCTTTTCTTCCCTCTATTATTTACCCAAAGAAGATCACTTCTCCAAGGTTGCTATGAATATTGGGGTGAAATCTGTTGCCATCAACAGCAAAGAAGTACATAATGTTTCATATAAATCTCCCTTCTTCTCCAGTATTGTTCAAAGGGCTTTGTCTTTCCCAGATGCCCTTGGCTGGTTAATTTCTATGCGTATGGGGCATTTTGTTTTATAATGTAAGTGGAGTCAGGTTACCTAAAAACCAAGACTTATATACCTAAGCACTGAATACCTAACCTAGCTAACCAGATGCCCATGTGAAGCCAACCAACAGTGTTTCTCATGTGTTTTGCCTTCTCAGACCAGAAAACACCCATAAGTCTGTAAAAGCCAGCTATCATGCGGATATCAACTTGCTCTACTGGAGCGATGAAGAGGCATCAGTGGAGTTCAAAGATGTACAGGGCCGCTGTACTGTAGTCTACGGAGAAGATTTGACAGAAAACATCCAGGACTACTCTGCCAGCAGTTCTGATCGGTTCTACTTCCTAGAGGTGCCCTTTCCCATTGTACAATAAGGAATTTTGCCGCATTGTATTGCTGTATTGGGCCAATATACTAGTCCTGTGCTTCTAAAACTGTGGCATTTGAAACCATTTTCCCCCTCACGCAGACATTCACTCTGATTAACTTACAGCCCAGTTACTGATGCATTCTCCCTTGTAAGCCTTATTTCAGCGCAGAGGAGCTCCATGAGATGGTTGTAATTAACTATGTGTCCATGCTCAACCTTGCTGGACATTGACATCTCCAGGAATCTCTAGGCCTTGCAGCATAACACTGTTGTCAACATCAACAACATTGCACTGGAGGACCTGGAGATTTCTAGAGAAGTCTTTCCACAAGTATAAAAAGCAGGGATTTTTCATTTTCAGTTTGCTCATTTACATTGTGGATCTGTATCACTCTCCAAAGGAAATGTGGAGGGCTAATTTCATTTGTTCTTTTCCAGGCATATAATGCCAAAACAAAAACCTTTGAAGACCCACCCTATCATGCCCGTAGTTCTGGAAATAAAGGAAAGGGGAAAGGGAAAGGGAAAGGTAAGTGTTTTATTGTTTTGTTGCTGTCATGATCACCCTGGTGCTCCCGTCTATTGCTGTCAGCCTTTGGGAGGCAGGGAGACATTACATAAAAACTTCAAACCAGGTTAACCCAAATATACAGAAGAAAAAACAATACAAGCAACCTACAAACTAAATGTATTTCCATACTGCTTCACCTTCATCTACACCAGGGGTCCCCAAACTAAGGCCCTACTTAACTTGACTATCTCATTGGCCAGAAGCAGGCCCACACTTCCCATTGAAATCCTGATAGGTTTACTGTATGTTGGTTAAAATTGTTTTTTATTTTTAAATATTGTATTGTTCTTTCATTTACTAATATTGTGCTATGGTAATAATGGAATATATTGTGTATACATATAATATTGATACTAATATTATAATGTCATACAATATAATACTAATAATAATGCAACATAATAATATTAATTATACATTATATATTAAATATAATATTACTAATAATATTACAGTAATAGTGATATAATACAATATAGTAATATATAATGCTAATATTGTGCTATACCATTAATATAATATATTGTATGTACATACAACTTGTAAGCCGCTCTTGAGTCCCCTTCGGGGCAAGAGAGGGCAGGGTATAAATGTAAATAAATAAATAAATAAATAAATGTTGTTTGGGGGGGGGGGAGAGGTTTGCACCACAAATAAGACATGTTTGTGCATAGGAATTTGTTTGTTTTTGTTTTTCAAATGATAATTCGGCCCTTCAACCGTTACAGGGACTATGAACCGGCCCTCTGCTTTAAAAGTTTGAGGACCCCTGATCTACACTTTGAAATGATGGGGTCCAGTTATTCTGCTGAAACCCCTCCCACATTTATTTTTGCCTTTCAAGAAATAATTTGTGTTACATGAGAGCAGAGGAAATTGTGATACACACATTTCCAGTTTTATATTGGAGGTAAGGAGCGTAAGACAGCCAGGTCCCCATATAAAGTGTGCAGTGTTCCTCTCAAGGTCCCTTTTCTATTCTGCACCTCTGGTACAATGATTTCCTGAGGAGAGAGTGATCTGCCCTTGTCATGTAGATACAAACCACTGCTCTTCTCTCTCTGTGCTTTCAGGTAAAAGCAAAGGGAAATCTTCAACAGCATCTGAGCACAGTGAGCATGAAGCTGCAAAAATGAAGCCTCCAAAGTTACGCAGCTTGGACGTTTTCTCTGGCTGCGGAGGCTTGTCGGAAGGCTTCCACCAAGCAGGCAAGGCAATTGGGGAACACTACTGGGATGGTGGGAAGGGTAGCAAAGCTATGTCTTTTGTTGGTAAGATGGCGGGGCTAATGGTGGTTTCTTCTTTACCCAAGAGCAGGGATGAATTGAATGTGGGATGGGGGCAGAGAAGACATCAGGGCTCTGCAGAAATACAGAGTGGATTTCAGTAGAGGAGGAATAGAAATGAAACAGTGTCAGCTAGCTGCGTCACAGGTTTCTTCACTGCTTCTCTTCCCAGTGCAGAGAAGCAGGAGAAGGAAAGAAACAAGTCAGCTTCCCTCCTGACAGTCTCTAGGAGCTTTGGGGCAGGATGGCTTCTCTTGAAACATCTAGCCATGTATTAAAAGAACTTCCTTTAATTGCTTTTAACCTTGGAAGTGATGCATCCAGCATAAAGTTCTCACCCTGCTCTGTTTCCCCCCCCCCCCTTTTTTTTTGTCTCTTCCAACATCAGAAGTCTCAGAGACTCTGTGGGCCATTGAGATGTGGGAACCAGCGGCCCAGGCCTTCCGCCTGAACAACCCAGGCACCACGGTGTTCACAGAGGACTGCAACGTCCTGCTGAAATTGGTCATGTCTGGGGAGAAGACTAACTCCTTGGGCCAGAAGCTGCCCCAGAAGGGGGATGTAGAAATGCTGTGTGGTGGGCCCCCTTGCCAAGGCTTCAGTGGGATGAACCGCTTCAATTCCCGCACTTACTCAAAGTTCAAGAACTCCCTGGTGGTCTCTTTCCTCAGGTGACTGGATTTAATGGTCATTGGCCCTCTCTCTGCTGTACTTACCAATAGCTGACTCAGAGCTGTGTATGTTCTTCCAGTCCATAGGAGGAAAATAATGTAAAATGTGTGGAAATCAAGTTTTTCTCAGAATCATAGTTGATTTGAAAAAGCTGGGTGGGAGGAGGAGAGGGAGACAACAGATTTATTTGCCACTTTATTGTAGTAGGACTCTGTAATACATGAAATATCCGTTCCAGGACCGTTTATGTTACATGATTTTAATAAATGCAGGAAGCCTGATTTTCTTCCCTGAAATGACCAGTATCTTGAACTTTTGGCTGAAATGTATAGAATCGCTGCAGAGGACATAGAAAAGGCTTAGAAAAATATTCCATCTAAGCTTCCAGCATGAACTTTGTCCAGTGAAGAAACAACTCAGCTGATCTCCCAATGTCTCTTGTCCTATAGCTACTGTGACTACTACAGGCCGAGGTTCTTCCTTCTTGAGAACGTGAGGAATTTCGTTTCCTTTAAGCGCTCCATGGTGTTAAAGCTCACTCTACGGTGCCTTGTCCGGATGGGATACCAGTGCACTTTTGGGGTGCTGCAGGTATAGCTGTTAGGCAGCCTCTACACTACATAGATGAACACAGTGGGGCAAGCATGCTCTATTGCAGACCCTTGTGAGAGGATTTTTTCCTATAAATAAAGCTATGGAGTTAGAATACTCAGAAATGGGACTGTAAGGCCTGTCAATATTTTTCTGCTATTTTAGGAAGTCTTGGATATTACAATTCATCTTTTAGGAGAGATTGGCAAATTTCTAGATGAATGTGTGTACAGATTCATCAATAGCTTTTAGCTGTAAAGATTAAAAATGCACCTCTATGGTCAGAAGGAGTATGCTTAATGAAATCTGCTTTTGAAACAAGAAGATGGCTGAGTTAATTGTGATCTTACCATTAACCATCAGTCATAGAAATTAGCCCTCAAATCTATACACACTCTCTAAATGGTTGCTTCTTTGAAGTTATGGTTCCACTCCTCACTCTCGTGAAATGTATTTGTCCATTTGATTTTTTTTTACAGCACATTTTGTTGGGTGGGGTAACATCTGTGCCGATTACTCTTGAAATTGGACTTGGTTTAGTTCAATCCAGTAGCTTTAAGCCCAGTATCCTTGCAGTTACTCCACTATTCTTCCAAGTGGCCTTGTAGGTTGTACTCATTTTCCACCATTTTTTAACAAGCATGGAGCTCGAACTCAGAGCTCCATGCTTGCTAAAAAAATGGTGGAAAATGAGTACAACAGGAAATGAGCCCTGTTTGGCTCATTTCCTCTTTAATTTTGAATTTGTCTCTAGGTGCTAAACAGAACAGGAGTAGATTGTAACAGATTATTTTGAACAATTTAAACAAATGGGTTGAGGTGCTGTACAATTTTAGACTAAGCTATTTTATCTTTTTGATGACATTTTATCTTATAAAATATAGTTTTAAATGATTTGATCCATTGGTTGTGGTGGTGGTGAGAATGGGAAACAGAGAATGCAAAATGAAAATTTGAAGTTTTGTTGTCCTGATGTTTATTGATGTTCCTTGGGATAAAGCCTACAGGTCCGTCTTTTGTCTCTTTGCAGGCTGGTCAGTATGGTGTCGCCCAGACGCGCAGGAGAGCCATTGTGCTGGCTGCAGCTCCTGGGGAGAAGCTCCCCATGTTTCCTGAACCCTTGCATGTCTTTGCGCCCCGAGCTTGCCAGCTCAGCGTGGTGGTGGATGACAAGAAGTTTGTTAGTAATATAACAAGGTAATTTTAGTTTAATCTGCCCAGTGGGCAGATTATTATTCTTTTTGAAATCATTTATTTGGACAATGAGAAAAGAAATTCCTCCTAAACATTAGGAAGAACTTAGTGTAACAGATGATGGGCTCTCCTGCTTTGGATGCATTTGAACACAATTGGCCATCTTTTGAGTGTGCTTTAGTAATGTATCCTTGCATGTCAGAGGCCATGAGTAGGTAGCCCTTGTTAATCCTTTCAACTATCTATATATATAAATGAGTGATGGCATCAGGGCGACGCACAAAACAAGAAAACTACAGGCCCCCCAACCTCGAAATTTGACAACACAACCCATCATCCACGGCTCCAGTAGGATACAACATAATTACATGACAAACACAATAACAGGGCCAACAAAAGGCCAAAAACCGCAACAGGCGATGTGCGCCTGTGCGCACACCGCCCTCTCATCCCTTCCCGCACGCACACACACATCATCCTTACCAAGGATGCCTCACAAACACCTCGCCTCAGAGCTGGGCCTGGGCTGAAGGAAGAAAGGCATGAAGGCGGATTCCTTGGTGGGCGTGGGATGCAGGGGGCCTCACGTTGCTCTCTGCCCTCTCCTCCTCAGTCTCCTCCCCCTTCACGGGCCATGGAGGGTCCCCGGTCGCTGCTCAGGCCCCCTCCTCCCACCCCTCCCATCAGCGCGAGGAAGTCCCCGCGGGCCCCCCCCCCCCTCCCGCCTCACCCTCTGTCCTCCTCCGGGCCCTCCGCAGCGCCGTCTCCACCCTGGCCCGCCTCGAAAACTTCTTCCCGGGTTCTTCTCGGAGGTCTTCAAGGTGAGGGGGGAAGAGGAGGGGATGGCCCTCGAGCAGGCCTGGACCTCCCCTCGAGTTGTTTGGGGCGCCAACTCCCACTCTTCCCAGCCTCAGACCCCTTCCTTTTCCCCCTCACCCGGTTAAACAGCTGACGGGGAAAAGGAAACAGCCTCAGACCAGGAAGGGTGGAAGCTGGCACCCAAAACAAGTCGAGGGAAGGCCCAAGTTGGCCCAGGCTGAGCCCCCCCCCTTTTCTGTTGTTATTGTGGTTGTTGTTGTTCTCACCCACAAATTACAACCCCTCAAATGCCTCAGCAGACCCCCTTTTTTCCCTCTCAAGCCCTATCGCCCTCACCTTTCCCTTCCCTGGGAGTAATAATTATTATTAATATAATAATAACTGGTCATCATTTAAGAATGTAATAATAACCAATAATAATAGTAATTTATTATTGTTCTTATAACAGTAATAATCATTTGAGAACATAATAATTCATAATAATAGTCAGTTATTATAACAGTGATAATCATTCAAAAATGTAATAATAACTAATCATAAGAAGTTATTTTTATTATAACTATAATAAATATTCAAGGCTGTCATAATAATAATTATTATAACACTGATAATCATCCAACAATGTATTAACAATTCATAATAATAGTAAATTATTATTATTATTATTATTATTATTATAACACTGATAATCATTCACAAATGGAATAATAATTATTATAACATTGATAATCATTCAACAATATAATAATAACTAATAATAGTAACTTATTTTTATAACACTCCAAAATCAGGAAAATTGGGAATGCCACAAAACAAACTATCACAGCCAGCTAACACCTCCCAAGAAAGGATTCTTCCAGAAAGGAAGCTCATAAAGCAGTGAAGCAGTGTGTATTACCAGACTCATTATTATTACTATTATTATTATTATAATTTTAATATTATTATTGTGTTCTGTGAACCGTAAAAATGAATACAATCTGGCTCCAAGTATTCAAAAACAATAAAATCAATATATAAAAATTACTCTGCTATAATAAAACACAACAATACAATCTCTAAAATCAAAACACTAAATAAAGAACAACACTCTGAAAACAGGCCAATTCCACACAGGAAACAATCAGGGCCAGCTAACACCTCCCAACAAAGTATTCCCATCATCAAAGTCTGGCAAATCCACTCTTTTCTGAGAGCCACACACAGTAGAAGCACATAAAATATCGCAAACAACACCACTCTCAAAACAAGGGAATTCCAGACAGGAAACAATCAGGGCCAGCTAACACCTCCCAACAAAAAATTCACTCAAGGAGGAAACAGCCAGGCTTTAAAGCTGCAAGCCCATTACATGCTAATCATTTTCCCTAATTCCAACATTCATACTTACCTCCAACAGACAAAAAAAATCCGAAATATTGTATATTCACAACCTTGAGAAAATAATATCCCCTGATGGCGCAGCGTGTTAAACACCTGAGCTGCTGAACTTCTGGACCCAAAGGTTGCAGGTTTGAATTGAGCAAACGAACAGAGCCCCCACTATTAGCCCCACCTTCTGCCAACCCAGAAGTTCGAAAACATACAAATGAGAGTAGATGAATAGGTGCCTCTCCGGCAAGAAGGTAACGGCGCTCCATGCAGTCATGCTGACCACATGACCTTGGAGGAGTCTACGGACAATGCTGGCTCTTTGGGTTAGAAATACAGATGAGCCCCAACCCTCAGTCAGACATGACTGGACTTAATGTCAGGGGAAAACCTTTACCCTTGACCTTAACTACCACCAATTCCTCAATACTTTATTTCCCATACCACCATACTTCGCCACAGCAACGCGTGGCCGGGCACAGCTAGTTAAGTTTATATTATTATAATTTGAGGGAATTTGGAAGTTTTAGTGCAAGAAGGGAGCTCTTCCAGGCTCTACAAATAGTTGTGGCATCCCGACTCTGGAACTTTCTCCCCAGGAAGATTGGGCTAGCCTCCACTCTGCCCGCCTCTTGCCTAAATTGTTTGCTTTCATTTGTCCTTTTAAGGCACATTTTGAGCAGATTCACAGGTTTATACTAAGTATCAGTGTCTGAGTTCTGTTCTGTTTATGTTCTGAAATCCTGTGGATCACAAGCTGAATCCCCATACAAGGGTATAACACTAAAAATAGAGAACAGGAAAGGCTTGCAGGAGCCTTTTCCTTTTCCACTTGCTTTGTCCCCAACTGAGCTGTGGCCTCATTTAGGTCAGCAACAGTAATGCATGTTGGTACACAATAATAATAATAATAATAATAATAATAATAATAATAATAATAATAATAATAATAATAATAATAATACTCTATCTCCCCAAAGGGACTCAGGGTGGTTTCCAACATATGTAAAACATTCAATTACCGATACAAAACATATAACAGAAACCATAATAAAACATCAACATAATTACTATGACACAACATACTCATACATAATTAAAACCAATTCAATACTGATCCATTGGGTGAAGTTCAACTAGCAATGGCCAAGATCCCAGGGAAGGCCTAGCCACTAAGTGCAACGAAGTAACATATAGATGGAGGTGAGTAAGGTGCAAGCTGATGGATAAAATGCAAACTGTGTTTCTTGATCACCATAAATTGATTCCAGGTTTTGGTTAGCTTTGAAGAAGGTATCCAAGGTGCTGAAAGTATTTAGGAATAAGGTTCAACACCTTGGAGAGTTCTGTTAAAGTCTGGAGGATATGGGAGCCACCAACCACAACTGTAATGCTTTTTAAATTTTCAGGAACAAATGAGCCTTTCTTTTGACAGTGACTGCTTTTACTAGGTAGGGGAGTTACTATTCCCCGGCTTAAGTTTCAAAATTATTATAATTGATGAAAAGACATAGTGTTTAGACTCAGAACATCTCAGTTTTTTCAACTCAAAAATATTTCCTAAGGCTGTTACTGAACTAGACTTTCTAGATAGTAGAAAGTGGGGTAGTAGGTTGTCCTATGCCTGACCTGACCTTACAAACCTAGTTCTTTGGATATTTTCTAGGACGTACTCGGGCCCATTCCGAACCATCACAGTCCGGGACACCATGTCT
Organism: Anolis carolinensis; assembly: GCF_035594765.1. Classification (NCBI taxonomy): domain Eukaryota; kingdom Metazoa; phylum Chordata; class Lepidosauria; order Squamata; family Anolidae; genus Anolis; species Anolis carolinensis. The sequence goes on from NC_085842.1 coordinate 188,260,196, forward strand.
GATCTTCCTGAGATCAGGAATGGGGCATCAGCACTTGAAATTTCCTACAATGGAGAGCCACAATCCTGGTTCCAGAGGCAAATCCGGGGTTCCCAGTATCAGCCTATCCTCAGGGATCATATCTGCAAGGTGAAGTAGTGGGGGAATAAAAAGGGCCTGGAGTAGGTACTGCTGATGAGGTGCTAATAGTAACTGGACTTTGTCTTACTAGGATATGAGTGCACTGGTAGCAGCTCGGATGAGGCACATTCCGTTGGCCCCAGGCTCAGATTGGCGTGATCTGCCCAACATCGAAGTACGCCTCTCTGATGGCATCACCACCCGCAAGCTGCGCTACACGCACCACGAAAAGAAAAATGGGCGGAGCAGCACAGGAGCCCTGCGGGGTGTGTGTTCCTGCGCTGAAGGTACAAGATGTGGGTGTGCCCGAGGGAAGATTTTCTTGGGACAGGTTATGTAAAAGGGGCTTCACTGTGCCTTGTTTCTTCAACTCTTAAGAAACCAGAACTTTGGGAGGTTCTCTTGACAGTTTGTGAATGCTAATGTCATGTTTTTAGTTTTGTAGTTCACCTTTTTACTAAGCAAAGTTCAAGGCAGCTAATGGGAATAGTATAAGTACAATTAAACATAATGAAATATAATAGATTAAAGAAATAATAAAGCATAGAAGGTTTGAGCATAAAAATCAACACATTTAAAGACAGGTAATCTTAGAATTCTAATTAGTTAAATGATGAAATGTTACATCCTTTGGTTTTGACAATTTCTTTTGTTGGGTGCTTTCAAGCCATTTATGACTTACGGCAGTGGTATCATGAGTTTTCTGGAGCTGAGAGTGTGTGACTAACCCAGTAGGTTTCCATGACAAAGCAAGGAATTGAACACTAATTTCCAACAGTGTAGTTCAGCTATCAAACCACTGCACCACATTGGTTCTTATTAATGTATATAAATGTGTTTAAAGGAAATGTGAAATATCACAAGTTAATTAAAAACGCGATGTATCATTTATAGGATGAGCAATCCTTAAGCATTTCCAATGTTGATATTCATGTTGTGTAGAGTCAGAGGGAGGAGGAAAGTAGAAAACGAGATACAAACTTCAAAACTCCATATCTAATATATTTCTGTTAGTTATTTAGATCAGCTGCATCCATTGTAGCTGTCTGCTTTCCCTCAGTCATTAGCCAAACCATCTTGTGGCTGTCACCTGTCTTATCAATAATTTGTTATCTGAGCTTCTGTTTTCGTGGAGATTAATTTCATAGCCAGCTAACCTTGCCTGCTGCACCCTTAATTTTTTTTATATTAGAAACAGGTTTAGATGATTTAGATGGATCATCTAATCATGCCCTTTAAAAGAATATAAAATCCAATACGGTCTGTTTTGGTGCCCAGAAGAGCTTCCATCCTTTTCTGCATGTAGAGGAGGGAGCACTCCCCCAAAACACTAGAACCTGGGATTCGAATATCAGAACTGTGGGCATAAAAGAGAGAGTGACCTCCCAGTGTGCTAGAGTTAAGAACTTATCCCAACACTCTCGAGGGAACCTAGACTTGATGTCCCCTAGACCCCCCCCCCCACACACACACACACACACACACAATGCTGGCCGGGTGATCTGGCCTTTACACCTGCTACTCATTACTCTGAGGGCCCCATCTATGACCACTTGTTAATTGGCCATGCCCCATCTCCTTTTCAGGGGGCCAGTTGAACATTGGGCACTTAGTTTCTGCTGTAGAGCCCCCAAGAGAAGTAGGTCTGTGTATGGGAATTCCTACAATCTCCGGGAGGGGAGGTATGACGGTAGGCGCAGGCTGAATACTAGAGGGAGGCTGAGTCGATGGAAGACTCGGCCCCCCTCTGACCTGCGGCCTATCCCCAAGTGCACCTATGACAGGCTACCAGTTTCCTCTCCTCCTACCCTGGTGTTAGTGAATGCTAGGTCCATAAGGAATAAAACTGCTACTATCAGAGATGTTCTTACTGACCAGGGAGCTGACCTAGTGTGTATCACAGAAACTTGGATCCAAGAGGGGGATGAGATCCTACTCCAGGAAATAACATCTCCAGGTTATGTAATCACCCACCAGATGCGGAGTGGGAGGCGGGGGGTGGGGTGGCTATGCTCTCCTGAGAAAGCTTTTCTCTTAGGGCAGTTCCTGTTCTGGACATCTCTGGCACTGAAAGTGTTGGTCTGGTGTGGGATTCCCCTGAGAGCATAGCCTTCCTGCTGGTGTACCGTGCGCCTAGTGCACCAACAGACAGCCTATCCCAGCTGCTCGAGACTGTGTCAGAGTGGTCCTTGAGGTTCCCTAGACTTATCGTCCTGGGGGACTTCAATGTCCACGCTGATACAGACTCTTGCTCAGCAGCAGGTACGGACCTAGTGTCTACCATGGAGACACTAGGACTCTCGCTCTGTAGTACTGGGCCCACGCATCAGGCAGGACACACGTTAGACTTGATCTTCAGTACAGGAATTCAAGTGACCCAAGCCTCTATTATAGAGGTTCCATGGTCGGATCATGTGCCTTGAGGGTCAGGCTGGAGCATGCCTACCCACCTGGCAAGGGCGCCGAGCCGATTTGGGCTCGCCCAAGACTTATGGAACCTAGTAGGTTCCAGAATGCTCTGAAGGATCTGGAGCCTGTCAGCGACTCGATCAATGTGCAGGTTGACACATGGAACATCAGGCTATCCAATGCACTCGACGAGATCGCCCCCAGATGCCCTCTCCAACCCCGCTGAAATCGGTCTCCTTGGTTCACCGAGGAACTTCGATCGATGAAGCGGGAAAAGAGACGGCTAGAGGGTGTGTGGCGAGAACGTCATGACAGAGCTTCGAGATCAGCTTATAGGGCATTTATGGAGTCCTATGAGCATGCTATCATCGAAGCAAAGCGAGTATATTATGCCTCTTTGATAGCATCCGCCAGCTCACGCCCGGCAAGATTGTTCAAAATAATTAGATCTTTAACCACGGTTCCTACCAACCCAAAAAGTGATGATCAGGCCCCTTCAGCCAAGGCTTTTCAAAGCTATTTTGCTGACAAGATCTCACTACTACGCCGGGACCTCCCCGTCACAATTGATACAAGGAGAGAACTTGAGACTCCATGGCCACTTGCTGGGCCCACTCGACCGATTCATCCCACTGGACGCAGAGGCTGTCAATAGGCTCATAGCTGCAGCTAGACCGACCACTAGCTCCCTCGATCCGTGTCCCTCCTGGTTGGTAAAATCCTGCTTGGAGGGATTACGTGACCCTCTGTTGAAGATAATAAACAGCTCCCTTGAGCAAGGAGTCTTTCTAGAGGGTTTAAAAGAGGCGGTGGTCTCTCCCCTGCTGAAGAAACTTCGAGCTCTGGGAACAAAGCTAAAACTGTATAATGTACATGTGATCTTTTCATCCCTCCTCCCTGTTGTAGGACACGGCTCTACAAGGGCCGGAAAAATAGTACAGGTCAATAACTGGCTCAGAAAATGGTGTCAAGAGGAGCATTTTGGCTTCCTTGACCATGGTCTACTCTTCCAAGAGGATGGACTACTGGCAAGCGATGGGGTGCATCTCACACAAGTAGGAAAACATCTTTTTGCACACAGACTCACAAACCTCATCAGGCGCACTTTAAACTAGATCCACTGGGGGAGGGGAACAACAGCCTGGCGAACACTATATTACCCACGACCACAGGGAACCGCCGAAAGGCTAAACGGAGGGCTGCACAAACGCAGCAAGGACCAAGTACAGAGAGCACAATAATCCCAAATAAACAGTTCGAGGGGAGGTCACAGGGGCTTACATGTCTTTACACTAATGCTCAGAGCATGGGAAATAAGCAAGACGAACTCCAACTCCTAGCACAGCACAACACATACGATGTCATAGGCATCACTGAAACCTGGTGGGATGACTCCCATCACTGGAATTTAACCATTGAGGGCTATAACCTCTTTCACAGAAATAGAACAAAGGGGAGAGGAGGGGGAGTAGCTTTATATGTCAAAAACAGTTACGTTGCAGAAGAAATGCAAGACTGTAATCCGGGAAACCAGCTTGAAAGCATCTGGATAAGAATCAAGGGAACCGGGACTCAAAAAGATCTTGTCGTGGGTGTCTACTACAGACCTCCGAGTCAGGATGAAGGACTTGATGAAGCCTTCTGCCAACAGCTGACCAAACAGGCACAAAGAAGAGATATAGTAGTCATGGGCGATTTCAATTATCCCGATATCTGCTGGAAAACAAACTCAGCCAAGAGTACAAAGTCCAACAAATTCCTCACTTGCCTTGCAGATAATTTTATGGTCCAGAAGGTAGAAGAGGCAACAAGGGGATCAGCAACTCTTGATCTAATCTTAACAAATGTGGAAGACCTGATCAATACAGTTGAAGTGGTTGGATCCTTAGGGGCAAGTGACCATGTGCTCCTGCAGTTTGCAATACAAAGGAATGCTGAAACTAAGACAAGTCAAACACGCATTCTGGACTTTAAGAGAGCTGACTTCCAAAAAATGAAGGAATTACTGAGCGGCATTCCATGGACGCCGATATTAAAAAACAAGGGAGTTAAGGATGGATGGGAGTTTTTCAAAAGTGAAATACTCAAGGCGCAAATGCAAACAGTGCCAACAAAGAAGAAAAAGAAGACAAGTGCAAAGAAGCCAGAATGGATGTCCAAAGAACTTCTAACTGAGCTAAAGCTCAAAAGTGACATGCACAGGAAGTGGAAAAGGGGAGAAATCACCAAAGAAGAATTCAAACGTATAGCCAACACCTGTAGGGAAAAGGTTCGCAAGGCTAAAGCGCAAAATGAGCTCAGGCTTGCCAGGGACATAAAAAACAACAAAAAAGGCTTTTTTGCTTAGGTTGGTAGAAAAAGGAAGAAAAAGGAGGCGATAGGGCCATTGCAAGGAGAAGATGGGGTGATGGCGACAGGGGACAGGGAAAAGGCAGATCTACTTAATGCCTTCTTTGCCTCGGTCTTCTCAGAAAAAGAAAGCCATCTTCAACCTCAGCAACATGGAATGGATGAAGGATTGGGGGAAATCCAACCCCAAATAGGGAAACAAGTTGTCCAGGAACACTTGGCCTCTCTAAACGAATTCAAGTCCCCAGGGCCAGATCAGCTACACCCAAGAGTACTGAAGGAACTAGCGGAAGTTATTTCAGAACCACTGGCAATTATCTTCGAGAGTTCTTGGAGAACGGGAGAAGTCCCAGCAGATTGGAGGAGGGCGAATGTGGTCCCTATCTTCAAGAAGGGAAAAAAGAACGACCCAAACAATTACCGTCCGGTCAGCCTCACATCACTACCAGGCAAAATTCTGGAAAAGATCATTAAGGAAGTGGTCTGCGAACACTTAGAAACAAATGCGGTCATTGCTAATAGTCAACACGGATTTACCAAAAACAAGTCATGCCAGACTAATCTGATCTCTTTTTTCGATAGAGTTACGAGTTGGGTCGATACAGGGAATGCTGTGGATGTAGCGTACCTGGATTTCAGTAAGGCCTTCGACAAAGTCCCCCACGACCTTCTGGCAAACAAACTAGTAAAATGTGGGCTAGACAAAACTACGGTTAGGTGGATCTGTAATTGGCTAAGCGAACGAACCCAAAGGGTGCTCACCAATGCGTCGTCTTCGTCATGGAAAGAAGTGACAAGTGGAGTGCCGCAGGGCTCCGTCCTGGGCCCGGTTCTGTTCAACATCTTTATTAACGACTTAGACGAAGGGTTAGAAGGCACGATCATCAAGTTTGCAGACGACACAAAACTGGGAGGGATAGCTAACACTCCAGAAGACAGGAGCAGAATTCAAAACGATCTTGACAGACTAGAGAGATGGGCCAAAACTAACAAAATGAAGTTCAACAGGGACAAATGCAAGATACAGAATGGGGGACGCCTGGCTTGACAGCAGTGTGTGCGAAAAAGACCTTGGAGTCCTCGTGGACAACAAGTTAAACATGAGCCAACAATGTGATGCGGCTGCTAAAAAAGCCAATGGGATTCTGGCCTGCATCAATAGGGGAATAGTGTCTAGATCCAGGGAAGTTATGCTCCCCCTCTATTCTGCCTTGGTCAGACCACACCTGAAATACTGTGTCCAATTTTGGGCACCACAGTTGAAGGGAGATGTTGACAAGCTGGAAAGCGTCCAGAGGAGGGCGACTAAAATGATTAAGGGTCTGGAGAACAAGCCTTATGAGGAGCGGCTTAAAGAGCTGGGCATGTTTAGCCTGCAGAAGAGAAGGCTGAGAGGAGACGTACAAATACGTGAAGGGAAGTCATAGGGAAGAGGGAGCAAGCTTGTTTTCTGCTGCCCTGCAGACTAGGACACGGAACAATGGCTTCAAACTACAGGAAAGGAGATTCCACCTGAACATCAGGAAGAACTTCCTCACTGTGAGAGCTGTTCGACAGTGGAACTCTCTCCCCGGGGCTGTGGTGGAGGCTCCTTCCTTGGAGGCTTTTAAGCAGAGGCTGGATGGCCATCTGTCGGGGGTGCTTTGAATGCGATTTCCTGCTTCTTAGCAGGGGGTTGGACTAGATGGCCCATGTGGTCTCTTCCAACTCTACTATTCTATGATTCTATGAAACCAGATTTAGATTGTTCGGTTCCCTCCAGCTATCGCCCAGTTTCGAACCTCTCGTTCTTGGGCAAGGTGATTGAGAGAGCAGTAGCGGAGCAGTTGCAACAGTTCCTAGACAACACAGCCGGATTAGATCCCTTCCACTCCGGCTTTCGTGCAGGGCATGGGACAGAGACTGTGCTGGTCTCCATCACGGATCATCTTCGATGCCAGCTTGATCAGGGCGGGTCGGTGCTGCTCATGTTATTGGACCTCACTGCAGCATTTGACACAGTCGATTATAATCTTTTGACCTTGCTGTTGCTGGAGTCAGGGGGACAGCTTTAAATTGGCTGGCCTCCTTTCTTCACAACCGTGGACAGCGAGTGGAGACGGGAGGCCTGGTCTCTGAAAGGTCCCCTCTACTTTGTGGGGTGCCTCAAGGGGCCATTCTCTCCCTTCTGTTGTTTACATCTATATGCGACCATTTGCTCAGCTGGTTCGAGGTTTCGGACTCGAGTGCTACCACTACGCTGGTGACACTCAGCTTATGTTGAAGATGGAAGGCCGACCGGACTCTGTACCCGATAACTTTCATCAATGCCTCGAGGCTGTTACTGGATGGCTGTGTGCCAGCAGGTTGAGGGTGAATCCAGCAAAGACAGAGATCTTATGGCTGGGTCGACTGGGCAGTGGGGATATCCAGTTGCCTACCCTGGATGGCGAGGCACTATGCCCGTCATCATTGGTAAAGAGTCTGGGAGTCCTTTTGACGATAGAAGCTCAGGTCTCCGCCATTAGTAGAACCACCTTCTTTCACCTGCGGCAGGCTAGACAGCTGGCCCCCTATCTGTCAAGGGACGACCTAGCTACAGTGATACAGGCCACAGTCATCTCAAGACTAGACTACTGTAATGCCCTCTACATTGGCCTTCCTTTGTCGGTGATCCGGAAGCTCAAGTTGGTACAAAATGCAGCTGCTCGACTTCTTGCGGGAGTCCCAATGAGATGTCATATAATACCAATCTTATTGCAGCTTCACTGGTTACCAATTGAGCACCGGATCACTTTCAAAGTGATGGTGCCTACCTTTAAGGCCTTACATGGTCTAGGGCCAATGTACCTGAGGGACCGCCTCACCCCCTACCAACCCCAGAGATCCCTCCGTTCGGAGGACCAAGATTTGTTGGAAGTTCCCAGTTTTAAGACATTGCGCCTAACAGCAACTAGACGTAGAGCTTTTACATCAGTGGCGCCATCACTCTGGAACACTCTGCCGCTTGAAGTTCGTGCCCTGCGGGACTTATCAGTCTTCCGCAGGGCATGTAAGACACACCTGTTTCGGCAGGCTTTTGATCTCCGCTATTGCTGTTTTTAAATTGCTTAGATTTTAGCTGTTTTTGTAAGCCACTCCGAGCCCTGGGGGATTATTTTTAAGATTTTTTAAAAGATATTTTAAAGATGTTTTTAAATTGTTAGATTTTAGCCTTTCTTGTAAGTTGCCCGAGCCCTAGGGGAGTGGTGGCATATAAGTTTAAATAATAAATAAATAAATAAATAAATGTGTCTATGATTGCAAAAATGGAAGTTAATAGTAATGGGAAGGCAGAACTGTGTTATGCTTGTTGCAGCAAAAACAACACAGGGCCCTGTGATTCTTTGACAACTTACTGATTATTTTGGTGTAAGCCTTTGTAGACTACAGCCCACTTTCTCAGAAGTCAGGGAAGATCTGGAATATTCCAGGCTCAGAAGTGGGCTGTAGTTTTTAAGATCTCATGCTACGCTGGTCTTAAATGTGCCATGGATGTATCTGTTATACAAGGTATGGATTGGTCTTGAGACTTTCAAATCCTGATCTTGCCGAAGATCTAGTTTGACTCTGTTCTTCATACCTAATCCAGTCTGGGCACTTCTGTGGGAGTTTGAAGTGCTTTCAAAAGCAATGGGGTCAGAATGGTCCTTTGAATGGAAATGCATTACTCTCCCCGCAAAAAATATTATTCTGAAGATTTATGGTAATATAATGTCAATGCATGATTTTAAAATGTCACCGTAGCATTTCGTGAAGGCTGGCTGAATTCCATTCTCCCCACCAGGCAAGGCATGTGACCCTGCAGACCGGCAGTTCAACACCCTGATTCCTTGGTGTCTGCCCCACACGGGGAACCGGCATAACCACTGGGCTGGTTTGTACGGAAGATTAGAGTGGGATGGCTTCTTCAGCACAACGGTTACCAACCCAGAACCCATGGGGAAACAGGTAATTGAATTCAGTAGGTGACACAGAGGAGCATGTAATTTGCCTTCTGATTTACATTGTATGTTAAACTGTTCGCTGAAGCTAGGAGCAAGGATTTCTCAGTGGTGGCCTCTCTGGCCCAGTAGAATTCCCTGCCTCAGAGAGACAGGGGTCTGCTCAGTGCTGGGAAATATAGCAGCCTTTGTCATTTTTAAGAGCCTTTGAGGGACTGAACCACAGTGAAGACTTCTAACAACATCAGAGCAATAGATAACACAGCTTAGCTTCAATTGACTTTTTAAAAACATTGTGCACCTCAATTTGAATTTCCCTATTTGCTAACCACCATAACCATCTTAGGAGCTTTAGAAAAAATTACTGAGTAGCTCACTGAGGGCCAAAAACACATATTCACAGCAAATGGATCACTGACAGTCTTGACAGTGCACAGTTGGCTTCCATTGAGTATCCTGGGTGTTTTGGCTTTAAACTGACTTTGCCTGGCTTTCAAACAAAATCAGGGGATACCCCAGAGTTTGCTTGAAACTCCAGAATATCTCGGAGCTTTGTGGCAGCCTGGACAGCTGGATTTGGTTCTGTTTGACCTGATCCCTGACAGAGATTGCCTTTGCTGATCAGCACAGGAAATGGGATGGCCTATCTGAGCACCCAGTCTCATCTGATGTCAAAAAGAACAATCAGCAGGGAGGAGGATATCAATGGGGTCCCAATTTAACATCAGCAGATGTAGCCACAACAGGCAGACACTCGAAGGGAACACCTTGTCTAGCTAGGAGCAATAGTGACACAAAGGAGGTGACAGCAAGACCAATATGGTCCCAGTCAGTCTGGACAGTAGCCTCAGATTCATCATATACATGTTGGATCTGGAGTTGTTCTGGGCCAGTTGTACATGAGGAAGCGTGTCCAGTGTAGACAAGTCCTGATTTTCAGCCTGATTAAAAGAGATGGAAAGAAACCATTCACTGTGCATCCTAGGAAACTGACAAATGATCATTTTAATAAACGTTTTATTCACCAAGACTACAGCCTTCCATCATATACCCTGTTTCCCCGAAAATAAGACATCCCTGGAAAATAAGACCTAGTAGAAGTTTTGCCGACTTACTAAATATAAGGCCTCCCCCAAAAGTAAGACCTAGCAAAGTTTTTGTTTGGAAGCATGCCTGGCAAATGCCAAACAGAACACCATAGCATGCAGAATTGGTAAATGTACATACCAGTTGTACATGGAAATAATGGTAGTAACAAGAAATTCTTGATAGGATTCACAGTTTGCCTGGTTATATTGGTTTGTGATGACAACTACTGTATAGTATATAATAAATGTTCATTTTTTTTGTTCAACAATAAATGTGAATTCTTCTTCAATGAAAAATAAGACATCCCCTGAAAATAAGACCTAGCACATCTTTGGGAGCAAAAATTAATATAAGACACTGTCATATTTTCAGGGAAACACGGTAGCTGCAGAGGCATTCTAACCAATGCAGCAGGGCATTTTGTCTTTAATTTTTTTTTCTCTTACACCCTAACTTTTGTAACATCTTGCTCTGTAAAGAGTTCTGAACAATTAGAAAGCCCACATTCTCTTTACAGGTCTTTTGTAACAGTTTAGTGGTCCTAATAGAGTTTCTACCCATCTCTTATTTTTCTTTTTTCCAACTGAACATGGATACTTTTTGTCTCTGTTTTTTTAAATGTGAACCCAGTAAGCTTTTCATGTTGCTGTGCTATTCAAAATTTTAATTTTTTTCTTGATATTTTATATACTATGAACAGGTTTGTGTTGGTTTTTTCCCCAAAAGGGCAAATGTGAAATAGGTCCTTTAAAGGAGAAGGAAGGTATCATAGCCTTTGGGTCGACTGCTCACCATTCTGACATGAAGGAGGAACAGTATAAGATTAGCCTTGCATATACTTTCTGGAAAAAAAGCATCTTCTCTCTTCTGCAGGGCCGTGTGCTTCATCCCGAACAACATCGAGTGGTAAGCGTCAGGGAATGTGCAAGGTCCCAGGGATTCCCAGACACCTACAGACTGTTTGGAAATGTGCTTGACAAGCACAGACAGGTATGTTTCCACAGTGCCTCTTAATGCACCTCTTTTCTGGGACATCACACTTCTAAAACAATATTCTAGAGCAGAAGTGGGCAACTGACCTTTCAAAGGTTGGATGTCATTTCCCATAATCTTTTACCATTGGCTATGCTAATCTGGCCTGCTACAATTGTTAAGCCAAAAATGTTTGGAGGTTCACAATTGATCTCACTTACTTTCCCTCATTGACATATGAGTGTTCTTTTAAATAGCTTTCCCAAGAAGTGGTCATGCCTAAACCTCTGCCCTCATTGCAATCCCCTGCTATTTTGGAGGTGCTTTGCTGACTGCCGAAGCTCAACAAACTTGTCTTTAGAAATATATCAGGGTTCCAGTATCTTTAAGTAAAATACGAATGGGGAAACTTGCTTGCCTTCTTTTGGGGGCAGTGTTCCTCATTTGTGGTTCTGCTATTACAGTTTCAACTTTTTCTTCTCCTTTGCCTTTGCAGGTGGGTAATGCCGTGCCTCCACCTCTGGCAAAAGCCATTGGACTAGAGATCAAATCATGTGTGTCGGCCAAAATAAAAGAGGGTGCTACAGGTAGGTTTTATGGAGTACCATCAAGAGGACTTGAGGGCTGTATAGTCCAAAATGTTTGACAGACAACTTTTGTCTCACTCCCGTTGTGAATTGCATAGCACTGTAGCATGTGTACTTGGGGAATGTCATAAATGTTTGGCTTGGGAATGCGGCTTCTTTAGGAGTTGCAGGCACTCTCCCATGACCACCAGTGGTTAGCCCAGTTACTTCCTCTGCACCTTTTGTGCATTTAGTAAATAATCGAAGGAGCAGATCAACTCTTGCTCTTCTTCTTCCAAATCTCTCCCCCCCCCCCCATGCCACTTGTCCCTTTGCATGTTTCAGTGATGTCAACAATCTTGTCATAGAATCATAAAGTTGGAACAGAACCGAAGGGCCATCCAGTCCAAACCCATTTCTGTTATACTTAACTAAAACAACTTGACAGATTATCATTAATCTCTTTTAAAACTTCCAAATCTGGATTCTGTCCAAACATCTACCAATATGGAAATACACTGGCCATTCTCTATTATTTCATTCCAGGCTTTAAACCAGGGATGAAGATTATGTGGCCCTCCAGGTGCTGCTGAACTAAAGCTCCCATTGTCCCTCACAACTTTCTTAACTTCTTTAGGGCTGATGGAAGTTGCAGTAAAATTGCCACTGAGAGCTATACATCCATCACCCCAGTTGCAAAGGGCACATGGAGCACTAGACTATATTGGGTGCCCCACCAGTGGAGGGAGCATATTGGAAGAAAGGCCTGCCTATCCTACAACTCCAAATGGAAAAATACTGATTTTTGTAGAGAGGTCTATGTGCTTGTTGGATCTCTCCTCCACATCCCAGGGATGTGAGCTGGAGAGATTATGGTGATGATGATTTGTATCCTGCTTTTTCTCTAAAAAAGGCAACTCAAAGCAGCTCACAATAAAAACAAATGCAATACAATTTTAACCTAAAATATATAAACATCGAAATAGACTTGAACATGAACAATATTAAAAATAAACAATTAAACCCCTTAAAACCAATGAAAAACCTATTCATAGCACCCCCTGACTTGATCCTTAAAAATTCCTTCTTTAAAAGCCTGCCTAAATAATTTAGATTTCTGCTGTATTTTATTCTACAGATACCATCAAACGGGAAAAAATGGACACTTCAGATTAATTTGTAAATCGCTCGTCATCTACTGCACCTTGGTTATTGCACCTGAACACCCAAACATGCACTGATAATTTTGAATTTTCTTCTGCTTTTTTATTTCCAGTTTATTTTCTTATACTTCTGGACATGCTAAAAATATTTGGATGTCTGTTTTTTGGGGGGAGGGGGAGGATTTTTGTGTGTTCTCTCTCTCTGTCTCTCTCTTTCTCAGAGTCTGTATTTGTGAGCAGTGTTTGTCCCATCGGCTGACATTCTGACGCTGTTTTGATGTCCCAGATGACCATTCCCAAGTGATCAAATTGTGCAGTGCCTGCCACTTCATGCGTGTGCGTGTGTATGTGTGTCGGGAGAGGGGAGGTTCAGGATGTTTTTATGATACATTGTATTGAAATTTAATCAACCACTTTGTACAAGTGGAAATTAATACTTTATGTAGTTTTTATATGTTGTAATATTTCTTCAAATAAATCTCTCCTATAAATTATCTCAAGAATCTTTTCTGACTTTCTTCAGATGTGTGTCCCATACCTGGGCTCTGGTTTGCGATAATGTTGCTACTGGGAACTAAGTTCAAATGTGTTGGTTCACACATACATTGACAACGAATTCCTTGGCCAACACACATTTTGATGCCTCAAAAGTTCACCCTGTTTCGGGGTATATTTGACCTGCTGATTTCATAAATTGCACCAGTTTTCCCTTATGAGCTCTAGTTTTTGAGATACAGAACATATATCTTCTATCAGTTGTAATCTGCTACCCATAAAGAATCATGATAATAATATCTAAGAAACTAGAGCTGTTTATTGTTTGGAATAACAAAACAGCCCATAGATACAGGCAGGGCAATAGCCAGAAAAAAATTCAGGGGGAGGGGGGGTTGAAACCTTTTTTTAGCAAATCGTGAAGAGTAGTTCCATAACGCAAAATAATTTAGAAATCAGCCTCCATCGATAAACTTCACTGGACACTCATGGGGATTTGGTTAACCAGTTAAAATTAATGAGTAAACCAGTTTAAAAAACTGAAAATTTTCAGGGGAGGGGAGGTTGAACCCTTAGCACGCCCCCCCCCCCCCCCTTTGGCTACAGCCCTGGATACAGGCAATCTCTGAGTTGCAAACATCTGACTCAGTTAAGAATGAGGGTGAGACAACAGGAAGTTAGGGAAATCTACTCCTAGGAAGGGAAATCCACTGCTGAAAGAGTTATCATGGGGGGGAAATGTCTCCACTGAAGCTTTCTCGCCAATCCTTCTGTTGAAATTCAACCACACACTGCTCAAGTCTGCAGTCCTCAATGAGAAGCAACTAGATAGCATTAGGCTAGGGTGAGGGAATTTCCATCCCCCACCCCACCCCCGTTTCAGAATGTCTGTTGATGTATCTGTTTTTCTCTGTCTTTCTCCTCCCATCCTAATTGATGACGTAGAGTGGTATTTCTTTAGGATGCATGTCCTTTTGTTTTAAGACCTCATGGTCACACTACTTTTTCCAGATCTCTCTACTCTGTGTGATTGAGAAAATGTAGTATTTAGAGGGTTTTTCCTTTTGTTTGAATCTTAGAAGTAATGGAGTTAGAGAGAAGCTTATACTTTATCTTTTCTATCAAGAAATGTAGTTCTTATATTGTTTTAAATAAATCTTTTGAAACTTTAAGGATTGAACTCTGCATACAGTAGAGTCTCACTTATCCAAGCCTCACTTATCCAAGTTTCTGGATTATCCAAGCCATTTTTGTAGTCAATGTTTTCAATATGTTTTCAATGTTTTCTTCTGCATGGTCCCTGTCAAATGCACACATATGGGTTTTTCTTGCGCCTGCGCAAACAGTTCGGAATCTTCTAGAAGCTCTCAAAGATACATTTTAGGCGGAGGCCCGACCCAATCTCCCCTTGTTAGTATATATAGGCCGTAGGAGGGGCCGATGCCCCAGTTCCTTGTTTCCTCCGCATCAGACAGTTAATAGTCTTCACTAGCTCTGGTTAATCTGTAATTCAGGCCAGTTCTTTCCTCCCCCCCCCCCCCCCCCCCCGTTGCTATATGATGGCTGCCCTGTTTAAAAAGTGCTCTCAATGTGAGGGAAAACTTCCCGATACAGATGGGCATTCGATGTGCCTCTTGTGCCTGGGGGAGGGCCAGAGCATTCAAACAAGAAGCATGTCAATTAGCTGATCTACAAAAAGAACTTGCCAAACATATGGCTGACTCAGCTGGAAAACTCTTCGCCAATGCTGTAGCCATTCAGCATCATGCGTGGCTCCGTTCCTCTGGCTTGTCTTCAACCGCACGTGCAGCAATCGAGGACTTACCTCTAGATGAGTCCGGGCTCTTCAATCCCAATATGGATTCCAGCCAGACAGCGCACAGATTTGGTCTACCATCTCAACCATCTACCTACTCACGTCAATGCTGGACTACCTACCTACCATTCCAGCGCAGACGACCTAGCCCAGCCTCCTCGGGATCGAGACCTCGTCTCCCGACTCAGTTGACTGCTTCGAGACGAACATCTTCAACATCAAGGCGTCGCCCACAGGGTAGGGCCAGGCAAGCTTACGCGCCTCGACCGCAGGTTTAGCCGCTGCCCTTCTAGGTTGTCTTCATCCTCCCCGTTGGGAGAGTTAAGTTCTTCCCCAGTTCTGGTTAACAGCACTCCCAGTTGTACCATCCTCGTTGGTGGTTGATCGCCTCTTGACCTCCCACCCTCCCACCTTTACAGACCGTTTATATATGTTCCTTAACGTTTGGTCTCAAATTACTTCAGATAGATGGCTGCTAGACATCGTTCGTAGAGGCTACGCAATTGAATTTGAGGCCTTACCACCTACGGGCCATATCCATACGACACCCCCTTCCCCCCTGTTGCTAGAAGAAATTCGATCACTTTTAGTTATGGGCGCAATCCAACATTTGACGGAGGAGTCTCTACACAACTGTTTTTTCTCAAAATATTTCTTGGTTCCAAAGAAGGATGGTGGACTTCGCCCTATTGTTGACCTACGGGGGCTAAATTTCTTCATTAGATACCATAAATTTACACTCCCAATGTCCTTACTACGAGAAGGTGCATGGTTCGCCACGGTAGACCTCAAGGATGCCTACTTCCACATGGGAATTCAACAGTCCCATCGCCCTTTCCTCAGTTTTAAAGTTGGCCACGACTGTTATTGTTTTAACGTTCTCCCGTTTGGACTCTCAACCGCACCTAGAGTGTTTTACTAAGTGCATGTCCGTTGTGGCAGCCTTCGTTAGACAACAGGGCATGGTTATATACCCCTATATTGACGACTGGCTGCTTGTGACGCAGTCGAAGTCAGCTTTGCTGGACAATATTCATTTTACATTGTCTCTTCTGCAGGATCTCGGTCTACTCATCAACCCAGAAAAATCCTGTTTGCGGCCTTCCCAATCCATACTGTTTATTGACGCACTCATCGATTCTGTTCACGGAAGGGCCTTTCTGCCAGACGACCGGTTCACGGCACTGCGGTCAATCATCTTAAAGATCCTCACCCCTGGTGTCGTGAGCGCTCGTCTCGTATAGACCGCACTGGGACACATGGCATCAACAATGTCGGTAACACCGTATACCAGGCTTCACATACGCCCCCTCCAGAATTGGCTTCTATCAGTCTTCGACCCTCTTTAAGACAGCCCAGAGACGGTCTTTTTCATTCCCAATCCCATCCGCAATTCCCTTCATTGGTGGACGTCCAGGGACAATATTCAGAAGGGAATACCCTTCAGAGCACCAAGACCGTCGTTAACACTGACAACAGATTCTTCCTTACAGGGATGGGGAGCCCATCTTGTGGACCTCAGAGTTCAGGGACAGTGGTCCCTGGCCGAGAAGAGACACCACATCAATTACTTAGAAATGTTAGCTGTCCTCAAGTCTCTTCAGGCCTTCGAACCATCCCTTCAAGGACGTGTGATCCGGATACTCACGGACAATACTACCACTCAATTCTACATCAACAAACAAGGGGGGACTCGCTCGCAAAAGCTCATCCATCTGACCATGCAAATCTGGCATTGGTGCCTTCCTCGGAACATCCACCTGCTAGCAGTTTATCTACCAGGGAAGGAGAACGACTTGGCAGACATGCTGAGCAGAACTCCCAACTCCTATCACGAGTGGAGAGTCAAGACGCAAGTGTTGTCACCGGTATTCAATCGCTGGGGCCGACCAACAGTGGATCTTTTCGCTTAGCCCAGCAACAGTCAATGCGACCTGTTCTGTGCCCGCCTCCCCGGAAACCCCAAAACGAGATGCCTGGGAGACGCGTTTCTGTACACATGGAGCCCAGGCCTACTGTATGCCTTTCCTCCAATTCCCTTGATACCACAAACGCTGTCCAAGATTCTGGAGGACAATGCCGACTGCATACTACTAACACCTTGGTGGCCTCGACAGCCGTGGTTCGGGCCCCTCCTACAGATGTCAGAGGGCGAGTTCCAGCACCTTCAGTACTAGGCTTGTCCGATCGATGGAAAAAATGTTTCAATTCTCGTTTCTAAAGTAGGGGGTGCCGGCTCTTCGATATAGAAATTATTTCTTAATTTTTCACCCAAAATTTTCTGATATTTCCCAAAATTCGTAATGTTTCTAAAATGGCGGACGCGCATGCGCAATTGCCCAAAAACAGGAAACCGGGGGGGACTTTTCTGGGGGTCTCCCGCCCTCATTTCTTGAGCTATCCTCATCAAATTTGGTATAGTGGGAGAACACATTCCACACTCTTTGCTCAACAAATTGCAGAATGTTTCCTGTCTCCTATGATTTTTGGCGAATTTTCATAACTTTTTATAATACACTATTTTTCAATATTTGAAGAAACCTGTTCCTGGTTTGAAAGTCTTATTTCCTGTTCAATTGGGTTCTTATCACTGTAAAAGTCCCTCTTCTACTTGTGTAGACTTTGGATTAGAAATGCAGCACACGCCAAGCAATGCCTTGACAGGATTGGCAACGTCCTTTGGAAACTATAAATTGCTGTGGACCCTCTATTGAATCAAATCAATGTCTGACTTTGTGATTGCAGAAATAAAACTCAGCCCAAGGCTTGGGAATAGAAATGGAGCGTGAGGGAAGCAATGCCTTGGTGGGTGCCCCACGTCCTTTGGAAACTATTTCTTCCAATGTACCCTTTAAAACAATGAAACAATGTGTGTCTTTGTGATTGCTGCAATAACACTCAGCCCGGGGGCTTGGGATTATAAACGGAGCGGGAGGGAAGCAATGCACTTGCAGGAACGCAGACGTCCTTTGGAAACTATTATTTTCAAGTTCCCCCCCTTTCAGGATTGCAAAGAAGGGCTGATGTGGTGATTGCTAAATTCCAAAAAAGAAAACAGAAAGGAAAAGGGACTCCCTCTGGAGTAGAAAAGTAAAGCACCCCAAGCTCTGCACTTGCAGGAACGCAGACGTCCTTTGGAAAATAAAAGTTCCCTAAAGCCACAGCAAGGACTCTGCCACAAGCCCCAAGCCAATTTCCCCCCCCCCCAAAAAAACACAATATCGAACCAGCAACAATAGACAGACACTCTACCCCCTATAGCCAGAACAGTCACTTAGCCCTCTCTCCCCCAAGCAAGCAAGCAGCTTCCCAGCGCGCGCGAACCATCCTCTCTCCTCGGTATCCTAGCCCAGAATGGCTTGGCTCAGTTGGGGAGGGGATTTTTATAGAGATCCTCCACGTGGACGCGGAGGAAGCTAGGCCCCACCTTTTTCAGCCATCGTGGAAGTCTCTGATTGGCCAGGGAGCAGTAGCCATGTTAGGCTGCGTTAGGCTCCCATTCATGTTAGGTTGCAGAAACAAAAAAAATTTTTATTTTTTTTTTTAAAAAATATTTTTAAAAAAAATTTGGAAGGAAAAAATTTAACGAAAATTTTAAGAAACAATTAGAGAATGGGCCAACGATGGTTCGAATTACATTGCCAGTTGCGCCCAGGGAAAAGGTTTCAATACTCGTTTCAAAAAACGAGAACAATCCGAAATAATTACGAAATGAGAAACATAACGAAAATTTGGACAACCCTATTCAGTACTCACCGGACATACTGACCACATAGAACGGCCTCGTTCACCATCCAGATGCGAGTTCCCTCTGACCAACAGCATGGAGAATCCGCCCACGCAGATCCTCTCGGACCCTGTGAAGGCCATCATCGCTGCGGCACACAGAGACTCCACAAAAAGGTCTTATGCTTATAAGTGGCAATGTTTTACAGAGTTTGCGAAACGAGCTGGTGCCGAGCCTACTTCAGCCCCTACTGCGATCCTGCTGGACTTTCTTCTGTCTCTTTCAAAGAAGGGATTAACACTTTATTCCATCAAGTGTTACCTGGCGGCAGTGTCATGGTACCGTAGGAAGGCTGGACAACCATCTTGTTTCGCGGACCCCTTGATCCACCTTTTCCTCAAGGGGTATAAGAATCTCCATCCTCCCGTCTGGCCACCAGCTCCCGGATGGAGTTTGGAATTAGTACTATCCCAGTTATCAAAGGCGTTCTGTGTGTGTGTGTGTGTGTGCGCGCGCGCGCGCGCGCTAATCCCTCCATTGGGAAAATAGCTTAGAAAGAAGATATAGATATTCAGATCTACAGATATAGTATAGATAGTTGGCTGGAGTTACACTTAAAATGTACCTGTTCTGAGTTACATACAAATTCAGCTTAAGAACAAATTTGCAGAACCTATCTTGTTCGTAACTTGGGGACTACCTGCATAGGGCTTGAGCCTATAATGTAAATCACACAAATCCTCTGATGTCCCCTCTTTCCTACACATCAGAGCCATTGATCTTTATGGCAGGCTAATTAAACCTTCCTTTTCCTTTCCAAATTGTCCCACATCCATTTGTCCATTTGCTGGGAGGCTACACAGAGAATGTCACAATTAAGTAACATATGATTATGACACACGGGCTCTGTGGGACTCTTTAAACTGTTTGTAAAGTGTATAGAAACTGGGAGGGACCCTGCATCTGATGAGCTCCACTTTCTGAGGCCCCTTCCACACTGTCCTATGTTCAAGGATCTGATTCCAAATTAGACTGTGTTCTGTTATCACGGGATGCAGAGCTAACCTTTAAGAAATTTGGCTACAAAGTGGTGTCTGTGACATGCAAATATAGAGAAGAGCAAGCCACAGACCATTTACTACAATGCAGTTTGAGCTCAGTCACATGCACAATGGAGGACCTTCTTACAGTGACTCCTGAGGCACTACAAGTGGACAGCTTCTGGTCAAAGGAAATCTAGTATAATGTCAAGTTTTTAACTGTATGGTTTTTTATACATTATAGCTGTACGATGTTTCCTCACTACTTCGCAGTTCAGTTTTCGTGGATTCACTGTTTCTTGGTTTTTCAATAAACTCTAAAAGACTATTATAAATCATAAAAATTACAATTTACAGCCTAAGGAAGGGAGGAAGGAGAAGCCACAGGGAGAGAAAAGGAGCCCAAGCGGCAACGGGAGGAGAAGGAGGTGATTTATCAACACACGATTGGTTGATAAAGACTTAAAATAGTGTATAACTACTAAAATAATGTATAAATATTAAAATAAATATAGTGTCCCTACTTTGCAAATTTTCATTTATTGTGGGTGGTCCTGAAACCTAACACACGCAATAAGCGAGGGAACACTGTATTCTTAATTCACTTCTGACACAATAAATAAATCTCAGATTATCTGCTTTGAACAGAATTATATGAGTCTATGTTAATGTGGGATTTGTGTATTGATAGAGTTTAAATGCAATTTGTGTCTTGCTTGTATTGCAACTGATTGCATCATCCAGAGTGTACTATAGTCTGGAAAGAGTTAATTGCCAAGAAGCAATGATGACCTTGATGTGTGCCTGGAACTAGGGAGTATCCAGACACTGATTGCATATGTTCAGTCGAGATCTGTCTGCCTAGGAGTCGAGTTCTGTCTGCATAGAGTTTGAGTCCTGTGTTCATCTGTCGTCTGTGTTGATTCAGTACAACTTTGTAAATAGTTTTACCAATGTCTCTGAGTGTCTCTTCGTTCTGTGCTCCACTTATTCTATCCAACTACTGCTGCGCTACAAATACTCTGACAGTCTACACTGCCAGATAGTCTGTGATAAGCAGATAATCTGGGATTTATTTATCAGATCCTGGGATATTGGGTAGGATAGAAGGGACCTAAGGCTTTGCTATAAGTTTTTTGTTGTTTATTCATTTAGTCACTTCCAACTCTTCGTGACCTCATGGACCAGCCCCTGCCAGAGCTCCCTGTCAGCCGTCGCCACCCC
Source organism: Anolis carolinensis (assembly GCF_035594765.1). Taxonomy (NCBI): domain Eukaryota; kingdom Metazoa; phylum Chordata; class Lepidosauria; order Squamata; family Anolidae; genus Anolis; species Anolis carolinensis. The sequence continues at coordinate 188,281,128 of NC_085842.1, forward strand.
CAGCTCCTTCAAGGTCAAGCCAGTCACTTCAAGTATACCATCCATCCATCTTGTCCTTGGTCAGTCCCTCTTCCTTTTTCCTTCCATTTTCCCCAGCAATGCATCATTCTCTTCGCCAAGCTTTCCTGTCTTCTCATGATGTGGCCTAAGTACATATTTGCCTCTAATATCCTTCCTCCAGTGAGCAGTCAGGCATTACTTCCTGGAGTATGGACTGGTTAGATCTTCCTGCGGTCTAAGGCACTCTCAGAATTTTCCTCCAACATCACAGTTCAAAAGCATCTATCTTACTTTGCTCAGCCTTCCTTATGGGTTTGCTAGAAAAATAAGAAAGAAAAAACAACACCAACAAATCATAAAAATAAAAAGTAAGGGAAAGGACTGTAACACTGATGATGAAGAAAAGAATTTGAAGCATTCTATAGCCAATTGTATAAAGTACCTAGGAGACCAAAATCTACAAAAAAAAATCACAGATAAAGGGAATTCTTAAAGAAATCACGGAAGAAGAAATAAAACGGGCGATAAAAAGTTTGAAATCGAATAAAGCTCCAGGCCCAGATGGTTTTATGGCTAGTTTTTATAAGGTAATGAATGAGGAAATAGCTATCTAAAGAAAATAATGAATTTAGCACTTCAAAATAGAGAGATTTCTGACTCTTGGAAAATGGCAGGATAATCCAGAACGTTGGATAAGCGAATGTTGGATAAGTGAGACTCTACTGTACTTGGATTGGGCCTGAACAAAAAGGATTTCTTCCAGGAAGACAAATGAAAGACAATGTGAGATGTGTACTAGACAGTATTGAATATTATAAGATGTTTCCCCAAAAAGAAATAGCTTTTCTCTCAATCGACGTGAAAAAAGCATTTGATAACCTTAATTGGACATTCGTCAAATTATTGTTAAGAAATCGACATTGGTTATCAATTCAACAATGCCATAAACTCCATCTATGATAAGCAGTTTGCAAAGATAATAAAAAAATGGACAGTACACAGAGATCATTAAAATAGACAAACGTGCACATCAAGGATGTCCTCGCTCACCTTTAATCTTTATTTTTGCACTCGAAGTTTTATTAAGAAATATCAGACTGTTTTCCTTTTCTTTCTTTCTTTCTTTTTTTTTTTTTTTAATTTCCTTCCTTTCTTCTCTTAACCTTTTCTCTCTTTTTCTTTTTCTCCCAATTTGGGATTTTGCTTTTTATTATTCTATTAAAACTAATAAAGATTATTTTAAAAAAAAGAAATATCAGACTGGACAAGTAGCTCAAAGGGACGAGAATTGATAAATATGAATTCAAGACAAAAGCATTTGCAGATGATATTATTTGCATGATTGAGGACCCAAGAAACCAAATAATACAATGGATAAAGAGAACTGAGGAATTTGGGAGCCTAGCAGGGTTTTACTTAAATAAAAAAAGACTAAAATGTTAACAAAAAATATATCCAAAAAGAATCAAGAAAAACTACAGGAGAGGCCAGGAATTCAAATTACAACAAAACTCAAATATTTAGGAATATGGATCACGGTGAAAAATGCACAGCTACTTAAGAATAATTAGTTACCACACAAAATGGAAAGAAATAAGTAAAGATTTGCAAAAATGGAAGAATCTAAAAATAACACTATTGGGTCAAATTTCAATAATTAAAATGAACATCTTACCAAAATTATTGTATCTCTTTCAAAATTTACCAGTAATTTAAAATAAGAAAACATTTATTGATTGGGACAAAGAGATCTCAAATTTCATTTGGAAGGGGAAAAAAACAAGAATTAAATACTTAATAATGACGGATTTAAGAAGAAGGGGAGGCTTTGGACTTCCTAACTTAAAACTATATTTTGATGCCTGCGCACTCTCCTGGGTAAAATGATAGGGGCTATATCAATTAAAAAGTATCAGAACATACTGATTAAAGGTGATTAAGAATCTTTGCTGATAACTTGACAACTTGGCAACTTGGAATAAGGGAACCCCTCAACCTTCTTCCTTTCAGTAAGATTGAGGAGACAGCAGTAGAGAAATTAACCTTTGCTTGTTATTCTGTTTTTGCACTTGTGGTTAGCAGGCTGGGACAAATGTCGCGAGTGGTCAGTGCCACACTGCTCCAGATGGTGCGGGGGAGAAACATAGAGACAAGATGTCAGCAGAATAAAAACCTCAGGCTGGAGGAAGGGGGTCGAGTCAAGTCTGGGTCACTGTAACCCAGAGAGAGAGAGACCCAAAGAAATGTATAGAAAGAACAGCCCCCCTCCCATCTAGATGTACCTTAACCCACTTCCTTGTGGTCTTTGTTTCGCGGAAGCATAACCATCAGCATGATTTAAAATAGCATAGAAAAGTTAAGAAATGCATGCATAAGGGAAATCAAACTGTTGATCTAAGATGTTTTGAAATTGTGATGTAAGATGTTTATTGATTACTATAAAAGAGGTGGTCCCAGACTTATTCGGGGCGGCAGTCTTTTGAATTGAACTCTCTGCAGTTCAGGCTGTTCTGCCACTTCACAGCTGTGCAGTAATAAAGAGATTCTGCTTCACCTCTGGAGACTGGTCTCTCGTCATTTGCTGCCTCCTGCCACGGACAACAAAGGGGACCCCGAGCCGGGGTTCGCCAACAAAAGGACTGGTCAAAGTTACACAAAGACAACATTCTAACACTTGAGAGCTTCGACCTAAGAAGGGGATGGCATGTGTACCTTTAGTACAAAAAAAAAGATAGAGAAAAATTTCAGCAACCATTTTATTAGGTAAAGGTTTCCCCTGACGTTAAGTCCAGTCATGTCTGACTCTGCGGGTTGGTGCTCATCTCCATTTCTAAGCCGACAAGCCAGTGTTGTCCGTAGACACCTCCAAAGTCATGTGGCCGGCATGACTGCATGGAGCGCCGTTACCTTCCCACCGGTACCTATTGATCTACTCACATTGGCATGTTTTCGAACTGCTAGGTTGGCAGAAGCTGGAGCTAACAGCAGGCACTCATTCCGCTCCCGGGATTTGAACCTGGGACCTTTTGGTCTGCAAGTTCAGCAGCTCAGTGCTTTAACACACTTCGCCACCGGGGTTCCTAAACAGTAAATAAAGGGTGCTATTTCCGATGTGGCCACAGGAAAGCAGCAAAGGACCGTACATTGGAGCCATGGCGGCTTGGGCCTCGTGCTTGATTTTAGTTGATCAAGGCGGTGCAATTCTTGATCCTTCCACTGGGGGCGGCAACACACCTACATACTAATGCAGACGGCCCTGCAGTTTTTTTGAGCCTCCAATTCCCAGCATTCCTGGCCATTGAACAAGCTGGCGAGGACTTCTGGGAGCTGGAGACCCATCAGTTTGAGGAAAAGCCTTCTACAAGTTATAGTGGAGCGCCCCCTATCGCTTCCTTATCGGGTCCCGCCCCGCCTTCCCAGCAGGCACCGCGGCGAGGAGAAAGGCCCCGTCGTGTATTTGGGTCGGGCCACAACGCCAGTGACGCAAACTACGTCTCCCGCGAGGCTCTGCATCGCGCCTGGCTTCCTGCCTCTCGTGAGGCCTACTGTTTCTCCTCGGCTCGCCTTCCTTCTTCTGCTGCTTTTTCCAGGAGCGGCCATGCCGACGGGCGACTACGAGTGAGCGAGGAAGAGGGCGGGAAGCAGGCCGGGAAGAGGGAGGTCTTGGGGGAAAGGGGAAGCAGGCAGGGGACTGCCCGCGTGACACGTGTTTGCGTGTCCAGACGTGCAGTGGCGGGTTTGTGATTCGGGGAGTCCCGAATTCTTTCCTCAACCTCTTCTCATGAGCTAGTGAAGAAAAGGGGTTTTTTCCCCCCAAAAAAGCCAAACACATATCTTTCAAACTCGCAGGTTTGGTTATAGACCAGAAGATACATTTTGTTAGCTCTGGACTTCTCCAGTTGAGTGTCAAGAGTTGGGCAGACACGTGGCAAAAGCCTAAGGCCTGGCCTCTCACACGTCAGCCCTCCAGCTGTTTGGGCCTCCAATCCCAGAATTCCTGGCTATTAAAAAAGCCGGCAAGGCCTTCTGAGAGTTAGAGGGCCGCAGTTTGAGGCTGCCTGCTCTGGGAAGCTTGGCATAGCTGTGTGTATCTTTTGGTTAAAATCTGACTTAGAAACGGAATTCATGAACATTTCCTGATAATAATATAATATAGTGGAGTCTCATTTATCCAATATTCGCTTATCCAAGGTTCTGGATTATCCAACGCAGTCGGCCTTTTAGTAGTCAGTGTTTTTGTAGTCAGTGTTTTCAATATGTTGTGATATTTTGCTGCTAAATTCGTAAATACAGTAATTATTACATACCCTGTTTCCCTGAAAATAAGACATCCCCAAAAAATAAGACCTAGCAGAGGTTTTGCTGAATTGCTAAATATAAGGCCTCCCCCAAAAGTAAGACCTAGCAAAGTTTTTGTTTGGAAGCATGCCCGGTGCCCGCCAAACAAAACACCAGAACTTGCAGGATCGGTAAATGTACATACCAGTTGTACATGGAAATAATGGTAATAATATATTAAAATGTTATATTATTTATATTTATACAGTAGTAACAAGAAATTCTTGACAGGAGTCATAGTTTGTCTAGTTTGGTTATGTTGGTTTGTGATGACAACTACTGTACAGTATATAATAAATGTTCATTTTTTTGTTCAACAATAAATGTGAATTCTTCTTCATGGAAAAATAAGACATCCCCTAAAAATAAGACCTAGCACATCTTTGGGAGCAAAAAATAATATAAGACACTGTCTTATTTTCAGGGAAACACGGTAGCATTATTGCATGTTGAACAACCTTTTCCTTCAAATTCATTGTATAATATGATGTTTTGGTGCTTAATTTGTAAAATCATAACCTAATTTGATGTTTAATAGTTTTTTTCCTTAATCCCTCTATATTATCCAACATATTCGCTTATCCAACTTTCTGCTTGCCCGTTTATGTTGGATAAGTGAGAGACTACTGTAATAATACTTTGTGTTGTTGAAGGCTTTCATGGCCAGAATCACTGGGTTTCTATGAGTTTTTCGGGATGTATGGCCATGTTCCAGAAGCATTATAGAATCAGAGTTGGAAGAGATCTCACGTGCCATCAAGCAACATGGAGAAGGCCCTTTCTCGTTCCCACCAACTACGCTTGCGATGCGGGTGAGACCGAGAGGAGAGTCTCTTCCGCTGACTGCAGTGACTGAGTTGGTTTGTAAGAGGAGATGTGATTTGTCAAATAGTCTGGACCCAAACCATTTAGAGCTTTAAAGGTGATGACCAGCACTTTGTATCTAGCCTAGAAGCAGACCTATCTAGCCTAGAAGCAATTTTAGCCACCGTAAACATACCAATCTTTCAATGGGAAGTATGGGCCTGCTTTTGCCTGATGACAGAGTCAAGTTAATTATGATTGTTGTTATGGAGTCTCCTCTGGAGGTTTTTCAGCAGAGACGACATGGCCATCTATCAGGAGGAACTTTGGATATGCCTTTCTTGAAGCAAACCAGTTATAGAGTTTTCTTGATAATACTTGTTTGCTTGTTGTACCTTTGCTTTCCTATGAGTTTGAAAGCAAGTGATTTCCCCAGGATCACCCAGTCAGTTTTCATGGCTTTTGAAAGGGCTTCAGAGTTTTCCCCCCAGAATACCGACATTATAGAATTAATTAACCTTGTGAAAGATTGAATTATTATTATTGCATTTTGAACTGCCAGGTTTCAATGCAAGGGAATCCAGGGAGTTGTAGTTTATAAGATCTCTAGGCTTCTTTGCTAAAGAATGCAGAACCCTCACCAAACCACAATTCCCAGGATTCTATAGCATTGAGTCACGACAGTTAAAGTGATGTCAAACTGCATTGCCTCTACAGTGTAGTTGCACTTCAGGTTTAGCACTGAACCACTGCAGCACACTGGTCATCTCCCCTACTTAATATTGGATGTGCAACTATGGCCTTCCAAATGTTTTTGGTCAGCTATTCCCATTATCAGTCATTACTGGCTTTGCTGGCTAGGTCTGATGAGCTTTTGAGGCCAAAGATAAATTTGCTGGGACTTACCTGGGGGTCCATATTTGCTCAGTTTTTCTAACATGATATACTTAGAGTTAGTTAAACTTGGAGATGGATAATAATTATATAGACTGGACCTTTAAACACAGAGTCACTTTGAGAGTGAGGGACGTTGAACATCTGTTGAAATGGTTGGGGTAATATATTCATTAATATATAGGGGCAGGTTTCGCATTTGATGTTACTGGACCACATCTCTTTAATGCAGTGATTCTCAACATGTGGGTCCCCAGATGTTTTGGTCTTCAACTCCCAGAAATTGTAACAGCTGATAAACTGGCTGCAATTTCTGGGGGTTGTTAGCTAAAACACCTCAGGACCCACATGTTGAGAACCACTGCTTTAATGGAATAGTAACAGGAGTATTATCTGAAAATGTAGAGGATATATCTCCCCTATTCATAAACATCTAGCTCTCAAGGGACTTTCCCCTGTAAGCCAGTGGTTCCTAACCTTTAATTCTCCAGACATTTTAGACTTCAACTCCCAGAACTCTCAGCCAACTTACCAGTTGTTATGAATTGTGAGAGCTAAAGTCCAAAAAACCTGGAGGACCAAAGGTTGGGAACAACTGCATATGGTAATACAGAGGCTGTGCTAGATATGACTGTGGAAGTGGTTGGTTGAATTGGAAGGAACACATGACAGCAGGAAGAATGTGGCTGTGTTCTTGCTGGCCAGTGACCAGTGTTTCAGCGTTATGCACCTCATCTTGATAAAATTTCTCTTTAAAAACATGAAAGTTATTCTCCCATCCACAAAGCTTCAAACCTAGTCCGTTTTCTGTTACTTTTCTGTGGGTCTATGCAGAGGAGATTTCAGTCATATGAAGTGAAGTATCCTCTTTGAAAATGCCTTTAGAAATCGAGTTTTAGTGCTTCACTGAAGTGGAAATAAATATGAGAAGATAAAGAACAGTGGTTGCTGCCCAAAGGGGCTTTTTTATTTCAGTTTGCAAAATAACTGGAATAAATTAGATGCTGGAAAGCAGTAGTGTATGCTGTTTTCTTCTTTGATAGAACTGAAGAAACAAACCTGCATTTTGGAAGTGTTAATGAATTGTAATGGACAGGATGAAGTATACTGCAGATAATTGGCAAAAAGATGTTGCATGGAGAATCCAGCTGCTGGGATTTGATTACCATTGGACAACATGTATATGTTTATGGCTACTGAGAGCAGAAGGCTCATTGATGTTTTACCTTTGTTTCAGCTCCAAGCCCAGTTGGGCAGACCAGGTGGAAGAGGAAGGAGATGATGGTAAGAATTTTCTTGTACAACTAATTAGGTGTGTACTAAATGAAGAGTTGCCTTACTTGTGCGTCCAGATCCGTGGGTTCCAAATTGCTTTTAACCAGATGCAATTCAGGCTTTCTTGGTTGTTCTGCTGCTTTTTAGTACAGCTAAGGGAAATTTTCAGTCACACATCACTTCCCCAAGGACTCTTTAGTAGGGGTACTGCTGCTGTTAGAATCGAGTGCTGCTGCTATTACTACTACTACTAAATTTGTTATTATGACAGTGGCAAAACATAGGGAATACATACTTTATTTTAGTGGATAATTGTTGGGTTTGGAAAATTGGAGAGGTGGGATGGGACATGCTCTCTTTACTGAACAACTTTAAATGATGACCGAGCTCACCTCTGCTTTCTCACCTGATGAGTTCTTTTTCAGTAAACAAGATCTGTCTGCCAGGAAAAGAACTAAAGCAAGCAAGCCTGGTGAAGAGCCCAGTAGTTGCCAGTGGGAAGGCCTTCTCTTTCACATCCACCAAATGCACTTCTCATAAGTGGGATTAAGAAAGAGTCCTCCCCTGAAAATCATAAAGCCCAAACAAGCTCTTGTGGGAGAATACGTAGAGAACCCAAAACCAGGTTGTATAGCTCTTTATAGGCTATACTTTGGCATGTTGCGTTGTGGCCAGAAACATACTGATAATCAATGAAATTGTTGGGAAAATGGGATAATGTTTTCTCAGTAACTAACACTAGTTAGCTGTCTGATAGCAACGTTCCAGGCCAGCTGAAGTTTTGAAACACTTTTCAGAATGCGCTCATCTCAGTATACAATAGTCTAAAAGACTGGATCAGGCCTTTCTGTATTCTTCACATTCTGAAAATTATTGAAGCTTATCAGAATCATTTTATGGATTTGGATTTTTTTAAAAAATAAACCTATATCTCTATGAACTTAGAGAATCTCTAAAATGTATATTGTATTGTTAGGTGTCCTCATTAACTTCTAAACATATAGGTACCTAACTTTCTGAGGCTGACATCCTGTTAGTGGTATATGGAAATAATAGCTTAACATATAAATCTGTATGTCTGTCTGTGGTTCCTGCAGAGGCTGATATTCCCTTCCTCTGTCAGCAAATCCCCCTGGCATACCTAGAGGCACCAAACTTCCCTTCCTCAACTATTCCATGACTGTGGAGAATGGATAGGATTGCACAAGCATCTGGCCAAGTCCATGTAGCCAGACAAGAAATTATTATAATAGTTGTTGAGTCCTCTGAAGGACTCCAGAGAGATACAGAGGATGAGATCATTGCTTCACATCTGCCTATTGGAGTTAGCCAGATATTACTATGATCTCCCTACTTTCCTCCAGGCACAGAATGACTTGGGGTGGGTGTGATGCTGTTCAAGAGTAGGTCCAGGATAGTAAATGGCTCAGTGTAGTGTACTTCCACATGCAGAAGTGCTGTGCACTGCTGAGCCATGGAGGATTGTGGACTGTGTCATCGTCTCCTCTTTCTGGAATTGTTGTGACTGACATTGTGCTTCCCTCACACAGATAAATGCATTACTAGTGATTTGCTCAAGGATATACCCCTCACTGGGGTGCTAAGTGGAAGTGGAGGTGGAACCGGAACTGGAACTGGAACCGGAAGTGGAAGTGGAAGCAGTGGTGAAAGTGGAACAGGAAGTGGAGGAGGAAGTGCACCAACTGTAGTTGTTGAACCAGAGCTTGTAAAAGGAGGTATGAGCTGGATTTCTTGCTCACAGAGAGGACACACATATGGACATCTCTCCAAATTTGTGTTTTTTTTATTTTTGCAGATGATTATTCATGGATTTGATCCAAAATGTTCTCCCTAGGAATCTCTATTATTTATTTACATATGTATTATTTATTTTATTTACTTCCCCCCTCCTTCTCCCCTCCTTCTCCCACGCTTTGACTATGATGTAAATAAGTACAATTTTTTAATTAAAAAAACAACTAATAATACAGTGTGGATTAAGATAACACCTTTCTAAAACGTTCTAGATCCCAGTGCAATTTTCCAAGTTGATATTAACCATAAAGTTGTGCTAGAAGCCATGAAATTCCTAAATAGTGTTTTCTCAGGAAAAAAATAGCAATTTCTTTATTCACAATTTTTGTGCTTCCACGGAGAGTCCTGTGCCCCCTAGACCCAGTGAATGTGGAGGGCTCAGTGTACACACATGCTTTGTCTGGAGTGTTAAACTGCAGTCAGAAATATTAAAATGGTTAAATATAGGATATAGACCTCTAGGTATTCTTCTGGAGAGACAAGCATTGACAAACCCTAATGTTCAGGCTAAAAATGAATGCAATATACAGCTTGTTTTTGTTGTGCCTAATCTTTGTTTCTTAGCTTCAAACAGTAGTGATTTTGGAATACAGTAGAGTCTCACTTATCCAACAGTCTCTTATCCAACGTTCTGGATTATCCAACGCATTTTTGTAGTCAATGTTTTCAATATATCGTGATATTTTGGTGCTAAATTCGTAAATACAGTAATGACTACATAGCATTATTGCATATTGAACTACTTTTTCTGTCATATTTGTTGTTAATCATGTTTTGGTGCTTAATTTGTAAAATCATAACCTAATTTGATGTGTGATTGGCTTTTCCTTAAGGCTAAACTCTGCCCACTTGGTCTCCTAACAACCTACTCAGCCCAGGGGACAGGCACAGTTAGGCCTCAGGCCTCTTCCACACTGCCTATAAGATCCAGATTATCTGATTTTAACTGGATTATATGGCAGTGTAGATTCAAGGCCCTTCCACACAGCTATATTACCGATTTATAATCTTATATTATCTGCTTTGAACTGGATTATCTTGAGTCCACACTGCCAGATAATTCACTTCAGTGTGCATTTTATACAGCTGTGTAGAAGGCCTCATATAATCCAGTTCTAAGCAGATAATATAAGATTATAAATATACAGTCGAGTACACTTATCCAACATAAACAGGCCGGCAGAACGTTGGATAAGTGAATATGTTGGATAATAATAAGGGATTCAGGAAAAGCCGATTAAATATCAAATTAGGTAATGATTATACAAATTAAGCACCAAACATCATGTTATACAACAAATTTGACAGAAAAAGTAGTTCAATGCAACACAATGCTGTGTTGTAATTACTGTATTTACAAATTTAGCACCAAAATATCACAATGGATTTAAAACATTGACTACTAAAAGGCAGACTGCGTTGGATAATCCAGAACACTGGATAAGCGAATGTTGGATAAGTGAGATTCTACTGTAATATGAAATAATTACTGTGGTAATCCAGTCCAATCCAATTCTGCCATGGAGGACACAATCCAAGCACGCCCAACAACAACAACAACAACAACAACAACAATAATAATAATATCATACAATCATAAGGTTAGGAGATCATCCAGTTCAACTTCCTTCTACCATACAGGACGACACAAATCAATCACTCCTGACAGATGGCCATCCAAGATCTGCACAATAATACAAATTGAATCATAGAATCAGACAGTTAGGAGGGATCCCTAAAGGCCATCAAGTCTAACCCAACTCTGCCATTGGACAATACTTCACTTCACTTTATTTCTTAATTAGTCGCTCTGCACCAGAGTGCTCCGAGCGACTTGCAATTTAAAATATCATTCCACAATATGAAAACATTCAACATAAAAACATTCAACCTAAAAACATTCAACCTAAAAACATTCAACAGTGACTATTTGGCAAATTAGATCTGATTTACTTAAATGCACAACCAAACAGCCAAGTCTTGAGCGCTTTTCCAAAAGGTCGCAATTCTAAGGTTAGCAGATACCCCTAAGGATCATCCAGTTCAACTTCCTTATATCATGCAGGACACAATCCAACCACTCCTGACAGATGGCCATCCAGCCCAACCCAATTCTGCCATGCAGGACACAAGCCAAGCACTCCGAACAGATGTCCATCCAGCCTCTCAATACTAATACTGCTACTACTAATAATAATAATTACATCATCATCATACAATCCTAAGGTTTGGAGTGACCCGTAAGGATCATCCAGATCAACTTCCTTCTACCATGCAGGAGGACACAATCCAAGCATTCCTGACAGATGGCCATCCAGCCTCTACATAATAATGATGATGATGATGATGATGATGATAGCATAGAATCCAAGAGTTTGGAGAGACCCCTAAGGGTCATCCAGCCCAACTCTTTCTACTATGCAGCAGGACACAATCCAAGCATTCACAACACATGGACAACGTATAAATACTATACAATATTACACAGGGACATAGACCCCCTCTACCCTCACCACTTTCACAGTACACAAACAACCAAATGCATACTAAACATAAAGACAACCATACAACAGACATTCAATACCACCACTACCTCAACAATTTCTCACCAACACCACCAGACAATGCCACAGCAACGCGTGGCTGGGCATAGCTAGTGGGCTCATAAAGTGAGATATGGATGTTCACATTACTTGGACCCTATCCATATAGAACTGTATAGGTTAAGGCCAACTCTTTGAATTGTGCCCAAAAATGGAACAGCAACCAGTGGGGCTGTTATGGAAATGGAATTGTGTGTTCCTTGTAGCCAGCACTAAATCAGATAATAATATTGAGAATACGGTACTGGGGGAAAAATCCAATTCTACTTTTTCTGGAAAACCCATCTTAATTGCAAGAGAATGGAATACAGAGCATTCTGGAAGCAAAGAAAATTTAAAATATAACTCCTTCACTTCTTTCTCCAGGTCCTTTGCCCTCCCCCAAGGAGGTTGTGAATGGAAACATTAAAACGGTGACTGAATACAGAGAAGAGGAAGATGGCCACAAAGTGAAGGTGAGGGAATGGTTAGGATCCAACCCCATTATGTGGGACTGAGCCTCATCTTTTCATTTACTGACCTTTTGTTGAGCTTGCACTGAGCTTGCAGCTCCTCTTATACCATATTTTTCGTTTCCATGATGTGTGGTTCATTTCCATCCTTGACTGGAGATGTTGTCCCCACTAGGCATATTTCTCCAACCTTTCATAGTGCTCCTATCCTGCAACCTGGGACACTAGGCTTTTGAGCAGAAATGGATACTGCATAAAAACCACCTATAATACAGCTCATAGATAGGATCCCAAAGTTACCCTGATGATTCCTTTCCTCAGTACAATATTACATGTTGCTGTCCTTTTTGCAGATTATCCGAACCTTTCGTATTGAGACCCGGAAGGCTTCTAAGGCTGTTGCAAGGAGAAAGGTGAGTGGTCTGGGGAAGCTTGCCCATGACAAGGCATGTAAACATTCTATCAATGTAAACATTCTATCAAGTATATACTCTTATAAATATTTATTTACTATATTTTACCCTGCCCTTCTCACCGCAGAGGGGACTCAGGGCGGTTTACAACATTTACAATCTATATATCTATATCTTTTATATCTCTATATCTATATATATAAAAGAGTGGTGGCATCACGGCAACTCACAAAACAACAAAAGTACAGGCCCCCCAACCTCAAAATTTGACAACACAACCCATCATCCATGCCTCAAGGTTGATACAACAAAAAGAAAAGAAAAATAAAGTCCTAATTAGAGGGAGAGCAATAACTGTTTTTTATCCAATTGCTGCCAGTTTAGAGGGCTAATCTCTGCCCACTTGGTCGCCTAGCAACCAGCCTGTTAGCAAAGGGACAGCCAGGGTTCAGTTAGGGGACAGGCACACTTAGGCCTAATTTAGGCTTCTTCCACAGATTATCTAATTTGCACGGGATTATATGGCAGTGTAGACTCAAGGCCCTTCCACACAGTTAGATAACCCATTTAGTATCTTATATTATCTGCTTTGCACTGGATTATCCTGACTCCACACTGCCATATAATCCACTTCAGTGTGCATTTTATACAGCTGTGAAGAAGGGGCCTCATATAATCCAGTTCTAAGCAGATAATTTAAGATTATCAGTGTACAGTAGACTCTCACTTATCCAACATAAACAGGCCGGCAGGATAAGTGAATATGTTGGATAATAAGAAGGGATTCAGGAAAAGCCGATTAAACAAATTAAGCACCAAAACATATTATACAACAAATTTGACAGAAAAAGTAGTTCCATGCGCAGTAATGCTATGTAGTAATTACAGTAGAGTCTCACTTATCCAACACTCGCTTATCCAACGATCTGGATTAACCAACGCATTTTTGTAGTCAATGCTTTCATTAATATTTTGGTGCTAAATTCATAAATACAGTAATTACTACATAGCATTACTGTGTATTGAACCACTTTTTCTGCCAAATTTGTTTTCTAACATGTTTTCTGCTTAATTTGTAAAATCATAACTTAATTTGATGTTTAGTAGGGTTATCCTTAATCCCTCCTTATTATCCAACATATTCGCTTACCCAACGTTCTGCCGGCCCGTTTATGTTGGATAAGTGAGACTCTACTGTACTGTATTTACAAATTTACCACAAAAATATCACAATGAATTTAAAACACTGACTACACAAACATTGATTATGAAAAGGCAGACTGCGTTGGATAATCCAGAACATTGTATAAGCGAATCTTGGATAAGTGAGATTCTACTTTAATATGAAATAATTACTGGGATAGAATAATGCAGAACAATATAATCTCTAAAACCAGGACAGTAAATAAACAAGGGAATTCCACACAGGAAACAATCAGGGCCAGCTAACACCTCCCAACAAAGTATTCCCATCATCAAAGTCTGGCAAATCCTCTGTTTTTTCAGGGCCACAGACAGTAGAAACACATAAAATATCGCAAACAACACCACTCTGAAAACAAGGGAATTCCAGACAGGAAACAATCAGGGCACAGCACTGAACTCAGTCGACTTTGGATCTGCACCAAGCTTGGCACACTGCCTCATCATGCCCAACTGAGCATACAGGCAAGGTTTCAGGGTGATTGTCCTTTGGCTCTGGGAGTTGTAGTTCACCCTTATACAGACAGCATTGAACCCAGCCAACTTCGGATCTGGACCAAACTTGCCACACAATTTTCTCAAAATACCCGGGCACCGCCGGGTCCCCAAGCTAGTATATAATAAAAGTGAATGTATGTGCCAGCGTTTTGTATTGGCCGGGAGGAATATGTGCCAGCGTTTTGATTGGCCAGGCGGAATATGGGCCAGCTTTCTGATTGGCCGGCCAGAATATGGGCCAGCTTTCTGATTGGCTGCCGCTTTCACAGGCGTCTGGGACCCCTGAGGCAAAAACTACCACAAACAGGCTACGGACTACTCTCTCTCTCCTCAGAACGACGCTAGCTTTGGTACACTTAACACCCTTCGGCCTACACTTTTCTAATCAAAAATACCACCGGGCCCACCAGGAAGGCCGGACCTGGACCAAACTTGACACATATAACCCCTAGGACCCATGAACCAACTGACAACGGATCTGGACCAAATACACCCAACATGGCCAACTGTGCATACTGATAATAAAAAACTTTAGATTTACATTACTATATCTACTTTCCACAACAGACTGAAGAGGAAAACAAACTATCTTTTTAATCTTTCCTTTTAAGGATGGTCTTTATGAAAACCTTTATCCCCTCCCACCTTACCCACCCACCACTGGGCTCCTTTGACCCTTCTGCTGACATGTTTAAGGCCTTCCAGGCTGGCCCGAGCCTGCTAGGCCCAAAAGAGGATGCCATCTTGCCTCCTCAAGATTGCTCCAAAGAAGGCAGCTTCTTCTACTTTTAGGTCTTATACCAGGGGTTCCCAAACTTTTTAAGCAGAGGACCGGTCCACAATCCTTCAGACTGTTGAGGGGCCGAATTATCATTTTTTTTAAAAATAAAAAATTCCTATGCATACTGCACATTTGTAGTGCAACAACAACAACAATGAATGAACAATACAATATTTAAAAATGAAAACAATTTTAACCAACATAAACCTATTAGGATTTCAATGGAAAGTGTGGTAGTATTATATTGTATAACATATGATTATCATCAATATTATATGTATATACAATATATTATATTTTTAAAACTGATATAAAATACTATATTATAAAACTGAGGGCGGGGGCCAGGTAAATGACCTTGGAGGGCCGCATCTGGCCCCGGGCCTTCGTTTGGGGACCACTGTCTTATACTATTGCTTGACATTACTTTTATGTTTTATTTATATGGTGGATGTTAGCACGTGGCTTAATGACCTTGCAAGCCACTTTGGGTCCATTCCAGAAAGGCGGGGGAGAAATATCAGAATTAATTAAATAAATAAATGTCTCAATCGTATGTATAGCTGGAATGACCTTCTGTTGGGAGGGCTTGGATGGTGTCTTCCTTTGTGGCAGAAGGGGCTGAACTGGATGACCTTCAGAGACCCCTTTCAAATCTCCCAATCGTATTTATAACTGGATGGTCATCTGTCAGGAGGGCTTGGATGGTGTCTTCCTTTACACCAGAAGGGGCTGGACTGGATGACCTTCAGAGACCCCTTTCAAATCTCCCAATTGTATTTATGACTGGATGGCCATCTGTCAGGAGGGCTTGGATGGTGTCTTCCTCTATCGCAGAAGGTGGTTCGGCTAGATGGCCTTTGCGCGCCCCTTCTAACTCTAGGATTGTATGAAAGCCTTTAAACCAGACACGGGCCAACTTGGGCCCTCCAAGTGTTTTGGACTCCCAACTCCCACAATTCCAGACACCCTATCCCATAATGTGTTTTATGTCCTGGTGCCGTTTGCGGGATGATGGACCATGGCTGATGGGATATGTAGTACTTTCAATAGCTACGATTCCCACATGCCACTACGATGCCCACCAGTGACGGAACAGGACCAAACTTGCCACACACAACCCCTATGAACCCCTTTAAGTCCTGAGGCAGTTTGGGGGAGGATAAACGAAGGATGATGGGACATGCAATACCTTCACTCACTTCTTGAGACCACAACAACTGCTCCAAATGACAGAACTGAACCAAATGTGGTATATATATCCCAAATGACAAACTTTATATGTTGCAGCAGTTTGGGGGAGGATGGACCAAGGACGATTGGATTTGCAGTACCTTCATCCAATTCACCTCCCACAGGCCACTGTAATTCCCACGAATGACAAAACTGTACCAAACTTGATACAAAGGTGCAATGTGGCCCCCTTTACGTCCTGATTCAGTTTGGTGCAGGATGGACCATGGATGATGGGATTTGCAGTACCCTCACCCGATTCACCTCCCACAGACCACTGCGATACCCATGAAAGACAAAACTGTACCATACTTGACACCCAGGTGCAATGTGACACAATTTATGTCCTGGTGTGGTTTGCAGGAGAATGCACCAAGCATGGTGGGATTTCCAGTACCTTCATCCAATTCACCTCCCACAGACCACTGTGATGCCCATGAATGATGAAACTGTACCAAACTTGACATATAGGTGCAATGTGGCCCACTTTACGTCGTCCTGTCATTTGAGGGAACAACGGACCAGGGAAGATGGGATTTCCAATACCTTCACTCACTTCCTCAGACCACTGCAACCCACACCAATGACTGATCAAGATCAAACTTGGCAAACATACCCCCATCACCCACTTTATGTCCTGCTGCGGTTTGAGGAACAATGGACCATGGATGATGGGATTTATAGTACCTTCACTCACTTCCCCAGACCACTGCGACCCCCACCAATGTCTGATCAAGACCAAACTTGACACATCGAGTCCCCATGACCTACTTTACATCCTGGAGCTGTTTGAAGGGGGATGGACCATGGACTTGCATATGGGAGTTGTAGTTCACCCACACCAACTAAAGCCAACTGACACTGGATCGAGACTAAACTTGGAACAAAGGCAAACAATTCCGTTCTCAAATAACCCGGGCACCACCGGGTCCCCAAGCCAGTATATTATTAAGGTCAGTGTTTGTATCTATGCAGGTATGTTTGCGGGGGGCGGCAGTGTATGTGCCAGCTTTCTGATTGGCTGCCATTATGACAAGCCACCGAGACCACCCGGAATGACGGATCGGGACCAAACTTGGCACACTTAACCCCCATGATGCACTTTACGGCCTGGTACCATTTGGGAGACAATGGCCCATGGGTGATGGCATTTGTAGTACTTTCAACCGCTACAACTCCCACAGGCCACTGCGATGCCCAGCAGCAACAGAGCTGGACCAAACTTGGCACACAAAACCCCCATGAAACCCTTTCCATCCTGGAGCAGATTGGGGAAGGATGGACCAAGTAGCTTCACTCACTTCTTGCTCTGGGAGCTATAGTTCAAGGATACAGACAACACTGAACCCAGCCGACTTCGGATCTGGACCAAAGTTGGCGCACGGCTCCATCATGCCCAACTGAGCATACAGGCAGTGTTTCAAGGTGATTGTCCTTTGGCTCTGGGAGTTGTAGTTCACCCTTATACAGACAGCACTGAACTCAGCCGACTTCGGATCTGGACCAAACTTGGCACACTGCCTCATCATACCCAATGAGCATACAGGCAGGGTTCCAGGGTGATTGTCCTTTGGCTCTGGGAGTCGTAGTTCACCCTTAGACAGTACTGAACCCAGCCGACTTCGGATCTGGACCAAAATTGCCACACAGGTTTCTCAAAAGACCCGGGCACCGCCGGGTCCCCAAGCTAGTATATAATAAAAGTCAGTGTTTGTATGCGGGTATGTATGTTTGTATGCGGGTATGTGCCACCTTTCTGATTGGCTGCCACTATCACAGGCCACTGTGACCATCAGGAACGACGGACCTGGCCCAAACTTGACACGCTTAACCCCCATGACGCACTTTACGTCCTGGTGCTGTTTGCAAGATGATGGACCATCGGTGATGGGATATGCACTACTTTCAATTGCTACGAATACCACAGGCCACTGCGATGCCCACCTGTGATGGAACTGGACCAAACTTGGCACACAGAACCCCCATGACCCCCTTTACACCCTGGTGCAATTTGGGGGACAATGTACCATGGATGATGGGATTTGCAGTACGTTCCCTCACTTCCTGAGACTACTGCGACTACCAGGAATGACAGAATTGGACCAAACTTGACACAGATATCCCTAATGACACGCTTTAAATGCTGCACCACTTTGGGAGAGAATGGACCAAGGATTATGGAATTTGCAGTACACTGTGCATCTGACTTACCACTGTTACTCTAACTAATGACGGATCAGGACCAAACTTGCCACACATACCCCCCATGACCCAATTTACACCCTGGTACAGTTTGAGGGAGGACATGCCAAGGATTATGGGACTTGCAGTACCTTCACTCCCTGAGACTACTTCAACTGCCACGAATGACTCATCAAGACCAAACTTGGAACACAGAGCACCCATGACCCACTCTATACCCACTCAAACAGTTCCATTCTCAAATAACCTGGGCACCGCCGGGCCCCCAAGCTAGTTTATAATAAAACACAGCTAAAAACCATTAGCATCATGTGATCCAAAAGCAAGATCCGGGCCATTCCATTGGTCAAATTCCAAGTCTTTCATGTCTATTGCTGCACCAGGTTTTCAAAAGCTTGCAGAAGATGAAGAGGGAGAGGGCTGATCTGAGCTCCTTGGGGAGGGAGTTCCATAGCTGTGGGGCCACCACCGAGAAGGCCCTAGGGCCTCCCCAGACGATTTTAAACTCCAAGATGGTTGATAGGAGGAGATACATTCATACAGGTAAACTGGACCAGAATCGTTTAGGGCTCTGTAGGTTAAAGCCAGCGCTTTGAATTGTGCTCGGTAGCAAACTGGCAGCCAGTGGAGTTGGCGCAACAGGGGGGTTGTGTGCTCCCTGTACGCAGCTTTGGTGAGCAATCTGGCTGTGGTCCGTTGGACCAATTGCAGCTTCCGAACAGTCTTCAAAGGCAACCCCACGTAGAGCGCGTTGCAGTAATCTATTATCATTGTTTATATACCACTTTTTACTCTAAGAGAGACTCAAAGCGGTGAACATTGGTTAAAAACAATATACAATTTAAAACTTAACTATAAACAAAAATAGAATTAAACCTAGTGCTATTTGAAAGATGAATAATTAAAAGCACCCTATGACTTGGTCTTTAAAACTTGCTTCTCTAAAGCCTACCAGAATAAAAAGTTGTTACCCAATCTTCGAATCTAATTTTGTGGCACTGTGGCAGGAACTCCCTGAAAGCCAGAACAATAGTACAGATTTTTGAGTTCGAACCAATATTTCAGGGCTTAGGAAGGCAAGGCCTTGCAGGTGTTGTTGAACTGCAGCTCCTATCATTCCCCACCTTACTGATTAAGACTGATGGGAGTTTCAGCAGAGCACCATCTGAAGAAATGAATGACTCCAGCTCATACAATATTCCTGCTGTGGTCAAATTCATCCCTCTATAAAATGATAAAGGTGACCCAAGTTCAGCTAAGAACTGAATATGTGACTCATATGTATGCTTTAGTGACCAAGCTCTACTAGGTACTCCCAGCCTTGAAGTTTTTTTTGGGGGGGGGGGGCGGTGCTTTGAAATAAAATAGTATAAAGTAAGTACACAAGTAAATTTCCATTGCCTTTTTTCCTGCTTTGAATTTGAAATCTATTTGCTTGGGACTATGTAGTGTTCATACTGCTTCGCCTACAAGGAGGCTTTTCCCACTACACCTGCCTTCCCCAACTTCTCAGGCAACTTTGATCAGATACTTCACTCTACTATTTATTCCCTCAGAACTGGAAGAAATTTGGCAACTCTGAGTTTGATGCTCCTGGGCCAAATGTGGCCACAACCACTGTGAGTGATGATGTCTTCATGACCTTTATCACCAGCAAGGAGGTGAGTAGGCAGCTGTTTCAGAGGAGAACAAAGAGCAGAGACCTCAAGATGACTGAGTGGCTGACCAGGCAATGAACTGCTGTGTTCTTTTTGTAGTATTTTTTTTTTAGCTGACTGTCCTACGTGACATTTTAAAATTATTTTTTGTTCATATCCCCATTTTCTCTCAATAATGGGACTCAAGGTGGCTAACAACATATTTAAAACAATATAAGTTAAAAACAACACTAAAAGTTAAGACTAAAAGTATAAATGTGGTGCAACTGCTTTAGCCACAGATTTAGTAACCACAGTTTCACTTATTCCTGCTTGAAAAAATCTCCCTGAAATACTTGTGGGCATCTCTAGGTACTCTCTTGTAATTCTGTGATGGTTTCCAGCCCAGGTATAGCCAAAATATAAGGTTTGCTACACTGGCCAATACATATTTTGGTGCCTCAAACGTTAGTCCTGTTTCTGGGTATATCTGACCTGCTGATTCCAAAAATGGCACTTGTTTCTCTCTTTCAGTTATAGTTTTTCAGATACAGAACATATGCCATATACTAGTTTTTATCTGCTTGTCTATAGAAAACCATGATAACCATATCTAAGAAACTAGAGGTGATGCAGTCTAATGCAAATTTACTCAGTCGGTGCTCCAAATAACCCCAGAAACAGGCCTAAAAACAGAGACATCAAGATTATTTTGTTGGGCTGTGTTATCAAGTATCCAGGAAGGTCTTGGAATGTATCTCCTGCAGATACTGAGATCGTATTATATAATATTTACAAAACAATTGAACAGTTTACAAGATAGAACATTAAATGTTAAAAACTACACCCAGCTTCATCAGTTTGTAAAAGCCTGGTGACACAACAACCTTTTGACCTGCCATTAGACAGAGCACAAGGGTGGAACCATCCTGGCCTCTGGGAAGGGAATTCCAAAGTCAAGGAGCAGCTCCTGAGAAACCCCTCCATCTTGTTCTCACCAAGCGAACCTGTGAATATGGGGCTCTACTGAGGCTCTACTGAGATCATGCTGGCCTTCAAGTAACTGCTCACTAGCTGTATTGGGCTTTATTGAGCTTTATAGGTCAAAACCAGTACTTTGACCAAAACCAGTACTTTGACCAGTGCAACTGTTGCAGTTAATCCCAGTTAACAGTCTCACTGTAGGTCATTGGACCAACTGATGTTTCTGAATACTTTTCAAAGACTGCATCATGTCTATAGTTTCTGAGCACATTACAGTAATCCAAATGCACTATATTGACCAAAGCACCTATCACCATAGCCAGACCGGACTTCTCCTGGAACAAACACATTGGGGCCCATCTCAAATTGCAGCTGGTATAGAGGCATTTATTTGAGCCTAGGGGTTGTGTATGGATCTCTGGAGGGAAGAGGCAAGGTGACTTTCAATCCATTCATACACTCCACCCTCACTTTTGCCAGGACTTGAACTGCCAAGAGGAGGAGGACCCCATGAACAAGTTGAAAGGGCAGAAGATTGTGTCCTGCCGCATCTGCAAGGGTGACCACTGGACCACTCGCTGCCCTTACAAGGACACCCTGGGTCCCATGCAAAAGGAGCTGGCTGAGCAGCTGGGGCTCTCCACAGGCGAGAAGGAAAAGTTGCCAGGAGGTAAGTGAGGGATGAGAAAAGGCAGCTGAGGAGAAGCACACTCCCGCAACTTACAAACCAATACCTTAATCCCAGGAGTCAGGAGGGGAGTTGACATTTGCTAAGATTGTTTTGCATTTCCACAGAACCAGAACCTGTTGCATCCCAACAGAATAAGACTGGGAAGTATGTGCCACCCAGCCTGAGGGATGGAGCTAGCCGCAGAGGAGAGTCCATGCAGCCGAATCGCAGAGGTGGGCTTACATATTAGGGGCTGAATCTGGTCCCTTGAGTTCTTGCTTGTGGCCCCAGTTGCCTAGCCCAGTGTTTTCAGGTTCCTTCAGTTTCTGCCACTCTGACCCTCTTTTTTATATTTTGGCCCTGTCACCCTTAGCTGATGACAATGCCACCATCCGTGTCACCAACCTGTCTGAGGACACGCGAGAGACTGACCTGCAGGAGCTCTTCCGTCCTTTTGGGTCCATATCTCGCATCTACTTGGCCAAGGACAAAACAACTGGCCAATCCAAGGTGAGGGAAAGGGATTGCTGATAAAGATATGTGGTGGCTGCTTTTATTGGGAAAGGTGTAACCTGTGGAAAGAGCTGGCCATCATTCAGTTGAGAGACGTTGTTCTGGGGACTGACAATCTTCTTCTTGTTGTGTCTGTTGTTTGTTTCTGCTTCTCACTCTCATTTGCTTCCCTTCAGGGTTTTGCCTTCATCAGCTTCCACCGCCGGGAAGATGCTGCCAGGGCCATTGCAGGCGTGTCTGGCTTTGGCTATGATCACTTGATCCTGAATGTTGAATGGGCCAAGTAAGTAGAAATCTTATCTTATCTCTCCCCCCTTCCCCACCCTTTCAACGTATGGGCTATACTTGCTCTGTCCCTTCCAGTTGTATGAAAAGGCAGATTGCTAGCACCCAGAAGCAGTCCTCATTCTGACATCAGGAGTTTTAAGGAATAGATAATATAGACCCGGGATTCTTAAACCTTCCATTTATGTCTCCGTTCCACCCGATACATTTTTTCCAGGCATATCTATATATATAAAAGAGTGATGGCATCACGGCGACCGACAAAACAACAAAACTACAGGCCCCCCAACCTCGAAATTTGACAACACAACCCATCATCCACGCCTCTAGGTTGATACAACAAAAAGAAAAGAAAAATAAAGTCCTAATTACAGGGAGAGGAATAATTGCTTTTATCCAATTGCTGCCAGTTAGAAGGCTAAGCTCCTCCAACTTGGTCTCCTAGCAACCCAATAAAAAATAATAAAAAACACTAAAAAATAATTAAAAACACTAAAAGATTAATACAATAAAATACTATAATAACAGAAAATAACTAAAAAATACAAGAAAATAATAAAATAATAAATATAAAATATAAAATAATATAAATATATTATTTAAATATAATATAAATATAATATAAATATAAAATAATAAAATAATAAAATATAATAAATAAAAAGATAACTTACAATAAAATTAATTAAAAAATACAAATAACGTTGAATAAAAATTACACAACAATTTTTAACCAATACCACCACCACTTTGCCACAGCAACGCGTGGCCGGGCACAGCTAGTAGGTATATAAAATGGGTGTAAAAATCAAACATTTACTGATAATAAATCAACATTTGCAACGCTTGCTAAACAGGCTTAATTTTCTTTTTGTGGAATATAGCTGAAGCATTTTCTGCAGAGTCCACTGTAAACTGCACATTGTTACTAACAGATTTGTGTAAATTTATAAACATTTTACTCTTGCCAAGTTTTTTGTGATCACAGCATTGAGCTAAGGAGACCCTATTTGGGGACAGAACCCATGGTTTAAGAAGCCCTGAGTACAGCATTTCACTCATGTCACTTTTGTGCTGACAGAGGAACAGAAATCTTTGCCTTATATTTTGGGATTCTACAGTCAATACAATACAATACCTTTTGCATATATCTTGGACCTTGGAGTAATTGAAGAGGTGAATTTGTGTTTGAACTATGCCATTTCAAACTCACAGACATGAAAGCTCCCTCTTGTGGAGAAAAAGCTATTTACACATAACATGAATACTGTATTTCTTTTATTCTGGGAAGCTATCAATTGTAAGATGCGTACTGATTTCAGTACCCTCAACAGAAAAAAAGATTTATGTATAAAAACATCACCTGCAATTCTAAGACGCACCCTGTTTTTAGAGATGTTTATATGGAGAAAAAAGTGCAGTATAGAATCAAAGAAATGCATTATGTCAGGGAGACAGGCTAGGTTACTACCCTTTTCTCTGGCAAACTTGTTTTCATCACAAGGAACCTTCAGTTCTTAACAACTTCTGTGTGAAATGCCAAAACTGCACAAAAATATATCCTCTTGGGGAAAACTAATACAGAAAAGGCCCAAATGTGCTCCTGTTGCTTCTAATCACTTCGGTTGATCCATGCAGAAGAAGACTGCTGGTTCTTAGCTAGTGGGCCCTTGGTAAACTGCCTACCTTATAATCTTTTGAAGCTGCCTGGAATTGCAGTGGGCAGAATATGTGAGAGGCTGTGTAATAATAGTGGTTAGAGTGCTTATGGTGTCTCAGTCTGACACTATTCTAAGGGTGGAGTGGAGAAGAGTTGTGCATGTCACCTTTAGCTCATTGGAAGAAAAGTTGGATTGAAATAAGCCATCTAAATCAAATCTAATCTAAATCTAATCTAAATCCATAATAAAAGCGAAAACCCGTATGTGTGTATGTGGCATGGATGTCTTCTCACACAGACAGCCTCCGGCCTCCACAAACAGGCCATAGTTCCTAGTGTTAAGAATCCAGCAAGTCACCCCTTTGCACTGACATTGCGGTTACAGCGAGCGCCATGAACATGCAGCCCAACCCCTGCCAATGTCCTTCCCAAACACTACAGCCCACCACCCAAGGAATGCTTTCCTCTGGGGACCATTTCATTCTAGATTTTGCTTTTTCTTCCACCACAGGCAGGCATCCCAGGGTTCTCCATTGCTGGGGAATTTGCATGGCCCTGCCCACTGCCCTTTCCAATCTCTCTGCATAAAAAACAGAGTAGAACTGAGCTGCAACTAAACTTACTGGAGGAGTTTAGGGATTGACTCCACATGGTGGAAGTTGTAGTTCACCCTGCATCAAGTCAGAGCACTGTCACTCCTACTGGGGAATATACAGGAGTTGTAGTTCACCTACACCCAGAATGCTATGAACCCAAACAATGATGGCTCTTGCCCAAACTTGCCATGCAGACCCGATATGCCCAGATTTGACTACTGGAGGGTTTGGAGGGGAACTGGACTGGAAGTTCAGGAGTAGTAGGTACTAGGATTTATAGTTCACCTGCAATGAGTGAGCATCACACTTGGCACACAGAGCCCCTATAACCAATACAACATATTGGACAAGTTAGAGGAAAAGTTACAGTTCACCTGCAACCAGATAAACACTGACCCCCACCGACAATGCACTAGGACCACATAGAGAAGCCTCATGACCTACTGAACATACTGCAGGTATTTGTGGGAAGGGGCCTTGATTTTGGGAGTTGTAGTTCACCTCCATCCAAAGACCACTGAACCCAGCCAATGATGAATCTAGACCAAACTAGGCACACAGACTGAATATTGCCTGCTGTGGATACTGATAGATATTTCGGGGCAATGAGTACTGCAACACACCTGGTACACACACCCAAAATGGCCAACTTATAATACTGGCAGGGTTTGGGGAGGATTCAGCCACCATTCTGGGAATTGTAGTTCACCCACTCCAAACAGAAAACATAACATTAAAAGACAAATAATACCATTCTCAAATGACCCGGGCATCGCTGGGTCCTCAAGCTAATAATTAATAAAAGCAAAGGACTTCTTCGAAGCTAGTTCAACAACAACAAGAATAATTCTTTATTTATATCCCACTTTTCTCCCTCACGGG
This sequence comes from Anolis carolinensis, assembly GCF_035594765.1. Classification (NCBI taxonomy): domain Eukaryota; kingdom Metazoa; phylum Chordata; class Lepidosauria; order Squamata; family Anolidae; genus Anolis; species Anolis carolinensis. Next base: position 188,306,866 of record NC_085842.1, read on the forward strand.
ACCCAAAGCAGCTTACAACATATTAAAATCATGTAAACAACTATCAAATACATTGATAAAAATATAAAACATCATAAAATAAACAGTTAAAACAACAACTCACATTCTTATGCCATCATGTCAGATTATAATGCACTTTGTTCCAGTCCATAAACATTATGGTGTTTCTTATCACTCCAGTTTAGTTTCCTTCACTAAAAGCCTGTCTAAACAGGATTTTTTAAAAATTGTTAGGTTCACTTTCTGGATTTATGAATAGAAGCTGCTCCTCTATTTTTAGGTTTACTTGTATTTTACTGTAAAGTATAGAAACAGATATTTCCCCCTTTACATTTGAAAATCAGATTCTCTGTGTTCTTTCCTAGTAAGGAATCCAGCCCAGCTGATCAATACTTCCATTTGCCTGTCAATAGTACTAACAGCTTCCTTCTTTCTTCCACAGACCTTCCACCAACTGAGCCTCTACATTTGTCTTTGGAAATTTTTCAGCTCTGTTCTTAACTGGAGACACTAGTCACTAATAAAAGATTGATCCTATTTTATTCTGGTGTGACAGTCACTATATCATCAAAGAAGCCTTTTTTGCTGGTAGACTTGCCCAGTCTTCTTTGAATGACTTCCTGCAGCCTTTTAACTGACTTGACCTGCTTTCTGGTGCTGTTTCTCTTTGTTTTGTAATGCCTTTGGTTTATACAGGGCATTTCCCAATTTCAAAGCAATATATTTCACAAGGCAACATCTTACAATTACACAAAAAGTTACAAATGGTTTAATGAATTAATCAAGCTTTACTAACCATTTAGATACAGAAACAAATCAAAAAAATATCTTCGTAAATGGAGAATATCTCATTAGGCCTTATCTTGTGGGGTGATTTGTGGTTGCAGAGATCTAATGTTTTCTAGTTGGGTCCATCATTTTGAAACATCCCATATTAACACCAGTGACTCTTACAGTAGAGAAGAGCATAAGCTGCTGAATTCATGTTGAACCAGTTCTCTAGAAAGGGATGGTATGAGCAAAAGAAAGTGTCCTTTGTAACATGCCCAGCCAAATTTTGCAACTTTAAAAATTATTTTCAAGCACTTTCTCCCTCTGCTTCTCTGTCTCTCCAGTAAGGGAAGAAATAAGCCTCTATTGTATTAAAAATGCTGTCATCAAGTTTGTCAAGTCAAGGTTCCCAACAGAATTCCCGCCTGCCCCATGGCATTTCATTTAAATCTAAGAATGTTCAGCTTTGTTTGATCTAGGATGCATTGCTGAGATGAAGACAGCAGAACTTTATTTTTGGACAATCGTGTAGAAATGGAAACAGCTCCGAACCATACACCACTACATGAGAAAGTGGTTGTAGTGGTGTGTTGCTTGCCCACACAGAGCTGCTGTAGCTTGTGTCTTCATGCTGGAAAGTCAGTAGCTCAGTGTCACTTCTGTTTGTACTTGCATCCTTTTTGGCTGAATCGTAATAAACCTCTGACTGTGTTGCCTTTAACCTAAGGAATGTGTTTCTCTGTCCCAGCTGTTCTGGTTTAGCAGATGCTTACTGGACACAGATCAAAATAAAAAAACTTGAAAGACTCAGTAATTCAGAGGGGTGTCTACACTGTAGAATTAATGCATTTTGACACCACTTTTGCTGCCATGGTTCAATGCTATGGGACGTTGGGATTTATAGATTGGTGAGGCCCCATACTCTGGCAGAGAAGGGTAAAGGATTTGTAGAACTACATCACAGTTAAAGTGTCAAATTGCATTAATTCTACAGGGTAAATGCACCCAGATATACAAGGACAACATCAGGACACAGATTTTGCATAGTCTCTACATAAACCCAGTACAAAGGAAATTGATGTCAATGCAGTGTGGCAATGTCCCCTTTTATAAATTAGTGCTATCATCAGAGTAAGAAACTTCCTCTTGTGAAAGAGACAGCACTGAGCTTTGTCTTTGGATCTGGAGTCATGTTGAAACCTGCAACAGAAGTGAATTGACATTTTTGACAGATATGAAATGGTTGCATTCAGGTTAAGGCGGCAGAGATGGACAATGCCACGAGAGTGCATTTCATGTTTCCAGGTTTTTCATTTGGTATCCTGGTTCAGTTGCACGGTATTGCAATCCCATACACAGGGTTAAATCCTACATTGCTCTCATAAGCACAATAGTTTCCACAAGGGAAACACCACTTGGCTCCCCAGTCATCATGCTAAACCCTACAAGAAGTATTTTAGGAATCCAGATATGTTCAGCTTGGAGAAAAGAAAGTTGAGAGGGAACATAATATCTCTGTTTAAATATCTAATAGGATGTCATTTGAGGAGGGGGCAAGTTTGATTTCTCCTCCACTAGGACAGAAATGTCATTTTCATGGAGGGCTGCATCAGACTTATGGTTGCCTTCAAAGAGCCATCAAATCCATAAATGGAAAGTCCATGGATGCAGTGGATCAACCATACTTTTTCTTACATAGTAATAGGTACTCTAGTTTTTACTCAGTTTGGACCCCCAGAAGTTATTGAATGACAACTCCCATCACTTTTGATTAGCCACTATGCTGGTGGGATAACGGGAATTGCAGCCCAACAGCACTTATGGCTTGTGGTTGATGAAAAGTTAAAGGACCTTTTAAAATCAGGCATACAAGCCTTGTATCTAAATTTAAATTCCACTCTCCTGACTAGGAAAGCAAACAGCAGCCTATGACAAGTCCTATCAGCTCTATTCATGAGGTCTAATGATGAATTGCAGTCCAGCATCTGGAAGCTGGCCACATAAAATGACATGGTGGGCTGAATTTGGCCCGCAGGTCTTAGGTTTGACACGTAGACTAGAACATGGAGCAATGCATTCAAACTGCAGGATTCAAACTAAATAGTTGGAAAAACCTCCTAATGGTAAGATCTGTTCAACATTGGAATATGTTTCTTTGGAGCATGGCAAAGTCTCCTCTGGAGGTTTTTAAGTGGAGACTGGATGGCCATGTGTTAAGGGTACTTTGATTTTGTTTTCCTGCATTGCAGTGGGTTGGACTGGATGGTTCTTGTGGTCTCTTCCAACTCTATGGTTCTATGCCCAGGATTCCTAGTTTTGCTCCTCTGAATGGTAGAGTGTGTGAGAGAGAGTGTGAGGGGTTTATTGGAGAAGCATCTGGCTATGCCCATCACCAGATGCAGACTGATGGTGTCTTCCAGAGAGATTTGCTGGGGCCTATGTCTGGTTAGAAGATCATAAGCAAGCCCTTCTCTCATCCCTTCACTCTCCATCAGTCATGTTTGGCAATTGAGGACGGATTTCACAGAAAACCATTAAGTCCTGGAGCAATTTGGCCATAATAATAATAATAATAATAATAATAATAATAATAATAATAATAATAATAATAATAATTTGTGCCTTTTTTGTTTTGTTGCGCCATTTGTTGTGTTGTGTTGTTGTGTTGTGTTGTTGGCACAACAAAACATTGCATTGAAAGTTCCTTGACAAAATTGAAGGAAAAGCTGATAAGGAGAAGATCTGGGACACTGAAGAAGGAGACAGAAGGCCTGATCCTTCCAGCCCAGGAGCAAGCCATCAGAACAAATGCAATTAAGGCCAAGATTGAAAAATCAGCTGATGACCCAAAATGCAGACTGCAAGGAAACCGACGGAACCATTGATCATATCCTCAGCTGCTGTAAGAAAATCGCACAGAATGACTACAAACAGAGGCACAACTATGTGGCCGAAATGATTCATTGGAACGTATGCCTCAAGTACCACCTCCCAGCAGTAAAGAACTGGTGGGATCACAAACTTGCAAAAGTATTGGAAAATAAACACGCAAAGGTACTGCGGGACTTCCGAATCCAGACTGACAAAGTTCTGGAACACAACACACCAGACATCACAGTTGTGGCAAAGAAAAATATTTGGATCATTGATGTTGCCATCCCAGGTGACAGTCGCATTGACGAAAAACAACAGGAAAAACTCAGCCACTATCAGGACCTCAAGATTGAACTTTAAAGACTTTGGCAGAAACCAGTACAGGTGGTCCCGGTGGTGGTCGGCACACTGGGTGCTGTGCCAAAAGATCTCAACCAGCATTTGGAAACAATAGACATTGACAAAATTACGATCTGCAAAAGGCCACTCTACTGGGATTTGCAATTCTGCATGCATCATCTGAAAATACATCACACAATCCTAGACACTTGGGAAATGTTCGACTTGTGATTTTGTGATACGAAATCCAGCATATCTATCTTGTTTGCTGTGTCAGAATATGTCATTGTGTCAATAATAATAATAATAATAATAATAATAATAATAATAATAATAATAATACCACCTTTATTCTTATATCCCGTCAGCATTTCCCAGAAGGAACTCGGGCGGCTTACATGGGGACCAAGCCCAGCATAAACAAATTTTACAAGAGGCATAGTTAAAACATAATAACATAAAACAATCAGATTAAAACCAGCAGAGTATAAAAAACATCATAAAATAAATCAAAACACCAAACAACCAGTAACCAGGACTATGGTGGGCATGAACCAATAAGAGAGGGCAGGGCAAGGATTTGTGCAAAGCACAGACTATCACGCAGGGGCTGGGGGTAAAGTGCTGCATAAAACTAATCAGTAAATTAGGGCTAGGCAGACCTGATCAGGGACTAAAACCATCATTCAAATGCACACTGGAACATCCAGGTTTTCAAGTCTCTGTGGAAGGTGGACAGAGTGAGGGCTAATCTAATCTTCTTAGGGAGGGAGTTCCAGAGCAGGGGCCACCAGGAGAAGGCCCTCTCTCTCATCCCCACCAGCCGTGCTTGAGATGGTGGCAAGAGCGAGAGAAAAGTCTCCCTGGCTGATCTTAGAACCCGTGCTGGTTAGTAGGGGAAGATACAGTCAGGAAGATAGGCAGGACCTGATCCGTTTACAACAGTGGTTTTCTCAACCTGTGGGTCCCCAGATGCCTTGGCCCTCAACTCCCAGAAATCCTAACAGCTGGTAAACTGGCTGTTTACCAATTTATCTGTTTACCAATTTACCTCTTTATGCAAGATGGAAGAGAGCACAAGCCTCCACACAACAACTAAATATATATATACAATAATAACTAAAAAAAACATACACCTCTGCTTACACTAATATAATGAAATTTTAATGTATCTCCCTGCATATGGGGATTTACCTTACAAAACCACAGTGCAAGATGTGGGCCTGGCTGTGGCACTGAGCTTCCGCAGGCCATTGCCTTAGACCACAACTTCTCCTTATTGCCACATCGCCCTACAGCTCATATCTGTGAACAATATGACATGCTAACAGGAAACAATGCCGTCAACACGGGTTCTGGTAAACCGGAGGAAGGGGCTGGATCCATGACCAAAGTTCCACATTTTTCTCTTACTCCTTTGCATGTGGCTGCCACCAAAACACGCTGCAGCAATACTTCTGAATGCCATTTGTCTGGACAGCATAGACCAGCGGATAGATGCAGATGTGAAAGTGGACCAAGACCTTGGCGAGCTGGAATGCCTTATGTATAAGCCCACAGTCTATCCTTTTGCACATACGGTGGCTGAGATGCAGATTTTGCAGAACATGGAAGGGCAGATAGAAAATGAGATAGAGCATGACAACCAAGGACACCAGTGCCTTGACTTTGCGCTTTTTCAGCATTGGGATGTTGGGATTGTTGTGAATGGTGTAGATTATTACCCCACAGGAGATGCTGGTCAGGATAAATAGCAACCTAAAGCCAAAGGCCAGGAGGAACAAGCTGTAAGGCCAATACATTGGTAGCTGCTCATCAGAAGCACTTCCCAAGCACTGAGTCGTGTTGATGTTGTTTTGGGAGACATAATTCTGGGTGGAAAAATGGAGAACTGGGACGGAAATGACAACTACCAACAACCACACTGCACCACTCAGAAGCCTGGCGAGGCGGAGTGTGACGTGGACCTGGGCAAAGAAGGGGTGGACAACAGCAACGTAGCGGTTCAAGCTGATGCAAGCAATGGAGAAAGTGCTACCATAAAGTTTACAGAAGAAAAAAAACGGTCCAACATGCAGAGAACTGGCCCATATATCCAGTCTTTGGGTGGGAAGTAATAAAGTATCATGGGAAACAGGGAGAAGGCATAGAGCAGGTCACTGACTGCCAAGTTGAAGCAGAAGATGATGCCAGTCTTCCACTTTCGTTTAGAAGTCAGGAAGCGGTAGATAGCAAGGCTGTTCTCCACAATAGCCAGAAGAAACTGCACTAACAAGATGGGCCATATTTGCTCTTGAAAGTTGTCTCTGCAGCTTTCAGTCATGTTCCTATGGTCTACCAACCCTGCTGGTTTCTGAGAAAGCAGAAAGGACAGAATCAGGGTCTTCTATGATTATAATGGCTACTATGTAGGTGTCTAGACTCCCTGGCTTCCCCAAACGTGAGAACAAGTCCCCCTTCCTTGCCCTTAAAATATCTCTTTAAATGTTCTCAACCAGTTTCCATTGTATTAGCCATGGGGCAAAGAGAAATGCAGAAATACAAGATTAGTAACCAAAGCCAAATATGGTCAGCCCTCCACATTCACTAGGGTTAGGGACTCAGGACACCTGCAAAAATGGAAAAATGCAAATAATAAAGTGTAGATGCATCTGTGGCCATGCTGGAGCATGGCAGAATATTAAAAGTGAGTTGCTGTGAGTTTTCCAGACTGTACGGCCATGTTCCAGAAGCATTCTTTCCTGATGTTTCGTCTGCATTTATGGCAGGCATCCTCAGAAGTTGTGAGGTCTGTTGGAAACTAAGCGAGTGGGGTTTATATATCTGTGAAATGTCCAGGGTGAGAGAAGGAATTCTTGTCTGTTTGAGGCAGGTGTGAATGTTTCAACTGGCCACCTTGATTAGCATTGAACAGCCTTGCAGCTTCAAGGTCCTATACGGCTTGGGCCCTACCTATCTCCGTGATCGCATCCCCTCCTATGAGCCAGTGCAGACCTTGAGATCATCCGGGGAGGCTCTCCTCACGCTCCCACCACCGTCTCAAGTGCGGCTGGTGGGGATGAGGGAACGAGCCTTCTCGGCAGTGGCCCCCCCAGTTCTGAAAAGCACTGCCAAAAGAGATCAGGCAATCCTCTAAATTATCCAATTTCCGTAAGGAACTGAAGACCTGGTGGTGTTGGCAGGTTTTTGAATTGGAATACCGTTGATCAATCTGGACCTGAATATATTGCACAAGATTTATCTAACCTGACATGATACACTTTAATATATTGGGTTTATGGTTCCCGTCCCCTTGATCAGGTTGTGCAAGTGTTATTTATTGCTATATAATTGTATTGTTTTACCTTGTTTAATGTGTTATTATGCTGCTATGTAATGTATGTGTTGTTTTTATTATTGGAAACCACCCTGAGTCCCATCCAGGAGATAGGGTGGTATTTAAATAAAATTTTATTATTATTATTACAAGGTCTGGCTGCTTGCTGCCTGGGGGAATCCTTTGTTGGGAGGTGTTAGCTGGCCCTGATTGATTCATGTCTGGATTTCCCCCGTTTCCTGAGTGTTGTTCCTGAGGTTGTGCAAGTGTTATTTATTGCTATATAATTGTATTGTTTTACCTTGTTTAATGTGTTATTATGCTGCTATGTAATGTATGTGTTGTTTTTATTATTGGAAACCACCCTGAGTCCCATCCAGGAGATAGGGTGGTATTTAAATAAAATTTTATTATTATTATTACAAGGTCTGGCTGCTTGCTGCCTGGGGGAATCCTTTGTTGGGAGGTGTTAGCTGGCCCTGATTGATTCATGTCTGGATTTCCCCCGTTTCCTGAGTGTTGTTCTTTATTTACTGTTCTGATTTTAGAGTTTAGTACTAGTAGCCAGATTTTGTTCATTTTCATGGTTTCCTCCTTTCTGTTGAAATTGTCCACATGCTTGTGGATTTCAATGGCTTCTCTGTGTAGTTTGACATGATGGTGGATAGACTGGTCCAGCATTTCTGTGTACTCAAATAATATGCTGTGTTCAAGTTGGCTCCTCAAGTGCTCTGCTATGGCTGACTTGTCTGGCTGAGTTAATCTGCAGTGCCTTTCATGCTCCTTGATTCGTGTTTGGGCAATGCTGCTGCGTTTGGTGGCCCCTATGCAAACTTGTCCACAGCTGCATGGTATATGGTAGACTCCTACAAGGGTACGAGGATCTCTCTTGTCCTTTGCTGAACATAGCATTTGTTGGATTTTCTTAGTGGGTCTGTAGATAGTTTGTAGGTTGTGTTTTGAAGCTGAAAGGCTTTCAAAATTTGCTGAGAGATCTGCTTAAGTGGAGACAGTTTTCATCTCACTGTTCCTACTAGGGCTGTAGCTATCTGATGGGCACATCTTCTCATTTTGCAGTGCACATCTTTCCTGTCACTCGGAACTTGATAACAAAGGCTCTGGTAGTTTGCCAAATTCATGTCTCATTGCCAAACATGTGTTTCCCAAACATAATCTTATGTTTTTAACTTTTCATACCTCACTTAATTATGCATGAATTATGGTGGTGGTATGGCAGATAATTTTTTGTTTCTCATTTTAATGTACCCCTTTTAAAGACAAATAAGGAGCCATGGTGGACCAATGGGTTAAATCCTTGTTCCGGCTGAACTGCTGACCTAAAGGTTGGCAGTTCAAATCTGTAAGATGGGGTGAGCTCTCATGTGTCAGGTCTAGCTTCCCATGTGGGGACATGAGAGAAGCCCCCCACAGGTTAGTAACACATCCCGGCATCCCCTGGGCAACATCTTTGAAGACAATCAGTTTTCTCACACCAGAAGCGACTTGCCTCAGCTCACTTCTGACACAATAAAAAAGTCAAACATCCCAAACCAACACATGAATCAAAATGCAACTTCCATATCTGCAAGTCTCAGAATTTTGCTGTGCAGTTCTCCAAAATAATGAATTGGCGGAAGTTTACACTAAACACATTTCTTAGAACCGGACTGAGACCAACCCTCTCCCCAAATAGGTTTAGCACTTTGGGTACCTGATCAAAGTTCAGACTTAAACCCAGATTAAATTCACAACCCTATAGACCTGGAAGACATCATCTGTGATGGTTCAGATGCTTGAGGCTTTCTCATAATCCATTTCAGTTTATCAGTGTTCTTTTGGAAAGGAATGAATGCCGGACTTCCTTAGCTATTATAACAGAGACAGAATTTTAAATTTTAAAAAACTATATATACAGTAGAGTCTCACTTATCCAACACTCGCGTATCCAACGTTCTGGATTATCCAACGCATTTTTGTAGTCAATGTTTTCAATATATCATGATATTTTGGTGCTAAATTCATAAATACAGTAATTACTACATAACATTACTGCGTATTGAACTACTTTTTCTGTCAAATTTGTTGCATAACATGATGTTTTGATGCTTCATTTGTAAAATCATAACCTAATTTGATGTTTAATAGGCTTTTCCTTAATCCCTCCTTATTAACCAACATCTTCGCTTATCCAACGTTCTGCCGGCCCGTTTATGTTGGATAAGTGAGACTCTACTGTATTTAGTTTATTACACGCTGCTTGGAGGTTATTAAGCAGAGACTGTATGGCCATCTGCCTGGAGAGCTTAGATTGTGTGTTCCTATATGGCACGGAGGTGGACTGGATAGCCCTTCTGGTCTCTTCCAACTCTCTGTTTCTATATTTTATAGCCTGTGAAATGTTGTTTTTACAAAGTAAATATAGGCTATCATCTTGTTGGTGAATTACAACAGCTAATTTGGAATTATGCCATTGCGAGTCATGAGAGGTCATATTCTGTTCTGACCAAAATCTTTTCCCAAACCTACCTTGTAGGCCTAGTCGAGTGCCCCCCCCCCCCCCCCCAAAAAATCCACTACCATTGTGGAATTAGAAGGGATAAACCCAGCTGTTTTCTTGTAGCTGAACACCTGCAGTGACACCCCTGTTGCAGCATGTCTAGCTACAGGAAATAGCTGGTTTATCCCCACTGATTCCCCCCTTTCTCTCCCAATGCAAAAATGTTTATATTGCATTGGAAAGGATGTGCTGGGAGACAGAGCTGTGCTATACACATCCATCTCCCAAGGCAGGATTATGGGACAAGTTCTGAGAAAAAACATTGATTTTACATGGTTGCAGAAGAAAGAATGGGGATGACAAATACACAAACCCAGATTGCAGTCCAGCATAGGGTAGCAGTTCCACATGCAGAAGTACTCTATGCTGAGGCATTTACCACCACCCCTTAAAATAGAACCACTGAAGACCATTCTGTGTATGGAGGAGAATGTGTGTGACAGGGCCATAACCAAAAAATTTTTTTTTGGGGGGGGGGGAGTTTTTTTTTAATGTATTTTTATTGAGATCTTTTAATACAATGCTTAAAAAAACTGGGGAAAAATCACATTTTGGGGAAGGGGTGGTGTACTGGTAAGGGGAGGGAGGTTAGGGAGGGGGTACTTCATGCAAGAGGGGGGAGAGGAGAGGGTAGAGAGGGAGAGGGTGTGAGGTGGAATGATTTAAGAGTGTGTATTCTTCATTTGTTTAACTCTGCAGATTTCATCATCAGATGACCATTCCTCTTATGACGAGTGTCCCGATCACTTTTGGGTGTTTCCTTTTTCCTCTTCCAAGAGCTCTAATCTCTATTTCTTTTCCTCTGAATCTAGCATTCTTTGTCTTATGTATTCCTCGAAATTTGACCAATCCGTTTCTTTTATTGGGTTTCCTTGTTGTTTCTTCATTAGGAATGTCAGCTTGTCCATATTCTTTATATCACTTATCTTTACCAGCCACTGGTCTGTTGTAGGTACTTGGTTTGATCTCCAGATTCTTGCAAAAACAATTCTGGCCCCCGTGACTAAATAATTTAAGATCTTTTCTTCATTTTTTCCTAAGTTCGTGTTAGTCACCCCTAACAGATATAGTTCTGGTCTAAATGGTAAGTCTTTTTTCAATATTTTCCGGGATTCTTTGTGTATTTCTGTCCAATATTTCTTCGTTTTAGCACATGCCCACCACATGTGGAAAAAATTTCCCTCTTTCTCCTGGCATTTCCAGCATTTCGTTCGTTTATCTTTCTTGTAGTGACCTAATTTTTTCGGACTTATGTACCACCTATATATCATTTTGAACTGGTTTTCTCTAAGATCCGAGGCGTAATTAAATTTCATATTTTTTCCCCATAGCTTTTCCCATTCTTCGTATAGGATTGGTCTTCCTATATCCCTTGCCCACTGGGTCATACATGTCTTTACATGTTCAGTTTCAGTGTCCCATTCCAGTAATTTTTTGTATATTTTTGTGATCAACTTATTTTCCGAGTTCAGAATTTTTCCCCAGTCCGAATCCAAATTCATGAAACCTTTCTGTTTATCTTTGTTGAATTGCTCCTTTATTTGTCTGTAGTGTAGCCATGTTATTTGCGGGGATAATTTCTGTACTTCTTCTTGTGATCTTAAAAGGTAATCATTATCCTGTCTTATAACCATGTCCTTATATGTTGGCCAGTTCAGTTTTCCTTGCTGTTCCTTCAATATTATTCCTAGAGGAGCTAACCACAGTGGGGTTTTGGGGAACATCCTGTTTCTATATTTTGTCCATATCTTGTTCAATGAGTCTCTTATTGTATGGTTTTTGAATGTTCTCGCTTCTTTTTTGTCTGGGGTGCCCCATGTAAATATATGCCAGCTAGATTTGAGGTTAAAGCCCTCTAGGTTTAGAGTTTTCTTACTTTTTAGGAGCAACCAGTCTCTTACCCATGTTATTGCACAGGATTCATAGTATAGTTGGAGGTCTGGAAGATTCATTCCTCCTCTGGATCTGTCATCTGTAAGATTTTTGAATTTTATCCTCGGCTTTCTTCCTTGCCATACGAATTTCGATATATCTTTTTGCCATTCATGGAAGGGTTTTTGCGTCCTAATGATTGGTAGGTTTTGGAATAGAAATAGCATCTTTGGGAGTATATACGTCTTGATCGCTGCTATCCTTCCTAGTAATGATAAATCTTGACTATTCCAGCTGTTTAGATCTTTCTTAATTTCTTTCCACTTGCAGTCATAGTTGTTTTTTATAAGATGATTATTGTTTGCTGATATATTTATTCCCAGGTATTTCATCTGGGGGGGGGGGGGGAGTTTTTTTAAGCGAATCATGAAGAGTAGTTCCATAACGCAAAATAATTTAGAAATTAGGCTCCATCGATAAATTTCAGTGGACACTCAAGACAGATACACTTCAGTGTACACTCATGGGGATTGGTTAAGCAGTTAAAATTCATGAGTAAACCAGTTTTTTTTAACCTGAAAAAATTCGGGGGGGGGGGGGAGGGGTTGAACCCCTAAACCCCGCCCCCCTTGGCTACAGCCCTGGTGTGGTATTGCAGAGGTCTATCATCCTATGAAGTTCACTGGGGTCCTCTACAGGTTTCAATGTCTGATGTAATAATTTTACATCTTGCTGCGGTAACTTAGCCAGATGCTTCTGTGGTTGCCCAGTTTTCCTCCAGGCTCTGAGTGCGTTTCAGTGGCTCTGCAATGGAACCCCCATTGGAGCAATGGGTTAAATCCTTATGCTGACAGGACCGCTGACCGACCGCTGACCAGTTTCTCAAGTCACTCCTAACACAAGAAAAAAAAGTGGCTCTGCAATAAGTCAGTGAAGGGGCGAGAATAGCAGCTTCCATAGTGACCAAAACAGACACAGATGTAAGTTTAACTAATGCCCGCATATGCCAATATCAAGATGTTAACCTCTATACCAAGGGTCCTCAAATCTTTTAAGCCGAGGGCCGGTTCACGATCTCGCAGACTGTTGGAGGGCTGGACTATAGTTTGAAAAAAATGAACGAATTCTTATGCACATGGCACATGTTATTTATAGTGCAAAAAAATTACGAAAGAGCAATACAATATTTAAAATGAAGAACAATTTTAACTGACAGAAGCGTACCAGTATTTCAATGGAAAGTGTGTGTCTGCTTTTGACTGAACAGATAGTCAATTTAATGAGGATTGTTGGTGACAACACAAGTGCCTTCAATTCATTTCTGATTTAGAGCGACCCTAAGGTTTAGGGCAGGGGCCAGGGATGTGACCTTGGAGGGCCACATTCGGCTCATGGGCCTTAGTTTGGGGATCTCTGGTGTATACATTGATTATGCAACTAAAATAATCTCTCCAATATAGAACAAATCAATACATTACCCTCAATGCAAAGACCAAGTCTTCTTTGGTTGTAGAATTGTGATAGTAGAATTTTTCCATCGTGGCTGGAGAAGTCATAGTTGTAAGATCCCTCCGCAAACTGCGCTACAAGAGACTGCATGAGGAACTAGAGTAGACAAGTTTGTACTCTGTGAAATGTCAAGGGGCAAGCAATCTCATTTCCAGAGATTGTATTATACATACTGAGCAGATGATAATTTCCACTGAAACATATCAGACCACATCCAGCAGAGCTGTTTGACAGCAGATAAAGTCACAGCTCAAAGAAGGGAAAGGAAACCCTTAAGTCTGTAACTGGAGAAGGAAGTGCCTTGGGTCCAAGCCGAACTTGCCTTCAGCGACTTCACCCTAACCCTACACTCTCCTCAGAAAACATATCTGGCAGAAATGAAATATTTACAACAAGAGATAGAAGTAAAGTGTTCTGTACATAAATAGGAATGACAAGCATGGAACTGAACTCAATGAACTTACGACCCAACTTGTTGTATGACTTTGAAAATTAATTTTTCAGGTTCTCAACCCCAGATGTTTTTGGCCTTCAACTCCCAGAAATCCTAACAGCTGGTAAACTGGCTGAGATTTCTGGGAGTTGTAGACCAAAACACTTGGGGACCCACAGGTTGAGAACAATTGGCATAACTGTTTAAAACAGAATCAGTGGTTGTTGGTGGCTTCCATCATGTCAGTCACATTGGTTTTTAGCAGTGTTGCATGCTGAACACTGTTCCACAAAATAGATCCACCACATGGGTAGATCAGCGATTCTTGAATTCCAGGTGTCTTTGGACTTTTATTCCTAACAATTTGAGCCACTCTGGCCAATTGTAAGAGATTCTGAGAGCCAGTGCAAAAAGCATCTGAAGATCCACAGTTCGGGAATATTTAAAGTTCAGACTAAAAACTGGAATGTATTCCCAATGGCATGGAAGGCAACATCTGCCACTGGAAGTAATGTATTGCCATTATTGTTGGGATGGTGGAGTCCGAGGCTACATTTTGCATCTATTACAGTGCCTAGCAAAATTATTGCATAAGATGCCTCTTACACAATGTCAGAAAAGGTAGTGACACTAACACAAGGCAATACAGGTTTGGGCTACCCTACTTCATCCCATAACTTCTCATTAATAATACAAAATTTCTTCTCACTGTAGTACAGGAATTGCAAGGCCATTGTAAGTCCTATCCATGAGAAATTATGTCAGCAATACTAGTCCTGGGGTATTTGAGAAGGCAGTTGGTTACACAGTCTCATTTCCACATTCTTTTCTTCTTCGTGCATCTCTTTCCTCCATCGAAAACACCCGAAGCAATACTTCTGCAAACTGTCAGTCAAGGCAGCATAAACCATTGGGTGGATGCAGATGTGAAAGTTGACCAAGATCTTGGCCATCTGATAGAAATCATACACGAAGACATTGCAATTATTGTGCATACGATCATGAAGGTTCTCGTGCATACGGTTGTGAAGGTTCAGGTTGCGTAAAACATGAAAAGGCAGGTAGAAAATGGCATAGAGGACCACCACCATGCCAACCAGGGCCTTCACTTTGAATTTTTCCTCTGCTGTGAGGCCATGACTGTGGATGACTGTGCAGACAATGGCAATGCAGGAAAAGGCAGTAAGGAAAAAGGGCAACCCGCACCCAAAAGCTGCTAGGAACAGGCTGTAGGGCCAGTATTTGGGCAACTCTGCCCTGGATGCGCTTCCCAGACAGATAGTTCTGCTGATGTTGTTTTCAGAGGAATTTTCAAGGATGGAAAAGGTAAAAACAGGTGCTGAGATGGTCATCACCAGTAACCACACTGCCCCACTGACAAGCTTGGCATGGCGAGTCTCTAAGCGGCTATGGGCAAAGAACGGATGGACAATGGCAACGTAACGGTTCAGGCTGATGCAGGCGACAAAAAATGTGCTACCATAAAAGTTGCAGAAGAAGAGGAAGCGGTCCAGTTTGCAAAATACAGCACCGTATTTCCAGTCCTTGGGAGGGTAATAATAAGATGCTATCGGTAACAACGAGAAGGCATAAAGGAGGTCACTGACAGTCAGGTTGAAGACATAGACGATGCCAGTGTGCCACTGACGTTCTCGAACGACAAAGCGGTAGATGGCAAAGCCATTCCCAACAACAGCCAAAACAGACTGGAGAACAAAGATGAACCATATTTTTTCTTGGAAAATGTCCAATTGTGATATGCAGTTTGTGGACCCATTGCTGGAATGCTCCTGAAGGGACATCCTGGGGAAAGGAGAAAGTAAGATTCAAATCTTCCAGCATCTTAATGCTATGGTGTTAAGTAAACCATATAAACTAGGTAAGAAATATCCATAGACTGCTGTGTTTCATCATAGGCTTTTCAAATTAGACTCAACTATTGCTTCCCTATGCTGGAGAGCATTGGCTATCACAAAAACTGTTATGGTATATACTCACAATCCTAGCCTGATCTCTCAGGCATGATTGTGGACCTGATCCTATTACCATGACTGAATTTAGATTCTGCGAGGGCCCTTCCACACAGTCCTATATCCCAGAATATCAAGGCAGAAAATCCCACAAAATCTATTTTGAACTGGGTTATCTGAGTCCACACTCAGATAATGTGGGATTTTCTGCCTTGATATTTTGGAATATAGGGCTGTGTGGAAGGGTCCTTAGAAGTCCTATCTGCTTAAAAAAATTACCATGTGCTTACAATTTTTTTTTTAAAAAAAAACAACCTCAGCCTATACTTTAAAGTTCTCACTTGCCTACTAAATGATTTCACAATTTCCAAAATTTGATTCTGTAATTTGTATTTAGCATTTTTATTGACATCCCTCCATGCATAGAGGGTCCCTCCTTTGTGCTCCAGGGGTGGAAATACTACGCTGTATGTGGATACGGGAGGGGGGGGGGGTGTTGAGGGTGAAAAGAAATGCACAGATGCAGGATGAGTGACATTTGGCTTGACAACAGGCCATGTGAAAGGGATCTAGGAGACATAGGGCCCTTCCACACAGCCATATAATCCAGAATATCAAGGCAGAAAAACCCACAATATCTGCTTTGAACTGGGTTATCTGAGTCCACACTGCCATATATTCCAGTAAAAGCAGATAATCGGGGATTTTATTCAGCTGTGCGGAAGGGGCCTTAGTAGACTAACCCATTTATATTTTATGGCTGCTATGATACATCTTAAATGAACACTGCTGTTAGGTATTTTAATGCAATTGTATCTTAATTGCTTTTAGGTATATGTTTTAATTTACTATGTCTTATTGATTTTTTAAAATTATTTCCATCTTGATGCTTAATTTTGTTATAAGTTTACTGTTGTTACTGTGCATTATCTTGTATTATTTTGATGTGTTTGTACTCATTTGAGGCATTGAGCATTTGCCTTTTTGTTTTGTGTCTGTAAACCACCCTGAGTCTCTTCAAGGGGAGAGGGTGGTCTAGAAATAATAATAATAATAATAATAATAATAATAATAATAATAATAATAATAATAATACAAAGAACAAACCTAATCTTGGGTTGTTGAGCATTTTCCGGGCTGTATGGCCATGTTCCAGAGTGTACCTCATAAACTTTGAGGATGCCTGCCATAGATGTGGGTGAAACGTCAGGAGAGAATGCTTCTGGAACATGGCCAGCCTGGAAAATGCACCACAGCCCAGTGATTCCGGCCATGAAAGACATCGACAACACAAACCAAATTTTGTTTGTATCTTGGTGGCTGCCTGCAGAGGCGGTTCAACCACCAGGCCAACTAGGCAGTTGCCTGTGGTGCCATCTTGTTGGGGGCGCCATCGAGGCAACTCCTGTCTCCTGTGGCCTGCCTCCGCCGCCACGCCTCCCTCCGCAAGGAAGGAGCCGAGGTTGCCCCTTTGGGGAGCAGAGAAGCGCCGCCAGGAATGCGTTTGGGACTTTGCAGAGCAGAGAAGCTGCCGAATGCCTTCCTGGCGAGGCCTTCCTGGCGTTCGGCGGTTTGGGGAGCAGAGAAGCAGCGAACGCCTTCTTTCTTGCCAGGAAGGAGTTTGGGGCTTTGGGAAGCAAAGAAGCGGCACTTCTCTGCTCCCCAAACCACCAAACGCCTTTCTGGCGAGGCCTCACCAGGAAGGCCTTGCCAGGCATGTGTTCGGGGCTCCTGGTGCCCGCGCTGGGCCTGCCTTGCGGCCTTCAGAGATTGTGAGGTTAGTGGGGTTTATATATCTGTAGAAGGTCCAGGGTGGGTGAAAGAACTCTAATTAATCACCTTGATTAGCATTAAATAGCCCTGTGGCTTCAAGCCCTGTCTTCTTCTTGCCTGGGAGAATCTTTTTTTGGGAGGTGTTAGCTGTCCCTGATTGTTGCTGCTTAGAACTGGATTATATGAGGCCCCTTCTACACAGCTGTATAAAATGCACACGGAAGTGAATTATATGGCAGTGTGGAGTCAAGATAATCCAGTTCAAAGAAGATAATATAAGATTATCAATATACAGTACAGTCTCACTTATCCAACATAAACAGATCGGCAGAACGTTGAATAAGTGAATATATTGGATAATAAGAAGGGATTCGGGAAAAGCCGATTAAAAATCAAATTAGGTAATCATTATACAAATTAAGCACCAAAACATCATGTTATACAACAAATTTCATAAAAAAGTAGTTCCATGCGCAGTAATGCTATGTAGTAATTACTGTATTTACAAATTTACCACCAAAATATCACAATGAATTTAAAACACTGACTACAAAAACACTGATTACTAAAAGGCAGACTGTGTTGGATAATCCAGAACATTAGATACGCGAATGTTGGACGAGTGAGACTCTACTTTAATATGAAATAATTACTGTGATAGAATAATACAGAACAATATAATCTCTAAAACCAGGACAGTAAATAAAGAGCAACACTCTGAAAGCAGGGAAATTGGGAAATCCAGAAAGGAAACAATCAGGGCCAGCTAACACAGACAAAAAATAAAATAAAAAATGTTGTATATCCCCTGATGGCGCAGCATGTTAAAGCGCTAAGCTGCTGAACTTCTGGACCGAAAGGTTGCAGGTTTGAATTGGGGGAGCAGCGAGAGCCCCCGCTGTTAGCCCCAGCTTCTGCCAACCCTAAAGTTCAAAAACATGCAAATGAGAGTAGATGAATAGGTATTGCTCTGGCGGGAAGGTAATGGCGCTCCATGCAGTCATCCCACATGACCTTGGAGGAGTCTACGGACAATGCCAGCTCTTCGGCTTAGAAATGGAGATGAGCACCAACCCCCAGAATCAGACACGACTGGACTTAATGTCAGGGGGAAACCTTTACCCTTTACCTTAACCACCACCAATTCCTCAATACTTTATTTCCCATACCACCATACTTTGCCACAGCAACGTGTGGCCAGGCATAGCTAATAAGATTATAAATGGGTTATATAGCTGTGTGGAAGGGCCTTATTTATTTATTATTATTTATTTCCAGCATTTATACTTCACCCTTCTCACCTGGGGGGACTCAGGGCGGCTTACAACAGTTGGCAACATTTAATGCCAAGAACATAATAATACAACAAAAACAGTACATATCATCAATTAAAACTATAAAAATACATCATTAAAATACATTATAACACAGCCTTGAGTCTACACTGCCATATAATCCAGTTCAAATCAGATAATCTGTATTTTATAGGCAGTGTGGAAGAGGCCTAAGTGAGGCCTAACTCTGCCTGTCCCCTGGGCTGAGTGGGTTGCTAGGAGACCAAGTGGGCAGAGCTTGGCCTTCTAACTGGCAGCAATTTGATAAAAACAATTATTCCTCTCCCTCTAATTAGGACTTTATTTTTGTTTTCTTTTTGTTGTATGAACGTAGAGGCATGGATGAGGGGTTGTGCTGCCAAGTTTGGTGTTTCTGGGATGTGTAGTTTTGTTGTTTTGCCCTAGGCCGAAATTTCATTACCATTTTATGTATATAGATAACCTGCACCTTGAATTGGGCTCGGAAAATAAACGGCAGCCAATTGAACTCTTTAAACAGGGGGGTAGACCGCGCCCTGTAATTTGCTCGTTAGTAGCCTGGCTGCCAAACGCTGGACTAGTTGAAGTTTCCAGGCCGTTTTCAAGGGTAACCCCACGTAGAGTGCATTGCAATAATCCAGTCTAGAGGTAACTAAGGCATGGACCACCATGGTCAGATCTGACTTCTCAATGCAGGGTCACACTCCCCTTGTCCAGTTCTCTGCGGAGGTCATCCACCAAGGCGACCAAAGCCGTCTCAGTGCTGTATCCAGGTCTGAAGCCAGACTGCAATTAGTCCAGAAAATCAGTATCTTCCAAGAATCCCTGGAGCTGAGAGGCAACCACCCGCTCCAAGACCTTGCCCAAAAAAGGGAGATTAGAGATTGGTTAGAGATTAAAATATTTAATCATAAATGAGTGCCGATGAGCATATTAATGGTATTTTTCTGCACTACTGAATAGCTGCATCCTCTACTTAGAACTGGGATCTGAAGGACTCAATACTTCTATACATGTATTGCAAGCATGACCAAGGGACCCCAACTTCAGTCCCTGCAATTTCCAGTTTCCAACAAACCCATTATTTTTCAAACATTCCCCATCTCTTGAAAACACCCACAGCAATGATTAACAAGATAAAAATTCTTACTAATTGCACTTTTTCTGTTGAAATTCTCCATCTCTTATTAGTCATAAACATAACATCTTTCACAACACTACCATATTTGTTTGGCTTAGGGAAGAAAAAGCTCCTAACCAAAGCACATATCATATATACTAGTATAAAACTATGGATTTTGATGTCATCTGTGGATAAGTCAAAAGTCATTCTGAATAGAGGGGAAAGTTGCAGTGCTCCCTCACTGCTATATTTGTTCAACCTCACTAGAGGGATATAAAAAATTGACCTATTAGTCACATTAAAAAACCTTTGTTTCAAATAGCTTCATCTGTTATGACAGTGTTTCTCAACCTGGGGGTTGGGACCCCTGGGGGGGGGGGGCGCAAGAGGATGTCAGAGGGGTCACCAAAGACCATCAGAAAACACATATTTCTGATGGCCTTAGTTAATTGTAGGTTAACTATAAATCCCAGAAACTACAACTCCCAAATGACAAAAATCAACCCCCCCCCCCCCACAAGCCCAACAGTATTCAAATTTCAGCATTTCAGATATTTGTGCCAAATTTGGTCCAGATCCATAGTCGTTTGGGTTTACAGTGCTCTCCGGATGTAGGTGAACTACATCTTCCCTAAATCACTGTCAATTCCTCCTAAATACCTCCAGTACCTTCTGTTGGTCATGGGAGTTTGGTGTGGGAAGTTTGGCCCAATTCTATAGTTGGTAGGGTTCAGAATGCTCTTTGATTGTAGGTGAACTATAAATTCCAGCAACTACAACTCCCAAATGTCAAGGTCTATTTTCTCCAAACTCCACCAGTGTTCACATTTGGGCATATTGAGTATTCGTGCCAAGTTTGGTCCAGCGAATGAAAATACATCCTGCATATCAGATATTTACATTATGATTCATAACAGTAGCAAAATTAGAGTTATGAAGTAGCAATGAAAATAATTTTACGGTTGGGGGTCACCGCAACATGAGCAACTGTATTAAGGGATCATGGCATTAGGAAGAGGAAGGTTGAGAACTACTGTGTTATGCATTGCCTTTGGAGCTTTAGCAGGGTGAAAGTGGACAAATAAATACTTTATATAAACAATTAGTTAAATGTAAAACCTTTTCAGGCTCTTTTAGTGGTTCCTCTTAATCCAATTCACTAAATAATAAATAATGATGATATTTGCATCCAGGCTTTTTCACAGTTTGAGAATCAAGGAGGTTTACGGCAGATTGAAAGAAACAGTTCACGTTTACAAAAGACAAATATTAAAAAGCTGCTCTGGGGGAATCAGTAACAAATTAAGGCATTACAAGTTAAGTTTAGCTAGACATTTCCACACTTTGGAGGACAGGATGACTGTGCCTGTATTCTGCTTAATTATGCAATGAAAATAGTGACCCCATCATACATACATACATACCTGTGTGATTTCTAGATCTTTCTTCGGTGAACAGCTGGAGCTCTTCAGATTTTTCTGCTCTTGTTAGAGAAGTTACCAAATCCGGGATCAGATGAGCAAATGGGGAACTGGGCTAGACACAGGGTTGCTAAATAAAAATTGGAATGAACTCTTTGTACCACAAAGGGCCACCTCTTATAGTTGTTAACACATGAATGTCTGCTTATAAGCCACTAGCAACTTGAAGGCAACTGCTGTGACTGTCTTATGAAGGCAGGAACAGAATGGAAAGAAAATGAGCAATGCAACGGCAGGGAGGGGTGCAGGCAGACAGCCAGCTGCCAATGTGTGACAAGATGCTGAGTGTAGTACTGAGAGGCTACAGCTCAAAGAGACTCAACTCAAAGTACACCACAACCTCCTCGGAGAAGCAAGTATGGATGGGCGCGTGACATGGAATGAATCAGTTCTGAGCATTACTTTAGAAAATCTGGATTACAACTCCCAGAATCCCCTTGAATTTGCTGATGGTGTAAATCTGGGACGGGGCGGTTCAATACAGAATCTGTTACCAAGCTCTGGTTCCTGGCTAGAAAGAAGCTGACATCTGCTTAGCCTTAACCCAAGGGTCCTCTATCTATGTCACTCACCACATCATGAGCTTTTAATGTTCTCAGTAGAACTCTATATACCAGTTATTTGGTGGTCGAGGCTGGGGAAGGGATGGTGCATTCACTGTTTACCCCTGGGATTTTGCAATGATAGAGCTGCTTAGCTTCATGTAACAGCTAGCCCTAGCCCAAACCTAGATCTGGACTTAATCCTGACTCTAACATGAGCTCTGGTCCTAATCCTAGTACCAATCCCAGTACTAACACTGTTGTCTTCAATGGTGTGGAAGAGTCCAGTTTGAGGTCTCAGAATGCAAATGCATGCTTTGGCAAAACTCCACATCATACCCCACTCAAATGAAACATCTAGAGATTGGTCCGATGCAGGACCCATCTCCCCACCCACCACATTTCCTGGACATCACTTGCGGAACGGCACAGTAGGCTCCATTTGACAAATAAGACACATTTCTAAAGGGATGGCCCTGGCAACATAAGGGGGAACTTGGCTTTGACCACATCCTGAACTTAATCTGAATGAAGGTCAGCTCTCTTTGGAAAGCGGGTGATGTAGCAAGTCAGAAGGTCCTGCACGAGACCATATACTTCACTGCGCCAGACACCTCGTGGCTTGCAACTGTATAGCAAGACCTGCATAACTCTATCCTAGTATGGTAAAGCTGTTCCACCTGTGCAGAAACCACATAGGAAATTTAGCTTTGCATAAACTGCAGAGCTTTTTAAAGATAGTTTCCAGCCCCTGCTATTGCTTGCTGCACTTGAAAATGTGAGAGCACTTAATGACGTGCCTTGTGGTTGGGACACCATTTCCTCCCTGCCCCAATATTTCCCTTCACTCTTCACTTTTAAAATATTCTACATCTTATGATGCAATGGATGCTTAAAGGTAAAGGTTTCCCCTGAAATTAAGTCCAGTCGTGCCCGACTCTGGGGGGTTGGTGCTCATCTCCATTTCTAAGCCAAAGAGCCGGTGTTGTCCATAGACATCTCCAAGGTCATGTGGCCGGCATGACTGCATGGAGCACTGATACCTTCCCGCCGGAGCTGTACCTATTGATCTACTCACATTGGCATGTTTTCAAACTTCTAGGTTGGCAGGAGCTGTGGCTAACAGCAGGCGCTCATTCTGCTCCCAGGATTTGAACCTGGGACCTTTTGGTCCGCAATTTCAGCAGCTCAGCGCTTTTAACACACTGTGCCACCAGGGCCCCCTAAAAGGATGCTTACAAGTATTAATATATTGCTCGTTGAAGTCTCATGAATTACTAAAACATATTGTGTTTAAGCCTATATATCTCAATCTATATTCAAAATTGTTTGTCTTGTCTGTGTATTGAATGTTTGCTGCTTATGTATGTTCTGTGATCTGCCCTGAGTCCCCTTCAGGGTAAGAAGGGCAGAATATAAATACTATAAATAAGTAAATACTCATGTCCAGCAATTGTAAATTTTAAAAGATTAGCCCCAAAACTCTGAGCCAACTTATCCTTGGGTCAATGTAAGCATTGTACCATATGCTTAAACAAAAAAACAAAACAAAAAAAGGAACCATCCCCCTCTCTAAGCAGAGCGATGAAAAATGAGTGCTCGGATCATCCCAGGAAAGCCTAAAATAACTAACCCACATAACTCTCCACCACGCCACCAATTCTGGCCTTTCTGAATCCCTGGGTGGGAATATGGTGGCAAGGGCAGCAGTCTTGAGGTGGTGCCTGTGCTTTACCTTCTACCCAGAATGATACTCGAATAATCCATGGTCAAATTCCATAATTTTAGCCCTGAAACCTATCCTTGGCTTATAGAGGTGGTCAATTTATACATAGGTATATATTTTACATGATTTGGTTAGGGGACTCTTTATTCCCAAAGTGAAAGTAATATGGTAGTGTTGGGAAAGACATAAAGTTTATCAGTGATACAGGCGGATGAACTGGTCAGGCATAACTGAGCCAAAGAGATGAATGATTTCTACAGAAAAAATGAGCATGTAAATTCCTACCGAAATCAGTGGTTCTTGAAAATTCCTGTTGCTGGCTGGATTATGGTAAAGCAATAGTTAGTGAAATATGTACAGCTAAGAATTTAGGGAACAATTTAGAATTTACTGACATAATGGCCTTCCGCCTCAGTTTTTTTTCTAAATTAAATAAAAACTAGATATCAAGGAAATGTGCATTGGCTTTGATTACCACACATTTTTCATATGTTTCAGCATGTTTTGAAAAAAAAGTCCATATTCAGCTTCTAAAGATTAGTCACAAAATAAAGCAAGCAAACTGGCAAGATACAAAAGTAAGGATCAGTGTTATAACAAACAGAAATCTCCCATCAGCTCTACTTCTAAATATGTCTAAGCACAGTCTGGTCTGATTTTAAGTGTAGGCTATAGAATCAGTCTAAGATGGGACTGTGGGCAAAGAGTGGTCATCCAAGTGTTGCTAAAGTACACAATACTGTACAGCTAATAGAATCCTAGAGTTGGAAGGGACCCCATGGGCCATCCAGTCCAACCCCCTGCCAAGAAGTAGGAAATTCGCATTCAAAGCACCCCCCAACAGATGGCCATCCAGCCCCTGCTTAAAAGCCTTCAAAGGAGCCTACACCACATTCCGGGGCAGAGAGTTCCACTGCCGAACAGCTCTCACAGTGAGGAAGTTCTTCCTGATGTTCAGGTGAAATCTCCTTTCCTGTAGTTTGAAGCCACTGTTCCGCGTCCTAGTCTTCAGGGCAGCAGAAAACAAGCCTGCTCCCTATGACTTCCCCTCACATATTTATACACGGCTATGAATATAACCATCAACAAAAAAGGCCGCAGTACAGCATAAAATACTAGTTTATCATTAAAAAAAGTAAATATATGTAATATATACAAATGTAATTAAGTTTCCATAAATTGGATTAGCCACGTTATTCTACACTGTCTGATCCATATTACCAAGGAAGACAGCTATATATTCTAGAGTGCCTGTATTGTCCTAACAGCTAGCATGTAATAAGAGCCAAGTGAAAGAGAGCCAGGTTATGATGTTTGTCTTTTCTTCCCTGAACCTCTCGGCTTCCGGAAGCCTCCTTTCCCCTTCTGCACCACCTTCCTTCCGAGTCCTGCCTTGCCCTGCCACCGACCTCCCAAAGGCCTTGAGGAGCCCTTTGGCTGCCGTTTACTTTTATGCTGCCCTTTGTGCTTGGAACTCTGTGACCCTCCATGCTGCCCCCTTGTGTCCCTCTGTCGCTGGATTGGGGCTCCCTTGTGCCGCTTGTCTTGCTGCTTTTGCTGCTGTCGCTGCTGTCCAGACCATGGGGTCTTCTTCCTCTGCTTCAACTTGGAGGTAGTTCCTGAAGGGGTTAGGGTTTTGCCACCTTCAGAGAGGGAGTATTTGCGTCTTTTTCTGAATGGGGTAGACTGGCTGGCCTGTTTCCTTTTAGCACTCTGTGGGAACAGATCTGGAGAGAGGGAAGCACAGTAAGGAATGTCCTACCAGCCTTGGTACAGATTCCAAGAGACCAAGTCCCACACAAGGCCACCGCTGAGAAGACAATCACAACACAGCATATAATACAACCACTGTACCTGAGGAACCAGGACCTGCAGTTTCACCTATCTGCACTAAAGAAAATGTTCCCTCTCTATGAATTTTCTTTGTCTTTCAGATTATTTCATGGTATGCTTCCTCTGCAAGGTACCACAGAGCCAACCTCATGGATCTCGCAAATTGCTAGAGAAGATAATCCCCAAGGAATTTCACAGATCAGGGGTTCCCAAACTAATGCCCACAGGCTAGATGCAGCCTTCCAAGGCCATTTACCTAAGTCTGAAATGACTTGGAGGCACACAACAACAATTGTAATTAACTTATCTATCTCATCAGCCAAAAGCAGGCCCACATTTTCCACTGAAATACTGGTAAGTTTATGTAGATTAAAATTGTTCTTAATTTTAAACATTGTATTGCTCTTTCATGTTTTTTTGCACTACAAATAAGAAATGTATAGGAATTCATTCTTTTTTTTCAAACTATAGTCTGGCCCTTCAACACTCTGAGGGAGTGTGAACTGGCCCTCTGCTTTTTGCAGACCCCTGTCCTAGGTCCTCTAGGACAGAAGTGTCAAACCTGTGGCCCTCCAGGTGTTTTGGACTTCAACTCCCAGAATTCCTTGTCATTGAGAAAGCTGACTAGGGCTTCTGGGAGTTGGAGGCCCAATCATCTAGAGGGCCACAAGTTGGACACCTCTGTTCTAGGGTAGTTCAATGGTAAATTGTTTCATTAGGGTTCACAATATGCGGTCTCCTGTTTCTATGGTATATTGAGGAGCTTATCCTCCTCCCATGGATATCAGGTTCATGCTGTAATTGTGATATTGAATCCATACTCAGTTGGGAGATAATACAGGCAGGTGCCAGACCCTCCTTCTTCCCCAGGGGGATGCATCAGAGCGTTTACTTTGCAAAAATCACAGCTCAGAGTCAGGAGTGCAAAGATTTTTCATCAACTGCATCCAGTATCTTTTCCCCAGATTAAGGGAATACCAACCTTCATCAGGTTCTTCTCCCACTTCCTGTCGGTAATATTCCATGTCATCATCTGATGATTCCTCAGCATTCTGACCTTCCTGCATCCCAGGATCCTCTGCATCGCTGTCACCACCCACAGCTTGCTTCTTCTTCCTCTTTATTCCTTCCAGGCTCTTCTTCCTAGGGCCCCCAATCACAAACACAGTGACAAATGACTAGACCAAGCCCCACCATTCTGTAGCTCCTATGCAAAGTACCACAAATTACTCCCAAGTGACGCTGCTGCTAGAGGAGGGAATGCTGGGACTTTTGTGGCCACTGATTTTGACTCTCCGCTCACCCACCTGTGAGCCTCCTTCTGCTCCTGCTTATGTGCCACGTCTGTCTCCTGCTTTTGCCGTCGCTCAGCCTTGAGCTGTAGTTTTTTTTCTTTCCTGGCCAGGGTTTCTTGGATTTCTTCCTCAGTCTTGTGAACTGGGATACAGGGACAAGAAATAAAGCAGACCATTGCTTATGGCAGGAAAGAAAATGACCCAAGTGGACCATTTATTTATGCAAGCTCTCAAGCACCATCGGGCACACAGACAGATTGGTTTCCCATAACTACCATTAGCATTTCTATGCCAAATAATTCTAAACTCAGGAATCTTCAAATTTTCAAACTGCAATCCAAGACATAGAAAGCTGTCAGATAATCTAGTTAATCTAGCTCAGCATTATTTACACTATTTTTTTTCAACTCAATGATTTGTGGATGCGTTGGACTACAACTGCCATAATAATAATAAACAAAAACTTTTATTTGTATTCTGCCCTATCTCCCCGAAGGGACTCAGGGCAGATTCCAATCACAAAAAGGCAAACATTTAATGCCTGAAAAAGACAAATACACACATAATAGCAAAAAACAGTAACTCAACTCATATAAAAACAGGTAATAACTTAACATCTAAAAATAAGACATAACCTATCAAATAAAGTGTATCAACATAAAAACAAAACATCAAACTAAATAAATTGTATCAGCATTAAAACAAAACATCAAACAGAAGCATCAATTTCCCAGAGCCGACAGAAAGACCTCAGCCAGTGAGTCCAATAGCCACACTGTGTGAGAAGGTAACTGGAGTCCAACACACTTAGGGTTTATGGAAAATGATTTAGTAGCATCTCAGGACATGAGAGAGTGAAGTTGGTAGTGTAAGCTTTCACAGACAAAGACTACTTCCTCAAATGCAAGGAATGAGGAAGTAGAGTTAGTCTATGAAAGCTTTTCTACCAACTTCATTTTCCAAGATAGCCTCTAAGGTACTACAAGACCCCTCTGCATACTGATATTCCAGACTAACACAGCTATGCCTACCAATTCTACATCTACAAGTTATGTTTGAGAAAACCAGTTTATGCAAGCTGGGTGGAGGGCTGCCTGGGGAAGGGTTAAAGTGGAAAATTATCCAATGAAAACACCACCCAGGTTGATGTCCTGCCTTATCAAGAGCAAATTGATGCACAAAGGTCCTACCGTACATGGGAGAAATTAATTGGGGGAAAAGTTCCCTAAATGGATTCAGACACATTTTTCTTTCTGGCTGTTCGACCCTGACTCCAAAGGAGAGGGCACGTCTGCCCAGCAAAGTAGGGTTCTGCAAGCAGCCTATACACAAAATGTACACAGAAGTGTAATGGTACTCACTGAAGCTATGATAGAGGACACTGCCCTGGCTCATCCCTTCCTCTACCTTGATGAGCTGCAGTACCATTCGAGGACCAATCTGGATAGGAAGAGACAGACAGAAACCCATGAGGACAGAGACCCCAAACAGTAGTCCTTGAACTAGGGGTAGATCAAGAGCCATCACCATTTCACATCATCAGAGCATCCCATCTTAAAGATTAGTGCAGCTTCAAAGACCTCCTTCTTCTGTCCTGTTTAGTCAGTCCCAAAGTAAATCCAGCACTCTTATTTGAAGAGCATAGGATTTCCTGGCTGACCTCAGTAAGGCGGACTGCACTCTGCTGAGCCTTCATGTTCCCACGTCCAGCATAGGCTTGAGGCAGTTCCGTGATGTTGTGACTGCCATCTTGTTCAGCTTCACTCTCCGAGAGATTGATATCCCTGTAGGGCAGGGAATGCAAGAAAATGATACAAATTCTTAGCATTATTTCTGTTAAGCTCACCAGCACATAAATGAGGTGTGCAAAAGTAAAGAAGACACAGGTCTTGCCAGCCAGCTCACAATCTCCACAGGTTTGAGAACATACAAAAAGAAACAAAGAGACAGGAGAGAAAATGGGGTAGAAATTCTATGTCAAAAGACAAGGTGCAAAGTTCCACTGTGACAGAACTAGGTCTCATCCCCACTGAGGGGAAATGATCTTTACATAAAGGGAAGAGCATTCTGGCCTCTACTGATGACAAAAAAGTGACTTACAATGGTACAAACTGGGACGTCACCAACAGGATGCCAACTGAGTGGGAACAGAAAGAATATGTAGACAGAAAACCTACTGGGTGAGCTTGGGCAAAATACACATTTCCAGCCTCAGAGGAAGGCGATGGCAAATCTCTTCTAAACAAATCTTGTCAAGAAAACCGTGTGATAGGGTTGTCTTAGGTCAGAAATTACTTGAAGGCATACAACAACAGCAATAAATATAAACCAGAGTGGGAGGAACACTCTCCCTATTACACACCTGGCCAAGAGTTCACTGATGTCCTGCAAGCGGTTCAGGTTGGGAAATTTCTCCTGCAGGAGCTTCTTCAGCCCTTTACTCATCCCCACTGGCACCACTTTCAGACTGCTGCAAAACACAAAAAGCGTAAAGATGTATGGGTAGAATGGTCACATGTCAAGTAGACAGAAAAGGCTTTGTCGTTGTGTGTCAGGAATAAAGCAGAAGAGGATGCAACTCTGTGGGAAAGCAGATGCTTTGCATTCAGTCATTAGGTCATGAATGGATTCAATGCCACTTCTTTGATGGATGGATGCAGTCATCAAGGGTTTGAAAATACTACACCCATCCAAAAAACACATCTTGATTTTATATAAGGGATAGAATTTTACTATACCATTTTATATAATGGGATTTAGCATCCACAGATCCAGGCATCCAGGAGGATGGGGTCAAAAAATCAGTGGATACCAAGGACCTCTGGCACTTGAGAAGGGACTCTTAAGATTTATATTATTATCATCACAAAACAATCTAAAAGTAATGATCAAACTGAGACAACAGGAGATGAGACTTTGTACAATATTTTATATCCTGGCTTCTCCCTTGAAGGACCCTATAATAATAATAATAATAATAATAATAATAATAATAATAATAATAATAATAATAATTTATTTATTTATATACTGCCCTATCTCCCCGAGGGGACTCAGGGAGGTTTCCAATCAAAATAACAACATACATTACATAGTCAGCAATTGAGAGACAATATGAAAACAGATACAACTATACAATTAAAATAGACAATATATAACAATTACAAACCAGCCATAATCGAGAGGACAGGGATCATTAGCCAAGTATCCTAACAATCCGGTTAGGGATGGATGAATCTTATATAACATGTTTCAAGGCTATATGAGGGAACTAAAAAGGGAGGTGACTAGGCAAACTTTTTTTTCCATTTGGGCCACCTGGACCCAAAGAAGGTATTAAGCCCCGTGAATACACACTTCCCCTGCCAATTCCTACATCAAATTTGCTTGGATGTATCAGAGTATTCGTTTCAGAGCAACATTAGAGGCATCAGCAGACTATACTCTCATCAAGGGCATTCAATTCATCTAATTTCCTATTTTTGTTATTTCATATGAAAACCACTGGTGTCAGAGGAGCCTTAATGGGACTATTTATTTATTTATTACACTTATATACAGCTTTTCTCACCCCTAGAACAACTCAAAGCAGTTCCCAACATAATCAATGGCAAAATTCAATGCCTTACATGTATAAGGTTTGAATTACAACCCAGTCACAAAGCTCTGAAAACTTCATACCACTGTTGAAAGAATCACATGGTATAGCACATGGTGGCACAGTGTGTTAAAGCGCTGAGCTGCTGAACTTGCGGACCAAAAGGTGCCAGGTTCAAATCCCGGGAGTGGAGTGAACGCCGGCTGTTAGCTCCAGCTCCTGCCAACCTAGCATAGAATCATAGAATAGTAGTGCTGGAAGAGACCTCATGGGCCATCTAGTCCAACCCCCCGCTAAGAAGCAGGAAATCGCGTTCGAAGCACCCCCGACATATGGCCATCCAGCCTCTTCTTAAAAGCCTCCAAAGAAGGAGCCTCCACCACAGCCCGGGGGAGAGAGTTCCACTGTCAAACAGCTCTCACAGTGAGGAAGTTCTTCCTGATGTTCAGGTGGAATCTCCTTTCCTGTAGTTTGAGGCCATTATTCTGTGACCTAGTCTGCAGGGCAGCAGAAAATAACCTTGCTCCCTCCTCCCTATGACTTCACGTATTTGTACATGGCTATCATGTCTCCTCTCAGCCTTCTCTTTTGCAGGCTAAACATGCCCAGCTCTTTAAGCTGCTTCTCATAGGGCTTGTTCTCCAGTCCCTTAATCATTTTAGTCGCCCTCCTCTGGACGCAGTTCGAAAACATGCAAATGTGAGTAGATCAATAGGTACCTCTCCGGCGGGAAGGTAACGGCACTCCATGCAGTCATGCCGGCCACATGACCTTGAAGTTGTCTATGGACAACGCCGGCCCTTCGGCTTAGAAATGGAGATGAGCACCAACCCCCAGAGTCGGTCACGACTGGACTTAACGTCAGGGGAAACCTTTACCTTTTTATATTACACTTAGTTTCAGAAATCACAGCACACAGTCATATACAAAGCCTTTCTTGCCAGAGTATGCACCTCTGCAGTGGAAGGTGGCAGGCATTTTTTGTTAAAAACATACACATGCCTATCCATATCGTTTTGAAATTATGAATTGATTTTTTTTAACTGCTGTTCTGCTATTTTAAGCTAATGGGGATTTTTTTGTGTTTTTAACAGTCCTGTCACTATTTATTGTTGCATTTTAATCTGTTTTTCCTCACCTTGATCCACAATAAGAGATAAGTAAACACTACTACTACTATTATTATTAATGTAATGAAGTACAAACAGAAATCAATTTAAATAAGTGGATTTAGCTAGAATATCCTTCCCACACATGCACATGACCAAGTTTCTACATATTGGCATTGAAGAAGGTCACAACATAAGGCAGAAGGCACTCACTAGTGACGGAATTCAAGAGTCTGGTTGTCCGAGTTGTAGTTGATCAGCACACAACGTTTGATGGCATTAAGGTTTACCTGGAGAGCAGGGAAGGAATGCAACACACACGGTGAGAACTAAGACACAAAAATGGTACAAGCCCCTCTGTCTGCAAGTCTTGGGAAATCTGCATTGGAGACCCTGCTGAATGTAAATCCCTAAAAATGTTCTCTCTGATTTAGAAAAAAATATATAGTGTTTCTAAGTGAGAGGGACTGCACTTGCCAAAGAGAGATAGAAGTACTGGTTTCAAGGGCGTGCAGCAACACAGGCATCATAAAGCAGAACACGGCACATGTACCCTCATCTGTATAGTGAGCCTTCCATATTCACTAGCGTTGGGGACAAAAAGCCCCTATGAAAGTTAAAAAATGCAAATAAAGAAAATGCTATTTTTTAACCTGGAAGAACACCTCTCTAGGAATTTCTAGTACAAGTCCATGGTCAACATCTGTTGGAAGCTGAACACAGAATTGTATTGGAGAACCTAGAGATTTCTAGAGAGGTGTTCGCTCTGAAAATCTCCAAGTGCTCCAGCATGACTGGAAGAAGTTGACTTACAACCATAGTTGAGGACCTAGAGATAGTATTTTTTAATAAAATCTATGAATAATCAAACTCACAAATGTCAAAACCTCCAGAACCTTTGCTCTGGACCCAAAGGTTCATAACAGTCCCTACTGCATGCAGATCAGTCATCGTTATGTATATTATATTTGTAGTGCCTCCAAGGGATGTAATTCTGATGTATCAGTGCGTTTACTTTGAAGTGAGAATCATGGGTTGAACTCAGCAAAACACACAAGTCATCATTTGCATCAGGTCAGCAATGCACAAAAGCAGGCAAATCAGCAGGTAAACAAAGTCCCAGACTACTAAGAGATGGCAAAAGAAGCCCAAAGCTTGAAAAATTAAGTCAGGACTTTGCATCTAATTTTCTATTGGATTACACCAGGGGTGGGAATTCTGTAGCTTTCCTGATGTTGTACTTTCAGTCCCAGCAGCCCTAGTCAGCACAACCAGTTATAAGTTGCAGTCCAACAATACTGAGAGTGCTGGACAATTTCCCAACTCTGGGTTACATTAACTGTGCTCGACAAAATATACTACATTTGCTGGAGCAGCATTGGTTCATCACTCCACCCTGCCAACAGAAAGTCAACAGCCTCATAATCAGCTCAACACATATAGACAGCAATGTAGCTCCCCAAGACCAGAATACACTGGAGAACACTTGATGAAACCCAGGCTACAACGGGCAACAGGGAATTCCAAAAGCATCAGTTCTAGGAACTGGTTAAGAAAATGTTACAAAAGACAAGAATGAAGCACACATCAAGTTTTAATCTATTTGCCCTAAATATCAACATTTGGAGAAAAACTATCCTAGCCCTAAAATTAACATTTAATTCTATTTCAATGTTTGTATAGTTTTAGATTGCAAATTTATTTTATTTTGTTTTGCTGTATGCCACTTTATCTTTTGTAAAGAAAGGATATAAATAATAATAATAATAAGAAGAAGAATAAGAAGAAGAAGAAGAAGAAGAGGAGAAAGTGCAACCTGGGGGTATGCAACCCCCTGGGGATATTTTTGTGATCTTCAAATTCCAAAATTGTTTTTGCACGCCCATATCCCCATATATCTCCAGGGTTGTGGATGGAAATGTACCATATCAATGCCCCTCTTCAAACCATTTTTCTTCATAGGATGTGACCTAGATGTGTCTTTCAAGTTACTTCCTGATGAGAAAAGACCTAAAAAGCCCAGAGGACACAACCTGAGGCAAAACTAACTGCACTGCATTTTGGAGTTCAACAACATTTTCCTTCTGGGGTTGGAGGCACAAGGGGGCTTTAAGATTCCCAGCTCCTCAAATCCAGACATTTCATCATCATCATCATCATTTAATTACTTATTAATCGCCCTCCATCCACGATGCTCTAGGCGATTTACAAGACATTTGCCCATCTCAGCAGAGTACTACTACCAAGTTGGCCTCTTCCAACCTCAAGACACACTCACCCTGTGGACATTGATGGATGGGAACATGTTCTGGAACATGGTAGACATGATCTTAATATGCATGCCCTGAATGCCAAAATTATTGAGGATCAGGAGAGGGTGGTGGGTGAACTGTTGCTCATGCATCCGGTGACGCTTCAGAGATGACACGACGTCTTTGATGAGTGAATACTGAAGTGTAAGAGAAAAAGAAAGGAGTGAGATTCATAAATCCTGAAAACACAACAGGCCTGTAGGGAAAGTATACTTTCTTTTCTAAGAACATACCACAAGTCAAAGACATAGCAGCATACAGTAATGGGCACGTAACTCATTTCCCTGTAATTCTCAACAGTATTAAAATCGAATGTCCACATATTTCTAATGCTCAAGGCAGCAACATGTACTTGGAAACATGCTGGCTGTTTGTTTTTCAAAGTATCAAAGCCCAAAAGGGTGCTTGAGTAAGAAACCATGACAGCTACATCAAAGCCAGGATGTATAAGAGAAAACAAAGCAAAAGAAAATGTAAACAAGCTGCTTTGAGCTGACTTTTCTTTGTACAAAGTTCACAAGATCAAACATGTAGGCGAGAACAACCTGCACTGGTGCAGGACAAGTAACAAATTAGCAATGTATGGAATAGGAAAAGGGAAGGTGTAGAGCAATGGTTCTCAACCTTTGTGTCCCCAGGTGCTTTGGCCTACAACTCCCAGAAATACCAGCCACTTTACCAGCTGTTAAGATTTCCGGGAGTTGAAGGCCAAAACATCTGGAGACCCACAGGTTGAGAACCACTGGGTTTTTTCATGTCAGGAGCGACTTGAGAAACTGCAAGACGCTTCTGGTGTAGAGGCTGCTAGAGAGTAACTCTCACCATTCCTCTATGTTCACTGTGATGGCTAGGGTTGGTGGGAACCGCAGTCCCATTTTTGAAGTGTCCCGTGTTCCCTATGCCCAACAGAATTTTTCAATAAACTCTAGCTGGGTATTTCAGAGGCAAATTTAGTACCACCTAGCCTATCCCATTGCAGAAAGCCTCACCCTTTTGGTACCTGAGTGACTCTGAAGGTCAGGGTTGGT
Organism: Anolis carolinensis; assembly: GCF_035594765.1. NCBI lineage: Eukaryota > Metazoa > Chordata > Lepidosauria > Squamata > Anolidae > Anolis > Anolis carolinensis. The sequence continues at coordinate 188,341,640 of NC_085842.1, forward strand.
CCTCCAGGAAGACGACAGAGTTTCTAAGAAAAAAAAAAAGACAGGTAATAAAGTATTAATTCTAAAAAATGTTTCAGTATAAGCTTCATGCTAGAGCAGATTCTACTATGGCCAGATAATTTAGTAATGTTTACACAAGAACTTTCCAGTGCCCTGGACAGTCTTTCTTCTGATGCATCAGTGCGTTTACTTTGAAATGAGAATCACTGGTTGTACTCAGCAAAATAAACTGTCATCATTTGCATCAAATCAGCAGACTGAAGAAGACAGTGAAGCTTCGCAAAGTAGAGTGAAGAAACATCACTCATTTATATTACAATTCCCAGAATCCTGACCAAAGGAAACTGAATGAAGGAAGGAGGAAAGGAGAGCTTTCTCAGTCAAAAAACAAAATAAAAACACAGAGCTTGCTGAAAAGAACAGATCTAGAGCACATGTTCACCAAATCACTTACAAGATTAATAGTGGAGGGAGTTTTTGTGAACACTAAGAAATGAGTGACTCCGAGAGGTCCAGCTATCATCACAAAATCTTTCAGAGAGTTTTTCTTCCGCACCTGAAAAAAAAGAGAAATGCGTTATTATAGCAGTCCTTGTTCAGGATGCCTTGAAAACAGAGCCTAGGATATGGAATATTTCATCCCAATACAATGTGCTCCTCCCATCTGCAAAAAACAGCATTTTTATTTAGATAGGCCATGACGTGTTAGCTGGTTGCAGGAAAAAGATCTTTAAATGTAGTGCGACCTTTTTTGCCATGTTTTAAATGTGTTCTAAACTGTTTTAAAATTAGTGCTTATGAGGACTGCTTATTTAATTTAAAAAAAACTTTTAAAGTTTTATTTTGCATATTGTTTGAATTTAGCTTATGAGCTGCCTGGAGTTCATTAGCAAGGGATGATCAGATTTATGTTCAATAAATGAAGACACAAATATTTAACTTAAAGCTACTTTTTAAAAATGTTTCTTTAAAGATCAGCAACATCTGATCTGCACTTCCACCTTCAGGAAATAATCCTGTATCCCTTTAGCGCTGCCACTTGCAACCTCAATCTTGTTTTCCCACCTCCCAACAAAGAGGCATCCAATGCATATCTCTGTTGATACAGAACTCTTTCGCATCCATCATTAATGTCGTATGTCGTATTTTGAGTAAAGCAAGAAAATTGGTCAGATTTTCTCTACAATAAATTGTTACTTTGCATATTTTAAAAAGGAAATGATGGCGACATCACTTTTCTAAATGTGGAAAAGGAAAGGAATAATATCTATCTATTGCTTTGAAGAAAAACTGGAAAAGGTCACAAAACATTTAAATTGCTATTGATGTACCACCATGTGGTGACCAAGAGAAAACACCTCAAATAAGTCCTCATCTTTGCAATGAGCTCACATCACTGAGGAATGAATGCTTCAATTTTCATTCAATCTGTTAGATCCCAAAATCATAGAATCACAAAGTTGGAAGAAGCCCTTTGGGACATCAGGTCCAATTCCTTCCTCAATGCAGGATTTCTAGCTAGAGCATCTACGAGAGATTGGTGTCCAGCCTCTTTTTGACATCCATGCATGTGTCCCCACCATCCATACTCAACAATTTTACCTTTAGGCTGGTAGCTGTGTAGGGCAGCATCACCTTCCGAACATCCAATACAAGCTGCTGCAGGTTCTTGCCCACCTGCCCACGGTGAAAGACAAAGGAGTGGGGTACAGAGCCATATTCTTCCTGAGCTCGATGCTGGGCAGCTGCACGCTCTTTCTTTTGATTTTTAGTCTGGACGGAGAAGGAACTGTATGAGTTGTGCCACATGGGGTGCACATAACACAGAAAACCACTCACTGACATCATTCTGCTATCCACACTCGAAATACACTTCAAAGGCAACAGCCTTAATCCCTCTCTCCTTCCTTGCTATTTAGAGTTGAAATCAGAACTATTTTAAGCAAACAATTATGAGATATTCCACAAAAGCGGTAATATCAGCTAAAACCCTTAAATATTTCAAAACAGATGGTACAGTGCAGGTTGTTTTTCTATATTATCTGTGGACCACTTTCTTGAAATCAAGCGAGGAAGAAAATTAAACCATCAAAAGAAAGGAGGTACTGAATGAAATTAAAACATCATTTGACACAGGAAACTATACTGAGAATTCACAGGAATGAAATTTCTTTTCAAATTAAGTCTAACAGATTATCATTTGACTCTTGGAAGGAAAAGACCCTCTAAATCAGTGTTTCTCAAACTGCGCTTCTCCATGTGTTTTGGTCTTCATCTCCCAGAAATCCTAGCAAGCTTTATCAGCTGTTAGGAACTGTGGGAGCTGAAATCAAAAAACATCAGGAGGAACACGGTTTGAGAAACTCTACTCTAAACCATGAGCACTTACAATTCAGGATTATTCATAGCAATAGAAAAAATATGATATGAACTGTGTTATATTAGTCTCTTCTGTTAAAATACAGTTCATAAGAAGCTGTGTTATATGGTCAGGGTACTCATATAATGCCCTTTAGCTGCACTGAATAGTGTTATACGAGTATACACTAACCATATAATGCAGTTTCAAACTGCATTATATGACCGTATGGATGGGGCCATAGTCACATTAGACACAACATAAAATTCTCAAGTCCCTTTAAGGATGAGCAACACTTCAATAATATGAAGTTTAGATGTATGGGCAGAAATTGCTCTCTCTGTTAGTTACATAAGAAGAAAAAATCCTTCTGGATCAGACCAAACACATAACTAATCAAAAACCAGGATTCCCATACTGTTCAGAGAGATCCCCTTAGGAGGCTCAGAAGGAGGGAAAGAACACAATGGGCTTCCATATTTGGATATTAGGAATGGGTATACCCAGATTTCCTTATTTATTTCATTTATTTACAGTATTTATATTCCACCCTTCTCACCCCGAAGGGGACTCAGGGCGGATCACATTGCACACATATAAGGCAAACATTCAATGCCTTAACATAGAACAGAGACAGAGACAAACGCAGGCTCTGAGCTGGCCTCGAACTCATGACCTCTTGGTCATAGTGATTTGTTGCAGCTGGCAGCTCACCAGCCTGCGCCACAGATATAATCCACTATCAACAGCTTGAAAATAGTTTGGTACTGTTCATTATCCGGGCAGAGGCCACTAGGGGGCGCTGCATAGAGATGACTAGTCCATTTGGGGTGGGGGGTGGGGAGTTGAAGGAGGAAAACCATTTCCCCTGGTTTTTGCTGGTTACCCCCCCACACACACACACACACATTCCATATCATAAAAAGGGTGGTTTTCAGAGTGGGTGGGAACAACAGGAAATCAGGGGGAAATGGTTTTACTCCAACTCCCCCCAATGGACTATCTTTCTCTGCCTTGTGTTCCAAGAGGCCACCACCCAGATAATGGAACAGTAACATATTGGTAAAAATCCAAAGAGCAAAGTGTGATTTTGAGTCCCCTTTGGGGAGATAAAGCGGGGTATAAATATATCAATAAAATCATTTTATCATTTTATGCAAGGGACACCATTATACTAAACCACTGTACATAATGGAACGAGCATCCACGGATCTTGGCGGACCCAAGGGCCCAGTGCACTGTCCATATGCTGCTTGCGATGCTGGAAAAATGGGAAATGTGGGCCACAGGGATCTCTAGTCCGATCTGAAAAGGCTCATTCTTAACTTTGTTGCCACTCCACAAACTCACTTAGGATGCATCTACATGGCAGAGTTAATGCAGTTTGATCCCACTAGAATTTCCCTGGTTCAATGCTATGAAATGGTGGGAGCTGTAGTTTGGCAGAGAAGGCTAAAGGCCTTGGGAAATTACAGCAACTATGAGTCTATGGGCAAACCTTGGCCCTCCAGGTGTTTTGGACTTCAACTCCCACAATTGCTAACAGACTCTCGGCCGTTAGGAACTGTGAGAGTTGGAAGTCCAAAACACCTGGAGGGCCAAAGTTTGCTTATGCCTGGTCCATAGAATTGAGCTAGGGAAGTGCAAGTGGGGTCAAACTGCATTGATTCTACAGTGTATAGACACCCCTCCGCTCTGGGATTCTAAGAACTTTCTCATGACTGAAGCACCCTAATACACATCTAGGACACATTTCTCTTACTTCAATATATAGGACCCAAAAATATCGCCCTCCTTTGCCTTCCCCTTAGTTCCCTCCTTCTGATCTGTTCCTCCTACGAGCCTCACATTTCAAAATCTCCCCCAAGACCCTCCCCAGAGCCTTTTTTCCTCACTCTGCCGGTCTTCCCCATGGCAAGCGCGCCTTCTCGCTTCTCCTTGGGAGAGGACCGCGTGCAGCTCAATCACTTCCGGTCTCGCGTGTCCCGTTCTCAGAGCGCCGGGTTCCAACGCACTCATCAGCCCCGGAGTTCCGGCTTTGCCGCAACAGTCTTTCTGTGTGTGTAACTACCGGATGGGTCCGGAGTGACACTTGAGACCACGGCAGAGAACCCTGTGGAGAAATACAGACAGTGTTTCATTTGAGTTCCGATTGGCAGTGTGTCTTCTCACTAGCATCAAATAGCTGGGACGAAGGAAGTTATTCCTTTGAAAACTAGAATTGATATAATGTGTTATCGGAGGCTTTCATGGCCGGAATCACTGGGTTGCTGTTAGTTTTCCGGGATGTATGGCTATATTCCAGAAGCATTCTCTCCTGACGTTTCGCCTGCATCTATGGCAGGCATCCTCAGAGGTTGTGAGGTCTTGTTAAAAACTATGCAGGAGAAATGTCAGGAAATAATGCTTCTGGGACATGGCCATACAGCCCGGAAAACTCAGAGCAACCCAGAATTGATACAGTTCGACATCATTCTCACTGCCATGCCCTAAAGCTCTCCAGTCATGTGATTTGTAGTTTTACAAGTTCTTGTCTGCTAAAGAGGGCGGTACTTCACTAAACTACAAATCCAGGAAATCCGAAGCATTGGCAATTAAGGTGGTATCAAACTGTATTCATTTGACAGTGTAGATGCACCTTTAACTGCCATGGCTCAATCCTGGGATTTGTAGTTTTTATTGGCAGAAAAAGACTTTGTGAAACCACAACTCCCGTGATTCCAAAGCGTTGAGCCATGACAGTTAGAGTGGTGTCAAACTGTATTCATTCTCCTGTGTAGATGCACCCAAAGACAAGAATGTGGATTTCATGGCCCATGAAGATGCAGACTGCTATTTAGATCATGTTACAAAGGTAAAGGTTTCCCCCTGACATTAAGTTTAGTCGTGTCTGACTCTGGGGTTGGTGCTGTTATCGAGCAATTTAGAGTAGCATTGGATAGTGAGATCCAAGCAGCTGTGGGTTAAGCCTGGTGAGAAAAAAGAAGCCAATAATTTCCAGAATATATTTCACCAAGTAGAAGCAGAAGCCACCGAAGTATTTTATTTAATTTCAGCTGAAAGTGATGCCAGCCTGCGATAGTTCGCCAAAAGTAGACTGAGATAGATAACATAGCAAAGCATGCACTTTTATACAGTTTTAAGGTTCAAAATTCCCACCGCCCCTGGCTGGACCCAGCCTTGCTGGGATTGGCAGGGGCTCCCTGGAGAGGTGGGAGCTTGGTGCGCCTCGTCCAATGAGAGCGCCTTCGATGCAAATTCTCCCTCTGTCCAATGATGAGAGAGGGGCTGGCAGTTCTCTGAACAATGGGAGAGGCGATGGCTGATGATGGGATTAGGTGAGTCAGGATCCAGGGAAAAGAAGATGGTATTGTCTTGGAACACCTGGAGCATACCTGCCTCTCTGCAGAGGGGATATGCCATTCCTGAAAGCTGATTAAAACGTCCAAAGATTGCTCAATTCTTAAGTGGTCTGGCTTTGCCCTCCAAAGCTTAAGAAAGAGTTAATTGAGCTATTGCAGAAGGTGATCATGAAACCGCTGGGTGAGGTCATCCGGAGTTTTGGAGTTCAGTGCCATCTCTACGCAGATGACACCCAACTCTACTACTCTTTTTCCACCTAAATCCAAGGAAGCCCCTTGGATACTGGACCAGTGTCTGCTGTGTTGGTCTGGATGAGGGCGAACAAGCTGAAGCTCAATCCTGACAAGATAGAGGTCCTTCAGGTCAGTTGTACGTCTGATCGGGGCAACCTGTGCTTGATGGGGTCACACTCCCCCTGAAGGCGCAGTTCCGCAGCTTGGGGGTCCTCCTGGACTCAATGCTGACACTTGATGCTCAGGTGTTGACGGTGGCTTTGAGGTCGAGCCGGCAAGAGCCCCCTGCGTTCAATCTGATCTGACCTGCAGCAGGGAGTTACGCAGATTCGGAAAGCCCCATAGGACCAGCCACTCACGAAATGTGTGCCCCAGCAGCAGCCTCAACGAGCCGGGACTATCCTCTTCTCTGCTTCTTCCCCAACCCTAACATTGTAACTAATCCCGAATAAAAGTATCATTGCATTTTAACTTTTTCCCTCTCATTGTGATACTGTGATATTAGCCCTCTAACACATGAGCCTTTCCTTTCACGAACCGCGGGAAGCCGCTGGCAAGATGAAATTGTGTTTCTTTGAATCGTGGATACTGAGAACCCCATCCGCGCGTCAACGGATCGGTACCATTTTTGCATTATATTTTCCTAGGCTAATTCTAAGACTAACTGCTATCTCACTTTCTGCACTCTGGACTCCTATGCTCCAGGAAATAACCTTTTGTTCCAAGGAATCAAATTTAAAGGGAAAGAACAGCTGATTGTCGTCCATGGCTCTCCGCCGCTGTGCAGCCCTTGCCACCTGCCTGCCGCCGCCTAAGAAATTTGGACTCCACAATGAACTCGATAGAGTCATCCAGATGTTTCCCCATACAGAACCCTCATTGACCTCCTTCAGGACTCTGGTCAACCTCGCCAAATTATTTAGAAACTTGCTGGAACCTTTTTTTCACCCTCAGATCTTACGTTTTCCTATTTGATTTATGAACTTATCCTGGACTTTTTGGTGGGTGGGATGGGTTGTTATGATTTCCTCTTTCATGAATGTATCCCTTATATGTCTCCCTTTCCCCATGTCTCCTATATGAACTATAAAAATATGAGATGCCACCTTTGTGTGACCCCAGCACTCCAGCCCTCAGGGAAACCTTCTCATTTCCAAGGGTGTATAATACAGGATTCAACCAAAGACTCCTTGCATGCACAAGAACAATGGACATCCTCTCCAGGCTTTGGAGCAGGGCCACCTGGAGAGGATGCTCCCCTCACGTAATCCTGTCATATTCCAATGAGGGACAATCCGCCTTCGAAAAGCTGAGATTGTCCCAATCTTTTCTTCCTTTGTCTCCACACCCTGGCCGAAACTGCTATCAAGATCTCGTCTATTTGTTTCTGTATCCAGTCCCTGGAAAACCCGGACCCTGGCAGCCACGTCAGACTCAGATATATATTCACACTACTGGAAATAATACCTAGCTGGCTGGAGGATCCCTAGGGGTTATCACCAGCTGCCGGACACCCATTAAGCCATTATAATCCACTCAAATTTCACTCCCCAGTCCTTTGTTTCCTGCTTGGACCGCCTCGTCACTCCCGATTGGCCGAGAGGCTGGCTCTCTGATTGGCTGAGGCATCCAAACCTCTTCTCCAGCTGATGACAACAGCCAATCAGCACGAAGCCGGTAGAGGGGGCGGGAGCGGGAAATTCAAAGTTGACCACCCTGTTTTTTCCTATAAAATGTAGTGTAATGCATTGTATGTCATGTCTGCTTGATGAATGATCGCAGTTTGACATCCTTTCCAGCTGGATCGCAATAAACAACTCGATGGTCTTTCTTCAGCCTTTGGTGAGATTTATTTGGGAAATATTACTCTAGTGGCTCTCGTTTCTCGCCAGGGTATAGGACCTTTCTTTATATTTCTGGTGGGTCTGCGGGCTCTCCCCCTTTGGGCGAGACCCTCCAAATTCTAGTTCGACTTCAGCTGGGAGGGCCTTTGCACAATTAAAACTTGTGCACCAGCTGCGACCGTACCTCGAGAAGTCGGATCTGGCCATGGTGGTCCATGCCTTAGTTACCTGGATTATTGCAATGCGTTCTACGTGGGGCTGCCCTTGAAGACGTCCCAGAAACTGCAACTAGTCCAGCATTCGACAGCCAGGCTACTGACAGGAGCAAATTACAGGGTGCGGTCAACCCCCCTGTTTAAGGAGCTCCATTGGCTGCCGTTTATTTTCAGAGCCCAATTCAAGGCCCTAAACGGTTTGGGACCCACCTACCTTCATGATCGCATTTCCCTCTATGAACCTGCATGGTCTCTTGACGGGGGAGGCCTTCCTCTCACTACCACCACCCTTGCAGTCGCGGTTGGTGGGGACGAGGGAGAGGGCCTTCTCCATCGTGGCCCCCAGCTCTGGCACTCTCTCCCCAGGGAGATCAGGCAGGCCCCAACCCTCCTTACTTTTCAGAAGAGCCTGAAAACTTGGCTCTTCCAACAGGCCTTTGGCGACTAATTTCCATAGTAAAGGATCGACCTGTTGCCTATTTTATATTTATTGCACTTTATTCCTTTAACCGGCCATAATTTCCTTGTGTACGCCTTTCCTAGCACTTTAATGGGACAATAGTTCTGGTATCTACCTCTCCCCGATTGTATCTGACACTACTTGCACTTTCTTTGGCCCAGTTCTTTTTAGGAGCCAACCCAAGATTTTATCATAGTATGTTTATTGTATTTGACCTCATTTGTTTTATGACTTGTTTTATTGATTTGTTTTATTGTTGAATTTTTTACATTGTCCGTTTTGCCTCGGCTTGGCCCCATATAAGCCGCCCCAAAAAACCCTTCGGGGAGATGGGGCGGGGTATAAAAAATAAAATTATTATTATTATTATTATTATTATTATTATTATCAACACAACGACGTTGTATGGCACAGCAAACAAGATAGATATGCTGGATTTCGTTTCGCAAAACCACAAGTCGAACACTTCCCAAGTGTCTAGGACTGTGTGATGTATTTTCTGATGATGTGTGCAGATCCCAGTAGGGTGGCCTTTTGCAGTTGGCAGATGGTGATTTTGTCAATGTCTATTGTTTCCAAATGCCGGCTGAGATCTTTTGGCACAGCACCCAGTGTGCCCATCACCACCGGGACCACCTGTACTGGTTTCTGCCAGAGTCTTTGAAGTTCAATCTTGAGGTCCTGATAGCGGCTGAGTTTTTCCTGTTGTTTTTCATCTATGCGACTGTCACCTGGGATGGCAACATCAATGATCCAAACCTTGTTCTTTTCCACAACTGTGATGTCTGGTGTGTTGTGTTCCAGAACTTTGTCAGTCTGGATTCGGAAGTCCCACAGTATCTTTGCATGCTCATTTTCCAATACTTTTGCAGGTTTGTGATCCCACCAGTTCTTTGCTGCTGGGAGGTGGTACTTGAGGCATAAGTTCCAATGAATCATTTGGGCCACATAGTTGTGCCTCTGTTTGTAGTCTGTCTGTGCGATTTTCTTACAGCAGCTGAGGATATGATCAATGGTTTCGTCGGTTTCCTTGCACAGTCTGCATTTTGGGTCATCAGCTGATTTTTCAATCTTGGCCTTAATTGCATTTGTTCTGATGGCTTGCTCCTGGGCTGCAAGGATCAGGCCTTCTGTCTCCTTCTTCAGGGTCCCATTCGTGAGCCAGAGCCAGGTCTTCTCCTTATCAGCTTTTCCTTCAATTTTGTCAAGGAACTTTCCATGCAGTGTTTTGTTGTGCCAGCTGTCAGCTCTAGTTTGTAGTGCGGTTTTCTTGTACTGGTTTTTTGTCTGCTGTGTTTTGAGGAGTTTCTGATTTTTGACTTCAATCAAAGCAGGTTCTTCACTTTGCTTGACATTCTGCCAGGGCATGTTCTTCTTCTTTGACTGCTTGTTTTACTTGTAAGAGTCCTCTGCCCCCTGATCTCCTAGGCAGATATAGCCGGTCAACATCACTGCGAGGGTGCAGTGAATGATGAATGGTCATGAGTTTTCTTGTTTTTCTGTCCAAATTGTCCAGTTCCACCTGTGTCCAATTTATAATGCCAGCAGTATATCTTATGACAGGTATGGCCCAGGTGTTTATGGCCTTGATGGTGTTGCCTCCATTGAGCTTGCTTTTGAGAATTTTTCTGACCCTTTGTGTGTATTCTTTGCTGACCACAGTTTTCACATGTTTTCACATTATTATTATTATTATTATTATTATTATTATTATTATTATTATTATTATTAGTCCATTAAGTAAGAATGTGGACCTGGGGCTGGCTGGTGGCACCCAGGTCAAATGAATGCTAGCCAAAGTTCACAGCGAGGTCACTTGCTTAACTTTATAAGAAATCATAAAATACAATAAAAACATAATAAAATTGATAGAAAACACATATAGGGTTCACAATTGAGAAGAAAGGATATTCAACATCTCCATCATGGAAACATACACAAGTTTCCTCCAAGGTGCTACAGGGGGCTCCAATCTCCCCTGCGCTTCCCATGGGGGGGGGGGGCAAAGTAAGGGATCACACATAAGGAATCCATAGGGGCTGAGGGGGACCCAAACTTGTGGAGGCCTACCCCTGTGGAGATATGGGGTTACACACAGTTGGGCCTTTGAGGGGCTCCTACCTCCCTCATGCCTTCTTGTGGGGGAAAAGTATGAAATTATAGAAAAGGATATTAGGGGAAGTGTCCCTGGGGTCAGAGGCAATGCGCCCAGAGAAAAAGGAAAACGCACATGAGATGGGATAGGAAATCTGGCACAAGGAGATTATGGGTTAGGTAGTTAGAGACAGGAGGGGAAAACGAATGGCAAGGGAAAAGAAGAAAAAAGGAGTCTAGTCTAAAGGAACAGAAAAATGCGTGTCAAAGTGATACAGAGAGGCAGAAAGATAAGCAGAAGAATACGTTTCAATTTTTGACAAATAAGGGCAAGATTGTAAAGCATATTGTTTTAAAATTGTTTTTTTCCTTTGCTAATGTTTAGCCTAGATATGTTTCAACTCTAGACAAAAGGGAGTCCTTTTGTTTGTGAGTCATTGACTGGTGTAGGAAAGGATTAGGAGAGTCGTTAATTCTTGCCTCAGACTAAAAGGCCAAACACCCCTTTTCCCAGGGTTTTCAGTGAATTACAGTAGACTCCAGTAAAATATCTCAGTTACCTTCTGCTATAAATATATGAAATGTAAAATATAGAATATAGCCCTTGGTCAAATGTACACAGATTTAACATGGGAAGCGTTCCCATTGCAAATTGTCCAAGATTTAAATCTTATTACCCAGCTTGGTGTCCTTGGCAAAAGGACACCAAGTTACTATCTTTTTTCGGGGGGGGTGTGTCACCTTCGACTTCAGTGCTCATCTCCATTTCTAAGCCGAAGAGCCGGTATTGTCCGTAGACATCTCCAAGGTCATGTGGCTGGCATGACTGCATGCAGCATTGTTACCTTCCTGCCAGAGCGGTACCTATTGATCTACTCACATTTGCATGTTTTCGAACTGCTAGGTTGGCAGGAGCTGGTGCTAACAGCAGAAGCTCACCCTGCTCTGCAGATTGGAACCACTGTTCCACAGTTCAGCAGTTTAACCCACTGTGGTCCCAATAGCTCATGTTAGAATACACCTTTTCTATTGGAGGAATTTCAGCACTTTCTTAACTCACATGCCCCTTTCAATAGTGTTCCATTATCCGGGGGTGCACTAGGAGGCGCTGGAGAGAAAAGAATAGTACATTTTATAGGGAGGAGGGTTTGAAGGAGTAAAACCATTTCCCACTGTGTTCTTGTTCTTCCCTCCACCCATGTCCGTGGAAACAACCCTCATTTGTAATATGAGAAGGGGCTATACAGTTACGAGTTTCAATAGAGTTATGAATTGGGTTGATACAGGGAACGCTGTGGATATAGCCTACTTGGATTTCAGTAAGGCCTTTGACAAAGTCCCCCACGACCTTCTGGCAAACAAACCAGTAAAATGTGGGCTAGACAAAACTACGGTTAGGTGGATCTGTAATTGGCTAAGCAAACGAACCCAAAGGGTGCTCACCAATGCGTTGCCTTCATCTTGGAAAGAAGTGACGAGTGGAGTGCCACAGGGTTCCATCCTGGGCCCAGTTCTGTTCAACATCTTTATTAACGAATTAGACGAAGGGTTAGAAGGCACGATCATCAAGTTTGCAGATGACACCAAACTGGGAGGGAAAGCTAACACTCCAGAAGACAGGAGCAGAATTCAAAACGATCTTAAAAGACTAGAGAGATGGGCCGAAACCAACAAAATGAAGTTCAACAGGGACAAATGCAAGATACTTCACTTCAGCAGAAAAAATGGAATGCAAAGATACAGAATGGGGGACTCCTGGCTCGACAGCAGTACGTGTGAAAAAGATTTTGGAGTCCTTGTGGACAACAAGTTAAATATGAGCCTACAATGTGATGCGGCTGCTAAAAAAGCCAACGGGATTCTGGCCTGCGTAAATAGGGGTATAGCATCTAGATCCAGGGAAGTCATGCTACCCCTCTGCCTTGGTCAGACCACACCTGGAATACTGTGTCCAATTCTGGGCACCGCAATTGAAGGGAGGTGTTGACAAGCTGGAAAGCGTCCAGAAGAGGGCAACTAAAATGATCAAGGGTCTGAACAACAAGCCATATGAGGAGCGGCTTAAAGAAGTAGGCATGTTTAGCCTGCAGAAGAGAAGGCTGAGAGGAGACATGATAGCCATGTACAAATACGTGAAGGGAAGTCATAGGGAGGAGGGAGGGAGCTTGTTTTCTGCTGCCCTGCAGACTAGGACACGGAACAATGGCTTCAAACTACAGAAAAGGTGATTCCACCTGAACATCAGGAAGAATTTCCTCACTGTGAGAGCTGTTCGGCAGTGGAATTCTTTCTCCCGGACAATGGTAGAGGCTCTTTTTTTGGAGGCTTTTAAGCAGAGGCTGGATGGCCATCTCTTGGGGGGTGCTTTGAATGCGAATTTCCTACTTCTTGGCAGGGGGTTGGACTGGATGGCCCATGAGGTCTCTTCCAACTCTACTATTCTATGATTCTATGAGAGGGAATAACGTGCAAAAATGCGGAAAATAGTTTTCCTCCTTCAACCCCCCATAAAATTGACTATTTTTCTCTTGCTAACCCTTCCTAGTGGCCTCCACCCAGATAATGCGACAGTGTCTTCCTTTCTAATGCAATCTTTAATTTTTGCTAACCTTTGACAACATGCACCCACATTTACAAGACACAAGGCTTGTTAATGCACTTCAGTAGTTCTCAGTAATATCTTTCTTGTCAGCAAATTTCTGGTTTTTAACTGAGAGAAAGTTATGAAGTATATGTGAGTTGGATCTCGTTACAAATTTTTGACCCACATTCTTATTTGAAATATTTTTTTAGAGTTTCTTTGTGACTTTTTCATTGCTGTGATGAAGCTATTACCACAATGGGTCTTGAAATTTAGTTACATTTTGTTGTCGTTACTGTTGTCAACTTGATTTCAATTTATGGCAATCCAATGAATGAGAAACATTCAGATCTTCCAGACTCGGGACAGTAGGTCTTCCTCTTTTCCTTCTGCTGCTTACTTTACCTAGCATTACTGTCTTTTCTGCTTGACTTCCTTGTCAATTGGAAACCATTACATTTTTCTATATTCCATCCTGATGATAATAATGTATATAAGTTACATATGATATAACAGGTTACATTTTTAAAATTTATTTTTATTTGTAGATTCATCTGCTCTAAAGTTTAAAGAAAGGCTGTAGGTATTGTTACAGTTAGAGTAAACTCAGACACAATTACATTGTTAAAAACTTCAGAGTTCTGAGTTTTTACAAACACAACACCAAAAGCCTCCTTACCTGTGAGCTTCTCCTGTGCAAAATGTTTGCTTGGATGAACACTAATTAATGCCACTAATTGCGAAAAAGACTTTTTTTTCACTTGAAATGTGATCTTGGGGAAAGAAGGGTAGGGTTCAAATTCTTAGACTAAAATAAGCCCAGTAGAATGTGAGAAATATATCACATATGGAAACAGTTTATAGATCTTTTTTTGAACAAAAAATATACGTACACTTTAATTTAATTTCTTATATTAGCAGTCATATACATCACTGGGTTGCTGTGATCTTTTTGGACTGTATGGCCATCTTTCAGCAGCATTCTCTCTTAATGTTTCACCTGCATCTGTGGAACGATTCAGAGGAATGATGCTGGATACAGACACAGGTGAAACGTTAGGAGAGAATGCTACTGGAACATGGCCATACAGCCTGAAAAACGCACAGCAACTCAGTGATTCCAGCCATGCAAACATTCAACAACACATATACATCACTGTTGTGTGTGTGTGTGTGTGTGTGTGTGTGAAAGAGAGAGAGAGAAAGAGAGAGAGAGAAAGAAAGAAAGAAAGAGGAGCTACTTGATCCAGGGAAGTCTAGATCCAGAGAAGTCATGCTCCCCCTCTATTCTGCCTTGGTCAGACCACACCTGGAATACTGTGTCCAATTCTGGGCACCACAGTTGAAGGGAGATGTTGACAAGCTGGAAAGCGTCCAGAGGAGGGCAACTAAAATGATCAAAGGTCTGGAGAACAAGCCCTATGAGGAGAGGCTTAAAGAACTGGGCATGTTTAGCCTGCAGAAGAGAAGGCTGAGAGGAGACATGATAGCCATGTACAAATATGTGAGGGGAAGTCATAGGGAGGAGGGAGCAAGCTTGTTTTCTGCTGCCCTGCAGACTAGGACACGGAACAATGGCTTCAAACTACAGGAAAGGAGATTCCACCTGAACATTAGGAAGAACTTCCTCACAGTGAGGGCTGTTCGGCAGTGGAACTCTCTCCCCCGGACTGTGGTGGAGGCTCCTTCTTTGGAGGCTTTTTTTAAAAAATAATTTTTATTGAATTTCAAATACATACAATAAAAGCTGGGTTGGGGATTGGGGAGAAGAAGGGAGTAGGGGAGGACAGAGTGAAAGAGGGGTTCCAAAGGGAAAAGGGGTGTGAGCAACATTAGGGAAAGTCAGAAGGGAAAATGGGGAGGGGAGCGGGAAAAAAAGGGGGGGGTAGAATGTAGATCTTCCATTCTCTTTCCTTTCGGTTTGCATTGTCTATTTAAGAATGAATTAAATGTTAAACAAAACAGAAAAAGGAGTTTGTTGCTTTTAATACTACAGTTATTACCTTGACATGTAGTTGTTAAGTTTTTCCCAATTTGTTTCTCTAATACATTTTCCTCAGGGATCTTTCAGCAAAAATGTCAATTTATCCATTTCTTGTATTTCTATTAATTTCTGTAACCAAAGTTCTTTTGCCGGGGTTTCGTCCAATTTCCATTGCTTGGCGAAGACTATTCTTGCCGCTGTGGAGCTATACATAAATAGTATATCCTCATCTTTTCCAAATTGTGTTTCTGAGTCTGTTATTCCTAGTAGATAGTATTCTGGTTTGATTGGAAATTTCTTATTTAATATGGTTTGTGTCTCTTCGTGTATTATCTTCCAATAATGTTTAGTTTTTGGGCAGGTCCACCAGATGTGGTAGAAAGAACCTTTGTGTGCCTTGCATTTCCAGCAGTTATTATAAGTTTTATACATCTGTCCTAATTTTTTGGGGGTTATGTACCAACGATGAAATACCTTGAGCCAGTTCTCTTTCAACTCTGTCGCATACGTATATTTTAATTTTTTGTTCCATATATGTTCCCAATCCTTTAACATAATTGAGTGTCCAATATTCCTGGCCCAGTTCACCATGCAATTTTTGATTACTTCGGTTTCTGTTAACCACTCTAGTAATGTATCATAAATTTTTGAGATTGTCTTCTTTTTGGATTGCATAATTTTGTCCCAAACAGAGTTTGAATCACTGAAGCCAATATGTAAATCTTTAGAAAATTGTTCTTTAATTTGGGCGTATTGAAACCACGAAATGTTTTTAAATTGCTCTTTTAAGGCATCTTGTGACTTTAACTCATATTTACCATTTATTTTCATCAAAAGATCTTTATAGCTTGGCCACTTTGTCCATCCCAATATGTGTCTCTGGTTCGATTCTAAAGAGGAAATCCATAAGGGAGTTTTCTTATAAAAATATAGTTTATATTTTTCCCAAACTTTTATTAGTGCCGCTCTAATAAAATGATTGCCGAAGTTTTTTTCGATCTTCCTTTTGTCATAGCCCACATAAGCGTGCCACCCGCGGCGTAGATCAAACCCTTCTAGAGTCAATGTGTTGATATCTTCTAGAGTTGTCCAGTCCTTCACCCATTGTAGTGCGCACGTTTCATAATAAAGTTTAAAATTTGGTAGGCCAAATCCTCCTCTTTTTGTTAGGTGTGTCATAACCGTATATTTGATTCTTGGTCTTTTACCTTTCCATACAAATTTTGAAATATCTTTATTCCATTCTACAAAGAGTTTTTGATTTCTTATGATGGGTAAATTTTGAAATAAGTACAGTAGTTTTGGTAATACATTCATTTTAATAACCGCCACCCGTCCTAATAGGGAAATATTTAAATTTTGCCAATTTTGCAGGTCTTTTTTAATTTCAATCCATTTCTCTTGATAGTTGTTTTTTTAGTAATTGTGCATTTTTTGCTGTTATCCAAATCCCCAGATACTTCATTTTCGAGACCACTTTGATCTCAGTAAGCTCTTCTAGTTTAATTTGGTTTTCCTTTTTTATGTTTTTTGTTAACATCTTTGTTTTTTCCTTATTTATTTTAAAACCCGCTAAACTGCCAAAGCTCTCAATTTTATTAATCCAATTTGTTATCTGAGTCCTTGGTTCTTCAACAATACAAATAATGTCATCAGCAAAGGCGCGAATTTTATATTCTTGTTTTCTTATTTTAGTACCTTTTAATTGCTCGTCTTCCCGAATGTTCCTAATCAAAATATCCAATGCAAATATAAAAATTAGGGGAGAGAGGGGGCATCCCTGCCTCGTTCCTTTTTCAATTGGGATTTGTTTTGACTGCTGACCATTAATTATCAATTTGGCTTCCTGTTTTTCATAAATTGTCTCAATTGCATTTGTAAAATAGTATCCAATATCCAATTCTTTTAAGAGTAATTTAAAAAATTCCCAATTTAAGTTATCGAATGCTTTTTCTGCATCGATAGTAATTAGGGCCATTTCTTTTTGGTGGAATGTTTCATAATACTCAATAATATCTAACATACATCTGACATTATCTTTTAAATGTCTATTTGGTAAAAACCCTCTTTGTTCGCTCCCTATCCAATTGTTCAAAAATGTTTTAAATCTGTTTGCTAAAATCGTGGTGAAAATTTTATAATCTGTGTTTAGAAGTGAGATTGGTCTATAATTACTTACATCTGAGGAATTTGTTTTGTTCTTTGGAATCACTATTATGTCGGCTTGTCTCCAAGAGTCCGGAATTATTTTTTCTTTTAGTACTGAGTTCATTATTTGCTTTAAGAATGGGATGATCTCTTCCGACAACATTTTATAAAAGGATGTTGGAAATCCATCCGGACGCGGGGCCGAGTTGGATTTCATCAATTTTAGCGCCTTTTGTAATTTTGTCGTCTGTTATATCTTTGTTTAAGAACTCCCTTTGGTTCTCTGTTATTTTTTGCAGTTTTTGATTGCTTAGGTATTGGGAAATTTTATTTAGATCTATGTGATCTTTTTTATAAAGTGCCTTAAAGAAATCTTGGAATTCTATCACTATCTCTTCATCTGACATGCAGATCTTTTCTCCTTTTTAAATTGTTATTATCTGTTGCTTTTGTGTTTTTTTCCTAATTTTCCGGGCTAGCCATGCACCTGGTTTATTAGCGTTTTCGAAATTATATTGTTTAATGAATTTGAGTTGTTTTGCTGTCTGCTCAATTTCCAGATTGTTCCTTTTGTTTCTCAGCCCCAACAAGTGTTCTGTCAAACCTACTTCTGGTGGTTTTTCTTTTAATTTCTTTTCTATTAATGATATTTCATTATTGATTTCCTTTATTTTTTGGTTTCTCATTTTATTTCTGATTGCCTTTTGTTGAATAAAGTGTCCTCTTAGAACAGCCTTAAATGCGTCCCATACAATATGGTTTTTAGTTTCTGGAATCCAGTTAATTTTGAAAAATTCACGTGCGAGTTTTTTACAGTTGTTTATGTCATCTTCTCTTTTAATTAAATTATCATCTAGTCTCCATTTTCTCACCGTTCTTTTTTGGTTTAGGAGCATTTCTATGGGGCTATGATCTGACTTGTCTCTGGGTAGAATTTTAATATGGTCAACTTTGGTACAAAGAGAGTTTGATACCCAAACCATAACAATTCTAGACCAGGTTTGGTGGCTGTGGGAGTAAAAAGTGTAATCTTTAGTTTCCCTGTTATGTATCCGCCATATGTCTTGTAAATCGAATTCCTCTTTTAATTTTTTAAAGTTTTGTGGGATAAGCCTCGAATTTGCATTTTTCTTACTTTTTATCTTTTTGCTTGTATTCAGATTTGTATCCATTATTCCGTTGAAGTCCCCTAGTATAATCAAATGATCAAAGTTCGAATTGTCGATCTGTTTTCTTAGCTCTTTGACAAACTGTCGCTTGGGGCCGTTTGGGGCATAGATGTTGCAAATGAGAATTTTCTGCATGTCCAGGTGTATAAGAGCTGCCACATATCTTCCCTGATTGTCATTAAATTGTAGTGTAGCTGGAATATTTTCTTTAACATAGAGTACTACACCCCTTTTCTTTGTTGAATCTGATGAACAAAATTCCTTTCCTATTTTTTTATTGGTTAGGTAAGCCTCATGTTTATGCGAGATGTGTGTCTCTTGGAGAGCGACAAAATCATACTTTTTTTGGGTTAATTGATTAAAGATATTTTTCCTTTTATTTAGTTTATTTAATCCGTTAATATTGTTAGAATAAAATTTCAATTGGTGTTTCAAGTTGCACACATTCCTAGATAAGTCCATCTTTGGCTATTGTCTTTTTATTTCCTTCCTTATTGGTTGTTTCTTCTTCCTCCGATAGAATTTCCTCCTCTGTTTTGTCTCTGTCTTCCTCCTCGTCTTCGCCTCCAACATCTGATAGTTCTGAGACCTGTGGGTTTTTGTCTCTCTTGGAACCAGCGATTTGTGGGGAGTGGTGTCTCGCTCTCTTTGGTTTTTTCCTTTTTGCTGAGGGAGGTGTTGTGCTTGCTGGGTTGTCATCTTTTCTTTGTATGTGTCTCCTGTAGAAGTCCTTTGCTTTGTCCTCAGTTGTTAACCAGTGTTTTTCCCCTTTAAAGGACACCATGATACCTTCATTCCTTTCCCATCGGAATCTGATCTTTTGCTTTTTCAGTTCCTCGGTTAGGAAGAAGTATTTTTTCCTTCTGTTTAAAGTCAGTTGCAGGAATTCTTTCAGTACTGCAATCTTTTTCTCTTTGTAGGTTAGTGGGTTACGATTATTTTTCATCAATATTTCATCTCTTATTCGTTTTCTCACAAAGTGTGCAATCACATCTCTTGAGGTCTTATTCCTTCTTGAGAAATTAGTTTGAATTCTGTAAACTTTGTCTAATTCATATTCAATAAACTCTTCTGTTTGAGTTAGCAAATTTGCTAGCAATTTAATAATAATTTGTCTAATGTCTTCATTAGGTTCCTCCTGGATATTACGGAACCTTAGTTGGAATTCTTTCTCGTGTTGTTCAATTTTTTCCTGTAAACTCTCCAATTTTGCATTTTTAACTTCTAGTCCTTCCAGTTTTTTCTGTAGTTGTGATTGAGTTTTAGTCAGTTTTTTGTTTTCCATTTTCAGGTCGTTGATATCCTTATGTGATTTAATCAATTCATTTCTCAAATGTCCCATGTCTTCCTTGATTTCTTTTTTCATGTCCATCATTTCCTGATACAATTCTCTCTGTTGTAAATTTTGTTGATCTAATTTCGCTTGTGATTGTTTTTGGTATTCTTCCTGTCTTTCCGCTAATTTCTGAATTTCTCGTAGAATATCTTTTAAATTGACCTCCTCTGTCTGTGAGGGTCTTCTCACGAGCCCTCTATTATCTTTTAAGTCTTTCTCCATTTTGGTCTTAGGGGTTGCCATACTGCAGCTTGTTTTGGTGTAAGAGATGAGTTTATTCGGAGTAAGAAAAGGAAAAGAAAAAAAGAAAAAAGAAAAAAGAAGGATGAAAGCAAGAAGAGGGGGAGGGGAGGGAAGAAGAGGGAGGGATTAACACGGGAATGTAACAGGAGAAGGAGAAAGAGAGGCACCAAGAAGAGAATGAGAGAAATGTTAAAAAAAAAGAGGAAAATTGTTTATTCTTTTTGGTTCAACACCTTTTCCCTTCGTTGTGGTTTCCCCGGTTGGGTTTCCTTCTTCCTTCGCCCACCGCCGCTTGCTGAATCACCCGATATCTTTACTGTGCCTTAGTCCTTTTTTTTTTCCTCCTTCCTCCCTTGAACCGTCTCCGCTGTTGCTGACGGCGCGCCTGGAGCTTAGATCTTACGGAGCTTTCAGATCACCGGACTGGCACCACTTCCTGGTCAGATGAAGTAATTCCCTTCTCAGGGCAGGTTACAAAGGGAGCGCTTCCAGCTTTAAAGCTCTGGAGTGCGTTCCTTTTGGGCTAAGTCGAGTTCCGTAGTCTCCTGTTGATGGACAAGTGCGGAGGGGGGCCCGATAGACACAACAACCCTTATGCCCAAGGTCAAATATGTGAGTTTGATTCTAAGTCGTCACTGTTCTGAAATATGCCGGGTTTTCCAGCTCTGGATTACAGTTATAACAGGCTCAGTAGCGAGTTGAGTCTTCCCTGATCTGGTCAAACAGTCTAAACAGCTTGTCTTCCAATTTGAATCCCAGTTCAAAATGGTCCCAATTCAGTCAAACGGTTAATTCCGTAATATTGCAAGCCTTCTGTCTCTCCCCAGGTAAACACACAGGGGGTATTGTTGATGTTTAATTGCTTAGTTTAATTGTTTGGATTACTGTAGTTTTGTTGTAGCGATCGGGGCGTGCTCAGACGCTTTTCTCTAGTTGTTACATCAACTTAAGCATGAAAATAATTTCTATCAAGTGTCCATTAAAGTCTTGCCGAAAGAAAGAGAAATTTTGCTGGAAACTTACAGTTCCCTCGCCCTGCGGCTTCTTCTTTGTAGATTCTCTTCTTGTGATTAAAATGAGCTTGGACGGCAGTTTGTGCGGACTGTCGCCCGCTGCTGTACCCGCGGTTCGCGCTCCCCGCAATCTCCCGGATCCGTTCCCCCCGACAAGATTCGAGGGTCGGCTTGACGGGGTGCTGGGGCCTTGCGTCCCTTCTTGCCTCGATCCGCAAGAAGAGGGGAGCTAGAAGCTCTACCCAACCGCCGGGAACGTTGATCTATTGAGAGCTCTCAATAAACCCATCCTGCCGCCATGCTGCTCACCGGAAGTCCTTCTTCTTTGGAGGCTTTTAAGCAGAGGCTGGATGGCCATCTGTCGGGGGTGCTATGAATGTGATTTCCTGCTTTTTGGCAGGGGGTTGGACTGGATGGCCCATGAGGTCTCTTTCAACTCTACTATTCTATGATTCTATGATTGAGAAACTGCAAGTCACGTCTTGTGTGAGAGAATTGGCCATCTGCAAGGATATTACCCATGGGATGCCCGGATGTTTTGATGTTTTTACCATTTAAGGCAGAAAATCCCACAATATCTGCTTTAAACTGGTTTATCTGAGTTCACAGTGCCATATATTCCAGTTCAAAGCAGATAATGTGGGATTTTATTCAGCTTTGTGGAAGGGGGCCAAATCATACTCCCCCTGAAAATGCAGGTTCACAGTTTGGGGGCAGTCCTGGATTCATCTCTGAACCTGAAGGCTCAGTTTTCCATGGTGACCAGGAGTCCCTTTGTACATTTAAAACTTGTGCGTCAACTGTGCCAGTTCCTGAAGAAGTTGGATCTGGTCATGGTGAGACAAGCCTTATTTACTTCCCGTTTGGATTACTGTAACACGCTCTATGTGGGCTGCCTATGAAAAGTGTTTAGAAACTTCAGCTGGACTGCTAACTGGGGCTGGCTACAGGAAGCGGACAAGCCCTGTTACAACAACTCCAGTGGCCGCTAGTTTGTTTCTGGGGACAATTCAAAGTGCTGGTTTGACCTTTAAAGCCTTGGATGGTTCAGATCCAGGCTATTTGACAGATTGTATATCCCAGTACAAACCTGCCCAGGAGATACCCTCCTCTTGGTCCCACCATCATTGCAAGCAAAGTTAATGGGGCCACAAGAGAGGGCCTTCTCGGTGGCTGTCTCCCAGCTTTGGAACTCCATCAACTATTTAATGTGGTACGTCTAACTCAGGAGTGTCAAACCTATTGAGGGCCACATCAGCCTTATAGTTGCTTTCAAAGGGCTGTTGAATCCATGGATGGAGAATCCACAGATAAAGAGGACCAACTATATATTTTGTTACATAGTGATCAAAATATCACTGTATCTGGGTCCCCAGATATTATTAAACGACAACTCCAGTCACTTTTGATCCTCCGCCATGCGGACTGGGAATAATTTATTTATTTAAAACATTTATATTCCTTCCTTCTCATCCCAAAGGGGACTCAAGGCAGAGCACAACATATATATGGCAAACATTCAATGCCGGAACATAAAGTAAACCATAAATATATATAAACACTAAAATCATTATTTAAAACCATCACAAATCAGTTGTGACATTTCCTATTGCTGCCATTATTGCACTGCCCCAAAGGCTTGGTCCCACAGCCAGGTCTTTATCATCTTTCTGAAAGGCAGGAGGGAGGGGACTGATCTAATCTCACCAAGGAGGGAGTTCCATAGCCGGGGGCAGGGCTGTAGCCAGAAAAAAATTTCGGGAGGGGTTTTGAAAATTCCGGGGGGGGGGGGGAGGGGTTGAACCCCTAGCACCCCCCCCCCCCCCCGCTACAAACCTGTCAATATCTGCTTGAGAAAGTGCCTGGAGGGACTCTTAATGTTTTGCGTCTCATAGACTTAGCATGGGGTTTTGGTTAACCAGTTAAAATTCATGAGTAAACCAGGTTTTTTTAAGAACCTGAAAAATTTCGGGGGGGGGGGGTTGAACCCCTAACCCCCCCCCCCTCGCTACAGGCCTGACTGGGGGGCAATCACTCAGAAGGCCCTGTCTTTCGCCCCTGCCAATCACACCTGTGACGGTGGCGGGACCGAGAGCAGGGCCTTCCCAGAAAATCTTCATAGAGGGAGATGCGTTCGGACAGCTAAACTGGGAATTGCAACCCAACTGCACTTGTGACTCTGAGGTTGGGGTCCTTGTTAAAGGATAATTTGAAGTCAGGCATCATTTCCTTATAGCTATATTCAAATGCAAGCCTTGTGTCTAAATTAAAACCCGACTATCCTAACTAACAGAACAAACTGGTGTTACAGTATTATAGCTCCCATCAGCTCTAGTCATGATGTCTAATCACGAAGAAGACAGGAGTCCAGCATCTGAAGGAGGGCCAAGGGCCACATAAAAGGACATGAAAGGCTGGATTCTGCTCATAGGCCTTGAGTTTGATACTGTAATGTGGAGTTGCCACAGCAATACATGTGGTTTAACTCTTGTTTTTCCAAACTGTAAAGTCCCTTCCACACAGTAAAAAATCCCAAATTATCTGCTTTGAAGGGGGGAGGGGCCTTCCACACAGCCATATATCCCAGAATATCAAGGCAGAAAATCCCACAGTATCTGCTTTGAACTGGGTTATCTGAGTCCACACTGCCATATATTCCAGTTCCAAGCAGAAAATGTGGGGTTTTATTCAGCTGTGTGGAAGAGGCATGTCTTATTTGAGTCTACACTGCCTCATAATCCAGTTCAATGTGAATTTTATACAGCTGTGTGGAAGCGGCCTCAAAGGTGGCTTTGTAGTTCTTCCCTTTTTTTCGTGCGAAAATGAGCTGAGTAATTGCGGGACGCTCTCTACCAGTTGCAGCGGGGGTGGACATTGAGCGACGCTCCCTGGTTGCTAAGGGCAACGGGGACGCGGACACC
This sequence comes from Anolis carolinensis, assembly GCF_035594765.1. NCBI lineage: Eukaryota > Metazoa > Chordata > Lepidosauria > Squamata > Anolidae > Anolis > Anolis carolinensis. Next base: position 188,365,603 of record NC_085842.1, read on the forward strand.
GCGGCCGGGAAGGAGAGGCTTGCTTGTCTTCAAGAGGTCAGGAGCAGGCGCCTCGGGGAAGGTTAGGGACCACCACGTGACCTGTTCAGGGGCCGAGGCCCCGCCCCCAGGCCTTACCTGCAGCCTCCCGCCATTTTTAAAGACTCTTCCCCTTTTTGGCGTTATTAGGCGCCATTCTTTCAATGCCAGGGCGCACCCCCTGAAGTTGTCCTCCCTTCTCCCCTTAGTAGACATAAAATGCCAGGCTCTCCACCTCTCAGAGACTTCCCCACACCCCTCCTCATGCTTTTATGGCACTCCTTTTCCTAAAAGCTGAGTGAGGATTATAATACACCCTCTTTCTGCCCCCCTTCTGTTGTCACTTTTAAAACACCCGCTCTTTTATTCTACTTTACATTTCTATGCTACTTTGTCCCTGTAGCTGCCTTCAAGGATGAGTTGAAGGGAGGTGGATCTAATTTAGTCTGGGCTTTGAGGCCCCACTGAAAGTAACTTCTGCCCTTAGTACATCCCTTAATGGTCCTGGTTCCAGAGCATCAAGGTGACCACAACATTCACTATTTACTGCCACTTTTCTTCACTCCCACAGAAGTCCATCTGCACCCATATCTAACTACTCAGCATACTACTATGGCCTCTCAGTAGGCTTTATGGCCATCTCATATTCTTGGTAAAGGTGGCCTTAATGTTCTAGTTTAGTTGTAGCTGTAAAACTAATAGCCAGTCCCCTTTTCACTGCCAGGGTACCTAACCTTGGGATGAAGCAAGCAGGCATTGCTTCCTCTATGCCCTTTCCCCTCCACACTTATAGGCACTGCTTCTAACCTCAGTGTTCTGTATTAAGCCCTTAGTGGGGTCATAACCGTATGCCAATTTCTTAGCAAACATCCTCCACAAAATTAGCACAAGGGAAAAGTCTTTGCAAGACCCCACTGCCTCATTCTGCCAGGAAAACCTCCGCAACCACCCTAGCACCATTGCCTTCCCAGAACAAAGGAGGGGCCCCCCCTTTGTTATTGTACCTCACTGCCTTACGCCTGCCACTTCTCCTGGTAAAGCTTACCACTAGCCTTGTTTGGATCACATATTTAGGATCACCTACTGCCTTGTTAAGGCCACGCATCTCCTGTTTGGATCTTACCCATCTGAAGCAAGCTGTTTTGCTGCCAGATAAAACAGCCCGCCAGTTGTCAAAGAGAACGGTAAACTGACCCCAATGTGCCTTTCCCCCCTGCCGTCTTGTTTCTAACACCTGTTTGGAGTGAGCAGGAGTCTTGTTTGCTTCTGTACTGGAAGCCTCTTAGTCCTGTTCTGCCACCCAGTTCTTCCGGGACAAGTTTGTAGGTCTGGACCATGACCTCCGAGGCAGTGAAAGTGATTGTGCGTTGCCGGCCTCTGAATGAGCGCGAGAAGCAGATTGGCTGCAAGATGGTGGTCAATATGGACAGCACCCGTGGCCAGTGCTTCATTCATAACCCATTTGCCTCAGAGGATCCCCCAAAACAGTTCACCTTTGATGGGGCGTATTACATAGACCAGAACACAGAGGAGATCTATAATGAAATTGCATACCCACTCATCGAGGTGAGTGTAGCTGACTGCACGTAACTTTCAATCTACTATTATAAATGTCTTTCTCTCTACCTGCTGCCATTTTCATTGAGCATTATCATTTCAAAGTTTTTGAGGCATTCAGGAGTATTTTACCATAGCTGCTTTCTGGGGGCCCTTCCACACAGCCATATAACCTAGAATACCAAGGCAAAAATCGCACAATATCTGCTTTGAATTGGATTATCTGAGTTCACACTGCCATGTATTCCAGTTCAAAGCAGATAATATGAGGTTTTATTCAGCTGTGTGGAAAGAACCTGAAGCACAATAGTACCAAGACCAAGCTAAAGTGTCACCAAAAGATTCTCCAATAGCATCACATCCCTTTTTCCTTGGGCCTCAATTTCTACAATCCCTTACCCTTGTCCATATAGGCTGATATTCCTAGAGAAATGCTCCTAACAGATAAAAGGTTCTATAGTCCTTCCCTATAAGCTGTATATGAGCTCATGTTTCCTCTGTTACAGAAATTGTCATGGGAACCTGAGCATTTTTTTGCAGAACTTGCATTCTATTTTTGGGATTGAGGCTTGAGCTGTGTCTCTTCCAACTTCTGTATTTTCACCACAGTCTGATTATATTATCCATCTAATTTGACAAATTTAGCCTAGCAGGAGTCCCTTTTTGTTAGTTAATGGTTCTTAATTACTATACTGATGAATGAACAACAAAGGTCTGGGTACAATGGCTTTTCAGCTCCTTCCTGCCTGGAGACATTGTAATGTATGGGTTTATTATAAGAAATTGCATCTTTGGTCCTCCCAATTCTAACAGCCAGCAATGCCAATGGCAAAAGTTGTGAATGCGCCTTCGGAGACTGAATGATAGTGGTGGGAGAGGAAGGAAAAACCCTCGCGAGGAGGGCTTGTTGGAGGATTTGTTTAGGAAAAGGGTCAGGGAGACTGATGAGGAATCTTCTGAGAAGGATTCATGTGGGGATCCTGAGGTGGAAATGGATGCTGGGGAACAGGTGTTAATGGAGGAATTGGGCACGGACTGGGCACGGGCACCGGGGATGCTTGGGGACGAATCGGGGCCCATGGATACTGCTGATGCTGGGGAAGCTTGGGTGTCTTCAGAAGCAGATCCCACTTGGTCTGCTTGGAGGAGTGAGAGAGGGTCCACAGGTGTGGATAGAGTTGGGCATGGGCAGGATGATTGGGACTCTGATGAGGAATTCAGAACACCTGACCCAAGGGCATTGGCTGTGTGGAGTTCTGATTCAGATTAAGAAGTTGAGACACCTGCTCTTTGGGCGTGAATAGTTTGGAAGCCCAGGGAGACCTGGATCTATTGGGGTTGTTTGGTCATTATACCTTGCGTGTGGCAAGGTGTTACTGGGCGCCATTGGGTTTCCTGTGTGTGTTACTGAAGACTGGACTGGGACTTTGCAACGGATGTAAGTTTAATCTGGGTTATTCTGCAACGGAGGGCTGGAATTGTGTGGGTTTTCCTGGACTGCACTGTTATTACTATTTTGTATTAGCTGCTGTTCGCCCTCATTGCTTTGGCTCTCTGTGCCATTTTGTGTTGTGACCTTCTTGGATGACTTCAACCTCTCGGACCTTGGACCTTGGACTGGAACTTGACTCGGCTTTGCTCTTCGCTCTCAATCCGTAGCTTGGTGTCGTTCTCTATTCCGTGGCTGTCTGCTGTTGCTGACTACTACCTTCACTCCTGATACCGACGCTGTCTGCTTATCTCGACTTTGGACCGGCTTGATGACATTCTCCCGCTCTGCTCCTTTAACTCCTGGCTTGGCGTTTGCTTCTGCAGCAGCTTGGCGCTGCTGGTTTATCCCGACTTCGGACTGGCTTGACGACGCTTTCCCGACTGTTGCTTTAATAAACTCTATTTTGCTCTCTAATTGGCGTCTGACTTTTGACAGCAAAGGAGTCAATGGATGGCCAAATATTCCCCAGCCTGAGGCAGAAACCATTTCTCCACCTGTATATTCATAAATAAATACTGTATTTCATCGCATAGTAGTCACACTTTTTTTCCTTTTTTAAAAAAAAGGTGGGTGTAGCTATTATGCAAGGGGAAAAAAAACCTTTTTTTTTGTTCAAAAACAGTAATTAAAAAAATAAAACAACTTGAGAAAAGCTTGAAGCGGCATTCTTGGGAGGGGATAGTCAGTGACCAAGTGAGTGCGTGAGAAGGTAAGTGAGTGTAAGGGTGAATGTGTGGGAGAGTGGATCTTTTGGTGGACAAGTGGATGGGCAGGTGGATGGGTGATTGAGTGAAGCAGGTGGGTGGGTCTTTGGGAGAGAGGATGGACGAGCAGTTAGAGGCTTACACCAGTAAATCAAGGGTATGACTATAATGCAAGGAAAACAGAACTACCGAAACCAAGACCCCCAAAATGGGGGTGCAACTATTATGCAATGGTGACTATTATGCAATAAAATATGGTATCCCCCAATCTTATTGATGTTCTACAATCTTGTTCCATAAGACGCTGTTTCCTGATAACCATCAAAACCCTAAAGCTTCTCATCATCATTGGAAAACTTTTTATATAGTGCCTTTTCTGATAAAATGTACAGAGTTTAAATATCATGTTGAAGATTTCAGACTGGATGCTTTTGTTTAATTTGTTTTCAAATTGTGCTTGTGATGCTACAAGTAGAAACTAAGCTAAAAAACCACTATTATGGTAATTATTTTTTTCCTGGATTCTTGTTGTTATTATTTTCCAGGGGGTTACAGAAGGCTACAATGGTACCATCTTTGCTTATGGGCAGACAGGCAGTGGAAAGTCCTTTACCATGCAAGGGGTCCTGGAGCCATTTTCCCAGAAGGGCATTATTCCCAGAGCTTTTGAACACTTATTTGAGAGTGTACAGGTATGCAATTGCACAAAAGCCATTTGGCTTAGTGGATTGTTCATCCATTCAGGGTTAGCATTCTCTGAATCCCCTTCCAGTTCTGTGTTCCTGATTTAAATGTTGGCCTAGTACTGATATGATGATTAAGCCATGGGTTCATGTGTTCCCATTTCTATCTTTGCTTCATCATTTGTGATAACCATAGGGATCAGAATTCTCTTCTTGTAAAATGCCACCTGTGATACCTTGTCAATTTTAACTAAATAACAGTCTATCCCAAGACCTCTTGAAACATTAGTTAGAAGTGCTAGCACAAAAAGTACAGGAGATCAGACATGTTTCTCCCCTTTATCTGGAGCAACATTGCAATGCCTAACTTACAGTGTTGGACTGGGACCTCTGACTTGCTGTTTTCCTTTTAGCCTGTTACTTTCTCTCCACGTGATCTACCCTGCAGGAGTATTGTGAGGATAAAGTGGAGAGAGAGAAAGCCTCTTTGGAGACGAGGCGTGATATAAATGCAGTGAGGAAATAAAAAGATTAATATTATTCCATGGATGGTTAGAAACCTAATATCGAATCACTCTCCTACTGCATTGGTTTGGCTATCCATCTAAGGTTGGATTTCCTGTTCAAATATCAAAATATTTTTGGCTGGCTTTGTCTGTGAGATAGCTTAATGAAATGTGTAATTTGAAAACCTGGAAGTAGATTACTGTTTGTTGGATATGTATTAGCTGTAACATATGTGTTAGAGCTTCAGGCCATGGCTTTCCTTCATATAAGGAAGCTTCCTTCATATAACGGACATTTTTGTGCAAGATGTTGGAAAATGTAGTTGATGCTGAGGAAATCTAAAAGATGAAACAGGAAAAATAAGTCACTTCATGGAGTGAGCTAACATCATAGAGAGAAGGTTAGGCAAGAAGCTAGCACATCGTTGTAATAATCTGACTGAAGGAATGGATAAACATTGCCCTTACATGCTAGCTTTCTGGATGTAAGGATGTTGGAGGTGGTGTTTTGTATGAAAGTTCATTCAGTTGGAACCCCGGTGGCGAAGTGTGTTAAAGCACTGAGCTGCTGAACTTGCAGACCGAAAGGGAGCGGCCGCTGTTAGCTCCAGCTCCTGCCAGCCTAGCAGTTTGAAAACATGCCAATGTGAGTAGATCAATAGGTACCGCTCCAGCGGGAAGGTAATGGCGCTCCATGCAGTCATGCCGGCCACATGACCTTGGAGGTGTCTACAGACAACGCCGGCTCTTCGGCTTAGAAATGGAGGTGAGCACCAACCCCCAGAGTCAGACATGACTGGACTTAACGTCAGGGGAAAACTTTACCTTTACCTTCATTCAGTTATGTGAAATTCCAGATGCAGCCAGAACTGGAACAGACTAACTAGACACAGAGTCAATGAAAATGATGTCCAAGTGTTCATTACATGTAAAAATAGGCCTTCAAAAGCAACCTTGAGGGGAATGTCAGACTGGAAGCTTGATAAGTATTTGTTATTGTTTTTTCAGTGTGCAGAAAACACCAAGTTTTTGGTGAGGGCATCATACTTGGAGATCTATAATGAAGATATCCGAGATCTCCTTGGTTCTAACACCAAACAAAAGCTTGAGGTAAGGATCATACACCTGACAGACAGGATGTTAGTTTGAAGTAAAAAAATACCCCCAAACAAAATCTAGAAATCAAATGCTAACAGTTTATGGTGAACCCAATGGCCTATGGTATAATTATAAAAATAAAATTGAAGCTAATGACTGGAACTTACTTTGAGAAGTTCAGCCTCTAAGTTCAGAAGTGCACCAGCATGTAACCTTCCTTTCTTCTAGGCCCTCACAGTGAAGGCTTTTTTATGGCATGTCTCATAGGCACCCTCCTTCTTTTTAGATGCAAATGTTGTTCAGTATCAGGATGGCTAGTATTGCAATTTGAGGCAAAGTTGTGTTGCTGGAGTCTTCAAGACTGGAATCTTGAGATTCATGGGTGCAGAATGACAGCAAAATTTTAACTTGTATATCATAGGTACAATCTGGTCCAGATTAGAATGGCTCCCAGTTGGTAGAGATGTAAGTACCTAGTACTTTTTACAAACCACATCAGAGTTTGTCCATTTGGGGCTGAACCAAAGCTTGTGTTAAAGATCCAATTCAAGATTTCTTCATGAAAAACAGCCCTTAAGTCTTTTGGCCATTTTTTCATAGTTCAGATTTTTCTTCTACTGATGCCTATGGTTATCTTGTTCCTATGGTATCTCTTGTAGCTGAAGGAACATCCAGAGAAAGGGGTTTATGTGAAGGGCCTCTCACAGCACACTGTGCATAGCATTGCCCAGTGCGAGCACATCATGGAGACAGGCTGGCGAAACCGTGCTGTGGGCTACACCCTGATGAACAAGGACTCCTCCCGATCCCACTCTATCTTCACTATCAACATGGAAATCTACGTTGTAGGTAAAAGTGGAATATTATTGAAGTAGGGGTGGACTAAATGTGATAGGATGGAGACTGGGGTAATTTTGTTAAAAACTGGAGAACAGAAGGTCAAAAAATGCAGTCTAGCATTCATGAAAGTCAAAGTTAACACTTAATTCCACAGTCAAGTTTAGGGTTTGAGTTACAAGAAGAGCCTTCGTAATAGAAATGGCTGCCCACAACAGATGGTATGTGAAGGAAACAAAAGCAGAAAGGGAGGGCTGAAGGTTCTTATGATATGAAAGGAGAAGGCTGTCCTGAAATATTTTGTCTCAAGTCAGAGGCAGCCTTATTGTTATTCAGAGAGGCATTTTCCCCATATTGCAGATCGCCAGGTTGTTCATTACTGAGAATGGAGAAGTGTGATTGTGAGATTTGACATGTCAAAATAACTTCACTGGTTTTGAGTACTGTGCACCTTCATGGAGAAGAGCACACTTTAGGCAGTGACATTTTTGGGGCCGTACAATATAATGGAAGCCATATGACAGATTATAAATATTAAAACAAAAAAGTGCTGCAGAATCTCTTACAATATCATAGTGGAGTCTGTGACAGAAGACTGTACGTTATGTGCTCTATCCAGGCCTAAAATGTTCCTTCTTGAGGTGTTAAGTTTTTTTTTAGGAAAAAAGCTTTTTGGGTTTTTTAAAAACTTAGTGGAACTTTCCAACATGTACTGAAGTGCAGTAATCCATTCCATCTCAACCATTTTGTCATGGATTTTTGTAGTCTAGACCAGTGGTTCCCAACCTTTAGTCTTTCAGGTGTTTTGGACTTTGGTTCCCACAATTCCGAACAACTGGTAAGTTGGCTGGGATTTCTGGGAGTTGAAATCCAAAATTCCACTGATCCACTCCACTGATCTAGACTTTATTATAGATAAGGCTGTCCAGACGGTAAAATTCCACTAGAAATGTTGGCTTTAGGCATCTTCGATTGAATGAGCTGCTGTGAGGCAAAAAATATTTCAAAGGCAAATGATTCGAATGATTTGTCTTTAACTGCTGGATTGGATCATTTCTTTCTTTTCTTTGGGTGAGTGAAGTCAGTATCCCACAATGATCTTTTGGAAGGAACAAAGTAAAACAGTGTATAGCATCACCATCTCATTGCTGGGAAATATGTAATATTAAACACTGAGGAAATCAAGCACAGCTTTCCCCAACCTCATGCCCTCAACATATGTTTGAGTACAACTTACATTGTACATTGCCCAGTGTACCTAGAAGGGAAGTCTGCTCTGAATGTTCCAGGAAATGTCTCTTCTTCCTTGCCAAACTAATTCTTCCTTTGCAGATGAGAGAGGGCAAGATTACCTGAGGGCTGCAAAGCTCAACCTGGTGGACCTGGCTGGGAGTGAGAGACAATCCAAAACCGGGGCTGTTGGTGAGCGCCTCAAAGAAGCTACAAAAATCAACTTGTCCCTCTCAGCATTGGGCAATGTCATCTCAGCTCTGGCAGATGGACGGAGCAAGCACGTTCCCTACCGAGACTCCAAACTGACCCGGGTGCTACAGGACTCTCTCGGAGGCAACACTAAGACACTCATGATAGCCTGTCTGTCTCCTGCTGACAATAACTATGATGAGTCTCTGAGCACCTTGCGGTATGCTCACCGGGCAAAAAATATCAAGAACAAGCCTCGTATTAATGAGGATCCCAAGGACGCTCTGTTGAGGGAGTACCAGGAGGAAATCAAGACATTGAAGGCAATCTTGGCACAGCAGCTGAACAGCGGCAGATGCCAGGGTAGGGTCACTGTACTATGGAATGAAGAGCCAATGCTTACATTTCTTGCCTTAATTTTTGTATTTGTTTTGTTTTAAATCGTGGCCAAATTGTGTGGTTGTTAGGCACCTTGAGTCTCCACTGAGAGAAAGGCGGAGTTTAAATAAAGTAAATATATAAATAAATAAAACTTACTTACTGGGGAAAGGCTGTATCAGTATCAACAGTGAGAACTCTTAATCTAAGGACAGAAAAGTTTTCCCCTTCCCAAACCAAAATGATTAGAACATCCTTCTCTAAATTGGCATCCTCCTGGAATGATAAATTGTCACTTTTGACACTTCTGGCTGGCATAGCCAGTGCTTGATGGGGAAGATGGGGCTTGTAGTAATTCAGCAATTAAAAATGAAGAAGTTAGCATGGCTTTGAACATTTAAATTAAGCTTACAGATGTTTATATTTTTTTGTTTTGAAACTGTTTCAATTTTTTATAAGGTAATAAAGGTTTTCCCTGACGTTAAGTCCAGTCGTGACTGACTCTGGGGTTGGTGCTCATCTCCATTTCTATGACGAAGAGCCGGTGTTGTCCATAGACACCTCCAAGGTCATGTAGCCAGCATGACTGCATGGAGTGCCATTGCCTTCCCACCGGAGCGGTACCTATTGATCTACTCACATTTGCATGTTTTTGAACTGCTAGGTTGGCAAGAACTGGGACTAACAGCGGGCACTCATTCCACTCCCTGGATTTGAAACTGGGACCTTTCGGTCTGCAAGTTCAGCAGCTCTGCGCTTCAACACACTATGCCATAAGGGGCCCCATTCAGTTTTTAAAAAATATCTACCTGGTATTGTACATATGCAATTTCACTTTTGGGAATTGCAAATTGTTTCTATGGCAGAGATAAGGAGCTAAAATGAGGGAAATTAGCTAATTTCCCCTTCTCATATACTCCTTCCTATCAGAAGACATGACCCCGCTCTCAATGTTGGTGCAGCTGATGAATTTTTTTATTTGGTTTTTGAGCCATTAATCCAATTTTCCTTTTCTTTTTCTTCAGCATCATCTATGGATCGATTGATAAAACAGTGCTTAGAAAAAATATATAATATGCCATACTATTTGAAAATAAGACCCTTCGGTATTTCAGGAAGAGATTAGTAATACAGCTTGGGTACTAGGCCCAGTTTACTTGTCACGAAAGGTGTGCACTGCAGTCCTTCTAAATTGTGTTTTCTTTCCTGTCTTGTTAGAACTGTCTCTGCCTTTACCTTCTGAAGCTGCTAAACCAGAGGTCAAGACAGAACCTTCTCTGGAATCCCAAGTAGATGTTGAGAAAGAGAAACAGCAAATCAGAGAAGTACGTTAATCACAACAAATATTGTGGTTGGAGTTTACTATACAGTAGCCTAGAACTAGAAGTGCTTTGGGTTTTTTTTTTACTCTCCAGATTTTTATCTGTGTATATGTGTTGAAATATATCAGAGATTGGACCTAAGTAAATAATTCTATGTATGTAATGAAGTTTGTATCCACTGAAACATCAGAAATAGTAAGGGCGTCACTATCTCAGCCACCCACACGGACAATTTGGGATTGTAGAACATTTCAGATTTCTAGATAATGGATATGCAACCTATTTACTAGCCCTTTAGTTCTTTGATTTCTCAAAGTTTTGTTTTCAGCCATTTCAAATTTTATGATGGTTTAACTTTCGCATTTTTGTGTGCTGTTAATTTTTAACTATTTGTTTTATCTGGTGTAGGTAATCTTAATTGACTTTTTAAAGGCATTCCTGGCCATTATTGGCCATTGGTCTTTGTGAGCTGACCTATTGAACCCTACTTAGAATATTGGCATACATTATTACTGAAAGTCTGCTCCTCTCAATTCTTGGATGTTCCTAATTTCCCCCACTAAGGTAAAGGTAAAGATTTCCCCTGACGTTAAGTCCAGTCATGCCTGACTCTGGGGGTTGGTGCTCATCTCCATTTCTAAGCCGAAGAGCCGGCGTTGTCCGTAGACACCTCCAAGGTCCTGTGGCCGGCATGACTGCATGGAGCGCCATTACCTTCCTGCCAGAGCGGTACCTATTGATCTACTCACATTGGCATGTTTTCAAACTGCTAGGTTGGCAGAAGCTGGAGCTAACAGCGGGCGCTCACTCCGCTCCCAGGATTTGAACCTGGGACCTTTTGGTCTGCAGGTTCAGCAGCTCAGTGCTTTAACACACTTCGCCACCGGGGCTTCTTAATTCCCCCCACTAATCCTCCTTAGTTTCTCCCACTAGGTTCCTTTAAATGTGAGTATCTGTTTTCTTGCTGCTTGATACACAGGTGGGCAATCTGTAATCTTATAGAACTTCTTGGACTACAGTTCCCATCACCTCTCTGCAGTCGTAGTGCAGAGAGATCAATGTGATGTCCAACATCATCTGGCTGGTCATATTTGGTCTGCACCTGACTTGATTCTTTCTTACATAATTATAGTGAATTTAGCCCATAGGGCTGACTTAAAGTTGGACCTTTGCAAAACCTGAAGGTTTAAAAAAATTCAATACATATGAGCAAAATCCCACTGCTTAATGAATAAAGGAATAAAACCATCCAGCTCAGGAAATTGTAACCTTGAGTTGGTATATGGCCACGTTGAGTACTCTTCTGACTTTCTTCACTCTTCTAGGAGTATGAGGAGCAATTGGCCCGGTTGAAGGCTGACTATGAAGCAGAACAAGAATCTCGTGTCCGGCTTGAAGAGGACATCAGTGCCTTGAGGAATGCATTTGAACAGAGGTTCCACACTTTAGAGGAGAACCTCAAGAAAGAAGCAGGTAGAAGTGAGGCAGATCTAAAAAGAACCACCAGTGGCTCTTATCAGAAAGATAATGTAAACCAAGTTTCCTATTTTCAGGCACTCAGTTTAGAGTTTAAATTCCTGAAGTTCTCCTGCATGAAGATATCTCAGATTCTGGAGATGTTGCTCAGTAGTTCAAAGTCTAGTTAGAAGTCTAGTTAGAAGTCAGAGATCTAGGACATCCTTACTCTTCACTGTTCTCTCTGAAAATTATGTAGGGTAGTAAATAATGACAGAGTAAAGGATTCAAATTATGTGCAAAGTTCCTGTAGGTCATTTAGTAGAGATGGGATTTTGAACAATTGTTTTGAGATGTATGCTTTTTAGATTGATACATCCCCATAGGCTCTGTTGGATACTGTCCAGGTCTTTGATGCAGGGCAGGGATGGAGACATTGTTTTGGAATGTAACTCCCATAATCCCTTACTGATACCTGTGCTGGCTGGGCCTCTGGTAGCTGAAGTCCAGAATATCTGATAGACTCCTGATTGATGGGATTCTGTCAGGTTCAGTCTTGTCTCTCATGTTGCCTTGCATTTGAAAAAATGGTTGATCGAGGTCATCCAGAAGTTTGTGCTAAAAAGGATTTAGTACCATACAAATGATACCTAGTTCTGTCTGTAATGTCCATCTTCTGACTCAAGGGAGGCAGTGGAGACCCTGACCTGGTGACTGCCAAGAGTTTTGAATTTGGATACAGGTGAATAAATTAAATTCAATCCAAACAAGATGGTTGGATTTTAATTTAAAATCTTAATATTTCTGAATAACCACATTTACAGTATATTCAGAGTACTCCCGGATCTAATACTGTTGATGGATATAGTAGACATAGTAACCACGAGTGGTTTGGATCAGTTTTGTTTTATGTATAATACGGATGGCTCTGTAACTTGGGAAAATTGAATCTGACCTTGATCATGCAAGTTCAGATCATCTCCAGTTAGATTATTGGAATGAGCACTGCTGCTCCTGAAAACAAGCTCAGAACCTCAGTCAGTTCAGAATTTTGCTGCTGGCATTCTGACTTGTCTATACTGATTTTTTTTTTAAAAAAAGAAGCATGCCCATAACATGGCTGCCTTGATCCTGATACCTAATATACAACTCATTTAGCAGTGAAAGTACTGCTTTAGTGCAGTATTGTAAAACTCACTTCTTACTTTGTCCTTTCCAGGAAAATTCGGCCTTTTGTTGTGTTTTGCAGCTATATTGGGGTGGTTTGGGGGTGGGACAAAACAGACCACTAGGTGACAAGCACTGATGTTTTTAAAAATGTGTAGTGTTACTTACTGCGATGTGTTTTATGAAATTAAAGATCCCTTTATTTTTTGTGCTGGGCAGGATGGGAGTGAAGAGGTAATCGTTTCCCCTTGAGCCAGCACTGCAGCTGCCTTCCCAGCCAAACAGCTTCCTTGAAAATGATTTGCCATTGGCTTTCTTTCTGTTCGGGCTGCAAATGCCCTCCCAGCCAAACAACTTCCCAGCCGAGCCATTCTGAGGAATTTGCTTGCTCAAAACAAGGTGCCTAGCCATTAGGAGTCAGTTGATGTCAAAGCAAGCAACATTCTTAGCGGGCCTCTGTGAGACATTGTTTGGCCAGGAATGCAGTAGCAATGGCAGAAAGGAAGGCAATGGCAAATTCAAATTTGGGGCAGCAGTACAATCTCAGCACAGCAATTACTGGTAAATGTGGCACTAAGAGGGAAAATCCAGGGCAGATCTGGGGCAAACTGAATTGCAGTTGGATTATTTTGGTGGTATAGGCAACAACCCCCGTAGAGTCATTTGATCAAATCACATTGCCTCCATTACATTATCGGTGTCACTTTTTTCTAATTTCTTGCCAAGATACATCCATGTTGCCATTTTGGACTGCAAAAATCATTAGGTTATCTAAAGAATTTCCTTCATTCATATGAGCCTTCTGCTCTGAGGAGCCAATTTTTGAAACAGTTTTACGAGTGTAATTGTGGGACAAAAGAAAAAAAGTAAATTTTCCTCACATTACCGTCTCTGTCCAGATGGTGAGGGACCCAGTATGTAGGCAGTATGTAGGCTGTAGCTTAAAAAAAACTCAGTTGCATATACTTCATTTAATTCGTCCAATTCTAGAAAATTGTTCTCAGGATCGTTCTGCTGGTTCTGCTTCCTTTTTCTTAGTTTAGATTTTGCTGTAATTGTGGCCCTAACTTTGTTGTTTCTGTAGCTCTTCTGTGGTAAACTACACCATGGGTTTTATGGAAAGAACAAGTAAAATTTGTGTAAGTAAATACATAAAAACATTAGCTCATACCACTCAAATACACTCTCAAACCCCTCTTTTAAAAACAATTACAGTTAAGATGCCATATCTGCAGGTTTGACTTTTGCAGATTTAAATCACAGATTTGGTTAAAATGTTATCTCCTATTGCCAACCGCAACCAGAAGTTAAACAAAGAGTTATGGTGGATGATCTAGAGATTCCTAGAGTACACCTCTTTGGAAATTTCTAGGTCCTTGAAGTGTGACTTCAGTGGGAGCTGGCCATAGAGTCATGCTGGATAATTAGAGAATTCAAAGATATATTTTTGGGTAGAAATTTTTTCATATGTATTTTTTCCACTTTCGCAGGTGCCCTGTACTCCTAATCCCAGCAAATGTGGAAGGCTGACTGTATATGTCTCAAGCTTAGGAGGCCTGATGAAAGCCTCTTGTTTTGTCATTACTTCTTTTATTTTCTTTAGAAACCAGCCAACCAGTGGAAGCTGCGACTGACCAAGGCCTTTCATCCCCAGGTCCAGCTGAAGAAATAGATGTATCAGCTAAGGTACCCTGGAATATAAATTTCCTTCAAGCTGTGAAATAACTGTACAGGACCATTAAATGCAGTTTTAAAATATGATTGTTCTTTACCACTGGTGATTAGGTAAAAGGTTGGTTTTGCTGATTTGACACATCAAAAATACTCCATTGTCTAGCAATGTCAGATCATGTCTAGAGAGCAAATTATTTTCTTTGTATAGCAGCTGGCTGTCAGAGACTGAAGTATTGCTGCCAAAAAACCAATGATAATGGAGAGAAACCACTGGATGCACAATGCTCCAGCAGGCTCCTGTTCTCTCTTGGGAGCCTAGTGAGATGTAGTGCTTTGTATTCTGGAAAAAGTCTGTATAGATCAGCCTCACATCAGTCTATCCACATACTATGTTTGTTCAAAATGCTTGCCTCCAATTTTCTCTTAGGCTCAGGAGTCTGAGGCAGTTGGGTATCCTGCTCCTCCAGCTGCCCAGCCCACAGAGAAAACAGTCAGACCAGGGACACCTGGAACCGATGTGGCTGATGAACTCCTGGTGCCTGTGGATCAGCAGCAAGTGCTTGCCAGGTCTGTGATAATCATGACACAGAGGGAGAGCTGCAGCCTAGAAATCAAACCACATGATTATTACTTTGAATCCATTACAATGTATGCATTATAAATGTTATTACTGGTAAGTGATGCAGCAGATGGTAGATAGCCGAGAAGTATTTCAGCTCTTTCACAGATGGAGTCCAGCATCCTTGCATAGCCAATGATAGAATTAGCCCCTCAATAAGTAATTCTCCATTATTCATTGCTAGGTATCTAATTTCCTATAGCTAGTTAAGCCAGGAGCCTCTTAGCTGGGTTGGATGATGTTAATGAAGATGGACTCACGAGACTTATAAAACAGAGACATAAACAGGTTAAATATGAGTATCCAGATGTGAACCATCTTTCCCCTTGCCCATAACTACAGGTTGTGTAAAGCCTATCCAAAATACTTGGGACTAGAAGTCTTTCGGATTTCAGAATTTTTTTCCCCTGATTTTGGAATACAGGCAGTCCCCGAGTTACAAACATTTGACTTACTAATGGCTCATAGTTAGGAACTGGGGAGAGACAACAGGAAGTGAGACAAATATACCCCTCGGAGGGAAAATTCATGGGGAAAAGGTGTCTGCATCGAAGCTTTCTCACCAGTCTTTGTTTTCACCACAAGCCAAATATTTCAAAATCCAATTATCACAGGGACAGAAAGTGAGGTGAAATCTCTTGAACCGGGGGCACAGACAGCAAAACAAACACAGAGGTGTTGACCCTTCCCAGTGCTATTATATATGGCTATATATTTTATATATATTATATATGGCTATACAGTAGAGTCTCACTTATCCAACATTTGCTTATCCAACGTTCTGGATTATCCAACGCATTTTTGTAGTCAATGTTTTCAATACATTGTGATATTTTGGTGCTAAATTCGTAAATACAGTAATTACTACATAGCATTACTGCATATTGAATTACTTTTTCTGTCAAATTTGTTGTCTAACATGATGTTTTGGTGCTTTATTTGTAAAATCATAATCTAACTTGATGTTTAATAGGCTTTTCCTTAATCCCTCCTTATTATCCAACATATTCGTTTATCCAACATTCTGCTGGCCCGTTTATGTTGGATAAGTGAGACTCTACTGTATATGGCTGGAGTTGCACTTTAAAAATGTATCTGTTCTGACTTACATATAAATTTGACTTAAGAACAAACCTACAGAACCTATTTTATTTGCAAGTTGAGCACTGCCTGTACGTTTGCAAATATGTACATCATGTGATATCTCTGGTGCTGGAGGAAAATCCTGAGTGTGCCTTGGACTGCAAGAAGATCCAACCAGTCCATCCTCCAAGAAATAATGCCCAGCTGCTCACTGGAGGGAAGGATATTAGAGGCAAAGCTGAAGTATTTTGGCCACATCATGAGGAGACAGGAAAGCTTGGAAAAGATCACGATGCTGGGGAAAATGGAAGGAAAAAGGAAGCGCGGCCGACCAAGGGCAAGATGGATGGACGGTATCCTTGAAGTGACTGGGTTGACCTTGAAGGAACTGGGGGCGGTGATGGCTGACGGGGAGCTCTGGCGTGGACTGGTCCATGAGGTCACGAAGAGTCGGAGACGACTAAACGACTGAGCAGCAGCAGCAGTGATATCTCTAAGATAGTATTTAAGACTATACATGAAATTCATTTATCTTTAACATACATCTACTGTAAATAGCCATAAGGGAAATGTTTGTACACACTGAACTATCAGAAAGCAAAGGTGTCAATATCTACCATCCATGTTGACAATTTTGGAGTAGTCTAGTTTTTGGAACTCCATATAAGAGATGACTGTGTGAGAAGCATGGTAACAGTGGGAAATCAATTTCTTTTTCTCAGTTTTCATATCTTTTTCAACCTCAAACTGATTCTGCAAAAAAAGTATTTTAAACTGATTAGTTTTGTTACTTTGTAGGTTTTATAGATGTATATGTTTTATTTAATGATTTAAACTTTGTGAGTAATTGATATATTTTTTTATAGATGTTTGATTCATGGGGCTATTTGTTCATTTTATATTATTCTATAGCACTGAATATTTTCCATCCTTTGTAGGAAACTGCCCCAAGTCCTCTCAGGGAGATAGGGTTGGTTATAAATAAAATTATTATTTTTATTGTATGACACAGCAAACAAGACAGACATGCTGGATTTCATATCACAAAATCACAAGTCAAATACTTCCTAAGCGTTTAGGACTGTGTGATGTATTTTCGGATGATGTGTGCAGATCCCAGTAGGGTGGCCTTTTGCAGTTGGCAGATCGTAATTTTGTCAATGTCTATTGTTTCCAAATGCCGGCTGAGATCTTTTGGCATGGCACCCAGTGTGCCCATCACCACACTGCCAGGGTCTTTGCAGTTCAATCTTGAGATCCTGAGTTTTTCCTGTTGTTTTTCGTCAATGCGACTGTCACCTGGGATGGCGACATCAATTATCCAAACCTTGTTCTTTTCCACAACTGTGATGTCTGGTGTGTTGTGTTCCAGAACTTTGTCAGTCTGGATTCGGAAGTCCCACAGTATCTTTGCGTGCTCATTTGCAGGTTTGTGATCCCACCAGTTCTTTACTGCTGGGAGGTGGTACTTGAGGCATAAGTTCCAATGGATCATTTGGGCCACATAGTTGTGCCTCTGTTTGTAGTCTGTCTGTGCGATTTTCTTACAGCAGCTGAGGATATGATCAATGGTTTTGTCGGTTTCCTTGCACAGTCTGCATTTTGGGTCATCAGCTGATTTTTCGATCTTGGCCTTAATTGCATTTGTTCTGATGGCTTGCTCCTGGGCTGCAAGGATCAGGCCTTCTGTCTCCTTCTTCAGGGTCCCATTCGTGAGCCATAGCCAGGTCTTCTCCTTATCAGCTATTCCTTCAATTTTGTCAAGGAACTTTCCATGCATTGTTTTGTTGTGCCAGCTGTCAGCCCGAGTTTGTAGTGCGGTTTTCTTGTACTGATGTTTTGTCTGCTGTGCTTTGAGGAGTTTCTGATTTTTGACTTCAATCAAAGGAGTTTCTTCACTTTACTTTATATATTCTGCCCAGGCATGTTCTTCTTCTTTGACTGCTTGCTTTACTTGTAAGAGTCCTCTGCCCCCTTCTAGGCAGATATAGCCGGTCAACATCACTGCGAGGGTGCAGTGAATGATGGATGGTCATGAGTTTTCTTGTTTTTCTGTCGAAATTGTCCAGTCCCACCTGTGTCCAGTTTATGATGTCAGCAGTATATCTTATGACAGGTATGGCCCAGGTGTTTATGGCCTTGATGGTGTTGCCTCCATTGAAGTTGCTTTTGAGAATTTTTCTGACCCTTTGTGTGTATTCTTTACTGACCACAGTCTTCACATGTTCATGCTTGATGTTGTCCAGCTGTAATATGCCCAGATATTTATAGGCCTCTGGCTGGTGACACTTTATTGTTTGGCCATTAGGCATATTTATGCCCTCACTTTCAATGATTTTCCCCTTCTTCAATGCCACTGTCGAACATTTGTCCAAACCAAACTCCATGTTGATATCAGTGCTAAAAATTCGGACAGTGTTAGTCAGAGACTGGATTTCAGTTTTCGTTTTTCCATACAGCTTCAGGTCATCCATGTACATCAGATGCGAAATTTTGTGAGAATTCTTAGATGTTTGGTAGCCGAGATTTGTTTTTTGTAAGATTGTTGACAGAGGGATCATGGCAATAATGAAAAGCAGAGGGGACAATGAGTCTCCCTGGAAAATTCCTCTCCTGATGTTGACAAGTCCATAGCTTTCATTTCCAACAAACAGTTCAGTTTTCCAGTGCTCCATCATGTTTTCAATGAAGGTGCCAACATTTTTACTAATCCCGATGGCGTCCAGGCACTTGATGATGCAGCTGTGTGGGAGTGAGTCAAAGGCCTTTTTGTAGTCAATCCACGTCATGTGAAGATTAGCTTTTCGGCTTTTACAGTTCTCCAGAATCATTTTGTCAATCAATAACTGGTCTTTTGTGCCCCTGCTTTTCCGTTTGTTGCCTTTCTGTTCATCTGGCAAGATGTTTTTTTCTTCAAGATAGTCTTGAATTCTGTAAGCTATGATGCCAGTCAGTAGTTTAAACATAGTGGGCAGACACGTTATTGGCCTGTAGTTTCCTGGTGCTGCTCCTTTTGCTGGATCCTTTTGTATCAGTGTGATGAACCATGGGCCTTGTAGTCCTGCTCAGGACATTGTAATCCCTGATGAAGATGAAAACTTGGGTTTTTTACCTTCCCAGTCTGAACTGGATTCCTCTCAGCCAGATCCTTCCCAGGCAGATCTGGAAACCTTGCACCTGCAAGAAAGTTGTGCCCCAGAAGTATGTCAAACAACCCCAGAGCCTACTTCTCCCGTGTTCTTGCGCCGGGAGTTTTGTAAACAACAGAGAAGTTTGGATTCAGCTTCGCGCAGGAGTGCGAGGATAGCAGCTAAGAATGTTGCCAATTAACATTGGTTCTCGTGAGAATCTTTAAGGAGTTTAACATCTGGTCTCAGAGTTTAGCTTTCGTTTCTGATTCCCAGAGAACCGCTTTGGTGAGAAAGTTGGACTCTATATAGGTGTTTTGCCCGCGTAGCAACTTCGCGGAGTCAATTCGTCAGCCTACGGAGCGAGTTGTGTCTGGACAGCGCGCTCCGATTCAAGCCTCGCTTCAGCTCAAGCCTTGCCTTGCTATCCAGCCTTCGCCTTGCTTCCCAGCCTTTGTTTACCTACGGACTTTGCCTTGTTTCCCAGGACTAATCCTTGCCTTGTTTCACGGATTTTACCAAGTTATTCCACGGACCTTGTTCTTGTTCTTAGTTACCTTGTTCCACGTTCAAGCCTTGTTTCAAGTATCAAGTTATTTCCTAGCCACGCTCAAGTTTTATGGACTAAGGACCTTGTCATCTCCCCTCACTTTGCTTGGCAAAGTGAGTGTTTCGGTTATTGGATTACAACTTTGGACCTTAATATTTCTTATTGGACATTGCTTTTTTGGACTAATTCTGACCTTTCCTGAAGGGTCTAATTCTGGACTATTTTCTATACTTGTTTTTATTAACTTTATATATTCCTTCAATAAAGATATTAGTTAGATTCTGGCCTCTGTGTATGGTTATTGGTGCCTCTGCCGCCTGGGTCGTGACAGTTTGACTCCGCCACCCATAAGCACCAACTAACCGAGGCCAGGATGTCTACCGGAGCCGCGCCGGCTGGACAGCCGCTCAGCTACACCATCAGCAAGGACGAAGTGGACCGCATCCGTGACAGACTCAACGCGCAGGATGGAGAAATAAAAGGGTTGAGGGAGCGCGGAGTTCGCCTCCCGGCCATGGCGTTGCCTACCAAGTTTTCTGGAGAAGCTGCTAAGGTTCATGTTTTCCGCCGCCAATGTCAAGCTTATCTAGAGGCCCGTGATGCCGAGTTTCCCCAAGAAGACATCAAGGTGGCGTGGGTCTACAGTCTTCTAGACGGACCAGCGGCTAGCTGGGCGACGGCCCTGTTTGATCAAGCCTCCCCCCACCTAAGTTCAGCACAACGCTTCTTGGATCACCTTAAGGAGACCTGGGGAATCGAGGACAATTTGGAGGCAGCCGGTCACAAACTCCGGCGCCTCCTTCAAGGAGACAGACCCATGTCTCAGTACATAGCCGAGTTCCGCGTGCTGGCCCACAACACCGGCTGGAACGATGTAGCCCTCAGAGGACAATTTCGGGAGGGTCTCAACATTGAAATGCTGGAAGAAATCTCCAAGGTGGATCCTCCCCAGACCCTCGAGGCACTCATTGATCAATGTTTACGGGCTGAAGTCATGATTGCCAACAGGAAACAATGGGTTCGAGGCCAGGGCGGTAGAGCCGGGGCAAAACCCCCCGCTCCCGCCAGTGTTCAGCCACGTCCGGTGTGGAGACCCCCGCCGCCAACCCCATACCCCAGAGGAGGCGAGGAGGTGCCGATGCAGTTGGGCAATGTGCGTCCCAGACTAGATGCCGCCGAGAAGGCCCGTCGTCAACGCTTGAACCTCTGCTGGTACTGCGGGAACGGGGGCCACTTCGCCAGAGAGTGCCCAGCCAAAGGGAAGCCTGCCGCCCGTCTTGCGGCGGCGTCCTCCACGGAGTCGAAGGCGTCTGAGCCGACTGGCACACAGCCGGCGGGGGAAGCCAACGACCGGGTGTAGAGAGGCTCGCCAACCCGGTCAAAAAATCCATCCAAGAGCCGCCAACCGGGGTCCTGTTCCTTCTCGTGGTCACATTATGGTCAGCAAAAAGGGGACCCGTCATGATCCACGCCATGATAGACTCTGGAGCTACCAACAATTTCATCGATAGAGAGTATGCCGACTCTCTGGGATTACAATATCATGATTTCAAGAATGCCCGTGTGGTGCAAGCCATAGACGGCCGTCCCCTCAAGACGGGCCCCGTAAGCCAGTGGTCGGAACCCACCAGGATGTGGATAAGGGAACATATGGAAGAGATTTCCTTCTTTGTTACCGAGGTTCCCCATTTCCCTGTGATTTTGGGAATTCCATGGCTGACACTCCACGACCCTAACATCTCCTGGTCCAACAGAGAACTGCAGTTTGCTTCACCGTACTGCCAAAACCATTGCCTTGTAGCCAAGGTATGCCATGCCACAGACTCCGAGCCCATCATCACCTTGCCAAAGAAGTACTCCGAGTATTGGGATGTATTCAATGAGAAAGAAGCCGAAAAATTACCCCCACATAGACCTTATGACTGTGCCATTGACTTGGTGGAGGGGGCCCCGATCCCGCGAGGGCATCTCTACTCCCTGACTGAACCAGAGCAAGAAGCTCTCAGGGAATTCTTAGAGACAAACCTTCGCAAGGGGTTCATCAGACCCTCTCAATCCCCAGCCGCCTCCCCAGTGATGTTTGTGAAGAAGAAGTCAGGGGAATTACGCTTGGTGGTGGACTACAGAGCATTGAACAATATCACCAAGCGGAACAGCTATCCCCTGCCCTTAATCTCGGATCTACTGGAC
Source organism: Anolis carolinensis (assembly GCF_035594765.1). NCBI lineage: Eukaryota > Metazoa > Chordata > Lepidosauria > Squamata > Anolidae > Anolis > Anolis carolinensis. The sequence goes on from NC_085842.1 coordinate 188,387,486, forward strand.
CGACTTCGAGGAGCCAAGGTCTACACCAAGCTGGATCTTCGGGGGGCTTATAATCTAGTTCGCATCAGAGAAGGGGACGAGTGGAAGACCGCCTTCCAGACTAAATTCGGATTATTCGAGTCCCGAGTTATGAATTTCGGTTTATGCGGAGCTCCCGCAACGTTCCAGCATTTTGTCAACGATATTTTTCAGGACTATCTAGACAGATTCTTGATAATCTACCTGGACGATTTTTTGGTGTTTTCCAGATCACAATCAGAACATGAGAACCACGTCAAAATGGTGTTGCAACGACTGCGGGATCATGGACTTTATGCCAAGCTAGAAAAATGCGCTTTTGATCTACAAGAGGTAGATTTCCTTGGCTACCGCATCTCGCCTCTAGGGCTTTCCATGGATCCAGCCAAAGTTTCAGCAGTATTGGAATGGCGGGCGCCAACTAACAAGAAAGAGGTGCAGCGTTTCTTGGGGTTCGCGAACTACTACCGCAAGTTCATTCCAGATTTTGCCCGCTGGTCCGACCCCATCACTAGCTGCATCCGTGGAAAGCAGCCTTTCCGCTGGACTGATCAAGCAGAGAAAGGGTTCCAGCAACTGAAGAAACTATTCACCTCCCAGCCAATTCTACAGCACCCAAATCCTGGAACCCCTTTTGTGGTGCAAGCGGACGCCTCTGATGTGGCAATTGGGGCCGTACTCTTACAACCGGTGGGAGATCACCTCCACCCCTGTGCCTTTTATTCTCGTCAACTAACCACACCAGAGAGGAATTACACCATTTGGGAAAAAGAACTACTGGCCATAAAGGCAGCCTTTGAAACTTGGAGACATTGGCTAGAAGGGGCCAAATTCCCCATTGAAGTCCACACTGATCATCGTAATCTAGAACATCTAAGAACTGCCCGCAAACTAAATCAGAGGCAGCAACGTTGGGCTTTATTCTTTGAACGTTTCAACTTCCAGATCCATTATGTGACCCCAGCTCAAACCAAGCAAGCAGACGCCCTGTCACGTAAACCGGAATACGCTGCAGGACGCAAGGAGACCTTTGAATCCCAACTGCTACAACCTGAGAACTTTGCCACGCTCACAGTGGGGAACACCAAATCCAGTCCCATTGGTTCAACTTCCCCTACTCCAGGACCCATCTGTGCTCAAGAAATCAGGGCTAGTCAGCAAGCAGATGCCTGGGCGCAGGACCAACTTCGCCAAGGTCTGCATTTTCCCTTTTCGCTTAAAGATGGGCTGCTCTGCTATAGAAATCATGTTTATATCCCACCCGGACCGGGCAGGGAAAAAGCGCTTCGTCTGTGTCATGACTGCAAACCAGCAGGACACTTCGGACTATTTAAAACCATGCATTTGATCCTAAGAGATTTTTGGTGGCCCAAGATCCGCAAGGATGTGGAAAAATATGTCAACACCTGCCCAGTATGCCAGCGCTCCAAGATACGAAGGGAGAAGCCCTCAGGGCTTTTGCACCCCCTTCCTACCCCATCTCGCCCATGGGAAATAATTTCCGCGGATTTCATCACTGACCTACCACCTTCCTGTGGATTCACCACGATCTTAGTGGTGGTGGACCTATTCACCAAGTTAGCCCATTTCATTCCCTGCGAAGGCCTCCCCACGGCCAAAGAAACTGCGGATCTATTTCTTCAGCATGTTTTCAGACTACATGGATTGCCCAAGAGTTTAGTCACAGACCGTGGATCTCAATTCACCTCTCGTTTTTGGAAGGCACTACAAAAACTACTGGGCATAGACTCTCGCTTATCTTCAGCTCATCATCCCCAAACAGATGGGCAAACGGAGCGCACCAATGCCACTTTGGAGCAGTATCTTCGCTGTTATGTAAACTACCAACAGGACAATTGGGCTTCTCTGTTACCACTGTCTGAGTTTGCCTACAATAATGGAGTTCAAGCTTCTACAAAAGAAACGCCGTTCTTTGCAAACTACGGTTTCCATCCACGTTTCTTTCCCCCTGTCATTGAAACTTCAGAAGTTCCCGCAGCAGAGGATTGGCTGCAGGAACTCACAGCGGTGCAACAACTTTTGCTCCAGCAACTGGACCAAGCCAAGGAGGACTATAAACGCCACGCTGACAAACACCGCCAGCCGGGCCCCGAAATCAAGGTAGGAGATCGGGTTTTTCTGTCCACTCGCTTTCTGCCCTCCCACCGCCCATGCCGGAAGTTAGATGCCCGCTTCATTGGCCCCTATCCAGTGGTGGCGCAATTAAACCCCGTGACTTTCAAACTCCAACTTCCGCGTTCAATGCGCATTCACCCAGTGTTTCACCGTTCCCTGCTCCTTCCGGCGGATGGTGTGCGTCCTGATACAGACCAACCGGCCCCCCCTCCTGTTTTGATGAATGGGGAGGAGGAGTTCGAGGTTGAGGACATTTTGGATTCTCGCTTTCATCGCCGCCGCCTACAATATCTCATTGACTGGGTGGGTTTTGGGCCTGAGGAACGCTCTTGGGAAGACGCCTCCACAGTCCATGCTCCTGATCTAACCCGTCGCTTCCATCTGACCTATCCCACCAAACCGCGACCTCGCGCCTCGGGGAGAGGACCCCAGTTTGGGAGGGGCCCTGAGGAGGGGGATAGTGTGATGAACCATGGGCCTTGTAGTCCTGCTCAGGACATTGTAATCCCTGATGAAGATGAAAACTTGGGTTTTTTACCTTCCCAGTCTGAACTGGATTCCTCTCAGCCAGATCCTTCCCAGGCAGATCTGGAAACCTTGCACCTGCAAGAAAGTTGTGCCCCAGAAGTATGTCAAACAACCCCAGAGCCTACTTCTCCCGTGTTCTTGCGCCGGGAGTTTTGTAAACAACAGAGAAGTTTGGATTCAGCTTCGCGCAGGAGTGCGAGGATAGCAGCTAAGAATGTTGCCAATTAACATTGGTTCTCGTGAGAATCTTTAAGGAGTTTAACATCTGGTCTCAGAGTTTAGCTTTCGTTTCTGATTCCCAGAGAACCGCTTTGGTGAGAAAGTTGGACTCTATATAGGTGTTTTGCCCGCGTAGCAACTTCGCGGAGTCAATTCGTCAGCCTACGGAGCGAGTTGTGTCTGGACAGCGCGCTCCGATTCAAGCCTCGCTTCAGCTCAAGCCTTGCCTTGCTATCCAGCCTTCGCCTTGCTTCCCAGCCTTTGTTTACCTACGGACTTTGCCTTGTTTCCCAGGACTAATCCTTGCCTTGTTTCACGGATTTTACCAAGTTATTCCACGGACCTTGTTCTTGTTCTTAGTTACCTTGTTCCACGTTCAAGCCTTGTTTCAAGTATCAAGTTATTTCCTAGCCACGCTCAAGTTTTATGGACTAAGGACCTTGTCATCTCCCCTCACTTTGCTTGGCAAAGTGAGTGTTTCGGTTATTGGATTACAACTTTGGACCTTAATATTTCTTATTGGACATTGCTTTTTTGGACTAATTCTGACCTTTCCTGAAGGGTCTAATTCTGGACTATTTTCTATACTTGTTTTTATTAACTTTATATATTCCTTCAATAAAGATATTAGTTAGATTCTGGCCTCTGTGTATGGTTATTGGTGCCTCTGCCGCCTGGGTCGTGACAATCAGGTAAGTTCTTCCAGTTGTTAGCCATTCACTGATACTTCCTTTCTGCAGCATCTCATTGAATTGTTGGGCCATTTTTCCATGTAAACTAATCAGATGTTTGAGCCAAAATCCATGAAGTTGATCACTACCAGGCGATGTCCAGTTCTTGACTTTTTGCACTCGTTTGCTGATCATTTCAGTTGTTATTTCCATCTGTTCCATTTTGTTCTGTGAGAATTTTCCTTCAAACTCCTTTATCCACCCAGCGTTTTTGTTGTAGTTCTTATTATTTTCCCAAAGCTCTTTCCAGAACTTCGTTGTTGCAGTTTTCTCTGGCTTTATGGTTACTGTGTCTGTTGTTTGGTTCAGACTCTGGTAGAACCGTCTTTGGTCTTATTGGAACAGTTGATTTTGTCTGTACTGGATGATTCTGGCTTCATATCTTTCAATTTTTCTGGCTGTTGCTGTAATTTGTTCTTTCACAATTTCCAAAGCTTCTTCAATTTTTCTAGTGTTCAGCCAGTACTTTCGGATCAGGTATTGCTTGATTTTGTCATTCTTCAGTTTCTTCTCTTTCATATTTTTCAGGTTACTTGCATCTGATCTAAGCTTTTTGATTTTCAACTCTAGCCTGACCTTCCACTTTGGTTTTCCAGTCGATTTTCTTTGGGGCTGCCTTGGTTGTAGGAGCCCAAGCTCTTCTGTTACTATCACTGCTGCACTGTAGGCATACTGGTTTGTTTGTTCAATTGATGTTATTTGGACAGTGGAGAGTGCTGCATTCACATCTTTCATGAGAGGCGCCAGGTGACTCTTGGGCACTGTTTTTAGAGTTGGGAGCCGCTTTCTTATTGCATTTGCTGCAGCATGAGCCATGATCTTATCCTTGAGCTCTTGTTGTCTTGCTGTCAAGGTTCCTGGTGGTTCAACAGGTGTTTCAAGTGCTGGTTCATCAAATTCTTGCAAAAGCTCCACACTTTCTTCTGGTTCAATCTGTTCCACCATTCCAAGTGTTGCTGGAGTCTCTGCTGCTGTCTGTGCTGTGGTCTGATGGTAATTTGCTTTGCAGATTTTCTCGATTTCTTCGAGTTCAACTTCACTGAACACTTTGTTTCTGATTATGAATCTTCGTTGGTCAGCCAGTCGGGGTTCTGTTATCTGTGAGTCAGGGTACTCTTGTTTCCATAGCTGATGCATCCTTTTTTGGTAGCCGCGCTTTTCAGGTTCAGAGTTGTAATAGCATTTCATGACTGTGCGGTTTTCTGGCATTGTATATTTCTGCCGCTTCTGTGACTGTTCAGTTGGGTTTTGATGATTCCGTAGCCCACTTGTCGATGGATGTCCAGAATCAGCAGCATCCACCGCGGTCCTTTTTATCCTGGGCGACGACCGAGCCAGTATAGACTTCGTTTTGGTTTGATTCTCCATATGCTAATGGGTTAGGTGCACTTGGTTGCATTCCTCCGCTGAGGCCTCTCTGGCTTGGTTGGACCTGCCGGTAGTTACACTACCGCCAGCACAGCCCTCAGCATCCTCGGAATGGCTAAGCCCCCCCACCACGTCAAGGTGGCACCTGCGGGGGGGATTATTATTATTATTATTATTATTATTATTATTATTATTATTTGAAACACAACAAGTTGAGTCCGCAGTAGACACTCTGCTGGCTATTGTGCTGGATCACACGTCGGACACTTCCCAAGTGTCTAGGACTGTTGTTGTTGTTGTTGTTGTTGTTGTTGTTATTAAAACTCTGTTATAGCAGTCTGTTAGAATTTATTCTTTGGACAGCTGTTATTATTTGGTCATGATTCTTACAAGGAGTATTAAACCCATCTGCCAAATCTCAACATCTATACTTTGCTCCTGGCAGGTGTGGGAAATCTGTGGCCCTCCAGATATTTGCTCCCATCAGCTTCAGCCAGTGCAGTTGATGATGGGCTGATGATAGGTCAGTGGTGAGTGAACATCTAAAGGGCCAGAGTTTCCCACCCCAGATATTAGACTAAGACCCTTATCTGACTTCCTTAGGTTGCAGATGCTGGAGCAACAAGTGGTAGGAGGAGAACAGGCCAAGAACAAAGACCTGAAGGAAAAGCATAAACGGTGCAAGAGGATTGCAGATGAGCGGAAGCAGCAGCTGCTGGCGGCTCTGCAGAAATCAGATGACGACAGCAGTGACTGGGTCCTGCTCAACGTCTATGACTCTATCCAGGAGGAAGTGCGAGCAAAAAGCAAAATGCTGGAGAAGATGAAGGAAAAGGTAATTCCTTTCGCATTGGAAGCAAATAGGTCTACTGGGCAAGGCAGTTTTCCCCACCCACTGATACTTGAAGCAAACTCATGTAAAAGAGTGTCACGAAAGGGCAACAGGCAAAGGGTTAGGAACTCCCGAATGGTCCTCACAGCTCCAGTCATACTTAGTTCAAATGCAGTGTGTATGTTTGACATTGAAAACTCACTTCCCATGATAAGGGTTCATGGGAACCCTCCCATCCACTTGAGTTTGCCAAGATACATACTTCATTTTCTGGGCTTGCATCTTGTCATTTTGTGGGCTATTATGATAGCAATAACATTAAAATTAGGCTCAAAAAGAGGGAATAAAAGATGGAAGATGAAGTGAACAGTAGCTAGTTTGAAAGGAAACTAGATTCGTTCATGACCAGTTTGTTCTCCATGAGGACTTCAACATCAAGTAGCAAGAAACCTTATGTGTAGGCCGTTTCAGATAGCAACATTTCATGGTTAGTTTATCATGATTTTCAATTCAGTTGATGCACATAATTGGCTACCTGTCACCCAGTGCAAGTAAAGCTTGTGTATATATGAGCCTTGTGAACTTCTCTATTTAATACCTATACCTAGTGAATATTTAATATGTTTAATATGTTTAGGCTTTCTTAGCCTAATTAGCTTTGCTTCAGGATACACAGTTATTATGAAATTATGCAGCTCTTCCCAGTTCATTTTACTTAGCTGTTGTACTCATCCTGGTTCAATCCTTCTCAGCTGCGGGTTGCGGAGACCGAAATCAAAGATCTTCAGTCTGAATTTGAACTGGAGAAGATTGATTATTTGGCCACCATCCGGCGCCAAGAAAGGGAACTCCTGCTCCATCAGCAGCTCTTGGACCAAGTGCAACCACTGATACGGCGGGATTGCAATTACAGCAACTTTGATAAAATCAAGCGAGAGTCCACCTGGGATGAGGATTCTAGTTGCTGGAAAATCCCAGAACCTGTCACTCAAAAGACCAGTCTCCCTGTTGGTAAGAAGAGCTCCATAAATTCATCACATTTCCTTCTAGGAAGCATTATTCAAGAAATAGCTTGATAGTAAAAGTGACTGAAGTGGCAGAAAACTTTACAATAAAAATAAGAATCTTTCATGACCTTTATGAAAAAAGAAAGAAAATATGAAGAAGTTTGTGGAATTTGACGATTGAGTGTGATAATTCAGAAGCTACATGGTAGAAATTAAGACATTAATATTTCATAAGAATGAGAAGATGACTAATTGTTTTGGAGTTGGTAGATGAGGAATCAATTTTAATTCTTTTAAATATTTTAATATTTTTTATAAGAGTAGAATTTTTTAAAGAAAAAACCTTTTTAGTGTGGAATTTTAGCTGTAAATAATATAAGCTACTTATCATATATTAAGGCTATTTTGAGTATAGGTGTAACACAATACTTATATTGCCATAATAATAATAATAATATAAAAAAAGAAAATTGATTGCAATAATATGCTCAGATTGGTTGCCCAGTTTAGGGAGATCTCTTTCTGCAGCATATAGCATCCTCAGAAGATGGATTTGCCCTAGGTCCAATGCAGGAAACATATTAAATTCCCTCTACTTCTTCTGGAAATTCTGTTACTCGTCTATCCACCACTTTCCCATTAGTATCTTTTAAATCCCACACACTAAATGCAAACACACCTAATATCATAGCAGGTTAGGCATCCAGGTGACAAGCCTAGATCTTTCTTTGCCATCCACACCACCAACAGGAGGCTGCCAGGTTAATAACTGGAATGGCATACAGGGAGCGTACCACTCCTTTGTTACGCCAGCTCCACTGGCTGCCGATTAGCTACCAAGCACAATTCAAGGTGCTGGCTTTAGCCTATAAAGCTCTAAACGGTTCTTGCCCAGCTTATCTGTCCAGACGTGTCCCCCGCTACGACCCACCTCGAAGCTTAAGATTGCGGTCCCGTCAGCCTCACGGGTGCGGCTGGTGGGGACGAGAGACAGGGCCTTTTCAGTAGTGGCTCCCCGCCTATGGAACGCCCTCCCCAGTGAAGTCAGGCAGGCTCCCTCCCTCCTGTCTTTCCGTAGGAAAGTCAAAACTTGGTTGTGGGGCCAGGCTTTCGAATAACAATTAGCAGCACTAATTATTATTATGTACGCTGGAACTCAATTGACAGACCCAGTCTTTTAGACTCGGAACATGCCCATCTGTATTTTATAAGTGTTTTTATGAATGTCTGATGTAATTTAATAACTTTTTAATTGATTCACAATGTATTGTACAATTTTATATATGTGTTTTATTGCAAGCCGCCCTGAGTCCCCTATTGGGTGAGAAGGGCGAGATATAAATATTGTAATAAATAATAGAGGCAGCTTTAATTGGAGCTGGGCAACCAGTGGTCTTCCATATGTGCTGGTTTATGCCTCCCATGATAGCGGAATACTGAACTTTAGGAATAGGATTTGGTTCTTGGTAGATAAGGTAAAGGTTTTCCCCTGACGTTAAGTCCAGTCATGTCTGACTCTGGGGGTTGGTGCTCATCTCCATTTCTAAGCCGAAGAGCCGGCGTTGTCTGTAGACACCTCCAAGGTCATGTGGCCGGCATGACTGCATGGAGCACCGTTACCTTCCCGCCGGAGCAGTACCTATTGATCTACTCACATTGGCATGTTTTCGAACTGCTAAGTTGGCAGGAGCTGGAGCTAATAGCGACCGCTCACTCTGCTCCCGGGGTTTGAACCTGGGACCTTTAATGCACTTCGCCACCGGGACTCCACATGGTACCTGGTAGAGTTCCTTAAAACCATGGATAAAAACCTGAAATTCATTCACAGCCCCACTAACTAGGAGATACCAGCCACCAGTCTTGGACAGCATCTCACATAATCTGTTATTGTTGGCTAATTATACATCTTAGGAAGTTGACTTAATTTACCAAAGCTATGCTACCAACTTCGTTTTCTCAGTCTCGAAGGTGTTACAAGATCCCTTTGCAGACTAACATGGCTATGCCTTTGAATACTATTGGCTAATATGGTTACAGCTGATTAGAGTTCTAGTCCAACCACATTTTGAGGGCTGTATGTTTCCCTGTACTGTCTAAAGTGGTTCATCTTGAACACAGGACCTCCCTGGCCCACTAATGGAAACTATCACTCTCTGATTGGCTCTATCAATAAAACAACAATGATTTGATGGCAGTCTTGTCTAAAGGCATTTTCAAAAGCAAGCTGTACATTACCCAGCCTTTAGTAAAATCATGTCCATTGCATACCCACTGCCAGGAAGATATTGTCTAGAAGGAAAAGATGAACACCTAAAGAAACTGAAAGCCCTTATTACTCTTTCTCTCCTAGCAGTGTCATCGGTGTCACAGACCAAAACAGGGAGGAAGAGTTCATCCTCAGACAATGGAGATGCAGGGACAATGGTAAACTGGGGTTAGGGAACTTTAGCTCTGCCTATCTACAGGGAATAAGTTCCACAGAAGGTGCACTTAGTAGATTACTCAGCTGACTTTGCTGGCATAAGGGTGTGTTTTCCTAGTCCATGGGTGGTACTGTGGGTGGGTCAGAGTAGGGTCCTATGGACACATACAATCCCACAAGGTATTTTTGTCTCCCTTGGCCCTCCAAACTTCTCAAAGCAGCTTGTGAATTCTCTCTCCTGAAAGCCTCCATGATTGGCAGTTCACCATTTAAATAGGACCCCACTGCACTGCTTAATATAAAATAATCCCATGATTTCCAATACCTTCTATTTTTTCTCTTTTGTGTTTGGCAATCCATGTGGTCCACAAAGTGTTTGAAAGGAAGGAAATTGGCACATGTATCCCTATTGTGGGCTTTCCGGGTCTCAGGGCCCTTCCACACAGCCATATAACCCAGAATATCAAGGCAGAAAATCCCACAATATCTGCTTTGAACTGGGATATCTGAGTCCACACTGCCATATATTTCAGTTTTAAAGCAGATAATGTGGGATTTTATTCAGAGGTGTGGAAAGGGCCTAAGGATCACCTAGCAGGGATTCAAACCCTAGCATCATACTCCAGCATCGTACTCCATTGTTCAAACCATGCTGGCTTTCTATCATACTGAAATATAAATCCCAGAACTTTGTAGAAAGAAACCAAAGCAGTTAAAGTGATATTGAAGTTCTATAAATATGTAGTGGGGAACAGTCTCAGGTCATGGTAAATTCTAGCTTATGGTTATTTATGGATCTATCTCTTGTAGTTTGTCCAATCCTTTGTAAATGCCAATTGTTACTGACAGCTGTAACAGCCTCACTCCTTCTTATAGTGATAGCAAATGTCTGTTTGGCCAGATGTATTTCAGATTACTAGGAGGGCTCCCATAACTGATTAGCCCTCCAGATGTGCTCAAATGTGTGCAATTAGAAAACTAATTGTCAGAAAATAGGAATATAAGCCTATTTTGTTTCCTGAGATACTTGTTTTCTACATGTAGATTTTCCTTACTAATAGAAGAATATTCCATTATGTGAACTGTCATCTGCAGTCTGATGTAATACAGCTCTCAGACATGTCTAGCGCTGTAAGAAGGGAAGTGTTTAGCGATTATAAGCTGTACCATCAGTAAAGAAAGGACATGTTTAAGTTCTCCTTGACCATTTAGTTTTCATCCAAAAGTTTCCACTTTTCAAAAATTAACTAGAGGTTAAACTTATTTAAATATCAGTGTCAGCATATACTTAAACCACTTACTGAGGTCATTGAAGCTTAAAATGTTTACCTTGTTCTGGATACTGTCCTTAGATTATCATTTCCCATGGGTTTGTATCCTTCTCATTTTTGGAAAGCTGTGTTACAGAAAAGTAATACACTATAACATATAAAATGGTAAAATTGAACCTGAGAAATGTGTGAAAGAAACTGCAAGTTAAATATGGCCACAGCCCAGTTTCTTTATCTCTAAAATTTACAATAACAGTATTGAACTACTTTGGCTTAATAATGGTGAATTGATGGTAACTGCTTGTCTATGTCTGTGTCAGGAAGAAGATCGCTACAAGATGATGCTGAGCAAAAGTGACAGTGAGAATATCGCCACTAATTATTTTCGGTCAAAACGGGCAAGCCAGATTCTCAATGCTGATTCCATGAAAAGCCTTGGTAAACCCCCTCCTATGTGCTTTGCCTTTTCTTCTAAAGCAGAGGTAGGAAACATGTGGTTGCATGACTGGAATAACCACCAGGCCTAGCCAGCCCAGCCACTAGTGAGGAATGCTGGGAATTGTGAGGCAAAAGCATCTGGAGGCCTGCAGCATTTCCACCCCTATTATGTATGTGGAGCTCCACATCCTGCTTTTTCTTCTTGGTCTCAAGATTTTGTATAGTTACCATTCTGGGTTAGAGGAGCCTGATAAGGTGATAATATAGATTGACAACATTGCTGAATGTGAGGAAAGATCATTTGCCTAGCATTGCTAAGGAATTTATGGTAACAGATTAAACCTGGAAACCTTTGGATGCAGGTGAGTCAATGTGGTACATTGGTTTGTCTGCTGGATTAGGACTCTAGGACACCAGAGTTTGATTACCGACCCAACCATGGGAGTCCACCAGGGCCATAGCCAGAAAAAAAATTCGGGAGGGGTTTTGAAAATTTCGGGGGGGGGGGGGGGGTTGAACCCCTAGCACACACCTCTCCCTGCTACAAACCTGTCAATATCTGCTTGAAATAGTGCCTGGAGGGACTTAATGTTTTGCGTTTCATAGACTTAGCATGGGGATTTGGTTAACCAGTTAAAATTCATGAGTAAACCAGGGTTTTTTTATAACCTGAAAAATTTCAGGGGGGGGGGGGTTGAACCCCTAAAACCGCCCCCTCGCTACAGGCCTGGAGTCCACCCATGACATGTCCAAGTTAATTTGGATGTTACACACTTTCAACCTCAGAGAGGAAGACAATGGCAAACCCACTCAAAACAAATATTTTCAAGAAAATCCAGTGATAGGTTCACCTTACAGTTGCCATAAGACAGAAATGACGTGAATGTACAGGAGGAACAAATAACTTTAATTCATGACTTGATTCATAGGGTAATTTTCTTTTGAGAAGGGTGATCCACATTTGTCTCTAGCAGCCAATTTTAAATGGCATGAAAGGGCAGCAAATTTTCATTTCTTTATTTGCTTGTTTTCCTGCTAGGGGTTACCAGGAAGATACACTTATGAGGTTCCAAGCCTAAGTTTACTGCCCTGGGATGCTATGCACCCTGACTTGGTTTATTGGGCAACAAAATATTTTGGCTGGTTATGTCCCTAGCTACATAAACTCTACATAAACAATTTTAGTGTTACTGTGTCCATAATTAATACAGTCATCGATCACTGAATTTCAAAATGTGCACTAAGCTGGGAATGGAGGATATACAGCCCACCAGATGTTAGGCTGTGATCCCAAGATTCCACAGCATTAGCAAAGCTTGGCTAGAACTGGTGAGAGTTGTAGTTTGACAACATCATGTTCCTACTTCCCTGCATTAGGGACCAATGCAGGTTTCACTCCAGGAATCTTTAGATCCCCCAACTTACCTCTGTGGTCAACCTCTGATGAAAATTGACTATGGACTCTTGCTGGAGATTCCTAGAGAACATCTCACTAGGCATTGTAAGCCCTCTACTGGGTTTCTGCGATTGACTTCTGGTGGAAGTTGACTATAGAGTTGAACTGGAGGACTTAGAGATTCCCTAGAGAGGGTTTCTCTTGGGTACAAAAAGTATGTTCCTTTATTTGTGATGTTCTAGTTTGGGAGGGGGGGAGGTTGAGGCCCCAAGCCTCTGTGAAAGACTTTAAGATGTCCTCCTCCCAGGATGATGTCTCACAGAAAGAGGCTTTTGCCATTGTTGTTACAACTAGACCAGTGATGAAATTATGTTCTGACCCTCTAAATACTGGTATTTTAAGACTACAGCACTATCAACCAGAAATATGAGGAACACCATTAGCTATAGCCAGTGCAGGAATGCCATGAATTGCAGTCTCCTGAGTGTATTCATTTTGCTTTTCTCGTGGCAGCTTCCCATAACTCTCCTCCTTTGATGAACAACAACACCTCTATTCTAACATCCAGCTTGGCACCCATGGCCCCGGCCCAGACAGTGGAGATGCCTCAGCTGCGCCCTTTCCGCCTGGAATCCTTGGACTTCCCTTCTCCTTCAGCCAAAACAAAACGCAAGAAAAGCCGGAACAATCAGAGCGGAGACCCCCTCTGACTTCGGGGGTGGTAGTCTGTTTCCTGTTCTCTCTGGCCAACCTCCAGCCTTCTTATCTTGGTGCTGCAAGTACTTTATAAAGTGATCAGTGGCTTTTCCTTTGTAGGAAAGTGAATGCAATTAAATGCCATTTCCCACTAGTCTAATCAACATGATCAAGTTAGGGCTGATACCTCTCACTGTGAATGGATCCTTTTGCCATTTTGTAGCAATACTGCATTTCAGCATATCTTTTCCTCTTACTCATTGCTGTATCAAACAGCAAGAATTTAATCCAAACCAGAAGAAATGGATTAAGAATTTTTAGAAACAGACCTTTGACTTCCTACACTCCGTCCATTGACTTCGCCCGTAACAGCACAGGAAATGGTTATGCACAATTCATTGTCCTTCCACCAAAAGTTTCAACAGGACAGTGACAGAATATCTTTAACACACTTTATGTCTGGATTCTGCTCCAGACGATTCTTAAGGGAAAAGAAAAGGCAACAATTTCTGAAAGAATGAGAGAGGAGGCTCAGGAGTGAAATGAGGGCTAAAGGAGGAACCCGTCCCAGCAATCCAAGGAGAGAATCTGCAAGCTGAAAAGGTTAACGGAACTTTAACTGAAATTCATGTATCTGGAAAAGCTCTGGGTAGGACTATGCATTCTTTCTGGCAATTGGCCAAACCCTCATTCAGCAACATTAAAGGGGCAACTGAGTGCTGAGAAAGTATTTCTAATCCACTGAGGGATTTATGGAAAACTGCCTTCTCATCAGAAGTATCTGAGTAATGTCCTGGGCTTGGAAGCCTGCTAAGAAGCAGAGGTTCTGTCTTGTAATTCACTCAGTGACCCAGCACTTAGTAGTGACTCTTAGGCTCATAATCCATAGATGGGATGTTATTTGAGGAGAGAAAGAAGACTATTAGGTCTTTCGGGTTGGGAAAGAGTAGACTGAGACTCAATGTAGATTCCACATAGTACTCTTTACCCAATTTGGTTTGCACAGTTGCATTTTCTTCTGGATGAGAATAGTTGAACAAGTGCTGCTAGGTTGGATCCATGTAGAATTCAAACTTTACTTCTAAACACTTTTTTTCATTTTCATCTTTCATGTAAGCGCAATAAACTGCCTGTTAATGATAATGTTTGCTTGATTGCTTTACAACCCATAGGTTGCAAATAATATATATGGTTTGAGGGGGAATATGTACCAAGATAGCATAAACCATGTGACAATTCAAGGACTTATCTGGAATTGAAAGTGGTAAGACATAAGCTAGTTTGCTGCAGAGGCTGGAGTCCTGGCCTGGGGACTATTGGATGGAAGAATATCCTCTTTCAGCTTATTACTGTAAGTTTATGGGGCTCACAAGTAGCCCCCGGTGGCACAGTGTGTTAAAGTGCTGAGCTGCTGAACTTGCGGACTGAAAGGTCCCAGGTTCGAATCTGGGGAGCAGAGTGAGCGCCAGCTGTTAGCTCCAGCTCATACCAACCTAGCAGTTCGAAAACATGCAAATGTGAGTAGATCAATAGGGTACCGCTCTGGCGGGAAGGTAACGGCTCTCCATGCAGTCATGCCGGCCACATGACCTTGAAAGTGTCTACGGACAACACCGGCTCTTCGGCTTAGAAATGGAAATGAGCACCAGCCCCAGAGTTGGACTTAATGTCAGGGGAAACCTTTACCTTTTACTATGGGGCTCACAATCCTTTGATTGGTTGCAGCCAAGACTTTTGTGAGGATATAAGGGGATAACCATGTACAAGCCATCTTTAGGCTCTTGGAGGAAGAGGTAGGTATCGGAACTGAACATTTTGCACTGTGTTTTTTGACTTCAGTTTTACAACCACTCGGAGCGGCTTACAAGAACCAGCTAAATATGCTATTATCCTGCTGTATTTACAATGTACGTTATATGATAAACCCCTTAGGCCATTATCACCACAAGATTCAACCTGGCAGCTACAAAAGTAAACTACTTTTAGAGGAAATGTATTCACTGTGGAGCATTTTCTCTAGATGGGGCACCCACCTTGCAATTTGAAAGGAGACGTCTTGCAAACCTTTGGCATGAAAATGTGTGAAGAGTCCAGCTTTCCTCAACCACAAATAGTAGTGTAAACATATTGCCCGCCAGCAAAGCAGGTGGGCATCTTACTGATGCTTACCCATCTGGGCTCAATTATCTGTTCCAGCCAAAGTAACAATTTCCCGTCCTTTCTCTTCTCTCTTTTTCCAATACACGCTCTTGATGAATTTGCCATGTTGTAAACATTTCCAGCCCTTCCTTCCCATTCTCTGTTGCACTCTAATAAAGAGAGCTATAAAACATGTGAGGAATCCTTTAACTAGCTCAATAACCACTGGCTAAAAAGAATGTGGGGCTCTTTAGTCCCATGTATGATTCTGTGTGGTCAGGCGGCCTGTTCCCAAAACCTGGCAATCTGGCTCATTTTCCTGGCTGTAGATCTACCATGTTATTGGGAGTTCATGATTGATACTAACACACACTTCAATTGTCTCAGGCATAAAAGAATTGGCAGGTGTGAGTTTGAGTTAGTATATCCCATGTTATATACCTTTACTTTATGCCATATGGATTTCACCTCTGGTCCCCCAAGTCAGTGCTACCCAAACTGGTAGTTTGTGGATCTGTGCTGGTCCATGAATCATTTACTGCTAGTTTACAGTAACTTTTTAAAAATGGCAACACAATGGTGTGTGGCATAAAGATGGTATAGGGTTGATTATCCCTTATCTGAAATACTTGGGACACTAGGTGTTTTGAATGTTATACTTCCTTGGATTTTTTAAATTTTGGAAGAACTGTATTTGTATATACAGTTGCCCTCCACATTTGTGGGTTTGACGTTTGCAAATGTTATTATCCATGAATTTTATTAAAAAGGTTCTTTTCAGGAATCCCTAGATCCTTCAATGTCAACATCCAGTGGTATTGGAGGACCTAGAGATTCCTCAAAAGGTATTCTCTAAGTGTTATTTTATCCATTGTTTTCAATTTTCACAGAAATCCTGGGTTCCTAACTCCAGTGAATGTGGAGGGCTGACTTACATACATTTTTTTCATGTCAGGAGCGGCTTAGGAAACTGCAAGTCGCTTCTGGTGCGAGAGAATTTGCTATCTGCAAGGACGTTGCCAAGGAGACGCCCAGATGTTTGATGTGGGAGGCTTCTCTAATGTCCCCGCATGGAGAACTAGAGCTGACAGATGGGAGCTCACCCCGCTCCCCAGATTTGAACTGTCAAAATGTATTTTTGTTTCATATCCACTTGAAGGAATTTTATACACAACATCTGTAATAATTTTGTACATGAAACAAAGTTGCAACCATCAGAAAGCTATCGTATACCCGGGACCGAAGACTAGAGACCTCGGAACACTCCTTCTATACCCGGGATGTCATCCTCTTCCACCGACCATGCAGCTTCGGGATTTATGGAGCGGTGAGGGAGGAAGGGGACACCCGCCTAGCCAGCCAGCCGAATCACCCCTGGCAATCAATAGGGTGACAGATGTCGCCCTCACATCAGAAAGCAAAAGTTTCGCCATCTCAGCCACCTGTATGGACAGTTTGAATTTTGGAGTATTTCAGATTTTGGATTTCCAGAGAAGGGATGCGCAACCTGTAATTGCTCCCAGGTACATTGGGGGGAAATTGCAGTCTTGCACCTTCAATATCTTAAGAAGAGCTACATCAAGGAAGTCTGAAGTCTGCCCTTCTCAATTTCTTGCCAAACACAATCTTCAGCAGGGGATTGTTCCATAGTGTGTGTTTCCATCCTCAGAGACATTGCTTGGATAGTGCTGGGTGGGAGGAAGGGAAAGCCGACAGTCTGCTCACGAGACCTGGTGGAAAGTAGTGTTGGCTGCCAAGTTCCCGCTTCCAGATCAAAAAAGCTAAGTGAAAGAGAGAAGTCTACACGGAGAGGCACAGAGAGAGACCCTGTGTGACGTTCTTCTTTGCAGGGACGTGGCAAGGGGGGGGGGATGTTGCTTGAGGAGCATCAGGAATGAATGAGATGTAAATATTTACAGAACTTGAGGAGGGTCAGGTCAAAGAATGAGGTTCCCATCCCAAGAGATTAAGTAGGCCTCTTGTGAGGGAAGGGAACTGGCTGCTTCTGCCTAACGTAGGAAGGAGGATGTGATGGGGGTGGAGAGGGAGATGAAGCTGATGTGGGATCTCCCCATTTGATGCAGCACAGGATTTGTCTTCTAAACAAGATCGTCCACCCTCCCCTCCTTTCCATTCCAGCATGAGTGGCTAGACAAGTGACCTGGCTCATCCAAGACTCCACTTCAGGACATCATATAAGTTAAAGGTAAGTACAAATCTACATCTGTGCTGAATCCAGATCTCAGAAAGTTTGCTTTCGGGGTGATTCTAACTCCCAGAACCCTCATGTAGCACATGCACTTTGAAATTCTGGAAGTTAGAGTCCAAAGGAGCAACCTTTGCAAGCTCTGGACTTCTATATTAAGGGGAATCATGGCAAGTACTTTCTGTTTTCGTGAAAGTGTTAGAAGGTGGAACCTTACAATGAGACCATCCATTTCTTGTCACAGGAATCAATGATCCATTTTGCCATTGAGATAAGATAAACTTTGTTTCCCTAGGATAACTTGGGCCTTTTTATAGTTGTTTGGTGGAAATTCAGCATATGATGCATTTTGTACATTTTTCTCTCTCCATCTGTGAAAAAAGAAAAAAAAAAGCTTGTAATCATAATTAGAGCTTAGTTAAGTAACTCATAATCTCTCTTATCCACATAGATGTGGCTTTCAGCTGGGGATGATTTAGAAATGGGCTGCGATGGGAGAAGGCGAGACATCCCCCCCCCCCAAATGCAGTAGCCCATTGGGCTAAGAGGTCTGCCTTCAGTGGGATGTTGTGTGGTTTCTTGGCTGTATGGCCGTATTCTAGCAGCATTTTCTCCTGATGTTTTGCCTGCATCTGTGGCTGACATCTTAAGAGAATCTGACTATCCTCTGATGATCCTCTGAAGATGCCAGCCATAGATGCAGGTCTGGAGAAAAGGCTGCTAGAACAAGGCCATACAACCCAGATACCACACAACACTCCAGTGCTTCCAGCCGTGAAAGCCTTTGACAATGTCTGCCATCATTTCCAAACATCCTGTCTGTCTGCATGTGTGTCTTTGAATGACTGCAGGGCCGGCCCCACTATGGAGGCACCTGACGCCGCCGCCTCGGGCGCAGGCCCGGGGGGGCGCCGTCAGGCTGGGCGGGAGGCGGGGCACCGCCCTGACGGTGCCCCGCCTCCCGCCCAGTGCGCCCTGGCCCGTCTGGCCTTTTCTAGCTGGCCAGAATGCAGCGGAGGTCCCTGCAGGCCGCAATCGCGGCCTACAGGGACCTCCGCTGCAGTCTGGCCTGCTAGGAAAGGCCAGACGGGCGAGCGGGAGTAGCGGAGGCGGAGCCAGCTCTGACGCTGCTCCCCCCCCCGCCCAGCGTGCCCTGGCCCCGCCTCCCACGCTGCGTGGGAGGCGGGGCCAGGGCACGCTGGGCGGGGGGGTGGCGCCAGAGCTGGCTCCGCCTCCGCTACTCCCGCTCGCCCGTCTGGCCTTTCCTAGCAGGCCAGAAAGCAGCGGAGGTCCCTCCAGGCCGCAATCGCGGCCTGGAGGGACCTCCGCTGCTTTCTGGCCTGCGAGGAAAGGCCAGACGGGCGAGCGGGAGTAGCGGAGGCGGAGCCAGCTCTGACGCCGCTCCCCCCCCCGCCCAGCGTGCCTTGGCCCCGCCTCCCACGCAGCGTGGGAGGCGGGGCCAGGGCACGCTGGGCGGGGGGGGCGGCGCCAGAGCTGGCCCCGCTTTCACGCTACTCCCGCTCGCCCGTCTGGCCTTTCCTAGCAGGCCAGAAAGCAGCGGAGGTCCCTCCAGGCCGCAATCGCGGCCTGGAGGGACCTCCGCTGCTTTCTGGCCTGCTAGGAAAGGCCAGACGGGCGAGCGGGAGTAGCGGAGGCGGAGCCAGCTCTGACGCCGCTCCCCCCCGCCCAGCGTGCCCTGGCCCCGCCTCCCACGCTGCGTGGGAGGCGGGGCCAAGGCACGCTGGGCGGGGGGGGGGAGCGGCGTCAGAGCTGGCTCCGCCTCCGCTACTCCCGCTCGCCCGTCTGGCCTTTCCTAGCAGGCCAGACGGGCAAGCGGGAGTAGCGTGGGAGGCGGGGCCAACTCTGGCCCCGCCCCCCCCGCCCAGCGTGCCCTGGCCCCGCCTCCCACGCTGCGTGGGAGGCGGGGCCAGGGCACGCTGGGCGGGGGGGCGGGGCCAACTGTGGCCCCGCCCCCCTCACTAATCGCCCTGGCCCCGCCTCCCACGCAGCGTGGGAGGCGGGGCCAGGGCGCGGGAGGCGGGGCCGGTGGCGGGGGCGCTTTTCAGCACCCCCGCTTCCCATTAAAAAATCTCTCCGGCCGGCCCTGAATGACTGTTAGCAATTGTGGCTGGTATTTATTGTATAATGCTTAGTGACATCTTGAATTTTGGCTCAGAAATCTCAGGGCTTGGGACCATTCTGAACTGGTAACTCCAGATAAGTAGAAGTATGATGAATCCAACCTTCCTCCTCACTAGAATGAACCAAGCAGTTATAGACACTAAAATTTACATCTAGGTTCCTTCTGCCTCTTCCCCAGTGATTCAACTTTTTCGTTAACTAAAAGGTAAAGGTTTCCCCTGACTTTAAGTCCAGTCATGTCTGACTCTGGGGGTTGGTGCTCATCTCCATTTCTAAGCCGAAGAGCCGGCGTTGTCCGTAGACACCTCCAAGGTCATGTGGCCAGCATGACTGCATGGAGCACCGTTACCTTCCTGACGGAGCGTTACCTATTGATCTACTCACATTTGCATGTTTTCGAACTGCTAGGTTGGCAGGAGCTGGGGCTAACAGCGGGCGCTCACTCTGCTCCCGGGATTTGAACCTGGGACCTTTCGGTCCGCAAGTTCAGCAGCTCAGTGCTTTAACACACTTCGCCACTGGGGTTTGTTAACTAGACAAGCAGAAATAATGTGAAAGATGGGTGACTCTGAGCCAGCTGGTTGGTTGGCATTTCCTATACAGGGAACTGCCTAGTCTTTTTAGGAGTACAGTGTTCCCTCACTACTTCGCGGTTCACTTTTCACGGATTTGCTGTTTTGCGGTTTTTCCATATACTCTAAAAGACTATTATAAATCATAAAAAATGACAATTTACAGCCTAAAGAAGGGAGGAAGGAGAAGCCAAAGGGAGAGAAAAGGAGCCCAAGCGGCAACGGGAGGAGAAGGAGGTGATTTATCAACACACGATTGGCTGATAAAGACTTAAAATAGTGTATAATTGCTAAAATAATGTATAAATATTAAAACAAATATAGTGTCCCTACTTCACGGATCTTCACTTATTGCGGGTGGTCCTGGAACCTAGCCCCAGCAATAAGTGAGGGAACACTGTGTCTTCGTGAAAGACGCTTCCCTTTGTCCTTATGTAGCTGGCAAACAGGGAAGATTGGTCTGAACTATTGTAATAAATCCCAATGGAGGGTGTGTTGATGAATTATTGCATCTGCTTTGGTGTAGATGTTGGTTAAACTGGTGAATCATTCTTCAGGTTTCGACTTAATGAGGATTTTAATTATTTATAGGCAGCCTTTGATTAGCTAATTCAAAATACCCTATTTTAAAAGGGACTGACTTATGAACTTACTGGTTCTTTAATAAACATGCTAAACTGGAAATTAGGGATGGCATATATGACTGATATTCGAACAGAGGATGGGCCAGAGATGTCAATGCCTTGGTGCTTTCATTACAGGCTGCTATTTCTCGATGGATGTCAGATGGAGTAGTACCAGCTAAACAGTATAAGTTCTCCAGCAGCATAGGGTGTAGACATCCTGTGATAATGTGGAATGTCTCATTAAGAGACACATCCATTGTTTTAATGTGATGTGGTGTATTCCACACTGGGCATGCATACTCAGCAGCAGAGGCAAGGGCAAGGGCAAATGTCTTCACTGTGTATGGTTGTGATCCCAGGTTATACCAGTCAGCTTTTGTATGATATTATTTCTAGCACCCACTTTTTGCTTGATATTCAAGCAGTGCTTCTTATAAGTCAGAATACGGCCCAGAGTAACTCCCAGGTATTTTGGTGTACTTCAATGCTCCAGTGGGATTCCTTCTCAGGTAATCCTCAGAACTCAAGATGTTTGTCTGTTCTTAAAAAGAAAATCACACATCTGTGTTTTAGATGGATTAGGAATCAGCTGGTTTCCCCTGTAATAGGTAGTAAGAATAACTAAAGCTTCGTAGAGCTTCTGTTCAACCATTTCAAAGTTCTCTGCTTGAGCAGTGATGGCATGATCATCAGCACAGATGAAACTCTCTATGATACAGATGAAAACTGGAATGTGTGTCACCAAGCAACAACAAAGTCTAATAAATATGGCAATTGTTATTCACAACAAGGAACACACAAGCCAGGGGAGGATGTAACAGTTTGCTTTTCTGTGAAGAGGAAGGGCAGGTTTTGGCCTCTTCTCTCTCTCTAAACTGAGTGTAATTTTGAACTCCATTTGCAGCAAAGTAAACTGAGGATGAAGAAGACAAGTGGAAGTGAGGGCAGGAAACAGATATTTAAAAAATAGCTTAAAAAGTGGACAACTGTGAATTAATCAGGTCTGTCCGTGCCAAATCAGAATTGGCCAAATTGGAACAATGATGCTTTCAATAACAAACGTTGTGTGGGTAGAGGCAAGGATGTTCTGCAGGTTATATTACTACACAGCAGAGGTGCACACATATGTGCACACATTCAAAGCACCCCCAACATAAGGCTGGATGGCCATATGTCGGGGGTGCTTTGAATGCAATTTCCTGCTTCTTAGCGGGGGGTTGGACTGGATGGCCCATGAGGTCTCTTCCAACTTTACTATTCTATGATTCTATGATTCTATGTAGTCCTTGTCATGGTGAATCAATGTTGTCTACATTTGCTGCAAACACGCATGCAAAACCCAAGGCTCTTTAAAAAGCTATATAAATGTTGCGTAAAACTATGGGAAAATATTTAGCCTGAAAAGACTTTAGAAAAATAAACAAACTGCTAAAACCAAAATAAAACTTTAAATAGATGTCATAACATGCATGAGTATGGCCATGGGAAATGGTGTTTTATTATCAACAATAAAGCAGGATCTTGATACCAAGATAGACATAAATTCGTTGGGCAGAGTCATGTTTAACAAGCAACAATGAATTGCAGACTGGTATTCCTACATGTAAAACACATTCACATATATTAAATAGAGAGTCTGTACAAATCTTCAGCATGCCCCACAATGGACAATAACCAGGATACATGTGGCCAACAGCAGCAGTGTGGCCAAGGTTATCAAGGGGAAGAACATAAAAGTTAGGAGAGGATGCATCAGATTGGTTTTGTCTGAGGTTATAGGAAAGTCAAGATTGTGTCTTTCCCCCCTCTTGATTTAGGACCTCATCAGTCGCAGTGCTCCCCCATTGCTAAATAATAATAATAATAATAATAATAATAATAATAATAATTTGCTTTGCAGATTTTCTGGATTTCTTCGAGTTCAACTTCACTGAACACTTTGTTTCTGATTATGAATTTTTGTTGGTCAGCCAGTCGGGGTTCTGTTATCTGTGAGTCAGGGTACTCTTCTTTCCATAGCTGATGCATCCTTTTTTGGTAGCCGCCCTTTTGAGGTTCAGAGTTGTAATAGCATTTCATAACTGTGCAGTTTTCTGGCATTGTATATTTCTGCCGCTTCTGTGACTGTTCATTTGTATTTTGATTCCGTAGCCCACTTGTAGATGGATGTCCAGAATCAGCAGCATCCACCGCAGTCCTTTTTATCCTGGGCGACGATCGAGCCAGTATAGACTTCGTTTTGGTTTGATTCTTCATAATGCTAATGGTTTAGGTGCTCTTAGTTCTGCTCCTCAGCTGAGGCCTCTCTGGCTTGGTTGGACCTGCCGGTAGTTACACTACCGCCAGCACAGCCCTCAGTCATCATTGGAGTGGTTAAGCCCCCCACCATCACCACCACCACCATGTCAAGGTGGCACCTGCGGGGGGGGGGGGGGGGGTCAAGCACAGACAGCAGCAGAGACTCCAGCAACACTTGGAATGGTGGAACAGATTGAACCAGAAGAAAGTGTGGCATTTTTGCAAGAATTTGAAGAACCAGCACTTGAAACACCTGTGGAACCACCAGGAACCTTGACAGCAAGACAACAAGAGCTCAAGGATAAGATCATGGCTCGTGCTGCAGAAAATGCAATAAGAAAGCGGCTCCCAGCTCTAAAAACAGTGCCCAAGAGACACCTGGCGCCTCGCATGAAAGATGTGAATACAGTACTCTCCACTGTCCAAATAACATTAATTGAACAAACAAACCAGTTTGCCTACAGTACAACAGTGATAGTAACAGAAGAGCTTGGGCTCCTACAACCAAGGCAGCCCCAAAGAAAATCAACTGGAAAACCAAAGTGGAAGGTCAGGCTAGAGTTGAAAATCAAGCAACTTAGATCAGATGCAAGTAACCTGAAACGGAAGAATGACAAAATCAAGCAATACCTGATCCGAAAGTACTGGCTGAACACCAGAAAAATTGGAGAAGCTTTGGAAATTGTGAAAGAACAAATTACAGCAACAGCTAGAAAAATTGAAAGATATGAAGCCAGAATCATTCATTAGAGACAAAATCAATTATTTCAATCA
This sequence comes from Anolis carolinensis, assembly GCF_035594765.1. Taxonomy (NCBI): domain Eukaryota; kingdom Metazoa; phylum Chordata; class Lepidosauria; order Squamata; family Anolidae; genus Anolis; species Anolis carolinensis. Next base: position 188,411,305 of record NC_085842.1, read on the forward strand.
GACCAAAGACAGTTCTACCAGAGCCTGAACCAAACAACAGACACAGTAACCATAAAGCCAGAGAAAACTGCAACAACGAAGTTCTGGAAAGAACTTTGGGAAAATAATAACTACAACAAAATGCTGGGTGGATAAAGGAGTTTGAAGGAAAATTCTCACAGAAAAAATGGAACAAATAGAAATAACAACTGAAATGATCAGCAAACAAGCGCAAAAAGTCAAAAACTGGACATCGCCTGGTAGTGATCAATTTCATGGATTTTGGCTCAAACATCTGATTAGTTTACATGGAAAAATGGCCCAACAATTCAATGAGATGCTGCAGAAAGGACGTATCAGTGAATGGCTAACAGCTGGAAGAACATACCTGATACAAAAGGATCCAGCAAAAGGAGCAGCACCAGGAAACTACAGGCCAATAACATGTCTGTTCACTATGCTTAAACTACTGACTGGCTTCATAGCTGACACAATTCAAGACTATCTTGAAGAAAAAAAACATCTTGCCAGATTAACAGAAAGGCAAAAAACGGAAAAGCAGGGGCACAAAAGACCAGTTATTGATTGACAAAATGATTCTGGAGAACTGTAAAAGCCGAAAAGCTAATCTTCACATGACGTGGATTGACTACAAAAAGGCCTTTGACTCACTCCCACACAGCTGAAAACATGCCCACAGTATTGAAAACATGATGGAACACTGGAAAACTGAACTGTTTGTTGGAAATGAAAGCTATGGACTTGTCAACATCAGAAGAGGAATTTTCCAGGGAGATTCATTGTCCCCTCTGCTTTTCATTATTGCCATGATCCCTCTTTCAAAAATCTTACAAAAACAAATCTTGGCTATCAAACATCTAAGAAATCTCACAAAATTTCACATCTGATGTACATGGATGACCTGAAGTTGTATGGGAAAACGGAGACTGAAATCCAGTCTCTGACCAACACTGTCTCAATTTTTAGTACTGATATCAGCATGGAGTTTGGTTTGGACAAATGTTCGACAGTGGCATTGAAGAAGGGAGAAATCATTGGCCTAATGGCCAAACAATAAAGTGTCACCAGCCAGAGGCCTATAAATATCTGGGCATATTACAGCTGGACAACATCAAGCATGAACATGTGAAGACTGTGGTCAGTAAAGAATTCACACAAAGGGTCAGAAAAATTCTCAAAAGCAAGCTCAATGGAGGCAACACCATCAAGGCCATAAACACCTGGGCCACACCTGTCATAAGATATACTGCTGGCATTATAAATTGGACACAGGCGGAACTGGACAATTGGACAGAAAAACAAAACTCATGACCATTCATCATCCACTGCACCCTCGCAGTGATGTTGACTGGTTATATCTGCCTAAAAGATCAGGGGGCAGAGGACATTTACAAGTAAAACAAGCAGTCAAAGAAGAAGAACATGCCCTAGCAGAATATGTAAAGCAAAGTGAAGAACCTGCTTTGATTGAAGTCAAAAATCAGAAACTCCTCAAAGCACAGCAGACAAAAAACCAGTGCAAGAAAACCGCACTACAAACTAAAGCTGACAGCTGGCACAAGAAAACATTGCATGGAAAGTTCCTTGACAAAACTGAAGTCAAAGCTGATAAGGAGAAGACCTGGCTATGGCTCATGAATGGGACACTGAAGAAGAAGACAGGAGACAAAACTATTGATCATATCCTCAGCTGCTGTAAGAAAATCGCACAGACAGACTACAAACAGAGGCACAACTATGTGGCCCAAATGATCCATTGGAACTTATGCCTCAAGTACCACCTCCCAGCAGCAAAGAACTGGTGGGATCACAAACTTGCAAAAGTATTGAAAAATGAGCACGCAAAGATACTGTGGGACTTCCGAATCCAGACTGACAAAGTTCTGGAACATAACAACCCAGACATCATAGTTGTGGAAAAGAAAAAGGTTTGGATCATTGATGTTGCCATCCCAGGTGACAGTCGCATTGACGAAAAACAACAGGAAAAACTCAGGACCTCAAGATTGAACTTCAAAGACTCTGGCAGAAACCAGTGCAGGTGGTCCCGGTGGTGATGGGCACACTGGGTGCTGTGCCAAAAGATCTCAGCCGGCATTTGGAAACAATAAACATTGACAAAATCATGATCTGTCAACTGCAAAAGGCCACCTTACTGGGGTCTGCACGCATCATCCGAAAATACATCACACAGTCCTAAACGCTTGGTAAGTGTTCGACTTGTTAATTTGTGATACAAAATCCAGCATATCTATCTTGTTTGCTGTGTCATACTATGTCGTTGTGTCAATAATAATAATAATAATAATAATAATAATAATAATAATACACTTTTATTTATATTCCTCTTTACCTCCATGGAGGGACTCAGAGTGGATAAGAGAACACATATGAGGCTAATATTCAATGCCCTTTACACAATGACATACAATACACAGACAGAGATAAAGATCTGTTTCACCTCCAGCGTCTGGAGACAATGCACAACTTTTGGCCATAGGGAGGTGCTCTTGTTCTATTTTCCATGCACAGTTGCCTGTTTCCGTAGATATCTCTGATCTGTTGCCAGCATGTTTTGCATATCTGCACGGGGTGCCCTTTTACCTTCCTGCCTAGGTGGTACTTATTGCATGCTTTCAAACTGTTAGGTTGGCAGAAGCTAGGGCTGACAGTCGGGAACTCACCCTGCGTCACAGCTTTTAACTGCCAACCCTCTGGTCAACATATTTCTTGCAGCTAGCGGTTTAACCTGCTGCTCTACTGTAGCCCCTTTTAAAACTGCTGCATGCTTTAAAAACTTTTTAAAGACGGAGTCTCAAGGAGCCTATCAAATGACTGAAGAGTACTTCCGGAAGTTCCCCATCTTTAAAATATTTTTATAGTGTATAGAAACGAAGGTTTTTGGAGTCAGGGAGAAATCGCCTTTAGAGCTCCCAATTCACAAACAGTATGCTAAAGGCACTTATTTGAAGGTGGGATGGGAACTGTCATATCCCACTGAAATCATTGAAATCAATGAAATCATTGTAGTGACATCAAAGTATGGATGTTTCTCTGGGTAATCTCGAAACCTGCCTCAATGCTCCTTTTCTCATCACTAATCTTTCTTCTGGGATTATGCGATTTTGATATGTAAACTGTTCTCTGTAGCTATATTTCCCTTTTTTGTAGACCTGATATTTTCCAATTTGGACATAACATGTTACTGTTTCTTTCCCCCTCTTTTTAAATAATGAAAATACCAAGGGTGTTTTTCTTCAAAGTCCTTGAACAACCAGTATTTCATTGGACTTTAATTTTGATTTCAGACTTCTGCAATTGCAAGGTTTCCCTTTTTTATAAAAAAAGAAAGACGAAAAGAAAGTAGTATGGGCAGAGACTGCATGTATGGTAACTCAGTAAATGGAGAATTTGTCTAGAAACGTGACATCACATCATCAGACCACACCTGGAATACTGTGTCTAATTCTGGGCACCATAATTTAAGGGAGATATTGACAAGCTGGAATATGTTGAGAGGAGGGCAACTAAAATGATCAAGGGTCTAGAGCAGGGGTCCCCAAACAAAGGCCCAGGGGCCGGATGCGGCCCTCCAAGGTCATTTACATGGCCCCCGCCCTCAGTTTTATAACATAATATTTTTATATCAGTTTTAATATAATATATTTTATATACAGTAGAGTCTCACTTATCCAAGCTAAACAGGCTGGCAGAAGCTTGGATAAGTGAATATCTTGGATAATGAGGGATTAAGGAAAAGCCAGTATCAAAATTAGGTTATGTAATTACTACATAGCATTATTGCGTATTGAACTACTTTTTCTGCCAAATTTGTTGTACAACATGATGTTTTGATGCCTATATTGTAAAATCATAACCTAATTTGATGTTTAATAGACTTTTCCTTAATCCCTTCTTATTATCCAAGATATTCGCTTATCTAAGCTTCTGCCGGCCTGTTTAGCTTGGATAAGTGAGACTCTACTGTATTACATATAATATTACAGTATAGTGGTATAGTTCAATATAGTAATATATACCGTATTTTTCGCTTTATAAGACGCACCTGATGATAAGACGCAGATCGCCAGGAAGGGAGAATGGGGCGATCTGTGCCGTCCGCACGCGCAGACGGCACAGATCGCCCCATTCTCCCTTCCTGGACTCAGATTGCGTTTATAAGACGCACTGACTTTTCCCCTCTATTTTGGGGGGGAAAAAGTGCGTCTTATAAAGCGAAAAATATGGTAATGTTAATATTTCATTTTTAAATATTGTATTGTTCTTTCATTGTTGTTGTTTTGCACTGCAAATAAGACATATGCAGTGTGCATAGGAATTTGTTCATATTTTTTTTCAAATGATAATTCAGCCCCTCAACAGTCTGAAGGATTGTGGACCGGCCCTCTGCTTTAAAAGTTTGAGGACTCCTGGTCTAGAGAACAAGCTCTATGAGGAGAGGCTTAAAGAGCAGTGGAACTCTCTGCTCATGTTTAGCCTCCAGAAGAGAAGGCTGAGTGGAGACATGATGGCCATGTCTCCATGTGAGAGGAAGTAATAATAATTATAAAACTTTATTTCTATTCTGCCCTATCTCCCCGAAGGGACTCAGGGCGGATTCCACCAAAAACTGCATACATTCAATACCTTAAAAAAAAACCCAGATAAATATTGGCATAAAATCCCAACAAGACCCCACATATGAAAACAGTGTTAAAAACCAAACATCAAATTAAACCTAATATCAATGAATTAAGTATAGCATCGATAACCTAAACCAATATCATCAAACAGAATCAGACAAAAATTATATAGTGACATAAAATCTAAATAAACGTTCACAGTAATTTAAAAAGCCAACTGAAGTTCAACCGAGTTGTGTGGGTTGGATTAAGTGGCCCTACGGTGGTAAATGGGATGACATAGACTAACAGAATCCAGATACAGCATAGTTCTCAATCAGGATCTGGAAGTGGGCTCTCATTAATTAATCCTCCTCTTCATATGTTGATGAGCAGAAGTAGGCCTTTAGTTGTTTTTTGAAGGAGAGGAGGGAAAGGGGTGGGCAGCCTTATTTCTTTAGGAAGGATTTCCAGAGATGAGAGGTGGCCATGGAGAAGGACCTCTCTCTCTCTCTCAGTCTCTCTCTTGTTCCCACCAGCCATCCTTGAGATGGGGGTGGGACCGAGAGCAGGGCCTCCTCTGCTAACCACAGTGCCCATAAAGCACAGGGATAGTATTCCCTCAAACCTCTGGAGCTCCCTCCTTCTCCTCATTATACCACTTCATTCCAGTGATGTTAGTTGGCTGTTAAAAAGTTAGCTTCTTATATTGCACAATCCCGAAAAACACATAATATTAACAAGGACTTGTAACTTGGAAAGTCTTATTGCCTGATCAATGACTAACAGCTTAAAAAGTCATAGGGAGGAGGGAGCAAGCTTGTTTTATGTTGCCCTGGAGACCAGGACACGGAACAATGGCTTCAAACTACAGGAAAGGAGATTTCACCTGAACATTAGGAAGAACTTCCTAACTGTGAAAGCTGCTCAGCACTGGAACTCTCTGCTCCGGAGTGTGGTGGAGGCTCCTTCTTTGGAGGCTTTTAAGTAGGATGGCCATCTGTCGGGGGTGCTTTGAATGCAATTTTCCTGCTTCTTGGCAGGGGGTTGGACTGGATGGCCCACAAGGTCTCTTCCAACTCTGCGATTCTATGATTCTACATGTGATGGGAGTGAATACATTATCAATTTTTCTTAAATACAGAAAGACATGGAACACTATTCCCGCCCCCACCCCGTTATCTGCTCCAAATGGGATGAAGTCCTTAGTTAACTCAGTTAAAAGTACCTTTACGCATTGAATGTAGTTTGAAGAAATTGCAATAATCTAAGAACTAAGGGGGAAAGTGAGAGAAAGTGAGAGAAACAATGTTTTAAAAATAATTGAACAAGTGGTACAACAAAGGATTAAAACAGAGGATTACTTGGGAACCATCCCTGCCATATCAGGACCTTCAGAAAGGTATGCATCAGACATAGTATACCAAAAGGTATTTCACTGCTTCTTAAATTGTGGTTCCCGGCCCCAATTGAAGTTCCCTTAGCACAATGTTGGAGTCATGAAATATTTGGCAACAGTAAAAGGTTTCTGAACACTACCCATTTACATGAATCTCTTAGCAAAAATCTGTAGTGTTTACAGTGGACTCTGCAGAACATTTTTCAGCTGTATTCCATGAAAAGCAAAATAACCTACTTTGCAAATGCTGATTTATTTTTTAGTAAATGTTGCATCTTATTCCTATTTTATATACCTACTAGCTTGGGGACCCGGCGGTGCCCGGGTTATTAGTAGAGGGCATTGCGTTGTTTTGGGATGTGAGGAAATATCACTTAAGTTTGGTCCAGATCCGTCGTCGGCTGGGTCCAGTGCTGTCTGTATAAGGGTGAACTACAACTCCTAGAGCCAAAGGTCAATCACCCCAAAACCCTGCCTGTATGCACAGTTTGGCATGATAGGGCTGTGTGCCAAGTTTGGTCCAGATCCGAAGTTGGCTGGGTTCAGTGCTAACTATATAAGGGTGAACTACAACTTCCAAACCCAAAGGTCAATCACCCGAAAACCCTGCCTGTATGCACAGTTGGGCATGATGAGGCAGTGTGCCAAGTTTGGTGCAGATCCGAAGTTGGCTGGGTTGAGTCCTTTCTGTATAAGGATGAACTACAACACCCAGAGGCAAAGGACAATCACCCCGAAACCATGCCTGTGTGCACAGCTGGGCATGATGGGGCTGTGTGCCAAGCTTGGTCCAGATCTGAAGTCGGCTGGGTTGAGTGCTTTCTGTATAAGGGTGAACTACAACTCCAGGACGTAAAGTGCATCTTGGGTGTTAAGTGTGCCAAGTTTGGTCCAGGTCCGTCATTCCTGGTGGTCACAGTGGTCTGTGATAGCGGTGGCCAATCAGAAAGCTGCCGCACCGTTGTCCGCCGCACTGTCGCATACAAACATTGACTTTTATTATATACTAGCTTGGGGGCCCGGCGGTGCCCGGGTTATTAGTAGCAGACATTGAGTTGTTTTGGATATTATGAATGGGCCTATTGATGCAGATCTATGGCCGATGGGGTTTGCAGTAGTTTCTGGATGGGGCTGGAGGTACTGGAAATCCCATCGCCTGTGGTCAATCCTCCCAAAAACCTCAGCAGTATATAAGAAGAGTCATGGGGGTCTGTGCCATCTTTGGTACAGATACATGACTGAGGGGGTTAGGAATAGTCTCTGGATGTGGGTGAAGGTACTTCAGATCCTATCATCCATCTTCCATTCTTCACCAAATTCTCCAGGGTTGAAAGTCATAGGGAGTTCCAAGCTTGGTCCTAGTCTGTCATTGGTGGGGGTTGTGTGGTCTGTAAAGCAGGTGATGGTACTGCAAATTCCTTCATCCGTGGTCCATCCTTGTCCAAACTGCTCCAGATGCATGTTTTGTGGGGGGTTGCAGTGGTCTGTGGGAGACAGATCCCAGGGCGGAAGTATACACCGCCGCATGCATACATACATACATACATACAAACATACATACCCACAAACACTGACTTTTATTACTATATACCTGGTTGGGTACCTGGCGATGCCCGGGTTATTATCCCATTAATAAAATGCATAAGGTTGTAGATGGACAACATCCACAACATCCTGTGGCTCAGGCTGGTGAGCAGCCTGCTGCAATAAATCACTCTGACCATGAGGTCATGAGTTCGAGGCCATCCCGTGGTGGGGTGAGCACCCATCAATTAAAAAAAATAGCCCCTGCTCATTGCTGCCCTAGCAACCAGAAAGATAGCTGCATCTATCAAGTAGGAAATAAGGTACCACTTATAAAGTGGGGAGGCAAATTTAACTAATTTATGACGTTGGAAGGAGGAAGTGCCATCACAGTGGATGTCTCGGTTCTATGTGTGTATGGGCGTTGAATGTTAGCCCTATATGTATATAATGTGATCCGCCCTGAGTCCCCTTCGCGGTGAGAAGGGCGGAATATAAATACCGTAAATAAATAAATAAATAAAAAATGTTGCCTGAATATCTGATGTTGCCTGGGTTCATTTGGTAAGGATATACAGTAGAGTCTCACTTATCCAACACTCGCTTATCCAACGTTCTGGATTATCCAACGCATTTTTGTAGTCAATGTTTTCAATACATCATGATATTTTGGTGCTAAATTCGTAAATACAGTAATTACTACATAGCATTACTGCATATTGAACTACCTTTTCTGTCAAATTTATTGTTAGACATGATGTTCTGGTGCTTAATTTGTAAAATCATGACCTAATTTGATGTTTAATAGGCTTCTCCTTAATCTCTCCTTATTATCCAACATATTCGCTTATCCAACGTTCTGCCGGCCGGTTTATGTTGGATAAGTGAGACTCTACTGTATATTAGAAATAGGCAAACATTCAATGCCCGTATACACACAGAACCGAGACAGAGACAGATGCAGAGGCAATTTAACCTTCTCCTGAGGGGATGTTCGATTCTGGCCACAGGGGGGAACAGCTGCTTCATCATCCACTGTGACAGCACTTCCTCATTCCAACGTCGTAAATTTGTTAAATTTGCCTCCCCATTTTATAAGTGGTACCTTATTTCCTACTTGATGTGGTGCTACAGTAGAGTCTCACTTATCCAACATAAACGGGCTGGCAGAATGTTGGATAAGTGAATATGTTGGATAATGAGGGATGAAGGAAAAGCCTATTAAAAATCAAATTAGGTTATGATTTTACAAATTAAGCACCCAAACATCATGTTATACAACAAATTTGACAGAAAAAGTAGTTCAATACGCAGTAATGCTATGTAGTAATTACTGTATTTACAAATTTGGCACCAAAATATCACGATGTATTGAAAACATTGACTACAAAAATGCGTTGGATAATCCAGAATGTTGGATAAGCGAATGTTGGATAAGAGAGACTGTACTGTACTTCCATCAGCCCAAGATCAACCTATTAAGCATGAAAAGGCATCGTTAAAAAGATAATAATGATGTTGTCTGCTGTCTTTTGAAGAAAGTAAGGCCTTACAAAGAAGATGAAAGCTGCCATCTTTTGAGGCAAGATGGCGTCCTTCTTTTAGGCCTGGCAGCATGGGGCCAGCCTGGAAGGCCTTAAAACATGTCAGCAGAGGAGCCCAGTGGTGGTTGGGTAAGGTGGTGGTGGTGGGGGGAAATAAAAGTTTTCATAATGACAGCAAAGATTAAAAAGATAGTCATTTTTTCTCTTCAGTCTGTTGTGGAAAGTACTGTCTTACCTTGTAGAAGGACAGTTCTGGCAATGAGGGAGGCAGAAGCTGCCATCTTTGGAGCAATCGTGAGGAGGCAAGATGGCCCCCTCCTTTGGGCCTAGCCGGGTGTGATGACTCATGGGCCATGTAGTCCCGTTCCTAGTACTATTGTGGCCACGTCCAGTGTGGAGACCCCCACCACCAGCCCCATACCCGAGAGGAAGCGAGGAGGAGCCGATGCAGTTGGGCAATGTGCGTCCCAGATTAGATGTTGCCGAGAAGGCCCGCCGCCAACGTTTAAACCTCTGTTGGTACTGCGGGAACGGGGGCCACTTTGCCAGAGAATGTCCAGCCAAAAGAAAGCCCGCCGCTCGCTTGGCGGCGGCGTCCTCCGTGGAGACGGAGACGGCCGAGGCGGCTGGCGCAAAGCCGGCGGGGGAAGCCAGCGACCGGGCGTAGAGAGGCTCGCCAACCCGGTCAAAAACCCCACTCAAGAGCCGCAAACCGGGGTCCTATTCCTCCTAGTGGTCACCTTGTGGTCAGCGAAAAAAGGACCCGTCATGATCCATGCCATGATAGACTCAGGAGCAACAAACAATTTCATCGATAGAGAGTATGCCGACTCTCTGGGATTACAATATCATGATTTCAAGAACGCCCGGGTGGTGCAAGCCATAGATGGCCGTCCCCTGAAGACAGGTCCAGTAAGCCAATGGACTGAACCCACCAGAATGTGGATAAGGGAACACATGGAAGAGATTTCCTTCTTTGTTACCGAGGTCCCTCACTTCCCTGTGATTTTGGATATTCCATGGCTGACACTCCACGACCCCAACATCTCCTGGACCAACAGAGAACTGCAGTTCTAAATATTGCCAAAACCATTGTCTTGTAGCCAAGGTCTGCCATGCCACAGACGCTGAACCCATCATCACCTTGCCCAAGAAATACTCAGACTTTTGGGATGTGTTCAATGAAAAGGAAGCCGAGAAACTACCCCCGCATAGACCCTACGATTGTGCCATTGACTTGGTGGAGGGGGCCCCGATTCCGCGAGGACATCTCTACTCCCTGACTGAACCAGAGCAAGAAGCTCTCAGGGAGTTCATAGAGTCAAACCTCCGCAAGGGGTTCATCAGCCTCTCAATCCCCAACCGCTTCCCCAGTGATGTTTGTGAAAAAGAAGTCAGGGGACCTACGCTTGGTTGTGGACTATAGAGCATTGAACAATATCACAAAGCGAAACCGCTATCCCCTGCCTTTGATCTCGGACCTATTAGACCGGCTTCGAGGGGCCAAGGTTTACACCAAGCTGGATCTCCGGGGGGCTTACAATCTAGTTCGCATCAGGGAGGGGGACGAGTGGAAAACCGCCTTCCAGACTAAATTCGGATTATTCGAGTCCCTAGTCATGAATTTCGGTTTATCCGGAGCTCCCGCAACGTTCCAGCACTTTGTCAATGATATTTTTCAGGATTATCTAGATCGGTTCTTGATTATCTACTTGGACGATTTTTTGGTGTTTTCTAGATCACAATCAGAACATGAGAAACACGTCAGAATGGTGTTACAACGATTGCGGGATCATGGACTATATGCCAAGTTGGAAAAAATGCGCTTTTGATCTACAAGAGGTAGATTTCCTGGGATACCGTGTCTCGCCACTAGGGCTCTCCATGGACCCGGCAAAGGTTTCAGCAGTATTGGAATGGCGGGCGCCAACCAACAAGAAAGAGGTGCAACGTTTCTTGGGGTTCGCGAACTACTACCGCAAGTTCATTCCAGACTTTGCCCGCTGGTCTGACCCAATCACCAGCTGCATCCGTGGAAAACAGCCTTTCCGCTGGACGGAGCAAGCAGAGAAAGGTTTCCAGCAACTGAAGAAATTATTCACGTCCCAGCCAATTCTACAGCACCCTAATCTTAAAACCCCTTTTGTTGTGCAGGCCGACGCCTCCGATGTGGCAATCGGGGCTGTACTCATGCAACCAGTGGGAGAACATCTTCATCCTTGTGCCTATTACTCCCGTCAACTAACAGCCCCAGAGAGAAATTACACTATTTGGGAGAAGGAACTCTTGGCCATAAAGGCAGCCTTTGAAAATTGGAGACATTGGTTAGAAGGGGCCAAATTTCCCATTGAGGTTCATACTGACCATCGTAATTTGGAACACTTAAGAACTGCCCGCAAGTTAAATCAGAGGCAGCAACGCTGGGCTTTATTCTTTGAACGTTTTGACTTCCAGATCCATTATGTAACCCCAGCTCAGACCAAGCAAACAGATGCTCTATCACAGAAATCAGAGTATGCTGAAGGGCGCAGAGAGACCTTCGAATCCCAATTGCTACAGCCTGAAAACTTTGCCACGCTCACAGTGGGAAACACCAAATCCACTGCCATTGAACCAACTCCCTCTACTCCAGGACCCCTTGGTGCTCAAGAAATTAGAGCCAGTCAACAAGCGGATACCTGGGCTCAAGATCAAATTCGCCAAGGACTACGTTTCCCTTTCTCACTTAAGGATGGGTTATTATGTTACAGAAATCATGTCTACATTCCTCCAGGACCAGGCAGAGAAAAGGCTCTTCACCTATGTCATGACTGCAAGCCAGCAGGGCATTTTGGGCTATTTAAAACCATGCATTTGATTCTACGAGATTTTTGGTGGCCCAAGATCCGCAAGGATGTGGAAAAATATGTCAATACCTGCCCGGTATGCCAGCGTTCCAAGACAAGAAGGGAGAAGCCCTCAGGGCTACTACATCCCCTTCCTACTCCATCTCGTCCATGGGAGATAATTTCTGCGGATTTTATCACCGACCTACCACCCTCCCTTGGATATACCACGATCCTAGTGGTGGTGGACCTTTTCAGCAAGTTAGCCCACTTCATTCCTTGTGATGGCCTTCCCACGGCCAAACAGACTGCAGATTTATTCCTTCAGCATATTTTCTGGTTACATGGTCTGCCCAAGAGTTTGGTCACTGACCGTGGATCTCAATTCACCTCTCAATTCTGGAAGGCACTACAGAAACTATTGGGCATAGACTCTCGTTTATCCTCAGCTCACCATCCCCAAACGGATGGGCAAACGGAGCGTACCAATGCCACTTTGGAACAATACCTTCGCTGTTATGTAAACTATCAACAGGACAATTGGGCTTCCCTATTACCTCTGTCAGAGTTTGCCTACAACAACGGTGTCCAGGCTTCAACCAAGGAAACCCCGTTCTTTGCAAACTACGGATTCCATCCACGTTTCTTTCCTCCTGTCATTGAAACCTCAGAAGTCCCTGCAGCGGAGGACTGGCTGCAGGAACTCACAGCGGTGCAACAACTATTGCTCCAGCAACTGGACCACGCCAAGGAGGACTATAAACGCCACGCTGACAGTCATCGCCAATCGGGCCCCGAAATCAAGGTAGGAGATTGGGTTCTGCTGTCCACTCGCTTTTTGCCCTCCCACCGCTCCTGCCGGAAGCTAGATGCGCGTTTCATTGGTCCCTATCCAGTGGTGGCGCAACTTAACCCCGTGACTTTCAAACTCCAACTTCCGCGCTCTATGCGCATCCATCCAGTGTTTCATCGCTCCCTGCTCCTTCCGGCGGATGGTGTACGCCCCGATGCAGACCGGCCAGCCCCCACTCCTGTTTTGGTGGATGGGGAGGAGGAATTCGAGGTTCAGGACATTTTGGATTCTCGCTTCCACCGCCGCCGCCTTCAGTATCTCATTGACTGGATGGGTTTTGGCCCCGAAGAACGTTATTGGGAAGACGCTTCCACAGTCCATGCCCCTGATTTAGTCCGTCGCTTCCATCAGGCCTACCCTGCCAAGCCGCGGCCCCGCACCTCGGGAAGAGGGCCCATTTTGGAGAGGGGCCTTGAGGAGGGGGATAGTGTGATGACTCATGGGCCATGTAGTCCCGTTCCTAGTACTATTGTGGCTGATGAAGAGGAAAACTTGGGTTTCCAACCGTTTCAGCCAGAATTGGAGCCCTTGCACCTGCGAGATGTTTGTCCACAGGAAGTCAGCCAAACAAGCCTTGAGCAGAAATCTCCCCCATTTTCTCGCCGGGATTATTATAATCAAGATAGAAGCGCTCGGGAGGCGACTCGCAGGAGCGCCAGGATAGCTGCCAGACAATTAGCTGATTAAGTCTGTTTCCCTTGGGAAACTCTAAGGAGTCATGCATCTGGACACAGTATAGGTTTCGTTTCTTGTTCCCCAGGGAAAGTGTTCCTTGGCGGGAAAACAAGATCCTATATAGGTGTTTGCCCGCAAAGAAATCCTTGCGGAGTCAATTCGTCACCTTGTGGAGTGAGATCGTGTGTGGACTACGCTACTCCAGCCCTCGCCTACAGGACCAAGTTCCAAGCCTTGTTTCACGGACCTCGTTCTTGCATCCAGCTTTCCTTGTTTCCACGGACCTTGTTCTTGTTCCTTGCCTCTCGTTGCCACGTATCCAGCCTTGTCGCCAAGAATCTAGTTTGCTTTCAGCCTTGTTGTCAAGCTCCATTGGACTAAAGGACCTTGTCATTTCCCCACACTTCGCTTGGCAAAGTGTGTGTTTCGGTTATTGGATTATAACTTTGGACTCTAATATCACTTATTGGACATTGTTTTCCTGGACTATTTTTGACCTTTCCTGAAAGGACTACTTCTGAACTATATTCTACACTTGTTTTTATTAATTTCATATATTCCCTTAATAAAGATATTAGATAGAATCTGGTCTCTGCGCATGGTTATTGGTGCTCTGCAGCCTGGGTCCTGACACCGGGCCTAGCAGCCTGTCAGTAGAAGCGCTGAAGGAGGTGAGGTGAGGGGGTAGAGTTTTCATAAACATACCCGCAAACATTGTTGAAAAGGAAGCATTAAAACATAATTATTTTCCATCATTAGTTGGATTAGGAATGCTGTGAATGTGTGAGTGAACTGTAATTCTTAGAACCAAAGTTTTTTATTATCAGTATGACAGTTGGGCATGTTGGGTCTATGTGGTCCAGATCCGTTGTCAGTGGGTTCATGGGTTGTAGGGGTTATGTGTGTCAAGTTTGGTCCAGCTCCGGCCTTCCTGATGGTCCCAGTGGTGTTTTGGATTACCAAAGTGTAGGTCGAAGGATGTTAACTGTCCCAAAGCTAGCATCGTTCTGAGGAGATAAGTAGGCCGAACGAAGCCAGTTGGTAGTAGTTTTTGCCTCAGCAGTCCCAGTGGCCTGTGAAAGTGGAGGCCAATCAGAAAGCTGTCCCATATTCCGGCCGGCCAATCAGAAAGCTGACCCATATTCCGCCAGGCCAATCAAAACGCGAGCACATATTCCGCCAGGCCAATCAAAATGCTGACACATACAAACACTGACTTTTACTATATATATAGATATAGACTAGCTTGGGGGCCCGGCAGTGCCCGGGTTATTAGTAGCGGACATTGAGTTGTTTTGGATATTATGAATGGGCCCATTGATGCAGATCTATGGCCGATGGGGTTTGCAGTAGTTTCTGGATGGGGCTGAAGGTACTGGAAATCCCATCGTCTGTGGTCAATCCTCCCAAAAACCTCAGCAGTATATAAGAAGAGTCATGGGGGTCTGTGCCATCTTTGGTACAGATACATGACTGAGGGGGTTAGGAATAGTCTCTGGATGTGGGCGAAGGTACTTCAGATCTTATCATCCATCTTGCATTCTTCACCAAATTCTCCAGGGTTGAAAGTCATAGGGAGTTTGTGTTCCAAGCTTGGTCCTAGTCTGTCATTGGTGGGGGTTGTGTGGTCTGTAAAGCAGGTGATGGTACTGCAAATTCCTTCATCCGTGGTCCATCCTTGTCCAAACTGCTCCAGATGCATGTTTTGTGGGGGGTTGCAGTGGTCTGTGGGAGTCAGATCCCAGGGCGGAAGTATACACCGCCGCATACATACATACATACATACATACAAACATACATACCCACAAACACTGACTTTTATTACTATATACCTGGTTGGGTACCTGGCGATGCCCGGGTTATTTGAAAGGGGATTTTAATTTTTTTTAATGAATTATCCCATTAATAAAATGCATAAGGTTGTAGATGGACAACATCCACAACATCCTGTGGCATCCTGTAATAAATCACTCTGACTATGAGGTCATGAGTTCGAGGCCATCCCGTGGCGGGGTGAGCACCCGTCAATTAAAAAAAATAGCCCCTGCTCGTTGCTGACCTAGCAACCCGAAAGATAGTTGCATCTATCAAGTAGGAAATAAGGTACCACTTATAAAGTGGGGAGGCAAATTTAATTAATTTATGACGTTGGAATGAAAAAAGATAGTCTTTTTTTCTCTTCAGTCTGTTGTGGAAAGTAGATATAGTAATGTAAATGTAAAGTTTTTTATTATCAGTATGCACAGTTGGCCATGTTGGGTGTATTTGGTCCAGATCCGTTGTCAGTGGGTTCATGGGTCCTAGGGGTTATATGTGTCAAGTTTGGTCCAGGTCCGGCCTTCCTGGTGGTCCCAGGAACCCTCCAGAAATTCTATTTATATGTGTTACCAATGAGAATTTTCTTCCTGTGGCAAAATAGAAGTGTCTGCATTTCCAAACTTGAGGTTTTGGACAAAGTAAAAGATGCCTTTTCCCCATAGATCATAAGAACAGTACCACCATCACTCACATTTTATAGAATTCTTACACCTGCGATATAAAAGAATCCAGGTTTATACATTCACAGAGATGCCAGAGACTTTTAGAGGTTCCTTTAAACTGCTAGGCTTTGCATAATACTACCTCTTCCTCTTTCCAATTCGGTCTGAAATGGACCAGCCAAATACGGATGTATTGCAGGGGTGAGAACTAGGTTTCTGTCCCCATTAAAACTGTAAATGCCATTCCACGTTGTTTCCCTGCCCTTCTCTGTGGCTTCAAAGGATATCGCCAACCAAGATTCCAGTTGAAATGCTCCCCAATAATTCTGGGGAAAACTCCAGCCTTTTTACTGAAGCTACTGCTACTAATGTTTCATTCAAAGCAGCTGAGTTGGAAACGTGAAACACCATGAAACATTTTGTACTTGGAAACAAATCTAGCAAAAAGAAAAAAAAATCAGACACACATGCTATTAATTACAATGGATGTCCTGTATGTATAAATCAAAACTTAGTACTTACTTAGTACTTTGAAATACACTTTTTCTGTCTTTTACACTTATGTTGTCTTATACGTATAGCTATCTTCTCCTTCTCCATATCTATTTTAATCAGAATTTCCATTACTAGGTGACCGCTCCCATATTTTTTTTAAGTGGTTTTCAGAGCTTTTTTTGGGCCCAACTTTTTAAAGTTTAAATATTATTTTCAGGAGGTGCTGGGGGAAGATCAGTGGGCACCCAAGGACAACACTGAACATACCGGTCCCAGCCTCATGCAGTCAAATGTATTCCTATCTCTGATCTCTCCAAGGGTGTTTCTACATTGTAAAATTAATGCAGTTTGAAACTATGTTAACTGCCATGGCTCAATGCTATAGAACAATGGGAGTTGTAGTTTTATACAAGGTCTTCAGTCTTCTCTGCCAAAGAGGGCTGGTACCTCACCAAACTAAAACTCACATGATTCCATAGCATTGAACCCTAACAGTCAAAACCACATTAATTTAACACTTTAGATGCATCCCAAGATTGGAAGGAAACACATTTGTCCAAACACTTGTGCCTTTAGCCTTTTTAGCCAGAGAAGCCAAGTCCCATTTGCTGATTTGTGGTCCAAAGAGTTCACTGCAAATGTTACTTCATTGTTCTCTAATACACATAGTTGTCTTGCCAGTATGGCCACTGGTTGATAGTTACGGTATCTTTCATAAAAGTGATTTTTCTAGTTTTGTTTTCAGTGTATTTAAGCATGTGGCTGTGCTTTGAGTTAGTTTTGTTGATTTGAGGATTCTGTGTGTTCCATCCACTTGGGAAGCATTTCCTTCAAACAGAGTCCCATTGAACAGGCTTCTGAGGTTATTTACTTGGGCTGGGAGAGCTTTCCCATGATCCTGACTGGGAAGAAGTGTTTTCTTGTATCTCTCCAGCTACTTAGTGTTTATACTGGCTGACAAGAGCGCCTAATGTTTCCTTCACCACATGAGGCCTCAGCAACACTCTCGGTTATCACTTCTAGGTATATGTCTATCCGCTTTGGCTAAATATGTCTTAACTGAAGTAAAGGTGTGGTAGTTCTGAATGGGGTCGCACCCTTTCTGACAGATCATTCTCATAGGGATACATTTGGATCCAGCACTGCTCCTGGAAGCGGCTTCAGATTTGGCTGATGTGCCACTTTTGCCCTTTCCTGGGAGAAGGCAGATCTGGCCACAGTAGTAAATGCCTTAGATACTGAAATATGCTTCAAGAGGGATTGTCATGGTCTGCCTTCAGGTTGGTTCTTATTTATGGCAGCCCTTAGGAAAACCCATGGTTTCCATGGCTAGATTTATTCAGAGGATGTTTGCCATTGCCTTCCTCTGAGGCTGGGAAGGTGTGATTTGCCAAAGATCACCAGGCAGTTTCCATGGATGAGCAGGGATTGGAACCCTGGTCTCCCAGAGTCCTAGTTGAACCATTAATCTGAAGTCAAAATTTAAAATCTATGCACCTCAGTTAGGGAGGGTCCTGCCTGGTGAGCTACACTAACAGCCAATGTTTTCTGAATAGGGTGAAGAAAAGCAACAGAGGCTTTAACTACAATTGGGAGAAGGGATGTGTTGTACAGCAAAGAATGCCAAAATGTATGAGCATAACCATACTGGAAAGTGTAACCATTTTTATACAGTAAAAGTTTGTGCACTAGCATTGTGTCTGTTTAATTTTCCCTCCCCTGCCCATGATTGGATGAGTGCAGAAACTGGCCAACCACTCCCTAGCTTCTGATTGGTCATGAAGTGGAACTTAGCACGCTCACCTTCTGATTGGTGCAGGCTCCAATGATGTGTCTCTGAACCCACTCCTTGGAAGTGCAGTCCATATTTGGAGAGCTTAAGTTGTAGTTTCAAAGAGATGACTGGATTATTTAGATATAGAGTCTAGGATGCTGGGGACAATGGCTGATGGTTTCCCAAGTCCATGCTCAGGCTGGCCAAATAAATGTCTATAGGAGAGCTGGAACGACTAATTTTCCTTTGTTCTTGAGCCTTGTCCACTGATAGCTGGCTTGCACGTGGAGGGCAGTTCCAGATGGCAAGCAGGAAGCTGGATATATGGTTTGTTCGGACTATGCTCATAGCCCAGGAATACAGCATGACATTCCTGGAGGTTGCCGCCTCTGTCCAGATCAGGCAGAGGCCAAGGTCTCTTGTCAAAAGTAAAATATATTTAATAGTAGGATTTTAGAAGTAGACTATAAGATAGCAAGGGATGGATGAGGGAAGGTGCATCCAAATTCAGTGTATTTGGAATAAAGTAGAATGGTTACATCTTATGGAAAGAGCTGTCATATTGTTTCTCTTTTTGACTGTTTGAATCGGATAAAATGAATCATTGCTTGATTCCATTGTTAATTGGAAGCCCAAATGTTTCTCCATCTTCTGTCCTTATGGTGGCCTCTTGTTTGGAGTACAGATTCCTCATCAGGACAATCAAATGGTATGAATCACTTATTTCTGTAAGATAAATCCATAGGTTTTCTTATGAATTACATGATCAAAGCATAAAATATAAAGTACAGGCTGATTTTCTTCTTACATGTTTTTTGTTGTGCTCCATTTTTGAATGTATGTTTGTAATATGATCCCTGTGGCCTGTTCCTTTCCTGAAACAATCTTGAACATTTGACATTTCTCGCTCCATATATGATAAGAGTATTAATTGCATATGAGTATCGTTTCACATGGAAACATTGATTTTATAGTGATTAAAATCTGTGGTCTCACCTTTTTTGACGATTGGCATTTATATTGAACTATTGGCCCTCCAAAATTTAACAAGTTGTTATCCTGCTTAATTTCTTGACTCTAGGCCAAATTTTCTTACAAGCTTTGATTATGCTGTTTCCTCCTTTTGCTACCAGTCAGCTATGACTGTCAAGTCCTGCTTTGGTGTGTTAACAATTTCTTCTTGAACTTTAGCATAGAATTTTAAATTTCTTTTTCTGCCTCTATAGTTGGGGCATAAACAGGGCCGGTCCAACAATGGAGGCCGTTTAAGCGGCCGCTTCGGGCGCACGTCAAGGGGGGCGCTGTTGAGGCTCCCTCTCGCACTCCTCGGCCCACTCGCGCATCTCTCGCACTCGGCCCACTCGCGGCCCTCTCGCACTCGGCTCAATCGCGCCCCTCTCGCACTCGGCCCACTCACGCCTCTCTCGCACTCGGCCCACTCACGCATCTCTCTCACTCGGCCCACTCGCGCCCCTCTCGCACTCGGCCCACTCACGCATCTCTCTCACTTGGCCCACTCACGCCCCTCTCTCACTCGGCCCACTCGCGCCTCTCTCGCACTCGGCCCACTCACACCCCTCTTGCACTCGGCCCACTCATGCCCCTCTCGCACTCGGCCCACTCACGCCTCTCTCGCACTCGGCCCACTCACGCCCCTCTCGCACTCGGCCCACTCACGCCTCTCTTGCACTCGGCCCACTCGCACCTCTCTCTCACTCGGCCCACTCGCGCCTCTCTCGCACTCGGCCCACTCACACCCCTCTTGCACTCGGCCCACTCATGCCCCTCTCGCACTCGGCCCACTCACGCCTCTCTCTCACTCGGCCCACTCACGCCCCTCTCGCACTCGGCCCACTCACGCATCTCTCTCACTCGGCCCACTCACGCCTCTCTCGCACTCGGCCCACTCACGCCCCTCTCGCACTCGGCCCACTCACGCCTCTCTCTCACTCGGCCCTCTCGCCCTTGCAGCCCTCTTGCCCCTGAACAAGACCTGAGGCCAGGCCTCTGGGCCTGCTGCTCCACCTGCACCCTTCCTGGATTCCTCCCGCAACGCCCGGCAGCCCTCCGTGGCTGGAAGGAGCTCTGGCAGGTCGAGCAGGCCTGTGCCCCTGCCATGCACCTCCTTGGGGACCCTCTCAGCCATGAAGACGGGGCAGGTAGGAACCCGTCCCTGTTCCCAGCATTTCGCCAGGCATGTCTCCAGGGCAGGCCTGGGCCAACTTGGCAACTGAGGGGGAAATGGAGGGGCCTGAGGCTGGGTTGCTGCAGGTTTTTCAGCTGCCTGGCCATGTTCCAGAAGCTGGGACATGTGGGCCTACTCCTAGGATTTATAGTTTCCTAAGGCCCCTTCTTCACAGCCATAGAAGACAGATTATCAAGGCAGATAATCCACATTTTCTGCTTTGAACCAGATTATATGCATCCACACAGCCATATAATCCAGTTCAGAGCAGATAGTCTGGATTTTATATGGCAGGGTATGGGTTCTTCTACATAACCATATAATTGAGATTATGAAGGCAGATAATCCAGGTCATATGCACTGAACCGGATTACATGCATCCACACAGCCATATAATCCAGTTCAGAGCAGATAGTCTGGATTTTATATGGCAGGGTATGGGTTCTTCTACATAACCATATAATTGAGATTATGAAGGCAGATAATCCAGGTCATATGCACTGAACCGGATTATATGCATCTACACAGCCATATAATCCAGTTCAAAGCAGATAGTCTGGATCTTATATGGCAGGGTATGGGTTCTTCTACATAACCATATGATTCAGATTATCAACGCAGATAATCCACATTATCTGCCTTGAACTGGGTTATCTGAGTCTACACTGCCATATAATCCAGTTCAAAGCAGATAACCTGCATTTTATATGGCAATACAGAAAGGGCCTAAGAGTATATTGTAGTGTATATTGTAGTGGTGTACTTCAGAGGGATGCATATATCTCACCAAAGGGCAGCTGCACTTTGGAATTAATGCAGTTTGACTCCAATTTCATTGCCATGGCTCAATGCTATGAAACCCTGGGAATTGTAGTTTTATAAGGTCTTTAAACCTTCTCTGCCAAATAGTTTAGATGCCTCACCGAACTATAACTCCCAGGATTCCATAGCATTGAGCCGTGGCAGTGAAAGTGGAGCCAAACTATGTTAATTCCACGGTGCCTCACTTCTTCCAATGGAGAAATAAAGATACAAGTGCCAGTTAAGTCCAGTGGATTTCTTTATTCATACCAGGGGTCCCCAAACTTTTTAAACAGGGGGCCAGTTCACGATCCTTCGGACCGTTGGAGGGCCAGACTATAGTTGGCCACTGAGCAATAATAAATAAATATATAAATAAATAATAATAACAATAAAAAAGAGGGTTGGAAGACACCCTTTGGGCCATTGGCTTAGAAATTGAGATGAGCACCAACCCCCAGAGTCACCAATCCCCTTCTGCTTTGTGCATCGAAAGCACAAGCAAAGCACCCCTGACAGATGATCACCCAGCGTCAATGTGAAGAAGAAGAAGAAGAAGAAGAAGAAGAAGAAGAAGAAGAAGAAAGAGGTTTGGAAGAGACCCCTTGGGCCATTTAGTCCAACCCCCTTCTGCCTGTGTGCACCAAAAGCACAAGCAAAGCATCCCTGATAGATGGCCACCCAGCCTCAATAATAATAATAATAATAATAATAATAATAATAATAATAGGATTGGAAGAGACCCCTTGGGCCATTTAGTTCAACCCCCTTCTGCCTGTGTGCACCAAAAGCACAAGCAAAGCATCCCTGATAGATGGCCACCCAGCCTCAATAATAATAATAATAATAATAATAATAATAATAATAATAATAATAGGATTGGAAGAGACCCCTTGGGCCATTTAGTCCAACTACCTTCTGCCTCTGTGCACCAAAAGCACAAGCAAAGCATCCCTGATAGATGGCCACCCAGCCTCAATATTAATAATAATAATAATAATAATAATAATAATAATAATAATAATAATGGTTGTAAGAGAAGAAGAGACCCCTAGGGTTACTTAGCCCAACCCCCTTCTGCCCTTGTGCCGTGGGGCTGGATAAATGGCTTTGATGGGCTGCATCCGGCCCCCGGGCCTTAGTTTGGGGACCCCTGATTCATACCATATGGAGAGGGGCAGATTTCTCGCCCTTTTCATGATATTGTTTAAACTTCCACTCTATGTCTAATTTTTGTTTTGTGTAAGGTAAAGGTAAAGGTTTCCCCTGACGTTAAGTCCAGTCATGTCTGACTCTGGGGGTTGGTGCTCATCTCCATTTCTAAGCCAAAGAGCCAGTGTTGTCCGTAGACACCTCCAAGGTCATGTGGCCAGCATGACTGCATGGAGCACCGTTACCTTCCCGCCGGAAGTGGTACCTATTGATCTACTCACATTGGCATGTTTTCGAACTACTAGGTTGGCAAAAGCTGGAGCTAACAGCGGGCGCTCATTTCGCTCCCGGAATTTGAACCTGGGACCTTTCGGTCTGCAAGTTCAGCAGCTCAGTGCTTTAACACACTTCGCTACCGGGGCTCCTTTTTGTTTTGTGTATTTTATGGAAATATGTTTCCATATGTATATTTTACGGAGTGTTTTTAAATTATTATGTGTTCTAGCAATGTTGTCAACCGTCTTGAGCGGGTAAGAAATAAAATTATCATTATCATTATCATTATTGAGTTGCTGTGCGTTTTCTGGGCTGTCTGGCCATGCTCCAGAAGCATTCTCTCCTGACATTTCACCCACATCTATGGCAGGCATCCTCAGAGGTTGTGAGGTCTGTTGGAAATTAGGCAAGTGGGGTTTATATATCTGTGGAATGATGTCCAGGGTGGGATAAAGAACTCTTTGAGGCAAGTGTGAATGTTGCAGTTGGCCACCTTGATTAGCATTGAATGTCCCTCACATATTCAAAACCTGGCTGCTTCCTGCCTGAGGGAATCTTTGTTGGGTGGTGTTAGCTGGCCCTGATTGTTTCATGTCTGGAATTCCCCTGTTTTTGAGTGTTCTTTTTTACTGTCCTGATTTTATTTATTTATTTATTTATTTCCCATACTTGTGTCCCGCCCTTCTCACCCTGAAGAGGACTCAGGGTAGCCTCACAACTGCCAACAATTCGATATCCGATTGTTTTGGGGGGGGCGCCAAAATTCTGTTCGCTTACACTTGAAAATTACCTTGGGCCGGCCCTGGGCATAAACTTGGATTGTGGTTATATTGATGGGTTTATCATAAAGTCTTATAGATATTATTTGGCCAGATTTTGTACATGCTCTAATTAACTGGGGGCACAGCCCATGAGAGTATTCTCCTGTGTCCTCTGAGGACACTCAGTCAATGACTTCGAAGTTGCCATTGTGAAATATGGACCTCAGACCATGTTTAGGGAGAAAGAGAGAGGCTCCTTTATTCTGAGCCATTAAGAATCCGTTCCTAGGGGTTTCAATCAGAACATTTCGAAGAATTACATTTCTCATTACACAGCATATGTTAAGGAGATTTTCTGCTAATACAATGTTTTTTATATTGTAGATTGCCAGTGGTAATAATGTAATTGTTAGTGGCAGTACTTTTTACATTCGATTTCTTTCTGACTTTATATGGTTCCCAAACTTCCTGGTCCTCTGGGATGATGGAGGATTAATTGGGACAATCCTGTCAAACTGGGACACTTGGAGGGCATAGAGGGTATAATCTGATGAGAAAGACTGATATTAATCACAGAATATGGATTTGATAGAATCTTAGCAAATGGGCTTAGGGTTTTGGGGCAACTACTTTACATTTGGTGATTTTTTGTCCACCTGGTTCATATTCTCCATTGAATTCCATTGTACAGAGAAAATGAGCTGGGTGTGTACCATATTTTCCTGATGAAGTAGATTGAGTCTACCATCTTTTTTCCCCATTAAACTTTCTCCCTAGTTCTAAATGTGGCACTATTTTCACTGGATTATGGCAATTATAAATATACTTGGAATGTAATTTAGTTCAGTAAGCTAAAGCAGCAATTTTTTCCAGCTTTGCGAAATTAGAATCTTCTGTAGTCATATATGGTTTTGATCTGAAGGGTTTTATAAAAAGAGGAAAATGAATTTCTGTCTAAAGATGTCATTTTTAGTCTGCATTGCTCTTTCTGTCGCACTCTTTGCCTGTGGATAATAGTGAATATCAGTACTGGTTCCAAAATTGGAAATGCTGCAGAATTCTCCAAGTAGGTGGTTGAGATAGCAACCTCTTTGTTTTCTGGTGGTTCAATGCACAAAATGTTAAAGTTATTGTATAACATTATCTTCAAGCTATGCTTATAAGGTGCCTATGACATACTCGCCTTTTTCCAAATCCATTGAGTAACACAATGTTTCTTTTCACAACAGAGATGCATTTCTCCTGTCTTGGGTTGAAAGAATATTTGAAAATATTTTTGAAATTATTAAAAAACACTTTTTGAAAGTTGAGAAATCATGACAAGAAGAATCCTTGACTGACAAGGATTTCACAATGAAGGACTTATGCTGCATAAAATTTGCAGATGGTTATTTTACATAGAAACATCATTTATTACACAGAAGAGAGCATTTTTTGTGTGGAAAATAATATTTCAATGCAGAAATCCTGTAGTTTTTTGTACAGAAAATGATGAAATTGGGAATTTGTCTTGTGTAAAATTAACACGTGGTTGATTTGCATAGAAAACATTTTCTTACACAGGAAACAGCAGCTTCTTCAAATGAATTAATATTTGTGCACTGAAATATTATTTTCCACACAGAAAATTCTATAGTTGATTTTATCCAGGTAGTATTAAATCTGGGATAGACAATGCTAATGCTAAGTGGGTTGGGAATTGGTTAATCAACCAAACTCAAAGAGTGCACACCAGTGGCTCCTCTTCATCTTGGAGAGAAATGACCTGTGGGATGCCATATATTTCTGTCCTGGGCCCAGTGCTACTCAACATCTTTATCAATGGCTTGGATGATGAAATAGAAGTATACTTATCAAATTTGCAGATAATACCAAATTGGGAGGGAGAGCTAATATCACAGGGGACAGGATCAGAATCCCAAATGACCTTAAAAGATCAGAGAGCTGACTCAAAATTAACAAAAAGAATTTCAACAGGAAGAAATGTAATTCGCATAAGCTGAAAAAAAAGCTGAAATTCATAGCTATAGGATGAGTGACATCTGGATTAAAAACAGTACATGTGAAAGGGATTTTGGAGTGTGCGCATACCACAAGCTGAACACGAGTTAAAAATGTGATGTGACAGTAGAGGGGCTATCTAGATTGAGGGAAGCAATAGTACTATGCTATTCTGCTTAGATCAGAATACTTTGTCTAGTTCTAGGCACCACAATGTAATATTGAACATGTCCAGAGAAGGGGAGACCAAAATGATAAAAGGTTTGGAAACCAAGCCCTATGAGGAACTGCATACATTTAGCTTGGAGAAGAGAAGGTTGGGAGCAGACATGATAGCCATGTTTAAATATTTGAAAGGATATCATATTGAAGAGGATGCAAGGTTGTTTTCTGCTGCTCTAGAGACTAGGGACCTCATCACATTGAGTTCCAATTTGTGGATGATAGTGAGAGAGATTCTCCAGGAAGCGTGGCAAATCTAGTGGGCAGCAGGGGAAACCATTGTCCCATGCTCTGCATCGCTCCCTTACCCATCCCACAGTGGAAAGTGTTGCTGCTGGCTCCACCCCTCATCAACTTGCCCCATTCTTTTCTATGAGAACATGGGATGCCTCCCGTTTTTTCTGGGTAGCATCCTAGAACACTTACAGGACACTGGAAGCACGGAGCCCCACCAGAAAGAGCCCCACGTTGTCTAATGGACCCTGGCAGGTTCCATCCTCCCAACGTCTTGCAAGCATCCTAGGACACTAACATTCTCTAATGTGATTAAGTGTAGTTTGCCATTGTGGACATGGTGCTTTGGTGCTTTCATCTGTCATCAAAGTGCAACATGAATGTGAGACAGGACAACTTTAGAAAACAAGAGCCTAGAAAAAAACCTTTTGGTAAATAAAACTCTGGACAGCCAGTAAACATAGGACTACAACTCTGGAAATGTATCCAAGGTCAGTTAGTGAGTTTTCATGGCCAAGTGGCAATTTGAATCCTGGTCTCCAGAGTCCTAAGAGCAGAGATTTTTTTCTCCTATAGTCCTCCAACAAACTCCCCCTCACTCTCCCCTTGATGAAAACATGTTTGGCACATGCTGGATGTTTGGCACCTGACAGTACAAGTTAAATCACAGTGGAAGGGGAGATCACACCCAATGATTTAATTCTCTTTAAACTGTTCTAAAATGTCCTGAAGAGGAATCTGGGAATGATATATCCTGATAGACTGCAGTACACAGCTCAAGGAATATAACACATTTTTCCTGGCACTAGAAAGAGGCATTATGCGAGAGGTAAAAACAAGGATCTAGTTATTGAGGAAGCAAGACAGAGAAACCTGGAGGCAGAGCATGAGGCTTTTCTCTTCCAAGCTCTGAGAAGGAAATGGGTTCAAATGTTCTGATTGTAGAATAAAACTGGAGACGTCTTTTCTGCAGAGCAGCCAGGTAAGGCCACTACCAATGCACTGGATTGGACCAAATCATTTCCAAGTTATACAGAAGCCTTTAGTAGTTTTTTTCCTGTTCTAATCTATATATAGACAAAAGTTACTTATTAATGTAGATATTTTTATTGCATTTTCCTTCTGCTCAGCAGAAGAGTTTTTGTGTTGTTTAAGAAACAGAGTGATGCATATGTTAGGAATCTTGGATTTAGTTCATAACTCTTGTATATTTTGGATATGGGTGGGGGAGGTAGGGGGAAAAAAACCTGGCGGTGTTTATGAATCTGTTTTCTGAAATCTTAGGTTCTTCCCGGTGTGCATCAGCTCTGAATCAGCCCAAACAGATTCACACAGCAGAGCCAAAGGCAGAATAGAAATCCGTTCTGACCAGAGTGGACACTGGGGCAGTTCCCATATCCAGGGTGACACTCAAGCCCAAACGGGGGCATTTTATAAAAAAGTTACACACATTTAAAAACATGAAGAACCAAAGTGATTGCCAAAGTGTCAGGATCCGTGTTTTTATTGGATGCGAATACTCTTCTGTACCTAACAGTAGATTGCCTGCAAGTTTAAAGGTTGGTTAATCTCTATCACTTATTGGCGAAGCGGTCTGGTGGGATTTTCAAAATAACTGTCATTAGTTGAATTTGAAGCTCATGTGCCTGGTGTGTCCACCTACACAGGAGGTTCTGGAAAAAGAATTTGGGCACAGTTGGCAGATAATGGGCTCCTTGAGGACACGGTTCCCAAGTCAGGGATAATGGGATTCCTGGGCACCCTAGTGGGTCCTGGGATTTAGGGACAATGGGCGCTTAGGTGCTCTGATGAACTTTGCTGATATGGCAAGGAGGGATGAGATGGATTAATGGGTTTTCAGTTCCTGTTGTGCTTGGAACCTTTGTGACGCAGGAGAAACAGTCGAGGCCAATCCTCGCTTATAGTGATGGTGCAAGTATGAGGAAATGTGTGATGCTTATACAAACTTGGAGCTAAACCCCTGAAGCAGGTTCCATGTGGTTTTGGGATTTGTGAGAAAGGGCAGAGTGGGGCCTCATGAGGCAATTCATCAATTCCTCATTTTTGGGGTCCCCCCAGAGAGGGGGATTCACCAGGCAACTGACAACTTCAAATTCAAACAATGATGGTTTAATTGAAATTCCCACCGGACCGTTCAGTCAATCAGCAACTGAGATTCATGGGCCTCTAAACTTGCAGCCAATCTGTGTCCAGGAATGCAATACCTGAAATACTGAAATACTGAAACCTTCATCAATTGCCTCTGTTCTCCATGTCTCCAAATGTGTGTAACGTTTCTATAAAAAACCCCATGTTTGAACTCAGGGGACATGCTGGATTTGGGACTGCCCAACTGTGGCCAGAGCTGAATAAATCTATTTCTGTCCTGCCTTCAACTCTTGCTGTACATGTTGCTACACACTGGGAAGGAGTTGCTGTAGGAGTTGCTACACACTGGGAAAGAACACAAGATTTCAGAAAACAAGTGGAATGTGGAGAGAGATTACTTTAGCCACTTCATCTGCTGCTGCTCAGTCGTTTAGTCATCTCTGACTCTTCGTGACCTCATGGACCAGTCCACGCCAGAGCTCCCTGTCAGCCGTCACCACCCCCAGTTCCTTCAAGGTCAACCCAGTCACTTCAAGGATACCTTCCATCCATCTTGCCCTTGGTAGGCTTCTCTTCCTTTTTCCTTCCATTTTCCCCAGCATCGTGATCTTTTCCAAGCTTTCCTGTCTCCTCATGATGTGGCCAAAATACTTCAGCTTTGCCTCTAATATCCTTCCCTCCAGTGAGCAGCCGGGCATTATTTCCTGGAGGATGGACTGGTTGGATCTTCTTGCAGTCCAAGCCCTCTCAGGATTTTCCTCCAGCACCAGAGTTCAAAAGCGTCTATCTTCCTTCGCTCATCATCACATAACTGAAATTCCACTGAGTTCTACACTTAAAATCTGGTATTCTGAAATAGAATTCAAAATTTAGGGTCTCTTCTAGCGAAGGAGACCTGCTCTGAATCCTGCAAGAAGGGTTGCACAACACCTGGTGAGCCTTCCGAGAAGCAAATCAGAATCTCCCTGCGCAAAAAAATATCTCACCCAAGTTCTGTGAAGCAGAGAGCACCGAGGCCTTTATTCTGTCCAGCAGGTACAGGATGACGGTCACAATGTGATGCAGAAATAAACAGGCATACATTTACAGTGAAAACGGCACTTTTTATATATTTCTAGTTTTGAATTTCCCGCTTCCTGCCCACTGGACGGCTTTGCGTTGATTGGCTATGATGTCAGAGCGGAGGGGGAGCCACTAGGTGCCTCCTCCAATGAGAGCATGAGCCCCATCTGTGACCTCACTCCCTCATTGGCCAATGGAGGAGATGGAGGTGTGGCGACAGGAGAGACAAAGAGTACACATGTGGAAATGACAAGATTATAGGTGATTCAACTATGATCTTTTGTCCAAATAGCCCAGTGTCTGCCTGTGGCATTCCAACCGGACCTGGTTTCATTGACTGATTTGTCCAGATTCATGAATGGGAGTCTGGCCCCTGCTGGTTTGTCCATAGGATCGGTGATGGGATTATCTGTGACTCAAAGTCCGAGGAAAAGGTGACCTTTGTCAAGCCTTGCATCTCCCTTCCAGGAAAATTAGTCTTTTATGATGAATGATTTAAATGTCCAAAAGGGTCCTTTCTTCCTAGATGGTCTGGCATCTTGCCTTCCGAGGTCCAGGAAGGAAAAAAAATAAATTGTTTCTTTGCAGAGGGTGGTTTCTGATAACCCATGTTTGTCATACATAGCCCTGAGACATCCTGATGTTGCCTGGGCAGGATGGTGTGCTGGCCAGGTTAAGGTTACCATGCTCCATTTATAAGGGAAGTATATTATACAGGGAAGAAAGGTAAATAATGACAAAATAATAACTGATAATAATAAATGATAGCAGATACAGTAGGAACCCATACGTGGGGAGAATTATACAGAGTCCAGCATCCCTTATGGGTTTAGGTAGACAAACACAATCTTCTTTATGACCGTTTGGAGGGGATTCTATCCCCCTCCGCGTATTCATAAGGGTTAAGAAGGAATCCCAGAATTTTCCCCACCAGCCCAGGCAGGCAAATGTGCTGATTGGGGATACCCTGAGGCTTAGAACGACACAAGGGAAATGGGGAGCATGCAAGGAGGAGGGGGAAGGGGGTCCCTGATACCTAAAAGTTCATAAAAGTTCATAAAAGGGGAAATGAATGGCAAGGGAAAAGGAGCAAAAATGGGCAGTAGTCTAAAGGAACAGAAAAATGTGTGTCAAAAGTGTTACAGAGAGCCAGAAAGATAAGCAGAAGAATACACTACAAATTTTGAGAAAATAAAGGCAAGATGCTGTTTAAAATTGGCTTTTTTCCTTTGCTAACCTTTAGCCTAGATATGTCTCAATTCTAAACAAAAGGGAGTGCTTTTGTTTGTGAGTCATTGACTGGTGTAGGAAAGTATTAGGAGAGTCGTTAACTCTTGCCTCAGGCTAAAAGGTCAAACACCCTTTGTGCCAGGGTTTTAGTAAATTGCAGTAAACTCCAGTAAAATATTTCAGTTACCTTCTGCTATAAATATATGAAATATAGGACATAAAGCCTTGATTAAAATGTACACACTAACTAACATGGGAAGGGTCCTTGTCCTTAGCAAAACTCTAAGTTAGTATTTTTCATGGGAGGGGTCATGTTCGACTTCAATTCCACTGGGTTCACCACATTCGTTTTGGTTAAAATGCAGTTTTTGAGTCTTTTATACGTTGACAGCAGGATTTTTTCCCAACGTATCAGGAAGAGATGAGGAAATTGATTTTTCTCAGAACTCCAGATGTTTTGCCAAATTTCTAATGAAGTAGCACTCATTGCTCTCAGGTTAGAAGTACCCAATTTGTGGGAGGAGAAATTGGGAGAGGAGTCAAAATAAACTTTTTTTGGACAATTTCCTTTTGCTACCCCAAGCAGGAAGGTTTGGTTGTAAGCTACCTCATAATGCTTCTACTTTGCAAAAAACTAAAATTGCTTTTTAGGGTATCTTTATTCCTTCCTTCCATGATTTGTCTGTGTCCTGTGTTGGGAGGACCAGTGCTGCTGCTGCTCCAAATGGGTTTCCCTCCCATCCATTTTCTCTCTCCCCCTGCTCTTGGGAATTGTGGGAGTTGCAGTCCAGAAGACCACCAGAGACTCTGCTGCTGCCGTTGGGAATTGTGAGAGTTGAAGTACCAAAAAGCACCAAGAGGGATGGTGGGCGGGGCCAAATGTCTTGTGCCGTCGCGCCTGGGGCTATAACTCTTAGTGAAAGAGACATGGACCTTTCCCCAGGGGATTACTTTCTTGCCCTCCTTTAGGGAAGCTGGAACTCCCAAGGATCAAAACACTGTAGATAACTCAAAACTGGTTTTATTGTTTCAAAAGGTTATCCCTTTAAGGCAATAAGCTGGAAGTTTCAAAGGGGTAAAGGAAAACATACATTACAGTCTCTGATTGTCTTAAGTCCAAGGAGCTCTGCAGCTGAGAAGCTTTTCCAGGTCCCTCTTTTTCAATAGCTGTGAATGCCGGAGCAATCCTCAGCCTCAGTCCAAATGGCCTATGTTTGAAGACACAGTCTTCCTCTGATGCCAAAGAACTGATCTGAAGGCGCTTGAGACTCCTCAATGTCGTCCAAGTTGGCCTGAACATGAAGCATAAGTCTCAAGGGTAAGAACCTCAGAATTGGTGCTGAGAGGTAACTTAATCAAGGGCTTTTAGAGCCAAGTCTCTCTCTCACATCAATCTGATAGAAAGCTTGATGGTGGAATGAAAAAGGAAACACTGACCCACTCCAGGAAAGGATGGAGTCAAACAATTGAGCTGAGGGACCAATATAACTGGTGCAAACAACATTGATTGACAGCTATAAATAACCAATCAATCCAACTACTAAAATGGAAATCCCAGTGTCTTTAGCATGACTGTGGTTAACTTTTATTGAGCAACCTATGTTTACTGATATATATACACACACACACACACACACACACACACACACACACACACACACACTAGCTGTGCCCGGCCACGCGTTGCTGTGGCGAAGTATGGTGGTATGGGAAATAAAGTACTGAGGAATTGGTGGTAGTTAAGGTAAAGGGTAAAGGTTTTCCCCTCACATTAAGTTGAGTCGTGTCTGACTTTGGGGGTTGGTGGTTATCTCCATTTCTAAACCAAAGAGGTGGCATTGTCCGTAGACTCCTCCAAGGTCATGTGGCATGACTGCATGGAGCGCTGTTACCTTCCCGCCAAAGGAGTACCTATTCATCTACTCTCATTTGCATGTTTTTAAACTTTAGAGTTGGCAGAAGCTGGGGCTAACAGTGGGGGCTCTGTCTGCTCCCCCAATTCAAACCTGAATGAATGTTGTAATTAGGGAAAATGATTAGCATGTAATGGCCTTGCAGCTTTCAAGCCTGGCTGTTTCCTCCCTGAGTGAATTTTTTGTTGGGAGGTGTTAGCTGGCCCTGATTGTTTCATGTCTGGAATTCCCTTGTTTTCAGAGTGGTGTTGTTTGCGATATTTTATGTGCTTCTACTGTCTGTGGCCCTCAGAAAACAGAGGATTTGCCAGACTTTGGTGATGGGAATACTTTGTTGGGAGGTGTTAGCTGGCCCTATTTGTTTCCTGTCTGGAATTCCCCTGTTTTCAGAGTGTTGTTCTTTATTTAGTGTTCTGATTTTAGAGATTGTATTGTTCTGTTTTACTATACCACAGTAATTTTTATGTATTCTGATTTTAGTGTTTTTGAATACTTGGAGGCAGATTGTATTCATTTTCACGGTTCACAGCAACACAATAATAATAATAATAATAATAATAATAATAATAATAATAATAATAATAATGACTTTGGTAATACACACTGCTTCACTCCATTATCAGCTTCCTTTCTGGAAGAATCCATCCTTGGGAGGTGTTAGCTGGCCCTGATTGTTTCCTTTGTGGAATTTCCAATTTTCCTGCTTTCAGAGTGTTGCTCTTTATTTACTGTCCTGGTTTTAGAGATTATATTGTTCTGTATTATTCTATCACAGTAATTATTTCATATTACAGTAGAATCTCACTTATCCAAAATTCACTTATCAAATGTTCTGGATTATCTAACGCAGTCTGCCTTTTAGTAGTCAATGTTTTTGTAGTCAATGTTTTAAATTCATTGTGATATTTTGGTGGTAAATTTGTAAATACAGTAATTACTATATAGCATTACTGCACATGGAACTACTTTTTCTGTCAAATTTGTTGTATAACATGATGTTTTGATGCTTAATTTGTATAATGATTACCTAATTTGATGTTTAATCGGCTTTTCCTGAATCCCTTCTTATTATCCAACATATTCACTTATCCAATGTTCTGCCAGCCTGTTTATGTTGGATAAGTGAGA
Organism: Anolis carolinensis; assembly: GCF_035594765.1. Lineage (NCBI taxonomy): Eukaryota > Metazoa > Chordata > Lepidosauria > Squamata > Anolidae > Anolis > Anolis carolinensis. The sequence goes on from NC_085842.1 coordinate 188,444,570, forward strand.
CTGTACTGTATATTTATAATCTTATATTATCTGCTTAGAACTGGATTATATGAAGCCCCTTCTACACAGCTGTATAAAATGCACACTGAAGTGAATTATCTGGCAGTGTGGACTCAAGATAATCTAGTTCAAAGCAGATAATTATAAATGGGTAATATAGCTGTGTCGCGCTTACTTCAAATGACCAGCATGAACACAGACCAAAGGTAGCTGTTATCAAAACCAATCTTTATTGAAGAACACACGACTTGGGAAAAGTCGAGAATGACATAATGTTTACACACAATCATTTTTATCACCTTTGCTACAACGTCACACCACACGTAAATATCATCACCAAACCCCACCCCACATATCACATTACTACCACTACAACACCAACTATTCATTAAAGCTGTTTTGATTCTCACTCCAAAAGTTCCCATGCTCCGGTGCCAGGTGTCTGCATGAGCTATCGGGGAGTGCTTGTTGTTATGGCTCCAATTCCAGAGCTTGCAGACTCAGCTCTGGGAATTGGCCCCATGACATAGCTGTGTGGAAAGGCCTTGAGTCTACACTGCCATATAATCCAGTTAAAATCAGATAATCTGTATCTTATAGGCAGTGGGGAAGAGGCCTGAGGCCTAACTGTGCCTGTCCCATGGGCTGAGTAGGTTGCTAGGAGGACTTGTAACTGGCAGCAATTGGATAAAAAACAATTATTCATCTCCCTCTAATTAGGACTTTATTTTTCTTTTCTTTTTGTTGTATGAATGTAGAGGCATGGATGAGGGGTTGTGTTGCCAAGTTTAGTGTTTCTGGGATGTGTAGTTTTGTTGTTTTGTCCTAGGCTGAAATTTTTGTATCTATCTATCTATCTATCTATCTATATATATATATCACTGCGCAAACTCTGTGCATTTGATTATCCACACTTTGATTCAGATATTCTCTCTAGGTCCTCAAGTCATCCATAGAGTTGCACTGGAGAACCTACAGATTTCTACAGAAAACATTTGAATCAAATCTATAAATAATCAAATCTACAGACTTGCCTAGTTTATGCATTCTTCCTCATTAATGCCCTTGGGCAACTTTGACCAAACTTTGATGTTATTTCAATAAGCATATCCCAACAAGATATGAAAATGATATTTGCATCAGGAGGAAATCTGGTATTGGTGCCAGATTCTCCCCACCAGCAAATACCTGCTTTGAGAAAGGATTTTCATGAGAACCACAGCAGTAATGGAAAACGTTGCTTTCCCCCTCCATAAGCATTACAGTGCCAGTGATTACCACTCCAGAATATGGGCTTTCACATCATTTGCATTTTTAATGTATGTTAAATACAGATACAACCTTTTCCCGTTGTCATGGACCGATCACTACCTGGTCAAGTTTAGACTCGCTGGGACTGCAAACCTCTGCTGGGTGGGGGACCGATTAAGATGGTCTGCCCTATAAGGCTTATGGATCCATATGGATTCCTGACAGCTCTTGGGGATTTTCCTGTCATCTCGGCAGGCGATTCTGCTTTGGTAGGGAATCCCCTTCTGAAGGGAACCCCTGCTCCTGCAGGTTTGAGAATTCTGGCAAGGGGGGAGCCACTAAAAATCCAGGTTTTGCTACAAAAATCTAACCCTCAGACGTGAAGAAAGAAGACCAAGTTGTTTATTCAGTTCAGCTGAAAAGGATGACAGCCTGCGATCGTTCATCAAGGAGCCATATCATGCATTACAGATCAACAACTTTTATAATACAGAAAATGGGGGGTGCGACTTGAATTTTGCGCCATTCGTTCCCCCGCCCTCCTGTGTGCTGATTGGTCCTTGAAGCGACAGCGCGAACCCCAGTCCAATCAGGGAGTGCCTAGCGCCTCGGTGTTTCCTACCAATCAGAGACGAGGAGGCGGGCTAAACTGAAAACAATGGTTTTGCTAGGGATTAGCGAGGGATTATGGTTGAGTCATTGTGTAAACGTCCAGAAGGAAATACTGAGAGTCTTTTCAAACCCTCAAGGTAATTTCTAAACTGCTTCTTGGGGTGCAAATATACATATTTGTCTGGCAGGCTTTGCCAGATTCTGGTGATTCAGTACTGATCAGATGGGCTGTATTTGTTTTTGAAAGAGTCCTAGTTCATTTTTGACAGCTGGGACAATCATAGGCTTTGATTGTCTCTATTGTAAGTGGTCCGAAAACCGAAAACCACCTTTCTATTAAATGGGCCAGCTCCAATGTTTAATGGGGGAAGACCAGATCTATTGTCCATGCAAGATGGGTGCCTGAGAGTTTCCTGGTGCGAGGGATTATCCCCTCTGGAGGGTGTTGCAACTATCTGTCCATTTGATTCCTAGGTCAGATTTTGGTCATTCTTTAATATAAAATATATTTCATGGTGATAAAGGGAAAATGGGACATGCAGGGTAATTGGGTCACATGTAGGAACATTATTTCATCTTATTTCACCAGTCCCAAAAGCCCAAGTTTAATGCAGGGAATTCATAAGTAAATAAAAGTTCAGAAAAGGAATTGACAATCTGGGTGAAACAGCCCCACTAGGTCAAAGGTCAGTGGAAGGGGGTGCTCCGGAGATGAGAGTAATCCATGGGTGGCAGGCAGGGAGTCCTGGATGGCCCCCTCCGCACCCAGCACGTAGTCTGAACCTTTGCGAGTCCATCCTTGTAGAGAAAATTGCGCCGCAGCGCGAGGAAACTCCATTTTTGACAGTTGACAGATTTTGACAATCAGCTGATTTGCCTTCGAAAACTTTATTAATTTGAGAACAGGTGGTCTCCTTCTGACAGGGAGGCCTTTTGAGTTAGTGGTATAGAAGATGGTAATGCTTGGGGTCCAAATGAGGGAGATATCACTGGAAATAGGGACTGGGGGGGGGGGTGAAACTGCGGCTCCGCAGTTCTCTCAGAGCGAGAGAAAGGGAGGGGAAAGTGAAGCGGCTGAGATCTGGAGGGAGATCATGCTTCAGTGCAAGGAAGGATACAAAATAGCCATAAGGGGAGAGGTTAGAGTAAGGAGATTCTTTATTAGAGGATCTGTTACATAGTTAAAAGTTTGGAAGGCACAGAGAAAGAGCAAAAGATACATTTTAAGTTGCTGCTGGAGCATGCTTGTATGGCCAAATTGATCTCAGCATGGCTCCTTCCGATCTGCGGAACTCACTGTTGCAGGTCAGATTAAACTAAACGCAGATGGCTGCCCGGGTTTGACCACACCCATGTTGTGTAACATATACATGAAACCTCTGGGTCAGCCAGAATTTTGGAGTTCAGTGTCACCTATGTGCAGATGACACCCAACTCTGCTACTTTCCACTTAATGCCAAGGAAGCTGTTCTGACCTTAGACCAGTGCCATTGAAATTAAAAATTAATCCTGGTCAGTCGGAAGGCAGATCAGGGAATAGGGATCCAGCCTGTGGTGGATGGGGTCATACTCCCCCTGAGGACACAGGTCTGCAGTTTGGGGGTCCTCCTAGATTCAACGCTGAACCTGGAAGCCCAGGTGTCGGCAGTGGCCAGGACGGCCTTTGCACAATTAAAACTTGTGCACCAACTGCACCCATTCCTTGAGAAGCCAGATCTGGCCACGGTGGTCCATGCCTTGGTTATATCCTGTATTGATTACTGTAATGCAATCTATGTGGGGCTGCCTCTGAAGAGTGCTTGGAAACTTCAGCTGGCCCAAAGAGCTGCAGCCAGGTTGCTCATTGGGGCTGGCTACAGAGAGCAGAAAACCCTCAGTTGCAGTAGCTCCACTGGCTGCCAGTCTGTTACTGGGCACAATTCAAAATGCTGGTTATGACCTTTAAAGCCCTAGATGGTTCAGGTCCAGGCTATTTGACTGACTGCATCCCCTTGTATGAGCCTGCCCAGGCTCTGAGAGAGGCCCTTCTCTCAGCCCCACCCCTATTTCAAGCTCGGTTGGTGGGAATGAGAGAGCTGGCCTTTTTTCTCAGTGGCTGTCCCTCGACTCTGAAGCTCCCTTCTTCCCAGGGAAGCCAGAATGGCCCCCTCCCTGCTGCCCTGTTTTTAACTTTGAATTTGTTATAATAGTTTTTAACTGGGAATTTTAAAATACTGTTTATTTATTTTTAATTTCTTTTTATTATTATTATTTGAGAAAAAATTATAGTTATATAAGCATATTCTATACATTTTCCCCTCTTTTATTTACATTCACCCCTGTGCTCCCCTTCTCCAGAGCCATCTCTTCTTCTGTAGTCCCACCAAAAGTTCAATTCTTCCTTTGGAGGTATATTCCCGTCTTCTTTTTCTAATAATTTTTCTAGAAATGTTCTCCAAATCCCTTCTTTACTTTTAAATTTGATGTTAGCTTGTCATTCAGTGCCATTCTCCAAACTTCTTTATACCATTCATTAATTTGTATTTTCATTTTTTCTTTCCAATATTTTGCAATTAGTAATCTAGCTGCTGTTAATAGCATATCTCTTAAATTTTTCCCCTCTTATCTTTCTCATCCTCTTTTTTAATTAAAAGTAATATTTCCACTGGATTCCTTCTAATGTTTATATTCATAATATTTTCTATTTCCCTTATAACCAATTCCCAAAATTCTTTTACATGTCTACAGTCCTACCACATATGCATGTAGGTTCCAATTTCCTGGCACCCCCGCCAGCATTTTTCATTGTTATTTGTAGGTTCCTTTAGAGGCCCGAAAGGATCCCAGCTACTTTCCTTTTGCTGCTCATAACTGGTCACATCTTCATTCAGTATGATCAAACAGTCCTGATCAGTATTTGGTGAAACAAGGTCTGTTAGCTCTGCTGCAAGTGTTGTAGACATCAAGTCCCTCTTTAAGATTTCCAACTTATTCCACATGTTATTCTGCTCTTGTCTTGAGGACAAGCCAAAAACATCACTGGGTATATCCTCAATTAGCTTAGGAGCCTCTTCTTTGGATAATGTAGATTGATTCCCACACACTCACTCCCTCAGGGTCACGGATGGCAAGATAGCAACCTTGGGGGCTCTCAAGTCAGGGAGTAATAGTTTGATCTCTTCATCACAAAAGACTCTGCTGGGAAAGATTTGATATTGGGCTAAAAATCTCCTCATCCTAATTAACATCAGAGGAATGGTGGATTGTTTAAAATTCAGCAGGATCCGCTTTCGGATAGGGTCTCCTGGAAGCCATTCAACAGCATTTAGATCTAGTTGTCCTTGTTGGCAATGAAGAAGTTTCCCCAGGGAGTTTTTAATTGCTTTCCTGGTATTCTAAGAGCCCACATTATATCTGTTCTTATAGATATTAAGGGTATCCGCTTCGGTTGTAATAAATGCTTGGATTTGACTGGAGGTAGGTTGTTTATGGAGCCCCGGTGGCAAAGTGTGTTAAAGCACTGAGCTGCTGAACTTGCGGACCAAAAGGTGCCAGGTTCAAATTCTGGGAGCGGAATGAGCGCCCGCTGTTAGCCCTGCCAACCTAGCAGTTTGAAAACATGCCAATGTGAGTAGATCAATAAGTACCACTCCAGCGGGAAGGTAAAGGTGCTCCATGCAGTCATGCTGCCACATGACCTTGGAGGTGTCTACAGACAACGCCGGCTCTTTGGCTTAGAAATGGAGATGAGCACCAACCCCCAGAGTCAGACATGACTGGACTTAACGTCAGGGGAAAACCTTTACCTTTACCTTAGGTTGTTTATCTTCAAGGTGCCCTTAGCAGTTGTCCGGTCTCTGCACCTTGTCTTATCAAAAATTCAATGGTTGCTGTTTTGAGACTCAAGCACGCCTGTTCCACAGGGAATGGAGGTGGAAGGATTATTGCCATGATTATTGATACCTTGCTGAATACTTCTGCCACGAAGCTACAGAAGCCCTCTATTTCGGCCTAGAACTGTTTTATCTCCTTGTTTTTAACATGTGATGTATGTATTGATTGTATGACTGCTTTTCATGTTTGATTTTACAATGTGTAATTTGTCACTGTTTTTATTATTGTTGTGAGCCGCCCGAGTCCCCTCGGGGAGATGGGGCGGGATATAAGAATAAATTTATTATTATTATTATTAAGGACTAAAGTCATGTTTTTGCATAAGGATCTCCATGTCACTTTTTAACTTGTTCAGCTTATCTTTGATACCCGATAGCTGATCAAATATCAAAATTACAGTTTGTGCTGTGGTCAAGCATTGCTTTGCAATGAACTCTGTTGAGTTATCCCATTTAGGCATTTCCACCTTCTGAGTGTGATTGTTAGTTGAGCTTTTAGGTTTTGGTTGCATTTCAGGCTCCCTGCAGCCTGTGTCTGGGCTAAGTACATGTGGAAGCAACACCTGTTAGGATCCCAATTCATGGCTCTGGCCTTTTTCCAGCTCCTCTCCAAAAGACAAGGGTAACTGTACTGACAGAGTTTCTCCTTCCAAGATATCAAATCTATTAGAAGCAAAAATGAGGTTTGTTTCACTTACATTTTCTTTCCATGCAAAACAATCTTCAATTCTTGGCTGTTTGGTGTGTTTTGGCTGAGGGAAAGAGCCTGGATTAAAGCCAAGCTGTTTTCTTCTTTTCCGTTTTCCCATTGCTCCTTTTAGCAAACTTTCCTTGAGCTTCAGAGACTTTTAGCTGACCCTTATTATTTAGGGTAAACTTAATGAGGATGTATTAGATAAGATAAGATAAAATGAAGTTACTTTGAAAGATTGGTACCGTATATACTCGAAGATAAGCCGAGGTTTTCAGCCCTTATTTATTTAAGGTCAAGCCAGGCAGCGGAGCCTGGAGGCCACAGTATGTTTTCTTTTTCAAAACCTCCCTTCTCCACTTCTCCTCCCAGGCTGGAGTTATCTTATTTTTTAAGAGAGAGAGAGAGAGAGAGACAAAGGAATGTTTTCAAAAGCGAAAGGAGAGTGAGTGAGATCCTCTTGCAAGTCAGGAAGAAAAAAAATATTGCATGGGTGTAAGGGGAAGAAAAAGAGAGACTCTTGCAAATTTGCAGGATTTATTATTATTACTATTATTGCAAGAACATTTGAGTCAATAGGGAGGGAAGGAGGGAAAGAAGAGCAATAGAAGGTGTGTATTTCTTTTTATTCCTAAGGAAACAAAAATGGGGTGGATTTTTTTGGGAGAGGAAGGGAAGTTTTAAAAAGTCTTTTCTGGCTACTTTTAGAGTTTGAAAAGGGATAAATAAAAGAGGTGGGAAAGGGGAGGAGAAAAAAGGCCAAAGTTGTTTTTAGGAGGGCTTTGCTTGCATTTCTTCCTTGGGCAAATGCATGCCCCAAAGCTTGTAAATAATATATAGATTTCCCCCTACAAATACATTAATTTAATATATGAATTTTCCCCTCATATGTTTGCAAGCCTCTGCAAGTCCTATAAAGATATAATTCTCTATATATAGAGCAATATCTAGATCAGGGGTCCCCAAACTAAGGCCCGGGGGCCGGATATGGCCCATCGAAGCCATTTATCCGGCCCCCACGGCACAGGGGCAGAAGGGGGTTGGGCTAAATGACCCAAGATGTCTCTTCTTCTCTTACAACCCATTATTATTATTAATATTATTATTATTATTATTATTATTATTATTATTATTATTATTATTAGAAACACAACAAGATGAGTCCACAGCAGACACTCTGCTGGCTGTTGAATTGGATCACACGTCGGACACTTCCCAAGTGTCTAGGACTGTGTGATGTATCGGCGAATAATGTGCGCAGATCCCAGTAAGGTGGCCTTCTGCAGCTGGTAGATGGTAATTCTATCAGCGCCGATTGTGTTTAAGTGCAGGCCAAGGCCTTTAGGCACTGCACCCAGTGTGCCAATCACCACTGGGACCACCTTGACTGGCTTGTGCCAGAGTCTTTGTAGTTCGATCTTTAAATCCTCATATCGTGTCAGCTTTTCCAGTTGTTTCTCCTCAATCCTGCTGTCACCTGGGATTGCAACATCGACAATCTATACTTTGTTTTTTAACACGATTGTGAAGTCAGGAGTATTGTGTTCCAAAACCCTGATTATTATTATTATTATTATTATTATTATTATTATTATTATTATTAACATTGAGGCTGGGTGGCCATCTGTCAGGGATGCTTTGCTTGTGCTTTTGGTGCACAGAGGCAGAAGGGGGTTGGACTAAATGGCCCAAAGGGTCTCTTCCAACCCTTATTATTATTATTATTATTATTATTATTATTATTATTAACATGTAAGCTGGGTGGCCATCTGTCGGGGTGCTGTGCTTGTGCTTTTGGTGCACAAAGGCAGAAGGGGATTGGACTCAATGGCCCAAAGGGTCTCTGCCAACCCTCTTTTTATTGTTGTTGTTGTTGTTGTTGTTGTTGTTATTATTATTATTATTATTATTATTGCTCGGTGGCCAACCATAGTCCGGCCCTCCAACGGTCCGAAGGATTGTGAACTGGCCCCCTGTTAAAAAAGTTTGGGGACCCCTGATCTAGATAGATAGATATTAATATAGATATAGGCCTTTTAAATATGCACACACACACAGATGTCTAGATAGATGTAAACATAGATAAATGGGACTTGCAAATATTGCAGGAGGGAAATGCACAGAGGATTTGCAAAACTTTCAGGGGGAAATGCATATGTGAAATTAGTATATATAATTATAGAGCTATATCTAGCTCTGCATTGATTATATAGGCACTGAATGTTTGCCTGTTACTATGTTGGAAGCCGGCCTGAGTCCCCATGGGGAGATAGATAGAGCAGGATTGTTGTGACTGCGCCTTCGGGGACTGTGGATGATGGTGGTGGGATCAGGAGAGGAAGGAAAAACCCTCTCGAGGAGGGCTCGTTGGAGGATTTGCACAGAAAGAGAATTAGGGATCTCAATGGGTAGTCTTCTGAGGAAGATTCAGATGGGGAGTCTGTGGAAGAAATGGATGCTGGGGAACAGGTGGTGGCTGAAGAAGTGGGCACTGACTGGGCACGGGCACCGGAGATGCCTGGGGAGGAATCGGGGCCCATGGATACTGCTGACACTGGGGAAGCTTGGGTACCTTCAGGAGCAGACCCCACTTGGTCTACTTGGAGGAGTGCTGTTGCATTAGCTGCTGTTGCCTCCATTGTCTTGGCTCTTTGTGTCATTCCGTTTCATGGACCTTGAATTGATAACTACTGGACCTTGGGCCTTGAACTGGAACTCGACTCTGCTTCTGCCTTTGCTCCCTGATTTGTGACTACCTACGGCTCTCGACTCCTGGCTGGCCTCCCGACCCTGTTGCTGCCTCCTTTTCTGACCCTGGACCGACCTGACGATGTACCGGTTTGACGACATTTCCTTGCTCTGTCCCTTTAAATCCCAAAGCCTGGTGTTTGCCTCTGTAGCGGCTTGGAGCCGCTCTCTCTCTCCTTTTGCACCAGCTTCCAAAGTTTGTTTACAAGCTGCTCAGTGGAAAGCTCCTTTGCCCAGTTTGGGTTCTCCGTTTGGAGTTTTAAGTTTACATTGCTAGTTTGGGATTTTGAGGAGTTTTTTGGGAGTTTCCAAGTCTTTGCTTTGTTTTGGCTGCTGATTCTGAGTCAAACTGAAGAACCTTTAGTTTAATCTGGATTATTTGCTTGAATAATCCAGTTTATTTGTTAAAGCATAGCTTTTGATATATTTTTGTTTGGACTGCTTAAAAACACTGAAAGTTAAGTGTTTTAAGCCATCTTTTATGTTTGTGACTTGTTTTGGGCTATTTCTTGAATAAACTCTGTTTTGCTCTCTAATTGGCGTCTGACTTTTGACAAGGATACAAAGGAAGTTGTTGTTATTGTTGTTGATGATTATAATGATGATGATTATTATAAAGTTATTGATACCATATTGCTTTTGTTGACTCTACTTATGCACTTACAGAGTTAGCTTGCTGTTTTTATCAAAAGTCAGATGCCAATGGAGAGCAAAACAGAGTTTAATTCAGTTATAGCCCAAAAAACAATTCAACAACATAAAAATGGCTTAAAACACTTAACATTCAGTGTTATTAAGCAGTTTAAACAAAGAAACGCCAAAAAACGTGAATTGGCGAATAATCCAGATTAATCGGGAATATAATCCGGATTAAACTTAAAGTCCTCCAAATAAGCCCAAAAGTTCAGAGCGGACTTAAAAAGAACATACAAAGTAAAGTAAGCAGCTTTGAAGCCCCAAAAAACCTCCTAAAGCCCAGAAGTACAAAAGCAACTTTGAACCTAAACAGGAACCAAAATTGGGCGGAAAAGCTCTCAACTGAGAGCAGCTAAGCAAGCGGAGCTGAAGGACATTGGCGGGCCAGTGGCAACCGCTGCAGAGCAAAACGCCAAGCCAGGAGTTAAAGGAGCAGAGAGAGAAGCGTCATCAAACCAGTCCGAGGACTGGATGGGGAGACAGCGTCAAACCGGCGCAGGAGCGAAGCCCAAGCCAGGAGTTTAAAGGTGCAGGACGTCAAGCCAATCCGAAGTCGGAGTGGGGAGACAGCGTTAAACCACTACAGGAGCGCAGGCCAAGCCAGGAGCCCAAGGAGCAGAGCGTAGAAGAGTCATCAAGCCGGTCCGAGGTCAGGATAGGAGACAGCATCAGGGTCAGGAAACAAGCCAGGAGTCAGGAGCAGAAGGCAGCCATGGAATAGAGAGCGACGCTAGGCAGCGTTAGGGCAAAGAGGAGAGCTGAGCCGAGTTCCAGTCCAAGGTCCAGGGATTGAAATCATCAAAAGGAGATCCACAACGCGGAATGGCACAGAGAGCCAAAGCAACGAGGGCGAACAGCAGCTAATGCAAAATAGTAATAACAGTGCAGTCCAAGAAAACCCACACAATTCCAACCCTCCGTTGCAGAATAACCAAACTTACATCTGTTGCAAAGTCCCAGTCCAGTCTTCAGTAACACACAGGAAACCCAATGGTGCCCAGCAACACCTTGCCACACGTAAAGTATAGTGGCCAAACATCCCCAATTTATCCAGGTCTCCCTGGGTGTCCAAACCTCTAACGCCCAAGGAACAGGTGTCCCAACTTATCTGAATCAGAACTCCACACAGCCAACGCCCTTGGGTCAGGCGTCCCAAATTCTTCATCAGAGTCCCTGTCATCTTGCCCACGCCCGACTCTATCCACACCTGTGGACCCACCCTCATTCCTCCAAACAGACCAAGTGGGATCTGCTTCTGAAGGTACCCAAGCCTCTCCAGCATCAGCAGCATCCATAGGTCCCGATTCCTCCCCAAGCACCTCCGGTGCCCGTGCCCAGTCTGTGCCCACTTCCTCCGTTTCCACCTGTTCCCCAGCATCCATTTCCACTTCAAGATCCCCACATGAATCCTCCTCAGAAGTCTCCCCATTAATTTCCCTGACCCTCTTCCTATGCAAATCTTCCAACAAGCCCTCCTCGCGAGGGTTTTTCCTTCCTCTCCTGATCCCACCACCATCATTCACAGCCTCCAGAGGCTCATCCACAACAGTTTTTCTTTAAAATACGGTAAATATTCAAAAAACATTATGCCTCAGTTAATGTAATTTTATTGGTATCTGATTTTATTTTGAAATTTATCAGTAGCTGCTGCATTTCCCACCCTCGGCTTATACTCGAGTCAATACGTTTTCCCAGTTTTTTGTGGCAAAATTAGGTGCCTCGGCTTATATTCGGGTCGGCTTATACTCAAGTATATACGGTAATTAAAATCTGCAAACCTCAGGAGCTCTCTCCCATGCATCCTCTCCTGCCAAAAGTAGGAAAGTATTTCCATTATTATTCTTCATAATATTTAACCTTCTCGGTGTTAAATACCACTTCCAAATTAGTTTATAAAAATTTTCTTTTATTCTAATTGACATGTTTTTTAATTGTCTTGTTTTCCATATCTCCTCCCATTCTTTTTACGTTGTCTTTGTTCCTACTTCCTCCTCCCATGATTCTCTTAATGTTAATCTTTTCTTTTTTTCTATGTCTTTAATTAGTATTTTATACATTTTACTTGTTGTTCCTTTTAATTGCTCACTATTCTCTCTTTTTAATGCTTTTATTATTAATTCCTCAAATTGCGTTATTTGTTTTCCAGTTGTATTTCAGGCCCACCAGTTTTCATTCCATTTTTCTAATTGAATCCAATGAATCCAAGAAGTATTTATTCCTCTCAATTCTTCTCTCATTTTTACCTTTTCCATTTTTTGTTTTATCCAATTCCCTACCCTTTTTAGTTCCCTTTTTTCTAATTTTTTATCTAGCGTTCTTTTTAGTTCCTTTGGGAAATCTTTTCCCATTATTATTGGCATTAAAACTGAATTTTTATTAATTCATTGTCCTTTATATTTACTCCATATTTCCATTATATTTTAATGATATATTTCCAATTTGTTTTATCTCTTTCTTTGAGATTTCTTTAAAGAATATGTTATCCTTTCTCCACTCAGCTGCCTTATTCCCTGATTCCATCTATTCCAAACCTTCTAATGCTTTTCTGTTAAGCCGCTTTGAGTCTCTTTCGAGGGAGATAAAGTGGAGTATAAATAACAACAACAACAACAATAATAAATACCCTGCTTTGATTAGTGCTACTCTGAAAATGTATACATGCTCATTCAAACTCAATCCCTATTTAACTAAATGGGGCTTAAATCCCAAGGAACTGTGTATAAGGCAATTGCAGAAGTGATTGTTTATGGTAAGAGGTAAGCCTTATTTTGGCAAGCAAATGCAGCCTGGTAAGGCAATTTAGCTTAGCAAATAAGAGGTTTGGACTGGGCCTGGTAAATGAATCTCTTCCTAATCCTTATGAGACACTACTATGGAGTTTATATTTGTCTAAGTTTTGCTGAGCTTTATAAGGTTTTAGAGAATCTTAAGTACTTCAAGGTGTTATTTTTGAGCCTTGGTTTTGCAAAGGTTGTTTTTAAATTACCATAGTGATCTACTTAATTCAAAAGCAGATTAAAAAAAACAACTCAATATTATTAACTTCCAAGTGAAACTGGGTGACCTTGGGGAAGTCACACTTTCTTAACCTCAGGAGTCAATTGCTGAACAAATCTTGCTTTAAAAAACCCATGATAGGTTTGCTTTAGAGTCACTATCAGCCAGAAACAACCTGACAGCGCACAATAACTGTGCTTAGGATTTTCCTGGCATCGTTGCAAGATGTCTAATACTTTCCTACCCTTTCTTCTTCCCCAGTTTGACTGAAGGAGGCCGTGTCCAAAGATGGGAATTATTTTTGTAACAGGGACCCATAGCTATGGTTTGCATTTTGCTATTTTAATCTTCCTTGCCCCTCTTGAGATCTGGCGTGAGAACAAGAACAAGGGCCATGGGGGTTTAAAGCAGCAGAGATAAGCAGCATCTGGCCCTGCTTGTGGGGCCTGGGAATGGATGCTTTGTTTATACAGGAACTAAAAGTCAGACATTTGCCTTAGGATGTACTACTTGTCTTCCTCAACCTCTCACTCTATCCCTCCCTTTGAATTTGAACATTACTCTAAGATCTCTTTCATATTGCACAATATATCACTTTGATACCACTTTAACTACCATGGCAACATATGAGACTGAAATTAGGGAGGGGTATTTATAGTGCTCACTTTTGATCATTCCTCAGTGCCTTTGACCAAACTTCAAATCCCAAGATTCAACCAGATACAGCTAGGACAATAAAAATTAAATCTCAGTCCTGCAACTGTATACTGTAAAAGAGATCTAAGGATCTCATCACATTGAGATCATTGTGATAGCGGGGAGATTCACCATGGATTGTGGCAAATCCAGTAGGCGGGTGGGGAACCTGTCCCCCTGTGCTACATATTGTCCTTTACCTATTCCATGGGGGAAAGCATTGCCACCCAGCTTCCCCCCCATGCTTCTCAATGAAAACAGGGGAAATCTCCCGTGTTCTCGCTGTTCTCCACATACCAAATTCCCAAAACATGTAGACACAGTAACTTGGAGGAAAGGGTCCACAACTTTATTTTGAATAAAGTTGTGAACAGGGTTGGCCCACACATGGCTCTGGATTTAGGCATCTGATTCTGGTGTACTCCTATGTACGAGCAGGAGCAAGGTGTGCTCCACATACCAAATTCCCAAAACATGTAGACACATTAACTTGGAGGAAAGGGTCCACAACTTTATTTTGAATAAAGTTGTGAACAGGGTTGGCCCACACATGGCTCTGGATTTAGGCATCTGATTCTGGTGTACTCCTATGTACGAGCAGGAGAACCATGCTGTGGCTTCTGTCCAAGTGGGATCGCATATCTGGCTGGGTAATGTGGCTCATCGATCTATAGGTAGATTAGAAAATGCCTGGATCTGACCTCATATGGGTGCCAAGCCAATATGCAGTAATAATAGTAAAAGTTGTTGCCTATATTTATCCAAATAAATGTCTATGTGTAATCTTTGTAAGCAGAGCTGAACTTGACCCGAAGCCTTCAATGTAGCACAGACATCACCTTTGGCATATGTTCAGTTTTTCCTCCAGTCACATATAGGCATAAGGATTGTGTAAAAGCACAAGAGAAGCCAAATCAATTCTTGTTCTCATATTTAACAATGTGGACTCCCATTACTTTGTGTGTGTGTGTGTGTGTGGAAAGGAGTTGTTTTCAGAAGTGTTCAGCTACATATCCAAAGGTAAAGGGATGCGAAGTCATTATTTTCTTTCTTCCTTGAGCACACTGTTGTTTGTTTTATGTTGTGCATGTGCATGCTTTCAAACCATCTGTCAGCTTATCTGATCCCAGGGAGTTAATTGCTTTTTAAAAACAGCATGCAGTACTCAGATGTGTTTTGGTTTTCTAAAATACGGTTAATAACATCTGCCGTTTGTTGGTGGTTTCCCATCCAGTTATTAATCAGTGCTAACCCTTCTTAGTTTCCAAGATCAGATAGGATTTTAGATGGGCATATACCCATCTAAATTTCATCTCTGGCGAACACAGGGTTATGTGTGCCTGTATAGGACAAAAGAATTGCTTGTGTGTCTGTATATACACATATCACATCTTCTCTCAAACAACCACTTTCCACTTTTCTTTAAAACCTGTCATCTGTCTCCAGCTGAAGTATGTGATGCTGTTGAATTCCAGCTAACCTAATGTGAACCACAGAGCAGCAGCCCAGAAGTAGAAAGGATATAAACCGTCTGCTTCACTGGTGATGGTGAGGACTTTAATGCTATTTCCTGAAGCAAACTGGATCCATTTCCTTGTATATAGCCAAGAGTGCCTGGCACTGAAATGCAAGACTAAGCCAGCCAAGGCAATATAGACTAGAGCAACACCCAAACTTAAAATATTGAAACACCAGGTTTTTCTGCTCACTTGCCATTTTCAGGGAGAAAAGATGTGCAAACAAAGCATCAATCCAGCTTTTCATATCCACAATGTATGGCAAGAAGCTATCTAGTTTCCCAGTCAGTGATAAATCCTTTTAGTTTCCTTTGAGGGAGAGGATTAGCATTTAATTGTTTTCATAACAATTTGTGTATTTACAAATAGATAAGCAAATTTTATTTTAAGTAAAGAGACTTCCTTAAAAAGGTAGCAGATTTACAGAGAGTGATTCATCCATCTTCACACAAGTGTGGAACCCAATTCCGATGAGAGCTTTGAAAAAATATTTTTTCAGATCACTGATTTTGGATTTCTCTGGCTCACTGCTTCTTATACTGTGGGTCCCAACTCCAAATGGGATCCCCTGAGCTCAGTGTTGGGGCCATGAAAAATTTGGCAACAGTAAAGGTTTTCTGAATGTCACTTGGGATCTCATCAGATGGCCCTTTGTAAAGCAGGGGATAGCAGGGGAAATCGTGGGGCAGTGTAGGGAACCTGCCTGGGTGTATTCCCTACCATTCTCTGCCTTCTCACGACATTTCCCCACTGTCTCCCACTTCCTCTTTAGTTCCTCTCCTTTTTTGGATGAGGAGTCGGGTGTACATCTGATTCCTCTGGGCTCCACTGCCTCAACTCTGCCAGCACAGAACCCCACAGAGCCCTGCTGGAAGTAGCCCTGCATCAGAATCCAATGGTAACAGTTAAAGTGGCCAGCTTTTGTGCTGCTTGTCGGCAAAAAATGACATCATAAACTTAAGGGAATGTTTACCTGTACTTAATGGTATCTGTTTTTGTGTGATCATTTTTTTCCGGTCTGTTGATCATGATAAATTTCATTCGGCCCTGCATCATGTCATGGGCTACGGGGGACTCTGTGCCAGCAGCACAGAGAAGCAGGGAGAAGACTGTTTTAGACATTTATATGAATGTATTATCCAGTGTTTACAGTGGACTCTGCAAAAAATGTTTCAGCTGTACCTCATAAAAAGGGGGACCAAAAGGGGTCCCGAGTGAAAAGGTTTAAGAGGCCCTGCTCTAACTAACAGGTAATCCTACCAGTTTGACTAGGCATTTGGTGAGCTATGGGAGCGAGTGTATAGTACTGATTTGAATATTGGACTATGACACTGGAGATCAGAGTTTGAATCCTTACTTAGCCATGGATCCCCATTGGGTGATCAAGGGCAAGTCACACTTTCCCAGCCTCTGAGGCAGGCAAAGAAAAAGCTGAACAAAAGCTTGTGATAGGTTCTCCTTAAGGTCTACATAAATCATAAACAACTTGAAGGCACTCAACCAGAAGTTTAAAAAACCTAACTTTTCCAGGTTGTGGTTCCGTTCTAAAACAAGGCAGAAATTCTCAGTAGAAGTCCATCTTTTCAAATGGCAAAGTCTGTTTTGTTCCCTCAGCTGGGAAGAAAAAAATATTCTTAAAATGTTGGTGTATATTTCATACTAACCTGAGTTATTCAGAATTCAAATTACTGCATTATGTTGGCTCTCAGTGTTGCCTTAGATTCCCCATTTGGTCAGAAATTACCCAAAGGCACGCAAGAATATCAGCAAAGACAGTATCAGGCCTAAAACTCTTGCTGTTTTATTTTGTAGGTCATCCGTGGAAAAACACTTTGTTCCTGATCCATTTTGCTGTTAGCTGCTGACTCTTCTCCTGCCCACATGGCATTTCAGTACTTGATAGTGGTGGTGGTGGTGCTGGACTTGGCCAGGCCAGTTTGGCCAGGCCCTGAACCACTCACCGGCCCGAGGTGCACCTACACCTTCATTTTGCCTCAACAGAAGTTCACGGGGGCTGTTTGTTGGAGCAGCGTGCGGCCTCCCCAAGACCCTCCGGGCCCAAATCGCAGTGAGGTGGAGGAGCTGCGCTACCAGTTGAGCCGCCAGCAGGCCCAAATGGATGAGCTCCGGCAGCTGGTGGCAGTGGATGGGGCAGTAGTGAGCGAAGTCAAAGCACTGCGTAAGGAGAGCCGCAACGTCAATGCCCGTGTCACTCAGCTCTACACGCAGATGCTCCATGAGATTCTCCAGCGGCGTGAGCGGCCCGTGCCAATATCCCACCTGGAAGGGAGGGTGGCTAATGCTTCTGCAGAGGCCCTGAGGGTGGCCACCAATTATCGCCAGCTGGAGGGCAAGTACCAAGCCCTGGCTGCACTTGTCAACAATCAGAGTGCCCTCATCAGCCGCTTGGAGAGGGAGTGCCAGCAAGGAGTGGGCAACAAGATGCGCCCGCAGGTACTAGTCGGGAGGAAGTGGAGCAAGCTTGATATATGAAGAGAATGCTGTAAATGAAGTGTATCTTGATTTCAGTAAGGCTTTTTACAAGGTCCCCTGTGATATCTCTGCAAAGAAGCTAAAAAAGTGTGGGTTAGACAATGCAACTATTAGATAGATTGGGAATTGGCTGACTGGTCAAACCCAAAGGATACTCACCAATGGGTTCTCTTTAAGCAGAGGCTGGATGGCCATCTGTCGGGGGTGCTTTGAATGTGATTTCCTGCTTCTTGGTAGGGGGTTGGACTGGATGGCCCGTGAGGTCTCTTCCAACTCTACTATTCTATGATTCTATGATTCCTGAAAAGAAGTAGCTAGTGGGGTACCTTTAGGTGTTATCTTAGACCCAGTGCTGTTCAGCATCTGTATTAATGACTTGGACAAACATATAGTGGGCATGTTTATCAAATTTGCAGGTGACACCAAATTGGGGGAGATGGCTAATAATCCAGAGGACAGGATCGGAAATCAAAATGAATTTAAGAGATTAAAGAGCTGGGCCAAAATTAACAAAATGAATTTCAAGAGGGAGAATTGTATTTCACTTAGGCACTAAAATCTAAAATTCATCAGTGGATGACATCTGGATTTATAGCAGCATGGTATGAAAGTAATCAAGGGATCTTAATAGATCACAAGCTGAACATGTGTCAGCAGTATGGTGTGGCAGCTGCTTGAAACAGTCAGTGTAATTCTAGGCTGCATCAATGGGAATATAGAATCTAGATCGAGGGAAGTCATAGTCTCAGTCTATTGATCATACCTTCCCTGGGATACTGAATCCAGTTTTGAGCACCATTTTAAAAAAACTGCAATGTGTCTGGAGGAGGGCAACAAAGTCATGCACTGTGAGGAGCAGCTATGTGTGTTTAGCTATGTGTGAAAAGAGTATTAAAAGGGAACATGATAGCCATGTTACCTGAAAGCATGTCATATTGAAGATACAGCCATCTTGTTCTTTTTCTGCTCCAGAGACTTACATGGAGCAATGGATTCAAACTGCAGGCAAATAATTTCACCTAAGCATTAGGAAGAACTTCCTGGTCATAGCTGATCAACAATGGAATATGTAGTCTTGGAGGGTGGGGGAGTTTCTTTCTCTGAAAGTTTTTAAAGAGAGACTGGGTGGACATCTGTCAGGAATGCTTTGCTTGTATGTTCCTGCATGGCAGGCAGTTGGACTGGATGACCTTGGGATCTCTTCCAACTCTATGATTCTATAATATGAACCTCATTGCAAAGGGTGGAAAGGGATATGGCCGCAGGATTCTCAAGAGTGGCAATGGCTAGTGGGTGGCATGGGCCCCTTTCTCCATATATAATTATTGTGGAGTCATAAAGTTGGACAAGGCTCCAAGACCATCCATTCCAACCCCATTCTACCATGCAGGAACACAAAGTAATCCAAACTGATGGCCATCCAGCCTTTGTATTAAAATCTCTAGAGCAGTGGTTCCCAACCTGTGGGTCCACAGATGTTTTGGCCTTCAGCTCCCAGAAATCCTAACAGCTGGTAAACTAGCTGGGATTTCTGGGAGTTGTAGGCCAAAACACCTGGTGACCCACAGGTTGATAACCACTGCTTTAGAGAAAGAGACTCCACAATATTCAAAGGCAGGATCTTCCATTGTTGAACAGCTCTTACTTTCAGGAGCTTCTATTCAAGTGAAACATCTTTTCTTGTAACTTGAACCACTGGGTTATACCATATTGATTGCACTTTAACTGCATACCCTTCAACTGATCAATCTTCTTTCCCTGCACTTTTAAAGCTTCATTTTAAATGCCTCAATTTCTTCCTCCTCCTCCCATCCTCCCTTGTCCTCAGCTTGTTTTAGTTGCTGCAAAATAATTCAAGGTGGAAATGTAGTTTGCCCTCGTTCGCTTTGCAGGGGAGAAAAGAGGAAGCAACAGGAGTCTTTCCCTTCCCAGCTGGCTCAGGCAAAAGCAAACTGCTATAGCTTCCCCTCCTAGCAAGTGTGTCCTTCCTGGTTAATGACTGTTGCCATCTTGGCTGCAATTTGATATCACATGACTATGTGGGTCCTAGTTCTCATCTATGAAATATTGGTGGATATGTCATTTCTGTAGCTGTCTTATACAATCTTGAGATTCGTACGTTGGTGGAGAAAAATTAGAGAATCTGATAAAGAATTCAAATGATGTGGAAAAGCCTTGGTAGTTGAAATGGTATGATTCTATAGCAGTGGTTCCCAACTTTTTTTTGACCGGGGACCACTTGACCGGGGATCACTTTGACCAGGGAACACTTTGACCAGGGACTACTCTCCAACATTAGTACCAAAAGGGGTGGGGCTGGTCAGCTCTGCAGAAAGGAGTGGTGGGGGGGGGAGAGAGAGAGAGAGAGAGAGAGAGAGAGAGAGAGAGAGAGAGAGAGAGAGAGAGAGAAGAGGTTCACAGACCTGATTTTTGTTTTCACAGCTCACAGGTTGAGAACCAGGATGTTCTACAGGATGAATGGGAACATGGTCTAAATCTGGGGACTGTACCAGTCTTCTTTGGCTAAGGGGGTAGGGATACATGCACTGTGGCTGTGAGCTAAGCTGCTCTTCTCTTTCCACAGCCACCTCTGGTGCCAGTGGTGCCTCACAATCCCATAAATCTTGCCAATGAGAGCAGAGTCCATTTTGATGGCATCAATGATATCCAAAGGGACCAGACTGCAGCGGCCCAACCCTGGCCATCAAACAACGCTTTGGTTGCATTGGATGGCACAGTGCTGCCCCCAACCGTTGGGCCCACCAAACCCACAGGTGAGAGGTCACAGGGAGCTGTTTGAACAACCAGGGAGATGGAGCGGGGTCAGAGGTAATTGAAGTTAAGCACAAAGCACTATTTCTGAAAATGATGGATGGAATGGTCCTCCATAAAAAAGGTCACGGAGCATGGGAATTTTGCTTTTTTACCCTAAAACCTCTCAAGACCTCTGTCAAAAAGTAACTTCTCCGGGCTCTGCCTAATCATAGGTCTGTCAGTGAATATTAGAACAATCTAAGGTGCTTGCCCAAATAAAAATAATGTGTCCGTTATCCTTTGGTAAAGGTGAGAGGTTGTACAATCAGGCCTCCACATTGGTGCGGTTTACATTTGAAGAGTTGATTATTAATGGATTTGAATAATATGTTCTCTCTAGGAATTTCTAAGTCCTCCAGTATGTGGTCAAATTCCATCATAGAATTCTACTGGAGGATCAAGAGATTCTGAGACAGAACCCTTTTCTAGGCATTTGTGGGTCTTCCACTGTGATTCTGTAACCAGTTTCCTGCAGATGTTGACCATAGAGTTACACTGGGGGACCTAAAGATTCCTATAAAAGTGTTCTCTCAGGTTATAAAAAGAGTGTTTTCTTATTTGTGCGTTCCTCATGTTTATGGAGATCCTGTGCCTCTAATCCCAGTGAATGTGGACGGCTTATTACATTTATATTTTCTGCCACATATTGATAAGTATTATTCCTGTTCCTTCTCCCAGATTTTCCTCCTGCTTCTCCTTTGGACCAGCTGTAGCCCAGAGCCAAATAAACACGAGCCCAGTCTTCAAAATAAAACCACCCTTTCCTTTCCTTTCCTATTATTTTGCTGCATCCTGCTGTCTGACCTGATGCTTCAGAGTTTTTGGCAAAACATGAAACAGCCAGCTTTTGGAGGAATGCCTGTGATTTACTGACAGGGTTTTGTAGCAGAGAAGGACCATAAAGCAAAAAATGCAGCGCCACTCAAACATATGAGGTCTTGCTGGAGAAGAAACAGCCCAGTCCTCCTTTTCCTGGATTCAGAAAGGAATTTGAAAATTTCTTGGACTGAAGGATTCTAGGAGACACAATCTCTATTGAACCAGCTATAAAAAATTTAAAGCCTCTTTTCCAGAGATGTTTTCAATCCTCCAAATCAATATTTCTTCCTAAATACTTGGCCCACGAATTCATCACAGTTTTCATTCGATTGTCTTGTGAGTTATATTCTAAAATATATTTATATAGTCTGGAGATTAGGGCTTTGTTATCCTTTTCAAAAATGTTCTCTATCTCCGATTTTCTAGTTGAAAACCCTATCCTTACATCTTTCATAAATCTATCATGTCATTGATAGAAGCAAAACGAGTTGAGTTTCCACTGCTCTTTTCCTTCGATAAGATACTCCCTATAAGTTTCTGATTCTACATGAGTAGTTGGTCTCAGTACTGCTTCCAATGGTCACAGCCATAAAGGAGTTTTTTGTTTTGTTTAACCCCATTCTTATACATTTTCCACGTTTCTAGATTACCTCTTATTATATGTCTCTTAAACTCCTTATTCACCTTGTCCTTTTCTACTATTGATAGGAATACCACCTAAATCTTAGATTATGGCTCTCTAAATTGAGTAACTCACTGTTCTTCAGTTTGATCGTTCCTTAAGCCAACTGAAACTTGCTGGTGCAATTAGAGAAAATATGTATAAAATGTTTTATAGAAGCTGTATGACTCCAGAGTTAATGGTCAAAATAGATAAAACTTGTCGAGAGGAATACTGGGGGTGCAGGATGCAGAATTTTTTTCCACGTCTGGTGGGCCTGCAATATAGTACAAAATTTTTGTAAAAAGGTAGTATAGAAACAAATAATATGATTACAAAAAAGTTTAAGAACAACTCTGAAATGTGTATTTTAGGATTATTCAGAAAGAGTATTAGCTTTGTTGCAGCAAGACTAACAATAGCAAAATCTTGGAAAGGGGGAAAAGAGTTAACCATTATAAATTGGAGAGATAAATGACTAGAGTATATCCAAATGGTGAAGCTAACAAATGATATTAAGGTAAAGGTAAAGGTTTCCCCTGACGTTAAGTCCAGTCATGTCTGACTCTGGGGTTGGTGCTCATATCCATTTCTAAGCTGAAGAGCTGGCGTTGTCGGTAGACACCTCCAAGGTCATGTGGCCAGCATGACTGCATGGAGCGCTGTTACCTTCCCGCCGGAATGGTACCTATTGGTACTCACATTTGCATGTTTTCGAACTGTTAGGTTGGCAGAAGCTGGAGCAACAGCGGGCGCTCATTCTGCTCCCGTGATTTGAACCTGGGGCCTTTTGGTCTGCAAGTTCAGCAGCTCAGTGCTTTAACACACTTTGCCACTGATATTAGATATTAGAGGAGGAAATAATGAAAAATTTGCAGATAAATGGAGGCAGGCATTTGGCTATCTGGAAAGGAAGACAAAGGTAGATTTGAAAGTAACCATAAAGGGAATTTATTAAAATAAGATACAAGGCTAGATGGTGGTTAGATATGTGATCCACACTGAGTGGTGTCAGAGGTCTTGGGTGATGCGTTCACAGGTGTGGGGTAAGAGAGGCAGGTATTTGATAAGAAGTAATAATTGTACAGTTAATAATTACTTTGCATATGATTTGCATTTGATTGCTGTATAATGTCTTGTTAATTTTTTCTTTTTATGCATGCCTTTTTTCTTTGTTCTTTTTTTCTTTGTTCTTTTTTCTTTGTCCTTTTTTCTTTTCGTTTGCACAATAAAATAAAAATTTATTTAAAAAGATATAATCTTTAAATAGTAACTTTTCTGAGCTCTGGGTATGTATAAGCTATGCTTTAAGGGAAACGTATTGAGGACTGCCTTAACAGGTGGTAAGAGACCCATAGTTTACATATTGTACATAGAAAGAGGTATATATAGGCTTTTCCCATCTTTGGCATCTTGGTGGCTTGTTTCGGTTCTGGCCACGAGCTTTTGTTTGTAAACTTCCTCCTTTGATTGAATCACCGGCATTTTTCTAGCATTTCCTTATGGGTGCCTTAAAATACCTCCCCACTTTTAAGCAGTACCTATTTATCTACTCACATTTGCCTTCAAACCACTAGGTTGGCAGAAGCTGGACTAAAGGCCAGGAGCTCACCCTGACCTGCACTTCGAACTGTCAACCTTTGATTGACAAGATTTACTGCCGCTGCTATGCTAAACCTGCTAAACCTATGCTAAACATGCTATGCCCTTGAGTTTGTGAGGTCCCCCCCTCCCTAATGGAAACCTGACACTGCCACAGAACTGGGGATTGTGTTTGGACTGTAATTGCCTTCATCCTTTGTAGTGGTTGTGCTGGCTGAGGCCAATGGGAATTATAATCCAACAGCATCTGGAGGGCCACCCTTTCCTTAGCGATATACTTACATTGTTCAATGCATAATAACTCCTGCTTTTTCATCTTGGCCCCAGGGCCCTGGCAGGACTGTCAAGCAGCTCAACAGGATGGACAAACCAGTGGCATCACCATGCTGCAACCTACAGGTGCCCGGGGCATCATCCAGGCCTGGTGTGACCAAGAGTATGATGGAGGTGGTTGGACTGTCCTGCAGCGGCGGCAGGATGGGTCGGTCAACTTCTTTGTCACCTGGCAGCACTACAAGGTGTGAGCAGGGTGTGACAAGCTGCTGTTTGAAAGGCTGAGCTATAAAGGACAAGGTTGGGCTGGCAAGTCTGTGTGATACAGCCTGAGATTGTATAGTTGGGCTGAGAACTAGACCTCTGTGTCATAATGCTAGAATTCATTTTCAGAGCGCCTGTCTTTTCCTGGGGGTCTGCGTTCAACATGTTTGTCATAAGTAACATCAGCAGTTAGAAGGATCATAGCAAGGATCACAGCACAGAGTTTGTCCAAGTGAAAGGTCACAAACTGTTTCAGAGATGCAGATTACTATATGAACTTGTGTATTATTTTGACCTGCTGTATGAGTTGAGGGCAGGTTTTGGGGCCAAAACTATGAATTTTGATATGGCCCATAGATGCCACCTCAATGGTGCAATCCCTGGGTCAGTTGTGCCTGGCTGCTACTGTCATTTCTTTACCTAGACATTCAAAAAGGCCAGAACAATGCCACAGTGGCAAGAGTTGAAGGGACTGGTGCTTCTTTTAAATTCTCCCGGGATAGACTAAGTTCTTGCTTTTTGCCCACTCTGCTCAGAGAAAGATTCGATTTCTTTTAAAATAAGAGTTAACTTACAGAACTTTCATTGACCCCAGCTAAGTGGATCCAAGTTTTATTTTTGACGTCAATTTCTATACTTATGCATGCATATATACATATAAGTTAATTCCAGCCTTAAGGGGTAGAGACAGTGCTGAGCCTTGGTTAGCTCTGGGCTGTGGGCTGGAATGGGATGATGTGAGCATTTATGGTATATGTTTGTGTACACACAAATGTGCTTTAATGATTTTCTGCTGTGAAATGATTCCACAGATAATAGCTCTACCGGCTGCACAGCCAGATTCCATGTTCTGTTCAGCGGTGAACTCAGAACAGGAATGTGGGATATTTGAATCTTCTCCACCCCACCATGTTATTGAATTACAAAGGCCACACTCCTCCAGTAAAGGGTCTGATGTATTCTATAGTTTAACCACACCCATAAGGCCATGTTTCTCATCCCTGTTGTAGTTTATTAAACCTCTTTCCTGCTGTGTCTCCCCAGAACGGTTTTGGGAACCTGGAAGGAGAACACTGGCTGGGTCTGGACTCTATCTACTGGCTCACCCACCAAGACACCTACCTGCTACGGATATGGATGGAAGACTGGAGCGGGCGACAAGCACATGCTGAATATGACACCTTTGCCCTGGAGCCTGAAAGCGATTTTTATCGGTTGCGGCTAGGGCGCTACCATGGCACTGCTGGCGACTCCCTCTCTTGGCATAATGGGCGACAGTTTAGCACACTGGACCGGGACCATGATGCTTACTCAGGTAAGATAGAACAATAGAATAATAGAGCTGGAAGAGACCACATGGACCATCCAGTCCAACCCCCTGCCATGCAGGAAAAGCACAATCAAAGCACTTCCAACCGATGGCCATCCAGCCTCTGTTTAAAAGCCTCCAAGGAAGGAGCTTCCACCAAATTCTAAGACAGAGAGTTCCAAAGCTGAACAGCTCTTATGGTCAGAAAGTTATTCCTAATGTTAAAATGGAATCTCCTTTCCCGTAATTTGAAACCATTGCTCTGAGTCCTAGTCTCCAGGGCAGAAGAAAACAAGTTTGCTCCCTCTTGCTTGTAACATCCTTTCACATATTTATACTTGGCTATCATGTTTCTTCTCAACCTTCTCCTTTCCAGGCTAAACATCCCCAGCTCTTGAAGCTACTCCTCATAGGGATTCATGGTCTCCAGACCTTTGATCATTTTAGTCACTCTCCTCTGGACACCTTCCAGCTTGTCAATATCCCCTTTGAATTGTGGTTCCCAGAATTGGACACAGTTTTCCAGGTGACGTCTGACCAAATCAAAATAGAAGGACACCATGACTTCCCTTGATCTAGACACTATACTACTTTTGATGCAGCTCAAAGTCCCATTGGCTTTTTTAGCTGCTGCATCACGCTGTTGGCTCATGTTTAACTTGTCTACAAAGACCTCAAGATCTTTTCCACATGGACTGTTGTTGAGCCAGGCACCACCCATTCTGTATCTGTAAATTTCATTATTTTTGCCTAAGTGAAATATCCTATACTTTTCCTTGTTGAAATTCATTTTGTTAGTTTTGGCCCAGCTCTCTAACATTTTAATATCATTTTTGATTCTAATCATGTCTTTTGGAGCATTAGATTAGTTATCATCTACAACTTTGATAAGCATGCCCCCTAAAGCTTCATCTAAGTCATTAATAAAGATGTTTAACAGCCCTGAGCCCAGGATAGAACCCTGCGGCATCCCACTAGTCACCTCATTCCAGGATGAAGAGGAACCATTAGTGAGGATCCTTTTGTTGGTTGCTTGACCAATTACAAATCCACCTAATAGTAGTATTATCTAGCCCACACTTTACTAGTTTGTTTCCGAGAAGATCATGAGGGACCTTGTCAAAGGTCTTACTGAAATCAAGATATGCTACATTCACAGCATTCCCTGCATCTACCAAGCTTGTAACCCTATTGGAAAAAAGAGATAAGAATAGTCTGGCATGACTTGTTTTTGAGTAATTCATGTTGATTTTAGTAATTAGAGAAATCCTTTCTAAGTGATTGCAGACTGCTTTCTTAATTATGTGCTCCAAGATCTTTCCTGGTATTGATGTCAGGCTACTATACAAAGTCCCAGAATACTTGAAGTATCTACACAAACACAAAATGGCCTATGTACAAAGAAAATATAATGTCCAAATAGCATATAGTATTATTAAAGTTCCCCGTACAAAGCTCAATTCGGTAGTACCAAACAAATTGAAAAGGAGCAACAGCTCTAACACAAGGGTTATCTAAGTTTGATATTGGTTTCAATGTTTATAGGCTTCAGGGTTACACAATAAATGAAAATATCTTCCAGATGAAGTAAGCAGACGGTTGATCATGTTGCTATATACAGAATGAAAAAAATAATGATGGAACTCCACTCTCAAAAAAATCTTTGCAAGTAAAGTCCAAATAAAGTCCCAAGTAAAGTCTAAGTAAGGTCTACAGGGGTGTACGGGTATTTTGTACCATTTCGGGGAGAAGAAGGGGATTTTGCGAGCGGAGCTCCATCATCCTGTATATTCACTTCTTCACTTCACTTTATTTCTTAATTAGTCGCTCTCCACCAGAGTGCTCCGAGCGACTTACAATTTAAAATATCATTCCACAATATAAAAACATTCAACATAAAAACATTCAACAGTGACTATTTGGCAAATTATATCTGATTTACTTAAATGCACAACCAAACAGCCAAGTCTTGAGCGCTTTTACAAAAGGTCGCAACTCCGACATTGCTCTAACATATGGAGGCAATGAGTTCCACAGAATTGGAGCATAGAAAAGGATCTACGCCTTGTAGCTTCCAGGTGTACCTCCCTAGGGCCCAGTACGTATAGGAGATTTTCCTGGGAGGATCGAGGTGACCACTGATGAAAAAAAGGAATGAGGCGGTCCCTAAGATATAATGGTCCTTGGCCATTTCGAGCTTTAAATGTCAGGATCAGTATCTTGTAAGAGATCCGATGTTCTATTCGTAGCCAATGCCGTTGTTTCAGAATCGGTGTAATATGGGATCTTATAGATGATCCCGCTAGCAGCCTGGCCGCCGCATTTTGGACCATTCGGATCTTCTGGGTTTTTGTCTTCGGAAGGCTGGCATATAAGGCGTTACAATAATCCAACCTAGTGGTGACTGTTGCGTGGATTACCGTGGCCAATGCTTCTGTCGAAAGGTTGGATGCCAATTTCCTTGCCTGGTGAAAATGAAACAAGGCCTAGAATCATTGAATCATAGAATCATAGAATAGTAGAGTTGGAAGAGACCACATGGGCCATCCAGTCCAACCCCCTGCTAAGAAGCAGGAAATCGCATTCAAAGCACCCCCGACAGATGGCCATCCAGCCTCTGCTTAAAAGCCTCCAAAGAAGGAGCCTCCGCCACAGTCTGGGGGAGAGAGTTCCACTGCCGAACAGCCCTCACAGTGAGGAAGTTCTTCCTGATGTTCAGGTGGAATCTCCTTTCCTGTAGTTTGAAGCCATTGTTCCGTGTCCTAGTCTGCAGGGCAGCAGAAAACAATCTTGCTCCCTCCTCCCTATGACTTCCCTTCACGTATTTGTACATGGCTATCATGTCTCCTCTCAGCCTTCTCTTCTGCAGGCTAAACATGCCCAGCTCTTTAAGCCGCTCCTCATAGGGCTTGTTCTCCAGACCCTTAATCATTTTGGTCGCCCTCCTCTGGACGCTCTCCAGCTTGTCAACATCTCCCTTCAACTGTGGTGCCCAAAATTGGACACAGTATTCCAGGTGTGGTCTGACCAAGGCAGAATAGAGGGGGAGCATAACTTCCCTGGATCTAGACGCTATTCCCCTATTGATGCAGGCCAGAATCCCATTGGCTTTTTTAGCAGCCGCATCACATTGTTGGCTCATGTTTAACTTGTTGTCCACGAGGACTCCAAGGCCTGCTTACTTATGGCAGTGATCTGGGCCTCCATTGTCAGCGATGAGTCCAACACAACCCCAAGGCTTTAACAGTAGCAGACGGAACCAGAACTTCCCCATCAAAATCAGGCAGTGACTGGATTAACTCTGGTGGCTGGCCGGGCCAGAGTATCTCAGTTTTTGCGGGATTCACTTTTAGTCTACTAGCTCGCAGCCAACTCATCACTGCTTCCAAACACAGCTTAAAGTTCTCAGGAATCACTGTTGTCCCAGGTTCGAGACGCAAGAGTAGCTGGTATCATCTGCATACTGGTAGCACTCTATGCCAAAGCTCCGCACTAGTCCAGCAAGTGGTCGGACGTAGATGTTAAATAACAGGGGCGAAAGGATAGCGCCCTGGGGAACTCCACAGCAAAGGCAGGAGCTCTCAGAGCTTTGGCCTAACCACTCCACCCTCTGTCTCTGGTCCTGGAGAAACGAATTGAACCATTTAAGAGCTAAACCTCGTACACCAGACATAGCCAATCGATGGATTAGCAAGTCATGGTCCACGGTGTTGAATGCAGCTGCAAGGTCCAAGAGTACCAATAGCGTTGATCTGCCCCGGCCTAACTGACGACAAATTTCGTCAGTAATAGCTACCAAAACAGTCTCAGTCCCATGACCTGATCGAAAGCCTGACTGAAAGGGGTCTAAGCCCGCAGTCTCATCTAAGAATTGCTGTAGCTGTCCCGCCACTGTCCATTCAATCGCCTTGCTCAAAAACGGAAGCTTTGAAACCTAGTTACTAGGTATGGTGGCATCTAGACTTGGTTTTTTCAGAAGAGGGTGAACCACTGCTTCTTTAAGACACTCTGGGAAAATTCCTTGTTCCAAGGAGCTGTTCATGATGTTCCTTAAGGGATCTTGTAGTCCCTCCCAGCACTCCTTAACCAACCGGGAGGGGCAAGGGTCGAGGGAGCAGCTAGTTGGTCTTGCTGCAGCTAGAGTCTTTTCCAGATCTTCCATTTCTAATAGCACAAAAAGTTCTAGAAGTTTGTCACTAGATGGCCAGAAAGCTTGTAGATTCCCTCAATGTGTCCTCTGTGGGAGGTAGCCTTTCGCGAACATAGCAACATGACCAACCGTCTGATTACTTCGTCTTGAAGATATTTTCATTGATTATGTATCCCTGAAACCTATATACATTGGAACCAATATCAAACTTAGATAACCCTTGTGTTAGAGCTGTTGCCCCTTTTCATTTTGTTTGATACTACCGAATTGAGCTTTGTACGGGGAACTATATGCTATTTGGACATTATAATTTCTTTGAACATAGACCATCTTTTGTTTGTGTAGATTGATGTCAGGCTGACAGGACACTGATTATTTGAGTCCTCTTTTTTCCCTTCTTGAAAATAGGGACAACATTTGCCCTCCTCCAGTCTGTTGGGACTTCTGTTCTCCAAGAATTCTCAAAGATTATTGTCAGTGGTGCTGAAATTATCCTGCTAATTCCTCCAATTGTAGTTCATCTGGCCCTGGAGACTTGAATTAATTTAGAGTAGCCAAGTATTCCTGGACTACTACTTTACCTATCTTGGTTTGTATTTCCCTTACTACCTCATCCGCTCCATATTGCACAGGTATAACACTAATCTCCTTTGGGAGAACACTGAGGCAAAGAAGGTCTTAAGCAACTCTGCCTTTTTTCCCTATCCCATCATCATTTCACCACCTTCTCCACACAGAGGCCCTACCATTTCCCCTTTCTTCATTTTTCTACTGACATAACCAAAGAACCCCTTTTTATTGTTTTTAATCTGTTTCGCAAGCCTGAGCTCATTTTGTGCTTTAGCCTTTTGGATCTTTTCCCTACTGTTTGAATTCTTCTTATGTGATTTTCCCCCTTGCACATTCCATTTTCCCCTTACACATTCCAAGACAGTTCCATCTTGGTTCCTATGCCATCAGTTGGAGGCCCCTCCCCCATCACCAACTGATGCTCTGGGGCCAATATACAATATAATATGCAATAATATATAATTATATAATATATTGTAAATACATATAATATTAATAATAATACTATGCTGTTGCTCAGTCGTTTAGTCATCTCCGAGTCTTCGTGACCTCATGGACCAGTCCACGCCAGAGCTCCCTGTCGGCCGTCACCACCCCCAGTTCTTTCAAGGTCAAGCCAGTCACTTCAAGGATACCGTCCATCCATCTTGCCCTTGGTCGGCCTCTCTTCCTTTTTCCTTCCATTTGCCCCAGCATCGTGGTCTTTTCCAAGCTTTCGTGTCTCCTCAGGATGTGGCCAAAATACTTCAACTTTGCCTCTAATATCCTTCCTTTCAGTGAGCTGCTGGGCATTATTTCCTGGAGAATGGACTGGTTGGATCTTCTTGTGGTCCAAGGCACTCTCAGGAT
This sequence comes from Anolis carolinensis, assembly GCF_035594765.1. Classification (NCBI taxonomy): domain Eukaryota; kingdom Metazoa; phylum Chordata; class Lepidosauria; order Squamata; family Anolidae; genus Anolis; species Anolis carolinensis. Next base: position 188,475,454 of record NC_085842.1, read on the forward strand.
GGATTTTCCTCCAGCACCAGAGTTCAAAAGCATCTATCTTCCTTCGCTCAGCCTTCCTTATGGTCCAGCTCTCACATCCATAGGTTCTATGGGGAATACCATTGCTTTGACTATGTGGACCTTCGTTGCCAGTGTGATGTCTCTGCTCTTCACTATTTTGTCAAGGTTGGCCATTGCTCTCCTCCCAAGAAGTAAACATCTTCTGATTTCCTGGCTGCAGTCTGCATCTGCAGTGATCTTTGCGCCTAGAAATATAAACTCTGTCACTGCCTCCACGTTTTCTCCTTCTATTTGCCAGTTATCAATAATCTTGGTTTTCTTGACGTTTTACTGCAATCCAGCTTTTGCACTTTCTTCTTTCACCTTAGTGATAAGGCTCATCAGCTCTTCCTCACTTTCGGCCATCAGAGTGGCATCATCTGCATACCTAAGGTTGTTAATGTTTCTTCCAGCAATTTTAACTCTGGCCTTGGATTCCTCAAGCCCCGCATGTCGCATGTGTTCTGCGTACAAGTTGAATAGGGAGGGTGAAAGTATGCAGCCCTGCCATACTCCTTTCCCAATCTTGAACCAGTCTGTTGTTTCGTGATCTGTTCTTACTGTGGCTACTTGGTCTTTATACAGATTTCTCAGGAGACAGACAAGGTGACTTGGTATTCCCATACCACCAAGAACATGCCATAATTTATTATGATTCTCACAGTCGAAGGCTTTAGAATAGTCAATAAAGCAAAAGTAGATGTTTTTTTGAAACTCACTGGCTTCCTCCATTATCCAGTGGATATTAGCAATTTGGTCTCTGGTTCCTCTGCCTTTTCTAAACCCAGCTTGGACATCTGGCAACTCTCGCTCCATGTATTGCTGGAGTCTGCCTTGTAGGATCTTGAGCATTACCTTACTGGCATGGGAAATAAGTGCCACGGTACGGAAGTTTGAGCATTCTTTAGCGTTTCCCTTTTTTGGTATGGGGATATAAATTGATTTTTTCCAATCTGATGGCCAATCTTGTGTTTTCCATATTTGCTGGCATATGGCATGCATCACCTTGACAGCATCGCCTTCCCAGATTTTAAACAGCTCAGCTGGGATGCCATCGTCTCCTGCTGCCTTGTTGTTAGCAATGCTTCTTAAGACCCATTCAACCTCACTCCTCAGGATGTCTGGTTCTAATTCACTCACCATACTGTCAAAGCTATCCTCTATATTATTATCCTTCATATACAGATCTTCTGTATATTGCCGCCACCTATTCTTGATCTCTTCAGCTTCTGTTAGGTCCCTGCCATCTTTGTTTTTGGTCATGCCAATTTTTGCCTGAAATTTGCCTCCGATGTTTCTGATTTTCTGGAAGAGATCTCTTGTCCTTCCTATCCTATTGTCATCTTCCACTTCCATGCATTGCTTGTTCAAAAATAGTTCCTTGTCTCTCCTGGCTAACCTATGGAATTGTGCATTTAATTGGGCATATCTCCCCCTATCGCTGTTTCCTTTCGCCTTCCTTCTTTCTTGGGCTACTTCCAGTGTCTCAACAGACAACCATCTTGCCTTCTTGGTTTTCTTTTTCTTTGGGATGTACTTTGTTGCTGCCTCCTGAACAATGTTGTGGACTTCTGTCCATAGTTCTCTGGAACTCTATTTATTAAATCTAGTCCCTGAAATCTATTCTTCACCTCCACTGCATATTCACTGGGAATATTTGTGAGATCATATCTAATTGGTCTGTGCATTTTCCCCATTCTCTTTAGTCTGATTCTAAATTTTGTAATAAGAAGTTCGTGATCTGAACTACAGTCAGCTCCAGGTCTTGTTTTCACCGACTGGATGGATGTCCACCACCTTTGGCTGCAAAGGATGTAGTCAATCTGATTTCGGTGTTGACCATCTGGTGAAGTTCATGTGTAAAGCCGTCTTTTAGGTTGTTGGAAGAGAGTGTTTGTTATGCACATTGAGTTTTCCTGGCAAAATTCTATCAGCCTACGTCCTGCTTCATTTTGTTGTCCCAGACCATGCTTGCCTGTGATCCTGGTTATCATTTGACTGCCCACCTTAGCATTCCAATCTCCTGTAATGAGAATAATGTCTCTTTTTGGTGTGTTATCCACTAAGTGCTGCAGGTCCTCATAGAACATATCTAATTCTGCTTCTTCAGCAGCTGTGGTTGGGGCATATATTTGGATCACTGGCTTCCCTTGAACTAAAATTGAGATCATTCTATCATTTTTTGGGTTGTATCCAATCACTGCTTTCACAACTTTATTATTTACTATGAAGGCTACTCCATTTCTTCAGTGTTCCTCTTGTCCGCAGTAGTAGATCTGGTGGTCATCTTTTGTGAAGTGACCCATTCCAGTCCATTTCAGTTCACTGACTCCCAGAATGTCTATCTGGGACACCAATAACCACATCCAGTTTGCCCTGGCTCATAGATCTTACATTCCAGGTTCCTATAGTGTGTTGATCTCTAGAACATCGGATTCGTCCTTCACCTCCAGCACCGTTGGCTGTTAGCCTTCCTTTTGGCTTTGAGCTAACTGTGTGATCACATCTGGGGCTACTTGGACTAGTCCTCTGCTCCTCCCCAGTAGCATTTTGACCATCTTCCAACCTGGGTGTCCTATCTTCCGATGGTATACCGACATTTCTCTGGTTGTACTGATCCATGTAGTTTTCATGGCAAGAATACTGGGGTGGGTTGCCATTACCTTCCCCAGGGATCATGCTTTGTCTAACCTCTCTGCCATGACCTTCCCGTCTTGGGTGGCCCTGCATGGTATAGCTCATGGCTTCATTGAGGCACTCAAGCCCCAGCACCACGTCAAGGTAACGATCCAAGTTGGAGAATATACTATAATAATACTAGAATGTAATACAATATAATACTAATAATAATACAATATAATATTAATTATATATACTGTATGTGTGTGTGTGTGTGTGTGTGTGTGTGTGTGTGTATATATATATATATATATAATGTGATATTACTAATAATATTACAGTATAGTGGTATAGTTCAATATAGTAATATATAATGCTAATATTGTGCTATGCTAGGTAAAGGTAAAGGTTTTCCCCTGACATTTAGTCCAGTTGTGTCAAGAGTCAGACGCCAACTAGAGAGCAAAATAGAGATTATTCAAGAAATAGCCCAAAAAACAAGTCACAAACCCAAAAAAGGCTTAAAACACTTACTTTCAGTGTTATTAAGCAATTCAAACAAAAACTATGCCAAAATTGCAATTGACAAACCGGATCATTCAGGGAAATAATCCGGATTAAACTAAAAGTTCTTCAAATTAGCTCCTAAGTTCTGAGCAAACTTAAAATAAACTACCAAAGCAAAGCAAAAGGTTTAGAGGCTCCAAAAAACTCCCCAAAGTCACAAACTAGCGATAGCAGCTCAGAAAACCCAAACAGGAACCCAATTTGGGCGAAAGAGTTCTCTACTGAGAACAACTCAGTAAGCAATATTGGAGGCTGTTGCTAAGCAACCACCAGACCCAGGAAAGCTGGTGCGAAAGCGAAGCGACTCCAAGCCACTGAGGAGGCAAACACCAGGCTGTGGAATTAAAGGGGCAGAGCAAGGAGGCATCGTCAAACCGGTCTGGAGTCAAAGCAGGAAGAGCAGCGATAATCCGCTTCAAGAGTGCAGGCAACACCAGGAGCCCAAGGAGCGAAGCGAAGAGACGTTGTCAGGTCGGTCCAGGGTCAGAAAAGGAAGCAACGACAGGGTCGGGAGGCAAGTCAGGAGTTGAGAGCCGTAGGATGACACAAATTAGAGAGCAACGCCGAGTAGCATTTAGGAGCGAAGGCAGAAGCAGAGTCGAGTTCCAGTCCAAGGTCCAGGGGTTGTAGTCATCAAATCAAGGTTCACAAAAGGGGATAGCGCAGAGAGCCAACACAACGAAGGCGAACAGCAGCTAATGCAAAATAATAATAACAGTGCAGTCCAGGAAAACCCACACAGTTCCAGCCCTCCGCTGCAGAATAACTCGGATTAACTTACATCTGAAGCAAAGTCCTAGTCCAGTCTTCAATAACACGTACAGGAGTCCCAGTGACGCCCAGCAACACCTTGCCACATGCAAGCGAAGTGGCAAACCATTCCCAATTTATCCAGGTTTCCCTGGGCCACCAACGCCCAAAAAGCAGGTGTTCAAACTTCTTAATCCGAATCAGAACTCCACGCAGCTAACGCCCTTGGGTCAGGCGTTCAGAGTCCCAACAATCCTGCCCACACCCAGCTCCATCCACACCTGTGGTCCCATCCTCACTCCTCCAAGCAGACCAAGTGGGGTTTGCTTCTGAAGATACCCAAGCTTCCCCAGTGTCAGCAGTATCCATGGGTCCCGATTCCTCCCCAGGCATCTCCGGTGCCCGTGCCCAGTCAGTGCCCACATCCTCTGTCACCACCTTTTCCCCAGCATCCATTTCTTCCACAGACTCCACATCTGAATCCTCCTCAGAGGATTCCCCATCAACCTCCCTGATCCTCTTCCTGTGCAAATCCTCCAACGAGCCCTCCTCGCGAGGGTTTTTCCTTCCTCTCCTGATCCCACCACTATCATTCACAGTCCCCGAAGGCGCAGTCACAACAAGTTGTGTCCGACTCTGGGGGTTGGTGCTCATCACCATTTCTAAACTGAAGAGTGAAGTGCTACGCTAATAATATAATATATTGTATGTACATATTATTTGTAAGCCGCTCTGAGTCCCCTTCGGGGTGAGAAGGGCATGATATAAATTTGCTTATTTATTTGTTACATTTATATTCTGCATTTCTTCTACTGAACTACATACAGCTCTCCTCCTCTCCAGTTAATAATTACAACCCTGTGTGGTAGGTTAATCTGAAACAGAGTGATTGGCTTAACATCATCCAGTGAGTTTCATGGCTCATCCCAGGTTCCCAATGAAAACAGTCCTTGTCCTTGACCCAACATCCTCTCAACATAACAAAAAATATCCACATGTGGACCTGTGACATGCTAATCCACATGCCATCCTATGACATACTGTAAAGTCCCCAAATAGTTGTGCATGGCCATTCGTGATTCATGAGGTGCTACCAACGCCCCTCCTGTCCCTGATACTATTCAATGCTAGGTCTATTGTTAACAAAACTGCTACCCTCTCAGATTTTATTCTCAATCAAGCAGCGGACCTGGTTTGTATTACAGAGACCTGGATCCGTGAGGGCGATAACATTCCCTCACACGAACTGACACCTCCAGGCTTCCAGATATTTCAACAGCCACAGAGTGTGGGACGGGGTGGAGGGGTAGCAATACTCGCCTGTGATTATTTTACCATCAAAGTTATTCCAACTCCAAAGATAGCCGGTATTGAGTGTGTTGGTGCGGTATTGGCTAGTAGGGAATCCCTAGCCATTCTTGTAGTTTACCACACAACTGGGTCTCCGGGAGAGAGTCTGCTTAATTTATTAGATCTTGTGGCGGACTGGGTCCTGAAGTTCTCCAGACTTATTGTTCTGGGCGACTTTAATGTACATGTCGAGGCACTGTCATCTTCATCATTGACTAAGGACCTAGTACCAACCTTTGAAGCTTTGGGGCTCTCATTACTCAAGACTCGCCCTACTCATCGGGCTGGTCACACTCTAGACTTGATTTTTAATTTCGGAGTACGAACATCTCTATCCACGGTAATTGGTGTTCCCTGTTCTGATCACGCTGTCCTGAAGGCCCAGATTGAGATTCCATCTCCTCCTCTCCATCTTGCCAAACCAATCTTTGCTCAGTCTAGGAGACTCATGGAACCTGCTAGGTTCTTGAATGTCCTTAAGGGCCTGGGAACTGTGTGCGTCACTCTCAATGAGCTAGTCAACAACTGGAATGTCAGTTTGTTGGCTGCCTTATATGAGATTGCCCCCAGACGCTGCCTTCACCCTCATCAGAATTGCTCTCTCACTAATGAGCTACAGACAATGAAGCAAGCACAAAAGTGGCTGGAACGTCGGTGGCGACGGAAACCCAACGAAGTGTCACTGTCTGCTTTCAAGGCTTCTCGCAGGTCCTACGAATCAGCCGTCAAGGACGCTAAAAAATCTTACAATTCTTCCTTAATAGCCTCTGCTAGATCGCGCCCAGCACAAGTATTCAAAATCGTTCGTGCTTTGACCAGTCCGACTCCCTTAGTCCAAAACCCAGCAACCACGACTCTTACAGCAGTGCATTCTAGAAGCTTTTCACTGATAAAATCACTGTGCTTCGGCAGGAACTGCCCCCTACAGTTGACCCCTTGAGTGAGCTTGAGACTTTGTGGCCGCTTTGTGGGCCTATCTTTGACTGATTTACTCCACTTGACAAGGAAGATGTCGCTAGAATCCTGGCTGTTGCAAAACCAACCACCTGTTCCCTTGATCTGTGCCCCTCCTGACAGGTGAAGAGCTGCCTGGAAGGTCTACTTGATCCATTGAGTAATATAATCAATGGCTCTCTTGAACATGGGGTCTTCCTGGACAACCTAAAAGAGGCAAGGGTTTGTCCCTTGCTAAAGAAGCCTAGCTTGGGTCCCATGACCCTTGCCAACTATTAGGCTTGTCCGATCGATGGAAAAAATGTTTCAATTCTCGTTTCTAAAGTAGGGGGTGCCGGCGCTTCGATATAGAAAGTATTTCCGAATTTTTCACCCAAAAATTTCGGATATTTCTGAAAATTTGTAATGATTCTTAATGTTTCTAAAATGGCGGACGCGCATGCGCAATCGCCAAAAAAACAAAAAAAATGAAACCGGGGGGGACTTTTACAGGGCTCTCCCGCCCTTATTTCTTGTGCTATCCTCATCAAATTTGGTACAGTGGGAGATCACATTCAACACTCTTTGCTCAACAAATTGCAGAAAGTTTCCTTTCTCCTATGATTTTTGGTGAATTTTCATAACTTTTTATAATACACTATTTTTCAATATTTGAAGAAACCTGTTCCTGGTTTGAAAGTCTTATTTCCTGTTCAATTGGGTTCTTATTACTGTGAAAGTCCCTCTTCTACTTGTGTAGACTTTGGATTAGAAACGCAGCACACGCCAAGCAATGCCTTGGCAGGAGTGCCACTGTCCTTTGAAAACTATAAATTGCCTTTGAACTTTTTGATCTATGGTGCCACTGGCTGACCTTGTGATTGCCAAAATGAAACTCTGGCCGAGGACTTTGGATTAGAAATGCAGCACACGCCAAGCAATGCCTTGACAGGATTGGCAATGTCCTTTGGAAACTATTTCTTCCAATGTACCCTTTTAGGTTTGAAAACAATGTGTGTCTTTGTGATTGATGCAATAACACTCAGCTCGGGGGCTTGGGATTACAAACGGAGCGTGAGGGAAGCAATGCCCTCGCAGGAACGCACCCGTCCTTTGGAAACTCTAACTTCCAATGTCCCCCCCTTTTAGGATTGCTAAGAAGGGCTGATCTAGTGATTGCTAAATTCAAAAAAAAAAGGCAGAGGTCTTTAGAAATGGAGCGTCAGGAAAGCAATGCCTTGGCGCCCACGTCCTTTTAAAAATAAAAATTGCCTAAAGCCACAGCAAGGACTCTGTCAGATCCCACGAGCCCCAAGCCAATTTCCCCCCCCCCCAAAAAAAAACACACACAATATCCAGTCAGCAACAACAGCCAGCCCTTAACAGACCCAACCCCCAGAACACTTAGCCCTCTCTCCCCTCAATGCAGGCGGCTTGATTCCCAGCGCAGCACGAAGCACCCTCTCTGCTCGGTAACCCAGCCCCGAATGGCTTGCCTGGGTTGGGGAGGGGTTTTTTATAGACATCTTACACGTGGACGCGGAGGACGCTAGCCCCCACTTTTTCCAGCCATCGTGGAAGTCTCTGATTGGCCAGGGAGCGGCGGCCATTTTAGGCTGCACTAGGCTCACATTCAAGTTAGGTTGCAGAAACAAAAAAATTTTAAAAAAATATTTTTTTAAAATATAAAAAAAAATTTTGGAGGAAAAAATTTAACGAAACATTAAGACACAATTAGAGAATGGGCCAACAATGGTTCAAATTACATTGCCAGTTGCGCCCAGGAACAACGTTTCAATACTCGGTTCAAAAAGCGAGAACATTCCGAAACAATTCCGAAATAAGAATCATAACGAATTTTTGGACAACCCTACCAACTATCATCCTGTCTCTAACCTCCCATTCTTGGGTAAGATGATAGAGCGGGCTGTACTGGGACAATTGCAACAATAATTGGATGATACATCTGGCCTGGACCCTTTCCAGTCAGGCTTCCGCCCTGGCCATGGGACAGAAACAGTCCTGGTTGCCATTACAGATGAACTCCGTCGCCAGTCTGATAGTGGCGGATTAGCGCTACTGGTACTTCTCGACCTTACCGCAGCGTTTGACACCGTTGACTAATGATTCACCGTCTCGCCATGTCCAGAGTTCATGGTCAGGCCCTCAATTGGTTCAACTCATTTCTCCGAAACCGGAGCCAATGCGTGGAGTATATGGATCAAGTCCCTGAAAGATCCTCCCTCCTATGTGGGGTACCCCAAGGTGCAATTCTCTCCCCTCTTCTCTTCAACATCTACGTTAGACCCCTTGCTAGTTTGGCTTGGAGTTTCGGACTAGATTGCTATCAATATGCAGACGACACCCAACTCCTGCGCTTGGAGCCTGGAGCAACGTCAATACCAGACAATTTCACCTTATGTCTGGAGGCTCTGTCGAACTGGCTACATGCTAGTAGACTGAAGGTGAATCCGGCGAAGACTGAGATTCTTTGGCATGGCCGCTCGATTGGTCTGACCCATTTGCTACCCACCTTCGATGGTGCTGCCCTATCTCCTTCGCCTACCATTAAGAGCTTGGGTGTAGTTTTGGATTCGCAGCTGACAATGGAAGCTCAGGTCGCTGCTGCTAGCGAACAGGCCTTTTTCCATCTACAACAAGTGAGGCAACTGGCACCCTATCTATCTGATGAGGCTCTGGCAACCGTCATCCATGCCATGGTCACGTCTAGGCTGGACTATTGTAACACCCTGTATGTTGGCCTTCCGATGTCCACGACCCAAAAGTTCCGTATTGTTCAGAGTGCGGCAGCCAGGCTACTCACAAGAACACCCATGAAATGCCATATAACACCAGTGCTGCAGCATTTGCATTGGCTTCCAAATGATTACCGTGGTCTATACAAGTTGCTAGTTGTGACCTTTAAAATTCTTTATGGCCAGGGCCCATCGTACCTTAGGGATCGTCTCTCCTTCTCCCATCGCCAGAGGTTGCAACGACTATTCCAACGCGACTTGCTTTATATACCGGGTCCTAGAGAAGTGCACTTGGAAAGGACCAGACGCAGAGCTTTTTCTATTTCTACCCCTGCCTTATGAAATGCCTTGCCGCCCTATATGAGAGCAATGCGTGAGTTAGGGCCTTTTACCCTAGCACTCAAGACCTGGCTCTTTACTAGAGCTTTTGATCTATGTTAATTTTATCAATATTTGTATGTATGTTTTTATCCTTTACAATTTTATTTTGTAAATCTCCTAGACCATCTTGGATGGAGGGCGATTAATAAGTAATTTGATGATGATGATGATGATGATGAGCTAGCAGGATTGGAGAAAGTCTAGTGACATCCCTGTTTGTAGTACAGATATATCCATATGTGTGTGTGTGTATGTGTCTTCTAGTTATCTGTTGACTTATGGTTAAATTTGATAGACTTTTCTTAGGTAAGGAATACTACAAGGTGGTTTTGCTTTTCTCTCAAATATAAGCCTATAGCCCTGGTATTTGTTAACAGCTTTCCACTACAAAGGAATTCAGTTAAGTACTTCAGGTGTAACACTAGTAACCATCAACTGTAGCTAAAGTTCAGTGGTATCTAAATTCAGGGTTTACTGATCACTGTTGTGGTTCCCTTTCTTCTTCTTTCCCCACAGGGAATTGTGCCCATTATCAGAAGGGTGGTTGGTGGTACAATATGTGTGCCCATTCCAATCTCAATGGCATCTGGTACAAAGGCGGGCACTACCGAGGTCATTACCAAGATGGAGTCTACTGGGCAGAGTTTCGTGGCGGAGCCTATTCTCTCCGAAAGGTCTCAGTGATGATCCGGTCCACACAAAGCAGCTAATTTGTGATTAGTGGGATTAGAAAAAACACACAGCTGGGAAGAGTCCAGGCATACTTAGAAACAGGCGTCATTGAATTCTGTAAACTGACACCACCTAGTCTCCTCTCTAGGCCTGGGCCCAAGGGAACCTCGTTCCACACCAAGGGTGAAGTGGATTGTCAATGAAAGTTTGTAACATCACAAAGCCATCCATCCCCTTCCTTAAAACTAGCATTTAGTTTTTTGCTATTAACAGCAAAAAGCCTTAAACAATACCTGAAGCATTATGAAGGTATACAATAGAACAGGTAATCAATATTTAAAGTAGAGATGTTTTGTTTGCAGTGAGAAAGTTGGATTGGTTAAGGTTGGGTTCACAAGTCTTGTTGACTATATTTTAAATTACATCTTCAGTTTTGCCCATATAGGTCAATTTTAGGTGTAACATCAGATACGATTGGAGAGCTTCACTGCAAGTGACTTCCTCACTTGAACAGCCCAATAGTGCTACACCATGTTGTTTACGATGATATACAAGAGCCTTGAACTGATGTACTGTTGATTCCTGCCACAACTCACTTTCATAATGCTTGTGTGAGATGGAACAACTCCTTTGGAGATTCCTGTATTTCCCACCTTCTGTGATGTGTTGCGGCTGGATGGCCCGTGAGGTCTCTTCTAACTCTACGATTCTATGATTCTAAGATCAAACTGTTATGGGGAAAGCCTATTAATCTATCTCCACCCACCCCCACCCAGGGATATGATCAAAAACATGCACCTCAAGTTGTCTTTGACTCGTCATGACTGTCAGAAGGAGAAAACTCCAAGTCTTCCAATCCTCTATGGGCCTTTTCAGGTATTGAAGACTTGGGGCTGTAGTTTCCTTGATTGAATTCTATCCATTTTGTCCATCTGGATTGTGGTCTTCCTCTTTTCCTAGTCCTTCTACCATAGCAAGCATTGCTGTTTGTACTAATGAATCATATCTTCTCATTATATGGCTAATGTACAACACTCCCAGTTTAGTCATCTTGGCTTCTGGGGAGAATTCAGGCTTGGAATGTATATTGAATATCTCCAAATAGTGGGCCGCTCTTTTGTTTTTCATATTTGTTCACACATTTTAGTTAGAACTTGAGATTTTGTTTCTGCAACGTGAATCTGCTCTGTGGATATGTCACCTGTTCCTTTCTCCTAAGTGCTCCGAGTTCAGCTGCCAGTTCACTTTCTAAAATTGTGGGTTCATATTCAAATTGGTTTTTAAACAAATATTACCCTTTTTATATAGTTCTTCAGTATGTTTCCAATGTTATTTTATTGTACTTGGTCATGTAATGTCTTTCCCTACTGGTTGCTTTTGTGAAGCGATCTTCTATTTTTCTGCATTACTACAGTAGTAGTCTTTTGCCCTGAGCACTCTGGACAGTTGCACTTAGGGTTCTGTCACCTTTTATTTTTGCTTCTCACTTGTCTTTAACTGCCTAAGGAGTTTTGTATAGCATCAATTATGGTTTCTGATATTTCTTGGCTACAAATAGCACCTTTTTGTATTCATCCCTGACAATATCCCTGGTTTCGGTTCTGAACTCTTCAGGCCTCCAGTCAAATAGGCTTAATAGTGCAAACCTTTTTTTTTACATCATCTTTAAATTCTTCCAGGAGGTTGTTCAAACTGCATGTTGGCAAAACAAATTATTCAAGGTCCTTCTTTAGCTTTATTTTAATTTTTGATATTTGCAGTTCATGGTCTCTTGTCACATTCTGCTCCAGGTCTTTATTGCAGAGAATTGATCTTTTCCATATTTTGCTTCCAATTATGTAGTCTGTTCAATTTTTATATTGGCCACCAAGTGATGTCCATGTATACAGCCACTTCTTTGGTTGCTTGAAGAATGTGTTTGCATTGAACAAACTGTTGGCCTTGCAAAACTCTTACCAGTAACTCTCCGGTCTCATTTCTCAATCCTAGGCCAAATTCTCCTACAATCTTTGGTTCTGCTCAGTTTCCTACTTTTGTATCTCAATTACTTATGAGGATCAATGTGTCATGTGCCGCCCCATATGAGAGCCATGCGTGAGTTAGGGCCTTTTACCCTAGCACTCAAGACCTGGCTCTTTACTAGAGCTTTTAATCTATGTTAATTTTATCAATATTTGTATGTATATATTTTTATCCTTTACAATTTTATCTTGTAAATCGCCTAGAGCATCATGGATGGAGGGCGATTAATAAGTAATTAAATGATGACGATGATGATGATGATGATGTTTGGATGTGTGATTAATTTTCTCCTGGTCCCAAAACAGAATCTTTCAATTCTTTTTCTACCTTGGTAGTTGAAGCATTCACAATGCACTGAATCACAGAATCATAGAGTTGGAAGAGACCTCATGGGCCATCCAGTCCAACCATTTGCTAAGAAGAAGGAAAATCGCATTCAAAGCACCCCCGACAGATTTAGCCTCTGTTTAAAGGCCTTCAAAGAAGGAGCCTCCACCACACTCCAGGGCAGAGAGTTCAACTGCTGAACTGCTCTCACTGTCAGGAAGTTCTTCCTGATGTTCAGGTGGAATCTCCTTTCCTGTAGTTTGAAGCCATTGCTCTGCGTCCTAGTCTGCAGGGCAGCAGAAAACAAGCTTGCTCCCTCCTCCCTATGACTTCCCTCACATATTTGTACATGACTATCAAGTCTCCTCTCAGCCTTCTCTTCTGCAGGCTAAACATGCCCAGTTCTTTAAGCCGCTCCTCATAGGGCTTGTTCTCCAGATCATTTTAGTTGCCCTCCTCTGGACACATTCGCCCACCTCTGGACACATTGGTGAATGGACAACTGTAGTTTCGTCCTGCATGTGGAATTAGTATGCAAGTCTGGATCAGACAGTTTTGCAGCCATAATATGAAAGTGAATACATGTGACTAAAAAACCTCAATGGGATAAAAAAAATCTAGTGACTTAAGGGCTCCACTGCAGGGATATCACATAGGAGAGGAATCCAGCCACTTCCTTAACATAGGGATTCTTTAGCCTGCCTTCCACTGAGGTGTATGAGCCACAGCAACATTCACAGTAATAAATCATAGGTGCTGAAATGGTACAGCTTAAAATATTCCAACCTTGTACACTATGCAGCTCCAGAGTTCTCAAAAATCAAGAACCTGAACAGACTGAAGGAAGGGGACCACCTTGCTTTCATTTTCCAAAATTCCCCCTCCAATGGCTGTGGTGGTTCAGTTCCTCTGAAGCACCCTTTTTCTGAACAAATTATCTTCTCTAAGGAAAATAAATCCCAAACTCGAAGTTTACCGGTCCAATCAAATGTACACAACTGTATTTATTTTGTTTAAGCCTAGTTTGCTCAATTCTTGTTAATTTTTTTTCAACCAGAAAAAAGGAAGCACACGTCCTGCATTCAAAATTACATATGCTAATGTGTTTATTCATCCAATATTACTTTGTTTTCTTATACCTTTTGACATTTTGGATTCCAGCACGGTTCTTTCTCCTTCTTAAACAGGGATTTTTGTGGGGAGAGGGGTCATATCCAGACATGCCCACGACTGAGAAGCTCTCAATATAGTCATGTCTCATGGTGCCTGGTTATGTTTTCTACAGACAATGTACTAAAAACAAGCCTGAGTTTCAAGACATTTTGTGCTTCTAGATACACTTTAAATTGCCAGCAGAGAGAACACTTTTGGTCTATTTTATAACAGCGACAGAAATGAAAGAAACAAAACAGTTTCTTAGTTTCACAATGCAACCCTTCCTCATAATTTTATTTGCATCAATTAAAAAAATATCTCAGCAAAAGGGAAAAAAGCCCAAAGCACTATACCACACCCATTTACATTTGATAAGAAACACCGTTTAAAGAAAAAAATTACAAACAAGGTAGACCTGGCATCTTTCAATCTGGAGATCAAGATTATAAAATAAGACATACTCTCAAAGGTAAGACATAGTGTTAAGTGCAAAAATTAGGGACAGTAGCTAATACCATATAAATACTTCAGGGAATATTACATTTTATTTGAACTATACAACTGTGATTCTACGTCAAATGCCATGGATCCATGCTATGGCATCCTTGGATTTGCAGTTTAGGGATGGCTACTAAGAATTTTCCACGAGAGATTTCTAGTGCCACACCAAGCGACATATCATAGGAGTCCAGAGGATGCAGTCACAGCACAGATATCAAACCACTATAGCTCTACTGTGAGAGAGACCTTTGCTCACTTTGCTTACTTTGCTTATAAAGCAGGAATGGGAATACGTCTGTGTCACCACATCCCAACAGTGATTCACATAGAGCAACTAAGCCTCCGTATTCAGGAGTAAGGAAGCTGTACTACCCGAGTAGTAATTATAATGGGTTCTTTCAACTTCCTTACATCAAATCTTTGGTCCCAAGCAACATCCCATGGGTGGCTTCTAGTCACTACCCACATATCCATCCCTACTGGGGCTTTCAGGCGAAGGTCCAATTCTCTCATTGTGCAGCTGTGTGCATTAGATCACACTATTGTGAAACAAACTGTACAGCAGGCTCACACTTACTGAGCCACTGGGGCAGTGCTGCCAGCCAGATGTAGTGGTTTATGCGAACATTGCAAGGCTTGCTCAAAGCTGCTTAGAATGTGCAACTTGCTACAAATTCATATTGCTTATATAAAGCTACATGGACCAGTGGGTAAGTCAACAAGATGATTCAGCCCAGATTACAAATGGCCGAGGTGGAACTTTTCTATTTCCAGCCCAACTAGTTTTAGAACTAGTCCTGCATGTTCCTTGGTCCTGCAACTTCCCTGTCACCACAGTCTGGGGCTGTCAATCCTGATTGCCTAAATCAGGAACAGCAGCAATTTAACAATGAGAACATTTTTTAAAATACAGTCATTGTTCACTCACTTTCCTGTCTTGTTCAGATAGTCTGGTTTCCACAAAGCAGAAGCAGCATGCACCTTTCCACTTTGCAATGTACACAAGGCCAGCAAAAATTCACAGGACAACTTGACACCCATTGAGTGGGCTGGAAGGAGAGAGCACATTTTCAAAGCTTCATGATTCATGTAATAGCACATGTGATAGCACTGTGACCATCAGAAAAAGATAAAGAAGGTACAGTTAAATAGCGGATGAGCAATGAATGCTCAATAGGTTCTGAGGAAGGACTGTCATTGACATACATTTTGAAATCAAGTAGGCCCCCTCCCCAGGTCATCACTATGAATTCATAACTTGCCATTTATCTCTCACAAGAGGCTCATTCTAGGTATCCAGAGTTTAAATGCTGCTGCCACCATCTTCCTCCTCGTCTACTTCTTCCAGATCTTCCAGGATGAGGTAATCGAGGTCCACCTGCAGGCTTCCTTGACTGACACAGGTATCCACTGTTGAGCCAGTGCTGTCATGTTCTTCGCTGGGGAAAAGCACTTTGGGCAACCTATTCCTACGTAGGCTTTGAGGATGCACACAGTGGGTTCCAGGTACATGGGGCTCTGTGAGACAGGAAGCATACAAGCTGATGTTGGCCAATGTGTAGCAATGTCCACCAGCACCTCAGAAGGGGAATGTATATGTGTGACTGGGTTGCCTGCTTTTATTGGAGCAAATACCATCATACCGGCTTGGCATAGGCAGCAGCTATACTCCCTACTTCCAGCTCTTGCTAACTGGCAGTGAGGATCTCCCCATCTCACACTCCTATTCCACACCCTAATGGTTGTCCAAGACTACTGTCAGAGGAAGAGTTACAAGAAATGTCTGATACTCCAGAATCACAAAGTCGGACGGTACCACAAGGATCATCTGGACCAATTTCCATCCATGCTGGTAAAAAAAACCATGTACTAATACAAGAGTGAATCAAAAAGTTTTGCCTCCTGTGTCATAAAAACTTTATGAATTAACATATAACAGCAGAGGTTGCTATAGATCATAGCCTGAACTATCCTGTACACAAAACTACCATTCAACATACCGTTTCCCCCAAAATAAGACAGTGTCTTATATTAATTTTTGCTCCCAAAGATGTGCTAGGTCTTATTTTCAGGGGATGTCTTATTTTTTTTTTCCTTGTCTGCATCTGCATGGTACAGGGTAGACTGCAGAGGAGAGAGGATCCCTCTTGTCCTTTGCTGAACGTAGCATTTGTTGTATTTTGTTAGTGGGTCTGTAGATTATTTGTAGGTTGTGTTTCTTCATCAGCTTCCCTATGCGGTCAGTGGTTCCCTTGATGTACAGTAAGAACACTTTTCCTCTGGATGTCTTTGTCTTTATTCTCATGGCTTGTTCTTGACCTTGCAACTCTTTTGATATCAGTGGTGAAGTATCCATTGGCTTGTAGAGCCCAGTTTAGGTGATTCAGTTCACCTTGGAGGAGGTGGGGTTCGGAGATTCTTTCCTGCCCATGCAGGAAGCAGCTAGACTTTGAAGCTGCAGGGTCATTCAATGCTAACTGTGGTGATCAATTGCAACATTCACACTTGCCTCAAACAAAAGTTCCTTCTCTCACCCTGGACCCTTTCAGATATTTAAACCCCACTTGCCTAGTTTCCAACATACTTCACAACCTCTAAGGATGCCTGCCATACATGTGGGTGAAACGTCAGGAGAACGCTTCTGGAATATGGCCATACAGCCCAGAAAACTCACAGCAACCGTGGCAAGAATAATAATAATAATAATAATAATAATAATAATAATAATAATAATGGCACCTACTAAAGGGTAGATGTCCTGGAGGAAGTGCTCCCGAGTGAGTCTGGCGGAACCTTAGTGGAGGCTCCATTTGTTCCCACCCAGACCTCTTCCAGCACCACCTATGGAGGGCGTAATTGTGGTGGTGGTGGTGCTGCCACCGCAAGGCATCTGTTGCTGGCACTGCCGCAATCTCCTGCGGGCTGCTGCTTCTTCATCCACTGCCTTCCCACGCTGTTCCTTCTTGCTTTTGGCGGCTCCCTCCTTCGCGCCACACACACCTTCCTTGACACAAAAGAGGAGGGAAAAGCACACGCCTTTCCCTCTTTCTCCTTTGTGCCGCATGCGCCTTCCTGGACAGTGGCAGCGGCTCTCTCCTCCTAGGTCTTATTTTCAGGGGATGTCTTATTTTTGGAGAAACATGGTAGTCACCATCAATTTGTATACATTTGTGCCATCATTTAACCCAGGCATCAAAACCATTTTGGAAAAAAATTGGGTTTTGCTTAGTGACCCATAATTTTAAAGCTGTTTTAAAGTCTTTCAACTAACTGAATCTGAAACCATGTAGGTTGTCTTTCAGACGTCCAAACAGGTAAAAGCAGAAGGGGCCAAATCATGGCTGTAGGGTGAGTGAGGCACTACTGACCAGCCCATTTTTGCAATCGTCTGGGTTGTGTGGGTGTGCATTATCGTGATGAAGCTTGGTGGAACAAACATATTTTAGTGGTCTCTTCTTTCTTATTGCCTTCTTAAGTTTTTAAAGTGTGGTTGCATAGGTTTCGCTGTTGATTGTGACAAAATCAACAAGAATAACACCCTGTGTGTCCCAAAACACTGAAAGCCCACAAGTCATTTTTCACAACCCAGACGATTGCAAAAATGGGCTGGCCAGTAGTGCCTCACCCACCCTACACTTTTACCTGTTTACCTGAAAGACATGGTTTCAGATTCAGTGACTTGAATGATGTTAAAACAGCTTTAAAATCATGGGTCACGAAGCAAAACCCTGAATTTTTCAAAAATGGTTTTGATGTCTAGGTTAAACAATGGAGCAAATGTGTACAAATTGATGGTGACTATGTTGAATGGTAGTTTTGGGTAGAGGATAGTTCAGGCTATGATCTGTAGCAACTTCTGCTGTTATATGTTTATTCAGAACGTTTTTATGACGCAGGAGGCAAAACTTTTTGACCCACCCTCGTATGTAGAGTAGTCATGTTCCACATACTATTTCTTTTCAGCAAGAAGTTCATTTTGTGAGGAACCGGGGGAGGAAAAAAAATGCAATATGCTCTCCATTTTTGATGAGTTAGGGATGCAGGTTCTCTGGAAAAGTGGGGAAAAGGCAAAATACTTTTTTTTAACCTGAGAGAACACCTCTTTAAGAATAAGTCCTCCAGCACAGCTCTATGTTCAACTTTTGATGGAGGTTAGCCATAGTGATATATTGGAGGACCTAGAGATTCCAGGGAGGTGTTCTCACGAGGAATCCCTAGGGTCAAAAACCTTTCAACTGTCATTTCTGCAAATTGTAAACTGGACGCTGCTGCAACCCCAAAGACTGCACATACTGAACTGGTATCTACTATCCAAGGGATCCACAATACAATTCTCTCTGACAGCACATTCTCACCTCTTCGGTTGAAGCAGTCTTCAGCAAAGCAGGAATGCTGATGTCTGCTTCGCGGCCCCTGGGTCCTACGAGGTGGAAGGATACGGCTTGGGAACACAGTATTATGGCAACCGAAGCAGGGAGATGGGACCTCCATCTGGCCAAATCCCCTGCAAGGAGACAAAGGGAGTTTATTAATTTATCAACATGTTTATTACTGATTCTATATTCTAATTGTGTTTCAAGGTCCTAACAGAACAGAATTCACACTGAAGGGAAAATCACAGAATTACAGAGTTGGAGGAGACCCCAAGGGCCATCCAGTCCACCCCCTTCTGCCATGCAGGAAAAGCTCAACCAAAGCACTCCCAATAGATAGCCATTCAGTCTGTTTAAAACCCTCCACACTCCTGAGACAGAGAGTTCCACTGCTGAACAGCTCTTACAGTAAGGAAGGTCTTTCTGGTGTTCAGGTGAAATCTCCTTTCCTGTCATTTGAACACATTGCAATGAGTCCTAGTCTCCAGGACAGCATAAAACAAGGCTGCTCCATCTTCCTTAAGGTAGCCTTTCAAATATGTAAACATGCCTATCATGGCTCCTCTCACCCTTTTCAACAACAAGGTATCCCTCTACATCAGTAGTAATCACACTATTTTATCACATGGAACCCTATAAAATCTAGGAAACCTATTGATGAACCCTTAAATGTTTATATCCATCCCTTTTCCTTCTACAACTAAAATACAAGTTTTAAAAAATAGTGTATTTTTGCAATGTGGATCTGCTTTCACAGATTTGATTACTATCAGATTAATCTTTCTAGGAATCCCTAGGTCCTTCAGTGTGACTTCAGGTAAGACAAAAGATCAATTCCTTTATTCAGTTTTTCACTTCCATGGGGGTCCTATGCCCCAACCCCAAGAAATACAGAGAGCCGACTGTATTTCTCCTGCAGGAAAAATACCTTGGGAATACAGTGAACAACTAGTCATTTCCTGGATACTAAGAACACCTGCTGTCTGAAGCAGATGCCTCACTCTACGTAATGGTTGGGCCATCAACATCCAGAAAGCCATCAGCTATTGACAAACTTAATGAAGGAGTGATTAGTAAACAAGAAAACAGTTTTCAATTCAGTGCTAGTAGTGCTAGGGGCAGTTCGCTATGCTTTGAGATGGCAAATGAAGGTACTACCCCTGTTGATACTTCTGAAGAGTACACAACTTGTTCTCACTTAAAGGTGCGTTGACATGAGGGGCACTCGAATTCTGCGTAGCCCCACATTTTTTTGCATGGCACCGGGTCATAACAGGTCCCACACCTGTGGCAACGGGATACCTGTGTGGAGTATCAAAAAACAATGTAAACAGACACTCAATCCTCAACAGTCACCATCTCCCTCCCCATCTCTCTTTCTCTCTCATACACAAACACTTCTTTAGAAACAGTCAGATGTCAAGTCAGATATGATGATAGCAAAATCCCGATCAATCACCACAGAAGGCTGTTGGTATTGAAGAGCAGTCCTGGAACTGACATATCCCAGAAATCAGAAATCTCATGAATTGTCTATTGGGATTTATTTCTGATTCCGGCGCTCTACTAAGAAATTAAAATGGCAAGCAGAAGAGTTGAGAATTCAAGATATGGTAGCTGGGAGATTCTGGGGATCGTACTGTAGTCCAAAAGGAACAACCCTGTACTGTTCAAGCGGCACATCAAATCTTAACAAGTGCCTGCCATCAAGTATACTTTATTTCGAATATTTTTCCTTTTAAAACTGGGATAATGGTAAGGACATAATGTCAGAAATATTAAATATTAACTGGGTATTTCTGATTACAAAAGTGTAGGCCAAAGCCTTTTAGAGTTAGTGGGCCAAAACTGGCGTCGCTCTGAGAAGAGTGAATAGGCTGAAGCCTGTTGGTGGTAGTTTTTGCCTCAGTGAGGGAATTCCTCAGTCAGTGTAAGGCGAACGTCAGTCTGAGATAAACCTGTTTGAGAGAAGCCTTGTGTTCTAAAGCTCCTGTATGAAGGCTGCTGCATGTTAAAGCTACTGTGTAGAGTCTTGCTTATCCAACTTCCGTTTAACCGACACTCCGTATTATCTGACGCCATCTTGTGGCGGATTGGAAACATTGCATCCTTTGCCTTTATTCAATGCATGGTGAGAGTCCCGTGCAAAAAAAACGGGGAGGAGGAGGAAAGCACATCTCCGGAGGGAAGGGAGGAGGGGGAAAAAGGAAACGCAGTGGCTCTCCTCTCTCTGCTCTTGGTGCATGCAGAGCCTCAGAGACGTCTCTCCAGGTCAACCTAGTTCCCAAATCAGTGCGAGAAAAGCGCTAATGATTCGAAGGAAGGAATGGAGGGGAGAGAAGCCAAGGCAACGGGCTGGGCTTCCTGCACACACACACTTTGCTCCAGATCCTCTCCCCCTCTCCCTTCTCCCTTCCTTTTTCACCCCCATGCACTCCCTCTTCCTTCTCCTCCTCCTCCTCTTCCTCCCGCTTTTACTTCTGACAGCCTTACAGCAACTTGCACTTCTGGCCTTTTTTTCTTTATAGACTATCCATTCTGCTAGGCTGGAAGACACAATCCAAGCCTTCCCAACACAGACCACAGCTCCAGGTGAGATTCTGGAGACAGTTGACCAATATCAGTGTTTGGTTTTCCAATGTTGCCATTCCTGTATGATCAATGTGGGATTCTACAGTATATCAGTAGAATCTACAGCAGTGATGACGAACCTATGACACGCGTGTCAGCACTGACATGCCAAGCCATTTTTGCTGACACGCGGGAGAGTGCTTGCTTTTTGCGCTGGGACTTGCCTTCCAGAGATGCTTCAGAGGACGAAGGAGCCTCGCCGAAGCTCTGGGCGCTCTTTGGGGCAAAGTGGTACCTCTTTCCCCCGTTGGGCAGAGCTAGGTATGCCTCCTTTGGCCCCCGACCTTTAACCTCCCCTTTGCTTTTCTAGCCCTAGAGCCAGGGCATTTGCAGCTCTGAAGCATCACCAGGAAGCAAGCCCCAGCCTGGACTTCAGCTCAGCTGGGCAGCCCTTTCCAAACTCAGGAGGAGGAGAGAGGCAGGGCGGAAAGTAAGGGAGAACACGAAGAGGGAAAGGCCGGCTGGATCTCTCCTACTCGAGGCCACGTTGCTGCTGGCCATGCCCCCTGGCTCGCGACAGGCTCCCATTGGCTATTTGGTGCTGTTTCAGCCGATACCGGCCAATGGGAGCTCTCCTTCCTTTCTCTTCCTCCCTCACACATGCCTGGAAGCCACGCGCCCTCCTATTGCCTGCCTCAACTAGCAGCAATGCGCACCCTGCGAGGTAGGCCAGAAATGTAGAGCAGGTATTAAAACAGCTCTTTATTTGTGGGTTGCTGTGAGTTCTCTGGGCTTTGTGGCCATATTCGGGAAGCACTCTCTTCTGGCGTTCACCCACATCTGGGGAAGGCATCCTCGGGGGTTGTGAGGTCTGTTGGAAAATAGGCAAGTGGGGTTTATAGATCTCTGAAAGGTCCAGGGTGAGAGACAGAACTCTTGTCTGCTTGAGGCAAGTGTGAATGTTGCAAGTGGCTGCCTTGATTAGCATTGAATAGCCTTGCAGCTTCAAAGCCTGGCTGCTTCCTGCTTTTTATTAATTTATTTATATCCCGCTTTATATTTATATCTCTCCATACGGAGACCCAAAGAAGCACACAATCAAAACCATGACAACTTCAAATATACAAATATACAAAAATAAAACAGTTTTATCATTATATTTTATTATATATGATCTGTAGTAATTATATTTAATATATTAGTATTACTATATGACAATATTATGATATATTATATTATATTACATATTAGTATATTATACTAGTATGAGCAATATTATATGTACAGTAGAGTCTCACTTATCCAACATAAACGAGCCGATAGAATGCTGGATAAGCGAATGTTAGATAATAAGGAGAGATTAAGGAAAAGCCTATTAAACATCAAATTAGGTTATGATTTTACAAATTAAGCACCAAAACATCATGCTATACAACAAATTTGACAGAAAAGGTAGTTCAATATGCAGTAATGCTATGTAGTAATTACTGTATTTACGAATTTAGCACCAAAATATCATGATGTATTGAAAACATTGACTACAAAAATGCGTTGGATAATCCAGAACGTTGGATAAGTGAGACTGTACTGTATATACAATATATTATATTATTAGCATAGCACAATATTAGAATTATATATTACTATATTGTACTATACCACTAGACTGCAAAATTATTAGTAATATTACATGTAATATATAATATGCAATTATTTGGTCCAGGGCCATCATTGGTGGGGTGCAGAGTGTTCTTTGATTGTAGGTATAAGTTCCAGCAACTATAATTCCCAATGTGAAGGGCAATTATCCTCAAACCCTGTGTGTATTCAAAGTTGGCTATGTTGGCTTTGTGTGCCAACTTTGGTCCAGATCAATCATTAGTGCGGTGCAGAGTGTTCTTTGATTGTAGGTGAACTATGAGTCCTAGGGCTCTTGTCTCTTGGAGGCAGGTGTGAATGTTTCAATCGCCCCCCTTAATTAGTATTGAATAGCCTTTCAGCTTCAAAGCTTGGTTGCTTCTTGCGTGGGGGAATCCTTTGTTGGGATGATTTATTGTTGTTGTTGTTGTTGTTGTTGTTGTTATTATTATTATTATTATTATTATTATTATTATGACACAGCAAACAAGATAGATATGCTGGATTTCGTTTCACAAAATCACAAGTCGAACACTTCCCAAGTGTGTGATATATTTTCGGATGATGCGCACAGATCCCAGCAGGGTGGCCTTTTGCAGTTGGCAGATCGTAATTTTGTCAATGTCTATTGTTTCCAAATGCCAGCTGAGATCTTTTGGCACAGCACCCAATGCGCCGATCAGCACCGGGACCACCTGCACTGGTTTCTGACAGAGTCTTTGAAGTTCAATCTTGAGGTCCTGATAGCGTCTGAGTTTTTCCTGTTGTTTTTAGTCAATGCGACTGTCACCTGGGATCGCAACATCAATGATCCAAAACTTTTTCTTTTCCACAACTGTGATGTCTGGTGTGTTGTGTTCCAGAACTTTGTCAGTCTGGATTCGGAAGTTCCACAGTATCTTTGCGTGCTCATTTTCCAATACTTTTGCAGGTTTGTGATCCCACCAGTTCTTTACTGCTGGCAGGCGGTACTTGAGGCATAAGTTCCAATGGATCATTTGGGCCACATGGTTGTGCCTCTGTTTGTAGTCTGTCTGTGCGATTTTCTTACAGCAGCTGAGGATATGATCAATGGTTTCGTCGGTTTCCTTACACAGTCTGCATTTTGGGTCATCAGCTGATTTTTCGATCTTGGCCTTAATTGCATTTGTTCTGATGGCTTGCTCCTGGGCTGCAAGGATCAGGCCTTCTGTCTCCTTCTTCAGTGTCCCATTGGTGAGCCATAACCAGGTCTTCTCTTTATCAGCTTTTCCTTCAATTTTGTCAAGGAACTTTCCATGCAATGTTTTGTTGTGCCAGCTGCCAGCTCTAGCTTGTAGTGTGGTTTTCTTGTACTGCTTTACTTATTATTATTATTATTATTATTATTATTATTATTATTATTATTAGGCCTTGCTCCCAGGAACCCTAACTATCTACCTTGCCACATATTCTCCTCATTGTGTGTATGTCTATGTATAGTAGAGTCTCAGTTATCCAACATTCGCTTATCCAACATTCTGGATTATCCAACGCAGTTTGCCTTTTAGTTGTCAATGTTTTTGTAGTCAATGTTTTCAATACATTGTGATATTTTGGTGCTAAATTTGTAAAGTAATTACTGTGTAGCCTTACTGTTTATTGAAGTACTTTTTCTGTCAAATTTGTTGTATAACATGATGTTTTGGTGTTTAATTTGTATATGTGCCCGTGTCATATGTGCCCGTGGCTTTTGTGTGTTTTTCTCTTCGCTTTCCCTGAGCCTGCAAAATTTAAACTGTTTGGCACCACTTTAATAGCCACAATTCAATGCTATTGAAGCATACAAAAACTCCCCTAGTCCCACCTCCTCCTGCGCATGGGGAAGAAAAAAACCGCTGAAGGCATTTAGATGAGACACACATGCGCATACGCACACCCCAGGCTTCAATTAACTTGCTTTCTTTTTTGGGTCTTTAAGTCTCTGCAACTGTGTTTTTATGTCTTTTTTTTTGTTAGTGGTAGTCACCCCTTGGGTTGTTTTGTGTTTTGTGGCCAAATTTGGTGTCATTTCATCCAGTTGTTGTTGTTGGGTTTTTTTGTTTATTCTATTCTACAGCAAACAGTACATTTTTATATATATAGATTATATTATTCATTATTCATGACTACATTGAAACTAGAATAGAGAGAAATCAGCGTGGAAACTTTGTGTAGCCTAAACTGCAAGAGGTACCATAGATTGTTGTACATGGAAATAATGGTAGTAAATAGTTTTTGGTTTATTAAATACAGTTATATATTGCAATTATACATTGTTGTTATTTAAACTATACATATTGCGAAATTATGGTTTTTTTCTCGAAGTGACACACCATCCAAGTCATGCTAGGTTTTTTGACGAATTTTGACACACCAAGCGCAAAAGGTTGTCCATCACTGATCTACAGTATATCAGTGTGTTCCCAACTCTGATCTTCCAGGTGTTTTCAATTTCAAAAATGATGTTTTGGTGCTTAATTTGTAAAACCATATTGTAATTTGATGTTCAATAGGCTTTTCCTTAATCCCTCCTTATTATCCAACATTTTCGCTTATCCAACGTTCTGCTGGCCCGTTTATGTTGGATAAGTGAAACTCTACTGTATTTATTTGTATTATAGAAACCTTGTTATTATGCATAGTGAAATGATATTATTTTACTACAAAAAAGCCTCCTTTGGAAGATATAATAGTCTCACTTATCCAACATAAACAGGCCGACAGAACATTGGATAAGCAAAAATGTTGGATAATAAGGAGGGATTAAGGAAAAGCCTATTAAATGTCAAATTACGTTATGGTTTTACAAATTAAGCACCAAAACGTCATGTTTGAAATCGAAAAACACCTGGAAGACCAGAGTTGGGAACAACTGATATACTGCAGATTAACCATCTCTAGAATTACACATTGAGCATATAGGAATGGCATTGAGCATTGGAAACAAGGCTGGGTTGGAGAGACGTCTCCAATGCAGGAGAGCGAAGCTCTGCGTGCGCCAAGAGCAGAGAGAGGAGAACCATCGCACTACTACTGGCTACTGGTGCTGGACAGCGCCACTGTTGAAGAGTTGCTCTGCTATACATTTATGAGGAGGGTCTTTTGCTATTAAGCCCACTCACCCAACACATAACAGAAAGGAGAAAGGGATGGGAGAGGCAAGGGCAACAAGGGAAAATATCCAAAACAAACACAACTCTCAACTCTCTTGGAAGAGCTGCCGCAAAGGGCCAATCTGATGATCAGATACAACAGGTACACATTAAACAAGCTTAAAATTGTTAGGGAAAACTACCCTAAAATAAAGCAGAGCAATCCAAAAACCAAACAGGATACTAAACTTGAGCATTCAGCTCATTAGTGAGCAGAGCGTGAAGTGTCGTTGGTTGTGGCTGTAAGGAATTTAGAGCTTAGGCAGACAAAGATGCGGAGTCTAATTTTAAAAATCACAAAAGGTTTACTTACAATAATAAGCAATAACTGCATTTCTTAATGGTTAAGAACTGGATCTGAGCTATTCAAACACACATCTCTTCTAAGGTTTCAAAGAGGGAAAAAACACCAATCACTACATCTCTCTGACATACACGTAGAGAGAGATCTTAAAGCCCAGAGCTCATTCTCAGATGTAAGAAAAGAAGTCAAAGTAAAGGCTTGCAATAGAAAAGTATCCATTCTACACAAACAATCAGAATGAGAGCAGGAACAGAGAGGAGAGAAGAAACGGATACATTCCCGTCAGACAGGAGACATGGAGGAAGGGAAGCCCTTAGCTTATTCTAAGATAACTAAACTGTTCCTCATTGAAGACTTGACACTTGGGCAGAACATCAACAAAAATGTGTGTACACTCTTTCCTTCAAACACACACATGCAAACCTCTTTTCGCTTTGGGACGCGCCGCCACCACATGATGTCACAGGGCTGGCACGCAAACTGTCGGTCACGTGTGGGGATCTGGTTGTTTTTGGCTTGATTAAACATACGTAGGTTCTCTTCAGTCAGACTCAAAACCTTCAGCTGTTGAGCAATGTCCTAGGAAAGGATACACAGGCAGCATGGGAATGGGACCTCATGAGTTCCCTAGGTCTTACAGTTTCTCCACAAATTATTAAAAGACCAAGAACGGCCCTTCCCACTAGCTGCCCCCACAACCACTCAACGTGTGTCATGAGTCCAGTCACATATTCCACACAGTTTAATTGTCATGGCAAGATCAAATGGGAGCCCGGAGTTTGTACTTTGACCAGAGGCACCAGAGGAGCATCTCTCCCTAAACATCCAATTTCAGAACTTCATAGGATGCAGCCATAAAAGTAAAAGTGGAATCAAAATGCTATAACTATGTAATGTGAAAGGACTAATGGAGGGCAGGAAAGAAGAAAGCAATAGTGGAAGGGAACACAGCCTCTCTTCTTATTGGTTTGAACTGAATGAACGTTATAACCATGGAAGAGGGAAACTCAACTGGACTTAAAAGACTTCTCAAAGGGAGAACTCTTGCATACATAGACACAATTTGAGGTTGCAGGAATAAAACACGTTCTTTGCAAGTCACATATATTTTGGATTTGGAGCACGTTATACCTAAGTATTGGGATTTCTCACACTATTAGCTGCTATGCTACAAGGGTACCACTGTATGGGATAATGTAATGTTTAAGGCTAACAGTTTAACAATTAATTTAAGAAATTCAACCTGTCAAATGACAGCATTGTTGATGATAATAATTTTTAAGAAATAATTTAGAATGACAAAAACTGGTCAGCTTTCCTAAATGATTCTTCCAAAACAGCAAATAAAATTAACATGAAATGTTGTTGACCCAAATTGACATCACTGATACTTTGAAGTTAAAATCAGTCCTGAAAGAGTTTAATTCAAAATCAGTTATCCCTTAATACTACTCTCCTCACAAGGCCCAAATTGTGCAAACCCCAATATAAAGTCAAGCTTTTCAATTTACAGTTCATTACTAGCCTATTGGGACTTTTAGGAAGGATTTGGAAACCAAGAGGCAACTATTACTACAGAATAATTCACATGGAAGGTGGTATATGGCAAGGTATACCAGATGCCATAGCCCACAGGCTATATTTCAGTAGAAGGACCTGACAAACCCACCTTTGATTATTCCTTGGCTTTTAAAACCCTATGAAATTCATGAAGTCACCATAAGCCAACAGATGACTTCTTTTTCCTTCTTCCCCATTTCCCCTCCCTTAGGTTCTGATACAACTGCAGCCATCCCATTTCTATGCATACCTTGATTTTGTCATTCTCATTGTCTGATGCCTACAAAGAGAAAAAAAAATTGAAGTTCAGTTATTAAACAGTTTTAATAATCAAGGGCTGTTGAGGCCATAGTGTACCACACCCTTCCCATCTATTCTATAGTTACTCTTCTATGTTTCATAAACCATAAACCATAAACATTTTCCAGGATGAACCAAGCACTGGTTTAGCAACCACATTAAAAAGGGCTGGAAAACCCAGCAGCCTGTTCTAGGTTAGCAAATACCAAGAGATAAATGCTTTCCACTGGATGTGGTAAAAAGGCAATTATAGACTTTTCCAGATAACACTAATTTGAAGTTGCACCCTATTTTATTTTATTAAAATATTGGCAAAATATTGGCTATCACATAGGGTGATTTAAAAGGAAACACTCGCAAAGTGGTCTATAACAGTAATGGATGGTAAGTTAGAATGGGGAGGTCTTTATAAGAAAATGATAGTGAGATAACTATTTCATTTTAATGTCTTTGGGCAGGAAGGTGGGAAGTCAAATTAAATTTTTTATGTTGGGGAGAAGGAAAAAAATTAGATTAAATACATGGGCAGATATAAAATTTATAGGCTGTTCTCATATGTCTACAGTGTGAAACTTCTAACAATAAATATATTTTAAGTGATTTGTCAGTCAGCTTTGCTCAACCCACTGGCCCTAATTCTGCACAAAACTGCCTGCCTCCCAGTTTAGCCACCTGTTTCTTTCGCTCCTCTTCTTTCTTCAGTTTGTCCATCACTTTCTAAAAGGAGAGGAAAGAGAATTGGAAGCAGCTACCAGATAATTGTAGACAGGTAATTCATTGTTGTCCTATTGGATCCATACAACACTGGACAATATGGGGCTATCTCTTAATTTTGTGTGAGGACACACTTCTGAGTTTCAAAGGAAGCCCCCCAGTGGCGTAGTGGATTAAAGCCTTGTAACTTGAAGGTTGGGTTGCTGACCTGAAGGCTGCTAGGTTCGAATCCCACCCGGGGAGAGCGCGAATGAGCTCCCTCTATCAGATCCAGCTCCATGTGGGGACATGAGAGAAGCCTCCCACATGGATGGTAAAAACATCAAAAACATCCAGGCGTCCCCTGGGCAACATCCTTGCAGACGGCTAATTTTCTCACACCAGAAGCAACTTGCAGTTTCTCAAGTCGCTCCTGACACACACAAAAAAAATGTTTCAAGGGACATTTCATCCGGAAGACTGGAAAGGTTGCTAGTTTCTCAGTAACTAATAATTCCAATTTTAATGGATCAATGCCTATACAGGATTTCTCTTTCAAAAAATTAGTACAAGAAGCTCTTTTTTACAAAGCTCAAAGGGTTTTTCTTTAGCTGAATCAGTATTTGGAGGATGGGAAAGAAGAGCTGTAGAAATACAGATTTGCGGTGTCAGCCTGCTATATCATGTCTGCACTAAATGCAGTAAAATTTAAGCTGGGAAAAAGTCAGATTCTGCTCTAGCTGATCCTATCACAGTGGTGCGTGCATGCGTGCCTACTTGGAACAGTTAGCTGTTTTTATGACACCTAACTTGGCCTATCCTAGAAACTAGCAGTTTGCACCAAAAATCAGAATGCTGAATAAGCCAAGTAATTATGCACACGATCACAATGGCAAAGATAGCACTAGTATTGATGCATAGAAGGATAGTAGTGGTGTTGACGCAGTGCCCCAATATCTGTAATCATTTTGGTTCCCAATCAAAGACTAGAAACAAGGCGATTAAAAATACAATAGTTTAATTCTGCAGAAGAATTAAGGGATAGTTCACAATCAAGTCAAGAAAGTGTCAAGAAAGTGCCACGTTTGAGTTTCTGCAATATGGGTTTTATAGTCTCAAATTGACACAAACATGCACACACACAAACTGAGGCTTTTGGAAATTGAAGACCAAAAGGTTTGGAGGGTCAAATGTTTCCTACGTATATCAAACTTCTTTTCTCCCCTTTCCTGTCCCCTTCAGGTCAGCACCTCTGCCTCCCTGTTCTGTGCCTTCTGTTCCTAAACATCCTGTGTTTCTCTTTTGTTTCAAAGCAAAACAATATCCCCTCCCATCATTGGCAGGTCAATTTTATCTCCTTCTACTTCTCACCCAAATGTCTTGTTCTGGCAAGGCTTAGCAACACTAACTTTTCCTTCACTCTTTCCCCTTCTTGCTCACTTTAACTCATTCTTAAACTCCTTATTTGCAAAATTCACTTTACGTTTCCCATCCATGACTGGCAACTGAAATTAAGAGAAGTGATGGAAAAGGACAAATTAGGGTTGTCCAAATATTCGTTATGTTTCTCGTTTCGTAATTATTTCAGATTGTTCTCGTTTTTTGAAACGAGTATTGAAACGTTTTCCCTGGGCGCAACTGGCAATGTAATTCGAACCATCATTGGCCCATTCTCTAATTGTTTCTTAAAATTTTCATTAATTTTTTTCCTTCCAAATTTTTTTATATATATTTTTTTTAAATTATTTTTTATTTATTTGTTTCTGCAACCTAACATGAATGGGAGCCTAGCGCAGCCTAACATGGCCGCTCCCTAGCCAATCAGAGTCTTCCACGATGGCTGCCAAAGGTGGGGGCTAGCGTCCTCTGTGTCCACGTGGAGGATCTCTATAAAAATCCCCAACCGCAGCCGACCCAAGCCATTCTGGGTTGGGATACTGAGGAGAGAGGGTGTTTGGCGCACGCTGGGAAGCTGCTGCTTGCTTGTTTGGGGGAGAGAGGGCTAACTGGGGGTAGAGTGTTTCTGTTGTTGCTGGTTCGATATTGTGTTTTTTTGGGGGGAAATTGGCTGGGGGCTTGGGGCAGAGTCCTTGCTGTGGCTGGCTTTAGGGAACTTTTTTTTTTCCAAAGGACGTCTGCGTCCCTGCTAGTGCTGAGCTTGGGGTGCTTTCCATCTACTCCTGAGGGAGACTTTTTGCCTTTCTGTTTTCTTTTTTGGAATTTAGCAATCACCACCATCAGCCCTTCTTTGCAATCCTGAAAGGGGGGGGGGACTTGAAAATAATAGTTTCCAAAGGACGTCTGCGTTCCTGCAAGTGCATTGCTTCCCTCCCGCCCCGGGCTGAGTGTTATTGCAGCAATCACAAAGACACACATTGTTTTCAAACCTAAAGGGTACATTGGAAGAAATAGTTTCCAAAGGATGTGGGGCACCCGCCAAGGCATTGCTTCCCTCATGCTCCATTTCTATTCCCAAGCCTTGGGCTGAGTTTTATTTCTGCAATCACAAAGTCAGACATTGATTTGATTCAATAGAGGGTCCACAGCAATTTATAGTTTCCAAAGGACGTTGCCAATCCTGTCAAGGCATTGCTTGGCATGTGCTGCATTTCTAATCCAAAGTCTACACAAGTAGAAGAGGGACTTTTACAGTGATAAGAACCCAATTGAACAGGAAATAAGACTTTCAAACCAGGAACAGGTTTCTTCAAATATTGAAAAATAGTGTATTATAAAAAGTTATGAAAATTCGCCAAAAATCATAGGAGACAGGAAACATTTTGCAATTTGTTGAGCAGAGTGTGGAATGTGTTCTCCCACTGTACCAAATTTGATGAGAATAGCTCAAGAAATGAGGGCGGGAGACCCCCAGAAAAGTCCCCCCCCCCGGTTTCCTGTTTTTTGGCGATTGCGCATGCGCGTCCGCCATTTTAGAAACATTTTAGAAACATTACGAATTTTCGGAAATATCCGAAAATTTTGGGTGAAACATTAAGAAATAATTTCTATATCGAAGAGCCGGCACCCCCTACTTTAGAAACGAGAATTGAAACATTTTTTCCATCGATCGGACAAGCCTAGGACAAATTAACTAGGATAATGAAGGAGAGCTCTATAAACAAGGTGCGGAAAGAGCGGAAGAAAGTGGAGAAATATTTTAAAGAATATGCCTTCCAACAGGAAGGATGAAACATTTCTACCAATAAATAAAAGATGAATGGAGATTAATGGGAATAGTGAGTAAATATATTTAAAAAGGACTCTAAAAGTCTTAAAAGTTTCAAAGTTAGAAGAAATAAGGAAACAATATAAACATCAAGTTCACTTTTAACCAAACGGAATGCAAGAAGACTAAAGAAGCTCTATCTTAAAGGAAAGGAAGGAAGTCTAGACAAGACACTGAAGCAGTATTTTTATTTTTATCATGTTTTTATTATGTTAGTTTGGTTTAAGTGTGTCCTTTTTCTTTGTCCCATTTGATTATGTATTTTTTCTGCTAAAACTTAATAAAAAAGGTAAAGGTGACATTAAGTCTAGTTGTGTCTGACTCTGGGAGATGGTGCTCATCTCCATTTCTAAGCCGAAGAGCTGGTGTTGTCCGTAGACACCTCCAAGGTCATGTGGCCAGCATGATTGCATGGAGCGATGTTACCTTCCTGCCGGAGCTGTACCTATTGATCTATTCACATTTGCATGTTTTCGAACCGCTAGGTTGGCAGAAGCTGGGGCTAACAGCAGGAATTCACCCCACCACCCGGATTTGAACCGCCAACGTTTTGGTCAGCAAGTTCAGCAGCTCAGTGGTTTAACCCTCTGTGCCACCGGGGGCTTAAAATTAATACAGCATTCTTTTTTAAAAAATGAATAAGCCAGATTTGCACCTCTTAACATTATTATTTTATGAAGAATGGGGATGCTTCCAGAAGATTGGCCCTAATGCTTCCAATCTAAAAATGAGGTGCAACTACTCTTTTTCCTTCTTAACATTTTTTGTGTAAGCAAGTAGTAAAAATACGGGCAGGTGGAAAACATAAACTGATATAGTTTGGATTCCATGTAAAATTCTGTGAATGAGAATTTTTGCCCATCTAGAAATACAAGGAGCCCCGGTGGCGAAGTGTGTTAAAGCACTGAGCTGCTGAACTTGCGGACCAAACGGTCACAGATTCAAATCCCCAGAGCGGAGTGAGCGCCCGCTGTTAGCTTCTGCCAACCTAGCAGTTCAAAAACATGCCAATGTGAGTAGATCAATAGGTACCGCTCCGGTGGGAAGGTAACGGCGCTCCATGCAGTCATGCCAGCCACATGACCTTGGAGGTGTCTATGGACAACACCGGCTCTTCGGCTTAGAAATGGAGATGAGCACCAACCCCCAGAGTCAGACATGACTGGACTTAACGTCAGGGGAAACCTTTAGAAACACACTCAACATATAAATGTTGAATAATACTGCGATTGTGGACAATCACTGTGTTGAGGTTATTATTGTAAAGATTTATATTCTGTTCCATCCAAGGAAAACATCTATAAGTATTTTAAAAAATAAACAAATGACAGAATGGATTAAAATGCAGCTGCATTTATGGCACTAGTAGATGATATAGGCTTGCAATGTTAAACCACTGATTTCGGTTGTGCTATTAAGGCATCCATTTCAGTGAACACCTGAAATTCAATGAAATAGCAACATGCACAACTGAGTGTTCCAAATCCCAGACTCTCCACCTTAAAGACTAATAGAAGTATTAGGGGATTGCTAAATCAGTACCAGTACATGTGGCTCTTTTGATAACTTTATAATTAAATTGTGCTTTTACAAAGATAATACTGATTATGAAACCAAGCATTCCATAAAATCTCACATGAAGTTGCCTACAAATCAGTATGGAAAAAAAACAGTTTATTCCTTGCGACTGTGCATTATTCCATTTTATCATCATTTGTCCAGATCCATAATCCTGTATCACCCATAATCTTTTACAAATGACTAACTGGGGCTTTTGGGAGCAGAAGACCAAAAGGTTTGGAGAGCCAAATGTTTTCCACCCTTTTAAGTAAAAGGTAAAGGTTTCCCCTTGACATTATGTCTAGTTGAGTCCGACTCTGGGGGGAAGAGCTCATCTCCATTTCTAAGCCGAAGAGCTGGCGTTGTCCGTAGACACCTCCAAGGTCATGTGGCCGGCATGACTTCATGGAGCGCCACTACATACCCGCCGGAGCGGTACCTATTGATCTACTCACATTTGCATGTTTTTGAACTGCTAGATTGGCAGAAGCTGGGGCTAAAGACAGGAGCTCACCCCGTCTGCAGATTTGAACTGCTGACTTTCTGATCAGCAAGTTCTGCATCTTAGCAGTTTGATTCGTTGCGCCACCTTCACCCATATTATTTCTTTCATTTTTTCCATCTTTGGAGTGAAAACTTACCACTTAAACCAGAGATATTTCTACTGGGTTTAACTGACCGAAGTATAGAGAAAAAAGAGAGTTTTTTTCCAAAATGTAGTAATAGCTGCTTGCATTATTTATGTAAAAAAATGAAAATTAGAAAAGATTCCTTCAGGTTACTAAATTTTATTCAATTGACAGAGATGAATAAACTCCCCTGTATATTGAAAGACAAATCTATACAGTACTTCGAGAACAATTGGACACTGTTTTGTTGTATTTGACAAATAAATAAAATTGGCTTTTATCAGGTTTTGACAATTAATATTCCTCTTTTTATAATTTCTGCTTTATTTTGGAAAGTTAACAATATAAATGGGAAATGTCATATGAAACAATGTATATAGTTAAGGATGGTTTCTAGTCTTTTGAATCATAGAATCGTAGAGTTGGAAGAGACCTCACGGGCCATCCAGTCCAACCCCCTGCAAGAAACAGGAAAATCTCATTCAAAGTACCCCCGACAGATGGCCATCCAGCCTCTGCTTAAAAGCCTCCACCACAGTCCGGGGCAGAGAGTTCCATTGCTGAACAGCTTTCACAGTGAGAAAGTTCTTCCTAATGTTCAGGTAGAATCTCCTTTCCTGTAGTTTGAAGCCATTGTTCCGCGTCCTAGTCTCCAGTGCAGCAGAAAACAAGCTTGCTCCCTCCTCCCTATGATTTCCCCTCACATATTTGTATATGGCTATCATGTCTCCTCTCAGCCTTCTCTTCTGCAGGCTAAACATGCCCAGCTCTTTAAGCCAGTCCTCATAGGGTTTGTTCTCCAGACCCTTGATCATTTTAGTTGCCCTCCTCTGGACGCTTTCCAGCTTGTCAACATCTCCCTTCAATTGCGGTGCCCAGAATTGGATACAGTATTCCAGGTGTGGTCTGACCAAGGCAGAATCTCTATTCTGCCTTGACTTCCCTGGATCTAGATGCTATACCCCTGTTTATGCAGGGAAGTGCTGCTACCCCTCTATTCTGCCTTGGTCAGGCCACACCTGGAATAGTTATCCTGGACTGGCAATGGGGAGTCAGTTAAAGAGAATGTATAAAAGGATAAGGTGCCGTCACAAGAA
Source organism: Anolis carolinensis (assembly GCF_035594765.1). Classification (NCBI taxonomy): domain Eukaryota; kingdom Metazoa; phylum Chordata; class Lepidosauria; order Squamata; family Anolidae; genus Anolis; species Anolis carolinensis. The sequence continues at coordinate 188,510,629 of NC_085842.1, forward strand.
TTGTAAAATTATGCTTTATATATGTTAACATCAATATTCAAGAAGATGACTATGTGATGCCTTTTTATGTATATATGCACCAGAACTCAATTTTAAACAACACTATGTAACACAGTTTTTGTTCTGTGGTTATAAATGTCATTTTCTAATTGGTTCTATCATAAAAACATGGGAAAAATTTATTAAACTGCAAAAATGTTGTTTTTGAGGGAAATCCCACAGCACATTTTGCTATTCTTTTTCAGTTAATAGCTCATCGAGTCTCAACCAATTTAACAGTTTATGGCAGCCACAAAAACGAAATTTCTGGAGTAGAACAACCATTTCAAAGTAAGTACAATACAATTAAACAGCAAATAACACTTTCAAACCAGGAACAGAAAATTTTTCAAATATTGTTACATATTGTAATATGATTAAAAGCTTGTATAAAAATGAACCCAAAAATATTTGCAATGACAGGTCATCCATCAATCAACGTGTTATGATTGAGCCTCATGGCTCTGCTACTGGCAGACGTGGGCGTAAGACTCCTCGAGAGTCAGATACTCTCGAGGAGCGAGAAAGAAAGAGGCTGCGAGATATCTTTGCAGAACCATCTGACGAAGAGTCTTTTGAGGGGTTTACGGAGAGAATGGAGGAAGAGCTGGTTAGCTCAGAAGAGGATGAGATGGATTGGACTCGGGTAAGGGAGGAATTGGGTGCCACTGGCAATGATGGGATGGAAGATGATTGGGGACCTTCAGGACTAGACCCATGGACAAGCTGGAGGGATGGGACGGGATCCACAGCTGGGGATGCTGTGGGGCGTAGTCAGAGGTGTTCCAGTTCTGATGAGGAAAGTGATGAGGAAACGCCCGGGTTAAGGAGAACAGCTGATAGTGATGAGGAATTGTAACTGGCATAAAATGGGGCTTGGGAGCAATAGCAAATTGCGTTGGGCAAGGTAATCTGGACAAACGCTTGGGATCTGTGTGGGACGTTTTCCTGAAGACGGGTGTGTTTCGTGTGCTGATTACGTAAGTTGTTTTGGAATTTGGGTTCAGACGGCGGGAGGAATTGTGTGGGCTTTTGTTTGTGCAAACCTCTGCTTAATCTCAATAGCTTTGACCTTCCGTCGTCTTCTTGACGGACGCCATCTGCTACTCTGGATTTACGGACTGAACTGACTACGGACTCGGATTCTCCTACTGGACTTGGGAAAACTGCAAACGTCTGCTTCTGCCTATCGACCTTCGGAAAGAACTGGGACTACTCTACTGCTTCAATCCTCGGCTGTTATGTTTGTATTGGAAATTGCCTGCTGTGTGTAGGAGTGACTTCTAAGTTACTCAAAACATAGTGCTGGCAGCAGAGAGGCATCTGCTGCCAATTAGTTACATTCTTTTGAACTCTTTGTTTCCCAGCTTCTGTTTTGTTTGTTCCCAAGCTGAAGCAAGCTGTTTTGATTTTACCCGGATTAAACTCCGGTTTAATCCGGTTTATCTTTTGAACGTTTTTCTTGCCCCTTTTTGCTTTTTGAGGCTAATGTTGCCTAGCCCTTGTCTTTTACGGGCATTTTGAGTTCTGTAAATCCAATAAACTCTGTTATCTTTGATCTTGTGGCGTTCTGTCCTTGACACAACGTGATATTGATCTATTGTGCCATGGTGATTTTTTCCTATTGTGAGAAGAATTTTCCTCCCTTTGACTCTCATGGTGTGTGTGAAAAAAATAGCAACCATAATAGTGTTAGCCTTTCTAAATTGCCACATCAACACTGAGTCACAGCATACCAATACTTCATGGTCCCTCAAACTGTTGGGGGACCAGACTATAGTTTGGGGGGGGGGAAAACAAATGAATTCCAATGCACACAGCTTATTTGTTGTGCAAAAAAAAATAATCCCACGAAACAATACAATATTTAAAATGGAGAACAATTTTAACCAACATAGATTTACCAGTATTTCAATGTGAAGCGTGGGCCTGCTTTTGGGTGATAAGATAGTCAGGTTAATTGGGACTGTTCTTGTTGTTGTGTGCCTTCCAATCTTTTCAGACTTAGGACCACTCTGAAGTCTAAAGTTTAGGGCGGGGGCTGGGGAAATGACTTTGGAAGGCCACATCCAATCTGCAGGGCTTAGTTTGGGGACCTATGCTATACAGCAATACATGAAAAGGGTATTGTTGGATTGCAATTGCCATCAACTCTTCCTGGCAGAATCAAAAGTGAGAGATCATGGCAGTTTTTTTGTTTTTTTTCGTGTCAGGAGCAACCTGAGTTGCTTCTGGTGTGAGAGAATTGGCCGTCTGCAAGGACGTTGCCCAGGGGACACCCGGATGTTTTGATGTTTTACCATCCTTGTCGGAGGCTTCTCTCATGTCCCCGCATGGAGGTGGGATTCGAACCTAGCAGCCTTCAGGTCAGCAACCCAATCTTCAAGTCACAAGGCTTTTATTCCCTAGGCCACCAGAGGCAGCCGAATGGCAGCTGAAGACCAAGAACCGGATGACCCCTTCTTCCTCATGCTATATTAATGGTCTGCTAGTCCTGATTCCAGAGCCAATTATATTCAGTTCTATTCTTTTCCTCCCTTCTGTCTCCATGCATACATTTTACAAGTTGCTGCCAGTTGCTCATCTATTTCCCCAGCTATGAACCTTCACCAGCTAAACAATGCTATCATTACCTGAGCCACAGGATCATTGCCGAGTCTCCCTCTGCCTTCTGGGTCCATGTCTGCAGAACAAAAAGGCAAGTTAGAAGAAAAAAAAAACCCCGCATGACAAATGAGAAGATACAGACTTCTAGAGTCTCTGATGAATCCAAGATGAAACCATTCCAGTATATCTTTTAGATAACTTATCATGAGTAAGAATGCTTCCAGACAAGGATTTATGGTGGAATCACTATGGTCATCCCCTCACATTTTACAGCAGGGTCCATAGAAAATAAATAACATATATCCTTATGTATATGTCAAAGGCATGTTTGGTGGTCATGATTATGGATTTTGATATGATCTGTGTCTCTGCCAGCACCATTATCCTATCCAGATATTCAAAAAGGCCGGAAGTAGTACAGCAGCAGAGAGAATAGAGTACTTACTTTTACTTACTTAGGCGATCCTTCGTAGGCCGAGGATGATGGTCCTCAGTTTCTGGTGCCTTGGGGGTGTGCGGCTGAAGTGACCTATTCTTGATCCGCATGTTCTCCTGCAGTGAGGACATCAGTTTCCAGGTCCCGGTCAGGGTTGGCTTGACACTCCTTCCTCTTGGCACATTTCTCCCTTAAGCCCTCCATTCGAACTCCGCAGCGCTGCTGGTCACAGCTGACCTCCAATTAGAGCGCTCAAGGGCCAGGGCTTCCCAGTTCTCAGTGTCTATGCCACAGTTTTTAAGGTCGGCTTTAAGCCCATCTTTAAATTTTCCTGCCCACCAACATTACGTTTTCCATTCTTGAGTTGGGAGTAGAGTAACTGCTTTGGGAGATAGTGATCGGGCATTCGGATAACGTGGCCAGTCCAGCGGAGTTGATGGCGTAGAAGCATTGCTTCAATGCTGGTGGTCTTTGCTTCTTCCAGCACGCTGGCATTTGTCTGCCTGTCTTCCCAAGAGATTTGCAGGATTTTTCTGAGGCAGCGCTGACGGAAATGCTCCAGGAGTTGAGTGTGACGTTTGTAGACCGTCCACCTTTCGCAGGCGTATAGCAGGGTTGGGAGGACAATGGCTTTATAAACATGCACCTTGGTATCTTTACGGATATCCCGATCACCAAACACTCTCTGCCTCATTTGGAAAAAATGCTGCACTCGCAGAGCTCAGTCGGTGTTGTATTTCAGTGTCAATGTTGACTTTTGTGGAGAGGTGGCTGCCAGGGTAGCCAAAATGGTCAATGTTTTCTCATGTTTCACCATTAAGCTGCATTCCTGGCATTGAAGAGGGATTAGCTGGTGCCTATTGGAAGAGCACTTTGGCTTTCTCAATGTTCAATGCTTCTCGTATGCTTCTGCAAAGGTGTTTAGAGTGGCTTGTAGGTCTTCTTCTTAACGTGCATAGACTACGTTGTCATCGGCATATTGGAGTTCTATAATAGATGTTGTGGTGACCTTGGTTTTGGCTCTCAGTCTGGTGAGGTTAAATAGCTTGCCATCTGTCCGATAGATGATTTCCACTCCGGTGGGAAGCTTCCCATCAACAAGGTGAGGTATCATAGCGATGAAGATGGAAAATAAGGTTGGGGCAATGACACATCCCTGCTTGATTCCACCTTAAATGGGTCACTTTGGGAGCCATTGCTGTCCAAGACTGCTTCCATCATGTCATCATGGAGGAGCTGCAGGATGTTCACAAATTTGTCAAGGCACCTGATTTTTTGGAGGATGGTCCAGAGAACACTGCGATTCACTGTGTCAAATGCCTTTGCAAGGTCAATGAATGCCATGTACAGAGGTTGATTTTGTTCCCTGCATTTTTCTTGGAGCTGTCGTGCAGTGAAGATCATGTCCACTGTTCCTCTGGAGGGGCAAAAGCCATTCTGGGATTCTGGGAGGGTGTCTTCTGAGACAGGAAGAAGGCGGTTTGCAAGGATTCTTGCGAGGATTTTCCCAGCAGAGGTTAGAAGGGAGATACCACGACAGTTTCTACAGTCTGTTTTTTCCCTTTTCTTGAAAAGGGTGATGATGGTGGCATCCTTGAAGTCTGCTGAGATTTTCTCGGCCACCCACACTTTTTCAATGAGCTGGTGGAGTTGTTGTATCAGCTTGGGTCCACCCTCTTTGAAGATTTCAGCAGGGATCCCATCAGGTCCGTTTGCTTTATTATTTTTTTGTTGGCTGATAGCATTGCTGACTTCTCCCAAACTAGACAGTGCTGCAAGCTCATCCCTGGTTTGTTGTTGCGTGATTTGTGAGAGGGCCTCTTCGGCCACATTGGAGCTGCGATTCAGAAGGTTCTGGTAGTGCTCTTTCCAACGTAGTGCAATTGATGTTTTGTCCTTATTTATTTATTTATTTATTTATTTCCATCATTTCTATCCCGTCCTTCAGAAGTTTGGTTCCATCTGATGAGCGTAGAGGCTGTATGCCATGGTTTCTTGGTCCATAAATGATCTTTATGGCTTTGAAAAATCCCTGAGCATCATGGGTATCTGCAAAGTGTTGGATTTTTTCAGCCTTCTTTGTCCACCTGATGTTCTTAAGTTCTTTGATCCTTCTTTGGACCTGAGCTTTTGTACTAGCACAGATCTTTTTCTTAGCAGCACAGTTGGTGTCTCTCTGCCATGTTTGGAAGGCTTTCCTTTTGTTATCAACTGTTGGGTCTCTTTGTCATTGTCCAGCCAGTCTTGATGTTTCTTAGTTTGGTATCCAATGGTTTCTTCGCAGGCTGTGATGATGGAGGTCTTCAGTTTGTTCCAATGTTCCTCAACATTTTTGGCATGTTCTACGGGTAGATGATCCTTGAGTGTTGTTTGGAGAAGAGCTCATCTGGAGGGGTCCTGAAGGGCTTGGGTGTTTATTTTGTGCCTTATTTTTCTTCCTTGGAGTCTGCGTTTGGGGGCAATCTTGATAGCCACAGCGGATCGGATTAACCGGTGGTCTGTCCAGCAGTCATCAGCACCTGTCATGGCTCTTGTGAGAAGCACATTGCGGTGGTCTCTAGCATGTGTAATTACATAGTCCAAGAGGTGCCAGTATTTTGACTGGGGGTGCTTCCATGATGTCTTGAGCTTGTTTTTCTGGCGGAAGTGCATGTTGGTGATAACAAGTTTGTGTTCTCCACATTTGGTAAGAAGCAATGTCATTCGAGTTGCTGTTTCCGACCCCGTCTTTTCCTATGATCCCTGGCCACAGGTTGAAGTCCCGTCCGACTCTTGAATTAAAATCCCCCAGGAGGAAGATTTTGTCCTGCATAGGTATCTCTGATAGGACGGTGCCCAGCTGACAATAAAAAAATTCCTTGATGTCTTTGTCAGCATCTAGTGTTGGTGCATAGGCACTTATGATAGTTGCCTGTTGGTTTTTGGCAAGGTTAATTTGGAGGGTTGAGAGTCGTTTCTTAATGCCAGTGGGTGCTTCAGTCAGGTGCTTTACCAGGTCATTTCTGATAGCAAAGCCAACTCCGTGTATGCTTCGCTCTGCTTCAGGTAGTCCCTTCCAGAAGAAGGTGTAGCCTCCTTTTTCTTCCTTTAGTTGTCCCTCTCCTGCTCTCCGGGTCTCCTGAAGGGCTGCTATGTTGATGTTAAAGCATCCCAGCTCCCTTGCAATGATAGCAGTCCTGCGTCCAGGGCGTTCATTTGTCAGTGTTATCCAACAGTGTCCGTACGTTCCATGTTCCAAAGTTAATTTTTCTTTTTTGGCTGCAGAGTGGTGACCTCTCTGAACGCAGCAGTCCAGTCAGGGATAAGGGAGGCAGACTATGTTTAGGGCACCTTTTCTAGCCCCTTCCCCGTGTGGGGTGAGCAGAGCGGATCCTAAAAAGGGCTGCTCAGTCATGGATACAGCTGCTGGACTACTCAACTGCCTTGGACCTTGAGGTAGAACAACTGAGTCCATATCCACCGCCCATGTGCCAGTCTGTGACTAGGGGCTTCCAGATTTTACAGTCCTGCCCCCGTCACCACTCGCTGATCGCCATGGGACTTTTGTTGGTTTGTTTTTATTTTTCTTGGAAGACGCCTGGGCATGAATTTTTTTAATGTGTGGAGATTGGTGCATGGTTGGTCAACACTGGGACCTCACTCTGTGAAGACTGTGTGTAGAGAAGTGGAAATGACATACTAATGTGGCAACCATTTCCAAGAAAAGAGTGTGAAATTAAGAAGTCTGAGAAAAGACATCCTTGATATTTTTCTTTCTAGAACAATGGTTCCCAATCTTTGGTCTTGCAGGTGTTTTGGACTTCAGCTCCCACAGTTCCTAATGCTGGTAATCTGGCAGTCTGGGAGTTGAAGTTCAAAACAACTGGAGGCCCAAAGGTTGGGAACCACTGCTTTGTATTGCAGAGACACTGCTGACTTCTCCCAAACTAGACTATAAGTAGATAAATTCAACAGAAGAAGCCATAGCCCAAGCTTTTAAGGCTGGAACAGGGCAGTTAATGATCATCGACCTTGGATGTCACCCATCAATAGAATTACCATAATGCTTTTCATTCTCCTTCATCCTAGTCTATATGGATTATTCTGCATTTACCTAGAGCTAAGAAACATTATTTATTTGCAGGTTTGCCTGGTTTAAATCAGGTTGGAGTAAACCATGGCTTGGAGTAAACCAAATAACTTTAAAAAAAACACTCTTAGGCATTAAATATGATTTATCATACTTTCTAATGTATAACATGCAATAAGAAGGATTTATTTTCCCATTATGACATTAATACAGAACAAAAACAAAAACCAGTTTAAACCATCACCACCACTTTTGTTTGTTTTTTAATTGGTTATTTCTCAATTCTTTCTTATTTGGATTACAAACCCCATAATCTGTCAGTGTAAAATCTACAAATTCCATAATCTGGAAGCAACAGTCTAAATCAGCCAACTTTTCCAAGATGCTCTGATCATGCTACTCTACCTCTTATGGTGTTGACTCTCTACCTATGGACACTTATCCCTCCTCCCATTCAGGACAGAAGAAGTAACTACATGCCAAAGACCTGGCTCATCGTCCAATTCATCTTTACAGAGGATGATGCGCTTGCAGGCGAGGTCATGGTTGTTGCTGAATTGCCGCATCAGCACCACAGCATCTGGGATGTCCACTTTCCCATGAAACTTCTCTCGTAGTCGGCGGACACTTTTCTCAAGCTGAGATCAGAAGAATTAAAAAACAAAACCAAGAATCAGTCAAATCTCTTCTCTTTGCCAGACAAGGATTCTAATGGGAAGTTAAAAATAATAAAAGAGAAAGGGGAGAGGAGGTGAAAATGTAATCTAGCAGCACATTTAAGACTGTTTTTATTACAGAATGATCTTAAATAGAAATCCACTTCTTGCCCTTGCTTTGCAACCTTCTAGATCATATCATATTCTATCCCATTTCCACAAGTCTGCCAATATGCTTGATATCTTGGATATAGAGGGGGAGCATAACTTCCCTGGAATAGCGTCTAGATCCAGGGAAGTTATGCTCCCCCTCTATTCTGCCTTGGTCAGACCACACCTGGAATACTGTGTCCAATTTTGGGCACCACAGTTGAAGGGAGATGTTGACAAGCTGGAAAGCGTCCAGAGGAGGGCGACTAAAATGATTAAGGGTCTGGAGAACAAGCCCTATGAGGAGCGGCTTAAAGAGCTGGGCATGTTTAGCCTGCAGAAGAGAAGGCTGAGAGGAGACATGATAGCCATGTACAAATATGTGAAGGGAAGTCATAAGGAAGAGGGAGCAAGCTTGTTTTCTGCTGCCCTGCAGACTAGGACACGGAACAATGGCTTCAAACTACAGGAAAGGAGATTCCACCTGAACATCAGGAAGAACTTCCTCACTGTGAGAGCTGTTCGACAGTGGAACTCTCTCCCCGGGGCCGTGGTGGAGGCTCCTTCCTTGGAGGCTTTTAAGCAGAGGCTGGATGGCCATCTGTCGGGGGTGCTTTGAATGCGATTTCCTGCTTCTTAGCAGGGGGTTGGACTAGATGGCCCATGTGGTCTCTTCCAACTCTACTATTCTATGATTCTATGATTCTATGATTCTATGATTCTATGATATCACTATGTTCTGCATCTGAAGATGTGGGTTCATATCCATGAAACCTCATGATAAAATAATTACCAGCTAGTCATAAAGCCAACACTACATTCTTCTCCCCCTTCAGCTTTTTATGCTGCAAGAAATTAATGGGACTACTTTGAAAACTATTCAGACTTCCATATTTGATGGTTTAACTTTTGAAGATTTGATTATTGGTGCATTTAATTAATATAATCTTTACAGGGATTTCCAGCTCCATCAGTGTGACTTTATAATCAACTTCCACACAGAGAGATGCTGGAGGACCTAGAGAGGTATCCTCTCAGGTTAAAAAAAATATAGTGTTTTTACGCGTACTCAACTTTTACAAGGACTTCACCTCCCTCAGCTCCCACAAAGGTGGAGGAGCTATTGTAGTGGTACCGTAATGCTGTACATCTGAAGTGAGAAGATCTATGTGGTTGTTGATCTAATCCAAGATGCATTTATTTTACAACTAGCTTGGGTACCTGACATTGGCCGGGTTATTTGAACAAGTCTTTTTTTTTTTTACAAAATGCATAAGGTTGTGGGTGAACTACAACACACATCATGCCAAGTTAACCCCCTGAAACTCCATCAGTACTTTGTCATGTTGAGAAAGTTTGCTCTAGATGCATCATTGGTGAGGTCTGTGTGCTCTCTGGCTGTAGGGTAAACTACAACTCCCACTATGGTGAGTCAGTCTCCTCAAACCCCTATGGTAGGTTCAATTAGCCATGGGGGTTCTGTCTGCCAAGTTTGGTCCCAGTGATCACAGTGTCTCTGGATGTAGATGAACTAAAACTTCCAGAAATGAACATCAGTTCCCCTCAAACTCCTGCAGTATGTTCAGTTAGTCATGGGAATTCTGTCTGCCAAGTTTGGTCCCAGTGTATTGTCAGTAGTGATCACAGTGTCTCCAGATTTTAGTTTTCTGGAACAAAAACTTCCAGAAATGAACATCAGTTCCCCTCAAACCCGTCCAGTATGTTCATGGGGGTTCTGTGCACCAAGTTTGATTCAGGTCTGTCATTGGTGGAGGCAAGTTTTTCTGGTTGTAGGTGAACTACAATTCCCAAAACTCTAGGCCAATCTCTCCCAAACCCCTCCAGTAATCAAATTTGGACATATCAGGTATGTTTGGTCCAGATCCATTGGCTTTTGGGTTCACAGTGCTCTTTGGATGCAGGTGAACTATAAACTCCCCCAAATCAAAAAATTTCCCCCAAAGGCCTCCAGTATATTTTGACGGTCATGGGGGTCCTGTGTACCAAGCTTGGTCCAATTCCCTTTTTGATAGGGTTTAGAGTACTCTTTGATTTCAGGTGGTGTCACATTAGAAAACGTTGACCATTTCCGCTACCTTGGCAGCCACCTCTCACCTGTATGCCTGCGAAACATCTACAGACGTCACACCAAACTCCTGGAGCGTTTCCATCAGCGTTGCCTCAGGAAAATCCTGAGGTCAGCTGTGACTAGCAGTGCTGTGGAGTTCGAAGAGGCACGAATGGAGGGCTTAAAGGAGAAACGTGCCAAGAGGAAGGAGCGTCAAGCCAACCCTGACCGAGACCGCCTTCCACCTGGAAACCGATGTCCTCATTGCGGGAGAACATGCAGATCAAGAATAGGTCTCTTCAGTCACCTGCGGACACACCCCCAAGACCCTATAACTGGAGGACCATCATCCTCGGCCTACGAGGGATCGCATAAGTAAGTAAGTAAATCCCAGTACCTACAACTCCCCCCAAAACCCACCAGTATTCAAATTTGGGAATATCAGGTGTGTGTGCTAAGTTTGGTCCAGATCCATCATTGTTTGGGTTCACAATGCTCTCTGGATGTAAGTGAACTACAACTCCAATAAATCCACCCAAAGACCACAACTATTTTTTGTTGGTCATGAGGGTTCTGTGGGCCAAGTAGTTGCAGGTCCATCACTGGTGGTGTTCAGAGTGCTCTTTGATTGCAGGTGAACTATACATCGCAGTACTTACAACTCCTACAAGTCAAGATGAATTCCTCCCAGACCTCTCTGTCAGAACCCTGCTACTAGAGCCTGGATGTGGCTCTGAGTTTCAGGGTCACTGACATTGATAAGACACCTGCGGCTCAGGACTCGGAGAAGAAACGGCCGCTGGACTTGGCGGGGAATTTGCGCGGGGTTTTGCTGAGCGGGAAGAGACTTTTCAAATGAGGGGGAGGGTATATAAAGGATGGTTGGCCGGAGCCTCCCATTCTTGGCTTTTTTGATATTCATGTTTCCTACAGTAAAAGTTTCTGGTGATATCACAGAGAGTCTCGTGTGTTCATTCAGGAGCGGCTGTGGTGAGCTGACACTAAGCCAAGAATACGGACACCATCCCGCTGTAGCGGTGAGGTGTAACATGCAAGTGGAGGATGAAGAGCTCTTGGGCGCAGGAGGAGGAAGGTCGGAAAGGGCCACTCCCGAGCCGGACGCTGAGTTCCACCAGCTGGCGGCCCTGGCGTCATCCACCGCTTATGCCCAGCCAAATGGGGTAACCCAGAGGCGTGGAGTGGTGCGGGGAGACAGCACCGGAGGAGAGGAAGGTTCACCTTCCCCAGGCCCACAAAGGATGGTGTTTCTGGAGGAGAGGATGTCGGCGATGGAGACCACCCTGGCAGTGATGTCGAGGGCGATGGAGCGCCTGGCGTTTTTGGCGGAGCCAGAGAGAGGAAGGGAACTTCGGGCTGGCTCAATGTGGGACGTGAGCGTGGGAAGCAGCCAGGGCTTTGCAGACCTCCCAGCACCGAAGGGAAGGGAAATGCGAAAGGAGCCCGGCGCCCGGCCCAAGACCCAAACAAGCCTGACGCGGGTGGAGGAGAGTGACGACGAAGGGGAAAAACCTCCGAGAATCCCAGCTACGCTCCCAGCTGAGACCCTGGTGCCCCTGGCGAATGCCGGGCGTGGCACAGGGCCAAGAGAAGCAGCAGCGGGGCCCACTGGTCCGCAAGGGGGCTTGCGACGGGCGGAGAATTGGGGATTGCCACCACAGGGACCCCTACCGAGACGAGAGGAACTAAGGATCGAGTTTGGGGGAGAGTCCTCTGAACTGGATTTTTTCCTGACCACGGTGAGGGGCTATATGGAGGACAATGCTCACACTTTTAGAACGGAATCCAGCCGGATACGGGCCATTGGTGCAGTGTTGAAGAGGGGAGCGGCCAGCTGGTACGTTCAGCTGCACGCGCGGCGCGACCCATGTCTGGGGTCACTCCGACGTTTTATGGGGGCCCTGGAGACCCGTTTCCGAGATCCACTGGAGCAGATCCGGGCGAGGGAGAAGTTGAAGACCGTCTCCCAGGGGCAGAGGTCGGTATCTGAGTATGCGGAGGAGTTCCAATGCCTCGCCGAAAAGGTGCCGGAATGGTCTGCAGTAACAAAGATAGAACTCTTCAAAGAGGGTCTCAGGCGGGAGATCCTCTCCTGGGCGGTGCATCGTGATGAGCCTGATACACTGCGCGGATGGATTCAGCTGGCGGGGCGCGTCGAGACATCGCTGGCCCAGGCGAGGAGGCACCGAGGAGGGCTACAGCAGCGGCCGCAGATGAAAGAGGGGAGCCGGAAGGAGGGATCAACCCCAGCCGGGAGGAGAACGGAGCCGACAGGGAACGTGAGCGCCAGCAGGAGTGGCTGCTTCGTGTGCGGCCGGTTGGGCCACAGGGCTGCCGAGTGCTGGCAGAGAAAAGGGGAAGGCGGAGGCCAGCCCAAACCAAGAGCCGTGGCAGGAAAACGCGCCGAGGAAGAACCACCGATGAGGCACCACTCGGGGGGGTTGGTAAGTCAGGACAAAGCTATGATAGTGATCCCCATTCAGCTTGAAAATGGCAGCAAACAAGCAACCTGCAAAGCATTTGTGGATTGTGGATGTTCCAGGAACATCATCTCCCCTGAATTAGCCGAGGGATTGGGATGCGAAAGAACGAACCTAGAATCCCCAATAGCTTTTTCGCAGTTGGACGGATCCACAGCATCGGGATCGTTAGCTAAGTACAGTGCCGAAGATGTAAAGTGTAAGATAGGGAGTTGGGAAGGAAAGGTGTCATTTGTGATATCACAAATAGCCAGCTATAATGTTATACTAGGCATGCCGTGGCTGGGGCAGGCCAACCCGCAAATCAACTGGGAGGATAAGAGCATGATCTTCAGGATGAATTTGGAAGAAGGGAGCCAGGAAGTTGAGAGGGAGCCAGGGAAAAGGGGGGGAGGAAGACTCTATCAGAATAGCAGAACTGGCAGATAAATTACCCCCAGAGTATCGGGATTTTGTGGACGTGTTTGATGAGAAGGAAGCAGACAATTTCCCACCGAAGCGGAGAGTTGAAGTGAAAATAGAGCTAGTCCCAGGAGCAGAGCTTCCCAAGGCAAAAATATACCCGATGTCAGCTAGGGAAAAGGAGGAACTGAGAAAATACATTGATAAAAACCTAGCGAGGGGTTTCATAGAGCCTTCAAATTCCCCTCTAGGGGCGCCTGTGTTGTTCAGGCGGAAAAAGGACCAAACGCTGAGGCTCTGCATCGACTACAGGGGCCTAAATGCAATCAGTACTGTAAATAAATACCCCCTACCCTTAGTGAAGGACTTGATCGCCCAGTTATCGGAAGGACAGATATTCACTAAATTGGACTTAATTGAGGCCTACCATAAATTGCAGATCAAACCAGAGGACAGGTGGAAGACGGCCTTCTCCTGCGCATTCGGATTATTCAATTATCGTGTGCTCCCCTTCGGTTTGTGCGGGGGAGGGGCCGCGTTCATGCAATTAATCAACGAAGTATTGCATCCATTGTTGTACAAGGGAGTCTTTATTTTTTTAGATGACATATTGATAATATCTCGAACTAAGGAGCAACACGTAGAACTAGTCAGGGAAGTCCTACAAAAGTTGAGGGAAGCGAAACTGTATGCGAAGCTTGCCAAGTGCGAGTTCAATAAAGACCAGATAGACTTTCTGGGGTATAGGATTTCCTCCCAGGGAGTGGCAATGGACCCTGCGAAGGTGGAAGACGTGAGGGGGTGGGAAGCCCCCAAAACACGGAAGCAGCTGCAATCCTTCCTAGGGTTCGCAAACTTCTATAGAACATTTATCAAGGACTTTGCGCGCCTCACTTTGCCATTAACGGATTTGTTAAAAACTAAAGGCAGGGGAGAAACAGCCAAAGTGAAGGCCCCAGGGGCCAAACTGACATGGACAATAGAATGCCAGGAAGCTTTCGAAGCCCTTAAAAAGCGTTTTACTGAGGAACCTGTCCTACAGCACCCTGATATGTCTAAGGCCTTTGTACTACATTGCGATGCGTCAGACCGGGCATATGGGGCAGTTCTGCTGCAGAAAGACGAGGGGGGGAACCTGAAACCATGTGGCTATCTGTCAAAAAAGTTTAGCGATACAGAAAAAAACTGGCCGATTTGGGAGAGAGAAGCCTTAGCAATTCTAAAAGCACTAGAGTGCTGGAGACACTTTCTGGAAGGAAGTGGAACACCGTTTGAGGTGTGGACTGATCATAGAAATTTACAGTATCTAAGATCCCCTCGTAAACTATCAGCGAAGCAAATTAGATGGGCCCAATATTTCAGCCGTTTTGATTTCAGACTCAGATTCTTCCAGGGGAAACATAACATACTCGCTGACGCTCTCTCTCGGATGCCTCAGCACGGGGGAGGAATTCAGGAATCTGAAGGGAGCCTGTTCTTAGATAAGCAGTGGGGCCTGGCAGTACTAACTCGAGCACAAGCGGCCAAAGAAAACAAACGTACTGCCATTTCCACGGGGGGAGGAGAAATATGGGAGGAAGAGTTGAAGCGAGCGTATGGAATGGACAAATGGTTACAAACTAACAAAGAAAAGGGAGAATTGTGTGGGGATTTGGTGTTTGTAAATAAGAAATTGTATATTCCTGAATGTTTAAGACGAGAAATGTTAAGGAAGTGCCACGATAACAAGGGTGCGGGTCATCTAGGCCCCACCAGGACTATTAAACTGTTGGCCAAACAATGCTGGTGGCCCGGAATGAGGAAAGACGCCAGGGGGTACGTCACGCAGTGCGAATTATGTGCAGAGGGAAAAACACCACCGGGGAAGCCCCAGGGGCTATTGCAGAAGGTGGTGGAGCCCATGAGGCCATGGGAATGCGTGGCCATGGATTTTGTAGGCGAACTACCCCCCAGCAGAGGCCACAGATACATTTGGACAATATTGGACCTATTCTCAAAACAGGCACACTTTGTGGCCCTGCCAAAACTCCCCTCAGCTGAAAAACTTGCTGATTTGTATGTGAAGCATGTATATCGCCTACATGGGTGTCCCGACAAAATAATTAGCGACCGGGGAGTCCAATTTACTGCAAAATTTTGGGGAAAATTCTTACAGCTGTTAGGAGCAGAAAGGAACCTGAGCTCGGCTTTTCATCCCGCAACCAACGGGGGAGTCGAACGCACCCAACAAACACTGTGCCAATTCTTGAGGATGTACACCAATTATAGACAGGATGATTGGGCGGACCTTCTACCGTTTGCTGAGATGGCTTTTAACGGGGCCGTACATTCGGCCACAGGTCGTGCCCCATTCGAAATAGTATACGGACAGGAGGTGGCACCTTTCCCCAGGCTACCCGAGTGGAAGGAAGGAGAGGCCCAGACCGACAAGGAATGGCCGGCCAAAATTAAGCAAGGGTGGCAGACCGTGGTGGAGGCATTGCGGGAAACACAAAAGAAGTACAAGCTCTTTGCAGATCGTAGGCGCCGGGAGGGGGACAAATTGGGCGAAGGGGATCTGGTTTGGCTGAGCACAAAAAACCTGAAATTGGGGTTCCCATCAAAAAAATTGGCTCCACGCTATATAGGGCCGTTCAGGGTAGCAAAAAGAATAAACGAAGTGACCTATGAGCTGAGGCTACCCAAGGACCTAGGAAAGGTACACCCGGTATTCCATTGCAGCCTGTTAAAAAAGTATAAAGGAACTCTGGACAGCGGAGAACAATAGTTGTGTTTAATCTTTTCCTTCCAGGACGAAGGAGAGGAGGACGCCATGTCAGAACCCTGCTACTAGAGCCTGGATGTGGCTCTGAGTTTCAGGGTCACTGACATTGATAAGACACCTGCGGCTCAGGACTCGGAGAAGAAACGGCCGCTGGACTTGGCGGGGAATTTGCGCGGGGTTTTGCTGAGCGGGAAGAGACTTTTCAAATGAGGGGGAGGGTATATAAAGGATGGTTGGCCGGAGCCTCCCATTCTTGGCTTTTTTGATGTTCATGTTTCCTACAGTAAAAGTTTCTGGTGATATCACAGAGAGTCTCGTGTGTTCATTCAGGAGCGGCTGTGGTGAGCTGACACCTCTCCAGTATTTTGAGTTGGTCATGGGGGTTCTGTGTGTCAAATGTGGTCCAGGTCCATTGTCAGCGGGGGTTAAAATGCTGTCTTGATGCAGGGTGAACTATAACTTCCATCATGGTGAGTCAGTCCCTCATCTAGGATGAAATAGTCCCCATATGAAAGCCTTCACTTGGGTGGTGGGAAGTATGGTGTCTGTGGAGGACATTGGCAGGGCTCTTGGACATGTTTACGGCGCTCTCTATAACTTGCAATGTCATTGGAGGGAGGGCCATTGGATTCTCCCGTGTAGTGGGAGCTATAGCTATTTGTGGAAGTGGGAGCTTGTCTGTGTAAGTGGACACCCCAGCTACACATACATACATATTTTCACTTTTATTGTGTGTATAGAGGTGAGAAAATGTTAATCCAATTACCGTATATACTCAAGTATAAGCCGACTCGAATATAAGCCGAGGCACCTAATTTTACCACAAAAAACTGGGATAACTTATTGACTCGAGTATAAGCCGAGGGTGAGAAATGCAGCAGCTATGGGTAAATTTCAAAATAAAAATAGATACCAATAAAATTTCATTAATCGAGGCATCAGTAGGTCAAATGTTTTTTAATATTTACGGTATTTCAAAGAAAAACAATAAACTAGCTCTATAAGTCAAAAACTAGGGGCAATAAAAACAATATGGTATCAAAAATAACATAATAATAATAATAATAATAATAATAATAATAACAACAACAACAACAACAACAACAACAAAAACTTCATTTGGATCCCACCCTATCTCCCCATGGGGACTCAGGCCAGCTTCCAACATAGTAACAGGCAAACATTAAATGCTTATATAAACAATGCAGAGCTAGATATAGATCTATAGATACTAATTTCACATATGCATTTCCCCCTGAAACATTTGCAAATCCCCTCTGTGTGTGTGCTTTTCCCTCCTGTAATATAGGTAGGTAAGAATATATTCATATCTATCCAGACATCTCTCTTTATATAGATATTTGCAGAGACTTGCAAACATATGAGAATAAATTCATATATAAAATTAATGTATATAGATAGATACACATATAAAAGTACATAGAGATGGCAAAAGCTTGCAAGGGGTTAATCTGTAGGAGAGTTTAACAAATATTTTAAGGGAAAATGCTTTCATAAGATTAATGAATATATATTTTTCTTCTTCCTGACTTGCAAGAGTGTTCCTCTTTTCAAAACATTTCCTTGATTAAGAGCGGGAGGCTTTGGAAAAGTAAACACACTGATAAGGGGAGAAGAGAGAAATAGATCAACATATTGCAAGCAATAGCCTGCAGGCTCCTTGACCTGATTATAAGCCGGGGGAGGCTTTTTCAGCTCATAAATAAGGGCTGAAAAACTCAGCTTATCTTTGAGTATATACGGTACTCATTTTCATCTGCAAAGCCATCACAAAACGCTTTGCTGTGTGAGAGGATAGAAAATATGCTCATACAACACCTAGAGAAACAACTCTTCCTTTGACAGTGCTACTGGAATAACATCCTTCACCTCACATTAGTGCAGGTAGGAATGCTGGACAGGTTTTCTACCACATATTATTCTGTCTATAACAGAGAGCTAACCTTATTTGAGATGATCAGCATACCTTGTTAATGGGATATAACCACCTGAAACACCTGCCTTTCCAAACATGCACATTCAACAAAAGATAAACAAAGCAGTGTTCTGGTTTAGGCATCATGTCAAAATACGGAAAATAAAACCTAACTGTAGCATAAAACAATAAAATATGGTTTGCAAAAAACCAAAACTAAACTAAAACAAAACCAGAGACCAGAAACCATCTTCATGAGGTTTGATGTAATACTCTGGAGTGAGATAGGTTGTGTCTCATTTATTTGAAATGCTTTGACGTTTTATGTATATATTTTTTAATAATTTAGGACATAACATCAGAAAGTAAAGGTTTCTCCAACTCAGTCATCATTGTGGATGATTTTGGATTTTGAACTTTTTAGAATTCCAGATGAAAAGGTCAATTTGTATAATATGAGAGTTGCGTATCCACAGATTTCCCATGGCGGGTTCTGGAACAAAACCCCAGTAGATATACCTAGACCCCACTGTACTTACTTACTTAGGCAATGGCCCTCCAAGTGTAGTTTCTTGGCGGTGGGTACGGAGGTGACTGTGGAGTCTTATTTTTCACCCGCATGTTCTTCCGCAGTGAGGACATTTGTTTCCAGATGGAAGGTGGTCCTGGTCAGGGTTGACTTGACACGTCTTCCTCTTGGCACATTTCTCCCTTTTGCCCTCCGTTTGTGCCTCTTCGAATTCCACTGCACAGCTGGTTACAGCTGACATCGTTAGAGCACTCAAGGGCCAGAGCTTCCCAGTTCTCAGTGTCTATGCCACAGTTGTTGAGGTTAGCTTTAAGCCCATCTTTAAATTTCTTTTCCTGTCTTAGAACAGGAAACAGAATATTAGAACATTCTGTTTTCTATTATTGAGTTGGGAGTACAGTAACTGCTTTGGGAGACAGTGATCGGACATTCGGACAACGCAGCCAGTCCAACGGAGTTGATGGCATAGGAACATCGCTTCAATGCCGGTGGTCTTTGCTTCTTCCAGCACACTGACATTTGTCTGCCTGTCTTCCTGAGGGATTTGCAGGAATTTTCGGAGGCAACACTGGTGGAGTCATTCCAAGAGTTGAGTGTCACATCTGTAAAACCATCCACATTTCAGGGTTGGGAGGACAATAGCTTTACAAACAAGCACCTTGGTATCCCTACGGATGTCCTGATCCTCAAACGCTCTCTGCTTCATTCGGAAGAATGCCGCACTCACAAAGCTCAGACGGTGTTGTATTTCAGTGTCAATGTTGACTTTTGTGGAGAGGTGGCTGCCAAAGTAGCAGAAATGGTCAATATTTTCTAATGTTACACAATTAAGCTGTATCTCTGGCATTGCAGAGGGATTGGCTGGAGCCTGCTGGAAGAGCACATTGGTTTTCTCGATGTTCAATGAGAAACCGAGCTTCTCGTATGCTTCTACAAAGGTGTATAGAGTGGCTTGTATGTTTTCTTCTGAATACGCACAGACAACATTATCATCAGTTTTATAACCAATGTTGTTGTGACCTTGATTTTGGCTTTCAATCTGCTGAGGTTAAATAGCTTGCCATCTGTCCGATATATTTTGTATTTTGAACTTTTTAAGAGTTCCAGATGAAAAGGTCAATCTGTATATAATGAGTCTTGCGTATCCACAGATTTTGGTATCCATGGGGGGTTCTGGAACAAAATCCCAGTGGATATGCCTAGACCCCACTGTAATTGCATTCATGAAAATGATGACCTCTAGACGTCTTAAGAACTGCAATGACATTTCTTTCACACCTCTAGTCTTTGCAAATATGACTGCAAAGGACAGCAGACATCTGGAAGAAATCTAATGGAAGTAGATAGATAGATTATAAAGAACCTCAAATGGATTTTGCCAGCTCCTATCACTTGGCAACAAGTCCTGTTAGTAAACAAGGATCATTTATGAGTTCTAGATTGCATTAGAATTCCACATCGGCATCTCTCCGTACCTTTGTCCCTAGCCCTACAGTTTGCTCAAGATAAACATTGACAGTGAGAGTAACATTAAATACACAGCAGAAGAGGAAAAGAGCAGAATGCTGGGGCAGCAGGCCTTTCATATTACAGAATTTAATATACTCATATATAGGTCATACAAACACAACTCTCATCCAGTCCAATCCCTGTGTTACTGTGAAGATTAAAACTAGAGGAAGAATTATGAACTATCTTGAACATTCCCAAGGGGTTTATTGCAAGATAAACAGAATATTAGAACAATAAAGAAATAAGCTTCTTTTTTTGAACTGATTGACATGTTACATTTTTATAGTGGGCCCTCGATATCCGCTGGGGTTGGGTTCCAGGAACACTCCCCCCACCCCCACCCCCAGATACCAAATTCTATGGATGTCCATATTCCATTATATACAGTGGCATAGCATTATACATAATGGGGCTATTCCACAGCATGGAACCTGTTTGTGTCATTGAGCTGCATTCACTCCACAATGTAGACACACTCCTAGATGCCAAGCTTGGGAATGTTACAAGAGAGATGTTGACAAATTGGAATGTATCAGAGGAAGGCGACTAAAATGATCAAGCACTATGAGAAGCGGCTTAAAGAGCTGAGCAAGTTTAGCCTGTAAAAGAGTAGGCTGAGAGGAGACATGATATAAGTACAGTAGAGTCTCACTTATCCAAGCCTCGCTTATCCAAGCCATTTTTGTAGTCAATGTTTTCAATATATCATGATACTTTGGTGCTAATTTCATAAATACAGTAATTACAACATGACATTACTGCGTATTGAACTACTTTTTCTGTCAAATTTGTTGTATAACATGATGTTTTGGTGCTTAATTTGTAAAATCACAACCCAATTTGATGTTTAATAGGCTTTTCCTTAATCCCTCCTTATTATCCAAGATTTTCGCTTATCCAAGCTTCTGCCGGCCCGGTTAGCTTGGATAAGTGAGACTCTACTGTATGTGAGGGGAAAGTCATAGGGAGGAGGGAGCAAGCTTCTTTTCTGCTGCCCTGGAGACTAGGGTGTGGAACAATGGCTACAAATTACAGGAAAGGAGATTCCACCTGAACATCAGGAAGAACTTCCTCACTGTGAGAGAGAGCTGTTCAGCAGTGTGGTTGAGCCTCCTTCTTTGGAGGCTTTGAAACAGAGACTGGATGGCCAACTGTTGGGGTGCTTTGAATGCAATTTTCCTGCTTCTTGGCAGGGGGTTGGACTGGATGGCCCACAAGGTCTATTTCAATTCTATGATTCTTATTATTATTGGTGGCAAATGCTAGCTAGAAGAATCTTTGATCTCATCCAGCAGAGTGACCCCCTGACTGTTGAGGATTTTGGATGGATGTGACTCTTCTAGATTCTGGCTATCAGGATTGTTGAGCTGAGTTGCATCTTTCTTGTAAAACAAATGCAGTTTGACCCCCATTTGAACTGTCATGGCTCAATGCTATCTAATCCTGGGATCTGTAGTTTGGTGAGGCAGCAGAATTCTTTGGCAGAGGTTAAATGCCTTGCAAAACTACAACTCCCAGGATTCTACAGCATTGAGCCAGGACTGTTAAAGTGGGATCAAACTGCATTCATTCCACAGGATAGATGCACTTGACCAGCTGGTCTGTACATCCGTGCTATGGGGACTTTTTGCTGATCTTCCTGGATTTTAAGTGTAGCACTCATTGAAATTTATTAAATGTGATGAAGTGATTAGTACCGAACTTGCCCACCTCTGGCTAGTACTAGTCTCAAGCGTCTGTCTCCCAGCTTGCTAATGACCTCCCTTCTTAATTTTCTCTGGGTACATCTACACTGTAGAATGAATGCAGTTTAACACCACTTGAATGGCTGTGGCTCAGTGCTTTGGCATCCTGGGAGCTGTAGTTTTACAAGGTCTTGATACTTCTCTGCCCAAGAGGGCTGGTCCTGCCACAAACTACAACCCCAGAATTCATTCTGACACCAGTTGAACCGCCCCCAGTGTTCTGGGACTCTGGGAGCTGTAGTTTTACAAAGTCTTGAGTCTTCTTTGCCCAAGAGGGCTGGTCTTGCCACAAATTACAACCCCAGGATTTATTCTGACACCAATTGAGCTACCACCAGTGTTCTGGGACGCTGGGAGCTGTAATTTTACAAGGTCTTGAGCCTTCTTTGTCCAAGTGGGCTGGTCTTTCCACAAACTACAACCCCAGGATTTATTCTGACAACAATTGAGCTGCCATCAGTGTTCTGGGACACTGGGAGCTGTAGTTTTACAAGGTTTTGAGCCTTCTTTGTCCAAGAGGGCTGGGGCACCCCATAGCTGGGAGCCATGGCAGTTTGAAGTGGGGTGAAAGTGCATGAATCCTGTACACTCTCCTTTCCCGCGTTCCCTTAAGCGCCTCTCTTACTGGAGGCCCTGAAAGGAGGTGGCCACTCACCTCCACCTCCTCTTGCCGGGAGTGGTCCATAATGGCTGGCGAGGAGGAGACCACCGACCCTGGACGCAGAGAAGCCGCTCTGCTGGCGCCTCGGCGTTCGCTTGGAGTCTGGCAGCAACAGGGGCGGGGCGGAGGCCACGGAAAACCCGGCCAGGCTGGTATCAGTTTCGTTTTCGTTTCCTGGGAGTTACGCCTCAGTGAATGTTTAAGCTTTGCTGTATTGTTTACTACAGATATGCTTCTGCAGTCCAGCGCTGAAAGCTTGTGTTTTTCTATCCCTCCTTACAATCGCAGTGCTGCTAAAAACAAACAAACCCTCCAGCTACATGACATGGAAGAACAAGGAGCTGGGGAGGTAAAAAAAAAAAAGGATTTGGAAAAAACAGTTTGCTTCTCAGAGGCATTGTTAACTGAGGTCCCATCTACACTGTCCATTTACTGCAGTTCAGAGCTAACTTTAAGTTTTTAGACAACAAACGCCCACAAAAACAAGCCTTTAGTGCACATCAGTGCTCTGTGGTTTACGTAATCCCCATCCGGATGTTAAGAAAATTAAGTGAAATACATTATGTTGTCGAAGGCTTTCATGGCCAGGATCACAGGGTTGTATGTTTTCCAGGCTGTATGGCCATGTTCTAGAAGTATTCTCTCCTGACGTTTCGCCCACATCTATGGCAGGCATCCTCAGAGGTTGTGAGGTATGGAGAAACTAAGCAAGGACGTTTTATATATATCTGTAGAAAGTCCAGGGTGAGAGAAGAAGCTATTCAATGAAGCTATTCAATGCTAATCATGGTGATTAACTACAACATTCACATTGGCCTCCAACTGACAAAGAGTTCTTCTCTCACCCTGGACTTTCCACATATATATATAAACCTTCCTTGCTTAGTTTCTCCATACCTCACAACCTCTGAGGATGCCTGCCATAGATGTGGGCGAAACGTCAGGAGAGAATACTTCTAGAACATGGCCATACAGCCCGGAAAACATACAACAACCCTGAAATACATTATGTTTGTACTATGAAATTGTTACTACAGTAGAGTCTGACATCCAACATAAACGGGCCCACAAAACGTTGGGTAAGCGAAAATGTTGGAGGGATTAAGGAAATGCCTATTAAACATCAAATTATGTTATGATTTTACAAATTAAGCACCAAAACATCATATTTTACAATAAATTGACAGAAAAAGCAGTTCAGTACATGGTGACGTTATGTAGTAATTATTGTATTTACGAATTTAGCAATAAAACATTGCAATGTATTGAAAACATTGACTACAAAAACATTGGCTGCTAACAAATTGACTACAAATAAAGATAGAATTGCATAAAATGAGCTTACAGTAACAACATTGTAGGAAGTTAAATCCGTAAAAAGTTCAGGCCTTGCTGCCTAGAGAAACTTCTGTGGATCTGGATGGGAGGCAGACTGCGTTGGATAATCCAGAACATTGGTCTTATCTCAAAGCAAATTTCCCACTGAAATGCCATTAATAATAATAATACATAAATGGGCCCGCAGAACATTGGATAAGCAAAAATGTTGGATAATAAGGAGGGATTAAGGAAAAGCCATCAAATTACATTATGATTTTTCAAATTAAGCACCAAAACATCATGTTTTACAACAAATCAACAGAAAAGGCAGTTCAATACATGGCAATGCTATGTAGTAATTACTGTATTTATTAATTTAGCACCAAAACATTGAAATGTATTGAAAACATTGACTAAAAAAAATTGGCTACTAACAAATTGACTACAAATAAAGAAAGAATTGCGTAACATGAACTTACAGTGACAACATTGTCAGAAATAAAAAGTTCAATCCTTGCTGCCTAGAGAAACAGCTGTGGATCTGGGTGGGAGGCAAACTGAGTTGGATAATCCAGAACATTGGATAAGTGAATGTTAGATAAGTGAGACTCTACTGTAATAAAAAAACAAAAAAAACAAACAAATTGACTACAAATAGAAATAGAATTGCATAAAATGAACTTACAGTAACAACATTGTAGGAAGTTAAATCCGTAAAAAGTTCAGGCCTTGCTGCCTAGAGAAACTTCTGTGGATATGGATGGGAGGCAGACTGTGTTGGATAATCCAGAACATTGGTCTTATCTCAAAGCCCCAGAGAAGGCTGCCCCAAAAACTGATCTGGAAGCCAGGGGTGGGGGCAAAGGGGGCCAAGACCCTCACGGTCCCTTACCAAGCAACATGGCCACCACCTTCTTTGCAGAGGGATGCCAGCTCTTGAAGAAGGGCAAGTGTTGGTTGTCATCCTGGACTACACAAGTCTCAAGCCTTCAATGAGTAGTTAGGTAGAGGATAGGATTAGAATGAGGGAACCCTCTCTGTATCCCCATGCATGTCTAGAAAGGCCTTTGCTGTTTTCCACTCGTTTTCTTGATTATCTTCACTTCCTCACCTTGTTGTTATAGTAATGTGATCTTTTTGAGGGATGAGGTAACTTCCTCCTTTATTGGAATATTAATTGCCCCTAGGCTTTGACCACATGGTCAGCCCCATTTTGGCCTTCTTCCTGCCTTTGTCTTCTACCTGAGACAAGGCTCTTCTCAAGGCAAAATGTAGCTATTTAGATATTTTGTTATTTTTACCTTCTTACCTTCCTTAGAAGCTAGCTTGGAGAGCTAGTTAGCTCCAAGAACCTTTTCTATCTACAAAGGAATTCTTTTTACCACAATAAATGATTTTGAATCTATAATTGAAACTCTGCAATCCTTTGCCATTCTAAGGGAGAAAGGCTTCTCCCAGCTCACCACAAGTAAGTTTCTGCTGTTTTGGAAGTGTGGTTCTACCACTCTGCTATATTGAGAGGAATCACCCCAAGAGAGCGTTATTTTTTAGTCTAACCACTCAATAGATTCCCAGCATCAAGCAGCCATAAAACTGCTCCTCCACCTCCCTCCAATCCAGGCCTTGTGATCTTGATATAATTGGTCAGCAAGGTGAGCAGAAGCTCCAGGAACCACACCTCCGGATGAGTGCTGTCCCTGATGTGCCTAACAATCCCACCGATGGCCCACGTCGCTCTTTCTTGTAGAAAGAAAAGAGGCTCAAATGCAAGGAGGGCTTCTGCTGAAGGGTAGGAAAGAGGGGCCTTCCCCCAAAGACAGGGTGCCGGTGGGGACGTCCTTACTGTGGCCGCATCCAAAGTGGGGCTGCCCTGTTCTTGCCCTCTTGGGCCAGTCACAGGTCCTCCTTCACCTTGGCCAGGAACAGGTCGAGTGCCGCATCCATCACTGTAATCAGTGATATCCACTGATTACAGTGCATATGAATTCACCACAATCCCTGTGAATGAAGAGAGGGAAGAGGGAGCCATAGTCATTGTCTCCAACCCTATGGAGAGGCCGCTCAGGGCCCTATGGGGACAGGGGAGCGGCACCCTCAGGCCCAGCTCTCTTATTCCCATTGGACTCCAGAAAATAGTCCGTGGCCATCTTCAGATGCTTGCACGCCATGTAGTCCACTGCCTCATGGCTTCTGCAGAAGAGAAACTGCAGACCTGCTGGCATAGATGGTGCAGGTGTTCTTTTGCCTGTAAGGAAAGAAAGATGGGAAATAATGGCACCCGGCAGCCATGGAAAGGCTCCTGGGGCCAATAGTGGAGGGAGGAAGAGGGGTGGCGGGTAAAGATGTGTGGGATGCCTGCTGGAAGGAACTGGGCACTGGGGCCCCAACATACCTTTTTTGTGGCCAAAGATACCACCAGGTGACAAACGGGAGCCGAGAGGAGCAGCCTACCTGAAGGCCGGACTTCTCTGGGACAAATCTATCATCTGGAAGGTCCATGCAGGAGCCCCCCCTCTGCGTCCTGAGGAAGGTGTTTTGTGATGCCTCCTCGCTGGGGAGAACTCTGGGCCTTAGTTGCTCTGGGCTCAGGGCGGACCATCTCTGAGGGTACAGGGCCAGATCTTCTGCTTCCTCGTGGCCCAGGGAGCTCCATTTTCTTATGAAACAGATAAATTCCTTACCTTCACCACACTTCCATGCAACTCAGTATGTTCTCTGCATTCTTTGAGAAAATTTCTCACCACATTACAGATCTGAGGCCCCGCCCACCATCCATCCCCCTGCATTATTTGTGGAAATAAATCCTCTCCTTGAGAAAGATTTATCTCAGCCTCGCTCTGTATTGTGTGAGCTAAGAAGTTTCTGAGCATATTCAATTTGTTCCTTTGGGCTGCTGCCTAAAGGAGAGGAGGAAGAAAGAAAGAAAGAAAGAAAGAAAGAAAGAAAGAAAGAAAGAAAGAAAGAAAGAAAGACAGAAAGAAAGACAGAAAGAAAGAAAGAAAGAAAGAAAGAAAGAAAGAAAGAAAGAAAGAAAGAAAGAAAGAAAGAAAGAAAGAGAGGAACAAGAGGAATTAGGTATTTTGGTGTAATTTCTAGCATGGGTAAGGGGGAAAAACTGCAATTTAGCTGTATGTGCTCTGGGAACAAAGTATTATACACTGTAACATTGTACACTGTATAATATTTCAAAATCATATACAGGTGAGTCTCACTTATCCAACATAAAATTGAAATTACCGAGAGCTCTCAGAGGGAGCAGTCCAAGGGAGCTCCGCAGTAGTGGGATCTCTAAACAGACTTGGATGCCTCTCCTTCTGTTTATTTTCTTTATTTTCTTTCTAGCAGGATAGTTTGACTGTCGGCCTTGACCGAACATACCCTCTCGCCATAAATTAGTAAGTTGATAAGCTTTGCTGTTAACATGAGGAGAAAGAAATGCCCGGGAGAAGCAGAAAACACTGCATCCCCCTCAGCTCCTACAGAAAAACTAAAGGGGATTTCTGACTTCTGTTCAAACCGTTTTTCTGTTCTTGCAGATAGAGAAATAGGGGAAAATAGGGGTAGTGAGAGTTTGAAAAAGCATAAGCGAAGTGCTGCAAATAACGTGGCAGTAATAACAGTAATAGCAACAACCACAGAAGCAAGGAAGATAAGGGCATACAAACCTCCGAGCAAGTGATTGAGACAGGTTACTCGCACATGCTCCAACTGGTTGTTACTACGGTTGAGCGCTTACACAACAAACTCAGAGATATCAACCTTAAAGTCGACTCCGTTATTGCAACCCAGACAGAAATAAAACAACAGAGACAGAACATCTGTGATCTAGCCCCGAAAAACTCAACTGTAGAGAGCCTACTCTGCATTTGCATGAGGTAGCAAACTCCATGGAGCTGGTGCTTTCTCCTAAGAAGGTCTGCTTAACAGTTTTTTTGCTACAGAAGAAGGCTTCCTCCCTGGAAGTCTACCTATCACTCCAAAAGACATCTATACCACCTACGTAATAGAGAAATGAATCAAATTGATCTCCACTCTGTAGAGATGCTCCCCTCTGATACACATAATACAAGGGTGATATTAAGTTTCTCCTCGGACCACATACCTTTACTGCTGCTGCGCCTAAGATCTAAACTTGCAGCAAAAGGCCTCTTTCCGAGTCGAATATTTTACAACAGGATTCTCCCCTTAGTCTCCAGAGCCAAACATACTCAGCAGAGCTCGGGAAGCTTAAAGGATACACTTATGGGATACAAGACCTGCATCTGGGAAAAAAACCCAAGGAGCACCCTAGGGATACTAAATCACTCCATGAACCTGAGCCTGCAGATCTAATTACCCTGGACTACGAGATCCCAGGGAATTGGGCTGTGTTATCCAACTCCAGCATCAGTTCTGCCCCTCATAACACCTTCACAACAGCTTTAATAGAAGCCCCACCCAAACCTTACGCCTCTAGTGGTTTGGCAATCTGCAAAACAACTACTCCCCTAGCTGAGGTAAGCCTGGAAACAGGCTGTGCCAACCTGTGGGATCAAAGTCGGGACTACCCTAAGGAGCCTCCTTCAACTCTGTGTGGAGCCTCCCTGGTGAATGGAGAGCCATCTGAGAGTCCCGAGACAGGCCAGAGTACACCCTCGAAGAGGGAGATTTTGGAGTCAGCCCCACATGGCTGCTTGTTTGGTGGTCTCTGCCCTCTCATTCTTGGGCCGACCTGCCCATGCCCGTGGTCTGGGCAGGGGGCTCCTGGGACCACCAGACAGGAAAGGGATTGGCCCTCTCTGCCTAGAGGCATTAGATGTGACAGAGATCCTTGGATGGGTGTCTGTCTCTCCTTCAGTGCCCCCCTTCCGTGAAAACCCCCATCGACGTCGCTGCCTCTCCTTATCAAAGAGGCAAGCACCAAAGTTGGTGGCTGACCTTGGCGAAGCAGTCGGTGAGCTTCTGTCCTCTTCCCCAAACCCCAAGAAGCCTCGGCGCAGGCATGCAGGCCATCCTAACCGGAGACGGAAATGCCGCCTTCATAGTTCTGGCTTCTCACTTCTGGTGAGAAGCCAGAACATACTATTTTACTAGCAGAGGGAGCTACTAGCGCCTTGCAGAATGCTGGTTCGGCAGCGACTGTAAAAGAGAGAGTGCCTTCCCAGTCTGCTGGAGTTAAGAACTCACCCCAACACGCTCATGGGACCCTGGACCTGACGTCCCATGGACCATCCCCCTACCCACAATGCCGGCCGGGTGTTCTGATCTTTACACCTGCTCCTCATCACCCTGAGGGCTCCCCTTTTGACCAATTATTAACTGGCCATGCTCCATCCCCTTTTCAGGGGCCAGTCAAACACTGGGCACCTAGCTTTTGCTGTAGAACCCCCAAGAGAAGTAGGTCTGTGTATGAGAATTCCTATGATCTCGGGGAGGGGGAGGTATGACGGTAGGCGCAGGTCGAAATCTAGAGGGAGGCTGAGTCGACAGGAGACTCGGCCCCCCTCTGACCTGCGGCTTATCCCCAAGTGCACCTGTGACAGGCTACCAGTTTCCTCCCTTCCTACTCTGGTGTTGGTGAACGCTAGGTCCATAAGGAATATAACTGCTACTATCAGGGATTTTCTTACTGACCAGGGAGCTGACCTAGTGTGTATCACAGAAACTTGGATCCAAGAGGGGGACGAGATCCTACTCCAGGAAAAAACATCTCCAGGTTATGTAATCACCAACCAGATGCAAACTGGGAAGCGGGGGTGGGGGGGTTGGGGTGGCTATACTCTCCCGAGAAAGCTTCTCTCTTAGGGCAGCTCCTGTACCAAACATCTCTGGCATCGAAAGTGTTGGTCTGGTGTGGGATTCTCCTGAGAGCATAGCCTTCCTGCTGGTGTACCGTGCGCCCAGCGCACCAGCAGACAGCCTACCCCAGCTGCTTGAGACGGTGTCGGAGTGGTCCCTAAGGTTTCCCAGACTCATTGTCTTGGGAGATTTCAATGTCCACGCTGATGCGGACTCTTGTTCATTAGCGGCTACAGACCTAGTGTCCATCATGGAGACACTAGGACTCTCACTTTGTAGTACTGGGCCTACGCATCAGGCGGGACACACACTAGATCTGATCTTCAGCGCAGGAATTCAAGTGACCCAAGTCTCTACTATAGAGGTTCCATGGTCGGATCACTGTGCCCTAAGAGTCCAGTTGGAGCATGCCTTCCCACCCGACAAGGGCGCCGAGCTGATCACCACAGGAATCTTATGGAACCCAGTAGGTTCCGGAATGCTCTGAGAGATCTGGAGCCAGTCACCAACTCGATCGATGCACAGGTGGACTCATGGAACACCAGGCTATCCAATGCACTCGATGAAATCGCCCCTCTCCAACCCCACCTGCGTTGGTGATCCGGAAGCTCAAATTGGTGCAAAATGCAGCTGCCCGGCTCCTTGCGGGAGTTCCGATGAGATGCCACATAACACCAATCTTACGGCAGCTGCACTGGTTACCAATTGAGCACCGGATCACTTTCAAAGTGATGGTGCTTACCTTCAAGGCCTTACATGGTCTAGGGCCGATGTACCTGAGGGACTGCCTCACTCCCTACAAACCCCAGAGATCCCTCCGTTCTGAGGACCAAGACCTATTGGAAGTCCCCAGTTTTAAGACCTTGCATCTAACAACAACTAGACGCAGAGCCTTTTCAGTAGCGGCGCCATCTCTCTGGAACACCTTGCCACCTGAAGTTCGTGCCTTGCGGGACTTGTCGGCCTTCCGCAGGGCATGTAAGACACATCTGTTTCGACAGGCTTTTGAGTTCTGTTGTTGATGTTTTAAAAGGTGCTTTTAGGATATTTTTAAGATGTTTTTTAAAGATGCTTTTAAGATGTTTTTTAAATTGTTGATTTTAGCCGGTTCTTGTAAGCCGGTCCGAGCCGGAGTGGCGGCATATAAGTTTGAAAAATAAATAAATAAATAAAATAAACGGGCCAGCAGAACGTTGGATAAGCGAATATGTTGGATAATAAGGAGGGATTAAGGAAAAGCCTATTAAACATCAAATTAGGTTATGATTTTGCAAATTAAGCACCAAAACATCATGTTATACACAAATTTGAGAGAAAAAGTAGTTCAATACGCAGTAATGCTATGTAGTAATTACTGTATTTACGAATTTAGCACCAAAATATCACGATGTATTGAAAACATTGACTACAAAAATGCGTTGGATAATCCAGAACATTGGATAAGTGAGTGTTGGATAAGTGAGACTCTATTGTATAAACAAATTACTAGGGGATACTTGCATCATAGCCAGGGCTGGCCCTAGGTAATTTTAAAGTGTAAGCGAACAGAATTTTGCCCACCCCCCAAACCAATCACTGAAAAATAAAAGCGTTGGATAAGGGAAAAGGTTGGATAATAAGGAGGGATTAAGGAAAAGCCTATTAAATGCCAAATTACATTATGATTTACAAATTAAGCACCAAATTTGTTTTACAACAAATTGACAGAAAAAGCAGTTCAATACATGGTAATGTTATGCAGGAATTACTATATTTGCGAATTTAGCACCAAACATTGCAATGTATTGAAAACATTGACTACAAAAACATTGGCTATTATTATTAACAAATTGACTGCAAATAAAGATAGAATTACATAAAATAAACTTGCAGTAACAACACTGTCAGAAGTTAAATCCGTAAAAACGTCAGTCCTTGCTGCCTAAAGAAATAGCTGTGGATCCAGGCGGGAGGCCAAATGCGTTGGATAATCCACAATGTTGGATAAGTGAAGGCTGGATAAGCGAGACTTTACTGAACTAACTATGGCTAACTCTGCTTGGTACTTTTAGGGTACTTAGGTCCTAAAATGTATATATCATCCTTAGTTACCAAGAGTAAAATAAATACAAATTAAAACTTTAGAAAGCAAGAGTCAATACAAAGAAACACTAATGGGCGGAATTAACATTTTGAGAAAGCAGTGTATTTTTTTGATTGCTGTAGATTTTTTGGGCTGTAGGTTCTTCCCCAGTCTCCAACAGACCTCAACCTCTGAAGATGCCTGCCATAGATGTGGGCAAAACGTCAGAAGAGAATGCTTCTGAAACATGGCCATACAGCTTGGGGAAACTCATAGCAACCCAGTGATTCTGGCCATGAAAGCCTTTGACAACACATTATTATTATTATTATTATTATTATTATTATTATTATTATTATTATTGACACAACGACATAGTCTGATAGTCAAGATAGATATGCTGGATTTTGTATCACAAAATCACAAGTCGAACACTTCCCAAGTGTCTAGGACTGTGTGATGTATTTTCGGATGATGCGTGCAGATCCCAGTAGGGTGGCCTTTTGCAGTTGGCAGATGGTAATTTTGTCAATTTCTAGTTTCCAAATACCGGCTGAGATCTTTTGGCACGGCACCCAATGTGCCAATTACCACCGGGACCACCTGTACTGGTTTCTGCCAGAGTCTTTGAAGTTCAACCTTGAGTGACTGTTGCCATCACCTGGGATGGCAACAGTCGAATTGACGAAAAACAACAGGAAAAACTCAGCCGCTATCAGGACCTCAAGATTGAACTTCAAAGACTCTGGCAGAAACCAGTACAGGTGGTCCTTTTTTCCCTTCTTGAAGGTAGGGACCATATTTGCCCTCTTCCAATCTTTTGGGACTTCTCCCATTCTCTAAGAACTCTCAAAGATGATTGCCGGTGGTTCCAAAATAACTTCCGCTACTTCCTTCAATACTCATGGATGTAGTTGGATGACCTGTTTCCCTATTTGGGGTTGGATTTCCACCAATCCTTCATCCACTCCATGTTGCTGAGGTTGAGGATGTCTTTCTTTTTGTGAGAAGACCGAAGCAAAGAAGACATTAGTTCTTCCTTTTCCCTATCCCCTGTCACCATCACCCTATCTTCTCCTCGCAGAGGCCCTATCACCTCAGTGTTCTTCCTTTTTCTACCAACGTAAGCAAAAAGCCCTTTTTTGTTGTTGTTTTCAATGTCCCTGGCAAGCCTGAGCTCATTTTGTGCTTTAGCCTTGCAAACCTTTCCCCACCAGGCTGCTGGCCTCCAAGAGGGCTTTTCTCTCCCCAGAAACTGCAGGGAAAGGAAGGGGGACTAAAGGCTCCACTAAAGAAGGCCTTTTCCTTCTGTTACAATTTCCCTCCCTTCCCACCCACCCCCTCTGTTTCTCAGGACTGGAATTCCCAAATAATGCTGGACTGCCACCCCCAGCATTCTTCCCCATTGACCATGCTGCTAGGAGCTGCTGGGATTTGCAGTCAAACAACACCTGAGGGCTGCAGGATCCAACCCCTCTTCAGCAAAGGCCTATCTGGGGACCATACCAGAATAGCCTTACTTTCTTGGATGCTGACTGCTTCCTTCACAATTTACAAATAGAAAGTGGCCTGAATGGAAGGGGGTTGGCTTCCCAATCCTGATTATATCCATTGCCCTTGCACTTTATCTGTTATCTTGAGTTTACAACTTCTAATGCGCACTTTAGCTTATCTATTACTGTAACCTCGCTCGTTTTAATTCTATGTTTTATTAAGCATGTTTTTATTTCATAGGTTAATGTTCAGATTTTATAATTGGTGCATGTTTTTGTCTATTGATGTATTGTATACTGTTATTGTTTTTATTTGATATTTCTGTGAGCCGCCCCGAGTCCCCTTCGGGGGAGATGGAGGCGGGATATAAATAAACTTATTATTATAATTATTATTATTATTATTATTATTATTATTATTATTATTATTATTGCCCTTCTCTGAACATATTCCAGCTTTTCAAGAGCTTTCTTGAACTGCTTTGCCCAGAATTGGACACAAGGTTATTCCATCTTGGTCTATTAAGACTTCTTATTTTCTCACTGAATGTTGGTCTTAGCATGGCTTTGAATTGAGACAGCCATAGAGGAGTCTTTGATTCCATCTCCTCTTTGCATCTCTTCCAAATTTCTAGGAGATCAGGACTTCTTGTATGTCTATTATATTCTATATAACTACGCATGCCATCTAAATCTTAAGTTATGACCTTCCACACTAAGTAAAATCCAATTTTCTATGCTAACTCAATCATGTAGCCAGCTAAAACCCTCTGCTTTGTAGTAATATCTACCCCCTTGATGGATTGTCACCTTGACCTGGTGAGGGGGCTTGTGTGTTCCAATGAACCTGCACAACCACGGGAGTCACACACTCCCAGGAGTGGCCACAGGGGAGGATCCAGACCAAGAACAATCCGAAGACCCAAAGACCTCAATGGCAGAGCAGGCGGAGGTTAACATGGTACATGTTACAACGGCTGTGAAGGCAGAAGAAGGCTGCAACAGACTGAGAAGATATTCTCATTGTGTTAACCACACCACTGCTGGAAACAAGAGTACCCTGACTCACAGATAACAGAACCCCGACTGGCTGCCCAACGAAGATTCATAATCAGAAACAAAGTGTTCAGTGAAGTTGAACTCGAAGAAATCTAGAAAATCTGCAAAGCAAATTACCATCAGACCACAGCACAGACAGCAGCAGAGACTCCAGCAACACTTAGAATGGTGGAACAGATTGAACCAGAAGAAAGTGTGGCACTTTTGCAAGAATTTTGCAAGAAACCAGCACTTGAAACACCTGTTGAACCACCAGGAACCTTGACAGCAAGACAACAAGAGCTCAAGGATAAGATCATGGCTCATGCTGCAGCAAATGCAATAAGAAAGCGGCTCCCAGCTCTAAAAACAGTGCCCAAGAGACACCTGGCGCTTCTCGTGAAAGATGTGAATACAGTACTCTCCACTGTCCAAATAACATCAATTGAACAAACAACCAGTTTGCCTACAGTGCAGCAGTGATAGTAACAGAAGAGCTTAAACTCCTACAACCAAGGCAGCCCCAAAGAAAATCGACTGGAAAACCAAAGTGGAAGATCAGGCTAGAGTTGAAAATCAAGAAACTTAGATCCTGAAGTTTCTGACCTGAAAAATATGAAAGAGAAGAAACTGAAGAATGACAAAATCAAGCAATATCTGATCCGAAAGTACTGGCTGAACACCAGAAAATTTGAAGAAGCTTTGGAAATCGTGAAAGAACAAATTACAGCGACAGCCAGAAAAATTGAAAGATATGAAGCCAGAATCATCCAGTACAGACAAAATCAATTATTTCAATCAGACCAAAGACGGTTCTACCAGAGCCTGAATCAAACAACAGACACAGTAACCATAAAGCCAGAGAAAACTGCAACAACGAAGTTCTGGAAAGAACTTTGTTAAAATAATAAGAACTACAACAAAAACGCTGGGTGGATAAAGGAGTTTGAAGGAAAATTCTCACAGAACAAAATGGAACAGATGGAAATAACAACTGAAATGATCAGCAAACGAGTGCAAAAAGTCAAAAACCGGACATCTCCTGGTAGTGATCAACTTCACGGATTTTGGCTCAAACATCTGATTAGTTTAGATGGAAAAATGGCCCAACAATTCAATGAGATGCTGCTGAAAGGAAGTATCAGTGAATGGTTCACAACTGGAAGAACATACCTGATACAAAAGGATCCAGCAAAAGGAGCAGCACCAGGAAACTACAGGCCAATAACATGTCTGCCCATTATGTTTAAACTACTGACTGGCATCATAGCTGACAGAATTCAAGATTATCTTGAAGAAAAAAACATCTTGCCAGATGAACAGAAAGGCAACAAACAGAAAAGCAGGGGCACAAAAGACCAGTTATTGATTGACAAAATGATTCTGGAGAACTGTAAAAGCCAAAAAGCTAATCTTCACATGATGTGGATTGACTACAAAAAGGCCTTTGACTCACTCCCACACAGCTGGATCATCAAGTGCCTGGACGCCATCGGGATTTGTAAAAATGTTGGCACCTTTATTGAAAACATGATGGAGCACTGGAAAACTGAACTGTTTGTTGGAAATGAAAGCTATGGAGTTGTCAACATCAGAAGAGGAATTTTCCAGGGAGATTCATTGTCCCCTCTGCTTTTCATTATTGCCATGATACCTCTGTCAACAATCTTACAAAAAAAAAAACCAAACAAAAAAAAAACAAATCTCGGCTATCAAACATCTGAGAAATCTCACAAAATTTCACATCTGATGTACATGGATGACCTGAAGCTGTATGGGAAAACGGAAACTGAAATCCAGTCTCTGACCAACACTGTCCGAATTTTTAGTACTGATATCAGCATGGAGTTTCGTTTGGACAAATGTTCGACAGTGACATTGAAGAAGGGAAAAATCATTGAAAGTGAGGGCATAAAACCGCACTACAAACTAGAGCTGACAGCTGGCACAACAAAACATTGCATGGAAAGTTCCTTGACAAAATTGTAGGAAAAGCTGATAAGGAGAAGACCTGGCTATGGCTCACGAATGGGACCCTGAAGAAGGAGACAGAAGGCCTGATCCTTGCAGCCCAGGAGCAAGCCATCAGAACAAATGCAATTAAGGCCAAGATCGAAAAATCAGCTGATGACCCAAAATGCAGACTCTGCAAGGAAACCGACGAAACCATTGATCATATCCTCAGCTGCTGTAAGAAAATCGCACAGACAGACTACAAACAGAGGCACAACTATGTGGCCCAAATGATTCATTGGAACTTATGCCTCAAGTACCACCTCCCAGCAGCAAAGAACTGGTGGGACCACAAACCTGCAAAAGTATTGGAAAATGAGCACGCAAAGATACTCTGGGGCTTCTGAATCCAGACTGACAAAGTTCTGGAACACAACACACCAGACATCACAGTTGTGGAAAAGAAAAAGTTTTGGATCATTGATGTTGCCATCCCAGGTGACAGTCGCATTGACGAAAAACAACAGGAAAAACTCAGCCACTATCAGGACCTCAAGACTGAACTTCAAAGACTCTGGCAGAAACCAGTGCAGGTGGTCCCGTGCACACTGGGTTCCGTGCCAAAAGATCTCAGCCGGCATTTGGAAACAATAGACATTGACAGAATTACGATCTTTCAACTGCAAAAGGCCACCCTACTGGGATCTGCACGCTTCATCTGAAAATACATCACACAGTCCTAGACACTTGGGAAGTGTTCGACTTGTGATTTTGTGAAACGAAATCCAGCATATCTATCTTGTTTGCTGTGTCATACAATAAAATAATATAAAACATGTATAAGTAGATAAAAGGTGTAGTAGAGGGATATGTAGTAAAGTTGTAATGGAAAAGTTAAAAACTGGTAAGAAATACGTTTAAAGATGTTCTTGATTTTTTTTTTACTGTTGGGTTGTATACAATATGATATGTCTAAGGTATTTTTTTTCAAGTTAAAAACTTGAAAAAATAAACAGACAGGACAGAGGTGCTTGTCATCAAGGGCCCTCATCTGGGGATTGAGGTGCATCAGCCATTTATGGATGGAGAAACACTCCCCCTGTAAGGGTCCGCAGCTTGGGACAAGGGCTCCTGGATACGTCTTTCCAAATGTCAGCTGAAGTTTGTGCGAGAATGGTCCAGAGGGCCTATTATCAGCTTCGAGTAATGAGCCAGCTGCACCTTTCTTCCTAGGTCTGGAGTACCTAAAGATGGTGTTTACCTCAAGACTGGACTTCTGCAATGCGCTTCACATTGGGCTTTGTACCAAATTCATAAACAGGAACATCCAGGAATGAGCCTATTACAATAAAATCACTCCACAGGCTGCCAATTCATTTCCGGGCAAAAGCACAAGGTGTTGGTTTTGACCTTAAAAACACTCCATGGTTTGGGTCCAGGTTCCCTCCAGGATGGCCTTCTTCTCCCACACAATCCATGGCCCCTTTGGATACTGGGGCCCTCTGGGTTTTCCATGTATTCCATCCTGCCAGAACTAACAGGTGACCCTCAACCAGAGGACCCCCTTTTCATCTGTACCCCAAAAGAAGACTGCTAAAAG
Organism: Anolis carolinensis; assembly: GCF_035594765.1. Lineage (NCBI taxonomy): Eukaryota > Metazoa > Chordata > Lepidosauria > Squamata > Anolidae > Anolis > Anolis carolinensis. The sequence goes on from NC_085842.1 coordinate 188,547,945, forward strand.
AGCTGTCGGAATTCAAAACACATTCCAAGAGCTCCCTCTTCTGGCAGAAGGCCCACCCAGCGAGCTATACTCACAAATGTTAAACTTGCCTGGCCTCTACTTATTATTTTAGCAGTGTAAGTGCTGGCTAGACAAATTAGATCAAATACCACATGGAAGGTAAACAATTTAAAAATGAAATGTAAAAGATAAGACTGCTTGCAGATGATATCCTGATTCTGATTCAAAATATTTAAAGAATATTCCAAAAGCACTAGAAATAATAAGGAAATTTGGAAAAATTGTGAGCCTATCAATTAATTGAGATGAAATAAAGATAAGAACTCATAATATGAGTAAGACGAACCAAGAGATTTTGAAACAAGAGACAAAATAAATATAACTACAAAAGTAAAATATTTGGGAATTCAAATGACAAACAAAAACTCTGAATTATTTAAAAACAGTTATGAAAAAGTATGGAAAGAGATATAAAAAGATGTACAAAGGTGAAATAATTTAGACTTGTCTCTACTGGAAAGAATATCAACAATCAAAACGAATACAATTCCAAAAACATATTTATTTCAAACAATACCAATCTTGTCAAAAGAAGCACTTTTTAGAGGTTGGAATAAAGAACTGACAAAATTCATTTGGAAAAAATAAAAAATCTAGAATAAAAATTAAAACTTTACAAAATTCAAAAGATAGAGGAATGGCACTATAAGGTATGGGACCAGACTGCGAAGCCGCAGCTTGGACATGGATAAAAGAATTGATTTTTTAAAAATGAAAGATTGCTTACAATTGAAAAGACATATTTAAAATATGGATGGTATGCATATTTAATTTATGATTAAATGAAATTGGACTCCAAACATCAGATAAGTTGACACCAATGAGCGTAAGGAATAAATATAAAAGAATTTTTTACAATAAAATGCCTGCATGGACGAAACCACAAGAGGCATTTCCACAATTAAGAACACCTAGGAGAAAATTTCTACCTCATAAACAATTTTAACATACTAACAAATGAAAATACGATTTTAGATTTATATGGAAATAATTTAAATTAGATAAAAGATATTAAATAAGTAAACTGATAAGAATAATTAAGAGGAACGCTTAATGTAAAAAAATGGAAGAGAAGACAGGAAGAACATGGGACAACGTAAGAAGACATGATTACCAGTTTTAACGTCTGATGACAAGGCTATGCTCTTTTTTGTTATACAGGATATATGGAATTTTAAATATTTTAAACCAGTGGTTCTAAACCTGTGGGTCCCCAGATGTTTTGGCCTTCAACTCCCAGAAATCCTAACAGCTGGTAAACTGGCTAGGATTTTTGAGAGTTGTAGGCCAAAACACCTGGAGACCCACAGGTTGAGAACCACTGCTTTAGACAGTGTGTGTAATACTAATTGAAATGAAGAACTAGATGTAATAATTATAACAATTAGAAGGATTATCTTCTCCCACAGTCCCCTCCTTCTGCCTCAGCGACATAATAGGCAACATTTGAAAATACTTAATTTACTAACAAGAACTCACTCATCCTCTTTTATGTTTCTCTTTTCGGGACTGTCCCATTACCCGGGCAGAAGCCAAAAGGGAGCCTAGGTAGAGTACGATAGTCCATTTTAAGGGTTGGGGGGAGTTGAAAGAGGAAAACCATTTCCCCCATTTTTGCTGGTTATCCCCACTTCCTATTTCATCAACAAGGGTTGTTTCCAGGACGGCAATATGGTTGGGGGGAATAGCAGGAAAACGGGGAAATGGTTTTACTTCTGCAAATCCCCTTTCCCCCATGAAATGGACTATCCTTCTCTGTCTGGTGCCCCCTTTTGGCCTCCGCCCCCTTTTCTTTTTATGTGAAAAAAACAAGAACTTGAAAATGCTCAATAAAATGTTGTGGAAAAAAACCAAAATGCCATATTTGAGAGCCAAAAAGGGGGGTGCGACTATTACATGGGGCAGAGGCGGCCCTAGGTAATTTCGCCTTTTAGGCGAACCTAAAGCCCCCCCCAAATTGCGCCCCCCCAAGGCCCCGCACATACCTTTGGCTGCAGTGGCTGCGGTGGAAGCGGCAGCTGCAGCGGTGGCGGGGACCATCGGCTCCCTCCTCACCGAACGCAGAAGGCCTCAACTGAGGCCTAGCTCTTCTTGCGAAACGTCAGGAGAGAATACTTCTGTTACATGGCCATACAGCCTGAAAAACTTACAACCCCAACTGGAAGCCCCTTGGAAGCCTCAGTCTCCATGGCAACAAGGTAAACACCACCAGCCCTGGAATCTTGGCAGGAATGGAACTTTCCAAAGGAAAACATCCACCAGCCTGGAGCTATTCTTGGGAGGGAGGAAGAATGTTGTCGACCGCGTTTTAGGGGATCGGGGCCCTTAAGGAGAGACCCGATCCGGTCCTGAGAGAACGGACCTTGGCAGAGCCAAAAGGAAAATACGAGCCGCAATACAACCTGAAGCCGAAATGAAGAAGGTCCGCCAAAGTTGAAGGAAAATCCACCAAGGAGTCTTTATTGAGCAATTCAGCTGAAGAGGACTCTAGTAGCGATCATTCGACTTACTAGAAGTCCCATACAATCAAAATAAAGCCATATTTATACAAAATTTCAGTCTGACAGCCCTTTGAATTTCCCGCCCTGCTTCCCCGCCCATCTGATCGTTGATAGGCTAGAAGGTTGAACGAGGCGGGCTTTCGTTTCCCGCCTCGCTCCGTTGGCCCAATAGGAAGCTGCCTTACATCTCCACTCGGGCCAATCAGGAGAGAGAAGGCGGGAGTTAGTGAAACAATGAGGTGACGGGGACAGGAACCAGAGGATTAAGTCCTGCTAGACTGATTTCTAAAGGGTGCTATTTTATTAATGGCAGCAATCAAGGATGTCCGGGTTTCTGTCACGTATACAGATTTTAGATATGCCTCGGGGTGTCAGAGATGGAAGCAAAGATGGTTGGTGATGAGCCATATTGACAGGCTCTGCAGGGCGCCTTCCTGAGGTGTCCTGGATATTTCTTTGGGTGAGCTATGACAATGTTTGCCTTGGGGCGAATCACCTTTAGGTCAACAACTCCGAATTCGGTGACTCAAGCCCTATATTGTCCATGCAATTTGAATTTGATTGGATTTAGCGGTGGCAGATTATCCTTTTGTTTTTGGGAAAGGAAGCCTGGGTCATAGGAAATGGGATAGGTTCTGGGGTTCATGTTGAGTTCAAAATATTTCCTATTTGATTTCATGATTTGACAATTATATGAAATAAAATGAAAAATAAAATAAAGTTGGAATATAACCCAGGCTGGGAAAAATACATATTTTCCGGGGATTCCAAAGAGTACAAATACATATAGGCAGATAGATAGATTTCATGGAAATAAGGGAGAATTCATAAAAGTGAGTTACATTTCATAAAGGGGAATCATGAATGATATAAACAATTGAAAATATTTGATAAGAACGAAGTTCATAACATCTGGAGAACCCAGCATGGAAATTCATAAAAGTGGAGTTTTAGCAGCATGATTTTACAATTCATGAAGTTGTTATCTCTTGCCTCAGGCTAAAAGGTCAAACACCTTTTGTGCAGAGAGTTTTAGTAAACCACAGTAAACTCCAGTAAAAAGTCTCAATCACCTTCTACTATAAATATATGGAATATAGAACATAAAGTCTTGATTTTTGAACTATCTTTTACAAAGTCCTGGGGGGGGGGTGGTCACCTCGATCACAAGAGGAAGGGAGGGAGGGCCCAGCAGGAAGGAAGGAAGCAGGGGAGGGTGGCCCTGTGCATCTTCCCTTTTCTGCTCCTCTGCCTCCCAAGGTGACCCACTTCTTAAAGTGTATAAAGCGAAGGTTACCCCCATGCTTTTATATGGAGCCGAAGTTTGGGGTCTAAACCAGGTACCATTATTAGAGCAATCACAATCACAGCACCTGCGAAGTTTTCTAGGAGTAGACAGGACGACCACAGGTGCCGCAGTAAGAGCGGAACTGGGAGTATACACAGTTGATGGCTTAGCTAAAATCAGGGCCTACAACTACTGGGTAAAACTGATTGCCATGGCAAATGATAGACTGCCAAAATTGTGCCTGTTAGAGCAGATAGAAAATCAACATCAGTCCTCTTGGCTAGTTCATCTGACAAAATACATTAGGAGTTGTGGACTTCCGATTCAGTATCCAAATCTCTTAGAAGAACTAGACCCAAAAATAGTTGCTCAACGAGTACTGGATATAGAAGGCCAAAAAGACATTCTACCCTGAGTGAAGCTGGCTCATTGAAATGGTTTAAACATACTTTCCAAACAGCCAGGTATCTAATGACAGAAATGCCTAAACACCTCAGGAGGGTATTTACCAGAGCTCGTTTTGAGCAGCTGTAAACGATGGAAGGTTTAATCAAGTTCCATACAACGAACGATTTTATATTTGTGGAGCATCAGAGGTGGAGGATATTGCACATGTACTGTTTGGCTGTGAATTGTTTAAGAAAGAGAGAGACCAATACCTCAGGCCATACATTATTCACAAAACACACTGGGACCCACATATTAAAATTTCATTTTTGTTGGCCGGCCAGAATCCTAAAATAACACACAAAACAGCCCTTTTTCTATTCAAAGCAACACAGCTGAGAATTGCATATTTGGAATCAATTGGGGTAAACTGTGGAGGTGATGCAGATATTTGACCTGAACGGGATCTTGTTAACAGCTTATTTATTTTAACTTCTTTTTTAACGCGGGTTGTAAGTTGTATGTATGTCTATGTGTTAAATGTTTTGATACGGCCGATGGGCTAATCAATAAAACGTGACAATAAAACGTGAAGCTGCAAGGGGCCCCCAGCCTCTCTGTATTTCATATTCTCTTTATTTTATACTAGCTTGGGGACCCAGCGGTTATTTGATAAAGGCATTATTTGTCTTTGTTTGTTAGGTATTCTCAGTTTGGAGTGGGTGAATTACAATTCCCAGAATCCTGAGTCAATCCTCCCCAAACCCTGCCAGTATTCAAAGTTGGCCATTTTGGGTCTGTGTACCAAGTGTGGTCCAGATCGGTCATTGGCTGGTCATCACCTGGCTGCAGTGCTCTCTGGATGGGAGTAAACTACTACAACTCCCAGATTCCAGGGTCAATTGTCCCAAAACATCTGTCAGTATCCACAGCAGGCTATGTTGAGTCTGTGTACCAAGTTTGACCCAGATCCGTTGTTGGCTGGGTTCAGTGATCTTTGGATTCAGGTGAACTACAACTCCCGAAATCAAGGCCCATTCCCACAAACCTTTGCAGTATGTTCAGTTGGTCATGAGGCTTCTCAGTCCATTGTCAGTGGGGATCACTGTTTCTCTGGATGCAGGTGAACTATAACTCCCTTTCCCCCAAACTTATCCAATATGCTCTTTTGGTTATGGGGGCTCTGTGTGCCAAGTTTGGTTCTGGTCCATCATCGGATGGGTTCAGAGTGCTCATTCCTTGCAGGTGAAAACTATAAATCCCAGTACCTACTACTCCCAAATGTCCAGGCCAATTCCCCTCAAAATCCACAAGTATTCAAATCTGGGCATATTGGGTATACATGGCAAGTTTGGGTTCATAGCATTCTGGGTGTAGGTGAACAACAACTCCTCTAAATTCCCCAGTAGGAGTCACGGGGCTCTGACTTGATGCAGGGTGAACTACAACTTCCACTATGTGGAGTCAATCCCCCAAACTCCGCTGCTCAGTTCTGCTGTGTTTGTTATGGAGACAGATCGAAAGGGAAGGGCAGTGGACGGGGTCATGCAAATTTCACACCAATGGAGAACCCTGGGATGCCTGCCTGTGGTGGAGGAAAATGCAAAATCTAGGATGAAATGGTCCCCAAAGGAAAGCATTCCTTGGATGGTTGGCCGTAGTGTTTGGGAAGGACATTGGCAGGGGTTGGGATACATGTTCATGGAGCTCGCTGTAACCACAATGTCAGTGGATGGGAGTGACTTGGTGGCTCCTTAGCACTAGGAACTATAGCCTGTTTGTGGAGGCCAGAGGCTGTCTGTGTGAGTGGGCACCTGTGCCATATACACATACAGGTTTTTACTTTTATTATTGACTAGCTTGGGGACCCGGCAGTGCCCGGGTTATTTGAGAAAGGTGTTGCTTCCCTGTGTTCCAAATGTAGTCTAGATCTAATGTCAGCTGGGTTCAGTGGGTGTGGGTGAACTACAATTCCTATATGTAAGTCCCATCGTCCATGGTCCATTCCCCTCCAAACAGCGCCAAGATGCAGAGTAGGTCATGGGGGCCCTATCTGCCAAGTTTGGTCTTGATCAGTCATTGGTGGGTGTCATAGTGGTGAAGGTACTGCAAGTCCCATCACCCTAGGTCTGTCACCCCCAAACCTCACCAGTATGTATAGTTGGTCAAAGGGGGTATGTGTGCCAAGTTTGGTTTTTATCAGTCATTGGTGTAAGTTCCTGTGGTCTCAGTAAGTGAGTGAATGTACTCTAAATCCTATCATCCTTGGTTGATTGTCCCCAAACTGCAGGAGGACGTAAAGTGGGTCATGTGGGGTATACATAGCAAGTTTGGATAGAGTAACAGTGGTCTGTGGAAGACGAAGCATTTGAAACTACAGTAGAGTCTCACTTATCCAACATAAACGGGCCGGCAGAACGTTGGATAAGTGAATATGTTGGATAATAAGGAGGCATTAAGGAGAAGCCTGTTAAACATCAAATTAGGTTATGATTTTACAAATTAAGCACCAAAACATCATGTTTAACAACAAATTTGACAGAAAAAGTAATTCAATACACTGTAAAGCTATGTAGTAATTACTGTATTTACGAATTTAGCACCAAAATATCATGATGTATTGAAAACATTGACTACAAAAATGCATTGGATAATCCAGAACGTTGGATAAGCGAGTGTTGGATAAGTGAGACTCTACTGTACTGCAAATTCTATAATCTTTGGTCCATCTTTCCCCAAAGTGCTGCAGTGTGTAAAGTGTGCCATATGGGATATGTCTGCCAAGTTTGTTACAATTCTGTCATTCCTGGCAGTTGCAATGGTTTCAGGAAATATGAGGACTGTATGTGTCCAGTAGGCTGTCTGGAATTGTCAGAGTTGGAGTCCAAAACACCTGGAGGGCCCAATTTGGCCCGTGCCGGGTTTAAAGGCTTTCATACAATCCTAGAGTTAGAAGGGGTGCCCACAGGCCATCTAGTCGAACCCCCTTCGGCCATAGAGGGAGACACCATCCAAGCCCTCCTGACAGATGACCATCCAGCCATAAATATGATTGGGAGATAGATAGACTCCTAGATTTGAAAGGGGTCTCTGAAGGTCATCCAGTCCAGCACCGTCTGCCACAAAGGAAGACACCATCCAAGCCCTCCTGACAGAAGGTCATTCCAACCATACATGTGATTGAGACATTTATTAATTTATTTATTTAATTCTGATATTTCTCCCTCGCCTTTTTGCAATGGACCCAAAGCAGCTTGCAAGGTCATTAAGCCATGTGCTAACATCCACCATATAAATAAAACATAAAAGTAATGTCAAGCAATAGTATAAATAAGACATAAAAGTAGAAGAAGCTGCCTCCTTTGGAGCAATGTTGAGGAGGGAAGATGGCGTCCTCTTTTGGGGCCTAGCACCGTGGGGCCAGCCTGGAAGGCCTTAAACATGTCAGCAGAGGGGCCAAAGGGGCCCAGTGGTGGGTGGGTAAGGTGTGTGTGTGTGGGGGGGGGAATTAAAAATTTTCATATACTCTACTTATTTTTGTTCTAAAATATTAATCCCTTAATAAAGATATTAGACTGTTATTGGCCTCCGTGTATTGGTTCCCAGTGCTCTAGCTGCCAGGGCATGACACTTCCCTTCCTGCTGGACCCTGGGAGGAAGAAGAGGCCATAATCCCAGGGTCAGAGCAGGAGCTCAGACAGAGTGTCCTGGCCATTCTCCCTCTTTGCTATAAGCCACCAAGGCCAGGCCAGTCCCTCCAAGTGTGATCAACCCCCCTCCCCCCCCCAAGGACTTCGTAAATGATAGTTCAAAATCAGGGAATTCATAGTTTTGACAAGAACATCAGGCTGGATAATTAGAGTTAAGTCTTGGTCAGTTTGCAGAGGCAACAACAAGCACCAGGACTCTTCCCATGTTAATGTGTACCTTTTAATCAAGGCTTATGTCCTACATTTCATATATTTATAGCAGAAGGTACAAAATGTATTGCTTTTGACAAAGGGCCTTCTGCCTGCGAACTGACTCAATTAATTGTTTCCTTCCCCAGTCAATAGTTCTAAAACAAAAAAGAAAATCTACGTCTTTGTCAATGGCTCAGCCCGCCCCCTCGCTCCCGATTGGCTGAAGAACAGGAGCATAAGGAGCTCGCTGATTAGACAGGGCTTCCCGCTGCTCCCCCAGCAGCCAATCTGCATGAAGCCAGCTAGGGGAGGTGTGGTAGGGAATTCAAACTTCACTGCCCTGTTTCTATGTTATAAAGGGTACTGCTTCCTATTGTATGCCATGTCTTCTTAGCAAATGATTGCGGTTGGAATCCTTTCCAGCTGGATTGCATTACATTCGGTGCTCTTTCTTCGGCTTATGATGAGATTTATTTCTGACTCTGAATCCCTGATTTGTAGCGGCTCTCTCTTTCTCGCCAGGAGCAAAGAACCCGACTTGAGGGTCTCAGGTCTTCCTTCTAAGGAAGGGGACCCCCAAATTTAGCTCAATTTCACAAGAAGATTGTATGCCCCCAGATCCCAGGCCCAGAGCCCCCAAAACATCCTAGAAGACTTTGGTTTGGCTGTGACCCTGCTTACAAAATTTACCTGTTTATTAATAATGCCAGTCCTCCATGTTGTTGAACATAAATGTCACTGAGATATCAGATGTAAAGAGTAATTTGATAATCCTCATCAACTTTTCTAAAAAATTAAATAAAATTAGAGGAGGGAGGAGTATGTCAAGCACATAAGCCTACTGAGGTTGGTGATCTGATCTGTCTAAATGCCAAGGTGGATAAAAGAAGAAAAATGGAACAGATTCCTTGAGGACTGGGGTTCTCAAGCTAAGCCACTTGGGCTGGACCTCCAAGGTTCTTTACCCGGCACACGGCCTAGATTTTAGACTTAGGGTCACCTAACGCACACAATGACAACAACAACAACAACAACAATAATCCTAATGAACTTTACTATTTCATCGGCCAAAAGCAGTCCCACACTTCCAATTGAAACACTGGCAAGTTTATGTTGGTTGAAATTGTTTTTTATTTTAAATACTGTATTGTTTTTTCAAAAATTTTCACTACAAATAAGATATATACAGTGTGTATAGGAATTTGTTCTTTTTTTTTCAAACTATAATTTGGTTCCCCAACAGCCTGAGGGACCGTGAACCGGCCCTCTGCTTAAAAAGTTTGAAGACCCCCTGCTTTAGAACTTTCCAAACTGTGTTGTGACATGTTGGTGTGTGAGTTGCAGTGTTTCACATGAACGTAACAGGAAAGTTCTGAGTCTGTGTGAAATAAGTAATTCCAACTTGCATGCATTTTTATTCTGCAAAGATGCCAATTAATATTAGTAACATACTGTGACTCATATATGTCAAAAAATCTTGGAAATGTATGTTATCTTACAAGTAATTTAATTAAAAATATAAATGAAAGGTTGTCATGAAATATGTTGTTTCCCCATCCATTTCATTATTACAATACAGTAGAGTCTCACTTATCCAACATAAATAGGCCGGCTGAATGTTGGATAAGGGAATATATTGGATAATAAGGAGGGATGTATTGAAAACATTGACTACAAAAATGCGTTGGATAATCCAGAATGTTGGATAAGTGAATGTTGGATAAATGAGACTCTACTGTATATGTATTGTTCCATATCTCTTATAAGGGGTTGGCTTAATCTCCACTTTCTTAGCAAAACTGAAGTAATGTGTCACAAAAAGATGCATTTCTGAAAGTGTTTCATCAATATAAAATGTTTGGAAAGCTCTGCCTTAGAAGGTAGTGGATTCTTTCTCATTTGAGTTTTACTTAATGAAATCTTGTCTGAAAACAAACTTTATAGCGGTGCTGAATTTTTTTAAAAATGTACGTAAAATGTACTGTAATATACAGGCAGTCCCCGAATTACAAGCATCCAACTAACAAATTACTCATAGTTAAGAATAGGAAAGAAACAATAGGAAATGGGAGAAATCTACCCCTCTGAAGGGAAATTCACCTGTGAAAGAGTTCTCATGGGGGTAATGAGTCTCCACTGAGGCCTTCTCACCAATCATCTATCTATCTATCTATCTATCTATCTATCTATCTATCTATCTATCTATCTATCTATCCAGGCATGGTCCGCAATTCCAGGGTGGTCTGCAAGAAGGCCTTACATTTATTATTTAAACTGTTATGTTTATTCATATCATGATCTGATCACCATGCTCAATATATCCCATATGCATGGGGGTATTGGGATAATGATACAAAAGGTTTGCTAGGGTAGATCCTCTCTTACTCAGACTCACACCCCCACCCGAACCAAAATCCCAGCCCCCCCTCCCCCCGAATCAAAATCCTGGCTGCAGGCCTCTATCTATCTATCTATCTATCTATCTATCTATCTATCTATCTATCTATCTATCTACTATCTCACACACACACATATATACATACACACACACACGGCCGGAGTTACACTTTAAAAAGTACCTGTTTCGACTTACATACTGTAATGAAGTATGAGTTTTGTATTCATGTTTGTTGTGTTTAACTATGCGCTTGTGGTTTGGTTATGTAGGTATGAGATGGCGGCAGCCATTTAGTGGCTCTCCTTTGAGGCAGTTGCCATGGAAATGTGGGTGGAGCCATCTGCCGAGGGGAGGAGAAGTGAAGAGGTTTTTTAAAAGTGAAGCCTCAGTCTGTGCTGTGATGAGGCACAGGGAAGATTGATTCCAGGTTGATGGGATCAAGGAGACTCAATTGTTCATATTGAGTTGGTTTTAAATAAGTTTGGTGACTTATTTAATGTAGTCTGTGTCCTGGAAAGGCACAGAGAATCTGTGATAATATATCACGGGGGTGACTGTGGTTTGAAGTCACTGGATAGTCCAAGTTTCAGACTTTGGGAATCAATCCCAGCTGGACTCACAAAGATCCATTGAAGTAACAGTTTAAAAGGAGCAGAGGAAGAAGTTTTAACTACTTTAAGTAAAAGAAGTGATACTTTAGAGAGTTTGATTCATCTCATTCTAGTATTGTAACTGTTAATAAGAATACCTCTAAGTGAAACATCTTTTGTAACCACCAAGCTTGTGCCTGAATAAACTTGACATTGTTCTTTCAACATAAAAGCCTCTGTCATCTATAGACTCCCTCAGCACAATTGCGCTGCCATTTTAACACCGAATAAAGTAAAAGGCTTCCTCTGAGCTATTGGGTGGTTGAGCACTTTTATAATCTAAGGGTATCTCTCCACACAGTGGTGGCTGCATTTCTACTAATCGGTGGCAGTTATCTTTTATTATTTGGAACATCTATTCGTTATTAATTGGGTCTTCTAGGCTACCCTCCTTTACACAGTGGTGGCAGCGGTGGGATAAAAAAGATTCCCCCCTGCCTGAAAGAGCCTTAGTCGTCTTTTACACATACAATTCCAAGTTAAAAAACCTACAGAACCTATCTTGTTGCTGGTCTGCTTCCGAGCTAAATACAAAGTGCTTGATTTTTTAGGTGAACAGAGATTTTGGCGCCCCCCCCCCCAAAAAAAACCCAATAATAAACCAAAATAAAAATGCTGGATAAGTGAAATGTTGGATAATAAGGAGGGATTAAGGAAAAGCCTAAATAAAGAACAACACTCAGGGGAAATCCAGACAGGAAGCAATCAGGGAGAGCTAACACCTCCCAAAAAAAGATTCTCCCAGGCAACTGGAAGCCAGGTCTTGAAGCCACAGGGCCATTAAATGCTAATCAAGGTGATTAATTACAACATCCACACCTGCCTCCCAACAGACAAGAGCTCTTTCTCCCACCCTGGACATTATTCCACAAACAAATAAACCCCACTTGCCTTGCTTCCAACAGACGGCAGCGGGCTCCGAAGTGCCCGACATGGGCTCCGGAAGGCCCGCCTGGCCCACCAAAAGGGCTGACGCGGGCTCTGGAGTGCCCAACGCAGGCTTCAAAAGGCCCACCCGGCCCACTGGAAGGGCTGATTCGGGCTCCAGAAGGCCCAGCGCGGGCTCCGGAAAGCCCGCCCAGCCCACCCGAAGGGCCGAGGCGGGCTTCAGAAGGGTGGGCTCCGCAGAAAGGCGGGGTTTCTCTGCCTGGCAAAGTGGAGATCAGCGCCCTTTTGCCCAGAAGGGAGCCCATCTCCACCTCGCCATGCAGAAACGCAGCGTTTCTGGGTGGCAAATTGGAGAAGGGAGGAGATCTCTACCTCGCCATGCAGAAACGCAGTGTTTCTGGGTGGCAAAGTGGAGATCTGCTCCCTTCTGGGCAGAAGGGAGAAGATCTCCACCTCGCCATGCAGAAACGTGGCGTTTCTGGGTGGCAAAGTGGAGATCTGCTCCCTTCTGCCCAGAAGGGAGCAGATCTCCACCTCGCCATGCAGAAACGTAGTGTTTCTGGGTGGCAAAGTGGAGATCTGCTCCCTTCTGCCCAGAAGGGAGCAGATCTCCACCTCGCCATGCAGAAACGCAGTGTTTCTGGGTGGCAAAGTGGAGATCTGCTCCCTTCTGCCCAGAAGGGAGCCCATCTCCACTTTGCCAACCAGAAAAGCCATGTTTCTTTGCTTGGCAAAGTGGGAATCGCCTTCCTTCTGGTCAGAAGGGAGGTGATCCCCACCTCGCTAAGCAAAAAAGCGGGGTTTCTCTGCTTTGCAGAGTGGGGATCACCTACCTTCTGGCCAGGAAGGCGATCTCCACTCTGCAAAGCAGAAAAGCAGCATGGGAACGCTTTTTGGGCTGCCACCGCTGCTTCAGGGCGCCTCTACAGCGCCCCGGAGAACAATGCGCTATAGGCGATGGCCTAATTGGCCTCGCTGATGGACCGCCTCTGCTTAGGGGGAAAACTCAGTCTTTTGTTTTTATGAATGCTCCCATGAGAAAATGTATATGGATCTGGGTGAACTACAATTCCCAAGTGTCTTGGGTCAACCCTCCTAAAACTCCTCCAGGATTCACAGCTGGCCCTGTTGGGTCTGTGTGCAAAGCTTGGTCCAGATGTCACTTTTCTTCTTATCCCAGATTATATGGCAGTGGGGACTCATTTAATCCTGTTTAAATCAGATAATCTGAGATCAGATCCTGTGATATAGGGCAGTGTAGATTCAGCCTGATTCCTGTTCCACACTGCTCCTATATCCCAGGATCTGATCCCAGATTATCTGCTTTGAACTGGATTATACGAGTCCACACTGCCAGATAATCTGGAATAAGAAGAAAATCTAGGAGTGGGTTTCTTCTGAAGGGGCTTAGCCTGCTTCTAATCAGGAGGGGAGGGAATGCGCTCAGGAGTGGATGGGGCTTAAACATGTCACATACACACAAATATAAAGTGAATTTCAAAAGAAATACTACTAAAACATAGATTTAAAATGCAACCTTTTCCCTTCCCAGAATGATACTATTATATATATTTTAACATGAGTCCCTTTCCATCTCAAATCTAGAGAGAAAGGTGGAGTGCCAATAATAATAATAATAATAATAATAATAATTATTATTATTATTATTATTATTATTATTATTATTATTATTATTATTATATCATCAGGGTAATTTAAAATAATAGGGGGAGTTGTGGAAAATCCTTAGCAGGGTGATAGTTTGCTTTCCCTGCCCATTTCCAATTTTCTTCTCCCTCTGAAGCGGAAAGTCAGTCACACAGCAACCTGGGCGGAGAGTTCTAGTTTGGGGTTTTGCCAGCACATTGCAAGGGAGATCCTGCAGAGGCGAGGGCATTGCAGATCCAGGCTCCTTCCACTTCTGCAACCCGGTTTAAGAGTCTCATAGAAACTAACCACTCCAGGACGGGAAGGGGATTTCTCTTCTGAATAGCAATGGTTGGTTGAATTAACACACTTTCTCATATATCTGAAGGTTATCTGAAGGTATTTCAAGGCATGGACACCAACGCTTCAAATTGGAAGGTTAATTCAGAAACACCAAACCACCTCGGAACCCAGTTCAATATTAATATGATTAATGAATTTATTACAATTAATGACTTTTCCGATGTTTTGCTCATGCCTTATATATATTTATATACACACACACACATATGCTGTGGATAGCATAGGGTAGTGATGACACCCTTGGGTGTGTTTATTTCGCTCTCTGTGCCCATTCAGAAGATTTCACCACTTTCTGTCCCTGTGATCATTGGATTTTAGGGGGAAAGGATGTGGAAACAAAGATTGGTGAGAAAGCTCCATTGGAGACAATTTTTCTCCATGATAACTCTTTCAGGAGTAGGTTTCTCTCACTTCCTGTTGTCTCACCCCCATTCTTAACTATGAGTAGTTTGTAAGATGGAGGTTTGTAACTTGGGGACTGCCTGTGTCTATATCTGTATAAATTTAACAGGATTTGTTCTTGAGAAATCCATGATTTCTACAAATCACTATGCTGTCTTCCAGGGACTTGCAGACTCCTGTGTAACCCATTCTAATATTTTCCTTTGGTGCTGAGATCAGGCAGACTGGCCTTCAGTTCCCTTCCTTGATCATCTCGTCTTGTTACTCCAAGATTTCTAAAACTATGGATGGCAATAGTAGTTCTCCCAGTAGGGCAGGAAGTTCCTTCAATGATCTGGGATCTAGTTCATTTTGAGCTCTAGCTTTTCTTGTGTTATTCCTGCCAGGCTGGGCTACACATCTGTACTCCTTTTTGGTGATTCACCCCTCCCTTTTTATACATTTTTTTTAGTTTACTGTACAGCCAGCAATCTCCAGCTTGGATTGTTACCTTGACATGGTGTTGGGGCTTGAGTTCCTCAATGAAGCCATCAGCTATACCGTGCAGGGCCACCCAAGACGGGAAGGTCATGGCAAAGAGGTCAGACCAAGCATGATCCCTGGGGAAGGTAATGACAACCCACCCCAGTATTCTTGCCATGAAAACTACATGGATCAGTACAACCAGAGAAATGTCGGTATACCATTGGAAGATAGGACCCCAAGGTCGGAAGATGGTCAAAATGCTACTGGAGAGGAGCAGAGGACTAGTCCAAGTAGCCCCAGATGTGATGATGCAGTTAGCTCAAAGCCGAAAGGAAGGCTAACAGCCGACGGTGCTGGAGGTGAAGGACGAATCCGATGTTCTAGAGATCAACACACTATAGGAACCTGGAATCTATGAGCCAGGGCAAACTGGATGTAGTTATTGGTGAGATGTGAAAATTAAAGATAGACATTCTGGGAGTCAGTGAACTGAAATGGACTGGAATGGGTCACTTCACAAAAGATGATCACCTGTCACGCCCAGGGCTACGGAGCACTAAGAACCGACACACGGAAGCCAATAACTATCTAATATCTTTATTAAGGATATATGTAAGAATAATAAAAACAAGTAGGAGACGTAGTCCAATATGAGGCCTTTCAGGGAAGGTCAGATTTACTCCAAAATTATATTGTCCAATAGTTTATATTAGAGTCCAAAGTTGCAAATCCAAACCGAAACACACTCTATTGCAAGCAATAGAGTGGGGAAGCGTCCAAATTCTCTCCAAAGTTCAAAGTAAGTCCACAACAAGAACTGAAAGTAAGGCTTGAAATTAGAAACAAGGTCCAAGGCTGGAAACAAGGCAAGATAGTTCTTGAATACTTGGCTAGACAAGGCAAGGCAAGGAATTGGAGTTGCGGACTTTGCGAAGTCCACACTTGGCTGGAACCACGAAATCACTCCCGAAGTTGATCTGTTGACTCCGCACGGAATCCTTCGTGTCGGGCACCTTTAACTCAGTTTCATTTCTCTGCAAAGCAGGTGTCCTGAGCTTCCTTTCCCAAGGGAAAGGAGAGCGAAACACATCTCCTTCCAGATGCGTTCCTCCCTAGAGTTTCCCAGGGGAACATGGCTAATTAATGTCTTGTTTAGCTGCTAATCTCAAGCTTCTCTGAAACTGCTCTTTCTCACCCCGGCCCGCCGCATAGGACTGTTTCCTGGGAAAAGGAGGGGAGGCAGGGGAAAAGGCCTGTTCAAGGTCTTCCTTAATGGGCTCTCGGGTAGAATCATCAACAACAGGCATCTGGAAAGATTCCGGCTCCTGCTGAGCCGGCAAAAATCCCGTTTTCATCCTCATCAGCTACAATGGCGCTGGGATCAGAACTCCAAGGCCCATGAGACATCACATCACCAGATCTACTACTGCGGACAAGAGAAACACCGAAGAAATGGAGTAGCCTTCATAGTTAATAATAAAGTTGCAAAAGCAGTGATTGGATACAACCCAAAAAATGATAGAATGATCTCAATTCGAGTTCAAGACAAGCCATTTAACATCACAGTGATCCAAATATATGCCCCAACCACAGCTGCTGAAGAAACAGAATTAGATAAGTTCTATGAGGACCAGGAGCACTTAGTGGATAACACACCAAAAAGAGACATTATTCTCATTACAGGAGATTGGAATACTAAGGTGGGTAGTCAAATGATAACCGGGATCACAGGCAAGCATGGTCTGGGACAACAAAATGAAGCAGGACGTAGGCTGATAGAATTTTGCCAGGAAAACTCAATGTGCATAACAAACACTCTCTTCCAACAACCTAAAAGACGGCTTTACACATGGACTTCACCAGATGGTCAACACCGAAATCAGATTGACTACATCCTTTGCAGCCAAAGGTGGTGGACATCCATCCAGTCGGTGAAAACAAGACCTGGAGCTGACTGTAGTTCAGATCACGAATTTCTTATTACAAAATTTAGAATCAGACTAAAGAGAATGGGGAAAATACACAGACCAATTAGATATGATCTCACAAATATTCCCAGTGAATATGCAGTGGAGGTGAAGAATAGATTTCAGGGACTAGATTTAATAAATAGAGTCCCAGAAGAACTATGGACAGAAGTCCACAACATTGTTTAGGAGGCAGCAACAAAGTACATCCCAAAGAAAAAGAAAACCAAGAAGGCAAGATGGTTGTCTGTTGAGACACTGGAAGTAGCCCAAGAAAGAAGGAAGGCAAAAGGAAACAGCGATAGGGGGAGATATGCCCAATTACATGCACAATTCCAGAGGTTAGCCAGGAGAGACAAGGAACTATTTTTGAACAAGCAATGCATGGAAGTGGAAGAAGACAATAAGATAGGAAGGACAAGAGATCTCTTCCAGAAAATCAGAAACATCGGAGGCAAATTTCAGGCAAAAATGGGCATGACCAAAAACAAAGATGGCAGGGACCTAACAGAAGCTGAAGAGATCAAGAATAGGTGGCGACAATATACAGAAGATCTGTATAGGAAGGATAATAATATAGAGGATAGCTTTGACAGTGTGGTGAGTGAATTAGAACCAGACATCCTGAGGAGTGAGGTTGAATGGGCCTTAAGAAGCATTGCTAACAACAAGGTAGCAGGAGACGACAGCATCCCAGCTGAGCTGTTTAGAATCTTGGAAGGTGATGCTGTCAAGGTGATGTATGCCATATGCCAGCAAATATGGAAAACACAAGATTGACCATCAGATTGAAAAATCAATTTATATCCCCATATCGAAAGAGGGAAACGCTAAAGAATGCTCAAACTTCCGTACAGTGGCACTTATTTCCCATGCCAGTAAGGTAATGCTCAAGATCCTACAAGGCAGACTTCAGCAATACATAGAGTGAGAGTTGCCAGATGTCCAAGCTAGAAAAGGCAGAGGAACGAGAGACCAAATTGCCAATATCCGCTGGATAATGGAGGAAGCCAGGGAGTTTCAGAAAAACATCTACTTCTGCTTTATTGACTATTCTAAAGCCTTCGACTGTGTGGATCATAATAAAATATGGCATGTTTTTGGTGGTATGGTGGACTGTTTGGTGGACAGTCACCATGTCTGTCTCCTGAGAAAACTGTATAAAGACCAAGTAGCCACAGTAAGAACAGATCACGGAACAACAGACTGGTTCAAGATTGGGAAAGGAGTACGGCAGGGCTGCATACTTTCACCCTATCTATTCAACTTGTACACAGAACACATCATGCGACGTGCGGGGCTTGAGGAATCCAAGGCCGGAGTTAAAATTGCTGGAAGAAACATTAACAACCTTAGATATGCTGATGATACCACTCTGATGGCTGAAAGTGAGGAGGAGCTGAGGAGCCTCATCACCAAGGTGAAAGAAGAAAGTGCAAAAGCTGGGTTGCAGTTAAACGTCAAGAAAACCAAGATCATGGCAACTATTGATAACTGGCAAATAGGAGAAAATGTGGAGGCAGTGACAGACTTTATATTTCTAGGCGCGAAGATCACTGCAGATGCAGACTGTAGCCAGGAAATCAGAAGACGTTTACTTCTTGGGAGGAGAGCAGTGGCCAACCTTGACAAAATAGTGAAGAGCAGAGACATCACACTGGCAACGAAGGTCCGCATAGTCAAAGCAATGGTATTCCCCATAGTAGCCTATGGATGCGAGAGCTGGACCATAAGGAAGGCTGAGTGAAGGAAGATAGACGCTTTTGAACTCTGGTGCTGGAGGAAAATCCTGAGAGTGCCTTGGACTGCAAGAAGATCCAACCAGTCCATCCTCCAGGAAATAATGCCCAGCTGCTCACTGGAGGGAAGGATATTAGAGGCAAAGCTGAAGTATTTTGGCAACATCCAAAGATAGGAAAGCTTGGAAAAGATCACGATGCTGGGGAAAATGGAAGGAAAAAGGAAGAGAGGCCGACCAAGGGCAAGATGGATGGACGATATCCTTGAAGTGACTGGCTTGACCTTGAAGGAACTGGGGGCGGTGACGGGCGACAGGGAGCTCTGGCGCAGACTGGTCCATGAGGTCACGAAGAGTCGGAGACGACTAAACGACTGAGCAGCAGCAACAGCCAGCAATATTTCCCATTTTTCTTCTGTTATGGAATTGGTTGAGTTTTTAGCAGTTCTTTCTTTGTTAAATCCTACCTGTGGTGGATGCCTTTTCTCTTTAGCACTGCCAGGCCCGTATTTTCTTGAGCTTATGATGGATGGAAACTTCTTAGAAATTGTGACACCAAGGCATAGTCATGAGCAATTCAAATAAGAAAATTGGTTGCATATAAAACAACTGAGATGACTGCTTAATCAGGATTCAAGGTAATCTTGAGACTGCAAGATGGGGGTCAAAACAAACAAGACAAATCAACCATTGCTCAAATATGATGGCTGACACCTGGATTGGCAGCATTGTGTGGTTTGTGGTTTTAGTAGATCTTCTAAGAATAAGTGAACAATATGATGTGGTGGCAAAATAACGTAATACAACCTAACACAATGCAGCAGAATGTTAATGATTAAGAGAAGTAATAGGACAATTCTATTCTGCTTTGAATTGAGCTTAAATGAATTTGCTTGTTTATTGTTTCCAGTTGTGGGCACCTTCATTTAAGAAAAGGTGCAACATGATCAAAGAATGATGAATTAAGATATATATATATATTCCGTGTCAGGAGCAACCTGAGTCGCTTCTGGTGTGAGAGAATTGGCCGTCTGCAAGGACGTTGCCCAGGGGACGCCCGGATGGTTTGATGTTTTTTACCATCCTTGTGGGAGGCTTCTCTCATGTCCCCACATGGAGCTGGAGCTGATAGAGGGAGCTCATCCACGCTCTCCCTGGGTGGGATTTAAACCTGGCAGCCTTCAGGTCAGCAACCCAACCTTCTGGTTACAAGGCTTTAATCCTCAATGCCACCGGAGGCTCCATGAATTAAGATGACAAAAGGGTATGGAAACTACTTAACCTAAAGAAGACCAAGAAGTGATATTTTTCAAAGATGTAAGTCTTGCATAAAAAGGAGGAAACTAAAAAAGAAAATGTGGTGGCATCTTTAACACTAACTGGTATTTTTGAATGAGCTTTTGTGGCTGTAAATCAACTTTGTTGGATGCACTACAGAGTAGTAATAAATGCTCAGGTATAAAATGTTTATACAGTTGCTGGTGTGGGGAAGACTATATAATAGGATCTTGAAATATGCCAATCATGATCCCTGCCCTAAATTGTCAAATAGCTGGGTGAAATAATACAGGTTTTCAAATTTTATATTTGTCAGTTAGTGTTGTGTGAATGCAGTAACTTATCAAAAATTAGTTTTCCTAGGTTCAAAATTCTTGAGAAGATTCCTTTTGTCGTGTGTGCAGTTATGAGGACCCTTGAAACAATGTAGTGTTTAACAAAACCATTGCCTTTGTTCAAACCTCTGGTAATGAATTGGAATTTGTGAATATATATAAATCAATTCAGCAGTTTCTTTCTAGTCTTTCTTTATCGTTTTCTTGTTCAAGGACCACAACCTGCAAATTCCTTACATTGTATCTAGGAAGGTGGAAATGTCCTGCAATTGGTTTCTGGTACAGTATTACTGTTTTTAGTGGCAGATTTGTAACCATTAATCTTCTAGAGTAGATACTGTTCCATTTGTCCAATGTAAAGTATAGAAAAGCATTGGTGGCAATAAGATGCCGTGTATCACACTGGAGGAAGAGCAAGTAAATGTACCTCTAAAGTAATGTCACAAGTGATATTAATGGCCTCGGTAGTATTGCTCCTAGACTAGATTTGGGTTTGTGGCAGCGTTTTGTGCCTGTATTACCATCCACATTATATATCTTGTTGTTTGTTAAAATTTGGTGACTCGCTGTAGGCTAATAAAGGCCTGCCTTCTAGAACCTGTGAGAGGACTATGACTATGGGATCTCCATGGACAAACATCCCACAGCAGGATGGACTACAAGCCATTAATAAGACCAGCCTGACTGAGGCTACAGCAGACCTAACAAGCAAACTGTTTAGCTTTGTACTTACCTATAACTTCACATTTGGGAATAGTATGGCTGATCTGCTAGGAAGTATAATTGCTAAGAAGTACAAGCCTGTGCAGATCTGAGACAACATAATTTTTTCCTGAGTTTCATTGATGTTTCTGATTGTCAAAAAAAACTCTTCTCCTTTTTGTTGTGCAGTCACCTTTCTCTCTGCAAGTCCTTGCAAAAATGTTCAGAACCACCAAAACTTATCTTTGGCCCCTTTGACACTGCCTTATACCATTCAGATTATCGGCTTTGAACTGGATTTTATGTCAGTGTAGACTCATATAATTCAGTTCAAAGCAGATGTGGATTATCTGCTTTGATAATCTCAATTATATGGAAGTGTAAAAGGGGCCTTAGGCCCCAGGGCTCCATCACTAATCCAGTTTATAGGGCACAATTCCAGGAAGTTCTGCTGAGCCAAGTGTCCCTGCCTACTTCTGAACTCTGATCTCTGTGATCTAACCAAACTAAAGTTTGGGCTAGATCTTTCATATATGTTCTATGTTTCACCTGCTCCTACAGATGAACAGCATCAGCTTAGTCCTGGGGTTGAACTTCCCAACTGTGGACTCTTCCACACAGCCATATAACCCAGAATATCA
The DNA here is from genome assembly GCF_035594765.1 of Anolis carolinensis. NCBI lineage: Eukaryota > Metazoa > Chordata > Lepidosauria > Squamata > Anolidae > Anolis > Anolis carolinensis. The sequence continues at coordinate 188,569,557 of NC_085842.1, forward strand.
AGACAGATAATCCACTGGATTATCAGAGTCCACACTGCCATATACTCTAGTTCAATGTGGATTTTATACAGCTGTGTGGAAGGGGCCTGGGTTACAGGAAAGTGTAAGGACTATACAGCTACCTTTGATGAAGATTTGGTAGCTTCCCTGAAGAAGACCCTGTGGACTTCTGGTTAGAGAAGCGAGCGTCAAACCCATTTTCACCGAGGACCACATCAGACTTATGGTTGCATATTGGCAATTTGTCTAACTCACAATTATCAAACGCAAGACCCATGGGCCAAATCCTTTCTGCCACATCATTTTGTGTGGCCCACAAGACTTTAAATGGCAGGGCAACGTATTGTGTTTCCCCCAAAATAAGACACTGTCTTATATTTATTTTTCCTCAAGAAGACACACTATGGTTTATTTTCAGGGGTGTCATTTTTATTAAGTATGGTACAATAATCTACATTTATTCAAATATAGTTAAGTCATCTTCTTCTGGAACATCATCATAACTCTCCAAGCCTGGAATTCCATCCCGAATTTCTTGCGACTCCATTTCCTTCAGAACTATTGTCCCCAATTTTTCATGACAAGTAATAGAGTTCTCATTAAATCCATGTAACCTGCTCAGAGTGCATTGGCAATGCCACTATCAGTGATTTTATCCCTTTGTTTGATGGGGCTGCCTGCACCTTTCCGGTCACCTCTGAAATAGCAGCTGTCATGATGAGACAGATCAGAAGGGCTGCACAGGCACACCTATCAGTGTCTTATTTTCAGGGCTTGACTTATATTGCGCAAATGCTTAGAAATCCTGCTACGGCTTATTTTATGGATGTGTCTTATTTTTGGGGAAACGGGGTAGTTACATACATATAGGGCCCTTCCATACAGTCATATAACCCAGAATATCAAGGCAGAAAAGCTCACAATATCTGCTTTGAACTGGGTTATCTGAGTCCACACTGCTATATAACCCAGTTCAAAGCAGAAAATGTGGGATTTTATTCAGCTGTGTGGAAGGGGCCTGAGTCTTACAACAAACAGCCCTTTGAAGGTAACCATAAGTCTGATATGGCCCTCTGTGAAAATGGGTTTCTCCATTCAGCTGAAGTTTCAAACACACTGCTTTTTCCCCCTAATGTTGTTATATTTAAGAACCACCATCATCATAGGTGATCCTTCATGGCGGAGTCTTCCAGAAGTAGAGTCCTGGTTCCCCAAGTGACTGGGGAAATCTATTCTGGATCTACATCGTCTTTCACAATGACATAGCTTTCTAGGTGGAAGGCGGACACAAGGGTTTGCTTATAGAATCAAAGAGTTGGAAGAGCCCTTGTGGGTCACCCAGTACAACCCCATTCTGCCAGGAAGCAGGAAAACTGCATTCAAAGTATCCCTGACAGATGGCCATCCAGCCTCTGCTTGAAAGCCTCCAAAGAAGGAGCCTCCACCAGTCTGGGGCAAAGAGTTTCACTGCTGAACAGCTCTCACAGTGAGGAAGTTCTTCCTAATGTTCAAGTGGAATCTCCTTTCCTGAAGTTTGAAGGCGTTGTTCCACGTCCTCCTCTGCAGGGCAGCAGAAAAAAAGGTTGCTCCCTCCTCCCTATGACTTCCCCTCACATATTTTATACATGGCCCTCATCATGTCTTCTATCAGTACTTGATGCGCCTTCCTCTCCACACGTTTCTTTCTCTATTCGTGCTTCCTCGAAATCCACAGCACTGTTGTTCAGAACCAGTACATCTCTGTCCTCAGCATTCAATGGCTACCTGGCCCAGCAGGGGCCTTCCTTGTCGCTCGTGGGCAGGGTGGGGCGGGGCCGGCCTTTGCCAGGAGCCAAGGCCTAAGTCCAACGGTCAGTCCCCATTTCAGTCCAGCCAGAGAACCAAGGGCAACCCGAAGGGCCGGCTTTTGCGCCACTTCGAGTGGGGCTGAGGACTGGATTCAGGCCAGAAGACGGGGCCACCTGACCCAATGGGCCCATCGCCTTAAGAGCGGCCCAGAAATAACAATAAGCCACGGGCAACGCATCCTCGCAGGCGCGCCACCCGCGGGGGGAAGGGGCGGGTTAATGACACCTGCGCCTCCGAGGCGGGCTCCACTCCACCACGCCGCTGAGCATTGGCAACGAGGAGCCAATCACAAGTCGCGCTTCCCTTCCTCTTCACCCGCTCTCCCCGCCTCAAGCTGACGCCTTCTTTTCCCTTCTCTGCTGAGGTTGCCTGACTACATGGAGCGGAGGGCTGCTCCTGGGTGGAAGCCCCGCCTCTTTTGCCTCAGCTCTTCTTCGGCCCCGTCCTTCCATCGTGGGAAACGTTGCCCCATTGTTCCCTCCTAGAGACAGTTTAGGAACAGAGGCTTCTCATTGGATGCCGGAAGGGAAGGGGTGGACAGTTCGGGATTTCCCCCCCCCCTTCGTCGCAGGTCGCTTATGATTGGCTGAGAACTGGCCTTGATGCCGAGGGGGGGGGACGCGGAGGGCGGGCCCTGCGCAGGAGCCTTTCTGATTGGGCCCCCGATCGCACTCGGGTTCGGCCAGGCTCGGGTGTTCGGCTTGGCGTTGACGGAGGGTGCTCAGCGAGGTTGCGTAAGCCTTGGCTCGCCCCCTTTGAAAGAGTGAGAGAGAGAGAGAGAGGGCCGCAGCGCTCCCTGAAGGCCTGGCGGAAGGGCGCTCCGTCCCAGGGCTCCTCGTGCGGCTGCGCCACCCTGCTCCTCCTTTTCGCGAGCGCGCAGAGGACCGCAACGGCCCCTCCGCCGGCACCACCACCACCACGCCGCAGCGGACAAAGGAACTCGGGCAGAGAGGCGGGGCCGCGCGCGGGCGGGAGGAGCCCCTGACACCGCCCCCAGGAGGAGGGGGAAGAGGAGGAGACTCGCGCCCCGCCGCCATGGCCGGCCCCGCCGCTCTCGTTGTCCTCCAGCCGCACTGCAGCGCCCTCCGCCTCAGCCGCCCCTCCTCGCCCGCCGCGGGGGCGCCATGAGCCGCAACAGCAGGAAGAAAGAGAGCCAGGCCTGAGGAGGGAGGAGCCGCTCACCAGGCCACCGCCCCGCGCCCTTTCGCCTCCCCAACCGCTTCCTGCTTTCGCTCTCTCACTGGGGCGCCTTCCTTCCTCTCTCCCTCCTCCTTTCCTCCCACCACAGCGCTCCCTCCCCCTCTTTCATCCAGTGCTCTTCCGCCGGGAGAAATAGTCCCTGCCTCCACGCTGAGGGAAGGAAAGGGAAGGGGGAAAGAAGGGCCCGCTCTCGCTCTCTGTCACCGCCTATTCCTCCTCCTGTGACTGGCTGCCAGAGAAGGCCTTCTCGACGCGAGAGGATGGCGGGCCCCTGGTGAGGCCAGGCCTTCCCGAGCGAGCGAGGCGCGCCCCCATCCTTCCCCCTTCCCTTTCTTCCCTTGAGCGACCCACGATCGAGAGCGGGCGAAGACCGGGGGAAGGGCGGGCCACGGTTCTGCATGCCCTGCCCGCCTTCCTCGCTCGCCACCTGAGGGCCCGGCGCGGAGAGGAGGAGGGCAAGGAGCAGGAGACCCAGAGAGGAGGGAAGGCAGCAGCCACCATGTCGGGCCGGCCCAGGACCACCTCCTTCGCCGAGAGCTGCAAGCCGGTGCAGCAGCCCTCCGCCTTCGGCAGCATGAAAGTCAGCCGTGAGTACAGGCCTCTCCGCTGGCCTTCTGCTTTGCCCTGGAGGGGAGGCCGGGCTTCCTTCCCTTTTCCTCTCTCTCTCTCTCTCCCCTCCCTCCCTCTCTTCCCAGCCCCCCTCCCTCTAAGGCCTTCCGCTCCTTTATTCACAACCAACCCCTTGAGGACGTGGCCGTCAGATGCCTGCCTTTGCCTCTCTGGCCTGCCATTTCTCTCCCTCCCTCCCTTCTACTCCCCCCCCCCATCCGTTCAGGGCCCCATTTCAGAAGCAGTGAGTCAGGGAAATCTTCGCAACTTGTGTTAATGGAAGGGTGGACTCCTCAGCCTGATGGAATCAATTGCCTTTCTTAGGCGCGGCCTGTGGGCTTATTTCATTCCAGGCGGCAGAGCTACCTGCCTACCGAGAGGTGGAAAATTACTGACTTAGTTATGCATGCCGTTGAGGAGGTTTTAATGGGATATCTATCCCATTATGCATACATTGCAAGGTGGGCGGTAAAGAGAAAGTGATGTATTATCATTTATTATAATTATTTTATACCTGTTTAATTCTGTCGGCCTAAGAAAGTCCATACATGAAATAGCGACAATAATTCGTACCCAAAGTGTGGTCGGTTGTACAAATCTTTACATTTTGTACAAATCTTTACATCTTTAAATCTTCGGTGAGACCACCACAAAGGTATTTACTTAAAATCTTCTCTGATGTAGTCACAGCCCAGTATGGGTTTCTGTTAAGGATTATTGCTGCCTGTTGGAAACGTGGCAGCATTTCAGCCCATTCATTTCTCAGATATGTTCAGCTATGTTAAAGATTTGATCGGACTGGATGGTAAGAAGCCTTCAGAATGTGTCATCCTCCAAGCTAAGCATTACCTGTCACCCAGGTGTCTGTCTCCTCCCCATTTCTTGGAAGTACCAAGTGTCTCTGCCACAAATTCAGTATTAAGGGTTAAGGTGCTATGGTGTAATGGCCAGATATGTGTTGGCTTCAATTTGCCTGTTGACTTATGGTGACAACGTGAATTTCAAAGGATTTTCCTAGAGAAGGAATAATAATAATAATAATTTATATCCTGCTTTCTTCTCTTCAATTATTCACAAAACTAAAAACAGTACCAATTACCTGCTGAGATTTGGTGGTAACATGCATTTCAAAGGATTTTCTTAGAGAAGGAATAACAATAATAATGTATATCCTGCTTTCTTCTCTTAAATTATTCGCAAAACTAAAAACAGTACCAATTACCATTACCATACATATAAGAACTCAAACAAAAATAAACTTATTTAAAATAAATAGCCAAAACCATTAAAACATATTAAATACATAACATTTCTCCCCCAGATTCCATCTTAAAAATACTATTTTTGAAAGCCTTCCTGAATGGGAATGTTGTAGCCTGCCACTGGAAGAATAGTAGGGAGGGCAGGGAATTCCAGAGTCAAGGGCTGCCACCAAAAAGTCTTTGTCTTTCTTTCAATAATGATGGGACTGAGAGAAGGGCCTCCCCTGAGGATATCAGGGCTGGACAGGTTCATATATACTCTCTGCCAAATGCCCTGGACCTGATCTATACTCATTGGTAGTCTGTTGTCCAGGTATTAACCAGGGCTGACCCAGCTTAGGTTCCAATATCAAACGGGAGGAGTTGGTTCTTTTAGGTATGGATGAGCTGTGGACCAATTCTGATTTTTTATTGCATTCAAGATTGCGAAATTGCAACATTTACTGAGAAAAGAATGTAACACAGTTTGGAAATTACATTTTATTCAAAAAAGCACAGAAACATTGAACTTATTTATTTATGAGAAATTGTAGTCCAATTTAACATCAATTTAACAACACAGCATATAGATTTATACATTTTCATTTATTTCATTGTATTTTGTCCTGCCTTTCCATTAAAAATATTGCTTAAGGCGGCTAATATCCTTAAAAATTAAAAACTAATTAGAGAATAGAAACCATTGAACTAATCACAGTAACTGAAATTATTACAATCAATAGCAAACAATTTTACAAGGTGAAGTATTCATTTCAATGACCTTTGATTGGTTAATTATTTTCTGTTGAAAATTAAAGTTGACCGTAGTAGTTAAAATTAAATGCATATTAAGATCTATCGTCAGCCAGAACTTTGATGTCGCTTCTTATAGTAGTGCCTTTATAGTGTTTGTTCTATTGACAATTTAGAACTATTTTACATACAAAAGTGTAATCTCATAGTCTCTGCTTAGAAGTACACCTTGCTGAATTCTGTTGTAACTCCTTTAGGTGTGATTTCAGTGTAAATCACAAACTGTCTTTAAAGAAAGTCTTTGTTCTTGAGGTATGAAAAGCACTAGTTGGATAAAGCTACACATCATAAGGCCAGGATATGGTTCCAGTTTTCTTCTAACTTTAAAGTTATTTTTCTTGATTCTATATGTACTCTTGTCTAGATAAACTTAAGAACATGAATTAATATGAACAATATAATATTGCAGGCAAATTCTAAATGTGTTTGCACTGAACAGTCTTGTGGATCAGGTTGTAGTTGCGATTAAATCAATGGCTTGTAGATTAGTACGTAATATTTGCACCAAATGCCAAGAGGGCTATCTTGATTAAGGTGAATTTGAGATACTCTGTCCTCTGATATCTGCATTTAAATATTGGTGGAGAAGCTTTCCACTTGCTCAGTGGCCATTTGCCAGGCTGATTGAAGCATGGAATGAAATGACCTTTCTCTTTTAATTCTTGTTTTAAATGCAGGGACTTGTTAACTTCTAGTATGGCCATGACATTTTCTGTGCCACATTTCCTTGGTCTAAATTTCCAATAGTGATTACTTACTCATTTTTTACCACTTTATGTTTTTTCCCTTTTTATTCAGATTTATACTGAAGATAATGGTCTGAATACCTTCTAGCCCTATTCGGGTTATAATCAGTTGGATTTAGAGCAGTGGTTCTCAACCTGTGGGTCCTCAGATGTTTTGGCCTTCAACTCCCAGAAATGCTAACAGCTGGTAAACTGACAGGCATTTCTGGGAATTGTAGGCCAAAACACCTGGGGACTTACAGGTTGAGAACCACTGATTTAGAGCATTATATTGCCATGCAGCAGTAACTCAATAGGCGTATCCTGTTTGGAATTAGCATCTGGTATTTAGATCACTGTTTTAACATTTGTGACAAACTCAGTAAGATACATAGTTTTTGTACTCTTGATTTGTACTAGTATACCTATGGGTACATCTACACTGTAAAATTAATGCAGCTTGACACCACTTTAACTGCCATGGCTCAGCTATGAAATCATGGGAGCTGTAGTTTGGAAAAGAATGGCCCAAAACCTTGCAAAACTACAACTGCCATGATTCCATAGCCCTGATGTGGTGGTTGAATAGTTACAGTGGTGCCAGGCTGCATTAGTTTTACAGTATAGATGCACCCTGTGCCTACAACATTATCAAGCCTCTTCCACATTGACAGAAAAGTTGGATTGAATAACCCCTGAGATATTTTATGACTCCATATGAATTCTCAAGTATATAACTGTCCCATTGCCACAAGATATTTTATGAATATTGAGTGGAAGATATTTTAATGTACTTCACCACCCAAAGCCAGAAAACATTTCACTTTTATCGTTTGTAGACCTGAAACATTAGTTTTAGAACCTTATTTCCAATTGAAATCAAGAAAAACTTCATTGTAAATTTCTTAGTTTGGGAAACACACAAACATCTAAAGGGAAACAGGAGTTTTTTTTAATTTGCAAAATAATCTAGTGCTAATGGCATCTTGAGATCATTTTTATTCCAGTAACAAAATAATCCCTGTTGAGGGCACTAACCCAAAGGGTCACACTTAGTGGCTCTCATTTTGCAGACAACCAAAGATTGTCACTTAAACACTGCTGTCATTTTTACACAATGACAAAAATGTGTTTTCTGCTTTGCAATCCTACATTTTCTGTCAAAGGATGCTGACCTACATTCAATTTTTGGCTAGTTACTTTTTGCTAGTCTCAAACCGATAAAAATGTTACCGTGTTTTCTACTAGGTAGGACTATGTTCCAACTGCAGTCTTCAGAAGGGAAAATATGATGCGTTTGTTAGGAGAATTTTTGTCCTAGCGGTTTTGAATTGCAAGCAAGGACACTTAACATGGCCGCTGCCTGATCTTGGGGACATAGTCCTAAATCTTAATGTTAGCCCTGGTTTGACTACGCCCATTAAACCACCTAGATTTACCTATTCGTTGACTAATCGTCTAACCATTAATGCAATTTATCTTCTTTAGCTAGTGCTAACCAACACGATTCCAGTCATTGTTTGCAAGTCTGCTGGTGACTATGGCCCCATCGACGCTGACCATTTAATGCAGTTTGAAGCTTGCTTCATATAGTGGCAGCCAGACAACAAAGTCCCAGAATAGAGCATAAAATAAAGACCTTAATGTGCACCAGTGCTTTGTGGTTTGTGTAATCACCATCCAGCCACAAGCTGGTTCCAGGATTTCCTATGGAGTGAAGCTACTTTCTTCAATACCTATTTGAAACTGCATTGAATAGTCAGTGTAGATGGGGCCATGGTTTGGACATACTTTCTTTCTGCTTTAATTCAGTATATATTCTGCAACAAAAAGTGACTTTGATAGGCCTAAAATGTCTTGTTCATCGCTTAGGATTTGCAGTTCTTTATGCTCTGGGAAACAGTAGAGTTTCTTTGTTCATCTGATTTCACCATTAGTACTGTACTTTCAATCAGCTCACTCAGATTTGTAGTTCACTTTTTAGTTGGTGAAGGATGGCACACATTTTTGCTTGACTCTCTTCTATCTGGTCTGGGATTTATGTAAACCCCTAAAGATGTAAAATGTCAGAAAAAGCAGTGGAATTAAATATTCGGCATATGAAAAAAACATTAATCAAATTCCAGATAAAAACAAATCAGAAGTTCAAGTTTAGTGCTGACTAAGAATCTAATTATATACATTGCTTGAGATTCACTTGTAAGTTCATGTCCTGAAAAAGCCAAGTCAGGTGCAAACATTGAAATTACCTGTAGTACTAAAAGAAAAGGTAATTCCAGTTCCTTTTATAAACAAATGTGCCAAAGAAGCCTTTAGAAAGTAATGATAAAGGAACCCAAAGTTTGTTTTTAAAGTGAAATATGAATTTGATTTGGCACCTGTAACAAAAATGCTTTTCATTAACATGGGAGCATCAGTAGTCAACATGCTTAAGGCATTGGAAAACTGACAAAATTTGAGAAATATTAAGTACATAAGATCACATTTATCCAAGAAAATATGGATTCTCACAGAAAAAACCACATTCAATCTTTTGGATTTAATTCATAATTGCATGGTATTTAGGGTATAGCATTATACTATAGCAATGTAATTTCCATATTTATCCAGTTGAAGCTGAGATTTAATATATTTTACAATTCATATTGAAAAACAAATCCTTTACACAGTATTGTGATTATGATTGTTAACCAGTTTTCATTGTGCATGTGAGTATGTACTTCAAGTTGCATATTGACTTATGGGTGACCCTATGAATTTTATAGGGGTTCTCTTAGGCAAGAAATACTCAGAGGTGGCTTCACAAGTTCCTTCCTCTGAAATATGCCCTAGAGCAGATCTGAACAACTTGACAGTAGCAGCGGGACAGAATTAAATGCTCTAAATCTCCTGGGGCCACAGATAGGTTTTTAGCACTTTACTTTCCTTCCCTCCCCTCCAAGGGAAAGAAGTAGTGCCTCAGCTCTTGCCTCCACTGCTCTTCCTTTCTCTTTGCCTCCGGGATGCCTCTGTTGTCTCCTTCTATGGGGGGGGAAAACCACCAACTTTGCGCCATTCATTGTGCAGACCCCACAGCCGCACAAGTGAGGGAACTTAATGGTGAGGAGTTGGTGGAGGAGGAAGAGACGTCAGAGACAACCTAGAGGCAAAGAAAAAGGAAGAGTGTTATAGCCAAGTTTCTCCCTCAAAAGCAAACAGTGCAGAGTTAGTGGTTTTGCCACTGGATAAGAAAGAGACAACAAAAGCAAAGAGAAAAGAAGAGTGGCAGAGACAAAAACGGAGGCCCTTTACCGCCTCATTTTCTCTCTAAAACGGTCCACCGAATGTTAAATTTTAACATAACCTGAAGCTCAAGATGCCAACCTTCCTGAATAAGAGTCATTACCCTTAATATTTCATCCCTGCTCCTCACTTCTCCACACTGAGTCCAACAACATTCTCAGTTCCCAACTGAGACCAGCACTTCCAACAGTCTAACTGGGTCTTTTGGTTGTGCCCCCTTTGTCACAGGTTAGTTTGGTAACTTTTGTGCATACAAAAAGGAAATGTGTAGAGGTAAAACACTTGGAAGGGGGAATGGTGAGTTCAGATTTTTATTCTGTTGTAGCGCTACATGTGGCCACTTTCTCAGAACCTCTGTGGGCCACACTAAAGCCTTGAGAGAGCCACATGTTGTGCAGGCCTGTCCTAGAGCGCCTGGTGCTCCTTGACGCTGCTTAGTTTCTGCAATCAAAGGGGATCGGGTGCCCTTAGGGTATTTGGAGTACAAGTTTTTTGTTCTGTGCTGTACTACTCAATATTTCTTTCTCCTATTAGTAACTGTGCTAAATGACAGAATGAAAACAAGTTTAAATAGGTACAAAACTGTATCAGCAACTCTTAGCATGGAGAAAAGAGGAGACATGATAGCCACACTTAAATATTTGGAGAAAAAAAAGACAAATTGAGGAGTGGTTGCAGTTGTCTTCTGCTGCTCCAATGAGATGGAACAGTAAATTGAAACAACATTAAAAGAATTTCCATCTAAACATTAAGAAGAACCTCCTGATGGTAAGAGCTGTTTGACAGTGGAATACACTGTGACTTTTGTGAAGCTCCCTTCCTGGAGGTTTTTAAACAGAGGCTTGATAGCCATCTTTCAAGAGTATTTTGATTGCATATTCCTGCACAGTAGAATGGGGCTGGACTGGCTGACCCTTGTGATCTCTTCCAAATCTGTGATTCTTTTGGCTTTCTGAATTACACATATGGACCTGAACCTCCTAGATGGAAGTATTCCCCGCCTTCTCTAATGTCTGTACTCTGCCTCCATTTTTCTTAATTCTACTTCATTCCAATTCTCTCTCTTTTAGCTAGCTAGAAACTTTCCTGTGTTTTTGTGGTATACTACAGTCATACTACTGCACATATAACTAAAGAAGTCTTTTCAGAATTTGGAATCCTGGGAAACTGATTGAGATGTACTTCACACGTAGAATTAGAATAATAGAAACTGAGTTGGAAGAAAGCTTCATGTTCCACATATGCACTGTCTACTGTAAAATTCTGAATGACCTTATGGAGCCCACTAAAATTTTAGAACAAGGGTCCTGATTTTCAATTTTTGGATCCTGTTGCATTCCATTCTACTCTTACAACTATGTTATGCTTTTTTTCTTTGTAGTTTCTGTGAATCACAGAAATGGCAAAGCACCTTCAGAACCTTCCAAAATTCTAGACATACATTTTTGGAAGTAACCCCATCCAAACTCCCAGTTAGCATATAACAGTGGTTGCTGCCAAAATCCCAGTTCTATTTTATCCTATGCTGCAGTAGGAATATGATAGGAACCTTGTGTCCTCTCAATCTTTAGACAGCTTCTACGACTCTCCTGTTTTCTGGTACCTGACCACAGTTTGCCTTGTTGCTGCCTCTGGTTATCCAACCCCAGATGGCTGGTTCTTTTGTTATGTCCACGATCTAGATTACTTACTGTCTTATGGCTTCATTATGTCCTCCATCACATTTTTTTAAAAAAATGTTTGGAATGTGAAGGTAAAATCCCTGATACTGGCGGCCAGAATGAGCACCTACTTTGTCTAGGTGAGGCTTATGTGTTCTATTCATCTTCTCATTGCTTGGAGAAATTGGGAGGCACTCCTAAGAGCCCTCTGTGAAAATATTTTGGCACCAACTTTACCAGCGAAGCTAACTAAATTAGTGAGATCATCCAAGATCCCGGTCCTAAAACATTCACTACCACTGAAGACGATTTCAACACCACTGGCCTCTTTGATTCACTCAGTTCAGCCTAAATCAATACCAGCATTTTTGGTAGTGACTGCCTCTTCTGCACCACCACAACTCTCATGATCAGCTTTGGTCCCTCTATCCACTTCGCTGGTCCAAGTTGCAATAAAACCATCACTACATGAATCAGCCCTGCAGAAATCGAAGAAATCTCATCCCCTTGATGAGAACCAGGGAGTCCACCAATACCTGGCCAGTTTTTTTGATTTGGAGATACTCCGGTAAAGAAGAAGCATACAAAGAAGAGAACCAAAAGGTGTTTGAAATCCATCCCATTTTTGCCCATAGATCATTCAGTGATTGCCATCACAGTGGGCTCCTCAGCCATCACTTGCATCTCAACTGCCGCTTCGTCCCCTCTCAGGTCTCCCTCCTCAATCCTTCTTAGCACTCCAAGGGGGAGATAGTGGACACATGACCACCAACTAACAATGTCAACCCATGATTTAGCTGCCTTCATGGCATAGATCAGACCTGGCTGTTTTGGAATCCTGCCTCCACAGTCTTCCCCACTTTCTTCCAAGATTTCTCTTAGGATCAAGGTCAATGGTCTGAAATGACCTCCAAGGGCTGGAGCGTTGGGCCTAAACTAACAATGAATATCAACAGGAAAAAATTGATGGTACTACATTTAGGCAGAAAAAATGAAATGTTCAAATGTACCACCTGGCTTGACAGCAAAACATGTAGAAATGATCTATGAATCTTCATCTATCTATATCTAGGTAAAGGTAAAGGTTTCCCCTGACGTTAAGTCCAGTCATGTCTGACTCTGGGGGTTGGTGCTCATCTCCATTTCTAAGCCGAAGAGCCAGCGTTGTCCGTAGACACCTCCAAGGTCATGTGGCCAGCATGACTGCATGGAGCACCGTTACCTTCCCGCCGGAGCGGTACCTATTGATCTACTCACATTGCCATGTTTTCAAACTTCTAGGTTGGCAGGAGCTGGAGCTAACAGTGGCCACTCACTCCGCTCCCGGGGTTTCAACCTGGGACCTTTCGGTCTCCAGCTCAGTGCTTTAACGCACTTCGCCACCGGGGCTCCAATATCTTCTATATCTTCTATATCCATAATAAAAGTGAAAACCTGTATGTGTGTATGTGGCATGGGTGCCCGCTCACACAGACAGCCTCCGTCCTCCACAAACAGGCTATAGTTCCCCTTGCTGAAGAGCCAGCAAGTCACTCCCGCCCAGGACATTGCAGGTTACAGCGAGCGCCATGAACATGTAGTCTCAATCCCTGCCAGTGTCCTCCTCAAACACTACAGCCCACCACCCAAGGCATGCTTTCATTTCGGGACCATTTCATCCTAGATTTTGCATTTTCCTCCACCACAGGCAGGCATCCCAGGGTTCTCCATTGGTGTGGAGTTGGCATGATCCTGCCTACTGCCCTTCCCTTTCAAATCTGTCTCCATAACAAACACAGCAGAACTGAGCAGCAACTAAACTTACTGGAGGAGTTTGGGGGATTGACTCCACATGGTGGAAGTTGTAGTTCACCCTGCATCAAGTCAGAGCACTGTGACTCCTACTGGAGAATTCAGAGGAGTTGTATTTCACCTACACCCAGAACGCTATGAACCCAAACAATGATGGGTCTGGGCCAAACTCCCAAATGTCCAGGCCAATTGAGGGGAATTGGCCTGGACATTTGGGAGTAGTAGGCACTGGGATTTATAGTTTATCTGCAATGAATGAGCACTTCGAACCCCACTGATGATGAACCAGGACCAAACTTTGCACACAGAGCCCCCATCACCAACAGAACATATTGGACAAGTTTGAGGAAAAGAGAGTGATAGTTCACCTGCATCCAGAGAAATAGTGACCCCCCACCGACAATGGACCGGGACCAAACTTTGCACAGAGAAGCCTCATGACCAACTGAACATGCTGCAGGGGTTTGTGGGAATGGGTCTTGATTTTGGGAGTTGTAATTCACCTGCATCCAAAGAGCACTGAACCCAGCCAACAACGGATCTGGACCAAACTTGGCACACAGACTCAACATTGCCTGCTGTGGATACTAACAGATGTTTTGGGACAATTGACCCTGGAATCTGGGAGTTTTTAGTAGTTCACCCCCATCCAGAGAGCACTGCAACCAGGCGATGACCAGCCAACAACAGATCTGGACCACACTTAGTACACAGACCCAAAATGGCCAACTTTGAATACCGGCACGGTTTGGGGAGGATTGACCCACCATTGTGGGAATTGTAATTCACCCACTCCAAACTGAGAATACCTAAGATTCAAAAACAAATAATGCATTTTTCAAATAACCCGGGCATTGCCGGGTCCCCAAGCTAGTAGATTATAAATATGTATCAATGTGTGATGCCTCAGACAGAAAAGCCAGTGTACTTCTAGGCAACCTCAGCAGGAGTATAATGCCACATCAAGAAAAGTAATAGTATCACTCTCTTGGTGATGGTGTGACTTCACCTGGAATACTGTGTTCAGTTTTGGGCACTACAACTTAATTGGGACATTGGCAAGCTGGAACATGTCCAAAAGAGAGTAACCAAGATGGCAGAAGGTTTGGAAACAAAGCCCTATGGGAAATGACTTGTGGAACTGAGCATGTGTTATTTGGAGAAGAGACCATTGAGAGAGAGGTGTTTTGATAGCCATATTTAAATATTCAAAGGGTTTGTATAGCTTGTTTTCTAGGCTTGAGCGATCCATGAAAAAATGGATTCTAAACTTGCTTCAAAAGTAGGGGGTGCTAGTGTTTCGTTTCTGATGTCATTTCCGAATTTTGCCCTCAAAAATTTCAAAATTTAACGAAAATTCGTTAATTTCAAAAGTAATTAGTTAATGGCGGAAGCGCATGCGCAGTGGTGAAAAAACAGCACGGGGGGGGGGAGACTTTACAGGATTCTCCCACCCTCATTTTTTGAGCTATCTTCTTCAAACTTGGTACAGTGGTAGAACACATTTAACACTGATAGCTCACCAAAATTCAGAACGTTTCCCTTATCCTCTGATTTTTGGCGAATTTTCATAGCTTTTATAATAAACCATTTTTTAATAATTGCAGAAATCTGTTCCTGGTTTGGAAGTCTTATTTCCTGTTTCATTGGGTTGTCTTTACTTTGAAAGTCATTGTTCTACTTCAGAAACTTTGTTTTTGTGGCTGAAACTTTGTTAAATTGGTGGACTCAGGAACCCATAATGTGCTCCATGTCCCTTGCACAAAGACAAAGTTCAGGCAGTGTCATAGATTTTGCCATGTTTCTATGACAGAACCAATTAGGAAATGACATTTATCACCCAGGAACAGAAATCATAGTACACCATCAAATCATTCCTGACAGATGGCCATCAGCCTCTGAATAAGGAAATCTGTTCCTGGTTTGAAAGTGTTTGGGTTTTCTGGGACTGCAAGTATGTGACTTGCCCAAGATCACTCAGTGGGTTTTCATGGCTGACTGGGGAATGAAGCCACAATGATTGGACAACTATCAAACCACTACACCAGGAGTCCCCAAACTAAGGGCTGTTGGCCAGATGCGGCCCTCCAATGCCATTGACCTGGCCCCTGTCCTAAACTTTACACTTAGGGTTGACTTAAGTCTGAAATGTCTTGAAGACACACAACAACAACAATCCTAATTTTGGACTATTTCACCACAGTCTGGCCCCTCAACAGTCTGAGGGACTGTGAACCCCTGCACTACATTACACCATGGTGTCTCTCTCTTTTTTTTTTATGAATGCTCCCATGAGAAAATGTATGGGTGAACTACAATTTCCAAAAGTCTTGGGTCAACCATCCAAAATACCCCCTAGGATTCACAGCTGGTATGTGCCAAGCTTGGTCCAGATCCATCACTTTTCTTCTTATCCCAGATTATCTGCAGAGTGGACTCATATAATCCGGTTTAAATCAGATAATCTGAAACTAGATCCTGGGATATAGGTTTAAAGCGCCCCAATAGCAAGCAGCCAAGCACTCCAGGACGCCCAGACCTCCCTCCGCTTGTTCTGCAAACCGGATTAAGAGCCCCATAGCAAGGAGCCAAGCACTCCAGGACGCCCAGACCTCCCTCCGCTTGTTCTGCAAAACGGATTAAGAGCCCCAATAGCAAGCAGCCAAGCACTCCAGGACGCTCAGACCTCCCTCCGCTTGTTCTGCAAACTGGTTTAAAGTGCCCCATTGTAAGCAGCCAAGCACGCCAGGACGCCCAGACCTCCCTCCGCTTGTTCTGCAAACCGGATTAAGAGTCCCATAGCAAGCAGCCAAGCACTCCAGGACGCCCAGACCTCCCTCCGCTTGTTCTGCAAACCGGATTAAGAGCCCCAATAGCAAGCAGCCAAGCACTCCAGGATGCCCAGACCTCCCTCCGCTTGTTCTGCAAACTGGATTAAGAGCTCCATAAGCAGTCAAGTAGTCCAGGAGCCCTTTGCAAATGCTTGCCCCCTCCGAAACATTTGACACCATTCGAAAAATTGGCAATCAAGGGTTCGATATTGTGGGATACATACGACAGGATAACCTTCTTCAAAACACGGTTCAAAAGTGACAAAACATACGAATTGGATACGACATCAGAGGGATTCGAATTTTTTGCCCAATCCTATTGTTTTCTTCTCTGGAGACTAGAATACAAAACAGATTCAAGAAAAGTATTTTTACCTAAACTTTAGTGAGAGCTTCCTGACGTTAAGATCAATGTAATAGTGGAATAGAGTACTGTGAAGGGTACTGGACTCTCCCTCTTTGCGACTCTTGTCTGAAACAGGTTAGATAAGTGACTTCTTCAAGTGTTTTAGTTGTATATTTCTGCCTGGCAGGGAGCTGGACTAGATGGTCGTTGTAGAGTCTTCCAACTCTGTGATTCTATCACTACTATCAACTGGTATCCAGTTTACCATTTTTTGCCAAACCAGTGGAGTGTATCATGGTGTTCTGGCTTCAGGAGTTCCTGGATGAAATAGTTCATCTGGATCCATTTCACTCTTATTTTAGGCCCAAATTGGATGGAAATATTGTTTGGTCACCTTTGTGGGGTCAATGTACCTGTTGGTTCCATTGAACTTTTCAGCATTTCTCAGTACTGCTAACCATAATTTCCTGTTGAAATAGGGCTTGATACCACTTTAACTGACCTGGCTCAATGCTGTAGAATCCTGGGAGTTGCAGTTTGATGAAGCACCAACACTCTTGGGCAAAGCAGGCTCAAGACCTTGAAAAATGACAACTCCCATGATTCCATAGTATTGAACCATGTTAGTTAAAGTGGTATCCGACTGCAGTAATTCTGTGGTGTAGGTGCCCCCTTAGAGATACTTTTTTTTACAGTGATTATGTTCTTTTCTGGAAGATTGTGCTTAAAAGGTGGTGCTAGAGGGTTTTTGTTTAACTCCTAGGATGTTGGCCTCTGGAGTTCTGCAGACTTTACCTTGCTTCCATACTGTTAATCATAAACATGGTGTTAACAACCAACTTATTTTTATTTTCCACTGACCTCTAAAGCAGTGATGTCACACTTATGGCCCTCCAGATGTTAGGGCTCCAACTCTCAGAAGTCCTAGCCAGCTTGTCCAACAGCCAGGAATTCTGGAAACTGAAATCCAAAACATCTGGAGGGTCACAAGTTTGACACCATTGCTCTACAGGATGCTCTTTTGGTTTAAATCATTAACTGGCAACAGTGGATTGGATGAAGGCAAACAAATTAAGCTTAGAAAGCGAAGAGATGCTCCTGGACAGTCATGAAGTATTATTTATTTATTTATTTACAGTATTTATATTCCGCCCTTCTCACCCCGAAGGGGACTCAGGGCGGATCACATTATAACACACATAGGGCAAACATTCAATGCCCATAAACACATCAAACAGAGACTGAGAGACACACGCAGAGGCAAGTTAACGTTCTTCTGAGGGGATGTTCGATTCTGGCCACAGGGGGGAGCAGCTGCTTCATCATCCACACTGATGGCACTTCCTCATTCCAGGTCGTAAATTAGTTATTCTTGCCTCCCCACTTTTATTAGTGGTACCTTATCTCCTACTTGATAGATGCAACTATCTTTCGGGTTGCTAGGTCAGCAACGAGCAGGGGCTATTTTTTTATTTTTAATTGACGGGTGCTCACCCCGCCACGGGCTGGCCTCGAACTCATGACCTCATGGTCAGAGTGATTTAAGGCAGCTGCTCAACAGCTGCGCCACAGCCCGGCCCCAAGTAGATGACAAACTTATTACTGTAATAACAAGTATCTGTGATTTACCTTATTACCAGGTTTAAATGTTTTAGTTTGCTTGGGAATTACAGTTAGATTAATTTGTCTTGTTCATATTTTGCAGCTACAGTAGAGTCTCACTTATCCAACATAAACGGGCCGGCAGAACGTTGGATAAGCGAATATGTTGGATAATAAGGAGGGATTAAGGAAAAGCCTATTACACATCAAATTAGGTTATGATTTTATAAATTAAGCACCAAAACATCATGTTTAACAACAAATTTGACAGAAAAAGTAGTTCAATACGCAGTAATGCTATGTAGTAATTACTGAATTTACGAATTTAGCACCAAAATATCACGATATATTGAAAACATTGACTATAAAATGTGTTGGATAATCCAGAACGTTGGATAAGCGAGTGTTGGATAAGTGAGACTCTACTGTATTTATATTCTCCCTTTTTTAGAATTGTATGTTATAACTGCTTTTGGGCTGTTGCTTTCTACACTATCAAAGGAAAGGAAGAGTTTTTTTCTATGTCTGACTAGGGCAAAGGTAGCATAAGTCTGGTCTGAGTTCTGTTATCCATAGAGATGTGGAGGCCTGGCAGAAGGGAGTGGAGAAAAAATAAGGGGGAAGCACTTTTCCTGAAGGCATAAGAGAAGAGAAAATGAATTGTGCCGTTTTGCTATAGAATGTTGACTACAATATTTAAGGCAAGATGTTTATATACCATATTTTATGAAATCTACGGAGCCATTGCATGTAATGCTCAGCCAGTTTTTAAAGCTTCAATTTTGGAAAAAAGAATTTTCTTTGAATATTTTGTAGAATTTTCTCTGCATGCAAAATGTTTTAACCTGGAAGTCATCTTGTTTGCATGATATTTCTTTTACTACCTCTGTGGGCCCATTGGGGAGACAAGGGGAGCTGGAAGCAGCCCTTAGCTTACCCGGCCCAGTAAAGAACCATCTGACTGAGGCTGGGGACAAAATGGTGGGGTCTGGCAAAAGATAAAAGGCAGTGATGCTGTGAGTCTCAGTTTTCACGTAAAATGGCCCCATAAATTTGCAAAAGGTAAGCAATTATTGGGCAGATTTTTTTTAGCGTGGTTGGATAAGTGCAGTATTTCCAGTATTTCTACACCACAAATAAAGCAATCCTTATCTGCGCTCTCCATGATCCTGCCTTTATGGACCTGGTAGAGAAGAAAACAAAATTAAGATGAACCTGCAGATTGCCTCTATAGGAAGCAAATTGAATGGGTACTTTCTTTTTACCTTTACTTTACATCTAGGTGGAAATGTTGCTGGACTCTGTTGAATTCTTTATCTCCTTTCAATTGAGGTTTTGGAAAGAAAATTGAGTTTTGGTATCACAACTTTAAGCTGACACTATGCAGATGACATTTTGATCACTACAGAGTAATCAGAAGAGTCAGCCCCCATCTGTTTACAGCTCTCTGTACAAATTTTCCATGAGCAGAAATGTTTGTCATCACAGAACTGTTTTTGTTAATATTCATGACCTGTTATTACTTTCAGTGTCAGAGAGTGCTGAATTGTCTTCTAAATTTTGCTATGCAAACTCCTGCAATGTTCATAATTAATTCAACATAACTAGGACTATTAATAAGAATATTTATCAAAAGTTTTAAATATTTCTGATAAACATTTATTAGGTTATTAGTTATTTGAAATATAGTGTAGAAGAATTATAGGTGCAGCCTAAATTACTTAATTTAAAAAATCAGTTAAAGCTCTGCAGGTGCTTCTCTTTGTCAAAGCAAATATACCATATGTACTTGTGTATAATTCAATTTTTTTGTCACATTGAACTGGAAAACCTGAGTCGTCTTATATACGACTTGATATTGAAAGCAGATGATGACAATAGCAGCTGTTAGCTCTATGTGGCATGAATGCATTCTGAAAAATGCAGTAGAAGTTTTATGATGCAATCCATGGGGATACTGATGATGAGCATTGTTGTCTACTTTGATTACATGTGTGGCACTTAGCCTATATAAACATGATAGAGTCAGTTAAAGTTTCTTTGCATGAGAGCCTTAATTAAATACAGGCAATGATTTGATTAAATGGTCTGTATGCCACTAATGTTGCAGATTCATTCCATTGTTCTGCACAAAGGTTTAGAAACATTTAAGAATATTTGTAGTTCGCCCTCCATTTGGCTCTCCCCCCTCCCGATGACCAACACTGAGCAGATTGATTGTACCAGGATGAGATTATAGAAGAAGCTAATACAGGCCATGATTTAGTGTGTTTTCTACCGTTTTCCCCTTATAAAATGTTCCAGCCTAAGCTTTGCTCATAATATAATACTGTTTTTTTATATCTAATTTTTATTAAACAAGAAAGATATTATGCAATACATAAAAAGTGGGGAACAATATAAAATATAGGAAAGTAGGAAAGAAGAAAAAAGAAGCAATAATAATAATAATAATAATAATAATAATAATAAAAACTTTATTTATATACCGCCCTATCTCCCGGATGGGACTCAGGGCGGTTTACAGTCATAAAAGCAACACAAACATTACATAACAACATAATACACATTATTAAACAAAGTAAAATAATACAATTATAACAATAAATCACACTTACATGACCAGATCAAGGGGACGGGAACCATAAAGGGAAATCTTATGCAATATATTCAGGCTCAGAAGTCGGCGGTAGTCCAATATAATTACTCAAAAACCTGCCGACACCACCAGGTCTTCAGTTCTTTACGGAAATTGGATAATGTAGGGGATTGCCTGATCTCTTTTGGCAATGCATTCCAGAGCCGGGGGGGCCACTGCCGAGAAGGCTCGTTCCCTCGTCCCCACCAGCCGCACTTGAGACGGTGGTGGGAGCGCGAGAAGAGCCTCCCCGGAAGATCTCAAGGTCCGCACTGGCTCATAGAAGGAGATGCGATCACGGAGATAGGTAGGGCCCAAGCCGTGTAGGGCTTTATAGGTCAAAACCTGCACCTTGAATTGGGCCCGGCAGTTTCTCGGAAGCCAGTGGAGCTGCTTTAATAGGGGCATTGTGTGCTCCCTATAGCCGGCTCCCGTTAGAAATCTGGCTGCCGATCTTTGAACCAGTTGGAGTTTCCGGGCCGTCTTCAGGGGCAGCCCCACGTAGAGAGCATTGCAGTAATCCAGTCTGGATGTAACTAAGGCATGGACCACCGTGGCCAAATCAGACTTCTCGAGGTATGGTCGCAGCTGGCACACAAGTTTTAAATGTGCAAAGGCCCTCCCAGCCACCGCCGACACCTGGGCATCAAGCGCCAGAGATGAATCCAGGAGGACCCCCAGACTGCGGACCTGCGCCTTCAGGGGGAGTGCAACCCCGTCGAGCACAGGTTGCCACCCAATACCCCGATTGGTCCCACAACTGACCAGGAGGGCCTCTGTCTTGTCTGGATTAAGCTTCGACTTGTTAGCCCTCATCCAGTTCGACACAGCTGCCAGGCACCGGTTTAGGGTCTGAGCGGCTTCCTTGGAGTTTGGTGGAAAAGAGTAGTAGAGTTGAGTGTCATCTGCGTAGAGATGGCACCGAACTCCAAAACCCCGGATGACCTCTCCCAGCGGTTTCATGTAGATGTTGAAAAGCATGGGGGAGAGAATGGAACCTTGCGGGACCCCACAGGTCAAAGGCCAGGGGTCCGAGCAGGTGTCCCCCAGCTTCACCATCTGGGAACGACCCTCCAGGAAGGAGCGGAGCCACTGCAAAGCAATGCCCCCAAGACCCATTCCCAAGAGCTGCCCCAGAAGGATACCATGGTCGATGGTATCAAAAGCCGCTGAGATGTCCAGGAGAACCAGAAGGGATGCACTCCCCCGTCTAGTTCTCTGCGGAGGTCATCCACCAAGGCGACCAAAGCCGTTTCAGTCCCATGACCAGGCCTGAAGCCAGACTGTGACTAATCCAGATAATCGGTCTCAACCAAGAATTCCTGGAGCTGAGAAGCAACCACTCTCTCCAGGACCTTGCCCAAAAATGGGAGGTTGGAGATTGGCCGGTAGTTGTTCAATAATAATGAATCTAAAGTCGCCTAAATGGGCCTCACAATTGCCCTTTTAAGGCAAGATGGAACATGTCCTTGCTGCAAAGAGGCATTGATGATACCCGAAAACCAATCAGCCAGCCCCCCACTGGCGAGTTTGATAAGCCAGGATGGGCAAGGATCTAGGATGCAAGTGGTCGCCCTCACCGCTCCAAGAACCTTGTCGACGTCATCAGGCTGAACAAGTTGAAACAAATCCAATAAAATCTGACAGACAGGTGCCTCGGTTACATCCCCTGGTTCTGCACTAATGTCAGCGTCCAAGTCGGAGCGAATTCGAGCGACTTTGTCTGCAAAATGATGTGCAAACTCGCCACATCAGGTTGTCAGGTGATCAGAAGGCCCCTCCTCCTCAGGGGGATGGAGGAGCTCCCTGACCACCTGAAACAACTCTCTTGGTCTATTAGTTGCAGACGCAATGCGCGCAGTCGAGAAAGTCTTTCTGGCTGCGCGCATTGCCACGGAGTATGCCCTAAGAGAGGCTTTAGCCCGTGTTCGGTCGGATACACTTCGAGTTCTCCGCCAACGGCTCTCTAGCCCCCGCCTCGTACGCTTCATCACTGCCAGCTCCCCAGTGAACCAGGGGGCTGGTTTGGACCAATGCGACAAGAGGAGACGCTCAGGGGCGATCGTGTCTATTGCCCTAGAGACCTCCGTGTTATAGAGATCTACCAGGACATCAACAGGATCGTCAGCCAGCATGGCAGGAAAATCCCCAAGAGACGTCAGGAATCCATCCGGGTCCATACCCAATAGGTAATATTCCGGTTTCATAGGGAAAGATTTTTTAAGAATTTTTTGGCATTCGGCATGGATCTTTTTCCAAAAATCTGCTGTTTTTTTTTTTTTGCATGACCACCATAGATGGAAGAATGTACCTTCATTTGTCTTACATTTCCAACATCTGTTGTCCATATTATGGTACATTCTTCCCAATTTTGTTGGGGTTATATACCAACGGTGCAACATTTTCAAATAGTTTTCTTCTAAGTCTGATGCGTATGTGTACTTTAATTTCCTCTTCCATATTTCTTCCCATTCATCAATTTGTATTGGTCTTCCAATATTTCTTGCCCACTTTATCATTGAATTTGTAATTTGTTCTGTTTCGGTAGACCATTCAAGAAGTTTATTGTATATTACTGTAATTAATTTATATAATACTGTTTTGATGACACTATTGTGGAAGAAAAAGTTATTAAAATAAAAGCTGTGCATGTATTCCATTTGGTAGACCATCACAACTTTGTGGGTGCTTCGGCAGCTCAAAATAAATTGTTTAGTGTGCTTCAGGAAAAAAAGTTTGAGTGCTATTGATTTATAAATCAAGCAAGAGTAAAGATAACTATAATCAGGCATTAAAAATCTACTTTTATACCCGCCCAGTAGTAACCTTTGATACTATTGTAGCTTTTACCTGTGCGTTGACACATGTTGGTTAGTAGCCATTGACATTTGTATTTCTTACGTCCTGCTCAGCAAAGGCGAAACATATGCTACTCTAGCAAGCTTTCATTTTTTCTTTTTCACAAGGTTTTGCTTCATGTAGAAATATTCTCTTCAGAACTATCAATTTCCATGTGATGCCAGTGATAATGGTGAATCTAGGGAATTATCTTTGGTGCTGACCTTTTTGCATGCCTGAATAGGTATCATGCTTTCCACTTGCACATACCAGTTATGCTTTTGCACAGAACTATGGTAAGAGTTTTCTAGTAATCCACTAGGGTTGTCAGGAAGTCTGCCCTCCTTCTAGTGTGCATATTCAAAGAGCTGCAGATTCAAACTTTCTGCTACTTTTGTTTTGATCATCATGGTATCAGCTTTATCTAGGGTAGTTGAAGGTATAAGCTACACTATCTTCTGTATTTTTCTTTCATTTTCCTATGATTCCTTTGTACCACAGGGCACTCCATTGCCTCTGTGGCTTTCATAGAATCATAGAATAGTAGAGTTGGAAGAGACCACATGGGCCATCTAGTCCAACCCCCTGCTAAGAAGCAGGAAATCGCATTCAAAGCACCCCCGACAGATGGCCATCCAGCCTCTGCTTAAAAGCCTCCAAGGAAGGAGCCTCCACCACAGCCCCGGGGAGAGAGTTCCACTGTCGAACAGCTCTCACAGTGAGGAAGTTCTTCCTGATGTTCAGGTGGAATCTCCTTTCCTGTAGTTTGAAGCCATTGTTCCGTGTCCTAGTCTGCAGGGCAGCAGAAAACAAGCTTGCTCCCTCTTCCCTATGACTTCCCTTCACATATTTGTACATGGCTATCATGTCTCCTCTCAGCCTTCTCTTCTGCAGGCTAAACATACCCAGCTCTTTAAGCTTTGTAAACTTCAGATTGAAAATGTTGAGTTTGTGGTTTAGATTATCTTTATTTGAATGAAGACTTACTGCAGACTTGTGCCCACATTATCAGCAAATCATTGCACATGCCTCTTGGTTTGGAAAAGCTCTTCCTTGTACCATTGGCAAGTTTTGAAGAATTTGGGCTCTCATCACCTCTGTATATGGTTTTGCTCATCTGTCTGCTGGCAAGGCGCAAACTCTTGAGGGATTAAACTTCAAAGAAGAGGCTGGTATTAATCCTCCTGTTTCCATATCTGATGGAGGCTACTAGGTGTGTTTTGTATGCCTTCCAGTACTGGAATCTTCAGTAACAGTTTTTCTTTCTGTTCTCCGAGCCTTACATAAATACTTCTTTGGGCCTATGCAGAGAACTTTCAATTTCTGTCCATTGAAAGATAGATTCATCTGTAATTTGGTACTGAGTAGCTATCTTTTTAACCATTTCATATTTACTATATTCTGATTTCTGTTTATTTCACTATTAATATTACAACAAATCTTTATGTATACATTGTTCCTTGTCCTTCCCCCATCTTTCTCCAACAACTCTTCATCAGAGTTATTTTTCCCTCTTTTTTCTAAAGCTTTGTATCATTTTCTCTCTCTCGGAATGCTTGTTTTGTCTGGGAGGACATAATATGCATTTTCTGACCTTTGAAATTTGAAAAATAGGGCCGCCTGGCTCAACAATTACTTTACTGAGAAGGCACTGCAAGTGATCAGACATCAACATCTATCCAGTCTGCTCCTTAATCTACACCTTTAAGCCTTATCAAAACAAGACCAAAAAGAATTAATATTGACCACCTTGGTACCGATGTATCAGTATCTTTAACTGTGAACCTTAATCGTGCAGGTACCAGCCCCACATAGAATCATAGTGTTGGAAGAGATGCTCTAGCTTTATCGGAGGCAGATGCATCCCATCAGTCTTCAAACCACTCTGTGTCTTTGCCACCTTTTAGAACTGCTACTACAGTATTAAGACCTTCACTGACACCAGTCCCAATATTGTGACTACACCTTTATGAGGGTTGAAAAGTAATGCCTCCACCTTCCTAACTCCTCAGCAGATGGTGATACTGGTATGCGGCAGGTACTGGCTTGTTCAGTAGACTCGACTCTACGGGAGAGTCTACTACTACTTCCATTTGGTGGGAAGCCTTAGCATTGAACGGTTGTGTTGTTGAAGTGCGAAGTATGGAACCCTGCATAGATGGTCAGTCAATGCAACTTAAGCAACGTGCAGTCATTGAATTCTTGACAGCAGAAAGTGTCACCCGAAAGGAGATTTATCAGAATGCAAGCTGTTTATGAGTACTGTGCGTCGTTGGGCGAGTATGTTTAAAGATGTTGAGGTGGGAGCATATGACTTGCATGACAAATGAAGAGTTGGACGTCCTGTGACAGCAACCACCGAGTTTCACAAGCAAAAGGTTGACAGATTGATTCAGGATGATCGTCGTATCACTCAGGGAGAAATTTCAAGCATAATCGGCATTTCACAAGAATGTGTGGGTCACATTATTGTTTTGCTTGGTTATCAGAAGATCTTTGCATGACGGGTACCAAGGATGCTGGCACCTGAAATGAAAGCGCACAGACTTGAAATTTGCAAGGAACTACTCTCGCATTACGAGAATGAAGGTGACGTCTTTCTCCATTCAATTGTGACAGGAGACGAAATGTGGGTACACCATTACGACTCGGAGACGAAGCGTCAATCTATGGAATATCAACACAAAGACTCGCCCCAGAAAAAGAAATTCAAGACACAGCCCTCACCTGGAAAAATCATAGCAACAGTGTTCTGGGATGCAGATGGTGTTATCCATGTTGATTTCCTTGAACGTGGAAAAACAATAAATTCAGAGCATTACATCATAACATAGCGAACTTTGAAACGACGGCTAACAAGGGTCCGAAAGAAAAAGGGAAATGTTTTCCTGCAGCATGACAATGCCAGACCACATACTTCACATGCCACCACAGCAGAACTTCAGAGACTGGATCTCACCACTGTACGGCATCCTCCATACAGTCTAGATTTAGCACTGCCTGACTTCCATCTGTTCCCGATAATGAAAGAAGATCTGTGGGGACATCTGATGTTTCTGATGAAGACGTTGAGAGAACTGTGAGACGCTGTGTCGACTTCTTCTGTGACGGTTTCAGACAACTTGTTCATCGTTGGCAGAAATGTTTCCAATTTTCTGGTGATTATGTCGAAAAGTGTATAGTTAAAGAGCACATTCTAAGGATTATTTCTGCATTTGATTTATTAAAATATTCCCATCAAAACCCAAGTAACAAAGGTGGAGGCATTATTTTTCATTCAACCCTCGTATATCAGAGGTTCACTCAGAACTTGTACAGTTGATTGTTTCAGATCTAGCCTTTCCTCCGATGACAGCAGCATCAATATTACACCTGAGCAATATTGGGCGGATGAGGCAGTATGGGATATGCAAACCAAAATAGGAAAGGAAGTAGTCAAGGAACACCTGGCTACTCTAAACGAATTCAAGTCTCCAGGGCCAAATGAACTACATCCAAGAGTATTGAAGGAACTAGTAGAAGTCATTCCAGAACCACTGGCAATAATCTTTTAGAATTCTTGGAGAACAGAAGTCCCAGCCGACTGGAGGAGGGCTAATATTGTCTCTTGTCTTCAAAAAAGGGAAAAAAGAGGACCCAAACAATTACCATCCCGTCAGCCTGACTTGAAGGTTGGGTTGCTGACCTGAAGGCTGCCAGGTTCGAATCCCACCTGGGGAGAGGGTGGATGAGCTCCCTCTATCAGCTCCAGCTCCATGAGGGGACATGAGAGAAGCCTCCAACAAGGATGGTAAAAACATCAAAACATCGGGGCGTCCCCTGGGCAACATCCTTGCAGACGACCAATTCTCTCACACCAGAAGCGACTTGCAGTTTCTCAAGTTGCTCCTGACACACACACACAAAAAGCCTGACATCAATACCAGGAAAGATTCTGGAGTAAATTATTAAGGAGGTAGTCTGTAATCACTTAGAAAAGAATGCTGTGATCACCAAAAGTCAACATGGATTTCTGAAAAAATGTCTTGCTAGACTAATCTTATCTTTTTTTTCAATAGAGTTATAAGCTTGGTAAATGCAGGGAATGCTGTGGATGTAGCATATCTTGATTTCAGTATAAGGCCTTTGGCAAGGTCCCCCTTCATCTTCTTTCAAACAAACTAGTAAAGTCAGCTAGATAATATTATTGTTAGGTGGATTTATAATTTGTTAAGCAACTGAACTCAAAAGGCGCTCAACAAGGGCGCTCAACTTCATCTTGGAAATAAGTGATTAGTGAGGTGCTACTGAGTTCTGTTCTGGGCCTAGTACTGTTCAACATCTTTATTAATGACTTGGATAAAGATTTAGAAAGGTGTGCTTTTCAAGTTTGCAAATTACACCAAATTGGGAGGGAGAGCTCATACTCCGGGGGACAGGATCAGAATTCAGAATGACCTTAACAGATTAGAGAGCTGGGCCAAAACTATCAAAATGAATTTCAACAAGGAGAAATATAAAATGCTACACTTAGGTAGAAAAATTGAAATACAAAGATACAGGATGGGTAACACCTGGCTCAATAACAGTCCATTTGAAAAAGATCTTGGAAGTCTTAGTGGACAATAAGTTGAACATGAGCCAACAATGTGATGCAGCAGCTAAAAAAAGTCAATGGCATTTTGGGTTGCAACCAAAGGAGTATCGTGTCTAGATCAGTGGTTCTCAACCTGTGGGTGCTCAGATGTTTTGGCTTTCAACTCCCAGAAATCCTAACAGCTGGTAAACTGGCTGGGATTTCTGAGAGTTATAGCCCAAAACACCTGGGGACCCACAGGTTGAGAACTATTGCTCTAGATTATGGGAAGTAGTGGTGTCGCTCTACTCTGTTTTGGTCAGACCTCTCCTGGAATACTGTGTCAAGTTCTGGGAACCACAATTTAAGGGAGATATTGACAAGCTGGAAGGTGTCCAGAGGAGGGTGACTAAAATGATCAAAAGTCTGGAGTCCATGCCCTATGTGGAGCAGCTTAAAGAGCTGAGTATGTTTAGCCTGCAGAAGTTAAGGTTGAGAGGAGACACGATAACCATGCTTAAATATTTGAAATGACATCATAAGGAAGAGGGAGCAAGCTTGCTTTCTGCTGTCTTGAAGACAAGGACTCAGAGCAGTGGGTTCCAATGACAGGAAAGGAGATCCCACCTGAACATTAGGAATAACTTTTTGATCGTAAGAGCTGTCCAGCAGTGGAACTCACTGCCTTGGAGTATGGTGGAATCTCCTTCCTTGGAGGCTTTCAGAGGCTGGATGATCATCTGTAAGGGGTACTCTGATTGGCAGGGGGTTGGACTGGATTGCCTGTGTGGTCTTTTCCAGCTCTATTCTTCTATCTCTTTTCTCCTGTCAGTTTCATTGGTGTTGTCACAGGCAATGGTGAAACCATTTGAACCACTTACTATTGTGAATGACAAGCTTCTCACTTTCAATATAATCTTTCTACTAGTACAATTATAAGATGATCAAGTGAACTGACTGTGCTTAGATGTGATGAACCGATTGTCATTTTCCATCATAATAAATGTGTCCTATGACCAAATATCTCCTTGCCTAATTTCATAAATGTATAGAGTTAGAAGAGACCATGAATGACATCTCGTTAAATCTCCAGCAATGCACAATCAAGGCAGATGGCCATCCAGTCTGTGTTTAAAAATCTCCAAAGGCAGTATATTCCACTGTTGAACAGTTCTCATTATCTAGTTCTTCCTGATAGTCAGGTGGAATTTCTTTTCCTACAGTTTGAATCTGTTGTCCTGTGTCCTAGTCTCTAGAGAGCAGTAGAAAACAGGCAATATGACCTCCTTTAAAATACTTAAACATTATGTCATGTCTCCTCTTAACCTTCTCTTCTCCAAACATACTCCTCATACTGTTCCTCATTGCGCTTGGTTTCTGCTCTTCTGGTCACATGAAAATGATAGTCAATAATAATAATAATAATAATAATAATAATAATAATAATAATAATAATAAACACTTTATTTATATTCTGCTCTTTTCCCCAGGGGACTCAGAGCTGATTACAGTATTTATATAGACAAACATTCAATGTCTTTACATTAAAATACAAATAAGACATACAAACAAAGGCAGAGGCTTCTCCTTTCATTTTCGGCTTTCTGGAGGTAGTGCTCATCTCTGGCTCCTTGGAGGTGCTTTTTTCCCCCATGTGACTGGCAAGATTGTTTGGAACAACTCTGCCTTTTCCCGCAGAAGCGGTACCTATTTACCCACATTTGCATGTTTTCGAACTGCTAGGTTGGCAGGAACTGGAGCTGACAGATGGAAGTTCACCTCATCTCACAGATTTGAACTACCAACCTTCAGCCAACCTTTAGGTCAGCAGTTCAGCGGCAGAAGGGTTTAAGCTAGTGGTTCTCAACCTGTGGATCCCCAGGTGTTTTGGCCTATAATTCCCACAAATCCCAGCCAGTCTACCAGCTGATAGGATTTCTGGGAATTGGCCAAAACAGCTGGGGACCCACAGGTTGAGAACCACTGGTTTAACCCATTGCGCTACTGCAGCTCCTCAAAGAGCTTACCAGTAGGTCTTATTAGGATTCAGCTTCAGTTTATTCACCTTTATTCAGAGCACTACAGCATCTTGTCATTACTTCAGCACTTGCACAGCCGCTGCTGATTCTAGTCATCTTTCTTTCTGCATAAACTGTGCTGTTACATGTATGTAATATGGCAAATGAGCCTAAACGGGCAAGCTATCTACAATATATTTAACACTCCTTTTGACATATAAAGGGTACTAAAGTTTATTTTCCAGACTTTCCCAAATCCTGTTTTTCATGCTCTGACTGAAAAAACACACCCAACAAGTCTCTTAATGTATGTGCAAGAATATTGTCAAACTGTCTCATGGTTCCAATTCCTGAAATAGATCTACTTTCAACAGTTACCTACCTGATGATTCCCGAAACAGTTGTGCTTAAGCTGTTATATTCATCCGCATTAAAAGATCTCAGATACGTTAGGATATTCACACTGCCTTAAGACATACTAGAATAGTAAATTCCTTGCCAAAACAAAAATATTTGAAAACACTTTCATTCCAGTGGGTCTGCAGCACCCACCCAGCCCAGCTTCTTTCAATTCTGTTTGATCACCAGTTGTAGTTGAGGTACAGTTTACATTAAATCTTCACACAATTCAAAAAGTCCCAAAGACAATATCTTCTAACCCATCACCGAAAACAGAAGAATCAGTCTACAAGCTATATCCATTCTAAGGGCCCTTTCAGACAGGCCCTATATCCCAGGATCTGATTCCATGTTTTCTGTTTATCCCAGATTATCTGGCAGTGCAGACTAATATAATCCAGTTTAAAGCAGAAAACCTGGGATCAGATCCTGGGATATAGGGTCTATCTGGAAGGGCCCTAAGTAAACCTGTCTTCTTCAAAACCCAATCTGTTTGGTAAAGAAAAATATATTGATTAAATAGCTATTATATTCTAATATCAATGCGTATGACTCATTTCACAGAATTTGATCTGTCTTGCAATACTGTATTTTAAAAGGCTGCCTGTTATTGCCTATTACAATAACAAAACTATCAAACAAACAAATAAATACATACCCTTTAATGCAAAAAAAGGATAAAATGCTTGATTTGTCCACAAATGTGAAGAGGTCATGTTGATCGTGGTCTGAGTTTATTTCTCTGATCCTGCTCTATACTGTATCTGCTGTAGTCTTATTTCATTCTGGTGATTGTCTGAATGTGACAGTAACTCCTTTTATTACCTATGGTCACAAAGAAGTTAACAAGTGGAAATGGCTTTTATTTAGGAGTTTGTGTGAGATTACACTCAATTGACATAGTGAAAGATAACTGATAAGATCTACTGAGATGTAGTTTGCATGGCACACCATAGATAGGTTTAGAAAGAAAGGCTTTAACTAATGTGAACCAATACTGTATGATCATTGCTCTGTTGCCATGGACCGACCATCACCTGATCAGGTTTAGGCTTACTGTGTCCCCTAACCTCTACAGGGGTGGAGGATCAATTAAAATGGTCCGCCCCAGGAGGCTTATGGACCTGGAGGAATTCCTGACGGCTCTTGGGGAATTTCCTGCCACCTCGGTAGGTGATCCTGTTGATGCTCTGGTCACTCTCTGGAATAGGGAGATGACAAGGGCAGTAGACACGATTGCTCCGGAACGTCCCTTCCCACCTAGCAGAACTCAATCAGCTCCTTGGTTTAATGGGAATCTGACAGCAATGAAGCATGTGAAGCACAGTGAGTCAGATCGAACACTGGTATGTGCCTATCTAAAGGCATATGCCGCGACAGTGAAGGCCGCAAGAAAATCTCATTGTGGTCAACATTGCATCCGCTAAGAGTTATTTCAAATGGTCAGAGGACTAGTAAATCCCGTCTCACAAGACGGGATCCCTGACCATTCGGCAGCTCGCTGTGAAGTATTCGCTCTGTTCTTTACGGACAAAATATCTATTCCGACTTGTTAACGTCAAGTTTCCGAAGATGTAACTCTAGTACCTGCTGGTTTGGTTTTAATGGTTCATTTCACTTGGTGCAGCCTGAGAATGTGGACAAGATCATTGGAGACGCGAGAGCAACCATATGCATTCTAGACCCTGCCCATCCTGGCTGGTAAAGGAGGCCAGAGGGGGTTTAGCAGAATGCGTGAAGGTGGTGGTTAATTCCTCCTTACAAAAAGGCAAATTTCCAGCGGGCCTAAAGGAGGCCATCATAAAATTACTGTTAAAAAAAACCATCACTGGATTCCACTATATTGAAGAACTTTAGGCCAGTTTTCAATCTCTCCTTTTTGGGCAAAGTCCTGGAATGTGTGGTTGGCCTTGCAACTCCAGAGGTTCTTGGAGGAAACTGATTATCTGGATCCGGTGCAGTTTGGCTTTAGACTGGGACATGGAACTGAAACAGCCTTGGTCACCTTAGTGGATGATCTGCACAGGGAACTGGACAGGGGGAGTGTAACCCTGTTGGTTCTCTTGTACCTCTTTGATACTATAGACCATAAGTATCCTCGTGGGACACCTCGTGGAAATAGGATTTGGAGACACTGTTTTGCAATGGCTCCAGTCCTTCCTGGAGGGTCATTCTCAGAAGGTGTTGCTGGGGAACACCTGCTCAGCCCCACAACCTTTGTCTTGTGGGTTCCTGCAGGGCTCAGTATTGTCCCCCATGTTGTTTAACATCTACTTGAAGCCGTTGGGAGAGATCATCAGGAGTTTTGGTGTTCAATGTCATCTGTACACAGATGATGTTCAACTCTATCACCTTTTCCATCTGCTACTAAGAATACAGTCCATGTCTGAACCAGTGCTTAGCATCTGTGTGGATGAGAGCGAACAAATTGAAATGGAATCCAAACAAGACAGAGATACTCCTGGTCAGTCAAAAGGCCAAACAGGGTATAGGGTTACAGCCTGTGTTTGGATGGGGTTACACTCCCCCTGAAGATGCAGGTTCGCAGCTTGGAAGTTCTTCTGGACTCATAGCTGAGCCTGGAACCCCAGGTTTCGGCGGTGGTCAGGGGAGCATTCGCACAATTAAAACCTTTGTGCCAGTTGCGCCCGTACCTTGGAAAGTCTGACTTGGCCACGGTAGTCCATGCTCTTAAATTGCGCTGCCCAGTATTCTAGGTGTGGTCTGACCAAGGCAGAATAGAGGGGTAGCATGATTTCACTGAATCTAGAAACTATACTCCTATTTATGCAGGCCAGAGCCCCTTTGGCTTTTTTAGCCACCACGTCACATTGTTGGCTCATGTTTAACTTGTTGTCCATGAGGACTCCCAAGATATTTTTCACATGTACTGCTGTTGAGCCAGGCATCCCCCATTCTGTAACTTTGCATTTCATTTTTTCTGCCTAAGTGGAGTATCTTGCCTTTATCCCTGTTGAAGTTCATTTTGTTAGTTTTGGCCCATCTCTCTAATCTGTTAAGATCGTTTTGAATTCTGCTCCTGTCTTCTGGAGTATTGGCTATCCCTCCCAATTTGATATCTGCAAACTTGATGATCATGCCTTCTAACCCTTCATCTAAGTCAGTGGTTCTCAACCTGTGAGTCCTCAGATGTTTTGGCCTTCAACTCCCAGAAATCCTAACATCTGGTAAACTGGCTGGAATTTCTGGGAGTTGTAGGCCAAAACACCTGGGGACCCACAGGTTGAGAACCACTCATCTAAGTCATTAATAAAGATGTTGAACAGAACCAGGTCCAGGACGGAACCCTGTGGCACTCCACTCGTCACTTCCTCCCTTTTTCCTTTTACCTATAAAATATGTTGCTGGATTTGGTACCCGATACAGCCTCTAAAACAGTGGCCTTTAAATGGTCAGTGCTAGATGTTGAAATGTGTAGCCTTTTTTAATTTAGGAGATCAATCTTCTCTTTCCTGCAGTAATGATGTGAAAGAGTTAGTTATGGATGCTTTATGTTTATTTACGACTGGTTAACAATACTAAAGTATTATACTTTTAGCCTCTGAGACAATAATTTTTTTTCCGAATTTTTTTTTACAGTAGTCCTGGGTTTAAGTCCCCATTTTCTCAGTCTGAGAAAATTGTATTCAACTAGATAGCTGGGATTAGGAGGATTCTTTTTCTTAAGAACCACATTTTATTTTCATCATAGACATTTTCATTTGATGGGTAGAACAAACAGTAGATCTTAGAGCAGATCTGATTGATGATCTTAGTATGTTCAATGAATACTCTAGGAAGAATCCTTTTTTCTTCATTCATGTACTATAAACTTAAAATATATAATATAATAAACTATACTATAAAATGAACATGTTCTCACTCAGAAGATAATTTTGCTGTTTAATGCTGATTGGCATGTCATGAAGGGTTAAAAATGTCATGAAGGGTTAGTTCATAAGTTCCTCATCCTCTTAGAGAACTATGATTACATGAAAAGAATTACAATAAAATCCATGTGGTTGATAATGTTGTAATAACAAAATAATATGGGAAAGGATCTTTATAGTCTTTCTTCAGAAATAATACCTTCCAGTATATATTTTAGAAGAAGGATCTGGTGAAACCATCTCTGAATATTCCTTGCCTAAGAAAACCCTACAAAATTCATGGAGTTGCCATAAGATCTTGCTGACAAGATCTCACTACTACGCCAGGACCTCCCTGCCACAATTGATACAAGGAGAGAACTTGAGACTCCATGGCCACTTGCTGGGCCCACCCTCGACCGGTTCATCCCACTGGACGCAGAGGCTGTTGATAGGCTCATAGCTGCAGCTAGACCGACCACTTGCTCCCTTGATCCGTGTCCCTCCTGGTTGATAAAATCCTGCTTGGAGGGATTACGTGACCCTCTGTTGAAGATAATAAACAGCTCCCTTGAGCAAGGAGTCTTTCCAGAGGGTTTAAAAGAGGCGGTGGTCTCTCCCCTGCTGAAGAAACCAGATTTAGATCGTTCGGTTCCCTCCAGCTATCGCCCAGTTTCGAACCTCTCGTTCCTGGGCAAGGTGATTGAGAGGGCAGTAGCGGAGCAGTTGCAACAGTTCCTAGACAACACAGCTGGATTAGATCCCTTCCAGTCCAGTTTTCGTGCGGGGCATGGGACAGAGACTGTGCTGGTCTCCATCACGGATCATCTTCGATGCCAGCTTGATCAGGGCGGGTCGGTGCTACTCGTGTTATTGGACCTCACTGCAGCATTTGACACAGTCGATTATAATCTTTTGACCCACCACCTTGCCGTTGCTGGAGTCAGGGGGACAGCTTTAAATTGGCTGGCCTCCTTTCTTCACAACCGTGGACAGCGAGTGGAGAGGGGAGGCCTGGTCTCTGAAAGGTCCCCTTTACTTTGTGGGGTGCCTCAAGGGGCCATTCTCTCCCCTCTGTTGTTTAACATCTATATGCGACCACTTGCTCAGCTGGTTCGAGGTTTCGGACTCGAGTGCTACCAGTACGCTGATGACACTCAGCTTATGTTGAAGATGGAAGGCCGACCCGACTCTGTACCCGATAACTTTCATCAATGCCTCGAGGCTGTTACTGGATGGCTACATGCCAACAGGTTGAGGGTGAATCCAGCAAAGACGGAGATCTTATGGCTGGGTCAACCGGGCAGTGGGGATATCCAGTTGCCTACCCTGGATGGTGAAGCGCTTTGCCCGTCATCATTGGTAAAGAGTCTGGGAGTCCTTTTGGACCCTCTGCTGACGATGGAAGCCCAGGTCTCCGCCATTAGTAGAACCGCCTTCTTTCACCTGCGGCAGGCTAGACGGCTGGCCCCCTATCTGTCAAGGGACGACCTAGCTACAGTGATACAGGCCACGGTCATCTCAAGACTGAAGTACTGTAACACCCTCTATATTGGCCTTCCTTTGTCAGTGATCCGGAAGCTCAGGTTGGTACAAAATGCAGCTGCTCAACTTCTTGCGGGAGTCCCGATGAGATGTCATATAACACCAATCCTACTACAGCTGCACTGGTTACCAATTGAGCACCAGATCACTTTCAAAGTGATGGTGCTTACCTTTAAGGCCTTACATGGTCTAGGGCCAATGTACCTGAGGGACCGCCTCACCCCCTACCAACCCCAGAGATCCCTCCATTCGGAAGACCAAGATCTATTGGAAGTTCCCAGTTTTAAGACCTTGCGCCTAACAGCAATTAGATGTAGAGCTTTTACATCAGTGGCGCCATCACTCTGGAACACTCTGCCGCCTGAAGTTCGTGCCCTGTGGGACTTATCAGTCTTCCGCAGGGCATGTAAGACACACCTGTTTCGGCAGGCTTTTGATCTCCGCTATTGCTGTTTTTAAATTGCTTAGATTTTAGCCTTTCTTGTAAGCCGCCCCGAGCCCTAGGGGAGTGGTGGCATATAAGTTTAACAAATAAATAAATAAATAAGTCAGCAGGTGACATGAAGGCACATGTATACTGTTGTGGATGAGTCTCTGAGTAGTAGTAACAACAGAGAGTTGGAGAGTAGGCAGGCAGAAAGATCTACTCGGGAACAAGATCCCATAGAAGAGCAACAGCAGGAGAGGATTCAGCAAATACTTACTGAACCCACTGATGAAGAGTCTTTTGAAGGATTTGATGGAGATGCTGGGTTTGACAATGAAGCAATTTCTATGAGAAGTGCTGGGAGTGACACTGATGAGGTTGTGGATGAGATGGATTGGACAAAAGTAGCAGAAGTAGGTGAGGAGCCTACAAGTAGTGGCACATTCAGAAGATCTGTTGGGAATGAAACTTGGAGGAAAGATGATTTGTCTGCTGTTTGGGAGGATGTAAGTAGAAGCAAGAGAAGGGCCGCTTGGCAGGCAAGGCAAAGAGCAGCTCGGGCAGCACAACCGGCAGGTGAGCGTTGGGTGTTGTCTGATTCTAGTTTGGAGGAGAATGCAGAAGCAGCTGAGGGTGGGGCATTGGCTGATTGCAACTCAGAGGAAGGTTTGTAATAAAAGGAGGGCTGGTTGCAATAGGGACCTTACGACTGGCAAAGTGTATGCTGGGTTGCATGTTATGCTGGGTCGTGATTCCTGTGAGCCCTGTGATTTTTGAACTTTGTGGATTCTTTGGGATTTGCTACTGTTCTTGTTTTGGACCTCAGATCACTTCTGGACATCGTGTTCGCTCTTGTGCCCTGACTTTGGATTGGACATTGATGCTACTGCTGTATCCTGTTTTTGAATACTATTTTGCTGCTGTTAAGCATTTTTGATTCTTTTGAGCTGTTTTTTCATTAAACTATTGTTACTTTCTACTTGGGACTGACTTCGTGGTATCTGTACTTTGACATATACAGTTTCTATAAAGTCCATTTGTTATGTAGACCCCTCACTGTTCAGTGTTCCATTGCTGTATTTTTATGCAATTTAATTGAGTTCTTCCAAATCTATATATATAAAAGAGTGATGGCATCACGGCGACCCACAAAACAACAAAACTACAGGCCCCCCAACCTCGAAATTTGATGACACAACCCATCATCCACGGCTCTAGGTTGATACAACAAAAAGAAAAGAAAAATAAAGTCCTAATTACAGGGAGAGGAATAATTGCTTTTATCCAATTGCTGCCAGTTAGAAGGCTAAGCTCCTCCAACTTGGTATCCTAGCAACCCAATTAAAAAAAATAAAAAACACTAAAAATAATTAAAAACACTAAAAAAATTAATACAATAAAATACCATAATAACAAAAATAACTAAAAATTATACAAGAAAATAATAAAATATAATAAATAAAAAGATAACTTACAATAAAATTAATTTAAAAATACAAATAATGTCAAATAAAAATTACACAACAATTTTTAACCAATACCACCACCACTTTGCCACAGCAACGCGTGGCCGGGCACAGCTAGTATTTTCATAATTGTCTGGTGGAAAATAATGTATATGATTGCAGTCTGAAATGTTTACTGTCTTTAGAGGCGATAAGTTTAGAACCTGGTACAGATGAATTTGGGAAGATGGCTTTTAAAAAGTACATGTGCAGTGGGACTCTTGCTCTCTGTGTTTAGATGGTCAAAACCTTTGTGTATGCAAGAATTCATTGGAAATCACCTCTGAGGGTCAGATAGTAAAGATCTAGTTCAGTATGTCTATTAAAATACTTAGATCAAGCCTTGCTAGAACTAAATTAATACTGAATTGTGCAAATAAGCTAAGCTGACTTTCATTAACTGATGAACAGATATGTTGAAATTGTTATATACCTTTTTTGAGGATCAGGTTACTAAAACACTATTCCACATAATACTCTTTTCCATATGGATAGC
This sequence comes from Anolis carolinensis, assembly GCF_035594765.1. Taxonomy (NCBI): domain Eukaryota; kingdom Metazoa; phylum Chordata; class Lepidosauria; order Squamata; family Anolidae; genus Anolis; species Anolis carolinensis. The sequence goes on from NC_085842.1 coordinate 188,607,796, forward strand.
ATATTAAACTATGTCTTACATATTCTTCATTTCTGTCCTGAATTTAGTTTTGTAACTACTTTGTTTTTGATGTTTTAGGAGACAAAGATGGCAGCAAAGTGACCACAGTAGTAGCTACTCCTGGACAGGGTCCGGACAGGCCTCAGGAAGTTAGTTACACGGACACCAAAGTGATTGGAAATGGATCTTTTGGTGTTGTGTATCAAGCCAAACTCTGTGATTCGGGGGAGTTGGTTGCTATTAAGAAAGTTCTACAAGACAAGAGATTTAAGGTGAGAAAAACAAGTGTGTTCTTAAATTCTTCTGATTCATTTAAAAATGTATTTTTATTGGTACTCTAGTACTACAATTGTAATTTTATGTCAGATAGGATGAAAGGTAAAGTTCTGATTTTAGATTTTAAACTTTTCCTGTGACTCAGTACTTTACCAATTATGATAATTTATTAACCATAGGAAATAAAAATCTAATTTATTTTGTGATTTCATTTTTGTCATGAAAAGTTGATGCATTCAGACATATTAAGGCTTTACTTAGATACTTAGAAAAGTAGGCAAGTGCTAAATCATGGGTCTCATTTTTACTTCAGAAATTTCCTAAACAAAACTGCACCATAAGTGAGTGATGCAACTATTAATACATGTTTATTTACAGATAAGTGGTAATGCCATATGTAATTTTGAAGTTTAAAATTCTGTGTACTGTTTGTGATGCTTCATTTCTTTTTTTTCCTAAGGCAACATAGTTTTTTTTCCCTTATATTGACTACGTATATATGACGAATGAGAGATTGTTAGTATAATTGTTTACTTTCTGCCCATGAATCTCCTTGTCTGAATTAAAAGAATAGGATTTGTGCTTAGTCTGGAGGTCTCTCAAAATGATTGTTCTGGAGAATGTCAGCATCTATGCTAGGTCTACTGCATCTCAAGCAGCACACCCTTTCATAGCCACCATGATAACCATAGTCTCTCATAATGTGGCCTATTTCCAAATTACTGGTAGGCTATTCTCTCCAGAAGTAGTTCTCAATCTTTGGTTTTCCAGATGTTTTTGGCTTTGCCTCTCATAATCTATGACTATTAGTTGTGATGTCTGGGGCTTTTTGGAGTTAAAGTCTAGACACCTGGAGAATTAGAAATTCTTCTGGACTATTGTAATTTGTTTTCATTCCTGGACAGAAGATGAAAGTCTCGAAGGAGGGGATTTTACATCTCTTTGTAATGATAGGATCACATCCTAGAAGGTCTGTACTTTATAACTATTCCTCTCTGCAAGGGTGAGAACATTTTTACAGTAGTTTGCCCCAGAGGGTAACAGGTTTTAGTTGCTTCTGAGGATTTTTGCAACTACTCTGATTGGTGATACTATCAAAGCCCTGATGACTCGGTTGTACAGAGAAATGATATGAGCCATTGACAGGATTGCTCCTAAGTATCATCTTCTTCGTAGAGTTCATTCAGCAGTCTGTTATATATCTTAAAGTAAAGGTAAAGGTTTCCCCTGACATTAAGTCCAGTCGTGTCTGACCCTGAGGGTTGGTGCTCATCTCCATTTCTAAGCCGAAGAGCCAGCATTGTCCGTAGACACCTCCAAGGTCATGTGGCCAGTATGACTGCATGGAGTGCCATTACCTTCCCGCCGGAGCGGTACCTATTGATCTACTCACATTTGCATGTTTTTGAACTGCTAGGTTGGCAGAAGCTGGAGCTGACAGCAGGCGCTCACTCTGCTCCCTGGATTTGAGCCTGCGACCTTTTGGTCTGCAAGTTCAGCAGCTCAGCGCTTTAACACACTGTGCCACCAGGGGCTCCATGTTATATATTTTACATAATGGCAAAAAGGGCGGTAGAGATTGCAGGAGCATAGGTGGAAGAAACTCATCTTGAATCTCTTCAGATATAAAAGTTCATTATTAATTACAGTAGATTTCTCGTTATCCGGGATAAACGGGCGGGCCCATTCTTGAATAACCGAAACTGACAGATAGCGGGGAAGGTGCCTCGAGGGAAAGAGGCAGGCTCCGGAGGAAGTTTCAAGAAGTTCCAATGGAAGATTTCTCACCTTTGAGGAGCTCAAAGGCTCCCACCAGCTGTTCGGAGGTTGCGGACGGCAGGGCAGGCTCCATGCAGAAGAGGGCGCGGAGCTGCAAGGAGGCCCAAGAGGAAGCCGCCGCCATGCTCATGGCTGCCTTTGCTTCTCCCTCCGCTGCCTCTTCCTCCTTCGCATCTTCCAGCTGGAGGAAGAGGGAGAGAAAAGTCCTCCTCCCTCTCCCTCTCCTTCTCTCGAGCTGCGGCGGTGGCGGCTTCCTCTTGGGCCTCCTGTGTTAATTTAGTAGTTAGAAGGCTGATGACTCAGGTTACATATCATAAGGCCTTCAGAAGGAGACATGGTGAGATCCCAAATTACCATAAAGCTGAAAGATGTGGCCATAGTATATCTCATGGAATTGTCACACCGAGATTTGTAGACATGTGTTCTCCTAATGGTGTGATTTTTCTTTGTGATCTCTTTGAATCACACAAATGGATTATTCTGTGCAGATCACTATCTGGAATCTTCTAGAGCTCTAAAGATGCATTTTGTCGGAAGCCCTGCCCACCTTCTACCTGCCATACTCTCCTAAACCTCAGTTCTGTTTTATCCGCTGCTGCATCACCTAATAATCCTTTGGAGCTTCTTTTTCTTCAGCTTCATTTTTTCTAGAACTTCAGTTGTTCTTACTGGATGTTCTATCCTCAGTTTATCTTGGTGGTTATTTAGACTCTCTAATTAATCGGACTGTTTTGTTAGTTCCTCATATCTTCATATTAGATTTGATCTTGGATCATTCATCACCTCTTCTGTTACCTTCATAAACTTTCTTCATGAGACTTTCTTCTACCTTGACACTCCTGCAAAATCTGGAACTCATCATGAGTGATCCCACTCGTATCCATCTCATAGCCAAGGGTTCATTGGTTCTCATCTGCACTCTTGAGTTAGAGCAGCTGTGAAATAGGTGCCTTGCTCTTCTGAAGGCTAACCTTTGTTGTTTGCATGACAAGAGGATATTTGTCAGAGATGCCATTCAAGCTTAAGGGCATGTCACTGAACTAGGGTGATGACTACATTCTGTTATGGCATCTGTAGAGCTGCCATTTGATTGTGATGCTCACGTTCGTATTTGTCAAAGTCTAGACAATAGGACCCCATTGGATTCTACAAGGGGAAGACTGAGGCATGGCCCTGCTTCCTTCTATGGTTAGTAACTTGCTAGTCACCCATTTATGTGATTCAAAGAGGTAATCAAAAAGAAACATAGGTTGCTTACTTGTACCTGTGTTTCTTCGAGTGGCCATCTGTGAAATCACACAACACCTTGTCATGTCTTACTTTTCTTTAGATCCTTAGCTGTTGCTTCGGTAGCTGTGGAACTGAACCTTAGGAGGTGTGAGGGTGTGGCACACAGAGGGTAGGCAGGGCTTCTGCCAAAATCTATCTTTAGAGCTTTAGAAGATTTTGGATGGTTCCCTGCAGATGTTCAGGATAATACATTTATGTGATTTTTCAGATGACCTCTCAAAGAAACACAATTAAACTTGTCCTTATAACCTGTGTGATTGATTTTCCTGTTTTTAATTCTTTCTTCCTTTCTTTTACTTTGGATGTTTTATTAAATTGCTTGCTTTTGTGTTTTGTATTTCACCAAACTTTAATATAATGAAAAGTAGAATGTTTAAAATATAAGTAAATTAACAAGCAATTCCAAGGGAAAAAATGTGTTCGTGATGTGCTCATGTAAATATTTCTTGAGAAGAACTCCAATAGAACTAGGCACAAAAGAGTCACATGCCATTGCTTGCTTTAGGCTTGACTCTCACACAGAAGTTTCTCAGGCAGTTTGCAACTTTTTGGTGTGAGGAGTATCTGGAGAAAGCAGTGTGACATAACTATCTTGTGCTCAGTCCTTTTGGTGTTGCTTAAAGACAATTTTCTGAAGCAGTGGGAGGTTGTTTAGGCATGCAGAAAAGATGATCTGGTTTAATGTGCACTTATAGGAAAATGAATAGTTAAGTTGGGATGGAGGGCGGTTAATGCCAGATTTATTGAGGAGAAAAAGATGACTTGGTTTATGACTATTTGCTGTGTATAAAATTCTGCTTTGCCAATATTTTTCTGTATTTTTATTTTTGCATTTTTTATGCCTTGGGTCCTTTACATTGGTTGGCCTGCTCTGGTATGTTGGTAGGCAAGTGAGAGATAGAATGTGCCTGTACTTACAAACCTCTCCCTGCAACAAAAGTAATGAGGGATTAATTGGTCATAAATAATAAAGAGTTCTTGTTTGAGTGTGAGGTGCAAAACACTAAAGAGTAGGTGACACAAAGAGCTGATAGAAGGGATTGCATTTGACCGATTAATATGTTTAGGCTGAGAGGAAGTATGTTGAAATTTACCAACCAAAGCATCATCTTCCAGCTCCTCATATAGTCCTCATATAGTCCAGTTGTTGTAGCACTTAGTTATTATACATGTTTTAAAGAAATTACAAAACAAGAAATTTTAGTTTATATCTTTTGTGCCCCACTCGTTTCTTCAATTTAAGTGTGATCACTTTAATTTAAGTCATTTTATTCAAATGAAGCCAATCAATATTATGTTATTTTTCTTATGCATTCTGTTTCTTCCTCATGGTGTCTGTGAAATTAGCACATGTGGTAGTAATTGCACCTGAGCATTACTCTCGGAACCTTTTAACAGCTGTTAGAGGTACTTTGGCTGCAGCCCCGCCTTCCTCCCAGGAAGCATATATTGCAGAGATGGGGCTGTAGCCTTAGTTCCTTTTTTTTCCGCCGCCTCACAGCAGCTTTCTAGGAACCTCTCAGTTAGATTCTTGACATTGGACTGTTTATTTGACTATTCTACTAATTCTATAACGTACTTTGGCTTGACTTGGACTTCTCTACACTATTCTACCTTCTGACTCCCTGACTTCGGATTTGGTATGGCTTCTTCTATTTCAAAGAACTGTGTGGCCTGTGGCTGTAAGCTGCCTGAGGCAGACGGCCATGATAAATGTATTGTATGTTTGGGGGAGGCTCATGGAGCAAAGAATTGTTACACCACAAGCCCGTAAAAGCAGGGAGAAAGCGCTAAAAGCTCTTCTCTTGGAGAGAGCTCTCTTCCCAGCCCTATTTACAAGCGGCTCCCGAACGCCATGGCAGGGTAAGCCGGCTGAACTTACTTCCTCGCTGGCAGCCTCGCCGGTTCCACTCCTCCTGCTCTCCCTACTCCCCAGAAGACCTCCGTTGCTGCAGCTGAGAGCTGCAAGGGGAAGAAGCGTGCACCTGAGGCACGCAGCGCAGCCATGGCCACAGTGCTGATGTCGCCAGAAGGGATACGGCCGCTGGCTCCGCCCACCATGTCTGGGCAAGAGCATGGAGGCAAGGCACGCATTATGCCACCGACGCAGGCCTCGCCAGCTCCGGTCATGGGTGTGGCCCTGCTCCCCGAGGTGGAGACAGCCCACCCGCCGGGAGAAGAGCTACTGCCGCCCACTCTCCCTGCGGGGATGGGAGAAAGCCGCGGGGAGAGGAAAAAAGCGGCTGAGCCCACTGCTGGGCAGCCTGCTTCTGGAGAGGCCAGTGTAAGGAGTACTATGTCTCCGTTTCTCACTGCCTCCCAAACTATGGATCCTCCTCGTGAGGAAGGGGTATTTTCTCCGCAGCCAAGTGCTGCCTCTTTTCTTTCACATACTCCATTAAGCCGTAGCCATAGCTAAGGCTTTTTTCCATCACCTCCACAGAGGCAAACACTGAGCACTGTCCCTACGGAGTGGAGTAGACCATTTATTCCCCGGGCAGATTATGTTCATCACTCTCCAGGAGGAAGGGCTTATTTTTTCGGGTCCATATTGGTCCAAGACCAACAGATGCCTCAACCAACCTCAATCCCAATACAAGCAAATCCTGTTGCACAATCTGCGCATCAAGGCTTCAGCACTTGAAGAAGAAAGCCAAGGGCAAGGAAAGAGTGAGGATGAAGAAAGGAATGAGCAGCTCCGGAGTGATAAGGAGGAATTGGGGAGAATTAAAAAAAGATTCAGCGAAAAATCACCAGAGAATATTATAAATTTGTTAGCTTCATACAAGGACGCAAAAGAGGGAGGAGTAGAAACTAATCAAGATGATGATGGTACAAAAGCTTAAAATATATTCTAATAACGTGAACGGTTTTAATTCACCGAATAAAAGAAAGAAAATTTGGCACCACATAAAAAAGAATAATTATAACATTATTTGTTTACAAGAAACTCATGTTACACAAAAGCACGTGGCACATTTAACGCAAAATAGCTTAGGCAAAACATATTTCGCCTCAGGCCCGGAAAAAAAAGGGGGGTAGTAACATATATAAGCGATAAGTTCTCATCGAATATGGCGTTCAAAGATCAGGAAGGGAGAATTTTAGGTACAATGATCAAAATAGGGAATAGACGAATACTAGTATGTAACATATACGCGCCGAATGGTTGCAAAACGGAATTCGCTAACAATTTACATCAAAAGATTCTAGAGCAAGAGTATGAAGACTTAATATTGTTGGGAGATTTCAGCGGGGTCTTGGATGTTGACATAGACAAATCAAATCAGAAAGGGACAGGTGGAAAGATGGGACGTGGAAAATTACCGCCAAGTTTCATACAGTTGAAGGAGGATTTAGGATTATTAGACATCTGGAGGCACAGAAACGGTAGGGAAAGGGATTATACGTTCCTCTCACATAGACATTCGACCTGGTCGCGGATCGATATGATCTGGGGGACAAAATTGATAACATTGCAAGCAACTGTCATTAAGATCTTACCTAGGCTGTATTCCAATCATGCACCTATGGAAATTTCAATAGAGAACGAAAAGAACACAAATAGAGAATACAGATGGAGGCTTAATGATTTGTTGATAAAAGACCCTTCAGAACAAGAGAGATACAGGGGACTACTGAGGGAATATTTCCAACTAAATAGAGAAGAAGATACGGACATAGCCTCCATATGGGAGGCGAGTAAAGCGTATATAAGAGGACATTTTATTCAACAGAGTATAAGAAAAAACAAAGACAAAAGAGTAAAACAGAAATGGATATGGTAGCAAGCTTAGAAGAAAAATTAAAGATAAACTCAAAAGATAAAGAGGTTATTTTTAAATTGGATGCTCTAAAAAGATGTGTAGACGAACAAAACTTGGAAGAAATAGGAAAGAAATTGACATACGTAAGACAACAAAACTTTGAGAACGCAAACAAGGTAGGAAAATGGCTAGCGTGGAAGGTGAACAAAAGAAAACAGTCACAATGCATTGATAAAATTCAAGATGAAGACATCACATACTTAGATAGGAAAGGAATAGAAAATCAATTTGTGAATTACTACAAGAATCTATATTCAGAAGACAATATCCCAAAGGAGAGGGTAGTTCAATATTTAGGAGAGCAAGATATAAAAAAACTAACAGAAACTCAAAGAGAAGTCTTAAACAAAAAAATAAAATTAGAAGAAATGGAGAGGGCAATAAAAAGATTAAAAACTAATAAAGCACCAGGCCCAGACGGCCTAACAACTGCATATTATAAAACTTTTCAAGACATGTTAAGCATACCTTTACAAAAGGTTATGAACAGAATTTTAGAAGGAGAAAAGGTTCCACAAACATGGGAGAACGCCAATATAGTACTAATACTAAAAAAAACCCCACAGACAATGCTAAAGTTTCAAATTACAGACCAATTTCATTGTTAAATGTAGACTATAAAATTTTTACTAGCATCTTAGCAGAAAGGTTAAAAAAGGTATTGGCTGAGAGAATTAATGAAGATCAATGTGGCTTCCTACCTGGAAGACAACAAAAAGAAAACATAAGAATTTTATTGAACGCAATTGAGTATTACGAAAAGAACAGACAAAAAGAAATGGCCTTCCTATTCCTAGATGCTGAAAAAGCATTTGACAGTGTAAACTGGTTCTGCATGTTTGAAATTCTTTCCAAAATGGATATAGGACACTACTTTCAAAATGCAATAAGAAACATCTACACCAAACAAAGGGCAAGAATTATTATAAATGGGCAGTTGTCGGACACTTTAGAAATAAAGAAAGGGACAAGGCAGGGGTGTCCCCTCTCATCTTTATTATTTATATTAACATTAGATATACTGCTGGAAACAATAAGGAAAAACAGTGTTGAAAGGACTAAGCACTAAAAATAATAGTTATAAGACACGTGCATATGCGGATGACATCGTCTGCATCATAGAGGAACCTATAGACAAGATTAAGAGGTGGCTCGAAGTAATTGAGAAGTTTGGGGAGATAGCAGGTATAAAGATAAACAGAAGTAAAACCAAAATTCTGACAAAGAGCATCTCACAATCACATAAAGAGGAGCTACAACAGAAAACAGGAATTGAGATAGTAAAAAAAGTAAAATATTTAGGGATTGAACTAACAGCAAGTGATGTTCAATTACAAAAAAATAATTATAGCAAAAAATGGAAAGAACTGAAAAAGAAAATGGCAAGATGTGGGATGCTCTACATCTTTCTCTATTAGGAAAAAATAGCTGTTATAAAAATGAAGATTCTAGCGGAAATACTATTTCTATTTAGGAACCTACCCATTCTAAATAACAAACTTTTTTTGAAGGAATGGCAGAGAGAGATTAATAAATTCATCTGGGGAAGAAAGCAAGCGAGGATAAAGTTTCAATACATGAAAGATGGCATCCAGAGAGGAGGGTTGGGCGTTCCCGACATTCAGCTGTATTACGACGCTGCTGCATTGGAATGGGTAAAAGAGTGGGCTAATTTACGGTAGGCTAGGATATTGGCATTAGAAGGTCAGGACTTATACAAAGGATGGCATGCATACTTATGGAAAAGAAAAGGTCACAAAGAGAAATTTTAACAACCATTATCTGAGGAAAGCATTATTAGCAACATGGGAGAAATATAAACACAAATTTTATAGGAAAACACCATTATGGCTCTCTCCCTTAGAGTCAGAACATATGAGAGAGATCCCTAGGGAAAGATGGCTAACTTACAAACAAATGGTAAAAATAGATAATCAGGGAACAGTGTTAAAATCATACGAGGAGGTCAAACATATAGAACCATCTATAACCTGGCTAAACTTTTGGCAGATCAGGGAAGGTTTTAAAATAGATAGTCAAATAGGATTTGAAAGGAACGAAACAGTATGGGACAAGATTTTAAATCTTGAAAAGTAATTAAAATTCTATATCAACAGTTGCTGATATGGGAAACAGAAGAGGTTCATGTAAAAGAAAACATGATAACATGGGCAAAAGGGTTCGGACATACTATAAGGTTTGAGGAATGGGAAAGATGCTGGCAAAAGAGACTAAAATACACATATTCAATATCGTTAAAGGAAAGTTGGTACAACTTTCTGACAAAGCTGACAAAAATTAACAAGGGCAAGAGTGGGGAAGAGTGTTGGAAATGTAAAAAAGAGAAGGGAGATTTATTCCATATGTGGTGGGGGTGCAAGAAAATAAAAAGCTTCTGGAGAACAATACAGAAAGAAATGGAGATTATATTACAAATAAAACTTGCACTAAAACTGAAATATTTTCTACTAGGGTTAACAGACTTTTTCATGAACGCAAATAATGAAAAACTGTTCATATTCATGATAAGCGCCGCCAGAATCATGATCGCAAAATTCTGGAAAACAACGGAGATACCCTCGCTAGAACAATGGATGTTGAAATTAATGGACATACGAAATATGGATACATTAACGCAGATAATCTCAAAAAGAATGTATGCGAGAACAGACTGGGATAAATTAAATAGATATTTCAAGGAAAAAAGAGACTTGGAAATATAGAGGAAAATATTGTGTAAGAGCAGTTAGTCTTGGGTTCGAAGAATATCGTTCGGGAAAGAAAGGGGAAAAGTAAGAAGCAACCGCAGAGCAGGGGAACTGGAAGACCACATGCAGGGGAGGGAGGGTCGCGGGGTAGTGGTAACTGTTGTTGAGGCTGTTTATTTTAGGTTTTTGGTTTTTGGCATGTGTGTGTGTGTGTGTGTGTGTATTCACATGCGGCTCTCTTCTTTTTATTGTATCACTATAATTATAAATAAATGATTTAAAAAAAAGGCTTCAGCACTGCTATTGTTCCGGCTTTAGGAGCTGATATTCCATCACATTCTGCATCAGAATCTGACTCTGACGAAGGAAAGGAGGATGTGCAAGCAGTGGAACTCCCAGTGGAGCCAGAGACATCAAGTTTTATAACCCTGATGTCACGCCTGTCTAGGGCACTGGAATTGCCTGTCACTGAGGCAAATCAGCCCCTGGCATGCCATCTTTTCCCAGCAGAAGAGCAGCGTCAAGCAGCTCATTCAGCTACAGCTTTGCCTGCAGTACCATATTTATTGCGGCTTGCAACTGCACAAGACATTGCCCCATCACTGATAGGCACAGTTCCACGAAGGAGTGATGCCTTGTATAAGATAGACCTAACTTATTCTCAATGGGTTGCAAAGCTGCCTAGAGCTAATTCGGTAGTCACTAAGGTAATGCAGAACAAACGTTCAGCGAAGACCCATTTGACACCCTCGGATAAAGAGGGCAGGAAATTGGAAGCAGTAGGCAAGAAAGTACACTTAGGGGCAGGATTGTCAACACGTTTTGCACATTATGGAGCCTACATGGCAGCCTACCAGGACTATCTATGGCAAAAGATAGCCCCTTACTTTGAGGCTTTGCCACAGGACAAACGTGCTCTTGCTAAAGTTATCCAGCAAGAGGGTCTGGCCTTAGCCAAATCACAGAAGGAAATGGCAAAAGACACAGCAGAGGGAGCAAGCAGAAAGTTTGCAGCTGCGACTGTTATCCGCAGACATGCTTGGCTACGGGCCTCCACACTATCTGAAGAAGGCAAGCTTCTAGCAGAGGACCTACAAGGGTCTCTTTGATCCGGAGACAGATGCAAAGCTTAAGGAGGCCCAGGAGGTTCGCCAGGCGGCGAACAAATATGGTTTTCCTCCAGCGTCCCGCTATCGGGGCAAATCATATCCAACTGCCTCTTATACTAGGAAGCAGTATGACACCATTAGCAAACCCCTTCCACAAACCTCTCAGACAACTTACACTCGGCCAGCGGCACCATCTAGGCCCCGCTCGCAGGGTAAGGGGAAATATCAACCAAAGGGGAAGCGGCGCTTTTAGCACTGCTTGTTCCCATTGCTCAATTCCTTTAGCACGGCACACGGGTGATCACGTCCCTTCTCTTTCTCCATTGTGTTCCCTTCCTGGGACACAACATGGAGATCACAAAACACTTCCTGTTAAATTTGGAACCTGACTGGCAGAATTCGCTTCAGTTTGGAAATCAATAACTACGGACAAGTGGGTCCTAGAAATTGTAAGTTTTGGTTATTCAATTGAATTTTTTCATGAGACGGAAATAGGCTCTGTGAAGACCACCCCGTCCTCAAAGGTCTTGCAGGACGAGATAATTACTTTGTTGGAGAATGGGGCAATTGTTCCCCTCCACCCATCCTTCTATTCTCATGCTTTCTTTTCAAAATACTTTTTAGTTCCAAAAAAAGATGGTGGTCAGAGGCCAGTATTGGACCTCAGAGGCCTTAATTACTTTATTCATTCTCGTAAATTTAGAATGTTGACACTTGCAGCCATTCTTCCACTTCTGCCAGACGGGGCGTGGTTTGTGTCAATAGACCTGAAGGACGCATACTTCCACATTGCGATAGCCCCTCACCATCAGAAATACTTAGCATTTAAGGTGGCACAGCAGGCTTTTTGTTTTAGGGTGCTTCCATTTGGGATTTCTACCGCACCAAGGGTTTTTACTAAATGTATGGCCGTGGTGGCGGCACACCTCCGCCTTCAGGGCATCACCGTCTATACTTACATAGATGATTGGCTATTGGTTGCACACTCCAGAGAGGCTTTGCTACGGGATCTAGACTATACACTATCCCTTCTCAATGATCTCGGGTTGGTAGTCAATCAAAAGAAATCACATCTTGTTCCTGTGCAGAGAATACGATTCATCGGAGCAGAGCTGGCTTCCATCACCAGTATGGCATATCTGCCGGAAGATCGCTTCCGATCCCTACGAACAGCGTTGCTCCGTCTCGTGCACAATGTGGCGCCAAAGGCCAAAGATGTGCAGTCAGCCCTGAGACACATGGCTTCGACAACATCTGTAACACCATATGCACGTCTGAGAATGAGGCCTCTACAAGCCTGGTTTCTCAAGGTGTTCAATCCTATGCTCCACAGTTCACATATTTGTCTGTCTCTTCCGTCGCATGTCCGCCAATCACTCCAGTGATGGTTGTCTCGGACGAATGTATGCAAGGGCATTCCATTCAGGCATTGCGAACCAACTACAGTGGTGTGGTACATCAACAAACAAGGAGGCACATGCTCCCGCTCCCTCCTGAACCTCACCCTGCAGATATGGGAATGGTGTTTGCTGAACCATATCCATCTGGTAGCCATTCATGTTCCTGGTCAAGAGAACAAGATAGCAGATAATCTCAGCAGGGGAGACAGTACCACCTACGAATGGTCTCTGTCACCAACAGAAGCAGCTTCTCTTTTCCAGAGGTTGGGCAATCCCCAAATAGATCAATTTGCAACAGCAGAGAACGCAAAATGCAAATTTTTCTGTGCAAGACAAGAACCCAACCAGCAGATGGGGTGTCTCGGGGATGCATTCCTTTTCAGATGGACATGGCCCGTGCTATATGCATTCCCACCGATTCCTCTCATAGCCAAGGTAGTGGCAAAGCTCTACCGTGACCAGGCAGATTGCATAATTTTGACTCCATGGTGGCCAAGGCAGCCTTGGTTCTCACTTCTTCACACAATGGCACGGGGTCAAAACTATCCCCTCCCGCACCGCCCGGACCTTCTTACGGCTCACCAAGGCTGCCTGCGCCATCCGGACATCAAGCAGCTCAATCTCACAGCTTGGCGGATCCGGCCCAACCACTTTCACGAGCAGTGAAAGACATACTGTGTGCTGCGCGCAGGCCATCAACGAAATGATCATATTCCTACAAATGGAACAAGTTTGCCAAATTTGCATGGCAGCAGAATGTGGATCCAGTCAACTGCTCCCACATCAGTCATTTTGGAATTTCTTGTTTCTTTGATGGACTTCAGTTATTCTCCATCAAGTGTTATCTTGCAGCGATATCTGCTTGTAAAGATGAGGGATGCTCCTCCTGTTTCCAAAATCCCTTAATCCAACGCTTTCTGCGAGGATGCAGGAATACTCGATCTCCTATTACTCCACCTGTCCCAGCATGGGACCTCCGGTTGGTGTTATCAGCCCTTCAGAAGCCACCTTTTGAGCCTATGCAGAGGTGGATATTTCATATGTGTCTTGGAAAACAGCATTTTTGTTGGCCATCACAACGGCCAGAAGGGCAAGTGAGCTCTGTGCACTACGGGCAGATGCTCCTTATATGCGCTTCCACTCTGACAAGGTGGTAATGCATACAGATATCTCCTTTCTCCCGAAAGTAGCCTCAAATTTCCATTTGGTTGAAGATATTGTTGTACCTTCTTTTTTTCAAGATCCATCTACTCCGGTGGAACGGGCTCTGCATCTTCTGGATGCTAGAAGAGCATTAGCATTTTATGTTGAAAGAACAGAAGATTTTAGAGCTTCGCCTAAACTTTTTGTCAAATATAGAACAGACACTAAAGGTCTTCCAGTATCTTCACAAAGATTGTCAGGATGGATCACAGCAATGATAAAACTGGCATATCAACTGGCACATCAACAGCCTCCATTCGGCCTAAAGGGCCATTCTACCAGAGCAGTAGCCACCTCCATGGCATATAGCCGAGGAATACCGCTACATGAAGTTTGTAGAGCAGCCACATGGGCCACCCCTCTGACATTTGTGACCCATTATAAGGTGGATCTGCTCTCAAAGAAGCAAGCAGCGTTTGGCAGAGCAGTTTTGGGATCAGCACTGTCATGACGCCCACCAGCCACGGTGAGTAGCTTGCTAGTCTACCACATGTGCTCATTTCACAGACACCATGAGGAAGAAAGATTGGTTGCTTACCTGTAACCGTGTTTCTTCGAATGGTGATCTGTGAAATTAGCACATCCCCGCCCTTCCTCCCCTCTAATCGTCATGCCTTCTTTCTCAAGCCGCTGTCGGTGGCGGGGAACTAAGGCTACAGCCCCATCTCTACAATATATGCTTCCTGGGAGGAAGGCGGGGCTGCAGCCAAAGTACCTCTAACAGCTGTTAAAAGGTTCCGAGAGTAATGCTCAGGTGCAATTACTACCACATGTGCTAATTTCACAGATCACCATTCGAAGAAACACGGTTACAGGTAAGCAACCAATCTTTCTTGTCCCAATGCATGCCTTTTGTATATAATGTGTGTGTGTGTGTGTGTATATATATATATATAGAGAGAGAGAGAGAGAGGGGGGGGGAGAGTTTTTTTCCGTGTTAGGAGCAACTTGAGTCACTTCTGGAGTGAGAGAATTGGCCGTCTGCAAGGACGTTGGGGGGTATATTCAGTAATAATTGCCTAAGAGTTGAGCCTTAATAAGGAACTTGCAAAATAATTTGTCTCAGTCATACAAGATCCTGTAACTTAGGGAAGCCCTGACAAGATGGTGTTGCTTTTGGTTCCTCCCTCAATAAGCCCTCTTGGGAAGAAATTACCACCTTCAACAAAATAAGAGTTCAGAGGTTGTTCTCAAATTCTAGTTTCTGTTATATATCACAGTGACATTCAGTAAAAACTACAAACAAAAATCCACTGCAGTGCCAATGTGTGTTTAAGCAAAATTTGTGCAAGAAAACCCCTGATATTTCAGAACTGGTAATTTCAAGAAAAATTGTTCTTAAACAAGAAACAGTCAAACTAACCCAATTGTTTGAGGAATTGAGAATAACCAGAAAGGACTTTTATCAGCTTGATATGAAACAAATGCATAACCCTTTGGAAAAGTTGACTGGGGATCTAACACAGATGAACCAGCAAGTAGTGAAACTCGAACTTGTGGTTCAGAATCCGGCAGAAATTTCAGAGAAAGGAAAGGATATACAGGAGGAAGTTTTAGACATACCAATGCCAAGGAGAGAGATAATTTCATGGAAGCTCGAGACCTTCCAGAACAGCAGGAGGATGTCATTTTCGTCAAAATGACTCTAGTCTTGACTTATTTCTTGGAAGTTCCAATTAAAAGTTTCAGCTGGGAGGCTGATAAAATCTGGATTCCTATATGGCCAAACAGAAAAAAACCCTGCACAGAGATGTAATGGATAACTTCATAATATTGCTGATTTATGATTTGATTTTACACCAACTGGGCATGTTGATGATTAAATACTGGAATAGGATCAAGAAATATATGGAGAAAAATATGGTGAAAAGAAGATAAGCTATATGGCTGATGAAGATTTGTGAATTAGCTAGCCATAGGAATGGCTGATGAAGATTTGTGAATTAGCTAAAATGGATAAATTGACTAGGGTGATTAGAATAATAGAATCATAGAGTTGGAAGAGACCACATGGGCCATCTAGTCCAACCCCTGCCATGCAGGAAAAGCACAAAGTACCCCTGACAGATAGCCATCCAGCCTCTGTTTAAACGCTTCCAAGGAGAGAGCTTCCACCACACTCCGAGGCAGAGAGTTCCACTGTTGAGCAGCTTTTACAGTCAGGAAGTTCTTCCTAATGTTCAGGTGGAATCTCTTTTCCTGTAATTTGAACCCTGAGTGATTATGACAAACCCACTACTCCGAGTCCTAGTTTCCAGGGCAACAGAAAACAAGCCTGCTCCTTCTTCCTTATGACATTCTCTCACATATTTATACGTGGCTATCATGTCTTCTCTCAGCCTTTTCTCCTGCAGGCTAAACATACCATTGTTCATTTTAGTTGCCCTCCTTTGGACACTTTTCAGTTTGTAAATACAGTAGAGTCTCACTTATCCAAGCCTCGCTTATCCAAGCCTCTGGATTATCCAAGCCATTTTTGTAGTCAATGTTTTCAATACATCGTGATATTTTGGTGCTAAATTCGTAAATACAGTAATTGCAACATAACATTACTGCGTATTGAACTACTTTTTCTGTCAAATTTGTTGTATAACATGATGTTTTGGTGCTTAATTTGTAAAATCATAACCTAATTTGATGTTTAATAGGCTTTTCCTTAATCCCTCCTTATTATCCAAGATATTCGCTTATCCAAGCTTCTACCGGCCCGTTTAGGATAAGTGAGACTCTACTGTATATCTTTTGAACTGTGGTACTCATATTTGGACACAGTATTCCTGGTGAGGTCTAACCAAAGCAGAATAGAGAGGCACCACGAATTCCCTCGATCTAGACACTATACTCCTTTTGGTATACCCCAAAATCCCATTTTTTAAAGCTGCTGTTGGCTCATCTTCAATTTGTTGTCCACAAAGATTTCAAGGTCTTTTTCGCATGGACTGTTGTCAATCCAGGCGTCACCCATCCTGTATCTTTGCATTTCTTTTTTCTGCCTAAGTGTAGTATCTTACATTTCTCCTTGTTGAAATTCATTTTGTTAATTTTGTCCCAGCTCTCTAATCTGTTTAAGGACATTTTGAATTCTGATCCTGTGTTATGGAATATTAGTTATCCCTCCTAATTTGGTGTCATCTGCAAACTTGACAAGCATGCCCTCTTAAACCTTCATCCAAGTCATTAATAAAGATTTTGTACAGTACTGGGCCCAGGACCGAACCCTGCGGTACTCCACTAGTCACTTCTTTCCAGGATGAAGCACTTTAAGAGATTAAGGGAAAATCTTTATCCACCTTTAAGAAAGATTGGAATTTGTTTATTGCTTTGTCATAATAAGAATGGGGGGGGGGTGTCAATGGTGAGATTATGAATTAGAGGAGTGGCATTAATTAGAGGAGTGATATTAAAAGCAGAAGTGTGGAAGGAGTAGACTAGTAAAAAGATGTAACCATTAGATGGGGAGTGAGAGGTTTATAAATTAAGTTTTTTTGGTCTGTTTTATGTTTTGTGCATGTATGTTTATGTGTTTTATTCTTGTGTTCACATTTTGCTATTTTAAGTAGATACTTGAACAAATTACTATGCACACTGCACATATGTTGTTAGTAATGCAAAAAGAGAGAAAGAACAATACAATACAGACTTCGGCCCTATCTCCAAGATCTGATGTATAGGGAAATCAGCAATCCATGTGGACAATTTTGGATAATGGGATACCCAACTTTGTGTGTGTGTGTGCATATATGTATGTATGTATATATATGTGTGTGTGTGTGCATGTGTGTGTTTTTACAGATTGTGTATATATGTATGTTAACCAGCACTCATTAGGATTGATAGATGCCGAATATATGTAGTCTCTGGATGATTGAGAGTCACTATTAAAAACAGGCCTAACTAACACTATGCGCCATATTATATCATACCACAAAGTCCGTATTGTAATATTGAAATACCGTAACCAAAAGCGAATTGGGGCAAATAGACAAACTTAACTCAATTTTATTGTATCATAAAAACAACATTGTGAATGTAGTATGCAATTTTAGTTAAATGGCAGTTAAAATTGCTTTTATTTTAATGTATTGTTCTTTCATTTGTTGGCAGTTGCTTGAGAGTTCTATTTGCTTGAGTTCTGGTTAAATGAGAGTCCACTGTATATATGTCTGCGTGTATCTGTGTATATATCTATCTATATAAAATGTAACGTGAGTAATTCCCATGGAGTAAACAACAAAACCACTGGACAAAATCACACCAAATTTGGCCACAAAAGACATAGAATCATAGAATAGTAGAGTTGGAAGAGACCTCATGGGCCATCCAGTCCAACCCCCTGCCAAGAAGCAGGAAATCGCATTCAAAGCACCCCTGACAGATGGCCATCCAGCCTCTGTTTAAAAGCCTCCAAAAAAGGAGCCTCTACCACAGTCCGGGGGAGAGAGTTCCACTGCCGAACAGCTCTCACAGTGAGGAAGTTCTTCCTGATGTTCAGGTGGAATCTCCTTTCCTGTAGTTTGAAGCTATTGTTCCGCGTCCTAGTCTGCGGGGCAGCAGAAAACAAGCTTGCTCCCTCCTCCCTATGACTTCCTCTCACATATTTGTACATGGCTATCATGTCTCCTCTTAGCCTTCTTTTCTGCAGGCTAAACATGCCCAGCTCTTTAAGCCGCTCCTCATAGGGCTTGTTCTCCAGACCCTTGATCATTTTAGTTGCCCTCCTCTGGACGCATTCCAGCTTGTCAATATCTCCCTTCAACTGCTGTGCCCAGAATTGGACGCAGTATTCCAGGTGTGTTCTGACCAAGGCAGAATAGAGGGGTAGCATGACTTCCCTGTATCTGGACGCTATACCCCTATTGATACAGGCCAAAATCCCGTTGGCTTTCTTAGCAGCCGCATCACATTGCTGGCTCATGTTTAACTTGTTGTCCACAAGGACTCCAAGATCTTTTTCACATGCACTGCTGTTTAGCCAGGCGTCTCCCATTCTGTATCTTTGCATTCCATTTTTTCTGCCTAAGTGAAGTATCTTGCATTTGTCCCTGTTGAACTTCATTTTGTTAGTTTCGGCCCATCTCTCTAGTCTGTTAAGATCGTTTTGAATTCTGCTCCTTTCTTCTGGAGTGTTGGCTATCCCTCCCAGTTTGGTGTAATCTGCAAACTTTATGATCGTGCCGTCTAACCCTTCCTCTAAAGATGTTAAACAGAACCGGGCCCAGGACGGAACCCTGCGGCACTCCACTCGTGACTTCTTTCCATTATAAGACAACGCATTGGTGGGCACCCTTTGGGTTCGTTCACTTAGCCAATTACAGATCCACCTAACTGTCGTTTTGTCTAGCCCACATTTTACTAGTTTGTTTGCCAGAAGGTCGTGGGGGACTTTGTCAAAGGCCTTACTGAAATCTAGATATGCTACATCCACGGCATTCCCTGTATCGACCCAACTCGTAACTCTATCGAAAAAAGAGATCAGATAAGTCTGGCATGACTTGTTTTTGGTAAATCTGTGTTGACTATTAGCAATGACTGCATTTGTTTCTAAGTGTTTGCAGACCACTTCCTTAATGATCTTTTCCAGAATCTTGCCTGGTATTGACGTGAGGCTGACCGGATGGTAATTGTTTGGGTCATTCTTTTTTCCCTTCTTGAAGATAGGGACCACATTCGCCCTCCTCCAATCTGCTGGGACTTCTCCCGTTCTCCAAGAACTCTCAAATATGATTGTCAGTGGTTCTGAAATAACTTCCGCTAGTTCCTTAAGTACTCTTGGATGTAGTTGATCTGGCCCTGGTGACTTGAATTCGTTTAGAGCAGCCAGGTGTTCCTGGACAACTTGTTTCCCTATTTGGGGTTGGATTTCCCCCAATCCTGCGTCCATTTCATGTTGCTGAGGTTGAAGATGGCTTTCTTTTTGTGAGAAGACCGAGGCAAAGAAGGCATTAAGCAGTTCTGCCTTTTCCCTATCCTCTGTCGCCATCACCCCATCTTCTCCTCGCAGAGATTTTAAACTGAGTGTGGGCTTGGCTCCTGTGGTCAAAGTCTAACTGTTGTGTGACTGTTGTGTTGAAAGAGAGCCAGGTACTTAAGTTGATTGACAGCAGGCATTGTCCCCTGTTAATTGAGTTTCTGGGAAAGCTTTATTTGCCAGTGTGAGTTTCTGCCAGAGCCTGATCCCAGAAGGGCAGTTGGTTCTCGCAGAAGCAGAGGCAGCAGGAGGACATTTTTGCTCCCTGGCTTCAGGTAGGATTTGGCTAAGATTTTAAACTGAGTGTGGGCTTGGCTCCTGTGGTCAAAGTCTAACTATTGTGTGACTGTTGTGTTGAAAGAGAGCCAGGTACTTAAGTTGATTGACAGCAGGCATTGTCCCCTGTTAATTGAGTTTCTGGGAAAGCTTTATTTGCCAGGCACCTTTACTAACTATCCTTTGCAGTACATACAGGAAACAAAGCAACATAAACAAATCCACAAAGAGGTGGTTTGTTGCAGTTTGCACATAAAGTGCGTGCATATTACTTAACTGTACAAAGATCCCACTTGGCCACCACGCTCACCAAGAGATGCAACAAAAGCAAAACATTCCCATCACATGCACCAGCTGTGGCATGTTCCGCTTTTTCACACAAAAACTAGAGAACTACATCTGCTCCAAATGCAAACAGATGACTCTGATGGAGCAGAGGATCCAACAGCTCGAGCACCGTATTAAGACCCTTAAGGACATTCAGGCACTCGAGCTCTTCTTGGACACTGCACAACACGCTGCTGTAGATCAGCAGCCTGCATCACACCAACACCACCAAGACCATGATCAGGAACCTTATGGGGAGATCAACTCAAGGTAGACAACCCTCAGGCTTGGAAGGAGGTCACCCATAGAAGGAGACGCAGGACCAGGCAGCCTCCGCAGAACTCCTCTGCTCAGCTGCATTTACACAACAGATTTGAAATTCTTACATCATTAACATACAATCAGGAAACACATCTTGTGGAGGACCACAGTTTCTTAGATACCACTCAGTGGACCACCCTGGATCAATGCGCAGGGGATAGCCCTGACGGGGACAGTGCATCACCACAGTCACACTTATGTAATCATGCAAATGCTCCATCCCCAATCATAGACCAGGAGCAACAGGAACATCCTTGGGAGAGTAATGGGCTCTCGGATGTATCTCAATGGATTGTCATTGATGAATGCACTGGGGATGTTGAGGAGGAGGACAACACTTTACACCTACATGATTCACTTCAACAGGAACACTCTTCAGGGGACATACACACTGTCTTGCACAAAAGGGACCCTGTCAATCCTCAAAGGAAACAGGTCTTGGTAGTAGGTGACTCCCTCCTTAGAGGAACGGAAGCCATCATTTCCAGACCGGATGGGATGGCTCGAGAAACATGCTGCCTCCCGGGGGCAAAAATACACCATATCACTCAGAGGCTCAGCAGGCTCCTAAAGCCCCATCACCCTCCCCACCTTATGTTGATTCATGTAGGTACCAATGACACCGCTAGGCATACTTTTCAAAAGATCACAAATGATTTTCGAGCTCTGGGAACAAAGCTAAAACTGTATAATGTACATGTGATCTTTTCATCCCTCCTCCCTGTTGTAGGACACGGCTCTACAAGGGCCGGAAAAATAGTACAGGTCAATAACTGGCTCAGAAAATGGTGTCAAGAGGAGCATTTTGGCTTCCTTGACCATGGTCTACTCTTCCAAGAGGATGGACTACTGGCAAGCGATGGGGTGCATCTCACACAAGTAGGAAAACATCTTTTTGCACACAGACTCACAAACCTCATCAGGCGCACTTTAAACTAGATCCACTGGGGGAGGGGAACAACAGCCTGGCGAACACTATATTACCCACGACCACAGGGAACCGCCGAAAGGCTAAACGGAGGGCTGCACAAACACAGCAAGGACCAAGTACAGAGAGCACAATAATCCCAAATAAACAGTTCGAGGGGAGGTCACAGGGGCTTACATGTCTTTACACTAATGCTCAGAGCATGGGAAATAAGCAAGACGAACTCCCAACTCCTAGCACAGCACCACACATACGATGTCATAGGCATCACTGAAACCTGGTGGGATGACTCCCATCACTGGAATTTAACCATTGAGGGCTATAACCTCTTTCACAGAAATAGAACAAAGGGGAGAGGAGGGGGAGTAGCTTTATATGTCAAAAACAGTTACGTTGCAGAAGAAATGCAAGACTGTAATCCGGGAAACCAGCTTGAAAGCATCTGGATAAGAATCAAGGGAACCGGGACTCAAAAAGATCTTGTCGTGGGTGTCTACTACAGACCTCCGAGTCAGGATGAAGGACTTGATGAAGCCTTCTGTCAACAGCTGACCAAACAGGCACAAAGAAGAGATATAGTAGTCATGGGCGATTTCAATTATCCCGATATCTGCTGGAAAACAAACTCAGCCAAGAGTACAAAGTCCAACAAATTCCTCACTTGCCTTGCAGATAATTTTATGGTCCAGAAGGTAGAAGAGGCAACAAGGGGATCAGCAACTCTTGATCTAATCTTAACAAATGTGGAAGACCTGATCAATACAGTTGAAGTGGTTGGATCCTTAGGGGCAAGTGACCATGTGCTCCTGCAGTTTGCAATACAAAGGAATGCTGAAACTAAGACAAGTCAAACACGCATTCTGGACTTTAAGAGAGCTGACTTCCAAAAAATGAAGGAATTACTGAGCGGCATTCCATGGACGCCGATATTAAAAAACAAGGGAGTTAAGGATGGATGGGAGTTTTTCAAAAGTGAAATACTCAAGGCGCAAATGCAAACAGTGCCAACAAAGAAGAAAAATAAGACAAGTGCAAAGAAGCCAGAATGGATGTCCAAAGAACTTCTAACTGAGCTAAAGCTCAAAAGTGACATGCACAAGAAGTGGAAAAGGGGAGAAATCACCAAAGAAGAATTCAAACGTATAGCCAACACCTGTAGGGAAAAGGTTCGCAAGGCTAAAGCGCAAAATGAGCTCAGGCTTGCCAGGGACATAAAAAACAACAAAAAAGGCTTTTTTGCTTACGTTGGTAGAAAAAGGAAGAAAAAGGAGGCGATAGGGCCATTGCAAGGAGAAGATGGGGTGATGGTGACAGGGGACAGGGAAAAGGCAGAACTACTTAATGCCTTCTTTGCCTCGGTCTTCTCAGAAAAAGAAAGCCATCTTCAACCTCAGCAACACGGAATGGACGAAGGATTGGGGAAAATCCAACCCCAAATAGGGAAACAAGTTGTCCAGGAACACTTGGCCTCTCTAAACGAATTCAAGTCCCCAGGGCCAGATCAGCTACACCCAAGAGTACTGAAGGAACTAGCGGAAGTTATTTCAGAACCACTGGCAATTATCTTCGAGAGTTCTTGGAGAACGGGAGAAGTCCCAGCAGATTGGAGGAGGGCGAATGTGGTCCCTATCTTCAAGAAGGGAAAAAAGAACGACCCAAACAATTACCGTCCGGTCAGCCTCACATCAATACCAGGCAAAATTCTGGAAAAGATCATTAAGGAAGTGGTCTGCGAACACTTAGAAACAAATGCGGTCATTGCTAGTAGTCAACACGGATTTACCAAAAACAAGTCATGCCAGACTAATCTGATCTCTTTTTTCGATAGAGTTACGAGTTGGGTCGATACAGGGAATGCTGTGGATGTAGCGTACCTGGATTTCAGTAAGGCCTTCGACAAAGTCCCCCACGACCTTCTGGCAAACAAACTAGTAAAATGTGGGCTAGACAAAACTACGGTTAGGTGGATCTGTAATTGGCTAAGCGAACGAACCCAAAGGGTGCTCACCAATGCGTCGTCTTCATCATGGAAAGAAGTGACAAGTGGAGTGCCGCAGGGCCCCGTCCTGGGCCCGGTTCTGTTCAACATCTTTATTAACGACTTAGACGAAGGGTTAGAAGGCACGATCATCAAGTTTGCAGACGACACAAAACTGGGAGGGATAGCTAACACTCCAGAAGACAGGAGCAGAATTCAAAACGATCTTGACAGACTAGAGAGATGGGCCAAAACTAACAAAATGAAGTTCAACAGGGACAAATGCAAGATACTTCACTTCGGCAGAAAAAATGGAAATCAAAGATACAGAATGGGGGACGCCTGGCTTGGCAGCAGTGTGTGCGAAAAAGACCTTGGAGTCCTCGTGGACAACAAGTTAAACATGAGCCAACAATGTGATGCGGCTGCTAAAAAAGCCAATGGGATTCTGTCCTGCATCAATAGGGGAATAGCGTCTAGATCCAGGGAAGTTATGCTCCCCCTCTATTCTGCCTTGGTCAGACCACACCTGGAATACTGTGTCCAATTTTGGGCACCACAGTTGAAGGGAGATGTTGACAAGCTGGAAAGCGTCCAGAGGAGGGCGACTAAAATGATTAAGGGTCTGGAGAACAAGCCCTATGAGGAGCGGCTTAAAGAGCTGGGCATGTTTAGCCTGCAGAAGAGAAGGCTGAGAGGAGACATGATAGCCATGTACAAATATGTGAAGGGAAGTCATAGGGAAGGGGGAGCAAGCTTGTTTTCTGCTGCCCTGAAGACTAGGACACGGAACAATGGCTTCAAACTACAGGAAAGGAGATTCCACCTGAACATCAGGAAGAACTTCCTCACTGTGAGAGCTGTTCGGCAGTGGAACTCTCTCCCCCGGACTGTGGTAGAGGCTCCTTTTTTGGAGGCTTTTAAACAGAGGCTGGATGGCCATCTGTCGGGGGTGCTTTGAATGCGATTTCCTGCTTCTTAGCAGGGGGTTGGACTAGATGGCCCATGTGGTCTCTTCCAACTCTACTATTCTATGATTCTATGATTCTATGAGAGGCCCTATCACCTCCTTTTTCTTCCTTTTTCTACCAACGTAAGCAAAAAAGCCTTTTTTTTGTTGTTTTTAATGACCCTGGCAAGCCTGAATTCATTTTGCGCTTTAGCCTTGCGAACCTTTTCCCTACAGGAGTTGGCTATACGTTTGAATTCTTCTTTGGTTATTTTTCCCCTTTTCCACTTCTTGTGCGTGTCTCTTTTGAATCTTAGACCTGTTAGAAGTTCTTTGGACATCCATAGTCATCCAGTCTATGTCTTTCTATCAAAAAACCCTATAAAATTACAGAAACCAAATTACAGAAACCTCCGCCCCCTCCAAATGAAAAATTACTAACCACGCATGTGTGGAGGCCCAGGAAACTTGGCGACATTAGCCAGGTAGCCAGGGCTTTAACGGCCACCGCGTGCCGACAAGTGAGGCTTCCTTCCCCTTTCCCCACACCCTTTCCACTCAGGGGAGAGCACCCATGGCAAGAAGAAGAGAGCCAAAGGCCTTGGAAAGCCTCCCCAGCATGGGAAGGTGGTTGATGGCCAGTGAAAGAGGGGAATAGAGCATGGCCGAGCACAATTAGACATATTCCAGGCAGGAAACAACCAGAGCCAGCTAACACTTCGCAACAAAGGATTTCCCCTCAGAGTTGTTGTTGTTATTATTACAGTAGAGTCTCACTTATCCAACATAAACGGGTCGGCAGAACGTTGGATAAGTGAATATGTTGGATAGTAAGGAGGGATTAAGGAAAAGCCTATTAAACATCAAATTAGGTTATGATTTTACAAATTAAGCACCAAAACATCATGTTATACAATAAATTTGGCAGAAAAACTAGTTCAATACACAGTAATGCTATGTAGGAATTACTGTATTTACAAATTTGGCACCAAAATATCACAATGTATTGAAAACATTGACTACAAAAATGCGTTGGATAATCCAGAACGTTGGATAAGCGAGTGTTGGATAAGTGAGACTCTACTGTATTATATTTATTATTGGGTTCCTGGGAACCATCAAAATGAACAAACCTGGCAGCCAGCATTAGAAAACTACAATCTGGACAGTAAATAAAGAACAACACTCTGAAAATAAGGGTATCCCAGACAGGAAACAACCAGAGCCAGCTAACACCTCCCAACAAAGGATTCCCCCAGGGAGGAAACAACCACGCTTTCAAACTGCAAACCCATTCAGTGCTACTCAAGGTGACCAATTACAACATTCATACTTGCCTCCACAAACAAAAACCCACTTAGGACAACGCCACAGCAACGCGTGGCCGGGCACAGCTAGTATATGTGTGTGTGTGTGTGCGTGTGTGTTAAATTTTAAAGCAGAGTTTGGAGGACTACCCTATCTCCCGAAGGAGAACTATTGTTTTCAGTCCCCTTTGAACCAAGAAGGCAGGGGTAGGGGAGATATGGCCTTACTCTTTTTTTTATCCTAACTGATAATAATTTCCCCAGAAAAGGAAAGGGCTCTGTGGGGTTTGTTCCCCTTTGAGGGCAGTCTCCTGAGAGGGGCCAAAGAGGTGCCTGGAGGAAAGGTGCCTGCATGTGGCTTAAAGAGGGTTCTGAGAGAAAAAGAGAGCACCCTTCCTTGGAGGCAGCAGTGCAAGAATTGACCTCTCCTCCTCCTCTAGATTCCCAAGAGGAGGAGGAGGAGGAAGAGAATAGAAGCCAGGAGGAAAGAGTGCTGTTGCCTAGGTGATGGCTCGAAGTGGCCTTAGGCCGCAAGAGCCATGGTAAGGAGGGAAGTGATGTAGTCAAGGCCTCCATCGCCACAGAGAAGGCTAGGCCCTACTCCGCCTTCTCCTGGGCCTTGCCTTCTCCTGCCAGGCCTCAGGAGTGCGGCAGCCAGCTAGCAAGAAAGAACAGCGAGAGAAGGAAGGAGCATCAGGGTCCACTAGGTGGGAAGGCAGATCCACAGTGATGGAGGCAGTGGCAGTAACTGCCCTCCCTCCACTTGCCGCAGAAGACAAAGGTGGAGGCATTGCCCTCAGGGAAGCAAGGCTTTGTGATGTGGTACAGTGGCAGCATCTAAGGGAGAGAGGTGAGGTGGAGGCAGGGAGGCTCTGTAAGCCATGGCAGTGGGGCTCCACAGGTCACATGCTTCCTAGGCAGAGGGGAGCGTGGGGGCCCCTGTGGAGCCCTGACTGCTTTGCGGTGCCCTAAGCACTCCGTTGAGTACACTTTGCGAACCGCTGGTGTAGTAGGTTTAATCTAGACATATAGTTTTATAGTTAGGGAACTGGAACTGGGGGCAGTGACCGCCGACAGGGAGCTCTGGCGTGGACTGGTCCATGAGGTCACAAAGAGTCGAAAACGACTGAACGACTGAGCAGCATAGTTTTATAAAAAAAAATCTTAAATTCGGTTTGCACGTTTTATTATTCTTGTGTACTCACATTATTTTTAAAAATATAAGATCCCATACCTTCTAGAAATGACCATTCAAATACTCTTATCTCTTTCAGAATCGGGAGCTTCAAATTATGAGAAAGCTCGACCATTGCAACATTGTCAGATTGCGTTATTTCTTTTACTCCAGTGGAGAGAAGGTGAGTTTTGAAAGCCATGCAGGAAATCGATTGTATCAGATGAGCCTCCTACGGGTACCTTTTAGTGAAGAAGCAGTGGCAAGGAGCAGGAATGATTTACAGGAAGGAGAAATAGGAGAAAGTATTTTATTGTGGAGCTTAGTTGAGCTGGCATCATTGGGGAAGGGGTGAGCATTTGACCTAATCTACTGTGGGGCTTTCCTGTAGGCATGGAAAATTAATCCTCAAGTTTCCAAAGAAAATTGAAGCTGATGT
The DNA here is from genome assembly GCF_035594765.1 of Anolis carolinensis. Taxonomy (NCBI): domain Eukaryota; kingdom Metazoa; phylum Chordata; class Lepidosauria; order Squamata; family Anolidae; genus Anolis; species Anolis carolinensis. The sequence goes on from NC_085842.1 coordinate 188,635,055, forward strand.
CAAAGTATTATGTGGTGGAACATGCACCTCTCTGCTATATTGATGCTTAACACAACCTAGTTTTTCACATAAGCATAATGTCCCAAACAGTCTATTCAATACATTTTGCCTCTCCTTTTCTTGCAAGGTATCACTTCTCCTTTCATTTAGTAGTTTAGGTCACGATGTAACTGCATATATTTTAAAATTGGATGTTTTAATAGTAGAATTAAAACTTTTTATAAAGTATAATATGATGGTTCAAAATATCTGGCTTCGCTATTCGAAAAAATATCATGTGGTATGGCATTTACAAGCATCAATGTGTGTCCTAGTGTATTGCTTCCTTGAGAGTAGATAAAGTTCTGTTTTACTTTATGCATATTGTGATCTTACTTAAAACCATCAACTTTCCTAAATACCCAACATTTAGTTTCTTATTAATTTCTGTTTCCTTGTTCCCTGCTTTTTCTAGAAAGATGAGGTATACCTTAATTTGGTTCTGGACTATGTTCCTGAAACAGTGTACAGAGTTGCCAGGCATTATAGTCGGGCCAAACAAACACTCCCCATGATATTTGTGAAGGTAAGTGAAATAAATTGTGAACTTTTATTTGTTTGGTTGGTTGTTTCTTTAGAGGTAGGTCAGAATCGCCGATGCTATGTGAACACATGTTTTCCATTTATGCAGTACAGAAGGGAGCTGGATATTCCCATCTAATTGCAGTATCACATGCCTCATGTTGTTTTGGAAACGATGGTGGTTCTTGAGGTGGTAATGCAATGTTCCTGGAAGAGGGGGAAAGACCTCTTTGGAAAGTACCCATCTTTACACTGTTTAGAATCCTACTGATAAAACAAATTTCACGTTTTTCTAAATGAAATCTTATTCATACTTTGTCTACAGAGGTATTTAAGGATACTGTGGATGTTATATTTGTAAAGGCAGTGAAACATGGTGAAAGATCTGTACATGGGAGAATTGTGTATTGCAATATGTAATGGGTTTCTGCTATATACAGCAACTCAAAAAACAAAATTGATGGCTTTTGAAATACCATGGATGTATTGATTACCCCCCCCCCCCTAAAAAAAAAACCTCCTAGAAATTACAATAGTTGGTTTCATTCAGACAAAATGGACTTTCTCCAGGACACACATTTGTCCTGACAAGCCACATGTTCTTCACCCACAAGTTAAAGTCACTCAAAGATTCTTGAAATAGTATAAAGAGTTGTCAGGCTTTGTAGACGGACCAATCATCACTCCCCATGGTCCTTCCTTTCCATAGTGATTGTACTGAATCCTCCTGTGAGTATGTGTTGATGGCAGTAGTGCTGCTTATAGAGTCTCCTGTTTCAGACAAGCATTTACTGAGGAGTCAGACAAAATGAGCCAAATGGCTACTGGGCAACAGTAGTGGGGGATCTTTCAGAGATGGTGGCAGTGTCATCATATTGCTGTGTGGCATCATAGTGCTGTGCAGAAGGAGGCACAGTGAATTCCTTTTGTATATCTTTTATCATGAAAATCCTAGGAGACAATTAAAATTAAACCAGAGCTCGGATGGCCTCCAACTGTTTGCTGGGGTACAGCAGAAGACAAGTAGTACTGTAGCTAACCAGACTTAAACTGAAAGGACTTTAAGTAGTTGATGTACTCAGAGGTGAAAAGTCAAAAGCTGTGAAATATGAAACAGATGATTCAGGGAAAGCTAGACATAGTAAAATAAGAAATGGATCATGCAAATATTACAATGCAGAATTAGCAAATTAAAGTGTGCAGGAGTTAACCTTTTAAATTAGATAATTATACAGTTTTATTCAAAAAACAGAAGATACTAAGAAGATATTAATATTGAGTAAGAGCCAGGGGAAAACCTATCAGTACAATCATCAATGTAATTAGTTTTATGGCCTAATTACAAAGGCAAATAAAGAAATACAAAGGTTCTATGCTGGAATCCAGGAGGAATTTCACCACACACCAAAACAGGATTCCAGTTAATCATAGGCCATCAGAATGCAAAAGTAGGAAACAAGAACACAATCCAAGTTTGTAGCAAAAATTTGCCTGGGATCAAGACATGAAAGCAGGAGAGTGACTAATTGAATTTTATGAGGCTAGTTCATTGCAAACATCTTCACTGTCAATAGACTGCATAAACAGAAGATGAAGCCCCATCTTCCCTGCAGAAACAAAACTAGATTCAGTTTGCAGAATAGATCATGAACTGTTGGTGTAAAAATGATATAGAGATTCCCACAGAAATTTAAAGATAATGTCAAAAAAAGAGATTTGCACTGCTATATTAAGCTTAATAGACTGGAAGTCTGAAAATTCTGGGCTAAAATCAGGGAAAATCAGAGATATTTACTTGAGTCTAATGCACCATTGAATCTGATGCACACCTCAATTTTAAAGACCCTGAAACCAAAAAAGGTGTTTGCTGATGAATGTAACATGCAGCAGCCAAAGATGTACTCTTTGTAATATGGCCATTAAAGTTGCTTCCTGCTTAGAAATCCTTCTTTAAAAACAAAAGTGTTAAAGCACCAAAGCTTCCTGCAGTGGAAAATAAAACCTTGAGGTGCATCTATGCTGTAGAATGATTCCACTTTAACGGACTTGGTTTAATGCTACGGAATCATGGGGGCTATAGTTTTACAAGGACTTGAGTTGGCTCTGCCAAAGAGTGTCTCACCAAACTACAAATCCCAGAATTACATAGCATTGATCTATGGCAATTAAGTTACAGATGATATCCCTCAAATAGGAGCTCCAGTTGTTCCTGAAGCAGCTTCCCCTTTGGCTTTGGCTTAACATTGACTGTATGACTTGAATCTAATACACACCCTAATTTTGCAAGTTGATTTAGCCAAAAAAGGTGAGCAAACACAGTAGTTGATTCCAAATCATCTAAGCACTCTGTGGAAATACCAACAACAACAATTTATTGATTAGCCAGTTGGCCTTATCAAGAACAGACAATACAAACACTCTGTGGAAATAAAAAAGCAACATTTGGTTAATAAAAGGATAGTCATACTTGAAATTTTATACCATACTAGTAAAATTGCACAATTACTTCTTCATTTTATACATTCATTCATGACTCTATGATGCAGAATTATAGATTAAATAGTTTTACTATTCTCTAAGGCAGTTGGTTCCCAACCTGTTCCTGCAGAGCCCTAAGGGCTCTGTGTGCACTTTCCAGGGGTTCTGCGGCTGCTTCCAAAAAATAAAATAAGACAAAAATTAAATGAAATTAAAGAATAATAAACCAAAAGTAAAGTCATGTGTATTGGTGGTAATTGAAAATAAATTGAAATATGGTAAATTTCAAAGTTTTAAAAATACAATTTCATTGCACGGACATTATGTAGTGGTTTAGATATCTCTTTAAATTCCCTTACTATCTGTCCCCTCCTTCTCCCCCCCCCCCCTCTACTCCTAAACACAGTTAACATAAGACATAGGGTAGATCTAAGGAGCTCCGTCATAGAAATTGATTCTGAAAAGGGCTCTGCGAGTCCAGAAGGTTGGGAACCATTGCTCTAAGAACAGTTTGCTTGAATCTTGTAAACCATAGATTTTTTTTCCTTTGGCTGTAGGTAAGTTGACCCAGATTTTATTGATTTTTTTCACTAAAATGTCTAGTCTTATTCATGAGTATATTGGGTAAGTTTGCTTCTTTAAATGCATGGAGTGAAGTGTGTAGGAACGACCTTTGTAGCTATGAGTGGTATGTGTGAATAGCAATAAAAATGCAAAAATCGTGGGTATGGCGATAAGGTGATAAGTTCAGTTTTAACAATGGGCATGGTGGGGACAAAGGCAGGAGGAAAAATGTTGACCAAAGTCAATAGATAACCTTATGAATGTGTCCTGCAACTAGTTGCTGTGTATTCCTATTCCGAATGCCTGTTTATATCATCTGGGGAGGCCCTGCTCTCTGTCCTTCCCGTTTCGCAAGCACAACCAGTGGGGACGAGAGACAAGGCCTTCTCAGTGGTGGCCTCTCGGCTGTAGTACTCCCTCCCCAGCGACATTAGATCAGCCCCCTCCTTCATAACCTTCAGAAGGAAAGTAAAAACCTGGCTCTGGGATCAGGCCTTCGGAGAATAGCACAGTGCAACAAAAATTTTGGAATATCTGTAATGACTACAGAATGGCCTTAGACTACAATTTCTGGATGGTGTGATTTTAATATTGAACGTAATTTTAATGTTTAATATATATTAAATTTTAATTCAATTTATTTTAGCTTATGTTTTGTATGTTTTTAAGTTTTGAATAATTGTCATATGTAAGCCGCCTTGAGTCCCCTTCAGGGTAGGGAAAGGCAGGATATAAATAGGGCAAATAAATCTATATATATAATAGAGTGATGGAATCACGGCAGCGGACAAAACAACAAAACTAAACACCCCACAACCTCGAAAATTGACAGCACAACCCCTCATCCAAGCCTCTACGTTCATACAACAAAAAGAAAAGAAAAATAATTGTTTTTATCCAATTGCTGCCAGTTAGAAGGCTAAGCTCCGCCCACTTGGTCTCCTAGCAACCCATTCAGTCCAGGGGACAGGCAGAGTTAGACCTCACTTAGGCCTCTTCCACACTGCCTATAAAATACAGATTATCAGATTTGAACTGGATTATATGGCAGTGTAGACTCAGGGCCCTTCCACACAACTATGTGCATAATATGGCAGTGTGGAGTCAAGATAATCCAGTTCAAAGCAGATAATATAAGATTCTAAATAGGTGATATAGCTGTGTGGAAGGGCCTTGAGTCTACATTGCCATATAATCCAGTTAAAATCTGATAATCTGTGGAAGAGGCCTAAGTGAGGCCTAACTGTGCCTGTCCCCTGGGCTGAGTAGGTTGCTAGGAGACCAAGTGGGTGGAGCTTAGCCTTCAAACTGGCAGCAATTGGATAAAAACTATTATTCCTCTCCCTGTAATTAGGACTTTATTTTTCTTTTCCTTTTTGTTGTATCAACCTAGAGCCGTGAATGATGGCTTGTATTGTCAAATTTCGAGGTTGGGGGGCCTGTAGTTTGTTGTTTTGTCCGCTGCCCTGATGCCATCACTGTTTTATATGTATAGATATTATCTGCTTTGAACTGGATTATCTGGACTCCACACTGCCATATAATCCACTTCAGTGTGCATTTTATACAGCTGTGTAGAAGGGGCCTCAAATAATCCAATTCTAAGCATAATATACAGTAGAGTCTCACTTATCCAACCTAAACAGGCCGGCAGAACATCGGATAAGTGAATATGTTGGATAATAAGGACTCAGGAAAAGCCTATTAAACATCAAATTAGGTAATCATTATACAAATTAAACACCAAAACATCATGTTGTACAACAAATTTGACAGAAAAAGTAGTTCTATGCGCAGTAATGCTATGTAGTAATTACTGTATTTAAAAATTTACCACCAAAATATCACAATGAATTTAAAACATTGACTACAAAAACATTGACTACTAAAAGGCAGACTGCGTTGGAAAAAAGGCAGAGAACATTGGATAAGCGAATGTTGGATAAGTGAGATTCTACTGTAATATGAAATAATTACTGTGATAGAATAATACAGAACAATATAATCTCTAAAACCAGGACAGTAAATAAAGAGCAACACTCTGAAAGCAGGGAAATTGGGAATTCCACAAAGGAAACAATCAGGGCCAGCTAACACCTCCCAAGAAAGGATTCTTCCAGAAAGGAGGCTGAGAAGGGAGTGAAGCAGTGTGTTTTACCAAAGTCATTATTATTACTATTATTATTACTACTACTACATTATTATGACACAGCAAACAAGATAGATATGCTGGATTTCATATCACAAAATCACAAGTCGAACACTTCCCAAGTGTCTAGGACTGTGTGATGGATTTTCGGATGATGCGCGCAGATCCCAGCAGGGTGGCCTTTTGCAGTTGGCAGATCGTAATTTTGTTAATGTCTATTGTTTCCAAATGCCGGCTGAGATCTTTTGGCACGGAACCCAGTGTGCCGATTACCACTGGGACCACCTGCACTGGTTTCTGCCAGAGTCTTTGAAGTTCAATCTTGAGGTCCTGATAGCGTCTGAGTTTTTCCTGTTGTTTTTCGTCAATGCGACTGTCACCTGGGATGGTGACATCAATGATCCAAACCTTTTTCTTTTCCACAACTGTGATGTCTGGTGTGTTGTGTTCCAGAACTTTGTCAGTCTGGATTCGGAAGTCCCACAGTATCTTTGCATGTTCATTTTCCAATACTTTTGCAGGTTTGTGATCCCACTAGTTCTTTGCTGCTGGAAGGTGGTACTTGAGGCATAAGTTCCAATGAATCATTTGGGCCACATAGTTGTGCCTCTGTTTGTAGTCTGTCTGTGCAATTTTCTTACAGCAGCTGAGGAGATGATCAATGGTTTCGTCGGTTTCCTTGCACAGTCTGCATTTTGGGTCATCAGCTGATTTTTCGATCTTGGCCTTAATTGCATTTGTTCTGATGGCTTGCTCCTGGGCTGCAAGGATCGGGCCTTCTGTCTCCTTCTTCAGGGTCCCATTCATGAGCCAGGTCTTCTCCTTATCAGCTTTTCCTTCAATTTTGTCAAGGAACTTTCCATGCAATGTTTTGTTGTGCCAGCTGTCAGCTCTAGTTTGTAGTGCGGTTTTCTTGTATTGGTTTTTTGTCTGCTGTGCTTTGAGGAGTTTCTGATTTTTTACTTCAATCAGAGCAGGTTCTTCACTTTGCTTTACATATTCTGCCAGGGCATGTTCTTCTTCTTTGACTGCTTGTTTGACTTGTAAGAGTCCTCTGCCTCCTGATCTTCTAGGCAGATATAGCCGGTCAACATCACTGCGAGGTTGCAGTGAATGATGAATGGTCATGAGTTTTCTTGTTTTTCTGTCCAAATTGTCCAGTTCCGCCTGTATCCAGTTTATAATGCCAGCAGTATATCTTATGACAGGTATGGCCCAGGTGTTTATGGCTTTGATGGTGTTGCCTCCATTGAGCTTGCTTTTGAGAATTTTTCTGACCCTTTGTGTGTATTCTTTACTGACCACAGTCTTCACAAGCTGCAAGGCCATTACATGCTAATCATTTTCACTAATTGCAGCATTCATACTTGCCTCCAACAGACACAAAAAAAAAACATCAGAAATATTATATATTCACAAGCTTTGGGAAATAATATCCCCTGATGGCGCAGCGTGTTAAAGCGCTGAGCTGCTGAACTTCTGGACCGAAAAAATAAAAATAAAGTTATTAAAGGTCGCAGGTTTGAATTGGGGGAGCGGAGAGAGCCCCCATTGTTAGGCCCAGCTTCTCCCAACCCTAAAGTTCAAAAACATGCAAATGAGAGTAGATCAATAGGTACTGCTCCATGCAGTCATGCCAAATGACCTTGGAGGAGTCTACGGACAACGGCAGCTCTTTGGTTTAGAAATAGAGATGAGCACCAACCCCCAAGGTCAGACACTAGTGAACTTAATGTCAGGGGAAAACCTTTACTCTTTACCTTAACTACCACCAATTCCTCAATACTTTATTTCCCATACCACCATACTTCACCACAGCAACGCGTGGACGGGCATAGCTAGTAAACAAATCTATATCTATATATCTATATCTATATCTATATATTTATCTCTCTCTCTCTCTCTCTCTCTCTCTATATATATATATATATATAATAAAAGTGAATGTTTGTATGTATGTTTGTAGCAGCATTTTGATTGGTCAGGCGGTGTATGTGCAAGCGTTTTGATTGGCTGGCCAAAATATGGGCCAGCTTTCTGATTGACCGCCACTATCACAGGCCACTGGGACCCCTGAGGCAAAAACTACTACCAGCAGGTTCATTCGGCCTACTCTCTCGCCTCAGAACGACGCTAGCTTTGGTACACTTAACAGCCTTCGGCCTACACTTTTGTAATAAAAAATACCACTGGCACCACCAGGAAGGCTGGAGCTGGACCAAACTTGACACACATAACCCCTAGGACCCATGAACCCACTGACAACGGATCTGGACCAAAAACACCCAACATGGCCAACTGTGCATACTGATAATAAAAAACTTTACATTTACATTACTATATCTACTTTCCACAACAGACTGAAGAGGAAAAAAAGACTACCTTTTTAATCTTTCAAGGATGGTTTTGGCTGTTTTTATGAAAACTTTTATTCCCCCCCCCCCACCTTACCCACCCACCAATGGGCCCCTTTGGCCCCTCTGCTGACATGTTTAAGGCCTTCCAGGCTGGCTTTCTTCTCCTAGGCCCCCAAAAAAAGGACACCATCTTGCCTCCTCAAGATTGCTCCAAAGAAGGCAGCTTCTTCTACTTTTATGTCTTATTTATACTATTGCTGGACGTTATTTTTATGTTTTATTTATATGCTGGATGTTAGCATGTGGCTTAATGACCTTGCAAGCCGCTTTGGGTCCATTACAGAAAGGCGGGGGAGAAATATCAGTATTAAACAAATGTCTCAGTGATATGTATGGTTAGAATGACCTTCTGTCGGGAGGGCTTGAATGGTCTCTTCCTTTGTGGCAGATGGGGCTGGACTGGATGACCTTCAGAGACCCCTTTCAAATCTAGGACTCTATCTCCCAATCGTATTTATGACTGGGTGGCTATCTGTTGGGAGGGCTTGGATGGCGTCTTCCTTTACAGCAGAAGGGGCTGGACCGGATGACCTTCAGAGACCCCTTTCAAATCTAGGACTCTATCTCCCAATCGTATTTATGACTGCGTGGCCATCTGTTGGGAGGGCTTGGATGATGTCTTCCTTTACAGCAGAAGGGGCTGGACTGGATGACCTTCAGAGACCCCTTTCAAATCTAGGATTCTATCTATCTCCCCATCATATTTATGACTGGATGGCCATCTGTCGGAAGGGCTTGGATGTTGTCTTCCTCTATGGCAGAAGGGGGTTCGACTAGATGGCCTTTGGGCACCCCTTCTAACTCTAGGATTGTATGGAAGCCTTTAAACCAGGCAAGGGTCAACTTGGTCCCTCCAGGTGTTTTGGACTCCAACTCCCACAATTCCAGACAGCCTACCCCATGATGCGCTTTATGTCCTGGTGCCGTTTGCGGGATGATGGACCATGGGTGATGGGATATGTAGTACTTCCAATTGCTACGATTCCCACAGGCCACTGCGATGCCCACCAGTGACGGAACTGGACAAAACTTGGCACACAGATGGGACATGCAGTACCTTCACTCGCTTCTTGAGACCACAGCAACTGCTACAAATGACAGAACTAAACCAAATCTGGTATATATATCCCAAATGACACACTTTATATGTTGCAGCAGTTTGGGGGAGGATGGACCAAGGACGATAGGATTTGCACTACCTTCATCCAATTCACCTCCCACAGGCCACTGTGATTCCCATGAATGATGAAACTGTACCAAACTTGATACACAGGTGCAATGTGGCCCCCTTTACGTCCTGATCCGGTTTGGTGCAGGGTGGGCCATGGATGATGGGATTTGCAGTACCCCCACCCGATTCACCTTCCACAGACCACTGTGATACCCATGAAAGATGAAACTGTACCATACTTGACACCCAGGTGCAATGTGACACAATTTATCTCCTGGTGTGGTTTACAGGAGAATGCACCAAGGATGATGGGATTTCCAGTACCTTCATCCAATTCACCTCCCACAAACCACTGTGATGCCCATGAATGATGAAACTGTACCAAACTTGACATATAGGTGCAATGTGGCCCACTTTACGTCGTCCTATCATTTGAGGGAACAATGGATCATGGATGATGGGATTTACAGTACCTTCACTCACTTCCCCAGACCACTGCGACCCCCACCAATGTCTGATCAAGACCAAACTTGACACATCGACTCCCCATGACCTACTTTACATCCTGGAGCTGTTTGCAGGGGGATGGACCATGCACTTGCATATGGGAGTTGTAGTTCACCCACACCAACTAAAGCCAACTGACACTGGATCAAGACTAAACTTGGAACAAAGGCAAACAGTTCCGTTTTCAAATAACCCGGGCACCGCCGGGTCCCCAAGCTAGTAAATAAATAAATGTCAATTTATTCTCTGCCCCAGAAACTACCCTGTTTGCCCAAATCTAGAATGCTGAAAGGCATTGTTGACAGAGGGTGGCATGTATCATTTTAGAGGATAAGCAAGTGAAAGTTCCTATAATATCATGGGCAATATGATTAGGTCCTGCAATGACATTTTTGAGTAAATTTGTGGGCAGAGTAGGTATCTGGGTTTGTGACAAAGTTTCATTCCATGTCTCTCGTTTTGTGTTATGTGTTCTCCCATACAAAGCTGTCTGTAGATAAGTAAAGACCTGCCACCAAGAGCCTTTGTGAGGGCAGCACTGTTGTCCAAAATAAGTTGGGAGCTTTATGTACCCATTGTTCTGCCATTTATTGTTCTTAGCCTGTTCTTTAATAGAGTAGTTCTGGGTATTGTCTTGTTTTTGTTTTTTGTTCTTTTACTTTACATGATGGACACTGTAGTTTCAGGAATGCTTGTTGTAATTCTCTTTTTGGTGAGCGAAAGGCGAAAGTGGTTTTCAGGGATTTGAGACATGAATTACTTCATCATTCCAAGAAAGTTTCAGCTAAATACTGACATCATTTTAATAATTGATTCACCTCCACAGGCTTATGCAACATGTAGGACCTGATTTGCGGGTGATGTCATCTGGTTTTGTTAAATGATAAAGTGAAGTTGGGGGTTAAGCTGTGCCTTAGTTTCATCAGAAAGCAAAAGACCCAAGGAATTGATGAAAAAACAATTTTTTGATATTTGGAGAAAGAAAACCATGTAACATATAATGGTGCCCAAAGGTCTTTGCACAATGGAAATACATTGTGCAAAGATCCCTGGGCACCATTATTATGACAACTGTAATCAAAGAGCCCCCGATGGCGTAGCGGGTTAAACCTCTGAGCTGCTGAACTTGCTGATTGAAAGGTCGGCATTTCAAATCTGGGGAGTGGGTGAGCTCCCGCTGTTAGCCCCAGCTTCTACCAACCCAGCAGTTCGAAAACATGCAAATGTGAGTAGATCAATAGGTACCGCTTCTGCAGGAAGGTAACTGTGCTCCATGTAGTCATGCCGGCCACATGACCTTGGAGGCCAACCCTCAAGAGTCAGACATGACTCTTTCCCTAATCACAGAATAAAAAGATCATAGACATTATTGACTGACTTATGCAAATAATTCCTGAAATAGTAGTATGATTGTTTTTGCTCTAATCTTTAATTTAAGAGATTTCAAAAAGTGCATACAGATTAAGAGATGAAGATATTTCTAAAAGTGCATACTAATAGAACTAATAGATCTGATTTTGATTTATACTGGTCAGTTTTTATTAAATATGTTCTAGAAAGTGAAAAAGGAAAACAATACAATCTTGTTGTTCAGGAACTTTGGATATGACATTTGTTTAATGGTTGACTTGTAAATCTTATGGTAAAGAAAATGATACTTGTTCAGGCCTTGGTGGTGGGGTTATGTGTTTGTAAAATGTTCATTGTTTTGTGTTCTGTTTCACTGTAAGTTGTTAATGTAAATAAAAATTAATTAAAAATACAAAAAATAAAATAATAATAAAGCAAAAAAGTGCATACAGATTGAGTGTGCCTTATTCGGAATGCTTGGATTTTTTTGCAGTTTGTAATCCCCATATTTGCATATATGTACTTAAAGAGATATCTAAAAGATGGACTTAAACCTAAATATGAAAATGTGTTCATTTCGTATAAATCTTATAGCCTGAAGTCCCCATGGGGAGATAGGACGGGATATAAATTATTATTATTGTTATTATTTTACACAATATTTTGTGCATGAATTATATCAGATCATCAAAGAACAAGGTGTTCAACCATCCATGTGGACAGTTTTGGATTTTTGAATATTTTGGATTTTAGAATTTTGGATAAGGAATGCTCAGCCAGTACGAAGGATGAAATGGTTCCCTATGGGAAATAATAAACCTTGCCATCTTTGGCAAAATTGGGAACCATTCTAAAAATGAGGTTTCTAAGGTGAAAATTGAGGTTGAATATTAACAGACAAGAACAGTTAGTAAGGAATATACATATGCTATATTGGAAAATTGTTGGAGATGACAACAAGCTGGAAAGCATGGTTTTAAATAATATTTATAGTTCTGTTGTATTTATAAATATAAAAGGGTGATGGCATCAGGGCAGCGGACAAAACAACAAAACTACAGGCCCACCAACCTCGAAATTTGACAACACAACCCATCATTCACGGCTCTAGGTTGATACAACAAAAAGGAAAAGAAAAATAAAGTCCTAATTACAGGGAGAGGAATAATAGTTTTTATCCAATTGCTGCCAGTTTGAAGGCTAAGCTCCGCCCACTTGGTCTCCTAGCAACCTACTCAGCTCAGGGGACAGGCACAGTTAGGCCTCATTTAGGCCTCTTCCACAGATTATCAGATTTTAACTGGATTATATGGCAATGTAGACTCAAGGCCCTTCCACACAGCTATATAACCTATTTAGAGTCTTATATTATCTGCTTTGAACTGGATTATCTTGACTCCACACTGCCATATAATCCACTTCAGTGTGCATACTAAACATAAAGACAACCATACAACAGACATTCAATACCACCACTACCTCAACAATTTCTCACCAACACCACCAGACAATGCCACAGCAATGCGTGGCCGGGCACAGCTAGTTTTTTCTAAAAGAGTCTTGGTTGTTGGATAGGAGATTTCTTAATAGATAGGATTTTAAATGTGGCAATAGCCTTCATGTTGAATAATTTTGGGTTAGGTAAAGGTTTTTTGGCAAGAAAGAAAGTAAATATTCTATCTACCTCAAGTTTTCCAGGAAGTGCCATATAATGAAATTACTGGAGATTTTATCAATATCATTAACACACACCATTTGCAGGTATGCAGGGCATGTCTAAGGAATGTTCTCTGAACTATTTGATTTTTAATACTTAGCTTTACTACTCAGATTTCCAATTTGTTTGATGTTTGGTTTAATGCCAGATTGGTGCATTCCTGGATGAAACAACAATATATTTTCTCAAGGAAGATAGACTTTGCTTAGACATTCTTTTTTGGGAAGAGAGTATCCATGGCTTTTTAAAAATGAAATTTCTGTGGATTCTTTCTTGGGTATTTGGGTAATGGATCTAGGACCCTTTCTTCCTGTCTTAGTTTGGATGATAGAATGGAAAGTTCATTACACTTAAAATGAAACACTAGTTTCAGAACATCTGTTCAACAGCAGTTTTAGGTTCTAGAATGATTAGAATATAATATGAGGGATGCTTTGGATCATCTTATGAAACACATTCTTGCATAAATGAGTTTTTTACAGGAAGATTTATGAAGCTGAACACTTGTGGAAAAGGAGTATAGATTACCATAAAATAGTTGATTCAATGAGACTTCACTTGGTAGCTTTATCCACAACAAACTGGAGCAGGTATTATGATCTTTGATCAAGATGATGAATAGCTGTCTTGAGCTCTTCCATTTTTAGATTCTGCCCTTTGGCCTTTCTTTTGCTTCAAGGGTCACAGAAAGACACATTCATTTTTACAGCCAGTTGAGCTTTAAGAAGTAGCCATTTCTCCCCTTTTCCCATTCATCTCTAAAATGCCAGGTCATGGTTACAATTTGCTTTTTAGGCACTCTAGGTCTGTCTGAAAGACAGCTGTCTACCTATCATTTATTGAAGTGGTGTTCAGTCCTACTCAATGTGCCTTTCTTCTGAATGACACAGTTGATAAAGATTACTGAAATTGAAGAAACCATTGTACATCCATCCTAAATGTTATGCTCTGCATTTATTATAATTCATCACAATGGTTGTGTTCCATAGGGCAATACTGAAATCTACACAGCATAGGTTTCTACCTCCCTTCCTGCCAAATCCACCTTCCAATATATATATCTTGCTATCAGTTTTTAAATAATTCACCTCAGCTGTTACTCCTACTGAGCAACAAGTTGTTTCATATTTGCCCTTCGCTCATAAAGAATATTCACAGGAATGATAATATAATTCTATCTCATCCAGCACATTCTTTGTGTATGTGCTTTCAAGTTGTCTGTCAATTTATGGTGACTCCATGGATCTCCTAGGGTTTTCTTAGGAAAGCAATATTTGGAGGTGTTTTTTTTTTTGTCACTTCCTTCTGAAATGTAACCTACAGCACCTGGTATTAGTTTGCAGTCTCCATCCAAGTACTAATGAGAAGTGACCTTGCTTTGCTTCTAAGATCATATGGAATCTAGTGCCTTTTAGACTATCAAGATTTTCATTGGTTGACCAACGTAGTACTTTTAGGCCTTTCTTACATGTGTTCCTGTGCATGCCTCAAGGTTATCTGAGGCCCTTCTCTAAACACTTCGTATAGATGCTATGTCGGTGATTATTTGTGAGTGGGCTTCCTCTCATGGATCCAAAGTATGGATTACTGTCTTTACAGAAGTATGATTGGTGCTGACTTAGTTGACCTTCCTGTAAATGATTTGCTTATTAATGACTTCAGTTTTCATTATTTACTTTGAAGTTGTGTTTTAAAATTGCCATTCTCTATGCTGCCTTATTTATCTTCTTAATTTTTAAAGCAGTATTATTTCTTTAAACAGTTTATATATGTTCTTAGCAATATAACTATTATTATGTTTGTTCTTGTGTATGTCTTGCTGAGACATTGACTCTAAGGTTACTCATAATGGAAATAAATAGTATTAATGCGAAGATGATCTGTGGTATGGAAAATAACTCCTGTAAAAAAATGGTTAGAGGAGCTAAGTATCTTTCTTCTGAAGAAAAGCTCAAAGGGGTGGTAGAACTTTTCAAATACCTGCAGAGTAGAGGACGAAAGACTTGTCGCAGAAACTAGATTGTAGTAGTAGATGTTACAGGAAAGTAGATATTAGTCATGTGTAAAGAAACATTTGTTGATAAAAGTAGTAGTTTGACTTTAGGATTCAGTGTTAAGAACAGTAGTCAGATTTTCCATGTTGAAAGATATTTGAGTAAACGCCCAATCAGTCATTTGTTCGTGATGCTCTATTTTAAGATTGTCTGCATGGAGCAGGGGATTGGTGTAAATCACTGCTTCTTAAACTGTGGGTCCCAACACTGCATGTTAGCCCCATATATATATATATATATATATATATATATATATATATATATATATGGCTAACATGCAGTGTTATATATATATATACACACACACACATACTTGTATACCTGAGGTCATGTAAAAATGTCTCAGGTGGAAAGGAATTGTGAATAGAAAAAGCTTAAGAAGCTGGATTTAAATGACACACAAAGTAGCCTCTGGTTTTGATAAATGAATGTGTGAGCTGAAATTTAATTGTTGAAATTACTACTTATTTGAGTACTGTAGACGTTACCATGTTTTATATTGCTGTGGTTGATCCTTTTCTCTTAACTGCTTTAAATTCCCAAGTTGAAGTGTGGGCTTTTAAAAAGAATCTATAGCATCAACATAGCTTCTGATTGTTGTTTTTAATCACATAGATGCATTTTATTATTTATTATAGAGAAATTAATAAAATAGTTCTACTTTTTGTCATAGTTTTGCAAGGAAAGTATGCATTATCCACTGTATTCTTGTGTTTCAGTTGTACATGTATCAGCTGTTCCGAAGTTTAGCCTATATCCATTCCTTTGGAATATGCCATCGGGATATAAAACCACAGAACCTTTTACTGGATCCCGACACAGCTGTCTTAAAACTTTGTGATTTTGGAAGGTAAGTATCTCTGAAAAAAACTGATAGTAAGGTTTGATTGGTCTGAAGATTATTCTAACTTGCAGAACAGTGATGGTTCCATTTTCACAGGGCTATATTCTACTTTTGAAGCTGGCAAAATTAACAAAATGTCTTGTTGGTTTTTGTGTTTGAATCTACTAGTTGCAAATACCATATATATTTCTGCTATATAAATTCCAATATTAAGTCAGGAAATCATTTGGGGGGGGAATCAACCTCAAATACTTGGGTCAACATCAATGAATCAATGTAATTTTGATGCAAAAATGGTCACTGCAGCAAGGAGACTAGAAAGGGTCAGTTAGATTATCTCAGGATGGACTAAACCAGGGGTCCTCAAACTTTTGAAGCAGAGGGCCGGTCCACAATCCTTCAGACTGTGGAGGGGCCGAATTATCATTTGGGAAAAAAAATACGAACAAATTCCTGTGCACACTGCACATATCTTATTTGTAGTGCAAAACAACAACAATGAAAGAACAATACAATATTTAAAAATGAAAACAATTGTAACCAACATAAACCTATCAGGATTTCAATGGGAAGTGTGGGCCTGCTTCTGGCCAATGAGATAGTCAAGTTAATTAGGATTGTTGTTGTTGTGCCTTCAAGTCATTTCAGACTTTGGGTGAGCCTAAGTCTAAAATTATTTATTTATTCATTTACTACATTTATTTATTACATTTATATCCTGCCCTTCTCACCCCGAAGGGGACTCAGAGCAGCTGTATGTACATACAATATATTATATTACTAGCTGTGCCCGGCCACGTGTTGCTGTGGCGAAGTATGAGGCCCCTTCTACACAGCTGTATAAAATGCACACTGAAGTGGATCATATGGCAGTGTGGAGTCAAAATAATCCAGTTCAAAGCAGATAATATAAGATTATAAATGGGTTATATAGCTGTGTGGAAGGGCCTTGAGTCTACACTGCCATATTAATCCAGTTAAAATCAAATAATCTGTATTTTATAGGCAGTGTGGAAGAAGCCTAAGTGAGGCCTAACTCTGCCTTTTCCCTGGGCTGAGTGGATTGCTAGGAGACCAAGTGGGCGGAACTTAGCCTTCTAACTGGCAGCAATTGGATAAAAACTATTATTCCTCTCCCTCTAATTAGGACTTTATTTTTCTTTTCTTTTTGTTGTAGAGGCATGGATGAGGGGTTGTGCTGCCAAGTTTAGTGTTTCAGGGATGTGTAGTTTTGTTGTTTTGTCCTAGGCCGAAATTTCATTACCCTTTTATATATATAGATTAGCATAGCACAATATTAGCAATATATATTACTATATTGAACTATACCACTATACTGTAATATTATATGTAATATATAACATATAATTAATATTATTATATGGTATTATTATTAGTATTATATTGTATAACATTATATTATTATCAATATTATATGTATATTCAATATATTATATTATTAAAAATGATATTAAAATATTATGTTATAAAACTGGGGCCAGGTAAATGACCTTGGAGGGCCGCATCCGGCCCCCGGGCCTTAGTTTGGGGACCCCTGGACTAAACTCTCATCTGAGTCAACACTGGTAGAATCTAAAAGAAACACTGATATCTGCCATGGTGCCAATTTCTTAATATTGAAAACCTAGGGGAACTTATCCTGCCACTTCTGCTCTTCTGAGGGCCTCCTATCGCAATGACTTTGTGGCCCTGCTGTTTTGCACCAACAAGAACAACTCCTTCTCAGCAGGCCAGTCAGATTTTGGACAATGTCATGTCCCTGCTTTTTGCCAGTTGGCCCTTCTGCCTTGCCTCCCTTCAACTTTCAGTTATACCTTCTTTGATACGCCTCCCAAATTCTTTCTCTGATTTGAGATAGTTACTTCAGTTCCTTCAGGTCCTGACCTTGGTGTATTGGCCTGGATTTTGGCAGTTTTCTTCCTATTTTGAGTTGCCTTTCTATCTCTTGACAACTAAGACAGCTGGAAGAAGGATGGGCTAGGAGTGGTGTGTGTAAGAGAGAGAGAGAGAGAAGAGAGGGAGTGTGTGTAAAGAGAATCCTCCTTAAGTCTTTCCTGGGGATTCTATTCCTTTGGGGAATCCTAATTGAATGGAGCAGTCTCTCTGCCCCCTCCTTTCCCCCTCCATCTCACTAAGAGCAGAGACTGAAATTGTCCAAATATGCAGAAAACCTTCAGCTCAAAATCTTCCCAAGAAATTAAGGAATTCATTTGTAGTATACAGCCTCCCTTGCCTGAGATGCTTGGGACCAGAAGTGTTTGTTTAACAATCTTTCATATTTTAGAGTGGTACCATAGTAAATGAGGAAGAAAAGATGCTTTCCCATTTTCTACATGCTATCAAGAGAGAAGGTGGAAAAGTTTCTGTTCATAGTCAATATCACATTGTAGTTCCTGGATGAGACCAATCATGTCTCATCCAGTCAAAAGTATCAAACCAGGATCTTACAACCCTTTCTTCCAATTTATTTGTTTCTTAAAGTTGACTGCTATGTTGTGAATCTTCATTATAGATTAATAGGCATTCCATATAGTTGAGTATCATATGTTCTCTGTAATTTTTAATAGAAATTATTTTCCTGTAGTTTGAAGCCATTGTTCCGCGTCCTACTCTACAGGACAGCAGAAAACAAGCTTGCTCCCTCCTCCCTAGGACTTCCCTTCACGTACTTGTACATGGCTATCATGTCTCCTCTCAGCCTTCTCTTCTGCAGGCTAAACATGCCCAGTTCTTTAAGCTGCTCCTCATAAGGCTTGTTCTCCAGACCCTTGATCATTTTAGTTGCCTTCTTCTGGATGCTTTCCAGCTTGTCAACATCTCCCTTCAATTGTGGTGCCCAGAATTGGACACAGTATTCTAGGTGTGGTTTCACCAAGGCAGAATAGAGGGGGAGCATGACTTCCCTGGATCTAGATGCTATACGCCTAATTATGCAGGCCAGAATCCCGTTGGCTTTTTTAGCAGTCGCATCATATTGTAGGCTCATGTTTAACTTGTTGTCCATGAGGACTCCAAGGTCTTTTTCACACGTACTGCTGTCGAGCCAGGCGTCCCCCATTCTATATCTTTGCATTCCATTTTTTTTATTATTTTTTTTTTGCCGAAGTGAAGTATCTTGCATTTGTCCCTGTTGAACTTCATTTTCTTAGTTTCGGCCCATCTCTCTAGTCTGTTAAGATCGTTTTGAATTCTGCTCCTGTCTTCTGGAGTGTTAGCTATCCCTCCCAGTTTGGTGTCATCTGCAAACTTGATGATCTAGAACTGTTGTCTGCAAAGTTCATGCAATGGAGTTACAAAAAAATCTAAACTTTCAAGTTTACGATTTTGTGTTAGACTGTAAAGATAGATGTTCTGGGCCGCAAACAGCCCATAGGCCACAGGTTGGACAAGCTGTCTCTAGAAGGTAACATTGCCAACAATGTTTATACCTTCCTTCTTTAGCTGTGTCCTTACTCAGTTCTTCCATGGTTGAATCATTACAGTTCCTTTGTCTTTCCAATTTCTGCTTAGGTTTATGAGAATATTTTACATAAAATCTGCAAAAGAGCCCAATAAATATTAGATTTAGAACCCTATAAAGTGATACCTTTACTGGGCCAAGTAAAGTGTATGGTCCCACATTGCCTCTGCTGCAGATACCTCTATAGATCATCTTAACTGACAACAGAAGTAGCATCTGAAAAAAAAATGTATGTGTGTTCCTCAAACATTGTCATGACTTCTTCTGATTGATTTTGTAACATTTTTGTCTGATGAAGCACCCAGTGAAGTTTTGGAAGCTGGTATGATGCCTCTTAATATTAGTAAATACATTACTAATAAACCATCTGTATAGAATATATATAGAAGTAAATATTTGAAGATAGACCAATTTGTAATAGTATAGGCAGTATTGTGTTAAAAGATCCAATACCAAATCAAAAGTATCATTATTTTATTTCTTTTTATATGCATAGACATTGTCTCTGATTTGACTACATTCCATATATTACTTAGTTGTTGTAATTCAGAATATCTTCTGTTTGAGAGATTTCTTTGAGATGATAATGACTAGCCGAAGCTTTGGTGGCAGTGACCACTGGCACAGAGACACATTCTAGCTGGTAGGTTACTCATTGGGCCAAGAGGAGAATGGGAAATAACCCACAAATGCTGAGGAACCTTGCTACCATAGTGTGGGGAATCACATTATCATATTCATCCTGCTGAAAGCAAATCTGTAATCACACGTTCTTTAATTAGGTTTTCACTTACAATCTGAAAATCACTGACTATAATGAGATATTTCATTTTGCAGGGACAGCATTGCTTTAATGCAGTGGTTCTTAACCTGTGATTCTCTAGATGTTTGGCCTTCAACTCCCAGAAATCCTAACAGCTGGTAAACTGGCTGGGATTTCTGAGAGTTGTAGACCAAAATACCTGGGGACCCACAGGTTGAGAACCACTGCTTTAATGAGTTTACTTTTGGGCAGATGATAAGAACTATTTTAAGATTGCCTTGTGTATGGATGCAGATTTAATTAATGAAGGAATGAAGGTATGTTAAATCTCAAAGTTTGAAACTTTTCCTTTCCTTGTTTTGAAAGAAACATGGTTGAGAGATTGAGAGATGTCATGGGAACAGGCATTGTTCTTCACGAAGGGATACATTGTTCTTGTGGCAGAATCAAATAATAACAACTTCATTGAAGGATAAATCACTGTACATGTTCTTAGAATAATTGAAACCTTTGTCTCTATATCTGAAGGAGAGAAACAGATTTTTAATGTACAAGTTTGGAATTATAAGCTTTTTGGATATTCATTTGTTAATGCAAGAACAAGCAGAAATAACTTGCTGGATGTAGGGTGGAAGGAAAAAGGTTGAACTAACAAAAAGGAAGCAGGAAATTTAAAACTAATTTATGTATGTGTATGTATTTTAGATTTCCATGCAATTAGATTAGAGTTGTATGTTGATGACGGAAATTGTGTAGTTACATAATTGTTTATGATTTTGTATGGATAAGCATTGATGTTTTCTTTATTTCTATTTTTCTGCTAAAATTGAATTTAAAATGGGGAAATAATAGATAAGCCGTCACTTGGCTACCTTATTTGTAGCAGTATAAAATAATCTTGACTAATTTGCTGAATATTAAAAATGACAACTTTTAATAAAATGGATGAGGATTTTGTGGCAAAGGATTGTTCATATGACCAAGAATATTTTGAAGAAATCTATAAGGAGGTGAAACTGCTGAGAGAGGAGATCAAGCAGATGCTGATAAAAATAAGTTGTTGCAAAACTTAGAAACACTGAAGTGTATATGCATGGAGTATTTAGCCAGAAGGATGGAGCCCCCGGTGGCACAATGGGTTAAAACCTTGTGCTGGCAGGACTGCTGACCGAAAGATTGAGGGTTCGAATCTGGGGAGTGGGGTGAGCGCCCATCTATCAGCTCCATCTTCCCATGCAGGAACATGAGAGAAGCCTCCCACAGGATGGTAAAACATCAAACATCCAGGCGTTCTCTGGGCGTCCTTGCAGATGGCCAATTTTCTCACACCAGAAGCGCCTTGCAGTTTCTCAAGTTGCTTCTGACACAGGGAAAAAAGCCAGAAGGATGAATTTGAAATGGACTGGAATAGCTCAGCATTTCAGAGAAAATAAAAATGAACCTGCTGAGATCAAAAGATTTAATAAGAGAAGAGAATTTTATTGAGAACTCTTGTTGAGAGTAAAGATTTTTATACCATAGAAGAAATTATAATATTTGATGGTAATCTAGATATATAAAAGGATAAAAAAATTTCGGCCTAGGACAAAACAACACATCCCAGAAACACTAAACTTGGCAACACAACCCCTCATCCATGCCTCTACGTTCATACAACAAAAAGAAAAGAAAAATAAAGTCCTAATTAGAGGGAGAGGAATAATTGTTTTTTATCCAATTGCTGCCAGTTAGAAGGCTAAACTCTGCCCACTTGGTCTCCTAGCAACCTACTCAGCCCAGGGGGCAGGCACAGTTAGGCCTCAGGCCTCTTCCCCACTGCCTATAAGATACAGATTATCTGATTTTAACTGGATTATATGGCTGTGTAGACTCAAGGCCCTTCCACGCAGCTATATTACCCATTTATAATCTTATATTATCTGCTTTGAACTGGATTATCTTGAGTCCACACTGCCAGATAATTCACTTCAGTGTACATTTTATACAGCTGTGTAGAAGGGGGCTCATATAATCCAGTTCTAAGCAGATAATATAAGATTATAAATATACAGTAGAGTCTCACTTATCCAACAAAAACAGGCCGGCAGAACGTTGGATAAGTGAATATGTTCGATAATAAGAAGGGATTCAGGAAAAGCCGATTAAACATCCAATTAGGTAATGATTATACAAATTAAGCACCAAACATCATGTTATACAACAAATTTGACAGAAAAAGTAGTTCAGTGCTCAGTAATGCTATGTTGTAATTACTGTATTTACAAATTTAGCACCAAAATATCAAAATGAATTTAAAACATTGACTACAAAAACATTGACTACTAAAAGGCAGACTGCATTGGATAATCCAGAACACTGGATAAGCAAATGTTGGTTAAGTGAGATTCTACTGTAATATGAAATAATTACTGTGGTAATCCAGTCCAACCCAATTCTGCCATGGAGGACACAATCCAAGCACGCCCAACAGATGGCCAGCCAGCCTCTCAATAATAATAATTAATAAGCCAGAATCATCCAGTACAGACAAAATCAACTGTTTCAATCAGACCAAAGACGGTTCTACCAGAGTCTGAACCAAACAACAGACACAGTAACCATAAAGCCAGAGAAAACTGCAACAACGAAGTTCTAGAAAGAGCTTTGGGAAAATAATAAGAACTACAACAAAGACGCTGGGTGGATAAAGGAGTTTGAAGGAAAATTCTCACAGAACAAAATGGAACAGATGGAAATAACAACTGAAATGATCAGCAAACAAGTGCAAAAAGTCAAGAACTGGACATCGCCTGGTAGTGATCAACTTCATGGATTTTGGCTCAAACCTCTGATTAGTTTACATGGAAAAATGGCCCAACAATTCAATGAGATGCTGCAGAAAGGAAGTATCAGTGAATGGCTAACAACTGGAAGAACTTACCTGATACAAAAGGATCCAGCAAAAGGAGCAACACCAGGAAACTACAGGACAATAACGTGTCTGCCCACTATGTTTAAACTACTGACTGGCATCATAGCTGACAGAATTCAAGACTATATTGAAGAAAAAAAACATCTTGCCAGATGAACAGAAAGGCAACAAACGGAAAAGCAGGGGCACAAAAGACTAGTATTGATTGACAAAATGATTCTGGAGAACTGTAAAAGCCAAAAAGCTAATCTGCACATGACGTGGATTGACTACAAAAAGGCCTTTGACTCACTCCCACACAGCTGGATCATCAAGTGCCTGGACGCCATCGGGATTAGTAAAAATGTTGGCACCTTTATTGAAAACATGATGGAGCACTGGAAAACTGAACTGTTTGTTGGAAATGAAAGCTATGGACTTGTCAACATCAGGAGAGGAATTTTCCAGGAAGACTCATTGTCCCCTCTGCTTTTCATTATTGACATGATCCCTCTGTCAACAATCTTACAAAAAACAAATCTCGGCTATCAAACATCTAAGAATTCTCACAAAATTTTGCATCTGATGTACATGGATGACCTGAAGTTGTATGGGAAAACCAAAACTGAAATCCAGTCTCTGACTAACACTGTCCGAATTTTTAGCACTGATATCAGCATGGAGTTTGGCTTGGACAAATGTTCGACAGTGGCATTGAAGAAGGGAAAAATCATTGAAAGTGAGGGCATAAATATGCCTAATGGCCAAACGATAAAAGTGTCACCAGCCAGAGGCCTATAAATATCTGGGCATATTACAGCTGGACAACATCAAGCATGAACATGTGAAGACTGTGGTCAGTAAAGAATACACACAAAGGGTCAGAAAAATTCTCAAAAGCAAGCAAAATGGAGGCAACACCATCAAAGCCATAAACACCTGGGCCATACCTGTCATAAGATATACTGCTGGCATTATAAACTGGACACAGGCGGAACTGGACAATTTGGACAGAAAAACAAGAAAACTCATGACCATTCATCATTCACTGCACCCTCGCATTGATGTTGACCGGCTATATCTGCCTAGAAGATCAGAAGGCAGAGGACTCTTACAAGTCAAACAAGCAGTCAAAGAAGAAGAACATACCCTGGCAGAATATGTAAAGCAAAGTGAAGAACCTGCTTTGATTGAAGTCAAAAATCAGAACCTCCTCAAAGCACAGTAGACAAAAAAAACCAGTACAAGAAAGCCACACTACAAACTAGAGCTAACAGCTGGCACAACAAAACATTGCATGGAAAGTTCCTTGACAAAATTGAAGGAAAAGCTGATAAGAAGACCTGGCTCATGAATGGGACCCTGAAGAAGGAGACAGAAGGCCTGATCCTTGCAGCCCAGGAGCAAGCCATCAGAACAAATGCAATTAAGGCCAAGATCGAAAAATCAGCTGATGACCCAAAATGCAGACTCTGCAAGGAAACCATTGATCATCTCCTCAACTGGTGTAAGAAAATTGCACAGACAGACTACAAACAGAGGCACAACTATGTGGCCCAAATGATTCATTGGAACTTATGCCTCAAGTACCACCTCCCAGCAGCAAAGAACTGGTGGGATCACAAACCTTGCAAAAGTATTGGAAAATAAGCACGCAAAGACTTCCGAATCCAGACTGACAAAGTTCTGGAACACAACACACCAGACATCACAGTTGTGGAAAAGAAAAAGGTTTGGATCATTGATGTCGCCATCCCAGGTGACAGTCGCATTGACGAAAAACAACAGGAAAAACTCAGCCGCTATCAGGACCTCAAGATTGAACTTCAAAGACTCTGGCAGAAACCAGTGCAGGTGGTCCCGGTGGTGATGGGCACATTGGGTGCCATGCCAAAAGATCTCAGCCGGCATTTGGAAGCAATAGACATTGACAAAATTACAATCTGCCAACTGCAAAAGGCCACCCTGCTGGGATCTGCGCGCATCATCCGAAAATACATCACACACTTGGGAAGTGTTCGACTTGTGATTTTGTGATATGAAATCCAGCATGTCTATCTTGTTTGCTGTGTCATAAGAAAATAATAATATCATACAATCATAAGGTTAGGAGACACCCCTAAGGATCATTTAGTTCAACTTCCTTCTACCATGCAGGACGACACAAACCAAGCATTCCTGACAGATGGCCATCCAAGATCTGCACAGTAATAATACAAATCGAATCATAGAATCAGACAGTTAGGAGAGACCACTAAAGGCCATCCAGTCCAACCCAACTCTGTCATTGGACGATACAATCCAAGCATGCCCAACAGATGGCCAGCCAGCCTCTCAATAATTATAATAATAATAATAATAATAAGAAGAAGAAGAATATCATACAATCCTAAATTAGCAGATACCCCTAAGGATCATCCAGTTCAACTTCCTTATATTATGCAGGAGGACACAATCCAACCACTCCTGACAGATAGCCATCCAATATCTGCACAATAATAATACATATCAAATCATAGCATCAGACAGTTAGGAGACACTCCTAAAGGCCATCCAGTCCAACCCAATTCTGCCATGCAGGACCCAATCCAACCACTCCCAACAGATGGACACCCAGCTTCTCAATACTTATACTACTACTACTACTACTACTAATAATAATAATAATAATAATAATAATAATAACAACAACAACAATAACAACATCATCATACAATCCTAAGGTTTGGAGTGACCCCTAAGGATCATCCAGATCAACTTTCTTCTACCTTGCAGGAGGACACAATCCAAGCACTCCTGACAGATGGCCATCCAGCCTCTACATAATAATGATGATGAAGATGATAATAAATAATAATAATAATAATAATAATAATAATAATAATAATAATAGAAACATAGAATCCAAGAGTTTGGAGAGACCCCTAAGGGCCATCCAGCCCAACTCTTTCTACTATGCAGCAGGACACAATCCAAGCATTCACAACACATGGACAACGTATAAATAATAATATTATAATAATAACTTTATTTTTATACCCCGCCCCATCTCCCCGAAGGGACTCGGGGCGGCTTACATGGGGCCTTGCCGATACAACAATATAATAACAACAACAAAACAATTAAACAACTATCCCAACAATAAAAACATCAGCATCAATAAAACAGTCATTAAAATCAACATACAGCATAAAATGTTAAAAACAAGAGACTAATACACAGATCTAGGCCAAAGTGCAGAATATTCCAAAATGGGGAGAGGTAGTTTCACAGCTAAAATGGACAATAAAGTGCAATGTAATAATGGCAAAGCATCAACAATGGAGCTATTGTAGAATGGGCAGATAAATCAAACCCACAACAATTAATCATCAAAGGCCTTTTGGAAGAGCCAGGTTTTTAGACTCTTCCGGAAGGAGAGGAGGATAGGGGCCTGCCTGATCTCTCTAGGGAGCGAGTTCCAAAGCCAGGGGAGGGGCACGACGGAGAAGGCCCTCTCTCTCGTCTCCACCAACCGTGACTGCGAGAGGGGTGGGAGCGAGAGAAGGGCCTTCCCCGACGAGCGAAGAGAACATGCAGGTTCATAGGGGGAGATGCGGTCTCTAAGGTAGGTGGGTCCCAAACCGTTTAGGGCTTTGTAGGTGATAACCTGCACCTTGAATTGAGCCCGGAAAATAAACGGCAGCCAGTGGAGCTCCTTAAACAGGGAGCCAGTGGAGCTCCTTGAACGCGCCCTGTAATTTGCTCCAGTTAGAAGCCTGGCTGCCAAGCGTTGTACTAATTGTAATTTCCGGGCCGTCTTCAAAGGCAGCCCCATGTAGAGCGCATTGTAATAATCCAGTATAGAGGTAACTAAGGCATGGACCACCATGGTCAGATCAGACTTCTCGAGGTATGGTCGCAGCTGGCGCACAAGTTTTAATTGTGCAATGGCCCTCCCGGCCATGGCCGACACCTGTGCCTCAAGCGTCAGCCCCGAATCCAGGAGGACCCCCAAGCTGCGGACCTGCGCCTTCACGGGGGAGTGCAACCCTGTCAAGCGCAGGTTGCCACCCAATACCCCGATCAGACGTACGACTGACCTGGAGGACCTCTGTCTTGTCAGGATTAAGTCTCAGCTTGTTCGCCCTCATCCAGGCCAACACAGCGGCCAGGCACTGGTCCAGAATCCGAGGGGCTTCCTTGGATTTAGGTGGAAAAGAGTAGTAGAGTTGGGCGTCATCCGCGTAGAGATGGCACCGTACTCCAAAACTCTGAATGACCTCTCCCAGCAGTTTCATGTAGATGTTAAAAAGCATGGGGGACAGAATAGAACCTTGTGGGACCCCACAGGTCAATGGCCAGGGGTCTGAGCAGGTGTCCCCCAGCTTCACCAACTGGGAACGGCCCTCCAGGAAGGACTGGAGCCACTGGAGTGCAGTACCCCCAAGACCCATCCCAGAGAGCCGTCCCAGAAGTATACCATGGTCGATGGTATTGAAAGCCGCTGAGATACTATAAATACTATACAATATTACACAGGGACATAGACCCCCTCTACCCTCACCACTTTCACAGTACACAAACAACCAAATGCATACTAAACATAAAGACAACCATACAACAGACATTCAATACCACCACTACCTCAACAATTTCTCACCAACCCCACCAGACAACGCCACAGCAACGCGTGGCCGGGCACAGCTAGCGAAATAAGAAAAGAAGAAAAGAATAGAGAGTGGAAGAATAATGGAAGTGCTCAGAGAGTGCTCAAGATCAGGATGGACATGGATTATAATCTTAATACTGCGACTGAGATTTAGGTGAGAGCTTTGTGATAGATTTAAATATAAGGGACAAAAAAGCTTCTTTTGGTTTCACGTCATGTAGGACATCTGAAGTATGATATTGAATTAGCTTAAGAAAAACTTATATAAGATTATGTTGATTATATGAAATTTAAGAAGATGGTTTGAAAAATGTGATCAGTTAACTGTACATATGTGATAAGTTAAATATGTCAGATTGATATACAGGCAGTCTCCAGGTTACAAACAATATGTAAATTTATTTCTAAATTGAATTTGTAGGTAAATTGGAGCGGGTTCATTTTTTAAGTCTTAACTCCAGCCATTTTTTTAAAGTTTTGGATAGGATAGGGAAAGGTTAACACCCCTGGAATGTTTGTTTCGCTGCCTGTTTAGAAGATTTCACCTCACTTTAATTTCCTTCTACAATTTTGAAAATTTTGGCTTGTTGTGGAAACAAGGATTGGCAATAAAACTTTGATGGAGACACCTTTTTTCCATGATAATTCTTCCAGGAGTGAATTTCCCCTCCTAGGGACAGATTTCCTCTCACTTCCTGTTGTCTCAACCCCATTTGTAACTAGGGGTTGTATGTAAGTTTGTAACTCGGGGACTGCCTGCATATGAAAGGAGATTAATGGTTTGAGAGCCAGAATAAGATTTGTTAGTTGGCCAAGATTTTTAAGATCAATAGTAGGATTTGATAACATTTGTAACACTATATTGATTTTTTATAGAAAATAGCTGGATGCTTTGAGAAGTTTTATGTTTGTTAGTTAGATAGATATTTTAGTGAGAAGGATGGTAGCTAATGGATGAGAAAGGTATAAAGGTATTATATTTTTAAATAACTGCTGAGAATAATATGATTATTCTGTATTTTCTCCCTTCTGTTCTTCCTTTTTTTCTCTTTTTAACTACTTCATGCTTTTTTCCTTTTGTTTCATTTTCCAGGTGTAATTTTAATGTTTTAAAAAACATTCAATAAAAATATTTTTAAAAATTAGAATGACTTCCATTTAGCAGCACTTAACATTTGGGCTGCTAAATACAAATTATTAAATAATATTATCTTATTAGATATTTCAAGGCAAAATTACCCTTGGGTGCACAATTAAACTGTAATAGATACTTTTATAACAGTTAAATCTTTTGTGGTCTCTCTAGCACCAGATCAGCATGTAGTACAGTAGAGTCTCACTTATCCAAGGTTATGTATTATCCAAGGCAGTCTGCCTTTTAGTAGTCCTTATTTTTGTAGTAAATGTTGCAATGTTTTGATGCTAAATTTGTAAATACAGTAATTACTACATAACATTACTGTGTATTGAATTGCTTTTTCTGTCAATTTCTTGTAAAACATGTTTTATTTATTTATTTATTTATTTATTCGAACTTATATGCCGCCACTCCCCTTGGGTTCGGGGCGGCTTAATTTGTAAAATCATAATCTAATTTTACGTTTAATAGGCTTTTTTCTTAATTCCTCCTTATTATCCAAGATTTTCGCTTATCCATTGTTCTGCGGCCTATTTATCTTGGATAAGTGAGACTTTACTGTATTTTTGTTTTTTAAAAATACACAATGTATTTTTTCTATTTTAATGCAAATTGCAAATAATAATGCAAGTGTAATTTTCGATTGTTTTAATAATTTAGTATCATCAGCTTTTGCCTATTTTGTATCCCATTTATCCTGATAGTGGGGTCAAATTGTTTTAAGCTACTACAAGTCCCTTTGGGAGATGGGGCGGGATATAAATAAAGTTTCATTCATTCAAATAGGATGGGGGCCTTGAGGAATGAAAACTTTAAATTTTCCACAACTCTATCCAATATTTATTCCTCAGGTTTAATGAAGTCACTTGTATTCCATTGTTTTGTGTCATCTGATAGTTTGAAAAAAATTACAATGTACCCAGTATTGTTTGTTAAAAAATAAGTCCAAATGAGAGATCAATAAAACATTACTGGACATTTCTAAACCTTTGTGATAGTAGTTTGAGGGTTGGCAGTTACAAACTTTGTAGTGTGAATCTATTAAAATTGTTTCCCTGATACCCCATCATAGCAAGACATAAAGCACTATTTAAGATTGTGAATCTTGAAGTGGAGAACTATATGAAAGGCCTTCAGGGCATTGATTGAAGCAGTCATCCAAGGTATCAGTGTGGGGACTGACAGATTTTTTTTTGAAATGGGAGTAATATATTAGTGAGCATCAACTACTATTGGCAGTAGTCTAGGAACTATTACTTGGAATAGCAATCTAGGCTACTGTTGATTTTAGAGCAAAATTGCTCCTAATTTTCTCTTCCCCCCCCCCCCCCTTCAATTGTTGGTAAGTACTTGTTAGACTACCTTCAAGTGGTTCAGTTTGAGGGAGATCCTAGCAGAGGGCTTTCTGCTAGGTGGGCCTGGCTGTGGCGCAGGCTGGTTAGTAGCCAGCTGCAATATATCACTATGACCAAGAAGTCATGAGTTCGAGGCCAGCCCACCCGACAATTAAAATAAAAAATAGCCCTGTTCGTTTTTGACCTAAGCAACCTGAAAGACAGATGCATCTGTCAAGTAGGAAATTTTAGGGACCGCTTATGCGGGGAATCTAATTTAACTGATTTACAACACCTGATGAGGAAGGACTCTATCAAAAAGGACTCGTTGTCACAGTGGATGATGAAGTAGCAGCTCCTCCTGTGGTCGGAATCGAGCATACCCTCACAAAGCCAGAAGCTGGGAAGTTAATTAGCCTCTGTGACTGTCGGTCTGTCTGTGTGTTGTTTGTCTAATGGCATTGAATGTTTGCCATATAGATGTACATTGTGATCCGCCCTGAGTCCCCTTCGAGATGAGAAGGGCGGAATATAAATACTGTAAATAAATAAATAAATAAATAAATTTATTGGGATCAGTTGATTTCATGGCTGAGCAGGGATTCAAACCTGTGTCTCTCAGAGACCAGACACCTAATCAGACACTCAAAATCAGAAACTCCTCATTGGCGTGTACTCATTGGCGTGTACAGTTTCATGGAAATGTTTGTAACAACCCATTGGCTTGCTAAGAAAGCCAATGGGATTTTGGCCTGCATCAATAGGGGAATAGCGTCTAGATCCAGGGAAGTCATGCTCCCCCTCTACTCTGCCTTGGTCAGACCACACCTGGAATACTGTGTCCAATTTTGGGCACCACAGTTGAAGGGAGATGTTGACAAGCTGGAGAGCGTCCAGAGGAGGGCAACTAAAATGATCAAAGGTCTGGAGAACAAGCCCTATGAGGAGAGGCTTAAAGAACTGGGCATGTTTAGCCTGCAGAAGAGAAAGCTGAGAGGAGACATGATAGCCATGTACAAATATGTGAGGGGAAGCCATAGGGAGGAGGGAGCAAGCTTGTTTTCTGCTGCCCTACAGACTAGGACACGGAACAATGGCTTCAAACTACAGGAAAGGAGATTCCACCTGAACATCAGGAAGAACTTCCTCACTGTGAGGGCTGTTCGGCAGTGGAACTCTCTCCCCCAGACTGTGGTGGAGGCTCCTTCTTTGGAGGCTTTTAAACAGAGGCTGGATGGCCATCTGTCGGGGGTGCTTTGAATGCGATTTCCTGCTTCTTGGCAGGGGGTTGGACTGGATGGCCCATGAGGTCTCTTCCAACTCTACTATTCTATGATTCTATGATTCTAATGTAAGAGGACAAGTCAATGTGTTTTTTTAATGGATTATTTCTGTAGATTTGTATACTATTTCTTCATATTATTAGATTTTGTTATATATTGTATGTATTCTATTTTTGTACAGCCAAATGACAATAATTAATATAAATATGGCTTTGGATACTCAATGTAACTTACCAAGTATTTTATTTTATGCGGTTTTTTAAAACAAAATATATTCAATTCCAAAATTTAACAAAGTAAATGAGAAAAAATGAAATAGTCTCCTTGACTGTTGGTATTTTGAACAAGTTATCCATTCTCAATGTGTAAAGATTTTGGATAGAAGAATTGAAACATAATGATTTACGTACATTAAAACTGAAAAATAAAGTTGTTTTAATTGATGAAACAACCATTTCAAATGCATGTCTGTTTTGAAAATAATATAATTTTTCCTCTTGAATAATGTTTTACTATGCTGCCCCAATCCTTAATAATAATATACTTTTCTCATATTGGAAGAATTGAGAAATTATGAGTAGCAAATTAAATTTCACCTTGAAACAAACACGTATATTAAATAACCACAATTATTTTATAATGTCTGTTTTTGTTTGTTTCCTCACATCTAGTGCAAAGCAGCTAGTTCGTGGAGAGCCCAATGTCTCTTACATCTGCTCTCGGTACTATAGGGCGCCAGAGTTGATCTTTGGAGCCACTGATTATACCTCTAGTATAGGTATGTGTTTATTTTGTTTTAAAAATATTTGATATGATGAAAAATTCTTACTTAAATATATATGAAAATAGTTTTTTTAAAAAAAAAAATACAGGCAGTTCCCACGTTACAAACATCCGACTTACAAATGACTCATAGTTCAAACAGGGATGAGACAACAGAAAGTGAGAGATATCTACCAAACTTAAGGAAAATTCACTCCTGGAAGAGTTATCCTTGGAAAAGGTGTCTCCACTTAAGCTTTATCACCAGTACTTCCACAACAAGTTATTTATTTTTTTCAAAATCCAGTGATCACAGGGACAGAAAATGAGGTGAAATCTTTTGAACAGGGACACAGACAGCAATACAAACTCCACAGGGATGTTAACTCTTCCCTTTGCTATCCAAAGCTAATATATACATATTTGGCTGGAGTTACACTTAACAAATGTACCTGTTCTGAAAATTCAAATTGAGAACTAACCTATGGAGCCTACTGTTTGTAACTTGGTGACTGCCTGTACCATATTTCATCAACTCTACTGCATTTTTTTACTGTTTGAATCTAAGCATCTTAGATTCAATTGCATTTTGGCTTAGCTGGGCTTTTTTTAATGCTTTACCTCAGAGAGAGGGAGGAGGGAAGAAAGAGGAGGAAAGGCCCCAGCTCCAACAGTTTTGTTAGGCCCCCACCATGTTTTCCTTAGCTAGATGGCTGTTTATGTGGTGGCTGGTTTGCTTTCTGTGCCCATGTTCAGAAAATTTCACCTTATTTTATGTGCTATGACATTGAATTTTGAAAAATGTGGAAACCAGGATTGGGGAGACAGCTTTAGTGGAGATACATCTTTCCCTTGATAACTCTTCCAGCAGTGGATTTATCTTCTTGGGGTAGATTTCTCTCACTTCCTGTTGTCTCACCCTCTTTCTTAACTATGGGTCATTTGTAAGTTGGATGTTTATAACTCGGAGACTCCCAGTGCCTATTCAACATTTGTCCATGTTACTTACACTCAGACCCTTTGGGTCCCTAATAACCTGTAATCAATGCCTACTTATGTTTTTGATTTAAATAGCCTTTGCTTCTGCCTATAGGACTAGAGAACATTATATACTCAGTGTAGATCTGCTTTACTTAGGGATGGGAGTAGAATTGTCCTCTAGAAATTGCTATATAGGTCTCTTATTTTACCCTTTTGTACTTTTCTATTGCAGTGGTTTGAGAACTGAGCAGAAAACAGGGAATTATACCATTTAGGAGTGCCATTGAAGGGAAAGGGGTGGGTTTTATTCCAAACAACTCAGCTCCAAAATGTTCTAAATAAAGGTTCTAAATAAAGGTCTTCATAGGCACATAATTCATATATTCATAGCTCACTAGTGTTCAATTATTGGTTTTAACACAAATCTTCCATTCAAATTTTATAACTATTAAATCATCATCATCATCATTTATTTACTTATTTACTTATTAATCGCCCTCCATCCACAGTGCTCTAGGCGATTTACAAGATAAAATTGTAAAGGATAAAAATACATACATACAAATATTAATAAAATTAACATAGATTAAAAGCTCTAGTAAAGAGCCAGGTCTTGAGTGCTAGGGTAAAAGGCCCTAACTCACGCATGGCTCTCATATAGGGCGGCAAGGCATTCCATAAGGCAGGGGCAGAAATAGAAAAAGCTCTGCGCCTGGTCCTTTCCAAGTGCACTTCTCTAGGACCCGGTACATAAAGTAAGTCTCGTTGGGATGGTCGTTGCGACCTCCGATGATGGGAGAAGGAGAGGCAGTCCCTAAGGTACGATGGGCCCTGGCCGTGAAGAGTTTTAAAGGTCAGAACTAGCATCTTATATAGACCACTTATATAAATAAGACACAAAACAGTGCTGAAATCCAACAAACCATAGAGCTCACTCCACCTATCCAAGAGAAGTTTCAACTTGTATTTCTGAACCAACAACAGCTCTCCAGCTCAACAAATAGTGTCTACGGGAGTTCAGAGTTTGGGATAGTGTCATTGGGGAGGATAATGAGTACCATGGCATGATTTCACGGTTGGGAGGAAGCTGGCAAAGTGATATATAAGGAGATGCAAACATGAGTGAAGTCTCAACTAAAATTTCAGAGGTAGAAAAGGATTGAGTTGTGGAGTTGAAATTGGCAGGGAGTGGCGGAATTTTGGAAAAAGGCTTGTACTAATACTTCTGTAGAATGTTATATTTGTGTATTGTTGTGCTGTGTGTATCCTGACTTGGAACAGTTTCACACAGGTTGCTTTTTATTGCTAAGTCTGAACCTCAGAACTTGCTCTGCAGTAGTACAGTGTATTGAACTAAAATTTTGTTTCAGATAACCTCTAGATAAGTGTGGACAGATAGATATAATCCTATGCAATTTTGGTTTCCTCATTTTCTTTTCCCCAGATGTTTGGTCAGCAGGTTGTGTATTGGCAGAACTATTACTAGGACAACCAATTTTCCCAGGAGACAGTGGTGTAGATCAGTTGGTGGAAATCATAAAGGTATGATTTTTAGACTTGTGCATTTGTATAAAATTACTTACCGTTTCTATTTGTTCCATTCATGTGGGCCCATTTCTGTTTCTGTCCACTGCTTTTTAAAGATTTTATGTGGACTTGGAATTTAGTTACATAGCTTTTTAGTTGTAGTCTATAGAATAATATTCTGTTTCACATAATACTAGAACACATAGTGCATCACGTATTTCTCCTGTTGTGTGATGTTAATTCATATTTCTCACTTTCCAGGTCCTTGGAACCCCTACAAGAGAACAAATTAGAGAAATGAATCCAAACTACACTGAATTTAAATTTCCCCAGATTAAGGCACATCCATGGACTAAGGTGAGTCTATTTAAAATAATTTGGTTGAGTGTTTGAGATATAGTCATTTCTGAGGTTTATATGTTTGATTTTGAGAATTTTAAAAGATGGGTAGTACACTATATTGATCAGTGGACCTACATATTGTTATTTATGATAATAGCCTTTTTTCACTTTAACTTAAGGAACTTCCATTATTATTGGGGCGAGGACAACAACACAGGTTTCTTCTCCCATTTGGAGAAGGCGTCTTTGAAGGGGAATCCAAGCCACTGAACCTTTAAGAGGACACAGCAAATGAGGCTTGGTGTAGAAAAGAATAATATTACCCTGTATGCAGGGGGGGAAAAAAACTTCTGCTGATGCAGTTAATGTGGAGATTTCAAGATGATGTCTTTCTTGTAGAGCATCACTTCCTCTCATAGTGAACTCAGTCTGGCAGGAGCAGGATTGTAGCTGAAGCAGAGCCACTGTGAAACAACAAAGGGATTACATACTTTAGAAGAACTGTAAGGTTTAGCGAAGTACTAAAATTATAGGGGGCGGGACAAAGGAATACCTCTCCCTCCCAGTCAGCCGGAGGGTTGAGCATGGAAATTCAGTGGAATATACTAAATTAGTATGGCTTGCTGGAACCTTGAACAGGAGCATTTTATACCACATCTTAAGTTGTATTTTTTTATTATTTTGCTTAGTTCTGTCTTGCTCTCTTTCTCTTTCCACATATGTACATGTATGAGCTTGTTCACATAGTCAGTTATATCTGCTGTATCAGCTGGTCACCAGTGATTGCAAATGGCCCATATTTATCTGGTTCCAGAAAATCCTCCAAAATATACACTCATTCTGGATCTCTTTGGATCCCATTGCCTTTTCAGCAATAGATTGCAGAGAACAAACCTTCTGGAGCACATCTTGCAGTTGCTCTTCAGCTGTTGCAAGGAGTCTTTTTAAAGGAGTGAAAATGCTCTCAAGCACAAACCTAGAAAAGACCCAAGGAAAGAAGGCAAAAATTGCACAAATTTGAGTTTTGATATTGCAACAAAGAAGAATTCACGTATATACTCATGAATACGTAGACCTTGTGTATAATTTATACTGAAGTATAAGCCGCTTTGAGTCTCCTGTATGGAGAGAAAAACATAGGTACAAACTCAATAATAATGATAACAACAATAACAACAACAACAAAAACTACTTCTACTATTACTTATCATTCTAAATATATTTCCTTATGTTCCAGCACTAAAATTTTGAATATCTCAAAGCACCTGATTGAGAGTCAGTGGCTAATAGTTCTAGCTTGTGAAGCATAGTCTTTTATTTCTAGATGGCAAAGCACCCGTTGTATGTACATATGTAGATAGTGCCAATAAAAGGATAATGTGACCAGTCAGAATCTTGA
Organism: Anolis carolinensis; assembly: GCF_035594765.1. Taxonomy (NCBI): domain Eukaryota; kingdom Metazoa; phylum Chordata; class Lepidosauria; order Squamata; family Anolidae; genus Anolis; species Anolis carolinensis. Next base: position 188,671,418 of record NC_085842.1, read on the forward strand.
GGTTCCTGGATTGTAAGAATAGTCTATCTAGTCCAGCATGGCATTCCTGCAGTGGGCAAACAAATTGCTATGGGGAAGCCTGCAAATCAAACTTGAGGGTACAAATCTTTTTTTGGTTGTTCCTTGGCAAGTGGTATTAAGAGTCATAGTCTCTCTGATACTGCGGCAAATATATGGCTTTCTTGTAGCTCTATATACGATTTATAAATAGATAATAAAAATAATAATAATAATATAATAACTTTATTTTTATATCCCATATATATATATATTTTTATATCTCCCCCAGGGGACTCGGGACTGACAACACAATAGAAATAAAATAAAAATAAAAACACATAAAAAGCAATTCACAATATAAAAATAGGATAAAAACAGCAATATTGTAACAATAAATAATTTCAACCAGCAGCCAGACACAGTTTCTGTCATCTTCATGGGTGGGTAGACTAAAAGCAGCAGTACAGAAAAGGTTGATAATTAAAATGCATGATCATGTGACAAAAGATAAGGACTGGATAAAGTGTAGGATAGATTGTTAGTCCCATTTGGAGCTGGTCATCAAATGACTGTGTATTCAAAAGCACAACGGAATATCCAGGTCTTTAATTCTTTTCGGAAGGTGGATGAGGAGGGTGCTAGCCTAATCTCCCTGGGGAGGGAGTCCCAGAGTCGGGGGGGGGGGGTCATGGCCGAGAAGGCCGTCTCCCTAAATCTTTCTTCTTGTCTAATTTTTAAAATCTTATCTAGGTTTGCAGCCAAAATTTTATGCTAGTGAATTCCGTAGTTTTAACTTTGTGCTATGGGAAGTAATACTTTCTTTTGCCTTTCTTCAAACATTCAGATTCATTAGATTCACATACCTGAATTCCTTATAAGAAATTGTGAAAATCTCTTTTATCGCTTTCTCCACTTGTTATATAATGTTATGCACTCTTTGAACTTGTCTCTTTTCTAACCTGAAAAGGTCCAAATGGTTTCTCATTAATCTTTTCTCATGAGGAGAGTTGATTCAGCCTGAAACATTTTGCTGGACTCTTTTTAAAAGTTTTTCAGGTGGCAAATTGTGACAGATTCCCCCTTCAGGCTGGGCTCTTGTCACTTACCTTGCTCCTCAAGATCCTTCCCTGGATTGGGTGCTTCAGTTTCAAGCTGTCATTTGCAGATTTGATAAGTATGCCCTCTTTTCCATCATCCAAGTCATTAATAAAGATGCTGAATAGCATGGCACCTAGGATAGAAGTCTGTGGCACCCAACTTGGTATTTCTCTCCAGGATGACAAAGAACTCTCAGTAAGAACTCTTTCAGTTTGATCAATTCCCAATCCATCTAACACTAGCATTGTTTATCCCACATTTTCCTAGCTTCTTTGTGAGAATATCATGGGGAACCTTGTCAAAGGCCTTATTGAAATCAAGATATTGTACATCCACGGCATTTCCCCCCCCCCCCCCTTTTTTTTTTTTTTACCAAACTTGTAACCCTAGGGAAAAAAGAGATAAGATTATTCTGGCATGATTTAATTTTGATAACTCTTTGATGACTTTTAGTGAGCATGGCATTTCTAAGTGCTTACAGATTGTCTCTTTAATGATCTTCTCTATTACCCTTCCTGGGATTGATGCCAAGCTGACTGAATGGGAATTGCTTGTGTCCCTTTCCCCCTTTTTGAAGATGTGGATAGCATTTGCCTTTTTCCAGTCAGCTGGAACTTTTCCTGTTTTACAGAAATTTTCAAAAACAATTGCCAGTGATTCTGAAATTAGTTCTGCCAGTTCTTTTAGTACCCTTGGATGTCATTCATCTGTCCTTAGAGATCAGGATGAACTTAGATCATCCAGATATTCCTGTACTTGCTTCTTTACATACTCTATGCTGCATTTCCGCAATCACATCATCTACTCCGTCATCCCCAAGTTGAGCACTGTTACCTTTTAGAGAGAAGACTGAGTCAAAGAAGGCATTGAGTAGTTCTGTCTTTTTTCTGTCCCCTGTTAGGATTTCACATCACCTGTTTGCAATGGCCCGAACATTCCCTTTTACTGTGGATGGTACCATATCTGCCTTCTGTCACATAAATGCCTCAGTTTTACATTCTTTCTCCCCTCCCCCTCAATAGTATTCACAACATTCCCTGAGTTGTGATTGCTGGCTGGGCCAGAACTAGGCAAGCCTCATTTCCAGCCCAGCCTCTACTCATGTATACAGATGTATTTTTATCTGATTCTTCTTACAGCAGCAGGCAAGATAGCACAGAGCTTGAAAATAACATTACTTAGAATACTGTCTTTTTTGTAGTACAGTAAAGACTACCAACAACATTCCTTTCCTCAGAATAGCTTTCTTCCGGTGTATACTTCTCAGAATGGGAGACAGGTCATATGATTCATTTTACCCATTGCCCAAAATGGGTTGCCTTATTTGACAATCGTATTACGAATACAAAATACAAGTTGTATTAATTCTGTGCAGCTTATAAGACCAGCTCCAGCAAACCTTGAAGCTTTTAATTTCTTCCTAAGAAATCTGCACAATGAGGTGTAAGGGAATCTTACACCCTTCCAAAAGTTTTTAGGCTACAACTCTCGGAAACCCTAAGCACGTGCCAGTGGAGTGGTATGCTGAGGTCATCTGAAAGGCTCAGACCACAGAGTTACAGTTAGGGTTTAGCAGATATTGGGAGTTTGCTTGAATTCATGGCTCCATCTGCTGGGCAGACAGTGAAACACTAACTCTCTTCCTTGAAGAACTTACACATTTGCCGGCACTGAATCTTAGATTACTGTTTAAAATAAATAGTAAGACATAATTAGTGGGTTTTAGTGTTAAAATGCTGTTTAAAATCTAAGGAAGACTATACTGTTCTTTAAGGTTTTTTTTAATGTTAATTGATAAAATCGGCACAAAACAATTAGGATGTTTAGAAAAATCAACTGGTTTAAATGATGAATTTCTCTGGTGACATTTAACATTCATTGTTTAATAGCTTATAAATCATACTTAAAGCTTTTAATAATTATAAATATTATTTTTATATTTTTAAATCAGTTATTTAAAAATATCAGTTTGCAACCTTTCTAATTCCCCACTAACGAACTAACAAAAAAGTAGAATTAGGCCATGTGTTGTTGATATTCCAATTGTGGTCATAATGTGATTTATTTTAATTTGTTATTTTTTATCATTGACCTCTTTGTATTAATAATGCTAGTAATTGATTATTTAAGCTTTGCATTTTATTGACTGTTCTGTTTTTTAAAAATTGCTTCTGTGATTTTTTTTAATTCGCACATTTAAAAAACTTTAAATAAATAGGCATTATGAGACTCCTTTGTCAATGTGCAACCAGTGTCGGGAACTGACATGTCTTTTTTCCCATTGGAAACTAAAAGAGCCAGAGAATCCTTTTTACTATATTTATCTATAGCCTGAGTAACCTCTTTCAAGCGGCTTTAGTGGTTAGTCATGTATATCACAGCAGAAGCTTTTTCTTCAGACCCTTCCATTACTTTCCAAGCCTTGATATTAGAACAACTGGAGAGTAAGTAAGGTATCTTGCTATTCTACACTCCACTCCAGGTGGCCCTCCATCTCAGGTCCAAATAAAGTAGACATCTAGCTTCAGGATTCAGGATAAATCACATATTTTCTGTTAGCAAAATTAGCATGAGAGCTTTGTGTAGGTATGAACTGAAGTCCTCTTCTGTCTTGGGGGATTATGAGAAAGGAGAATTGTTAGGTTTAGGAACAGTAGTTTAAAAGACTATGCTATTTACTTTGTTATTAATAGTAAATTTATTGTAAACACCATAATTACAAATCCACATCAATTAGTTAAGAGATTAAGTTAAGAGTTTATTTGGTTTACGGTAGTACATTAACAATATTATTTTCAAAAAAAATAACCGTAGATAATCCTAATGATTCATTAGACCAGTTCAGTGTATGCTTCTCCTTACCGCACATGCAAATATTAACTGACAGCAAAAACAGCATGTTCAGAAATGAGTACCATAGATAAGGCCTCCAACCACTGACTTATATACTCCCATCTTTTTCTGGGTGCTCATTGAGTGCATTTATTATAATATGGATACACTATTTTATTTGCATGCAAGCAACCTTGAACTGTACACAAGATAGTTATTCCTATCAGCAACCCATGCTGCATTGCCAGATTAAGATAAATATCTCCAGATTGTTACAAATGCCAGCAGCTTGATACACTAAATGAAAATTACTATGACAAAGGGCAGACCTGACACATCCCTCTCTAACTGGAATTATTATTGATTATTCCATGGGTCAATTCCCATGATGTGTTGGCAGAATAGAGACAATGAATCAAGTGTAAGAATAGTGGTTGAATGGCAGATATGACTATCAAAATAAACTTCATGATTGTTTATAACAAAGTCTTATCAACCTTTCTGTTTAAAATGAATCCCACTTTATTTCAATGTATAAACAAGGAAATAACATAGAAATGTTAGAAATCATCATTATTATTATTATTATTATTATTATTATTATTATTATTACAGTAGAGTCTCACTTATCCAACATAAACAGGCTGGCAGAACGTTGTATAAGCAAATATGTTGGATAATAAGGAGGGATTAAGGAAAAGCCTATTAAACATCAAATTAGGTTATGATTTTACAAATTAAGCACCAAAACATCATGTTATACAACAAATTTAACAGAAAAAGTAGTTCAATACGCAGTAATGCTATGGAGTAATTACTGTATTTACAAATTTAGCACCAAAATATCACGATTTATTGAAAACATTGATTACAAAAATGTGTTGGATAATCCAGAATGTTGGATAAGTGAGACTCTACTGTATTATTATTAACTTTATTTTTACCCCACCTTTCTCCTTGTGGGGGACTCAAGGTGTCTATACATACATGTGTTTCTGTCTTGTGGATGGGTGATATTTGTAGGCTTCATGAATCATGGATAGGTGAAAAGTGCCAAAATGCAGGCCTTTGATACAATTCCAAGATGAGAATTTAATCATCTCTCCAGACATCTATCTGGGTTTGGGTCTTTCCAGTGTTCCTTCTTTCAGTTAGAGTTATTTGTCCTCCTCTGTTTGAAAGGCTCTGCAACTAAATCTGCTGAGATTTTAGCCATGAGTGATATGACTGAATGAGAAACTTAATAATTGTTTCTTCTAGTAGAATATTATCTTTTTTACATCTTAAAATAAAATATTCCAGGACAAACACAAATCATTTGTAGAATGATTACCTGAAGTATATTTTTAGGAAAAACATAATATAGGTCCAACATCAATTTATACTTATTTATTTTTATTTTTATCTTTATTTTTAACTCTACCAGGGTATAATGTGATTTGCATATCACTTAAATATGTGTAATTAAATATATAGCAGGAGAGTCTAGTTTTTCTCTCTCACTCTGGTATGTTTAACTGATTATCTGATCTTTGAATGACTTAATTGTTCTTTAAAGTGGGTGTTGAGTAGGTTAAACCACTGTAACTGCAGAATTTTGCTCCTTTTTAAAAATTGGGGTAGAAATAAACGGTGGTGGTTGCAGTAGTGATGAAGATGATAAATGATCATGGATATTGCAGAAAGTTGTAAACCCAGATCTTAGGTAGGCATCTGATTTTTAGTAGATGCAGCTTTTTTGTTGTGGTTGTTTTTTTTTTTTAGAGGTGGGGATCAATAACATCCCTGCCAGGTGCCAAACTCCCTCACCCTCCAGTTTCCAGCATTTCCTGAAAATTGACTCAGGAGAGTGTTCCCAGCTTGTCCAGAGGTATCATTCCCTCCTAATTATAGTAGAATCTATCATTCTAAATGTGTAATTCTGCCATTGGGTACTGCCTTGCTTTATCCCCTGTACTAATATAGTGCATATCCTTAAGTAGCTCATTGCACACACACAAAATGTAGCAGCATGTTTCGAAAAAAATAGTTTAAGGAGATAGAAAATCCTTTTAAATGGGACAAATTAGGAATAGGGTGTGCCTCCCCAAGCAGCCCCAGTTGTGCGTGTTTTGTGGCCCCAGATTGCTAGCTGACATTTGAGTAGAGGACCACCCCCACCTCACCACCCAGAGATGCAGTGGAATATCCTAGAAATGAACTTAGCTGGGTGGCAGGGATCCTGAAAGGAGTGCTTTGCAACACAACATTTTGTTGCCGATCCCACATCTGTATGTGGATTTTTTGCTGTGACGTCTGGTAGCAAAATTGTGCAACTAAACCAAGCTAGTCCACTGAAAATCTGATTGCTCTGTGATGGTGGTAACATAATCATGAACAAGTGAGGTAACATTTCCAAATTCCTATCAGTGTTCACATGTTTTGTTTTAGTTTTAGTTTTCTGCTTGTGGCTTTCCTGTGCGTTTTACCTGGCCGTATTTAGTCTGCATACTAAAGGTTAGTCTGCCCGGCTGCATCCTCTTTTGCGCTCTTTGCTTTTCCTTTCCTTTTTCAAGACTGTTCTCAATCATAATAGATTTCAGTGTAATGGGCCGGCTTTTGACCGAGTGCTAAATTTTAGTCCGCAGACTAAAAAATAATCCGCGGATTATTTATCCAGTCAATTCCCTCACTGAAAACTACATTACATACTTTAACTAAATTCCTTAAAACATAATAGTGAGGGCAGTTCACAGCTCCTGGTAAAGCCTACCACCTGCCCTTTTGCACCTAGGCACAATAGAACGCTGTACACACCTCTGGCTTGTGAGGCGCCCCATTGTGCTTAAGTGTCGGCAAGCTGTGTCATTCATTGCTTGATCTGTAACTGTGACAGTCCCTTGCTTTTAATGTTTGTTGTTTGTATGGTTTTGTGTAGTTCTTGGTGGGTGAATGAAAGCGTAGAACAGATTGTAATACAAAGAGTTAAACAATGCAGTGTGTTTCTTTTATTGTTGGAGCATTCCTATAAAAGAAAAAGACATACCTCTGCTCTTTCTCAATGGGCATGAGGGCATAAAGAAGGAAGCCACAATAAGGCAAAAAAGTTAAGACCTTTCCAGCACTCCTGCAGTGTCATGTCCAGTTCCTGAAGCATCCTAATGAAATATCAGCCAAAATAATCAAAACACTAAAAATCCATTGGCGGGGAAGTCAATCCAATATGAAGAATAATCCGCGGCGGCCTGATACACATGTAGCTTATAGACATTTAAAGTGGTCATCTTAGAAATAAACTGAAAACTTTCTGTCTATTAGATGGGTGGTTTCAAACACACTTTTCACCTTGTTATTTTGGGACATAAACAGAGGGGAAAAATGAGTAGTCTGTATATGAGAATACATCTCATCTTCTTTCCCATGTCTGTGGAAATCTGTATCCAAGACAGAGAAGGAAACCTCAATACTGGAAATTCAAAATAATTTTACTTTTACTTGATTTCACTTTTTGTTACTACTTAGTAAAGTCACTGGCATTGGAACATGCATTTAAAATAAAATGTTTGTATACTATGCCTTACCCTTGCAAAAACAAAATTTTGAAGTTGGAGTTGCTGCTATCAAGACTGATGTTTAAAGTTTCTAATTGTATTAAACATTTAATATTTCCCCCATCACCATGGATTTCTTATAATATTGGATATATTTTTACTTGCTGGACTATTCTTTTGGATTGACTCCCCCTGTTTGGATTATTTCACTGCATTACCATCTTTAGGACTCGTCAGGAACAGGACATTTCACCTCAGGAGTACGGGTATGTACATGAATATTTTTCATATCATCAGGTTTGTTGTTGGAGGAGAAGAGGCAAAAATGAGGATGCAAAATTGACACCAGACACCCACACATTAAGTGTCAAGTTGGCTAAATATTCTCTCCATTTTTCAGTTAGATACCTGAAGAATGGGGACAGCATTTTGCACTTCTGGCATGCTTGCTATCAGATGACTCTATACCAAATTACTTGTTTCAGTCCCTAATAGAGAAACAACAGTTAAAATGTCTGTTTGAATTTAAGATGTGGTCCATCATGAGACAAGGGGGAATACTTTCTCCTTACTTTTGGAAGAGGTAAAGGACATGCTAATCTTGACTACTACAGTAAGCTTCTAAATAGTTTTCCACATATGCATCTCATCTAAAGATAATAATGTAGAGAAAAAGAAGTATAATCAATTTTAATTTAAAGGAAACAAACTGGGTCTTAGTTGTATTTCAATACATAATTGTGTTTTTACCATATTTCATAGCAGGAAGGCTTCCATTTCATTTTATTAACTATGTGATGATATTTGGTGATTTGGGAATATGTTAATTCTTATTTGAATAAAAATCTTTTATTGAAAATGTTGTACCTGAAATATTTTTTTTAAGTTCATGCCCCAAAAATTTAGGAGGTGTTTTTTTTAATGTACATTTTAGTTCAGCAAATAGGTTAGGAGCCACAGCCAGGTTGCACTCCAGATAGATACTGCAGCATGATCCTAGTGATAGTGATGAAGTTATATTGATTTCCCTTCTTTAAAAGTATGAACATAATGGTAGAAAGAAATAAAGGTTATCTTACCTGCTAAAAAAGTTCAAAATGAATCCCGTATTGCAGGATGACGTTGTGAAGGCTAACTGTTAATCCAAGTTGAAACTAAAGGTTGCCTGAGGGGACTACTGTTCGTGCAGTGAGAATTCCTCTTCTTCATGTTCTTTACTCCAGCTTGTGCCAGGACCCTCCACAACCCTCTTAAAGTGATAAGAGGTGGGAGCCACTCCAGAAGATGGAAAAGTTTCTGTCAGTGATGTTTCTTCTGCTGACAACCAGATAAAGTGCAGTGCAGTGCAGCCCATAACATACATTATGGTATTGGCATTTAAAAAGGGGGATTAAAATGTATGGTATTGGCATTTAAAAAGGGGGATTAACTAGTCATGCCCCCTCTGTCAACAGGTAGAGAGCTAAAATGCCAATTTTGTGTGCTTGTTCAATGTGCTTTGTAAATGAGTGAATAAAGTAGTGATTTACAGGGGAAAACAGAAAGGATTAAATATTCTCACGTACAGATACATTATCTCCTACATCTATGCTACTTTGTCCAATGTAGGTTTGGGACCATGTATTTCTTTATCATGTTCTCTGTGTTTCACACCCTTATGACTATCGCTGTACCTTTTTGGAACCTCCTTAAAAGCTGAGTATTTTTGGCAGTAGTCCCACCCTTGTCTCCTTAATGGATGTTCAGCAGTTCTGCTTTGTCTGCCACAACAGTAACATCTTCAAATCCTTCCTCTGAACAGAAGTAGTGGGCAGGGGAAGATGACAGCTACTTAGACATTTATTATTTTTGGTTTCTTACATCTTAGTAATCAGCTTGAAATAGGTTAGTTCAAAGTAGTCTAAAAGTTTATGGCCTCTCAGGCAGTGTTTATAAAATATTCTGTCTGCCGCAATCATAAAATTTTGCTAGAAGACAACTGCAGAAAGGGGTGTTTGTTTTTGGCCTGAAAGAAAGTCACATTATCAAATTCTGCTATATCTGCTTAAAATAAACAATCCAAGCGAGAAGAAAGAGTGGCATGGTTACATATTTAATTTGTGGACCAGAAAATATAAGGAGTAGAGAAACAAAGTGGTCAAGTGTAAAATCATGTCCGAAAAATCCTTTTTTTTAACCGGTAAGAATGGCAAACACTTCCTGTCTGTTAATGAGGCACTAACCAGCCACACATTCTGAAGAGCAGAATAAAAACACTGTTATGTCCTTGGTACTGAAGCCTGAGAAAATTAAAGAGATGACAGCACTTAAGCAAATAGTGATGATATTACAGGAAAGGAATGAAAGGAAGAACAACAAAAGAACAGAAAAGGTACAAGCAGAAAACATAACAATGGATGCAAGATCATAAGTACAGGAAATACAAGTACAGATGCCTGCAATACAAAGTATACCTCCATTGAAAATATTTGATCCAGAGCTTTCTCTGCTTCACAGGAAGTCAGCTTTTCTTCACTCTGAGGATAAAAATTATAGGTGGAAATAAGACTACAAATATCCTCAGCCCAAACTGCATTCATATCTTGGGTGTCTTTCAGCTTCTGTGCAAGGGCAGATAAGGACCGACTGATAAAGATATTCAACACCAAGATCCAAATATCGGTACCAGTCACACTGCAGGAGTTCCTCTCATTGCAGAAAGAATTTTACTCAGAATCTCACTTAAGCCCTAAGTAATGTAATGATTATAGATCCAGCTCCATAGGTTCTCAGTCACTGTCTAATGACTAGAGTGAGCACTGCTTGGAACTGATTCCCGATATGGAAGTTTGGTGTCTGTACACCAGTGGTTCCCAACCTTTTTTTAACCAGGAACCCCTTTGACCAGGACCCACTTGATCAGGGACCACTCTCCAACATTAGTACTAAAAGGGCTACGAATCAGTTTTTGGTCAACTTTAGATTCGATTTGGTTATTTGGGGTGCTGATTCATAAAATTTCATTGGATAGACCACATCAGCTCTAGTTTCTGATACAGAACCTATGCCATCTAGTAGTCACTATCTGCTCACCCACAGAAAACCATATTTAATAATCTAGAGCTGATGTGACTATCCAATGCAATGGTCAGCTCTGCGGAAAGGAGCAGAAATAAAATAAATAAGATAAAGAGTAAGAAGGTCCGTGGCCTGGATTTTTGTTCTCACGGCCCACTCTTGGGCTGCGGCCCACAGATTGAGAACCCCTGCTCTACACTAATGCACAGATCATGGAAAATAAACAAGAAGAACTGGAACTCCTAATATAACAAAGCAAATATGATAGAATTTATATCACGGAAACCATTTATATCACGGAAACCTGGTGGGATTGGAATGTAGTAATAGAGGGTTATAACCTATTTCTGAGAAATAGAGCAAACAGGAAAGGAGGAAGAATAGGACTAGGGATATTCATAGCATAAATCCTGGAAGCCAGGTTAAGAATTTCTGGGTAAAAATTAAGAGGGAAAGAAACACCAGAGATGTCATTGTGTGAGTCTACTAAAGATGTCTGAACTAGATTGAGAACTTAGATGATGCCTTCCTAAAACTGTTGACCACACATTCAGAAAGGAGAAATGTAGTAGTAATGAGGGATTTCTATTATTATTATTATCATTATTATTATTACCCCACCTTTTCTCTCCACAAGGAGACTCATATTTGTTGAAAGTCAAATTTCCAAGAATATCAGGTCGGGGGGGGGGGGGGGAGGACCCAATAACTACCACCTAGTCAGCCTGACATCAATACCAAGATTCTAGAGCAGATAATTAAACAAAGTATGTAGAAAGGAATCCCATGCTCATTAATAGTCAGCATGGCTTTCTCAAAAACAAGCCATGACAGACAAATCTTATCTCTCTACCAAGAGAGATAAGTACTTGCCAAGGTTGAAATTGAGTTGCAAGCTTGGTAGATGAAGGGAATTCTGTGGATTTAGCATACTTTGATTTCATTAAGGCCTTTGACAGGATTCTCCATGATATTTTCAAAAGTAAAAGATAGTAGAATGTGGACTAGACAGTGCTAGTGTTAGGTGAATTGGGAACTGGTTACCTGGCCAAACTCAAGGGGTACTTACTTACAAATGGCTCCTCTTCATCCTGGAGAAAAGTGACTAGTGGGGTGCCACACAGCGCTGTCCTCCTCATCCAAAGCAGTGGTGACAGCGCTGCTTTGGAAGAAAAAGAAGGAAGGAGAGGAAGAGAACGGCGATCAGCCTGCAGCTGCACTGCCACTGTCGCTTTCAAAGAGAAGGAAGGAGAGAAAGAGGAGAACAGTGAGCAGGCTCCTCTTCGAGAGGAAAGGAGTCGGAGAGTACAGCATACATTCCACACATGCGCACTGCGGGCCCTGGATGAGTCGGTTACTAAGCAGGACAGGCAGCGGCAGCAAAAACACCCAGTGGGCCAGATAAATGTTTTTGGCAGGCCTCATGTGGCCTGCAGACCGTGGTTTGAGGACCCCTGTATTAAACCATAAAAACCATCCAAGCCATTATTGGAAGAGATAGATATTTTTTCTTTCAAAGTAAGAAATAGGCATTTTATCCCAAGTATTTCACTATTTCAAAAAGGGAGACTTCAGAGAAGTCAACAAGTATATAAATACCATGTATTTGTAAATTATTACTGTAACCAGTATTCTCTGTCTTTTTCAGGAAAGAGATTGGTCTACACCAATCAACTTAAAGGATACATTTTTTACATATAGCTATTGATGCAACTTACCAAAAACACCTTCAACAAGTATACCGATTTCAGTCATTCAGTTTAGGCCTTTTACAGGCCAAGAGCACTCTAAATTATTGCAGTACTGTAATTGTGGCAAAATTAAAACAATATTGTCTGGTAATTTTTCCATTCATAGACCAGTAATTACTGGTGTGTAGTCAACATGACATTGAAACACTTATTCAAAATGGGTTTCTATGTAAATCTGGAAGATTCACCCTTGCAGCCAGCTCAAAATTTCATATCGATAGAAATGAGACTAGTTCTAAAAGGTCAAGCAGTTTTCCTAATGCTGAATAGTAGCAGTGGCAAATTTACAGATAGAAGTTTCCTTTAAAAGCCATATGTCTGATAGTGGGCCTGATGGCATTAGCAAAAATAACTAGCACAAGTGATTTGGACCATTGCAAGTATGCTTTCTCACATATTTTAGAGTTCAATAAAGAAACAAAATGATCATTGTTGAGGGTGCCATATTAGGTTCTCCACAGTTTCAATTGGTGCGCAAAAGTAGAAAAGTTGACTGCTGGCATGCCATTCTGTCATGTACAACCACACCTAACAGTTGTCACAGATGCATCCACAGCATTGCAAAGGCTCCAGATTCAGGGTCAGTAGTCTCCCCAAAAGGCGAGCCTATTTATCGACACATTGGTGCTTCTGGCAGTCAAGACTTTTGCATTGTTGCTAAGAAAGAAAGATATAAAAGAGACAACAAACAAGCTGTTATTTGGTACTTAAACAAGAAAATACAGGTGTACCTAACATTAGTATTGTATGAACGGTGTATATCGAGACAAATTCACATTGTGATATGCAACAACATCTTGGAAGTCAGCTGAGCAGATTTGAGAGAAGTTTTCACAGATGTATGTTATACCCACTGATTCAGAGAATATTTTATCATTATTTCATGAATAAATCACAGTCTCGTATTTAATATCTAACACTGCAGCACGCAGGCTAGGAATAGATGTCACTAGGAAATACATTCATGTTCAGATGGACTCCTTTTTTACATTTTTCTTCCAATTCCATTAATATAGGAATGTGTTGGCCAAAATGAGAGATACTATACAAATTGTACAGTAGAGTCTCATAAACAGGCCAGCAGAACATTGGATAAGCGAAAATGTTGGATAATGAGGGATTAAGGAAAAGCCTATTAAACATCAAATTATGTTATGATTTTACAAATTAAGCACCAAAACATCATGCTTTACAACAAATGGATAGAAAAAGCAGTTCAGTACATGATAACGTTATGTAATAATTACTGTATTTATGAATTTAGCACCAAAATTTCTCAATTTATTGAAAAATTGACTGCAAAAACATTGAAAGGCAAAAACTGCCTTGGATAATACAGAACCTTGGATAAGCGGAGCTTGGATAAGCGAGTCTTACTATTATTCAGTATGGCTTACAAGTTATTACACATTCTGGACATATGTGATAATGATGGATGGAGGTTTGGTTCACCATGTAGAGCTGGAAACTAACAACAGAGAGAGTCAAATGAAAGATAGATACAGAATTACACATGTTTTAATGAATCCTAAAAAAAACCCACCCGTGAGGACGATTTTCTTATAATACAATACATTATATGAATATGCAGAAGAAACTTTGATTCACAAAATTGTTCTGTTTGCTGTGTTGTCTGCTTTCTGATAATCCTGATCATCTATAAAATATACACAGCCATCATATTGTTTCTCAAACTTCCAAATGTGATTACTTCGTCATCTTTTTAAAAAGACAGAATGTATACCCAGCCACAGCAGGACCTACTCCATCCTACACTTTTTAGTGGGTACTAACACAACTAACCACCATTTGAGCCGATGATGGAAAAGTTGTTCTCGATCACAACTGTGAGAAATTTGCACATTAAAAGACCCACTTTAATTGAGATGTCAAAGAGACAAAGTTATTCCTAAGACATACAGCATTTCTAACAAAAGTGGTCTCCGTTTTCATAATCAGAAATCATACCGCCAACATTTTTCCTACAACTAAATATTCCATTAGAGTACATTTCACACCAGCCAGAAATCTTAAGGGCATTTGAGTTCATTATTTCAAAAACTGTCACTTTCAGTTCATCCAGACATGTATTTGTTACTCTGGCCCAAGGAAAGGGAAGAGTTGATAATTGCAAATATAGATAAGGTGAATGTCTAAGACAATCATCCCATTATGCCAAATGGAAAAAAAGCATATATGTCAGGTAGTATGAAACTATTCTGTGAGATTCATGGCTTCTTCATCAGCGTTCCTGGGAGGCATTCCATGCCAGACTTATGCAGAGCTGTAACATAATATGACCCAGCTACTTTCATAAACCCTGACTGATTTCTCATTTGGGAGAGAAATTGTCTTTTCTGTTTTGATGAGAGATCATGTGCCATCCTCTAAGCAAAGTGATATGTTTGTCAGTCATCACCCATGAACACGAAGCAGAGAGACCACGATGAAAGGGCAGGTTGCTTACATAGAATCATAGAATAGTAGAGTTGGAAGAGACCTCATGGGCCATCCAGTCCAACCCCCTGCCAAGAAGCAGGAAATCGCATTCAAAGCACCCCCGACAGATGGCCATCCAGCCTCTGCTTAAAAGCCTCCAAAGAAGGAGCCTCCACCACAGTCCGGGGCAGTGTTCCACTGCCAAACAGCTCTCACAGTGAGGAAGTTCTTCCTGATGTTCAAGTGGAATTTCCTTTCCTGTAGTTTAAAGCCATTGTTCTGCATCCTAGTCTTCAGGGCAGCAGAAAACAAGCTTGCTCCCTTCTCTCTATGAATTCCCCTCACATATTTATACATGGCTATCATGTCTCCTCTCAGCCTTCTCTTCTGGCTAAATATTTTATATTTCTTTTCCGTTGCTCCCCCTAATATCTATCCTCCAGAATACCCCACTCCCTTATGACCCTGTTCGCTGTGGTTTTTATTTTTATGTCTTTCTCACCCCGAGTTTTAACTTAATGTTCATGTGGTCTGCCCTTGTTTTTATTGTCTCCTTGTTTTATTTTGTAATGGATATTATTTACTGTATTGTTTATTGTATTGTGTTGTGCTGTTCTTTTATATGCTGTTTACATTGTATTGTTTTGGGCGTGGCCCCATGTAAGCCGCCCCGAGTCCCCATTGGGGAGATGGTGGCGGGGTATAAATAAAGTTTTATTTTATTATTATTATTATTATTATATGCCCAGCTCTTTAAGCCGCTCCTCATAGGGCTTGTTCTCCAGACCCTTGATCATTTTAGTTGTCCTCCTCTGGACACATTCCAGCTTATCAACATCTCCCTTCAACTGCGGTGCCCAGAATTGGACACAGTATTCCAGGTGTGATTTGACCAAGGCAGAATAGAGGGGTAGCATAACTTCCCTGGATCTAGACACTATACTACTATTTATGCAGGCCAAAATCCCATTGGCTTTTTTAGCTGCCACATCACATTGTTGGCTCATGTTTAACTTGTTGTCCACGAGGACTCCAAGGTCTTTTTCACACACACTGCTGTCGAGCCAGGCGTCCCCCATTCTGTATCTTTGCTTTCCATTTTTTCTGCCAAAGTGAAGTATCTTGCATTTGTCCCTGTTGAACTTCATTTTGTTAGCTTCGGCCCATCTCTCTAATCTGTTAAGATCATTTTGAATTCTGCTCCTGTCTTCTGGAGTGTTAGCTATCCGTCCCAGTTTGGTGTTGTCTGCAAACTTGATGATTGTGCCTTCTAACCCTTCGTCTAAGTCGTTAATAAAGATGTTGAACAGAACCCGGCCCAGGACAGAACCCTGTGGCACTCCACTTGTCACTTCTTTCCAGGAAGAAGAAGACGCATTGGTGAGCACCCTTTGGGTTCGTTCGCTTAGCCAATTACAAATCCACCTAACTGTAGTTTTGCCTAGCCCAGATTTTACTAGTTTGTTTGCCAGAAGGTCATGGGGAACTTTGTCGAAGGCCTTACTGAAATTCAGGTACGCTACATGCATGGCATTCCCTGTATTGACCCAGTTTGTAACTCTTATCAAAAAAAAAAGAGAGAGAGAGAGACCAGATTAGTCTGGCATGACTTGTTTTTGGTAAATCCGTGTTGATTAGCGATGACTGCATTTGTTTCTAAGTGTTCGCAGACCACTTCCTTAATGATTCTTTCCAGAATCTTGCCTGGTATCAACATGAGGCTGACCGGACGGTAATTGTTTGGGTCGTTCTTTTTTCCCTTCTTGAATATAGGGACATTTGCCCTCCTCCAATCTGCTGGGACTTCTCCCATTCTCCAAGAACTCTCCAAGATAATTGCTAGTGGTTCTGAAATAACTTTTGCTAGTTCCTTCAATACTCAATGTAGTTGATCTGGCCCTAGGGACTTGAATTCATTTAGAGAGGCCAGATATTCCTGGACAACTTCTTTTCCTATTTGGGGTTGGATTTCCCCTAATCCTTCGACCATTCCATGTTGCTGAGTTTGAAGACTGCTTTCGTTTTGTGAGAAGACCGAAACAAAGAAGGCATTAAGTAGTACTGCCTTTTCCCTGTTCCCTGGCACCATCACCCCATCTTCTCCTTGCAGAGGCCCTATCGCCTCCTTGTTCTTCCTTTTTCTACCGACGTAAGCAAAAAAGGCTTTTTTGTTTTGTTTTTAATGTCCCTGGCAAGCCTGAGCACGTTTTGTGCTTTAGCCTTGCAAACCTTTTCCCTACAGGAGTTGGCTATTTGAATTCTTTGGTGATTTCTCCCCTTTTCCACTTCCTGTGATACATATTCTTCCAGTGTTCCTCTGTTATCATATTCCTCACCTGTCCTCCCCTCTAAGCCACATGAGACTTTATAATATAGCAATTCATTGTCAGTCTTACTGAAAGAATATTATGCTGAGCATCAGGTAAGGAGGAGGAGGGTCAATGACTGCCAAAAATGTTTAGCTTTCAAGCTTCAAAAAGAGATCTGCACAGATGCAGTTCCAGAGGTGACCACTCAAAGAACACCAGTTGAAGAGGTTGTTTCCAAAAGGTATCAAAACTATATTGTTGGCTAAGAGTAGAATATTAAGTACAGATCCAAACATAATATTCAAATTCATATAACGCTTGGAAAATATATAGCAAAAGAATGCATATCCTCAGAAGTTTTTTTCCATTTTTATGAAATTTGTTCAGATGGATTTGGTGTCTTTTGGAAACAAGCTCCACAATTACAGGTAAGCAGCCTATCCTTCAACTCTTAAAAAGTAAGAAAAACAATAGCTTTGAAAGTGACTCACTAAAATTTTCATCAGTTAGAAAGAGCAGCACTGTATTTGCATCTAGAGAAAAAATGTTTTATCAGCTGTCTCTTTACCCAATTGAGGGATAATTTCCTGCCTGTATAAGAGGCCCAAGGAATTTCTTTCAACTATGGTATTGTCTTTTATTATTATAGCAACAGCTTGGCTTCTTTTGCCAGTTCTTGAACATTCAGCCACTATAGGAAAGTTATGTTTATATGATCATTGGCCTATTCCAACCCAATTCTTGAATTGATTCTTCTTATTTCAGGCAGTCTTAATGTTAACACTTTTATATTTTAAAAAAACCCTTTGTTTCTAATATTTTAAAGTTTTACACAGTCTGTTACCGTAATAACACTATTTATTCATTGTACAAAATAATAAGAATGCACAGCAAGGCATGCACATCCAAACCCATTCTACTGATTCAATTCATCTTTTGCTGAATTTTAATGGTCCTAAACCTACACTGTGGGATTTGGTTTATAGCATATGCTATTCTTTCATAGGAGTTAAATTCAACATTATTAATAATCTCAAGATTTAAAACTTGCCAATATTACATACTCGGAGCATAACTGAAAAATACTTCTTAAAGAACCTGCTATTAATCAATGCATGTCTACTTGCAGAGAGGACAAAGTACAGGTTTTAAGGACTGTCATCTATTTGCTATTTGATTTTTACTCTTGTAGAAAATGCCATAAAGCGAAACAAGCTGACTCAATATCACCCTTTAACTGTATTTGTAAATGCCCCAAAGTGAAAAAATGTTTGCTGTTTATTATTTAAAAAATCAACTAAATTGGTAATTGATCATTGTCAGCCAACAAAAGTCTGTGGCCAGGGTGAAATCAGCTTACTGTTTAAAAAGTGTTTAGTCATAACCTTAGCGACTAAGGTTTTTTAGTCGTCATGAACTCCTATAAGAAAAGATGTAGTATAAATTGAACAAATTTAAATACAGGGTGTTTGAAAAATTGGACCTGATTTGAAATTACTGTACCTCTGTAATCACAAATTTTGCCACTTGAAAGTGTGAAGCATAAAGTTTGATGGCTACTAGGTGCTTCTCCCAATGCACAAACAGCCCCTAGACTCAGTCATTTGCAAGAATGGAACACCAAACACCTTATATTGCTGGATTGTTATCTTGTGAACAACTGAGGCTAGTGGTAATCATTTGAAACTCTGTGGCCCACTCTTTCAAGTGGTAAGTTTCATTCATGGGCAATTCATGATTTGCAGAAATGTTGCAATTTCAAATTGGGTCTATCTTTTTGAAATACCCTACATAATTGAACTCCTAATCCACCCTTCCCCATCCTGGTGCACTCAGGTATTTCAAGTGTTTCTGGAGAGAACCAGTTGGAAAAAGTTGATTTAATCTTACTGTCTTCAGAAAATTTTAACTCTTTTGTTTTTCTCTCCTCTAGTCCATCTGCATGGGTGATTACATATCTGTTTTATTTTGAATGGATTATTTCCTTTTCTTCCTAAACTTTTTCTCAGCTCTGCCCTGTATATATTTTTCTCATTGCTCTTGTCATGTTACTTTAACCCAGTGAAATCCTTTGCAAATAACTGTTTCAGCGTTATAAGTTTAATTAAGTTTCATTTCTAGTGTTATTAGTCAAAAACAGTAGGTGTAATTCTTAATCTAGAAGCTCAGACTCCTAATACCCATCACCTATAACAATATCAGAAAATACTGACAGCTTCCTCCTTGTTCTTTCATAGGTCTTCCGGCCCCGCACTCCACCAGAAGCAATAGCGCTATGTAGCCGTCTGCTGGAATATACTCCCACTGCACGTCTGACTCCACTGGAAGCATGTGCACACTCTTTCTTTGATGAATTACGGGACCCAAATATTAAACTACCGAGTGGGCGAGAGAAACCAGCCCTCTTTAACTTCACCACTCAAGGTAGCCTGAGAGTTATTGTGCCATAAGTTTTCTGTGGCTGAAATGCAACATCGTCTCAAACAATGAGAACAGAAAGCATTGGTAAAACTGTTGATCTGCTAGAAAGAAATCCCAATTGTCTTTTTTTCCTTCCAGATGGCGCCATGTAGTGAAAAAGGTTTGAAAGTAATGCATATATAGAATTATTTTCCCTTTGCAGGATAAATTTGTCAGAAATGAAATAATGTCTTAAGAAATAGAGATAACAAAGGCTGCAATTTCGTGCCCCTCATTTACTAAATTTAATAAAAATGTGAATGAAAAATTTAGCATTCTAGATGGTCTAAGTCAGTGGTTTTCAACCTGTGAGTCCCCAGGTATTTTGGCCTACAACTCCCAAAAATCCCAGCCAGTTTACCAACTGTTAGGAATTCTGGGAGTTGAAGGCCAAAACATCTGGGAACCCACAGGTTGAAAACCACTGGTCTAAACAGAGTGGTGCATATAGGCACACTGTAAAACATGTGTGGAATAGTGATAACAAGAGATGCAATCTGAAATTAAATGAAAAGTAAACTATGTGCTATCTTCAGCTATGCCACAGAAATATACTTTTTTTCAGTCACAAGGAAAGAAATGCTAAAGGGCACAACCAGGGTTAAGTTGTTAGACTGCTTCCAGTTGAGGTTATAGTCATTTCACTCTGACTCATGCTCCTTCATATAGACTTGAAACTTTAAATACCACTGCACAAGAAAGTACTGATCATGACCTTTGTAGAGGCCTTACTTTCATTCGTGGTTACACTGTCTTCAGGAATCTGCTGGGAGAGTTTCCTCAGGGGCTGGTTATAACAACTGTCTCCAACTTCCTCCTAGAACTCTCAAGTAATCCGTCTTTGGCTTCAACCCTCATACCTGCTCATGCCCGAAATCAAGCAGCTGCTTCAACCCCTACAAATGCTCCAGCAGCCTCAGGTGAGAGGCCACCTTAGTTCCTAACACATTTTCCTTGACACACATTTCTTCCCCTAAAAGTCTGCATGACACAATCCAGGCAGCCCTGAGTTGCAACAAAAAAGGTTCTGTAGTTTTGTTCTTAGGTTGAATATGTATGTAAGTCGGAACAGGTACATATGTTTAGTGTAATTCCAGCCAAATTCTTAGTTTTGGATAGCACAGGGAAGGGTTCGCATGCCTGTGGTGTTTGTTTTCCTGTCTGTGCCCCGTTCAGAAAAGTTGACCTCACTTTCTGTCCCTCTGACAACTGGCTTTTGAAAATTTTGGCTTGAAACAAGGATTGTGGAAACAAGGATTGGCGAGAAGACTTCAGTTGAGACATCTTTTCCCCATGATAATTCTTACAGGAGTCAATTTCCCTTCCTGGAGTAGATTTTCTCTCCCTGTTATCTCACTCCTGTTCTTAACTATGAGTCATATGTATGTTGGATGTCTAACCCAACATTTCACTGACCATCTTAGGATAGACTTATCTTGGTGTCTAAAGGGTAAACATGGCTAAAGAAAGAGAAAACATCAGAAAACTTTGGTATCTGAAGGTTGTCCGGAATGAAGTCTTTAAAAAGGCAAGCAGACTTTGAGGATTTCACTGTAATCCCCCACCTCCAGGGACTATCAGATGTGAGGTTTTTCAAATCAGGCAATCATTGCAGTTCTGTCAGCTGTGAGGATTTCTCTCAGACAATCCCAGCAATGTGACTTAATGTTGATAGTTTTTACAGTGTTCACTGCAAACACTCCCAGTGTGGGCTTTCCCTGATCCCGACTTCTTTTATACGTAAGGATTTACTTCTG
Organism: Anolis carolinensis; assembly: GCF_035594765.1. NCBI lineage: Eukaryota > Metazoa > Chordata > Lepidosauria > Squamata > Anolidae > Anolis > Anolis carolinensis. The sequence goes on from NC_085842.1 coordinate 188,692,651, forward strand.
TCTCCCTTGCTGGAGACAAGTGTGGGGTCAATTGAGATGCTCTCACAGATTGTCTGAAACCAAATTCTGATTGACAACAATTCCAGGGCCAAAAGCATACAGGCTTTATTTACGTAAGTTAATAATAAAACAAGGAGCCCCCAGTGGTGTAGCGGGTTAAACTGCTGAGCTGCTGATCCTGCTAGCCAAAAGGTTAAAATCCGAGGAGCAGGGTGAGCTCCCACTGTTAACTCCAGCTTCTGCCAATGTAGCTGTTAGAAAACGTGCAAATGTGAGTAGATCAATAGGTACCGCTCCAGCGGGAAGGTAACAGCGCTCCATGCAGTCATGCCAGCCACATGACCTTGGAGGTGTCTACGAACAATGCTTGTTCTTCGGCTTAGAAATGGAGATGACCACCAGCCCCCAGAGTCGGACACAAGTAGACTTAATATCAGGGGAAAACCTTTACATTTACTAAGCATAAAACTGTGTATTTTTTATATATAATACTAGCATAGGTTAGATATTTTGGATGTGGGTGAATTTAAAACTCTTCTCCTTTGTTAATCTCCCTGAAAGCCTGCCAATATTTTAAGATGGTAATGATAGATGCTTGTGCCAAGTTTGGCTCATATTCATTGTCAGTGGGGTTCACGGTGCCCTCAAGATGCTGGTGGACTATAACTCCCATCATCCTGGTTCAGTCCCCCCAAACTTTGCAAGTTGGTTATGATGGGTCTGTGTGCCAAGCTTGGTCTGAACCAGGCATGGGCAAACTTCGGCCCCTCAGGTGTTTTGGATTTCATCTCCCAGAAATCCCAGAAATCCCAGTCAAGTGCAAACTTCAGCCCTCCCAGTGTTTTAAACTTCAACTCCCACAATTCTTAACAGTCAGTAAGAATTGTGGGAGTTGAGCACTGGGAGGGCTGAAGTTTGCACTTACCTAGTCTAAATCCATCATCAGTGGGCTTCACAGTAGTCTCTGGATGTGGGTGTACTACAACTTCTATCTTCCTTTATCGGCTCTCTAGATGTGGGTACACTCCTCTGTAAAGTCCCCTCAAATCTCGCCCATATTTTAAGATGGCCATGATGCGTCTGTGTACCAAATTTAGTCGAAATCCACCATTGCTGGTTATGACCTGGCTCTCTGGATGCCTGGTCATGAAAAAGACATACATACATGCATACATATTTTAACTTTTAATTATATACATAGATAGATGTAAAACAACACACTCTGTCTCCTCAAGCAGACCCTTACTAATCACTCAACTTGAACCCCTTTCTGTCACTCCAACATTAGTATAATTCAAATTCCTCTATTCTCAAACCCTCAGGCTAAAATTGCTCAACGTGAAATGCACATGCTACCAAGTGCCTCATGTAAAACTCTTTCAAATTCTCCCTTTGAACAATACGTAAGTAAGTCACACAGTAAATCCAGCATCATTTTTATATAAAAAGCCATGAGATTGCATAGGCCCATATGAGAGAAAGCCTTTTTTCACATTGATTTACGGCTCCAAAGGTTGCAAACAGCTCCATGAGTTGAACTGGAAAAAAATCAGTTGGAAAGGAGTGAAGCTCTTTAGGGAATGGCCCAATGTACTCTCTAGGCTTGTTTTCAGTCTGGTATCGCAGCCATGCAATAGGATACATTACAGGGACTCTGCTAGCTGGTTCAAGAGGCAGACCAAGGAACCTGTCCCCAAAGGGACATATGTAACCTGTGTCTTTTGTCGATATGTAACCTGTGTCTTTTGTTTTCACTTGTGATGTTTTCAGATGCTAATGCAGGAGATCGAGTTCAGACCAATAATGTAGCCTCAGCATCAGCCTCCAACTCCACCTGAACTGGTCACACGCAGCAGCCTGTACAGAAACAATCGCCAGTAATTTTGAGTCTCGCTCAGCAACACTGGTCACATTTGGAAAGAACATGTAAAAAGAGGGGGAAAACTGTTCATTATAGTGTTCAATTTTTTATTATTGTTGCTCTTATTTAACCTTGTAAAAATAAATACAAACCAGTTTCATTGTTTGCTCACTCTGCGGGCTCTTTGGGCAGGGGACTATGTGGGGTGGGAAGAGGGGAAGTGGAGCAATAGAACACACTAATGTCTCTTCCCATGACAATCTTCAAATTTTTTAAAAAAAATGCTGTTAGATATTTCAGAATCAGGAATCTTGTGCCCTTGCAAAACAAAAGAAGGGAAACCCTAATTCTGCTGAAGCTCCTTTTTAAGCCTTGTATTTTTTTAAGTGAAGTTTTGACTTTTGGTGAAGTACATAACTTGAATTTGGTCAGGAGCTTAGCAGGAGTTGTTTGCCTTGAAATCATATGCTTGGAGATCTTTTAATGTCTTTGTGTTTATAGGTGAGGAGGAAGAACCATGGCGAGGTGGTAAAATATGCTGAATTGCCAAAGGGGAATAGGGGAGGGGAGGGACGTTATTGTGAGAATCAATCTTGGAAGAGTAAGAGGCCAATGTTGATCTTAAATTCTGTACTAATGTTGGAAAATTCTGTAAATATGTATGTTACATATACACACACAGTTCGCTTGAATGAAAGATCCTCATTTACCTACTCTAAGCTTGTTGGAGCTGAAGATTAAAAGATCTGCAAAGCACAAAAAAAAAGGTCTGGCCTGTCTTCGGCAAGTAGGAGGGAGTAACACAGACCACATGGGTGCAGAACGTGGCTTAAACGTGGGGCAAAGGCACTTCTATAGCCTCCCCTCCTGTTTTGTACAGGCTTCTTCCTAGAAGAAGATGAGAAAAGAAAGCCTGGGGTTATGATGTGAATGGACATAATATTTTCATAGGAATTAGAGGTGGCAATTTGGTCTTATTGTTTTACTGGTAATTTTGAATCCGAATCTAGAATTTGTATGTAACTTCACCATTTTTCAACTTCTTTTTTAGTCTTTATTTATTAATTTTCAGCAGTAGCTGTTGTCACAATGATAGAATTGTAATAAGTAGACAAATCAGTTTACTTACTCCTGCTGACCTATAAAAAGCTAAGTGTGTGTATATATATGCACATATACCTATATATATATATATATAATATAAATATATACATAGATACAGTGCTGCTTTTTATTTTTTATTCTAACTGGTCTGACTGAAGCAGAAATGCCTGTTTCCTGGTGTCTATGTTCTGGGTTGTTATTTTATAGTGGTTAAAATAAAGTCTCGTGTTTATGAAGTGAAAGCAATACTCCTTGGAAGGCTCTAGTGAGTTAGGTGGTAAGAAGGAATGTCGTTGCCACTATAGAAACAGGTTCTTATGACTGGCTTCCTCTTATGTTTGAGAGATGTGCCTATCTAGCCTTATATTCATTCAAATGAATCTTCGTCATCTGGTGCTCACGCAAGTTTTGTCTCCTTGGTCCACGGTCTTTGTGAAACATGATTGTGACCCCCATAAGAGCTGCTGTATGCCCAGGCTGCTGCTCAGAGGCACCTGGACTTAGGACTTCATCCTCATTCTTCTCTTTCCTTCCATAGGTAGCATAGGCCTGGAGTAGAGGCAGGCGAGCCCTGTTTCAGGTCCTGCCAGATAACTATGTTGGCCCGTGAGGGAGTTGATGTCTAGCAGCCTGAAATACCAGGTGATTGACAAGGAGAGTTCCCATGAGAGGACTTTGAAACTGTTTCAACAGCCCTCAGTGTGGAAACCATCTGTCTGTAAATCACATATAATGCATGAAAAGCCTGAAAGAGACTTGACTGCATGAAATGAGCCCAATCTCTGTGTCGATTGTGGCCTTTGTCAGAACTCAAGGGTCCCAGGCAGGGCAATGGCATATAGAGGTGATCCAGTTCTGTGGTCAGAATAGAAGGGCAGTCTGAACTCAGAAAAGAGATGGTGTCTTACAATTCTCAGAACTTTTGGTTAATTTAAAGCTAGCACAGGAGAAGAATAAAAAGCTTTCTTTTTAAAAAAAAAAATTGTGTGTGCGTGCGTGTAAAAACTGGGATCCTGTTGGTTTTCTTTTCTCGTGGATCATGGCGGACTGCAAACAAAATTTTATACAGATCTAGAGCCAGGTGTTTCAGTACCATTTTCTTTTTTTGTAAATAAACTGACAAAAAGCTCCTCACCAAATTCAAGTTTGTACATTTGTTTTTGAAATTTTGAGTTGTATTGCTTTGTATGTAAATATGTGGTCACAGGAACTGCTGTTGATGAGCAAAAATTTACCATTCAGGGCAGTTAATTTTGTTTTAATAATCAAACAAAATGTAGACGAGCTTTTTAAAGCCATATAGTTCTAACTCTGTACAGTAGATAACCGGCCTGTATTATTGTAACAATAACTCTAGTGATGTATAGTATATCTATATAGTTTGGAGTGCCTTTGCTTCCATGATTTTTTTAATTTTATTTTTGTTCATCCTTTTTGTAACAGATGTCTCACACATGGAATATCTTTGCTTCCCTTCTTTCAGTGATTTCATGGTCAGTAGCATAATAAAACGAAAGTGCATCCATAACTATTTTTATTTCAAACCATGGCTTCGTTGTAGAGGTTTATATATGTCCCTCTGTTCCCACAAAAGCAGAGACCGGTTTCATTTTATATTTGCCACCTTGCTGCCATCTTAAGTGGCAGGTTTACATTTTGCTCGTCTTTTCCTAGTGCTTTTGTCTAGAGTTCTTGTAAACAACAACAACTCGAAGCTTTGATTTAGTTTCTTTGTTCCTGCAAAAAGCAGAATTGGGCTTTATAAGAAGAAACTGTAATGGAAGGAGGCAGGAAGGGGGTCAGTCAACCAGTTTCAATCTCTCCCTCCCTCCCTCCCTCCCTCCCCCTCTCGCTCATATGCGTGCGCGCACACATATACACCTTTTGTATTTTATGGATATAAGTAGATACCAAGCAAAATATTTGGCTTGAAATTAATTTGTGGTACCAAGAGTCTGCAGTTGTAGATTTATCACTTGCCCTCCTCCCATCCTACCCTGAATGTTATTTTGTGATTTAAAAAGAACATTTTGAAATTGACTTTTAATTTCTTGTGCCCAATACAAAAGCCTGTACTTTTAAAATGTTGTTCCTTGTGTATTCCGTGTGAGGTTTACTTCAATGGCAAAACGTTGAAATTTTTATCAAACCAAAGGTTGCTGTTTTTGTTCTGTTTGCATTCTTTCTGTAACCATCTTGTGTTCATTCCAGTAAGGCAGAGGCTGCACTTTTTCTGGTGACACAAAGGTCAGTGGTAGCATTTTGTTTCTGACAGTCCACTTAAGAGTTTTCTTTTTGTGGTTTGTTTTTAAATGAAGTCCCAATGGTCTCCTGATTGCTATCCTTTGTCTGCATTGCAACTGCGCATGTCTCTGAGATGGCAGTGATACTATATCCGTGTCCTTGGCTGAAAGTCAATCAAGACACTCATTACCTTAATCTCAAAGTACCTTTGTTGTTGTTTTTTAAAAAAAAGCAAACAAAATATTATTTTTTCATCCTAGATTGCCTCTAACATTGTTTAGCTGATGCGTGGAAATACTTCATTTTATTAATAGGCCAAGTAATGTTGGGTGTCTGTAATTAGTGATAATTTGAAATGTTCCCAGATTAGTAATGCTTCTGAAGAAATATTACCAATGAGCTTTTTATCCATTAGAAATGTCAGCCACTTGGGTCAAAGCCAGTGATGAAAAGCACAGTTTAGCATCTCACCCTGGACCTCCATGTTCCCGGTGTTTGCATCACAGCCCCTTTGAATACCCACTGTTTCTACAGGAACTAATTTCTTGCTTCATTCAGCGATAAGGCAATAAAAGCAAAATGAAGTGGAATATTAAAATTGGTTCCTAAAGAGTTAGCTTGAGATACATATCTTCCTTCATTGTGTTGTTTGTTCTTCGTTTTGGGGAAAACAGTTTATATATATAAATAGCCATTTATATATATAAAAAGCCAGCTTGCCTGTAAAACTTGCATTTATTACTATGTTGCTGATAGATCACTTGGGCTTGTACACACAACTAGCGTGTTCACTTCCATCTTAAGAGCAAAAATCTAAAAATATATATATAATGGACTGTGGGTTGTATACAAACTATTGCATACACATGCAAAGCTGTCTTGATTCAAAGAAAAAGCAAAACATGTATAACATTATTACTACTTGAATGCCTCTGTGACTGATTACGTTTTCATTTTAAATATAAACTTTTGTGGAAAGTATGCTTACTGTTTTATTATTTTACCTCCTCCCTTCTGACCCTCTGTAAATACATTTTGTTCTGTGTGACTTGGTTCAGAAATAGTTAACTGGTACTGTAATTTGCATTGAATAAAAATAGGTTAGCCTGGACATGAGATTTAAAATTGAAAAGTGTGTGCTCTTTATTTCAAAACCTTTTATGGACACCACCTTCTTTAATTCCCTTTTACTGAACTTGTTCCACCTCTTCCTCAAAGTCTACCCTTGCCCCAACCAAAAGGCGGATTTGGAATCTTTATAGTAATTATAATCAGAAAATTCAAACGAAATCCACATATTTTCCTGGTCTCTACGAATGCTACATATAGCAGCTTCTGTCTTCCAGTAAACCATTACATTTGACAGAGAGAAAAAGATCCCTTTCGCTTGGATTGTAGCAGATGCCCCTACTTTGCTCCCACCTGCAGCATGTGCTGGAACATTTTCTAAAGCACCTTTGTATTTGAGCCCCGAGTAAATTATTCTTGGTGATGATGTAAAGAGTTTGCCATATCTATGTCTTGTGGGGCTGTTCCTCAACCAAATTGGCACAGTGCTATCTCTAAGCTGGGTTCCAGTTCCTGGGTAATGTATGTATTAAATGTGATGTCTGTTTGCGCAAAAAAAATTCCATTTTCAGGCCGGGTGACTTCTTAGTCTCTTCTGTTACTATCCTAAAATGCTAGATGCAAAGTCGTGTGACTACTGCTTCAATAAACAAATTTCCTATATTGCAAAGGAGGCTCCTTTTCATTTCTTTTCTAATTCTATAAACAGGTGCCAGGCTTGGATAGGACAGAGAAGAGTAAAACTTACAATTTCTAAACACACACACAGATGTGTAACGGCACATGCACTGAAAAAAGCCAGTAGGATGGCAAAGCTTCATAAAAGAAGCAGCCTATGGTGTTACTGATAAAGAGTGGAATATAGAATGAAAACAATTACCATAGGTTCTTGCTGAGTTAAAATGTCATATATTAAAACGACTAGCAAACTATTTTTTTTCTAAAAAAGGAAAAACACTGTAATTGAGAGAATATGAAGTTTTTTCCCCTCTAAAACCTTCAGATGCTGATATCAGAGATATTTCAATTTCAGCATATTTTCCAATCTGCCAGACTGAGGTAGCATCAAGGCTGTCTTGGTTTGTATTTTTAAAATCTGGAAATTGCAAGCTTAACAGATATACTCTGTATTTGATTATGATGTTCTTCAATGTTATAAAATTGATGGGGTAAATGTGACCCAAATAGGAAAGTAAATATGCAAAAAAGGAAGAAAGATCAGCAAGAAACAAAATTGATCATGGGTCCTTAATTTTAAAAAACAAGTAAGTTGATCAGTGTATCGAAATTCATTGGATAGATAGCCAGGATGAAGTGTTGCTGTTACAGGATCATGAATATATTATACTATTAGAATATGTATTGTAAGGCCATCCGATTTCATTAAACTCTTTATTTGGGTGGTCTCCTTTTCAACTTGCTGTATATACATATTTGTGTATAAAGCATAAAAATGACAAAAAGTCGACAACCCTGCTCCACAGGTTGATTTAAACCAGCCTTTTGGGATGCCTGGATGGAAAAATGGCGGTGGAGGCAGCCTTTTGGCGCTTCCCTGCCACAGAGAAAAGAATAGAGGATGTTAATATATCCTTTAGGTTCTCCCAGGAAAGAGTACCCCTGTAGCTGAGATTTTACCACTCCGAGGACAGTTCCAAGGTAATTTGTTTTCGCACCTGATATATATACCTGTCTCCTCCCATCGGCCTATTTTCCTTTTGATGTGTTGTTGGGACTCATGGCAGCATGGATAAGATGGTGCTCCATGGGCCGGATTTCATCTGGGAGACCCCCAGTTGTGTCAAGTGGATGGGCTGAGCACAGAGTGTGTGGATCTGGGGAAAACTGAGTCTCCTTCACCAAGAGGAAAAATCTCCCCAAATTTGGATCATGGTTTTGAACAAGTAGAATCCTGGCTTTTGATTATTGTGTGTTGGAGAGGATGTTGCATTATACCTTTCTATCGATATCTTTTTTGGGGGAAAGTTCAGACAGAATGGACAGAAATCTAGCTACTTACTTAGGCGATCCCTCGTAGTTTGAGGATGATGGTCCTCCAGTCATGGAGACTTGAGGGTGAATTTTTAGGTGGCTGAAGAGACCTATTCTTGATCTGCATGTTCTCCCGCAGTGAGGACATCAGTTTCCAGGTGGAAGGCAGTCCCTGTCAGGGTTAGCTTGACGGGCGTTCCTCTTGGCACGTTTCTCCCTTAAGCCCTCCATTCGTGCCTCCTCGAACTCCGCAGCACTGCTGGTCACAGCTGACCTCCAATTAGAGCACTCAAGGGCCAGGGCTTCCCAATTCTCAGTGTCTATGCCACAGTTTTTAAGGTTGGCTTTAAGCCCATCTTTAAATCTCTTCCTGTCCACCAACATTACGTTTCCCGTTCTTGAGTTCGGAGTAGAGCAACTGTTTTGGGAGACGGTGATCAGGCATTCGGACAACGTGGCCAGCCCAGCGGAGTTGATGGCGCAGGAACATCGCTTCAATGCTGGTGGTCTTTGCTTCCTCAAGCACGCTGACATTTGTCCACCTGTCTTCCCAAGAGATTTGCAAGATTTTTCTGAGGCAACGCTGATGGAAATGCTCTAGGAGTTGAGTGTGACGTCTGTAGACCGTCCACATTTCGCAGGCGTAGAGCAGGGTTGGGAGGACAATGGCTTTATAAACAAGCACCTTGGTGTATCTACGGATGTCCCGATCATCAAACACTCTCTGTTTCGTTCTGAAAAATACTGCACTCGCAGAGCTCAGGAGGTGTTGTATTTCAGTGTCGATGTTGACTTTTGTGGAGAGGTGGATGCCAAGGTAGCGGAAATGGTCAACATTTTCTAATGTTACACCATTAAGCTGTATTCCTGGCATTGCAAAGGGATTAGCTGGTGCCTGTTGGAAGAGCACTTTGGTTTTCTCGATGTTCAGTGAGAGGCCGAGCTTCTCGTATGCTTCTGCAAAGGTGTTTAGAGTGGTTTGTAGGTCTTCATCTGAGTGCACACAGACTACGTTGTCAGCAGCATATTGGAGTTCTATAATAGATGTTGTGGTGACCTTGGTTTTGGCTTTCAGTCTGCTGAGGTTAAATAGCTTGCCATCTGTCCGACAGATGATTTCCACTCCAGTGGGAAGCTTCCCATCAACAAGGTGAAGTATCATAGCGATGAAGATGGAAAATAAGGTAGAGGCAGTAACACATCCCTGCTGGACACCTGATTCCACCTTAAATGTACAAAGTACACTTTGGGAGCCATTGCTATCCAAGACTGTTGCCATCATGTCATCATGGAGGAGCCGCAGGATGTTCACAAATTTGTCAGGGCACCCGATTTTTTGGAGGATGCTCCAGAGAGTACTGCGATTCACTCTGTCAAATGCCTTTGCAAGGTCAATGAATGCCATGTACAGAGGTTGGTTTTGTTCCCTGCTTTTTTCTTGGAGCTGTCGTGCAGTGAAGATCATGTCCACTGTTCCTTTGGAGGGATGGAAGCTATTCTGGGATTCTGGGAGGGTGTCTTCTGAGACAGGGAGAAGGCGGTTTGCAAGGATTCTTGTGAGGATTTTCCCAGCGGAGGTTAGAAGGGAGATACTGTGATAGTTCCCGCAGTCTGTTCTATCCCCTTTCTTGAAAAGGGTGATGATGTTGGCATCTTTGGAAGTCTGCTGGGATTTTCTCAGTCACCCACACCTTTTCAATGAGCTGGTGGAGTTGTATCAGGTCAGGTCCACCCTCCTTGAAGATTTCAGCAGGGATCCCATCAGATCCGTTGGCTTTGTTTTTTTTGTTTGTTTTTTTTTTTGTTGTTGTTGGCTGATGACATTGCTGACTTCTTCCAAACTAGGCAGTGCTGCAAGCTCATCCCTGGTTTGTTGTTGTGGGATTTGTGAGAGAACCTCTTTGGCCACATTGGAGCTGCGATTCAGCAGGTTCTGGTAGTGCTCTTTCCAACGTAGTGCAATTGATGTTTTGTCCTTCAGAAGTTTGGTTCCATCTGATGAGCATAAAGGCTGTATGCCATGGTTTCTTGGTCTGTAAATGATTTTGTGGCTTTGAAAAATCCCTTGAGCATCATGGGTATCTGCAAAGTGTTGGATTTCTTCAGCCTTCTTATTTTTCTCAATAACATTTTAAAAAAGAGAAGAAAGGAAAGAGTGTGGGAGGATATAGTGGTAGTAAAATAAAAGGGGAATAAAAAGGGGGGGAAGGTAGGGATTAGGGTTTGGTTAGTTTCCAATCCTCTTCATCAGGGGTCCTCAAACTAAGGCCCGGGGGCCGGATGCGGCCCTCCAAGGCCATTTACCTGGCCCCCGCCCTCAGTTTTATAATATAATATTTTATATCAGTTTTAATAATATAATATATTGTATATACATATAATATTGATAATAATCTTATGTTATACAATATAATACTAATAGTAATACTATATAATAATATTAATTATATGTTATATATTACATATTATATAATAGTATAGTGGTATAGTTCAATATAGTAATATATAATGCTAATATTGTGTTATGCTAATAATATAATACATTGTATGTACATACAGCTGCTCTGAGTCCCCTTCGGGGTGAGAAGGGTGGGATATAAATGTAGTAAATAAATGCAGTAAATAAATAATTAATTTTAGACTTAGGCTCGGCCAAAGTCTGACATGACTTGAAGGCACACAACAACAACAATCCTAATTAACTTGACTATCTCATTGGCCAGAAGCAGGCCCACACTTTCCATTGAAATCCTAATAGGTTTATGTTGGTTAACATTGTTTTCATTTTCAAATATTGTATTGTTCTTTCGTTGTTGTTGTTGTTGCACTACAAATAAGACATGTGCAGTATGCATAGGAATTTGTTTGTATTTTTTTTCAAATGATAATTCAGCCCCTCAACAGTCTGAAGGATTGTGGACCGGCCCTCTGCTTAAAAAGTTTGGGGACCCCTGCTCTTCATCATGAATTTGAGTCTATTGTTCTCGTTTTCATCTTACTTTTTTCCTCCTCTTTCTTTTTAAGTTCCAAACGGTACATATTTCTTCTTAATTCTTGTTTATAGTAATATCCACATTTTTTCCTGTTTCATATAGTTTGTTAATAGAGGCCAATCCATATCCTTTTTGAAATTACTTTGTCGATGTGCTAACTGTTGTGTTAATTTGTCCATGCTCATAATTTCCACCATTTTTATCAATCATTCCTTTAATGTAGGGGTTTCATTTGCTATTTGGAGAGCATTTTTATTAGGCTGCTTGGGATGCTTTTTGTAGTTGGAAGTAAATAAAAGTGTGTGTCCAAAATCTGTCTCCAATACTGGTGCTTTTACAGGTTAGTTTTGGATTAGGCATTGAGTGTAAATATAAGACTGTCATGCTGGAAGACCTAGAAATTCCTAGAGTGGTGTTCTTTCCAATAAAAAAAATACCAATACTTTTATTCACAGTTTTTCACTTTCATGGGAACCCTGACTCCCTAACTAGTGAAAGTCTAGGGTGGCTGTATATATCAATACAACATCAAAAGGCCTGAGTATATTATTTATACATTCATTTCTAGCTGTAGAGCAGTGATTCCCAAAGTGGGCACTACCGCCCCCTGGTGGGTGCTGCAGCGATTCAGGGGGCGGTGATGGCACCTATTAGGACACGGGGCACAGCCAGGGGAGGGGCGGGGCTGCTTCCCAAGTGCCAGAAACAGGGCTGAGCACCTGAGGGGCCTGTTAGGACCTGGGGCGGAGCTATAGGAGTGGGCGTGGCTCCTTCCCAAGAGCCCGAGACAGGGCTGAGAATCTATACCTCTCCTGAGGCGCTTGTTGGGACACAGAGGATGGGGCTAGGGGTGGGGGCAGGGCCTCCTTTCAAGAGCCCGAGACAGGACCAAGCCTCTGTATACCTCCCGAGGCGCTTGTTAGAACACGGGGGAGGGGTATAGAGGTTCAACCCTCATCAGGTACTTGGGAAGAGGCCCCGCCCCCTCTAGCCCCGCCCCGTGTCCTGGCAAGCGCTGCAGGACAGAAATAGAAGCTCAGCCCTGCCTCAGAGCTCGTAACTCCGCCCATCCCAGTCCTGGCCACCCATTTGTGGCCCCGCCTACCTCCCCGCCATGCATCTTGGACTAGGGGAGAGGCTCAGCCCCGCCCTCTTGATCAGGAACCACGCCCACCCCTCTAAGCTATGCCCCCTTTCCAGGGGGCACTGAGCAATATTTTTGCTGGAAAAGGGGGGCAGTAGGCCAAATAAGTTTGGGAATCACTGGTGTAGAGTAACAAATGGATTAATCCAAAAATTCAAGCATTGTTCTGGAGGTTCAAATGACATGATTTCAAATCTTGTATAAACAACAAAAGGGACACTAAATTAAGCATGGTTGTTTCCATTTGTCCTTTTGATGCTTTTATATAATGTTATATAATGATTTGCAGCAACAGTGATGGCCTGTAATCTTTTTATCCAAGAAAAAGAAATTTCAATGATGAGTTTCCAAAGTGTGCTGCTGTCAAGAGAAATAAAAGTAATATTTATATTTTAAGGGGTAAATTAGGTCCTCTGAAGATGTAAAAGAAGAATTTCATAATAATGCACTTTTTGATATAGCATATCTGACAAAAATTTCAGAACATCACCCACTATTTTTTAACTTTAGCATACTGTAATTGCCTATGAATTAACTTTTACAACCTCATCCTCATTGTTGAGAAATTAAGTGTATTATTTTAAAGAGTTAACAAGGGTAACATACCAGTTATTTTAACAGTCTATAAAAATGTTCTGTAATTATTGCTGACATTTTCAACCTTGCCCATTGTGGTTCAGAAATTTTAGTATTTAATTCTTATTTTTTTTCTCTAAGCATCTCATACAACACTTTTATAAGATTTTTATGGATTGTTGAGTTTGCAAGTCTTTGGTTATACATGGTTCTTCAAAATACATAAGAGTTCTGGGAAGCCTTTCCTATCTATGTAAAGATTTACAAAAGTAGATTACTTGATATATTTGAAACCAGGTATACCTTATGTGCTGTAATTTATTTTTTACTATAGTCTGACAGTTTTGCTAATAGTGGTTTCTGAATAGTTTCCAATGTCTGAATTGGCATATTTTATCATTAAATGTAAATTAAAATGGCAAAGTAATGTGCAGATAGGAGAGAGTTCTGAAATCAGTTTTTCAATTTGCCACATAAACAAAGGGGAATTGGTAAGTTTACTTAGCTTGGTAGTATTTAAATCTGAACAGAGCTTCATTATTCTCTTCTGTCTCTAATAATATCAAAGTATCATATCTGAAAATGTAACATAATTGCCATAACGAATGCATTACAGTGTTTTTTTTTAATTGGGCACTACCAGGCCTCCTGAATTTGCCAAGTTATATTGAGCTTTTCCACCTGCAACATCCGCTTCTGTAGTTCAAAGAAATTCTCAGAACTTTAAGGTAAAGAGAATAACTTTCAGACCACTTGAATCTTTATTGCTGCAATTTCCCCTTTATTTATTTATTCATTTATTCATCCACATAGACAGACAATAGTTGATGAGGCACCTAATAATAGTGGCCAATGCACCACAGAAAACAGAAGTAATGTCTCGCTGAGCCCAATGGCTAACTGGCAACATGGGTTCAGTTATCTCTACTGGCATTATTTCTTCCTCAAAGTCTGCAGCCAGTTAGGAACCCAACTATATAAGCCTCAGAAAATCCAATGGGCTTTAGAAACTGTTACCTGAAGAAGAGTTGCAACAATCCAAACTCATATCAGGCTTGCTATTCGGATAGGCTACATACAAAAGAAGGACAAGAAATGTACTACATCTTGTAAGGAGCGGTTCAGCTCAAATAGTATTTCCCCCCTTTCTTATCACCAAAAGGGCTGTGGAACGGGGCTGTGTCTTGTATCTTCCTTTAAGTCTGCAGGTGGCTCCCCAGTGTTTCCACAGCAGTCCCCCATTTCTTTCAGTTTTGAAACACAACCTTTCCAATCTAAATCAAGTGAGAGAGGTAGAGAAATATGTTTAAGTTGCTTCCACTAAGGGACATGAAGAGCTTTTAGAAGAAAGCTGAGAAAAAAGAAAGTTAAGGATTGAGTTTCTAGCAGAAAACAATTGAACGGGAGCAGAGGTTTTCTTGGGTCATTGCTAATAGTCAGCACGGATTTACCAAAAACAAATCATGCCAGACTAATCTGATCTCTTTTTTTGATAAAGTTACAAGCTGGGTAGATGCAGGGAACGCCATGGATGTAGTGTACCTGGATTTCAGTAAGGCCTTGGTGGATGACCTCTGCAGAGAGCTGGACAGGGGGAGTGTGACCCTGTTGGTTCTCTTGGACATCTCAGCGGCTTTCGATACCATCAACCATGGTATCCTTCTGGGACGGCTCTCTGAGTTGGGCCTTGGGGGTACTGCTCTGCAGTGGCTCCAGTCCTTCCTGGACGGCCGTTCCCAGTTGGTGAGGCTGGGGGACTCCTGCTCGGACCCCTGGCCATTGACCTGTGGGGTCCCGCAAGGTTCCATTCTGTCCCCCATGCTTTTTAATATCTACATGAAACCACTGGGTGAGGTCATCCGGAGTTTTGGAGTGTAGTGCCATCTCTACGCGGATGACACCCAACTCTACTACTCTTTTCCACCAAAATCCAAGGAAGCCCCTCGGATACTGGACCAGTGTCTAGCCGCTGTGTTGGCCTGGATGAGGGCGAACAAGCTGACACTTAATCCTGACAAGACAGAGGTCCTCCAGGTCAGTTGTACGTCTAATCGGGGTATTGGGTGGCAACCTGTGCTTGACAGGGTCGCACTCCCCCTGAAGGCCCAGGCCCGCAGCTTGGGGGTCCTCCTGGATTCAGGGCTGACTCTGGAGGCCCGATGTCTGCCGTGGCCGGGAGGGCCTTTGCACAATTAAAACTTGTGCACCAGCTGCGACCATACCTCGAGAAGTCAGATCTGACCATAGTGGTCCACACCTTAGTTACCTCTAGGCTGGATTATTGCAATGCGCTCTACGTGGGGCTGCCTTTGAAGACAACCCGGAAATTACAATTAGTACAGCGTTCGGCAGCCAGGTTCCTAACTGGAGCAAACTACAGGGCGCGTTCAAAGAGCTCCACTGGCTCCCTGTTTAAGGAGCTCCACTGGCTGCCGTTTATTTTCCAAGCCCAATTCAAGGTGCAGGTTATCACCTACAAAGCCCTAAACGGTTTGGGACCCACCTACCTTGGAGACCGCATCTCCCTCTATGAACCCACACTATCTCTTTGCTCGTCGGGGGAGGCCCTTCTCTTGCTTCCACCACCCTCGCAGTCGTGGTTGGTGGGGACGAGGAAGAGGGCCTTCTCCGTCGTGGCCCCCCAGCTTTGGAACTCACTCCCCAGGGAGATCAGGCAGGCCCCTACCCTCCTCTCTTTTCGGAGGAGCCTGAAAACCTGGCTCTTCCAGAAGGCATTTGATGATTGACCCTTGTAGGTTCGACCTATTTGCCCATAGGTATGCCTTCTCAGTATCACACTTAACACTTTAATGACTATGCCAGCTCCCTGATGACCTCGACATATTTTGCACCTTGGCCCGGATTCGTAAATTCAACTCATGTTTTTTAATATCTATCTTGTATGCTGACTTTTTATGACTGCTTTTTTATCAATATTGTTGTTTATCGTTGACTGTTTTATTGCATTGTTCGCTTTTATATTGTTATGTCCGGGCATGGCCCCATGTAAGCCGCCCCGAGTCCCTTCGGGGAGATGGGGCGGGGTATAAGAATAAAGTTATATTATTATTATTATTATTATTATTATTATTATTATTATTATTATTATTATTATAACTACCATATGTGTGAATTTCACAGATGGCCACTTGAAGAAACATAGTTTACAGGTAAGCAACCCAACCATCTCTTACATTTTATTGCTAGCCTAATTTCTGGTTGAAAGCCCCCTACCCTTGGAAATCATCAACCAGTGGGCCTGTGTACAGAGTGTCACTGGGTGATTTTGCAGCAAGAGACAATCTCTGCATAGCACTCAAAACCCACCCAGTCTCACCACTGTCCTTGCTGCAACTGCCTCCTTTCGGCCATCCTGCCCGATGGGACAGAGGGGAAAGCTGTATGGCAGGAAACCAACACAACCTCCAACGTTCACATAACAGGATGAGGTGCATCATTCCCTAGGCATTTAGCAAATGTTACAGATGGAAACAGGCAAAACAAACATTCGAAAGTGAAGTGGATATGGTTACAACATGCTTGTTCTATTCATTTTCCTGTTTTCAAAACAGCCAATGTGCAGTCAAACTTTTAGACTTAAAACAGCAGTGAGTGTCGCTATGTGGCAAGCTTTACCTCTGATTGAGTGGGATGTTTTAATTAGGACACAGGGCTGAAAGAAACACTGATGTTGTTCTTAGGTGCTGTGAAGTGGGCTTCAACTCAAGGAAATGCTATGAACAAATTATCAAAGGCCTGGTAAGCGTGCCCTCTGAGGAACAGCTTAAAGAGTTGGGTATGTTTAGCCTGCCGAAGAGGAGCCTGAGAGAAGACATAATAGCCATGTTTAAATATCTGAAAGGATGTCATAAGGAAGAGGGAGCAGGCTTGTTTTCTGCAGCCCTGGAGACTAGGATTCAGTTCAGCAGTGGAGCTCTCTGCCTCAGGAACGTGGTGGAAGATCCTTTTGAGGCTTTAAAACAGAGGCTGGATATCCATCTATTGGGGTGGTTTGTGTTTTTCCTGCATGGCAGGGATTTTGATTGGATGGCATGTGTGGTCTCCTCCAACTCTATGAATCTACAAGTAGTCTCTAGGAGTATCAATGGTCTTGCTCTACTTTTACCTGCAATGCCTGGTTTCTAGGCATACCTTATTTTTCTTCTCCCTCCACACTCTGTGGGGGCACAGTACATTCATCACTCCCTTCCTGTGCCACTTCAGGTTGGGTTTCGCCATCTGGAAGCTTTGTCTCATGCAGCTCAGGGGTTGCTTGTTGTTCGGCTGTTGCTGCAAGCAAGTAATCAGTTGGAAACCCTGTCTCAGAAAAGCTTCCATGCTGGTGTGCTGTTGAAAGAAACTGTCCTACTGCCACCTCTGTATTCCCATGGATGATCTGATGGGCAGCGTGAATATGTTTTCTTTGTGATAGTTTTACTGTTGAAAACAGAAAAGATGAGAAGAAGAAATTTGAAATAATAATAATAATAATAATAATAATAATAATAATAATAATAATAAAGGATTGTGCTCCCTTATATTTCCTTCCTATAGTTTCATCTGGAGAAAGAGTTCTGCAAAAGAAGGTCCTAGATCAAAAGCTCAACAAATCCTTAACATCTGAATCCTATTAAAGGATCATCATTTTCTAACAAATCTTTGGAGATTTGGTAGTAACAATGAGTGACTCCAAAAGTTCATGCTAAAATACAGACCACATCCAGACCTCACCAGTAAATTGGATCTTGCAGGTATCAGACAGGATATCAAAAACCAAGGTTTAAGTCAGTGTTTCTCAAACTGGGGGTCGGGTCCCCTGGGGGAGGTCATGAGGGGGGCGTCAGAGGGGTTGTCAAAGACAATCAGAAAACACATATTTCTGATGGTCTTAGGAACCCCTTTGGCAGAGAAGGCTGAAGATCTCTCCGTCTGTCCTTCTCTTCTTTTTGGAAATAGACGGCAAATCCTCACACCAAAAGCCCTCCTCCTGCTGTGATTGGCCAGCCTCTCCACTGGCTTCTCAGCCAAGGGGAGGGTCAGTCCTCCCCAAATCCCACCAGTATTCACAGTTGGCTATGTTGGGTCTATGTGCCAAGTTTGGTCCAGATCCATCGTCATCTAGGTTCATACTTTTTGGATGTGGGCGAACTACAACTCCCATATGCCAAGGTCAATCACCCCAAACCCTGCCTGTATTCACAGTTGGCCACGTTGGGTCTGTCTGTCCACTTTGGTTCAGATCCATCATTGGTGGTGGTCACAGGGTTCTCTGGATTTCAAGGTTGGTCATATTGGGTATTTGTGCCAAGTTTGATCCAGATCCATCAGTTGGGTGTACATTGCTTTGTTAACATGGGTGAATTATAACTCCCAACCTCTGAAGTCAGTTCCCTCGAAACCCCACCAATATTCAAAGTTTGGCATGTTGGGTATGTGTGGCAAGTTTACTAGTTTCATCATCAGTTTGGTACAGAGTGTTCTCTGAATGTTAAACTACAACTCCCAAAATTCAAAAACAGCCCCCACCCCAACCCCAGCAGTATTCAATGTTGGCCATGAAGGTAGTGTGCTAAGTCTGGTGCGGATCCACGGTGGGCTAGGTTCAGAATGCTCTTTGATTGTAGGTGAACTATAAATCCCAGCAACTACAGTTCCCAAATGTCAAGGTCTATTTTCCCCCAAACCACCAGTGTTCACATTTGGGCATATTGAGTATTTGTGCCAAGTTTGGTCTGGATGTAGGTGAACTACAATTCCAAAACTCAAGGTCAATGCCCACCAAACTCTTCCAGTATTTTCTGTTGGTAATGGGAGTTCTGTGTGCCAAGTTTGGTTCAATTCCATCATTGGTGGAGTTGTAGGTTAACTATAAATTCCAGCAACTACTACTCCGAAATGACAAAATCAATCCCACCCCAAACCCACCATTATTCAAATGTGGGCGCCATATTGGGTATTTGTGTCAAATTTGGTCCAGTGAATGAAAATATATCCTGCATATCAGATATTTACATTACGATTCATAACAGTAGCAAAATTACAGTTATGAAGTAGCAACGAAAATAATTTTATGATTGGGGGTCACCACCACAACATGAGGAACTGTATTAAGGCGTCGTGGCATTAGGAAGGTTGAGAACCACTGGTTTAAATGAAAATAATGTGGAGAAAGCATCAGAACGCAAGTAATTACCTAACCACGACAGTGTCACAATAAGCAACCTGCTTTGACAAGGGGATAAGAGAAACAATTGAGACAGTGATACATATAAATCCACACTCAGTTATAGGATTGGGCAGCCTTTAAACCTCTTCCAAAGATGAATGTGATTTTGGTGAGCAACAGTGACAAGGATATGGACTGACCATATTAGCAATACTACTGACCCACCTCTGATCAACATGGAGTGTACTGAGGCAGAGTGAGAGAGAGTAAATCATTCTCTGGGGTGTCCTTGTACCAAGGACACAATCTGAAAGAAATGGTCATCCATCAATTTTCCAGAGTGAAGGCAATAATCTCTCCTACAAAGACAAACTCACCTGTCATAAGAGGGAGTGGGCTTGTTTTCTGCTGCCCCGAAGACTCAGACTTGGAGCAATGGGTTCAAATGACAGGAACAGAGATTCCATCTAAACATTAGGAAGAACTTCCTGGCTGTCAAAGCTGTTCAACAGTGGAACTCTCTGCCTCAGAGTGGGGTTCCTCCTTTAAGGGCTTTTAAACAGAGGCCATCTGTCAAAGGTATTTTGACTACATTTTTCCTGCATGGCAGGGGGTTGAACTGGATGGCCCTTGTGGTCTCTTCCAACAATATGATTCTATGACTTAATGAGCAGGATTTTAAAAAAGCAGGATTCAACATAAAAACTGGGTATGCATCCATATTTATTTATTTATTTATTTATTTATTTATTTATTTATTTACAGCATTTATATTCCGCCCTTCTCACCCCGAAGGGGACTCAGGGCGGATCACATTGCACACGTAAAGGCAAACATTCAATGCCATAACATAGAATGGAGACAGAGACAAGACTCAGGCACGGGCTGGCCTCGAACTCATGACCTCTTGGTCAGAGTGATTTGTTGCAGCTGGCTTGCTTTCCAGCCTGCGCCACAGCCACGAGTAGTGTTATACTCGTAGTTGTCACTGCAAACTTTCAGTACAAGAAGGTCCAACACCAATGGCTGCTTTAGTTTCAAAAGATCTGAGCTTGCTTAGCTGACACTTGTCGCCTACAGACATCTTTTTCTTTTCTTTTGATTGTAGACACCTTTAAATATAGAGATGTTCTTCTTTGGGGTAAAAATGAGATTGGGTCCAAGGCTGCCATTAGGAGACGAGGAGGTAAACTTTTCAGCACATATGTCAAACTCAAAGCCCGTGAGCCGAATCCAGCCTACCATGACATTTGATGTGGCCCTCCAGACTGGACTACAAATCCTGTATTCCTCCTCTTCCTTAGACATCACGGCTAGAGTTAATGGGAATTGGGATACAGTGATATCTGGAAGACTGCAGTTTGTTCTGTTAAGTCAGGATAGTGGGGCTTGAATTTAGATGCAAGGCTTGTGAATATGATGCCTGATGTTAAAATGTCCTTTAATCTTCCCCCAACTGCAGAGCCACAAGTGCTGTTGGGTTGCAATTCCCACTATCCCCAGTCCAAAGTGATGGGAGTTGCCATTAAATAACATCTGGGGGGCCAAATTGGGTAAAAACTAAACAGCACCAACTACTATAGTTGGCCCTCTGTATCCATGGATTCTCCTTCCATGAATTAAATGGCTCTCTGAAGGCTGATGTGGCCCTCAATGAAAAGAAGTTTGAGACCTCTGCCTTATAGAGCCTGAAAGCTGCAGTCCTACTGCAACAGGATCCACTGAAGTACAGGCAGAGACTCAAGAGACATCTCCAGCATTGGCTAGCACCCAGTGAATGTAGGAATGTAGGAAAGGTCATGAGAGTCTGAGAAGTTTTAAAACTCTCCAACATCTCGAACTACTAAAGCAGTGGTTCCCAAATTATTTGGCCTACCGCCCCCCTTCCAGAAAAAATATTACTCAGCGCCTCCTGGAAAGGGGAGCATGGCTTAGAGGGGTGGGTGTGGCTCCAAGAGGGCGGGGCTGAGCCTCTCCCCTAGTCCAAGATGCAGGGCTGGGAGGGAAAGGTCGAAGGGGCCACAAATAGGAGGCCAGGACTGGGATGGGTGGAGTTACGAGCTCTGAGGCAGGGCTGAGCTTCTATCTCTGTCCTGCGGCGCCTGCCAGAACAAAGGGGGTGTGGTTAGAGGAGGGGGCGGGGCCTCTTCCCAAGTGCCTGACGGGGCTGGACCTCTATACCCTGCCTCCATGTTCTAACAAGCGCCTCAGGGGAGGTATACAGAGGCTCTTGGGAAGAGGCCCCTAGCCCTGCCCTTTAGTCCCAAAAGCACTCTCAGGAGAGGTACAGAGGCTCAGCCCTGTCTTGGTCTCTTGGAAGGAGGCCCCGCCCCCTTCCCTAGCTCCGCCCGCTGTGTCCCAACAAGAGCCTCAGGAGAGGTATAGAATTCTCAGCCCAGTCTCAGGTTCTTGGGAAGAAGCCATGCCCACTCCTCTAGCCCCGCCCATTGTGTGTCCTACCCTGTTTCCCCTAAAATAAGACATCCCCAGAAAATAACACCTAGTAGAGGTTTTGCTGAATTGCTAAATATAAGGCCTCCCTCGAAAGTAAGACCTAGCAAAGTTTTTGTTTGGAAGCATGCCCAACGAACAGAACACCAGAGCATGCAGGATCAGTAAATGTACGTACCATAGAGTGTTGTACATGGAAATAATGGTAGTAACAAGAAATTCCTGATAGGATTCACAGTTTATCTGGTTATGCTGGTTTATGATGACAACTACTGTACAGTATATAATAAATATTCATTTCTTTTGTTCAACAATAAATGTAAATTCTCCTTCATGGAAAAATAAGACATCCCCTGAAAATAAGACATAGAGAATCTTTGGGAGCAAAAATTAATAGAAGACACTGTCTTATTTTCAGGGAAACAAGGTAACAGGCGCCTCAGGTGCTCAGCCCTGTCTCTGGGACTTAGGAAGAGGCCCTGCCCAGGGCCGGCCCTAGGTGATTTTCAAGTGTAAGCAAACAGTATTTTTGGCCCCCCCCCAAAAAAAAAACAATAACTAAAAACCAAAAGATAGAAGGTAGAGGTGAATAGAATATATGTGTGTGTGTGAGATATATATATATATATATATATATATATATATATATATATATACACACATACACACACACACACATATATATATATATATACACACACACACACACACACACACACACATACACATACTAGCTGTGCCCGGCCACGCGTTGCTGTGGCAAAGTATGGTGGTATGGGAAATAAAGTATTGAGGAATTGGCGGTAGTTAAGGTAAAGGTAAATGTTTTCCCCTGATGTTAAGTCCAGTCATGTCTGACTCTGGGGGTTGGTGCTCATCTCCATTTCTAAGCTGAAGAGCCGGCGTTGTCCGTAGACTCCTCCAAGGTCATGTGGGATGACTGCATGGAGCGGCATTACCTTCCCACCGGAGCAGTACCTATTGATGCACTCACATTTACATGTTTTTGAACTTCTGGGTTGGCAGAAGCTGGGGCTAACAGTGGGGGCTCTCTCGGCTCCCCCAATTCAAACCTGTGGCCTTTCGGTCCAGAAGTTCAGCAGCTCAGCGCTTTAACATGCTGTGCCATCAGGGGATATTATTTCCGAAAGGTTGTGAATATACAATATTTCTGATTGTTTTGTTTTTTTTTTTTGTCTGTTGGAGGCAAGTATGAATGCTGCAATTAGGAAAAATGATTAGGATGTAATGGCCTTGCAGATTTAAAGCCTGGCTGTTTCCTCCCTGCGTGATTTTTTTGTTGGGAGGTGTTAGCTGGCCCTGATTGTTTCCTGTCTGGAATTCCCTTGTTTTCAGAGTGGTGTTATTTGCGATATTTTATGTGCTTCTACTGTCTGTGGCCCTGAGAAAACAGAGGATTGGCCAGACTTTGATGATGGGAATCCTTTGTTGGGAGGGGTTAGCTGGCCCTGATTGTTTTCTGTGTGGAATTTCCCTGTTTTCAGAGTGTTGTTCTTTATTTAGTGTTCTGATTTTAGAGATTGTATTGTTCTGTTATACCACATTAATTTGTATATATTCTGATTTTAGTGTTTTTGAATACTTGGAGCCAGATTGTATTCATTTTCACGGTTGACTGCAACACAATAATAATAATCATCATAATAATGATAGTAATGATAGTACTAACAATGACTTTGGTAATACACAGTGCTTCACTGCCTTGCAACTGAAGCACCAAAACATCATGTTAGACAACAAATTTGGCAGAAAATGTAGTTCAATACGCAGTAATGCTCTGTAGTAATTACTGTATTTATAAGTTTAGCACCAAAATATCACGATATATTGAAAACATTGACTACAAAAATGCGTTGGATAATCCAGAACGTTGGATAAGCGAGTGTTGGATAAGTGAGATTCTTCTTTAATATGAAATAATTACTGGGATAGAATAATGCAGAACAATATAATCTCTAAAACCAGGACAGTAAATAAACAGGGGAATTCCACACAGGAAACAATCAGGGCCAGCTAACACCTCCCAACAAAGTATTCCCATCATCAAAGTCTGGAAAATCCTCTGTTTTCTCAGGGCCACAGACAGTAGAAGCACATAAAATATCGCAAACAACACCACTCTGAAAACAAGGGAATTCCAGACAGGAAACAATCAGGGCCAGCTAACACCTCCCAACAAAAAATTCACTCAGGGAGGAAACAGCCAGGCTTTAAAGCTGCAAGGCCATTACATCCTAATCATTTTTCCTAATTGCAGCATTCATACTTGCCTCCAACAAACAAAAAAACCAGTCAGAAATATTGTATATTCACAACCTTTAGGAAATAATATCCCCTGATGGCGCAGCGTGTTAAAGCGCTGAGCTGCTGAACTTCTGGACCGAAAGGCCACAGGTTTGAATTGGGGGAGCGGAGAGAGCCCCCACTGTTAGCCCCAGCTTCTGCCAACCCAGAGGTTCAAAAACATGCAAATGTGAGTGCATCAATAGGTACTGCTCCGGCGGGAAGGTAACGCCGCTCCATGCAGTCATCCCACATGACCTTGGAGGAGTCTACGGACAACGCTGGCTTTTCGGCTTAGAAATGGAGATGAGCACCAACCCCCAGAGTCACACATGACTGGACTTAATGTCAGGGGAAAACCTTTACCCTTTACCTTAACTACCACCAAGTCCTCAATACTTTATTTCCCATACCACCATATTTCGCCACAGCAACGCGTGGCCGGGCACAGCTAGTATATATATATAAGAGTGATGGCATCACGGCAACTCACAAAACAACAAAAGTACAGGCCCCCCAACCTCGAAATTTGACAACACAACCCATCACCCACGCCTCAGGGTTGATACAACAAAAAGAAAAGAAAAATAAAGTCCTAATTAGAGGGAGAGCAATAATTTTTTTTATCCAATTGCTGCCAGTTTAGAGGGCTAATCTCTGCCCACTTGGTTGCCTAGCAACCAAGGGACAGCCAGGTTTCAGTTAGGGGACAGGCAGATTTAGGCCTCACTTAGACTTCTTCCACAGATTATCTAATTGTAGTCAGTGTTTTAAATTCATTGTGATATTTTAGTGGTAAATTTGTAAATACAGTACAGTAGAGTCTCACTTATCCAACATAAACGGGCCGGCAGAACGTTGGATAAGCGAATATGTTGGATAATGAGGAATTAAGGATAACCCTATTAAACATCAAATTAAGTTATGATTTTACAAATTAAGCACCCAAAACATCATGTTAGACAACAAATTTGTCAGAAAAAGTAGTTCAGTACACAGTAATGCTATATAGTAATTACTGTATTTATGAATTTAGCACCAAAATATTACGATATATTGAAAGCATTGACTACAAAAATGCGTTGGATAATCCAGAATGTTGGATAAGCGAGTGTTGGATAAGTGAGACTCTACTGTAAATACTACATAGCATTACTGCGCGTGGAACTACTTTTTCTGTCAAATTTGTTGTATAATATGATGTTTTGGTGCTTAATTTGTATAACGATTACCTAATTTGATGTTTAATTGGCTTTTCCTGAATCCCTTCTTATTATCCAACATATTCACTTATCCTGCCGGCCTGTTTACGTTGGATAAGTGAGACTCTACTGTATATTTCTAATCTTATATTATCTGCTCAGAACTGGATTATATGAGGCCCCTTCTTCACAGCTGTATAAAATGCACACTGAAGTGGATTATATGGCAGTGTGGAGTCAAGATAATCCAGTGCAAAGCAGATAATATAAGATTATAAATGGGTTATATAGCTGTGTGGAAGCGCCTTGAGTCTACACTGCCATATAATCCAGTGCAAATTAGATAATCTGTGGAAGAAGTCTAAGTGAGGCCTAAATCTGCCTGTCCCCTAACTGAAACCTGGCTGTCCCTTGGTTGCTAGGCAACCAAGTGGGCAGAGATTAGCCCTCTAAACTGGCAGCAACTGGATAAAAAAAATTATTGCTCTCCCTCTAATTAGGACTTTATTTTTCTTTTCTTTTTGTTGTATCAACCTTGAGGTGTGGATGATGGGTTGTGTTGTCAAATTTTGAGGTTTGGGGGCCTGTACTTTTGTTGTTTTGTGAGTTGCCGTGATGCCATCACTCTTTTATATATATAGATAGTCCCTGTGTGTGTGTGTGTGTGTGTGTATAAATAAATATATATGTGTGTGTGTGTGTGTGTGTGTGTGTGTGTGTGTGTGTGTATAGATAGATAGAGTCCACACTGCCAGATAATCTGGGATAAACCGAAAATTTGTGATTGGATCCTGGGATATAGGTCCTGTCTGGAAGGGCCGTAAGTGGCATATAAACTTTGGCAAGCTGGGCATTCCTTCTGCATGCTACAGCAGGCAGAAATGCAAATCATGGGTCAGTTGAGCAACATAACAAGGAGGCAAAGAGAGAGGGCTCTTGCACACAGCCATATAACCCAGAATATCTGCATTGAACTGAGTTATCTGAGTCCACATTGCCAGATAATCCAGCTCAAAGCATAAAATGTGGGATTGTATTCAGCTGTGTTGAAGGGGCCACAGAGTGGACCCTTGCTCTCTCTCTCTCTCAGTTGTATAGTCGTTTCAGACTCTTCGTGACTTCATGGACCAGTCCACGCCAGAGCTCCCTGTTGGCCGTTGCCGCCCCCAGTTCCTTCAAGGTCAAGCCAGTCACTTCAAGGATACCGTCCATCCATCTCGCCCTTGGTCGGCCTCTCTTCCTTTTTCCTTCCATTTTCCCCAGCATCATGATCTTTTCCAAGCTTTCCTGTCTTCTCATGATGTGGCCAAAATACTTCAACTTTGCCTCTAATATCCTTCCCTCCAGTGAGCAGCCGGGCGTTATTTCCTGGAGGATGGACTGGTTGGATCTTCTTGTGGTCCAAGGCGCTCTCAGGATTTTCCTCCAGCACCAAAATTCAAAAGCATCTATCTTCCTTCGCTCAGCCTTCCTTATGGTTCAGCTCTCGCAACCATAGGTTACTAGGGGAATACCATTGCTTTCACTATGTGGACCTGCGTTGCCAGTGTGATGTCTCTGCTCTTGACTATTTTGTCAAGGTTGGCTATTGCTCTCCTCACAAGAAATAAATGTCTTCTGATTTCCTGGCTGCAGTCTGCATCTGCAGTGATCTTCGCGCCTAGAAATATAGTCTGTCACTGCCTCCACGTTTTCTCCTTCTATTTGCCAGTTATCAATAGGTGTAGTTGCCATGATCTTGGTTTTCTTGATGTTTAACTGCAGCCCGGCTTTTGCACTTTCTTCTTTCACTTTGGTGATAAGGCTCCTCAGCTCTTCCTCACTTTTAACTCAATTTTAACTCCAGCTTTGGAATCGTCAAGCCCTGCACGTCGCATGATGTGTTCTGCGTACAAGTTGAATAGGTAGGGTGAAAGTATGCAGCCCTACCGCACTCCTTTCCCAATCTTGAACCAGTCTGTTGTTCCATTGTCTGTTCTTACTGTGGCTGCTTGGTCTTTATACAGATTTCTCAGGAGACAGACAAGGTGACTTGGTATCCCCATACCACCAAGAACATGCCATAGTTTATTATGATCCACACAGTCAAAGGCTTTAGAATAGTCAATAAAGCAGAAGTAGATGTTTTTCTGGAACTCCCTGGCTTCCTCCATTATCCAGCAGATATTGGCAATTTGGTATCTCATTCCTCTGCCTTTTCTGAACCCAGCTTGGACATCTGGCAACTCTCACTCCATGTATTGCTGGAGTCTGCCTTACAGGATCTTGAGCATTACCTTGCTGGTATGGGAAATAAGTGCCACTGTACGTAAGTTTGAGCATTCTTTAGCATTTCCCTTGCACACAGCCCTATATCCCACAATATCTGCTTTGAACTGGGTTATCTACGTCCATACTCAAGATAATGTGGCATTTTCTGTCTTGTTATTCTGGGATATAGGGCTGTGTGGAAGGGCCTCCAGACATGCTAACATTGTGTGTGGGAGAAGAGGGGAGGGCGAAATGTTCTGTCGTGTTTGTGTGGTGTCTCGGGAATGGAAAGCCGCCCACCTCTCCCGCGTGGGTTGGGGCCAATGGGAAGAGGGGACATGAGTCACTGATCTTTTGCCGAGGCGGGTGGCCTTTTGCTGTGACCATAGCGTGAACTACAAAGCCTGGCAAGGTTTGTAGCAGATTTGAAACGCAGATAGGAGCACGGCAGCGCGAGGCCTGGAGTTTCCTCCCCAAGTCGAGAAAGGACACAACAACAGCAGCAGCAAAAAAACATATCATAAGCTACAGCCCGAGATATAAAGGGAAGGGATGAAAATAGTGAAGAGAAGCCGCTTCCTCCCCAAGGAGAGGAGGCAGGAAAGGTGAGTGCCTTCCTCAGCGGCAGCGGCAGGAAAGGAGTGCACGGGGCGAGCGAGGAGGCGGGGAAGGTGAGTTTTTTTCCTTCCTTGCTCACCCTGTGCGCACGGCAGCAGCGGGGGGCTTCTTCGTACTTTCCCTCCCTTCCTGGCCCCCGCTCCTTCTCTGGCCCCGCTCCCGTGTCCCAGTAGGTGCCTCACCGCCCCCCTGGATTGCTCCAGCGCCCACCGGGGGGCGGTAATGCCCACTTTGGGAATCACTGTACTAAAGGAACAAACTTTTTTTTTCATGTCAGGAGCGACTTGAGAAACTGCAAGTCGTTTCTGGAGTGAGAGAATTGGCCGTCTGCAAGGACGTTGCCCAGGGAACGCCCGGATGTTTTTGATGTTTTTACCACTCTTGTGGGAGGCTTCTCTCATGTCCCAAGGAACGAACTGATGAATCACCACACACAAATACTTCTTTGGACACACAGTCCAGCAATAACTCAATTTACACAAGGAATCAAATTATCAACTTCAGGGGGAAAACACTGCACACAGTCAATGCAACCATATTAAACAGTATCCAGAGGCTGCAGTGAGGGAGGTGGAATCTGGTTCATCGATGATGTTCAGAATTGTGACATCCCAATGTGTTTACATTTCTTACCTTTCTCCTTAATGGCTGTTTTCTGCACTTCAGGTATCAGAAAGCTATAAACCAGTTCTGCCACAATCTCTTCGGACTGCAGATGACTTCGACTACAAAAAATTATGCATGTTAAAAGACTGTATTTTTCTCCTTTTCCCCTCTTCCCTACTTCCCTTCTGTTCCCATCCCATTAATTCTACAGAGCAGATGCACAGAACTAGAGTTAATAACATCAATATTGTATTTGACTAAAGGAAATCATGTCAGGCATTGGTTCCTTTCCCAAAGAAAACAGTCGAGATGGGATTGTATCTGGCACTCTAAAGTTTGCTATGTTTTATTTTTCCTACTTCTCCTTTTTCTTTTCCTCATCACAATCCAAACATCTGATCTCTCCTTAGGGAATGTTCACATATAAAGGGAATCTTTCAGGTTCCAGAATTTGAGGGTCTCAAAGTAGATAATACCAAAGGGCCAAGTGGGATACATAGAGCCAAAACTTATTGATGGGACAGCAAGGCATGGAAGTATCTGATCCCAAATGACCTGAGACATTGACACAGTCCTTACAGTTGCAGTGGTTTCAAGATCAAGATAGAGATGGAGAAACACCATAAAAGAGCAAGACTTCCAACACATTCATAGAATCATAGAATCATAGAATAGTAGAGTTGGAAGAGACCTCAAGGGCCATCTAGTCCAACCCCCCGCTAAGAAGCAGGAAATCGCATTCAAAGCACCCCCGACAGATGGCCATCCAGCCTCTGCTTAAAAGCCTCCAAAGAAGGAGCCTCCACCACGGCCCGGGGGAGAGAGTTCCACTGCCAAACAGCCCTCACAGTGAGGAAGTTCTTCCTGATGTTCAGGTGGAATCTCCTTTCCTGTAGTTTGATCTCCTTTCCTGTAGTTTGAATTCCTATATACATCTGCTATTTTGGATGCGATTTCTTGGAAATACCCGTATCTCCTAATGTAAAAGCTTTAATCCTGCCAGTCCTACATGCAACATAAACTTTTGTACTTTCCAAGTGCCCCTGTAGATCAAACTGATGAATGCTTATGACACAGTAAAATGGTTACTCTAAAAAGGTCCACCAGATTTCCCTTTCTGTTGCTTCTACTTCCTTTGAAGCCCATACCGTGATTCCATTTCATAAGCAATATTGTTAATTTCAATGGCCACTCTTTGAATCTCTTCTTTGGCTTGGTCATTGGCTGTCGTTTCCATGTTGCTCAAGATGACATCTTCTAAGTAGGAATCAACTGTGATCTGGTGTACCTTCACAACCTGGAAAAAATACCCCAAACATAGTCTGTGTGCTGGTTCCAGTCCTTTTTATAATATTGCTGGTCATTTATACCATGGGAGCTACTATACTAGCTCTTTCCTCTAAAATGGTTAAAACTGGGTTCATATATTTGTATGGCTCATCTGGATTATGCTATTTCCACATAAAAGTCTTAGACTGTTTTCTGTACTATGCAACTAAGTGTTTTATTCAAACCTGATCTTGGGTGATTTTTTTTAGAAAACTTCAGGAAACTTACTATATTTTTCACGGCTGCTGTGTTTAGTAGGTTTTACTGATTCATGTTGATCCTACTGGGGCATAATTAGTCATCTTCCCTTGAAAGATTTCAGTGTGATTTTCCCATGCCACCACGGGGAAGATGCTTGAATTATTGTTTTCTTATTTCCCAACTTCCTAAATATAGTGAACTATTTTTCTATTTTAAAACAGAGGAAAACAATATCAAAATATCTCCCACTCCTTCTTCAGCAGGACTATAGCAATAAACAGGGAGGCTGTTCTAGAGAAAATCATTACTCATTGCCTACCCAAGATCAAAAGAAACAAAAGCAATTACTGTATATACTCGAGTATAAGGCGACCCGAATATAAGCCGAGGCACCTAATTTTACCACAAAAAACTGGGAAAACATTGACTCCAGTATAAGCCAAGATACCAATAAAATTACATTAATTGAGGCATCAGTAGTTTAAATGTTTTTGAATCTTTACATCAAACTGTAATTTAAGATATGACTGTTCAACTCTGATTAAACATTATTTTCATCTTCTTCAATGTAAATGTGCTTATGTATCCTTTTAATAATAATAGAGTGAAATAATAAATGTAATAATAATAATAATAATAAATAGAGTAAAATAATAAATGTATTAATAATAATAAAAATAGAGTAAAATAAATGTAAAAGTAATAACAATAATAGAGTAGAATAATAAATGTAATAATAATAATTAACAGAGTAAAATAATAAATGTAACAAAACCAATAACAACAGAGAAAAATACGGTAATAAATATACCATATAAGCCAACCTGAATATAAACCCACCAGGACCCTCACCCGAGTATAAGCAGAGGAGAGTTTTTTTCAGTGCTAAAAAAGGGCTGAAAAACTAGGCTTATACTTGAGTATATACAGTAAGTCAGATGAATGTTAAGTAACACATGTCTAGCTGAAACACCACACACCTTTACTGACTAGAACTTACTTTTAAGCAGATATTATAACAAGAATGGGCAAAATGTCATATTGTTCTGGATTACTTTTTTTTTAACCCACTAGAGGTATGAATCTCCTTTTCTGGAAAGTAGCTCTACAGTAGTTAACCAAAATACAGGAGAAGAGAAGAGAAGAATACTTTTAAAAATTAGAAATGGGCTTTTGATCACTTTCTCCCACCTACTCCTTTTTTGGAGTCCCTATGCCCCTAGAAGAGTCCTGGGCCAGACAATTGCCTCCTAGATTTATTGCAGTTGTCCACAAGACTGCATTAAATGCAAACCTAATTTCAATGTCATTTGAAAAAGATTGTGGCAAAATGCCTCGATAGCAAGGAAGGATCCCATATGAAAAGAGTTGTGCCAGTCCTGTGTTTCCCTATCTCCAGTTAAGCATGTGTTAAGCATCCTCTTCTTAATCAAACTATCCATTGTCAGTTGCATGCAATTGTTCTCCATTAACATAATGTTCTGAGTACACACAAAAGTACATGTGGATAATAAGAGCATCTGAGAGAAAAAGGATGAAAAAGTGAACAGATCTGATCAGATGCTTTTCCCACCATGAGCTCCTCCCACACGAATCTTGCAAGTTGGACCCCAATCTCCCTCCTCCTCCCTTTCAGAAAAACATTTTTCAATATAAAATGCAAAACACGGACAGTTGAGTCAATCAATAGTGAAGACCAAGGCAAACTCAACTGCCCAGTGGCCAGAGTTTAAGGACACACCTGTTTAAAGATTTCATCCTCTTCCCTTCTGCGCCTCTCCTCCACCTGGCGCCTTCCGCTCTCCTCTGCTTCTCTCATTCGGCGCTGTCTTTCAGCTAGCATAGCAAAAGCATGGATCCTCCGCTCCTCCTGTAGCCGAATTAACTCTTTGGATAGGAAGTCAAACATGTTTGCAAGTGCTCTCCCCTCGACACGAGCCAGATGCTTTTCCATGAGACACACCTAAAGGCAACACAAAAGCAATCCATTACTATACTTACATTCTTTTTATTTGTTTCAATGTTTACACAGCACTTTTCAGAGCCAGCTCTCCCTGTGACTCGAGGCAGGGTACAACATTGTTAAAACAAACGATAAAACACACACAACATTATGCACAGCGTTAAAATACTATATATATATATATGTATAGATAGATATACACACATATATATACACACACACACACACACACACACACAGAATTCAAACTCAAGGTGGGAATAAATAATTATCTAAATCATTACTTCTGTCACAAAAATACCTTTCCCTATAATACATAGGGTTTCTGTAACAGCTACTGGATAGTAAGGTAAAGGTAAAGGTTTCCCCATGACATTAAGTCTAGTCATGTCCAACTCTGGGGGTTGGTGCTCATCTCCATTTCTAGGCTGAAGAGCTCAGCAGTTTAACCCACTGCGCCACTGGGGGCTCCCTACTGGAAAGTATTAGTCCTGTATCCTTTTACTCTATGACAACAAGTTCCTAAAAGCTCATCCAACATTGTGACCATAATATCCATCTCAAAAGCAGGCACAACTACTTTTAAGACACTGGAAACATAATGTCTTGAAACAGACTGGGATTGAATCTTGAGTTTTTACTTTCTGGCCCACCTTCTAGAATGGCTGCTTGGCAGGCCTGTAGCGAGGGGGGGGGGGGGGGGGTTAGGGGTTCAACCCCCCCCCCCCCCCCGAAATTTTTCAGGTTATAAAAAAAACCTGGTTTACTCATGAATTTTAACTGGTTAACCAAATCCCCATGCTAAGTCTATGAGATGCAAAACATTAAGAGTCCCTCCAGGCACTATCTCAAGGAGATATTGACAGGTTTGTAGAATACACTGAGGTATTCTTTCAGGTCATGTATTGAAGACATGACTCCTCTTTCAAGTGGTAAGTTGAAATGCATGTAAGGCAGGGGCTCCTATCACTTTCAGGTTTTGTTGCACATATTTTTTTTTATAGAAGACAGACTTCAAATAAAGTACTTGTGATCTCCTCCTATTTTCCCCACCCCATCCCACCCACCTTGTGTTCATGCAAATCCCGCTGCCGTTGCAATGCCAAAGTAACTTGTTTCTCAGCCTTCTTCAGCAGTTGTCCGTCCTGTTGGAGTGCATGAGTAGTGCGCAACTCCCGGATTAGTTCCAATCGCTTCTCCTTCCCTTCAAACATCTATTTTTAAAGATAAGAGATGAGGGGAAATCAATGAAAGCGAACTAAAACGACATCGAATATTCTCTTCCACCATATCTTTTCAACTTCTTTATTTTTAAAAGTATGCTTATTCAGAGCTTCCATATGCTCTATAACAGGGCTTCTGCAGGTTTTCTACTTGAGACCCTTTTCTGCCACAGAAACTTTTATGTGACCCTAGATATATAGTTATCTATATATATGTAAAGGAGTAATGGGGTCCGTTCCTCCCGCTAAACAACAAAAGTACAAGCCCCAGAACCTAGAAATTTGGCAACACAACCCAACAAAAAAGAAAAAGAAAAATAAAGTCCTAATTAGAGGGAGAGGAATAATTGTTTTTATCCAATTGCTGCCAGTTAGAAGGCTAAGCTCCACTTGGTCTCCTAGCAACCCACTCAGCCCAGGGGACAGGCAGAGTTAGGCCTCACTTAGGCCTCTTCCTCACTGCCTATAAAATACAGATTATCAGATTTGTACTGGATTATATGGCAGTGTAGACTCAAGGCCCTTCCACACAGCTATATTACCCATTTATAATCTTATATTATCTGCTTGAAACTGGATTATCTTGAGTCCACACTGCCATATAATCCACTTCAGTGTGCATTTTATACAGCTGTGTACAAGGGGCCTCATATAATCCAGTTCTAAGCAGATTATAAGATTATAAATATACAGTAGAGTCTCACTTAGCCAACATAAACACCCAGGCAGAACGTTGGATAACTGAATATGTTGGATAATAAGAAGGGATTCAGGAAAAGCCTATTAAACATCACATTCCCTCACGACCCTATCTGCTGCCAAACATGTCTATGCCAGGCATCCTCAGAGATTAGGATCTGTTTGAAAACAGACAAGTGGGATGTTTATTTCTATCTCACCAATGATATCCAGGATGGGACAACTCTTATCTATCTGAGGCGACTGTGAATGTTCCATTTGGCCACCTTGATTACCATAGAATGCCCTTGCACCTTTAAGGCCTGCCTATTTCCTGCTTCGGAGGGGGAATCCTTTTTTGGAAGATGTTAGCTGGCCCTCAATACATCATGTCTGGAATTCCCTGATGGCTCAGTGATGTTCTTTAGTTAACTGTCCTGATTTCACAGATTTTTTAAATACTGGGAGCCACATTTTGCTCATTCCAGGCAGGCAGGAACCAGGCTTTGAAGCTACAAGGCTATTCAGTGCCAATTCCAACATTCACACTTGCCTAAACCAGACAACACTTCTTTCTTTCAACCTGTTCATTCCACAGATATATAAATCCCACTTGCTTTTTGTTACAACACATTTCACAACATCTGAGGATGCCTGCCATACACGCAGGCAAAACATCAGGAGAGAATACATTTGGAACATGACCAGGCAGACCACAGAACTCAGAGCAACCCAATACAAAGAGAAACAAAAATAATAAAATAAATACAAAAAATACATTAAAAAACAAAATAAAATACAATTTAAAAAAACATAAATAAACATAATATAATCAAATAATAAAATATAATACATGCAAATAATAAAATAAAATAATAGAAATACAAATAATAAAATAAAAAATAAAATAAATACAATAAAATAATAAAAAACACTAAAAATATTAAAAACACTAAAAATTAATACAATTACTATAATAACAAAAATAACTAAAAATAATACAAGAAAATAATAAAATATAATAAATAAGAAGATAAGTTACAATAAAATTAATTAAAAAATACAAATAACATCAAATAAAAATTCCACAACAATTTTTAACCAATACCACCACCACTTTGCCACAGCAACCCGTGGCCAGGCACAGCTAGTAGTTATATATAAATTAAACATTTACTGATAAGAAACCAGCATTTGCAAGGCTTGCTAAGCAGGCTGATTTTCCTTTTGGTAGAGTCCACTATAAACACTGTGTGTTGTTGCTAACAGATTTGTGTAAAGAGGCAGCGTTCAGAAACCTTTTTTTATTGCCAAATTTTTCATGACCCCATTTGGGGTCAGGACCCATAGTTTAAGAAGTAGTGCTGTATAAGAATTAATCATATAAATAATTGTATTTTACAACAAGGAAACAAGCAGCAAACCTTTCTAAAAACAGAATGTACATTATTTTCACATCTTGGAACAGCAATATAGAAGGTTAGGAGACTCTGCATAATAATAATAATAATAACAACAACAACAACAACAATAATGTGACAGCACGATTGAGGAAAAACAACTAGAAAAGCTGGCACAATATGAGGATTTAAAGATCGAATTGCAAAGACTGTGGCACAAGCCAGTCAAGATGGTCCCAGTGGTGCAGTGCCTTGGCCTGCACTTGAACACAATTGGCGCTGACAAAATTATCATCTGCTAATTGCAGAAGGCCACCTTACTGGGATCTGCACGCATTATTCGCTGATACATCGCACAGTCCTAGACACTTGGGAAGTGTCCGACGTGTGATCCAATACAACAGCCAGCAGAATGTCTGCTGTGGACTCATCTTGTTGTGTTTCAAATAATAATACTGTAATAATAATAATAATAATAATAATAATAATAATAATAATAATAAAGGTTTGGATCATTGATGTCACCATCCCAGGTGACAGTTGCATTGATGAAAAACAACAGGAAAAACTCAGCCGCTATCAGGACCTCAAGATTGAACTTCAAAGACTCTGGCAGAAACCAGTCAGGTGGTCCCGGTGGTGATGGGCAAACTGGGTGCTGTACCAAAAGATCTCAGCCGGCATTTGGAAACAATAGACATTGACAAAATTACGATCTGTTAACTGCAAAAGGCCACCCTACTGCGTGCATCATCCGAAAATACATCACACAGTCCTAGACACTTGGGAAGTGTTCGACTTGTGATTTTGTGAAACGAAATCCAGCATATCTATCTTGTTTGCTGTGTCATACAATAAAATAATAACAATAATAATAATAATAATAATAATAATAATAATACATTGTTTTATTACCTGCCTCTCTGGATGGCTTGAGGCAGGAATACAACAAAGTTAAAACATCTCAACATAAAATACATACAATAAAATACATAGTTTTAAAACACACCAATATAAAAACATACAATTAACATATAGCAGCAACAGAATGTAAATCAAAACTCATGATTGAAAGTTGACTGGGTAGGCCTGCTGGGAGAGATGGGTCTTCAATTTCAACTATAGCTACAGTTGCTAAAACAGTGGGGAAAATGTGGTCCCTGGGATGTTTTGAGGGCATTAAGCAATATACACTCTCAATAATGAGAAATCCATCCAATTTATTTGATATCAAAATGCTTACCAGCGTGTTGCTGGGGTACTGGTAGGAAATTTTGCTATATTTCAGGATGCCTAGGCAAAATATTACCCAGGCCCAGACAGGACTTGCCATTAGATGGCTGGACACTACAGAAAATACTGACAAAGACACATAGAGGAGTACCATGTTTTGAAAAGCTCTGCCGCGAATTAATCTCTGTAGTGTAATCACAGCAAGTTCTCTCTCTTCTTCTATCTGAGAAATACAACAGAAAAAATTGTTATAGTCAACTGATTAAAAAAAATAACTAGAAAGACATTTGGGGGAAAGTAACATTAAAAACATCTATATAAAGACTGCCTAGATTACAACTCATATTTTGTACTGTGACTTTAATACCTATATATACCAGCTAAGCTAGTTTATATTATAGGCCTCCTTATTACAAAGTTATGGGTAAGGAAAGTGAAAACCGTTCAAGGAATACAACTTACAATCAGGTTACATACTGGTAACATTTTAAAATTAAAGCAAAAATGCATTTTTAATGATCCACAAAGCCCCTTTTTAAAGTGCCTTTTTAAAGCCAATTATTTCCCAAATGGAATACAACAATGCCATCAATAAAGCAACAACAATAAGATGAAGAAAACAAAGATAAAACAAGCAAATATCTCTTTCGTAAATGACAAATTGCGACAATTAGCGATATTTCAAAAACAGAAAGAAGGCTATAAGGTGCACTGGCTAATATCTTTTCAATTAAGAGAAAGATTCAAGGATAACATTAAAAGATTTAATTTTAAAAGAGAAAGCAGAATTTGGAAAAAAAACCTGCTATGTACTGATAGCAAAAATATATAAACTTCTACTAAGACTGAAGAAAAATATAGGCCAAAATACTAAATTTAAACAATAGTGGAGCAAGGACTTAACATTTACTTGTGAAGATACTGAAGAAAATATTTACAAAATGATGCACAGGTGCATGATCTTTGATAAATTAGAAAAATGAGTGAATAACTATTACTGGAAATGTAACAAACATATTGGGTCCTTCTACTTGTGGGGGACTGGAGAAAAAGCAAGGAAGTCAGAAAAGAGTGAGAAGCCAAGAGTGAGAAGTGGATGCGATGAGAACACTTTACTGTTGGTTGTTTTTGTCTTGTGTGAGGTTTTAGATAGATAGATAGATAGATAGATAGATACAAAGTATTTTTGTTGTTTCTTATAATTGAAGTATCAAGTATGATAAAAATTATATATATAACAAATGATAATAAATGATAAATTGTGTCTCAATTTCAGAAAATGTGTAAGGTGCTCTATATAAGTCTCTCCACATATATTTACTAGGCTTGCTCAAATAATTCGTTTTCCCCGTTTACCGTTATTGATTCGTTATTTTCGGGTTTTTTGAAGCAATATTGAATCTTGGTTGTCCACACGCCTGGATATCGCGGTTTCGAACCGCGATTGGCCGTTTTCCGTAATGGCGCCTTTTTTTTCGTTTTTAAAAAATGCTTTGTCAAATCATCCAAACTTTTTTAAGTCCACTGGGGCAATCTAGTGTGTTGTTTGCACCTTGTAGCCAATCAGAGAGCACGTTTAACCAGGGGGAGGGGCTGGTAGGACGTGCTTAATGAAAACAGCGTGCACACGCCTCGTGGCTCAGTCGCACTGGGAATTTTGGAGAGGGTGGAAGGGTAGATTAGATTTTGGTGCAGGCAGGCAGGAAACATTGCTGCGTCACAGCATGGCTGTGTGAAGACCAGGACAGGAGAAAAGGTGGGGTGGTCTGTGGCTGAGTTTGGTGGTGTGGGTCTTAGGTCTTTCTATTTCTTTTGTTGTTGCAAAGGGCTGTCCTGTGGGTGTTTTTCCTGTTCAAAATACAACTCCTTTGGGGGAAAGAAAAGGTTCCCTTTGTGCCTTTCCCAGTCTCAAACACCTCCAGGGCTGCCTGTGTGTGTGTCTGCCAGGGACGCTTTGGGAAAGAGTTGCATATCCCATACTTTGCTGTTCAAAATACAACTCCTTCGGGGGAAATAAAAGCTTGCCTTTGTGCCTTGCCTTCCCCAGTCTCAAACACCTCCAGGGCTGCCTGTGTGTGTGTCTGCCAGGGACGCTTTGGGAAAGAGTTGCATATCCCATACTTTGCTGTTCAAAATACAACTCCTTCGGGGGAAATAAAAGCTTGCCTTTGTGCCTTGCCTTCCCCAGTCTCAAACACCTCCAGGGCTGCCTGTGTGTGTGTCTGCCAGGGACGCTTTGGGAAAGAGTTGCATATCCCATACTTTGCTGTTCAAAATACAACTCCTTCGGGGGAAATAAAAGCTTGCCTTTGTGCCTTGCCTTCCCCAGTCTCAAACACCTCCAGGGCTGCCTGTGTGTGTGTCTGCCAGGGACGCTTTGGGAAAGAGTTGCATATCCCATACTTTGCTGTTCAAAATACAACTCCTTCGGGGGAAATAAAAGCTTGCCTTTGTGCCTTGCCTTCCCCAGTCTCAAACACCTCCAGGGCTGCCTGTGTGTGTGTCTGCCAGGGACGCTTTGGGAAAGAGTTGCATATCCCATACTTTGCTGTTCAAAATACAACTCCTTCGGGGGAAATAAAAGCTTGCCT
This sequence comes from Anolis carolinensis, assembly GCF_035594765.1. Classification (NCBI taxonomy): domain Eukaryota; kingdom Metazoa; phylum Chordata; class Lepidosauria; order Squamata; family Anolidae; genus Anolis; species Anolis carolinensis. Next base: position 188,731,848 of record NC_085842.1, read on the forward strand.
TTGTGCCTTGCCTTCCCCAGTCTCAAACACCTCCAGGGCTGCCTGTGTGTGTGTCTGCCAGGGACGCTTTGGGAAAGAGTTGCATATCCCATACTTTGCTGTTCAAAATACAACTCCTTCGGGGGAAATAAAAGCTTGCCTTTGTGCCTTGCCTTCCCCAGTCTCAAACACCTCCAGGGCTGCCTGTGTGTGTGTCTGCCAGGGACGCTTTGGGAAAGAGTTGCATATCCCATACTTTGCTGTTCAAAATACAACTCCTTCGGGGGAAATAAAAGCTTGCCTTTGTGCCTTGCCTTCCCCAGTCTCAAACACCTCCAGGGCTGCCTGTGTGTGTGTCTGCCAGGGACGCTTTGGGAAAGAGTTGCATATCCCATACTTTGCTGTTCAAAATACAACTCCTTCGGGGGAAATAAAAGCTTGCCTTTGTGCCTTGCCTTCCCCAGTCTCAAACACCTCCAGGGCTGCCTGTGTGTGTGTCTGCCAGGGACGCTTTGGGAAAGAGTTGCATATCCCATACTTTGCTGTTCAAAATACAACTCCTTCGGGGGAAATAAAAGCTTGCCTTTGTGCCTTGCCTTCCCCAGTCTCAAACACCTCCAGGGCTGCCTGTGTGTGTGTCTGCCAGGGACGCTTTGGGAAAGAGTTGCATATCCCATACTTTGCTGTTCAAAATACAACTCCTTCGGGGGAAATAAAAGCTTGCCTTTGTGCCTTGCCTTCCCCAGTCTCAAACACCTCCAGGGCTGCCTGTGTGTGTGTCTGCCAGGGACGCTTTGGGAAAGAGTTGCATATCCCATACTTTGCTGTTCAAAATACAACTCCTTCGGGGGAAATAAAAGCTTGCCTTTGTGCCTTGCCTTCCCCAGTCTCAAACACCTCCAGGGCTGCCTGTGTGTGTGTCTGCCAGGGACGCTTTGGGAAAGAGTTGCATATCCCATACTTTGCTGTTCAAAATACAACTCCTTCGGGGGAAATAAAAGCTTGCCTTTGTGCCTTGCCTTCCCCAGTCTCAAACACCTCCAGGGCTGCCTGTGTGTGTGTCTGCCAGGGACGCTTTGGGAAAGAGTTGCATATCCCATACTTTGCTGTTCAAAATACAACTCCTTCGGGGGAAATAAAAGCTTGCCTTTGTGCCTTGCCTTCCCCAGTCTCAAACACCTCCAGGGCTGCCTGTGTGTGTGTCTGCCAGGGACGCTTTGGGAAAGAGTTGCATATCCCATACTTTGCTGTTCAAAATACAACTCCTTCGGGGGAAATAAAAGCTTGCCTTTGTGCCTTGCCTTCCCCAGTCTCAAACACCTCCAGGGCTGCCTGTGTGTGTGTCTGCCAGGGACGCTTTGGGAAAGAGTTGCATATCCCATACTTTGCTGTTCAAAATACAACTCCTTCGGGGGAAATAAAAGCTTGCCTTTGTGCCTTGCCTTCCCCAGTCTCAAACACCTCCGGGGCTGCGTGTGTGTGTGTCTGACAGGGACGCTTCCTGATTTTCCCAAGCCAACTTTGGGAAAGAGTTGCATATCCCATACTTTCCTGTAGAACTGGAAAGTACAGGTATCCCCTTGTAAATAAATAAAACTAACTAAATGTTATAGACTACGCTTTTGCAACAGTATATTGGCCAGAATATAACACGTTGCCAATCAAGATTCAACAAATATTTCCCACCAGTAACACAACACCTTACCATCATCCCTTCTGTTACCTGAAAACACTCCCCTTGTCATGAAGCGCTCAGCTGTACGCGGGTCTGGGGGAGCAAGTCCTGGTAGTGGTCAAGCCACGGCCAGGACACTGTGGGGGGCCAAAAAAGTTAAGGTGGGTCCCATACGTCTGGAACGCCGAACTATGGGAGTGGGTGGACTTGATGAAGAACCAGGCTGTTCTAATGCAGACAGTTCACAGGCATCCACCCGGAGCCGGCTGTCGCATGGAGCTGAGACAACTGGACGATCATTGGAACATACAGGTGTTGCCGTCCTGGAACTACAGGTGGTGGATAGTGAGGATATAGATAACCCCACCCCTCCACCAGCTACTGACAGTGAGGAGGAGGTAGAGGAGGTACTACCATCAAAACGTAGACTTTCTCATGCTGCTGAAAGGGTGCCCACGACTCCCATCTCTGAGGGCGTCGCCACAGTGGCTGTGGGGAGGCCAAGGTCATTTATTTGGGACCATTTCCATGTCCACTCTCAGAGTTCTACTTTGGCAGTTTGTAGACACTGTGGGGCAAACATCAGCAGAGGCAGAGACACGAGACATCTTGCGACCTCGGGGTTGAGCTCTCACATGAAGCGACACCATCCCTCCATTTCGCTTGGAGGGGGAACTGCAAGCCCTTCCAGTGGCAGCCTTAGCACGCAAAGTTCACCAGGTGAAGATAGTGGAAGGCGGACACAGTCCACCATGGAGGATTGGGCCATTCCATTACCCAGAAAGAAAACGGGGGAAACATTGCTCACACCCCAGCAGATAACCCACCGGATGCTTCCACCGGAGCATCAAGGCAGCCCGGCAGCTGAGAGACAGGCAGAGCCTTGAAGGCCTCCCGCAGCACAAGCTGCTCCAGGACGTCTCGACTCGGTGGAATTCAACCTTAAAAATGCTGGAACGCATGGTCGAGCAGCAGAAGGCGGTACACGGCATCTCCCTCACTTTGGTTGCGCCTGTTAGCAAGCTTGTTCCAACTAAGCAAGAGTGGGACACCATCTCCCAGCTAGTAGACGTACTAAAGCCATTCAAACATGCCACTGAGACACTTTCGGAATCAAAAGCTCTTCTGAGCCAGGCAGTGCCCATGGTCTTGAGGCTAAGGAGGCACCTAGAAAGGCTTGGGGCCGGTCGACACCGCCGGTCCAGGAGGTGGGCTGACACCGCCGGTCCAGGAGGTGGTGAGGAGGTTGTCCTTTGCTGTACGGAAACGGCTAGAGCCACTTCTTTCCAGCAAGGTCCATATGCTGGCGGCCTTGTGTGATCCACGGCTAAAGTACAACGTCTGCCCAAAAGACTTTACCATGTGGAAGGCCCAACTTGTTGACCTTGTGAGGGAGGTCTTTGCTGCCAGGGTGGAGGAAACGGCCACAGCGGCCCCTCTTCCAGAACTGCCTGTCACCCCAAGCACTAGCGCTAGTGGCGAGACGGAAAGTCCCGCGGAGCCGGTAGGGGGTTGCCGTAGGGATACGGATCTCCAGCCGCGAACAGGAAACGTTTTCTTTGCAGAGACGGTGGCCATACTTGCCTGCTCTGAAGAATCCTCTTTGCTGGCTTCTGCTCAAAAGGTAGACTCGGCCGAATGCTCGGTCAACAGGTACTTTGAGGAGCCTCCTGAGATAATTTCTTGTGATCCATTGTCCTATTGGGCTTCACGCGAACACATGTGGCCGGATCTGTCGCACGTAGCCCGCCAGTTCCTCAGCTGTCCTCCCACCAGCGTCCAGAGCGAAAGGGTCTTCAGCATAGCGGGAGATGTAGTCACGCCCCACCGCAGCTTGCTGGACCCTCAAACAGTTGAGAAACTTGTTTTCCTGAAGGCCAACCTTCCTGTGTTGAATTTCCCAGATTTGGATTTTGAGGCCGACTGCTCCTAGAGCAACAGTTCTCCTCCTTTAACCAACTCTGCTTCAGAGTAACTTTGGCCAATTTTTTGGGCGTCCGGGCGGGGGGGTGGCCCCTTTGGACTCTGTCCAACAACTCTCTCCTCTATCCTACAATGCTTTCCTCTCTCTTTTCCCTTCCTTTCTCCTCTTTTTCATCACTCAACGTTGCCCCACTGACGTTTTTGGGTTCATCCATCTCAAGGGGCCGTTTCACGAATCATGTAATCATGGAATCATAGAAAAGTAGAGTTGGAATAGAACTCATGGGCCATCGAGTTCTCCCCCAAGACAGACGCAGGAAGTTTCATTCAAAGCATCCCCGACAGATGGCCATCGAGCCTATGCTTAAAAGCTTCAAAAGAAGGGGCCTCCAACACAGTCCGGGGGAGACAGTTCCACTCCCGAACAACCATCGCGGAGAGAAGTACTATCTTTCATTTGTCCCTGTTGAACTTAATATACTTTTGGCCCATCTCTGTATTCGGAAGTTACAAAACGTTTTCTCTCATGTAATACTGGCTCTGTAGAGGTTGAACGATATTCTGTGGAAAATTAGACCATAAAAGCCAAGGTAGATAATGCTTCCTCTTTGTGTTCTGTTCGGATTTCATTCAATTCCCTTTTTATTTGGGGGGGGGGGGGGAATATTACCATCACGAGCCATGACTGTTTGGTCTTCTACAGATCCTCGCAGCTCCTGTACAGAAAGAGCACTGTTATATTTGATGTGGATACTTCAGATAATCATTTCAGGTGTAGGAATACGCCAGACTCTCACTTTACAGAGGTATACTATCTGTCCATCTGAACCTTTGAGGATGTCTTTATCCACTGGAATTACTACACCTCGACTTGGGACAGAACTTCTCTAAATTGTCATCTTTCAGTGTCCCATTGTCTAGAGCGGGTGTGGTTGCCGCAGTGGTCATGGGACGGCCGCCTTTGGGTCCCCTAGCCCTCTGCCCGCTTACGCGGAGGGTGCCTTTATAACTCGGAGGGGGGAATCATCAAAGACAGTGGTACTCCTCCGCCTTTGCCAGCATTTCTCCAAATGGTTGTCTAGTGTCCCTTCTCCTTTATATGCCGTGGTCTATGCTGTGGTCGTTAAACGGCCGCTTTTGGGTCCCCTCCCCCTTTGACCTGGCACGCAGAGGGTGCCGTTCCCCCTTCAGGGCGTGTTCCTTTGCGGCTGCTTGCAATGTGTGGGCGCAGGTTACCCAGAGTGGGAACTGCCTTTTGCTGGCTTGTTGGCAGGACGATAGAAGAGGTACACGGCCTTCCCCTGGGGTGGTGGGGTGTTGCTGTGGGTAGAGGCTTAAGTCGCAAAAACAAAAAACTTTGTGGGAGGGCCGTGCCGAATTCTCCGGGATGCATGCCGGCCAACTGTGGCCGGCTGGCTCAGGGTGGGGTCTTTGCTGCCCTTTGTTTTTTTCCCTTACTTTTCTTTTCTTTTTGCTGCCTCTCGGACTACGTGACGCCAGACTCTAGAGGTATATGCCCTACCCCCTTCAGGGCGTGTTCCTTTGCGGCTGCTTGCAATGTGTGGGCGCAGGTTACCCAGAGTGGGAACTGCCTTTTGCTGGCTTGTTGGCAGGACGATAGAAGAGGTACACGGCCTTCCCCTGGGGTGGTGGGGTGTTGCTGTGGGTAGAGGCTTAAGTCGCAAAAACAAAAAACTTTGTGGGAGGGCCGTGCCGAATTCTCCGGGATGCATGCCGGCCAACTGTGGCCGGCTGGCTCAGGGTGGGTTCTTTGCTGCCCTTTTTTTTTTTCCCTTACTCTTTTTTTCTTTTTGCTGCCTCTCGGACTACGTGACGCCAGACTCTAGAGGTATATGCCCTTCCCCCTTCAGGGCGTGTTCCTTTGCGGCTGCTTGCAATGTGTGGGCGCAGGTTACCCAGAGTGGGAACTGCCTTTTGCTGGCTTGTTGGCAGGACGATAGAAGAGGTACATGGCCTTCCCCTGGGGTGGTGGGGTGTTGCTGTGGGTAGAGGCTTAAGTCGCAAAAACAAAAAACTTTGTGGGAGGGCCGTGCCGAATTCTCCGGGATGCATGCCGGCCAACTGTGGCCGGCTGGCTCAGGGTGGGGTCTTTGCTGCCCTTTGTTTTTTTCCATACCTTTTTTTTTTTTTGCTGCCTCGGACAACGTGACGCCAGACTCTAGAGGTATATGCCCTACCCCCTTCAGGGCGTGTGCCTTTGCGGCTGCTTGCAATGTGTGGGCGCAGGTTACCCAGAGTGGGAACTGCCTTTTGCTGGCCTTTGGGTAAAACGATAGAAGAGGGTGGAACGATCAAAGACAGTGGTACAGTCTCCCATCACCCTGAGAGGTTGTGATTGACGCTGTTGCTGCGGAACGTCCGCCTTTGGTTCCCCTTGCCCACTGTCCGCGCACACGGACGTTGCCGATTGCCCGTCAGGGCGTGTGCCTTTGCGGCTGCTTTCAAGGAGTGGGCGCAAGTTCCGTCTCGTGGAAACTGTTTCTTGCTGGTCTGTTGGTAATAACGAGGGTGGAGTGATCACAGACTGTGGGACAGTGTCCCATTCACCTTAAAAGGAAGTGTACTCAACGATGTGGCGGCAGAACGGCCGCCGTTGTTTCCCCTCGCCCTCTGGCCGCGCACGCGGAATCACTGAAAGAAGTGGGACACCTTGGCCTTTACCACTTCTCAAAATTGTCTTCTTTTACTGTACCATTGCCTTGTGCGGGTGTAGTCGAGAGCATGTGATGATAATCTTACGCAGAGTAAGAAGTAGAGAATCAATCCACTCAGAAACTCTTTTGCTATTAAAAACAATTACTTAATAATGCCTTCATGTTTCCTTTGGAATCAACATTTCTGCTTTGTTTCTACTTTGAATTACTTTCTACTCCATTACACACTATATCTTTCATAATTGTACTTCCTCAAGTTTACTTAAACTGTATACCAACTGAAGTCATTTCCCTCTATCCAGGTCATCTGCAGGAGAACTTTAATAACCCCTGAAGAACACACTAGTCTTCCCTGCAGTGGAACTGCATGGAAACATGTGCCTAACATCAGAGCCTTAAAACCTTCCTCCTCCAAAAAGCATTATAGGTCTGTGTGGTCGTTTGTAGCCTATTTAAGAATAGGTTGACAGGCCAATAGTATTTCGCACTGTATAGTTTTTTAACTGTCAAACTACCTCCTCTTCAGTCCTCGGACTAGAGCCGTGTTTTTACACCACTGTTTTTTAAGCTGGTAATGCTGTATGCTGACTGTGACTTCAGTTATATCTTATGTCTTATTGACCCAACATGAACACAGAAGAGTCTCACTGTTCAAAGCCGAACGGGCCTACCAGTGCTGAAATAAGCAAATTTCTTGGATTGGACTTGTTGAAGAAAAGCATATAACACATCATATCAGGTTATTATTTTCCAAATAAAGCACCATAAATGCATGTTATACAACCAAGGAGACATAAGAAGTCGTTCTATATGCTGAAATGATATGTTGCTATTGCTTACTTTATGAATTTAGCTGCAAAATATCACAATATAATGGAATCATTGACTACAGAAATGGCTAGATTTTTCCAGAGGCTAGACGGTTTGCTGTTATGGAGTGTATCTTTGTGTCATGGGTTGTGGTGTGTGGGCGTGGGGCCGGCCAACGGTGGCCGGCCCCCCGGGTCTGATGGGCTTGGGCCCACATTTTGAAAGCAGACGTGAAGAAAGCATGCCCTTCCCCCTGTGGGTTCAGCGGTGTGGGCGTGGGGCCGGCCAACGGTGGCCGGCCCCCCGGGTCTGAGGGGCTTGGGCCCACATTTTGCAAGCAGACGTGAAGAAAGCATGCCCTTCCCCCTGTGGGTTCAGCGGTGTGGGCGTGGGGCCGGCCAACGGTGGCCGGCCCCCCGGGTCTGAGGGGCTTGGGCCCACATTTTGCAAGCAGACGTGAAGAAAGCCTGCCCTTCCCCGTGGGTTGCGGCGTGTGGGCGTGGGGCCGGCCAACGGTGGCCGGCCCCCCGGGTCTGAGGGGCTTGGGCCCACATTTTGCAAGCAGACGTGAAGAAAGCCTGCCCTTCCCCGTGGGTTGCGGCGTGTGGGCGTGGGGCCGGCCAACGGTGGCCGGCCCCCCGGGTCTGAGGGGCTTGGGCCCACATTTCCTTTTTTTTTTCTTCTCTCTCTTTCTCTGGGAAGCGTGCCGGCCAACGGTGGCCGGCCTAGTATTTTAAAGTGTGGGCCTTTTTGGCGGTGGCTTTTTCTGTCTTTTCTTTGGTCTTTGCTGCCTCTCGGCCTACGTGGCCGAGTTTCCCCCGATGCACCGCCTCTCTCTTCTCTCTCGGCTGTCGTTCTTTACCCCTTTATGCGAGTTTGCACCGAAGCCTCCTTTGGGGCGGCGGCCCCTCTTTCTTCCTGTCTGGGAATCGTGCCGGCCAACGGTGGCCGGCCTAGTATTTTATAGTGTGGGCCTTTTTGGCGGTGGCTTTTTCTGTCTTTTCTTTGGTCTTTGCTGCCTCTCGGCCTACGTGGCCGAGTTTCCCCGATGTACCGCCTCTCTCTTCTCTCGCCGGCTGTCGTTCTTTAGCCCTTTATGCTATTTTGCACAGAAGCCTCCTTTGGGGCGGTGTCCTCTGTTTTTTTTTCTCTCTCTCTCTCTCAGGGATGCGTGCCGGCAAACAGTGGCCGGCCCGGCTTAATGTATGGGCCTTGTCGCCTGTGGCTTTTTTCTTTCTTTTCTTTTCTTTTCTTTTCTTTTTGCTGCCTCTCGGCCTACGTGGTCGGGTTTCCCACGATGCACCGCCTCTCTCTTCTCTCGCCAGCTGTCGTTCTTTACCCCTTTATGCGATTTTGCACAGAAGCCTCCTTTGGGGCGGCGGCCCCTCTTTCTTCCTCACAGGGAAGCGTGCCGGCCAACGGTGGCACGCCTAGTATTTCAACGTGTGGGCCTTGTCGGCCTACGTGGTCGACGTGTTTCCCACGATGCACCGCCTCTGTCTTCTCTCGCGGCTGTCGTTCTTTACCCCTTGGTGCAATCTTGCACAGAACCCTTCTTTGGGGCGGCGGCCTCTATTTCTTCCAGTCAGGGAAGCTTGCCGGCCAACGATGGCCGGCCTAGTATTTCAGTGTGTGGGCCTTGCCGGATGTGGCTTATTCTTTCTTTTCTTTTATTTTCATGAAATCAGCGGGGGAGGATGGGCGGGTTGTGTTTCCACAGAACACCACTCAAAGAAACAGTTAGCGGTATCCTATACTGTTCTAAATTGCTCGACAACAAAATGATAGAATCATAGAAACATGGCACCAAACATCATATAATCATAAAGCTAGAAGAGACCATCCAGTCCAACGCCATTCTGCCATGCAAAAACAATATACAGTAGAGTCTCACTTATCCAACACTCGCTTATCCAATGTTCTGGATTATCCAACTTATTTTTGTAGTCAATGTTTTCAATATATTGTGATATTTTGTTGCTAAATTCGTAATTACTACGTAATATTACTGCGTATTGAACTACCTTTTCTGTCTAATTTGCTGTTAAACAAGATTTTTTGGGGCTTAATTTGTAAAATAACCTAATTTGCTGTTCAAAAGGCTTTTCCTTAATGTCTCCTTATCATCCAACATATTTGCTTATCCAACGTTCTGCTGGCCCGTTAATGTTGGATAAGCGAGACTCTACTGTATCCAGAAATATCTGATGCTGTAACCGATATATCATTTACCGTCCCGGAATACTAGCCAGATGGCCCATGAATGGTCACAAAAGTCATAGAAATATGGTCACAGAAGTCATGGAATAATAGAAACATGGTCCCTAAAGTCATAGACTCAAAGAACCAAGTAACAGAATCATCCCAAAAGTCCTAGAATCCTAAAATGATAGAATCATAGAATCATGGCGCCAAACATCATAGAATCATAAAGCTAGAAGAGACCATCCAGTCCAATGCTATTCTGCCATGCAAAAGCAATATAACACTCTTGCAGGCTTCATCATTACTGGATCCGTCCTTCAGGACTTTGGCAAACGTTGGATGTGCAATGTTGCTATTTCATCCAAGGCAGAAATTCAACTCATTCTTGGATGGACAAACAGAACCACAACTGCTAACGTTCCCTTAAGGCAGTGTTTCTCAACCTGTGGATCTCCAGGTGTTTTTACCTACAAGTCCCAGAAATCCCAGCCATTTTACCAGCTGTTAGGATTTCTGGGAGTTGAAGGCCAAAACATCTGGGGACCCACAAGTCGAGAACCACTGCCTCAAGGGAGAAACTGTGGCATTACCTCCGAAGTGAAAAAATTGGAAAAACCAAACTCTTCCTTGAAAAGCTGTGATTGTCTAGACATGTGGGGGTTAAATCTAGGGCAAAGGAGGGTAAAAATAGATGGGAGGGTCCAATGTGAAAGGTTTGGAACCCCTCCCCTTATATATAAAACAAAGACTCCGCCTCCAATATGTGGCATTCAGTGTGTGTCCACACCAGTGTAGAATTGGCACCATGCTCTCCAGATCAGCCATGCACGTGCCACATTATGCCCCTTCCATGTTCAGGGAGTTTGACAGATGGAAGGGCTATCTGAGCCTTGCGAAAGTGGTTACGGAGATCATCGCGGAACGCAAGAAGGTCCCATTTCCATCTCAGAGTTGGGACACAATGGAGTACGACATGCAGCTAGTCCTCAACGAGGACAACTTTGAAACAGCATCACAATGGGTTAATGGAAGCAGTTCCAGCAGCAAGAGCTCCAAAGGTAGTGCCAATGGCCAGGCTTCCCAAAACAAGGAGATTTGCAATTTCTGCAAACACAACGGGGAATCCAAGCAGGTCTATTCGTCCCACCGGCTGAAGGGGATGGACGGCACCGTGGAGTGCCCCATCTTGCGCAAATACACCTGTCCGCTCTGCGGTGCCACGGGCGAAAAGGCCCATACTTTAAAATACTGCCCACTGAGCCAAGGGAAGAGGTCGCTGTATCGCAAGTGCGGACGTAACTCGGCTGGACGCAAGGTGAGGAGATAAGAAGATCAGGAGAAGACCGAAGCATTTATTCTTAGTTTTAGTTTGACTTTGTAAAAGAACAACATTTGATTTCGAGCATCATTAACACTCTTTACATTTCCTCCCACTTTGTTTCAGGTTTGGAGAATGGAAGCCCAATTCTCTTAGACTACATTTGTGAGTCCAGAAATGTTTTTTTATGTATATTGTTGCCTTCTTTCACATTTGTTGTACCTAGGTTATATTGTGTTTCTTTTAGATGTGTCAGTTGCCTAGTGTGATGACTCATGGGCCCTGCAGTCCTATTCCTGACAGTATTGTGGCAGATGAGGAGGAAAATATGGAGTTTTCCCCAGATTTCCGGTCGGAGTCAGAGCCTTGGCAGCTGCCTGAAGTTCTAGTCCAAGAACCAATTAAACCTGACCTTGGTGGGAACTCTCCCCCTTATGGGAGAAAACAGGCTTACACGACTGATAGAGGATCGAGAGAAAAATTTAGAAGTAGTGCTCGCCTTGCTGCCAAATATGCCACTGATTAGAAGTATTTCCCCTGAGAAAATACGGGGAGTCTTGCACCTGCAAGCTGGTTTCCTTCGCTCCCTGTTCTCTAGGGAAAGTGATTGTTGTTTGGGGAAACGAGACCCAATATAGGGAAATTGCGCGAAGGATTCCTTGCGGAGTCAATTCGTCAGCTCCTGGAGAGAGGTCATGTGTGTGTGGACTTCGAATCCTGTTCCTTGCCTCCTGAATCTAGTTCCAAGCCTTGTCCTCGTCTCACGGATTTACCACAGATCTTGTTCCATGCTTCAAGTTGCTTTGCCTTTAGCCACAGCTCCAGCCACGTTCCAAGTAACTTTCAGCCTTGTGTCAAGCTTCATTGGATTCAAGACTTTTGCTGTTTTCCCAACGCTTTGCTTGGCAAAGCGTGTGTTGCGGTTATTGGATTATAATCTTTGGACTCTAATATTTCATATTGGACAATAATCTGCTGGACTATATTTGGCCTCATTTGAAAGGTCTGCTTCTGAACTTTATTCTACACTTGTTTTTATTGACTTTATATATTCCTTTAATAAAGATATTAGATAGAATCTGGCCTCAGTGTATGGTTATTGGTGCCCAGCAGCCTAGATCCTGACACCTTGTATCATGCTTTTTTATACATATAATCATGTTTTTTACATATGTAATATCACGTTCCTTTTACATCTGTAATTGCCTTATATCATATTTTATATTGTGTTTTATATATGCAGTTACTTTACATGTTTCTTTTATGTATGGATGTATAATTTTTACATGTTTAATTATATTATTTGCAACTATAATTGCCTAATATCATGCTTCTTTTATATATGCAATGACATCATGTTTATTTAACGTATATAAGTGCCTTATATCATGTCCGGGTTATCATGTGTGTCTCCAGAGGGATGCAGCCCTATCCTTTGCAGGGAAAATATAGAAATATCTTCTAAATGGCTACTGTCTAGAATTTTGTTTTGTAAACAAAGGAAAAGTTTATATGCTATTGGAAAGAAAGATACTATTTTATGTTTAAATTTTGGAAAGGAATAGAATTGGTTATTATTACTGTGGTCTAACCTTCAATTGTTTGCAAGTTGTTCTAAAGTTTGGATCGTAGAGTTTAATAAACAGAGTTTATGGTTTTGGCATCAAAACTGTTCATGTTGTGCTTAAATGGGATTGAATTTTCTTTAATTTGTGGCCCATAATAGGCTGGTTATAAGCCTGATCTGGAAGGCAGCCAAGGCAAAGACCATTGAGCTGCTGAACTTGCAGACTGAAAGGTCCCAGGTTCAAATCCCGGGAGCAGAGTGAGCGCCCGCTGTTAGCTCCAGCTTCTGCCAACCTAGCAGCTTGAAAACATGCCAATGTGAGTAGATGAATAGGTACCGCTGTGGCGGGAAGGTAATGGCACTCCATGTAGTCATGCCGACCACATGACCTTGGAGGTGTCTATGGACAACACTGGCTCTTGGGCTTAGAAATGGAGGTGAGCACAACCCCCAGAGTCAGACATGACTGAACTTAACGTCAAGGGATACCTTTACACACACACATATGCAGGGACTACACCAATTTAACAAAGTTTCAGCCACAAAAACAAAGTTTCTAAAGTAGAGCAATGACTTTCACAGTAAAGACAACCCAATTTAACAGGAAATAAGACTTTCAAACCAGGAACAGATTTCTGCAATTATTAAAAAATGGTTTATTATAAAAGCTATGAAAATTTGCCAAAAATCAGAGGATAAGGGAAACGTTCCACATTTTGGTGAGCTATCAGTGTTAAATGTGTTCTACCACTGTACCAAGTTTGAAGAAGACCACTCAAAAAATGAGGGCGGGAGAGCCCCCTAAGTCCCCCCCCCCTTCGGGCTGTTTTTGGGCCACCGCGCATGCGCGTCCGCCATTAACGAATTAATTTAGAAAATAACGAATTTTCGTTAATTTCGAAAAAATTTGGGGGCCAAATTCGTTATTAGCAACAAAAACGAAAAACTGCCCCCTCTAGTTTTGAAACGAGTTTAGAATCAAATTTTTCATGGATCGATCAAGCCTAATATTTACAGATAACAGGGATATCCTAACACAGATAGAATCCTTCCTATTTTCAAAAGGCTTGATGTAGTAGAATGCTTTCATCAGGGAAATACTGTATTAATTCCCTAGTTTGTATCTATAGCCCAAGATGAAATAGCTTTGGAACAAGCAGACATAAGGAAAACATACATTTGCTCAAAGAGCCTTATGTAGAGAAAAAATCTGGAAACAGAATAACATTTTCCTGGATCAATTTGTGATCACATTGTTTCTCATTCAGGTATTCAGTTAGGTATTTCAGTTTTGAGAATATATGGTATGCATAAAGCAATGAATAGGTAGCATTTAATCATATTTTATAACAAATAGTCTCTAAATATAATTGGGATAAATGTGAATATAAATCTGCTTATATAGTAGAAAGGGTGAAATAATTGCAGACAATTTTAAATAAATTAAATTGTACATTTTAGTTTAAACTTAATCCTGTCCCATTTTAACTTTGCCACTTGCCATTTTACAGTAATAGAATCTGAACTTATTGTTAACTTATATATAACCTACTAAAACAGACAAAACAATTGTTTAATCTGCAACACAAAGCATGGCTATACCTTCTTTCAATAAAGGCACATCATTTGCTAATGAAGTGACACCTTTCAGAGAGGTCCCAGCAGGGAAATGTCCCTGCTCCCAGCAGGGAAACCCAAGGCCTGCAAGTCAAATCTGACCTGCTATGTCATATTATGTGTCCCTCCATTTTAAAAAGTTTTTATTAAGTGAATTAATGGCATACAGAATATAAGAAAAGAAAATTAAAGATAATCGAATACACATTATATAAGTATGCCATTCCCCTGAACCCCACATCCCCTCCCGCCACCCATGAACCATGACTTCTGGCATCACCCAGTGTGAAACCAATGTCTCAAAAAACTTACTCTTATCCTACATTAATAAATTCCACTTGTGACAACTGTGAAATCTATTTTTGTCTTCTTTTCTATATATTCAAGGGCAAGCCTCCATTTCGTAACAAAATCTTCATTGCTTCCTCCCCATATGCCATTTGGATATACTGTATTCTAATAATTTTTCTCTCCAGTCCTTTAGCGATAACTCTTTTTCTCCTTTCCAAGATTTTGCTATTATTATTCTCGCTGCAACAAAACTGTATTGACAGATTTCTATATCTTTTTTACTTTTTTTTTCAGCAAATAGCCCAAAGAGGCACATCTCTGGATTTTTCCTAACATTTTAGTGATCATATTATTTGTTTCTTCAATCACTTTTCCCCAAAAAGGTGGTACCAAATTACAGGTCCACCAGGCATGAAAAAGTGTACCTTTCTGTACTTTACATCTCCAACAATCCCCCGGTGAGATTTGTCTATTTTTTGCTATTATCTCAAGTGTTACATAGCTTCTATAAAACATATTGTACATTTTCTCTCTAATATATCCTGCTACTGATAATTTAAATTCTCTTTCCCATACATATTCCCACTTATCTAAATATTTTTCCCCAAAGTCTTTAGCCCACAGATCATTATTTTTATTTTATTCTATTATCTTCTAAGTGGTACTCTAATATGTATCTTGGGGAGAGAGGGCAGGTTATAAATAAAGATGATGATGATGATGATGATGATGATGATGATGATGATGATGATGATGATTTCTGGAAATTAATCCCTTCTTCCTCTTCTCTAAAATATTCTCCAATTCCAATTTTCTTTAGGATTATCTTTTTAAAATATATCATATAATTGGTGGTAGCGAAACCAATAATTTATCCCTAACTCTTCTCTTCCTTTTAGTCTCCAGTGCTCTTTTTCTTTAAGTACTGCCTATAGGCACTTGTTTCCTAATGAAAACTTGGATTTAATGTTGCTTCCAGAGGTCATAGCCATAACGGGTTTCTTTGTTCCATCCCCACCTTTTATCTTTTCCAAATCAACTAATAGACTTGCTACTGTCTATGAAATCTTTATGAATTTGATCGTTTCCATACCATAAATACATGTCAGCCAAATCTTAGATTATATCACTCCAGGTTGAGTAAAGCTGATTTTCTAATCTGACCCACTCCTTTAGCAAACTGAAGCTGATCACTTCGTAATAATATCTAAGGTCTGGCAGTGCTAAGCTTCCTCTCTCTTTATGTTATGTGGCCCTCCAGATGCTGGACTATAACCCCAGATATTGGACTACTGCTACATCATCATCAGACGTCATCACTAGAGCTGATGCGAATTAGGAGACAGCAACATGTAAGGCTGCAGCTTGCTCTGTTTAATCTGGATAGTGGGGTTTGAATTTAGATACAAGGCTTGTAGATAGGATACCCAACTTTTAAATACCCTTTAACTTTTCCCCAACATCAGAGCCACAAGTGCTGTTGGGCTGCAATTCCCATCATCCCCAATCTGCATGGTGGATAATAAACAATGATGGGAATTGTCATTCATTAACATCTGGAGACCCAAACTGGGTGAAAACTAAAGAGTACTGACCACTATCATCATCATCATCATCATCATCATCAAATTACTTATTAATCACCCTCCATCCACGATGCTCTAGGCGATTTACAAGATAAAATTGTAAAGGATAAAAATACATACATACAAATATTGATAAAAATCAAAATAGATTAAAAGCTCTAGTAAAGAGCCATGTCTTGAGTGCTAGGGTAAAAGGCCCTAACTCATGCATGGCTCTCATATAGGGCGGCAAGGCATTCCATAAGGCAGGGGCAGAAACAGAAAAAGCTCTGCGCCTGGTCCTTTCCAGGTGCACTTCTCTAGGACCCGGTACATAGAGTAAGTCTCGTTGGGATGGTCGTTGCGACCTCTGATGATGGGAGAAGGAGAGACGGTCCCTAAGATACGATGGGCCCTGGCCGTAAAGAGTTTTAAAAGTCAGGACTAGCATTTTATATAGACCACGGTAATCAGTTGGAAGCCAATGCAGATGCTGCAGCACTGGTGTTATGTGGCATTTCATGGGTGTTTTTGTGAGTAGCCTGGCTGCTGCATTCTGAACAATACGGAGCTTCTGGGTCGTGGACATCGGAAGGCCAACATACAGGGCGTTGCAATAGTCCAGCCTATCTGGAAGCCTGGAGGTGTCAGTTCATGTGAGGGAATGTTATCACCCTCACGAATCCAGGTCTCTGTAATACAAACCAGGTGCACTGCTTGATCGAGAATAAAGTCAGAGAGGGTAGCAGTTTTGTTGACAATAGACCTAGCATTGAATAGTAGCAGGGACAGGAGGGGCGTTGGTAGCACCTTCTCGGCCGTATGCCTAGGGATGGAACGCAAGTTGGAAAGAGAATGAGTTTCCAATCGATTCGACCTCACTCTGGCACTTGACCTAGGACCACAGTTATCATATCACGTAGGACAGATGAAGGCCGAGTCTGTCACTGACTTTGTCTCTTTTTAGAGACCAGCATGCTATCATTCTCATATATCCCTCTCCCGATGATTACTGGGATCATCCTCCCAGTTCTGGGTTCGTCTGTAGTGTCAGTTAGGTACCCGATGTTCGAACCACCTCCAGAAAAGGGAATGACGCAAGGCCCGAGGGGGTATGATTTTGAGCACCAGCCTGTGGGCACAGCGGAGTTGGAGTAAATGCGAAGTCTCCTAAACATCGTTTAGGATGTGCAGGTGTTCCGTTGCACCGAGGGGATGAGCCCCCAGCCGCTGGGTTTTTGGAATGACCCTCTTCTGTGGCTCTATCTTCCCTGTTTGTATTAATAGTGGCCCTAACTGGAGAGGTATTCATCCTTTGTGTTGAAAGTGCCTTCGGCATTCTTGTCCTGGCCCTAAAACCAGCCCCCCCAAAAGTTCTAGTTTTGTAGCCTTTCTGCTGGGCTCTGTGTTTCAATGGACTAGGGCTTGTGGCTCTAACCAACACATGTTCAGAACGTTGACTTCCGGGCAGTTCTCTGTTCTGTATGTCGGCGGAAATGTTCTCTGCCCTCGCAAAAGCCCCTCTGGGTGTGATCTTACTCACTGGGGCATCCTGAGTTAGAGCTTCTTCAGTATTTTTCTCAGCATCGGCCCCCTTAGAGTTTCTTCGGCCGGAAACATCTCCTCCAGAGGAGCTCCCACCAGAAACTACCACTTCATGTGGATTCCTCTCAAGAGCAGTTACTTTGGAGATGTCCTCACCGGAAATAGGGCCTTTCCCTAGATGGTGCTTCCGTCTCTTTCTCGTACGGCGTTTACACATGTGCTGTTTCTCTTTGGGACTTAGCCATAGGGAGGTCAATTCCCTTTTAACAGTCCCCGCACCAGGCGGGGATATAAAGTGGATTCTCTGTCCATGGATTCAATAGTCCTTTGAAGGCAACCATAAGGCTGGTGTGGCCCTAGATGAAAGTGAGTTTGACACCCCAACTGCAGGACCTCAAACTCAGTATCCAGAAGTTCCAATGGTTGACCTTCTGTGCCCACAGATTGAGAGATTCTCAAAAAGCCATGCAGATTGGGCCTTTGCGGGGGGGGGGGGGGGGAGATCCCTTTAAGGGAGCGAATGCCTTCCCTTCATGCATACTGTCAGTTGACTTTCCAAATGAATTAGAACATCTAAACTTGGAACCAAACCTGTGTATCAGTTGGAGCAATGTCCCTTGTCTACTCTCTCAATTCACCCTTCTAGATGCAGTCACATTATTACTTTGATCCTGCATTATCTTCTGGCCCCTCCAGCCCACTACTAATACTCTAAAACATGAACAGACTTGACTCTGGCTCTTCTGACTGATATGGATTACCAGCCTATCTATTGTCCTTTTGATCCTCCTTTGTTAGTGGTCAATAATGATGATGATGGAACTTATGCTACAAGTACCACCTCCCAGCAGTAAAGAACTGGTGGGATCACAAACCTGCAAAGGTAATAGAAATGAACACACAAAAATACTATGGGACTTTCGACTCCAGACTGACAAAGTTTTTCGCCATATCCGGTGAGTGGAATTGACAAAAAACAACAGGAAAAACTGAGCCGTTATCAGGACCTCAAGATTGAACGGCAAAGGCTCTGGCATAAACCAGTACAGGTGGTCCTGGTGGTAATCGGCACACTGGGTGCCGTGCCAAAAGATCTCAGCCGGCATTTGGAAACAATTAACATTGATAAAATTATGATCTGTCAACTGCAAAAGGCCACCTTACCAGGATCTGCACGCATCATCCAAAAATACATCACACAGTCCTAAACGCTTAGGAAGTGTTCAACTTGTGATTTTGTGATACGAAATCCAGCATGTATATCTCATTTGCTGTGTCATACTATGTTTTTGTGTCAATGTAATAATACAGTAATAATAAACTTTATTTATACTCCACCCCTTTTCCCTTCAGGCGGCTTACAGCAATCAATAGATAGAAAATAAAATAAGCAATAGACAAAAAAACAAAAAACTGGACAAACAGCTACAACTCATTTTGAAAATATGTCAAGACCCGACAAACAATCAGGACTGTTGCACTTACTGGTGAAGGCATTTCCAGTGTTGGAGTGGGAGGGCGATCAATTAACTTGGATTTCTTCTGAAGGAAACGAAGTGGCTTGGGTGGCTCCTTGATTTGATTCTTCCTGTCTTGCAAGATCTGGAAAGAAAATTAGGGACAGTCAACTTGGGTCTTATAATTTTTTCCTATTCTTATCCAAATCTTCTACAGCAGGGCTTCTTAAACTTAACTACTCATGACCCCATTCCACCTGAGAAATTTTTACATGACATGTATATAATAGGTATGCAAACAAAACACTTTTCCCTTTCTCAAGCTACAGCCCAATCCCTTCTCTTTCTAAGTCCAAATGCACGAAGTTATTTTATGTAGCCCATGATGCTTTCAATGCGAGTAATATAGTTACATTTATACTGTCTTATAATGAGACATTGAGTTTTTCAAGGCAACCATAAAACTTTTTGGATATATTTCTGAAGTTGAAACTGACACTGAAATGGCCTCCAAGAAGAATACCTGGTAAACTTCTGCCAGATCCATTTCATATCTAGCAGACCGCTTAATAAACCCATCCTTAGTAGTGGTGCTCTTGGGTTTTGGAGCTTCCGTACGAGGCTGGGTAACAGAGTCAGGAAAAGATGCCTCCAGCTCAAGTAATCCTAAGAAAAGCATAATAGAAGCCAGGAGAGTGGAGGAGAACAAATTCTGTCATTTAAAAGAATTAAGTATCTTGATTGAATCAGGCCTGGTTAGGGAGAGGAAATCCAACAAAGCTCCTTCAACCATAAAAGCATTTCCACAGATTTCAATGGAAGACACATATGAAAGAGAGGTATATGAAACTGAGGACAATTCTCTCCCTGTCTCATGAGTCCTGGATCCAGGGCTGGCCCTAGATAATTTTCAAGGGTAAGCAAACAGTATTTTGGCATCCCCCCCCCCCCCAAAAAAAACCCAATCAGGTCATAAGATGTATATATCAACCCTCAGTTACCAAGAGTAAAATACAAATTAAAATTTTGGAAAACAAGAGTCAATACAAAGAAACATTAATGGGGGGGGGGGGGCAATTCACATTTCGAGAAAGCAGAGAAATGGGGAGAATCGGGACCCCTCTATCCCGATTGCATGGAGGAGAGATCAAGTCCTCTCCCCTCCTCCCAGTCTAAGTTGATCCTTTACAGGAAGCTTCCTACAAACTCCTAAGAACTCCAGCAGCCTTCTTAAATGGGGATCAAGGCTCTGTGATTGGTGCAATGCCCTCCCCTTCCAGGCTTCCAATTTGTTCTGGGATTTTCTGCATTTCCCCTTATAATACTGGTTTGAAACTGCTTAAAATGTCAGTGTGAATATATTATTATGCCTTTAATCCTCCTGTATCCACTTTCCATCTGAACTTGCTCTAAACAGGGTGTCTCAAAAAAGGTATACACACTTAAAAACAGATACCTTAATTGAGGTTTGTTCCCCCCCCCCCCCATGTTAAACCCATTGAAATTGCTAATGGAAATCAGGCCCCCTCTACGCTGCCTTATGTCCCAGGATCTGATTCCAGATTATCTGATTTAAACTGGATTATATGAGTCTCCACTGCTATATAATCTGGGATAAGAAGATAATCTGAGATAAGATCCTGGGATATAGGGACAGTGTGGAAGGGGCCTCAGGCTGGAACTACACTGCCCTATATCCCTGGATGTGATCCCAGATTATTTTATCCTGGATTACCTGGCAGTGTAGGCTCATCTACTCAGGGCCAACCCTAGGTAATTTTCAAGTGTAAGTGAAAAGAATTTTGGTGCCTTCCCCCAAACCAATCACTGAAAAATAAAAGCGTTAGATAAGCAAAAATGTTGGATAATAAGGAGGGATTAAGGAAAACCCTAAATAAAGAACAATGCTCTGAAAACAGAGGAAATCCAGACAGGAAACAATCAGGGCCAGCTAACACCTCCCAATCAAGGATGCCCCCAGGGAGGAAGCAGCTAGGCTTTGAATCTGCAAGGCCATTAAATGCAAATCAAGCTGGCCAATTACAACATTCACACTTGCCTCCAACAGACAAGAGCTCTTTCTCCCACCCTGGACTTTCCACAAACCTCACTTACCTAGCTTCCAACAGACCTCAGAACCTCTGAGGATGCCTGCCATAGATGTGGGTGAAACGTCAGGAGAGAATGCTTCTGGAACATGGCCAGGCAGCCCGGAGACCTGGCCTCGAGGGCGAAGGCCAGAACAGGCCACATGGCGCAAGCAGCCACCCATCACGCTGTTCCTCCCCTCAGCCGGGCTGGTGCTGGTTTACGGCTCGGTCCCACCACCTGCCTCGGGACGGGTCATCAGAGGCCCTGGCAGGTAAGAGATCTTCCTACCTCTGCGGCCTGGCCTGGACTCCAACCAGACCGCCCTGGCTGCTGCCCCTTTAAGGACAGGGAAGCGATCCTGGCCTGTGCCTGAGGGCTGTCTCCTCTCCACCAAAGACACCTTCTCAAGGAGGCTTCGGAAGGTGTCTTTGGCGGGGAGGAGACAGCCCTCAGGCGCAGGCCAGGATTGCTTCCCTGTCCTTAAAGGGGCAGCAGGGCAGCCTGGTTGGAGGCCAAGCCAGGCCACGGAGGCAGGAAGGCCATGCCTGGGCGGAGGTGCCTAAACGGTTTCTGAAGGTGCCATCCTCTAGGGGGTGCTGATGAGGCACCTCAGCCCAGGCGTGGCCTTCTGGAGGCTTCTGTAGAGGCAGGAAGGCCATGCCTGGGCGGAGGTGCCTCAACGGCGCCCCCTAGAGGATGGTACTTTAAGCGACTGTGTACTTAGCCTAACGGTTGAATTGCCCCTGCATATACTCCAGTTTAAAGCAGATAATCTGGAATCAGATCCTGGAATATAGAAGCAGTATGGAAGGGGCTTCAGGCTGAATCTATGCCCTAATTCTCAGGATCTGATCAAAGATTATCTTCTCATCTCAGATTATCTGGCAGAGTAGATTCATATAATCCAGTTCAGAGCAAATAATCTGGGATCAGATCTTGGGATATAGAAGCAAGTGTGGAAGGGACCTCAGGCTGGATCCACACTGGCCTTTATTCCAGGATCTGATCCCAGATTATCTTTTATCCCAGATTATCTGGCAGCGTGGACTCATAAAATTCAGTTCAAAGCAGATAATCTGGGATCAGATCCTAGGATAGAGGAGCAGTGTGGAAGAGGAATCAGGCTGAATCTGCGCTGCCCTACATCCCAGGATCTGATCCCAGATTATCTTCTTATCACAGATTATCTGGCAGGGAATCAAATCCTGGGATATAGGGGCAGTATGGAAGGGGCCTCATGGTGAATCTACACTGCCCTATATCCCAGGATCTGATTCCAGATTATCTGATTTAAACTGGATTATATGTCCCCACTGCCATATAATCTGGGATAAGAAGAAAATCTGGGATTAGATCCTAGAATATAGGGCAGTGTAGATACAGCCTCAGATTTAAGTTTTGAACAAAGGAAATTATTTTTAAAATGTGACTGGAAGTGTGAAAAGGTAAAGTCCAAAGAGAGTTGAGGAGGGAGTTTCAAGGAGACTTGCCATAAGTCGAATTAGTGATCAATTGGAATCCCTTCCTCTGTGTCAAGGAGGAAGTCCAGCCCTCCAAGGTCGGGGGACAGTGAACTGGCCCCCTGTTGAAAAGGTTTGGGGACCCCTGGTGTATACAGATGGGGTTTGGGGGTGATTGCCCTGGGAATCTGGGAGTTGTAGTTCACTCTTATCCAGAGAACATTGAGCCCAGATGATAAAGTATCTGGACCAAACTTGGCACACAGACCCAACATGGCCTGGGGGAGTTTTGGGAGAGTTGACCCAAGATTTTTGGGAATTGTAGTTCACCCACATCCTTATACATTTTCTCATGGGAGCATCCATAAAAAACAAAAGAAAAGACTGATTTTTTTCTTAAGACATAGTGTAACATATGATATTACCTACCCTAACTGCCAAAAAACAAACAATCCCCCATTAAAATAACCCAGGAATTGGCAGGTACCCAAGCTAGTTAAAAAAAAAAAACTGGGAATAAGAGGAGAGGGTGGGCATTAGGACCCCGCAGACCTCAGCCTTGGCAAGAGGGAGACACTCCAAGACACAAGGAAGTCAAACGGGAGGAATAGGCCGTAGGAGCAAAGGCAAAGGCGACAGCAGCAAGGGACCCACAGCATGTCCTGCCTCTCTCTCTCTCGCCCACCTGTGTGTGAGAGAGCGAGTGCATGTACCGGCTTTGCTGTCTCATCTCTCTCTCGGCGCTGCCTCTCTCTCTCTCTTGCCTGGCTTGCCTGTGTGTGTGTTGTGCACCGGTTTTGCTGGCTCATGCAAAAGCATAATTCACCTAATGGTTCAGCCGCCCCTGCCTGGATCATAAAGGGTACAGCATGATTTACCTTCATAGGTATTAAGAAATTGGTTCTTCACTACGTAACGGTCTGCGTGGTTATCCGGAAAGTAACCAATCCTTGAAAGAGGAGCATAAGGCTGTGAGTCATATTCTGTGTAGTCCTTGATGATATTCCTTCTCTCCAATTTTCTTTCCACATTTCTGCTTTTAGCTATTAGTCTTCTGATTGCTAAAAGGCAATTTTAGACAATATGTATATCAATTCTAAATAGAAATGTCAAACTTTCAGGCCTCTCAGAAAAGGCCAGTGTTTCAGATAACTTCTTTACCATTCACTGTAACCTAAGGTTGCCTTTAGTAACCGTGGTTTGGGAAACCAGATCTATATTTATTCAACCATATTACCTTTTATATGTTCATGTTGAATCCTTTTCACTTTCTCTTCTTTTTCTCGCATGAGCTTAAACCACTGAGTATCTAAACGACTGACATTTAGCTCGCTGCGATTCTCTTCCCGTTTTCTCAGTAGAGCCTTTAGAAGTTCTAGTCTAACTTCTTGCAATCTTCAAAAAAGAACATTACAATCATAGAGAATAATGTTGAGCAAATCCCCAAAACAACTGTCATCTTTCATCCCATGATAAGTACTGATATTTCTTCAAATACTAAACAAAAAAAATGCTACAGGGAAGGTTGTGCGGGCAGCATCTGGCCCATGAGCCGTATGTTGAGCAGGCTTGCTCTAAAGTATCAGAAATGATTCGTTAATAGTAGTTTCAAAAATTGCTTCTTGTTGCACAATTAGAAGTTGGAACACAACTTTTAAGACACATCTAGATTTATTTCCAGAGAAAATAAAGCACATACTCTTCTATTTCTTCCTCGCGGAAGGCCCACTCTTTCCTCTCCATTTCATCCATCATTCGTCTCCTTTTTGCAATGTGTGCTGCATCATTCAGAGGTGGGAGAGTTGCCTCCCAGGCACGTTTCTCTCGGGCACGTTCAATCACCTCCACCTCTGCCTGGGTTGCTGGAAGCCCTCGCCCTTCAAAAAATAAGAAAAAAATAGAAGTGCGTGAGGGAGACAACCCTTCTTTTTATAATAATAATAATAATAATAATAAAACTTTATTTATACCCCGCCACCATCTCCCCAATGGGGACTCGGGGCGGCTTACATGGGGCCATGCCCAAAACAATACAAAATAAACAGCATATAAAAACAACACTTCAGAACACAATGAACAATACAATAAATAAAATATCCATTACAATACAAATCAAGGGAACAATAAAAACAAGGGCGGTCCACATGAACATTAAATTAAAACTCGGGGTGAGAGAAACATAAAATAAAACCATAGCAATCAGGGTCAAGGAAGTGGTGTAGTCTAGAGGATAGATATTAGAGGGAGCAACAGAAAAGGAATGTAAAATAGTTACTCTCCAAAGGCACCACGGAAAAGCCATGTTTTCAAATCTTTCTTGAAGGCTACTAATGTGGGGGCTTGCCTAATCTCAGTGGGCAGTAAATTCCATAATCGGGGGGCCACAGCAGAAAAGGCCCTCTCTCTTGTTCCCACAAGGCGGGTCTGGGTTATTGGCAGTGGCGCCAGGAAAGCTTCCCCTGATGAACGAAGGGATCGGGTAGGCTGATAATAGGAGATACGGTCACGAAGGTAGGTGGGTCCCAAACCGTTTAGGGCTTTATATGTGATGGTATACACCTTGAATTGGGCCCGGAAAATAAACGGCAGCCAGTGGAGCTCCTTAAACAAGGGAGTAGATCTCTCCCTGTAACTCGCTCCCGTTATTAATCTGGTAGCCGAACGCTGAACCAATTGTAGTTTTCGGGCCGTCTTCAGGGGAAGCCCCACGTAGAGCGCATTACAGTAGTCCAGTCTAGAGGTAACTAAGGCATGCACCACCGTGGTCAAGTCAGACTTCACAAGGTATGGTCGCAGTTGGCGCACAAGTTTGAGTTGTGTGAAAGCCCTCCCGGCCACCGCCGACACCTGAGCCTCAAGCGTCAACGCTGAGTCCAGGAGGACCCCCAAACTGCGGACCTGTGATTTCAGGGGGAGTGCAACCCCGTCCAGCACAGGCTGCCACCCAATACCCCGATCCGACGAGCGACTGACCAGGACGGCCTCTGTCTTGTCAGGATTGATCCTCAGCTTGTTCCTCCTCATCCAGTCTACCACAGCGGCCAGACACTGGTTCAGAATCCGAGGGGCTTCCTTGGAATTAGGTGGAAACGAGTAGTGGATTTGCGTGTCATCTGCGTAGAGATGGCAACACCCTCCAAAACTCCGGATGACCTCTCCCAGCGGTTTCATGTAGATGTTGAATAGCATGGGGGATAAGATAGACCCTTGCGGGACCCCACAGGTCAATGGCCAGGAGTCCGAGCAGGTATCCCCCAGCTTCACCATCTGGGAACGGCCCTCCAGGAAGGACCGGAGCCACTGCAGAACCGTGCCACCGAGCCCCATCCCGGAGAGCCTCCCCAGAAGGATACCATGGTTGATGGTATCGAAAGCCACTGAGATGTCCAAGAGAACCAGCAGGGTCACACTCCCCCTGTCCAGCTCCCTGCGGAGGTCATCCACCAAGGCGACCAAAGCCGTCTCGCTACTGTGCCCAGGCCTGAAGCCAGACTGCGAGCGATCCAGAAAATCAGTGTCATCGAGGAACTCCTGGAGCTGCGTGGCAACCACCCGCTCCAGAACCTTGCCCAGGAACGGGAGGTTGGAAATAGGTCTGTAGTTGTTACATACAGATGGGTCTAATGAGGTCTTCTTTAATAGCGGTTTTACTACCGCCTGCTTAAAGCAGGATGGAACTGACCCCTGACCCAAAGAGGCATTTATTATAGCCACAAACCACTCCAACAACCCATCTTTGGCCAGCTTAACCAGCCAAGAAGGACAAGGATCCAGAGCGCAAGTGGTCACCCTCACAGACCCAAGAATCCCCTCCACGTCATCAGGAAGAACAAGCCGGAAAGAATCCCACAAAATCGGACAGACAGGTACCTTGGTTACCTCAGCTGGAACCACAATTAAGCTGGAGTCCAACTCACAACGTATCTGAGCAACTTTGCCTGCAAAATGGTGCGCGAAATCGCTGCACCTAGTTGCCAAGTCATCGGGAAACTCCTGGGTCTCGGGAGGCCGCAGGAGCTCCCCAACAACTCGGAACAACTCGATGGCCCGTTGGCCGCCGACGCTATGCGGGCAGTCGTGAAAGTTTTCCTGGCTGCTCGCAGAGCCACGGAGTAAGCCTTAATAGCGGCTTTAGCCCGTGCTTGGTCGGACACATCCTGAGATTTCCTCCAGATGCACTCTAGTCCCCTCCTCGAACGCTTCATCACAGCCAGCTCCTCAGTGAACCAAGGAGTCGATGTGACTCTATGCAGCGAGAGGGGACGTTCAGGAGCGATTGTGTCTAGTGCCCTTGCCAGCTCACTGTTGTAGCGATTAGCCAGGACATCGACAGGATCGCCAGTCTCCAGAACAGGAAACAGTTTTTTAGGAAACCTATCAAGGCTGAGGGTTTATTCCTTGAAACAACTTTTGAAAGTGTTTCATTTATTAAATGCGACCAAAATAGTAATGTGCAGACTGTCATTAGAGTAACTATCAGGAAGGCCCAAGATTCCCCCTTCTGAAAATAAAGGACATTGACTTGTTAGCTATTATTTCTGTATTCTAGTGCATTTCTTCAGCCCAGACTATACAGGTGGTTGAGGTGGGACTGAAATTAATGCAATTTCTTCAAGTTTGCTGCAGTATGCTGGGTTGGCCCAAAATAGGTATGTTGACCTCCCCCTGCTTGTTCAAAAGGCAGATGGGAGAGGGTGATGGAATTGGCATCTCTGCCATCCATCAGTCTGCTGACTACAAGAAAACCAGGCCCAGAGTGCCTTTCAGCTCCCCCCACTCAGCTGGGGGGAGGTATGGCCCGGGTGTTGATGTCCTCATTCTTGGAGGGGCCAGATTAAGAAGCTGTCTTTTTGTCATTTCAGAGAGTTAGAGCACAACTGGAGCAGGATGTCTCTGTGAGTGCAGCCAAACAACTGATCATAGTTGGGATTCTTGAGATAGTGAAGGAGGAGCCCCTAGTCCTTTTGTCTCATTTCTCTTTAAGGCGGTGGTTCTCAACCTGGGGACCCCAGATGTTTTTGGCCTTCAACGCACAGAAATCCTAACAGTTGGTAAATTGGCTGGGATTCTGGGAGTTGTAGGCCAAAAACATCTGGGGACCCCAGGTTGAGAACCACTGCTTTAAGGAAACATTTCAGGTTTAAAGTTCATAAGCAGCTAGTTTGAGGCTCATGTAACAAGCTAGTTGTTTTATTAGTTTCATTTCATTTTTAATTCAAGGAAGAGGCACTTCCAGACTTTTCTTTTGGTCTCAGGTCCAAAACAACATTTCCAGTTTTGGGCACTATGAGTCCTTATACGAAGATGGGAAAGGGTAACCACTTGCTATTTTTCACTGGGCAACAAAATGTTTTGACCTCAGATGAGCACTCTAATAAAGGTAAAGGTTTTCCCCTGACGTTAAATTCAGTTATGTCTGACTCTGGGGGTTGGTGCTCATCTCCATTTCTAAGCCAAAGAGCCGCCGTTGTATGTAGACACCTCCAAGGTCATGTGGCCGGCATGACTGCATGGAGCGCCGTTACCTTCCCGCTGGAGCAGTATCTATTAATATACTCACATTCGCGTATTTTCAAACTGCTAGGTTGGCAGAAGCTGGAGCTAACAGCGGGCGCTCACCCAGCTCCCGGGATTTGAACCTGCGACCTTTCGGTCTGCAAGTTCCGCAGCTCAGTGCTTTAACACACTTCGCCACTGGGGCTCGAGCACTCTAATATTTAATGTCTATTTCTGCTATTGGTAATTTAGTAATTTGGATTACTCAGTGAAAGAAAGTGGCACATAAATAAATGTAATAATCATAAATAATAAGGGGAGGAGCCTGCCACACAAAGCTGTGGCTCTGATCCAACTGAAATTGTATTTAAACTAGTGTCACAACAGTATCTTCTATTGATAGAAGGGTACATTAAAAAGTTAAATCAGGTTTTTAATGCGTGAAGGATCATTTCAGGGGAAATGTTACTCATTAGAGAGCATGTAATGTGCATATCCTGATTAAGAACGGAAATATTATGTTGAAAAGAAAGACAAGAAAACATGAAAGGGAACAAGTGTCCAGGTCTTTTCAACAAACGCTGTATTGAAAATATAGCTTCCTCCAAGCCTTCTCAATGAACACGCATGTCACTGCATACACTATGGCAGGTTTCCCTTGGTTGTATCACAAGGCATTACATTACTTTGTTTTCTCCGTTAGTCAATCTCTAAAATAGGGTGGCATTGCAAAGGAGGAAGGAATTGTACATTGGCCAATTTTATAAACGCCATTCGTTTGCTGATCACAAAAGGGAAGGAGGGCTACACCAGAGGCAAGAATTGAGCCCAGGAACATGGTCTTGTGCTTCTGCTGTCTGCTGCAGCCTTTTTGGTGTTTGATGAAGCAGGAGCATCTGCGATCATTGCCAAATAAATGAGGTTCCGACAAAGGGTGTGCTGGAGCTGCATATATTTGACGGCCCTCCCTTTGTTCTGATACTCCACAATGAAGCGGATCAGCTGGTCATTTTCGTCCATCAGCCTCTGCAGCATCTCCTGGTTCATCTCCACCTTGCCCCACACCCGCTCGGGCAGAAAGACCACCAACATGAGACACCGCAAGGGCAGAGGGTGAGAGCGAGAGACAGAGAGAGTCTGCTACTGGTAATTTAGCAATTTGGATTAGTGAAAGAAAGTGGCATATAAATAAATGTAATAATCATAAATAACAAGGGGAGGAGCCTGCCACCCACAACGCAAAGCTGTGGCTCTGATCCAACTGCAATTGTATTTAAACTAGTGTCACAACAGTATCTTCTATTGATAGAAAGGTGCGTTAAAAAGTTCAATCAGGTTTTTAATTACATGTTTTGCATTGCCCAAAATGTTAACAGTCTATTTTGTGAGAATGTATAGCCAGTTCAAATGTTTCGTTAATAGATTTAGGAACTGAGACTGCTTTTTTATGGAATTCAAAGAAGCAGCAGTGCAACATCAACAGTGCTAAGGTTTGTACTTAATTTTCAAATTTATTTTAACATTTTAATGTTTTAATTTATAAATTGTTTTTAAAAAAAACATATTTATATCTTTATCTTGTTTTCTGCGTTGTTTTTAATTTGTATTGTTTCAATATGCTGACATTTTGAATACCATTATTGGGAGAAAGGTAGGATATAACTGAAGAATAAGTAGTAGTAGCAGTAGTAGTAGTAGTAGGCAAGCCGGTAGCGGGGTGGGGGTGGGGGTTAGGGATTCACACCCCCCCCCCCCAAAAAATAGTTCAGGTTAAAAAAAAAACTGGTTTACTCATGAATTTAACTGGTTAACCAAATCCCCAAGTCCATGAGAAGCAAAAATTAAGAATCCCTCCAGAACTGCAAGCACTATCTCAACCAAATTTTAACAACCTATTCACGCTTATCCAGAGCAGAAGAAAGCAGAAGAAAACAGAAATAAACTCCTGCTAATTGTGGAAACTATGGTCCTTTGTGAGTGACAAGAACTTGCCTTTGGAGGGAGCAATGATTCAGGACGTATTACCTGTGAAGAACCTTTTTCCCAATGATGATAATTTCCAGGCCTTGTTGAGATCTTGTGTCAGATCAGGAGACACTGACCTGAAAAGTCATCTTGAAACTGCAGCTATGGATGCCCAATATACCAGTCCTCAAATACAAAATGAACTATTAAATATTTGTAGTGACAAGATAGTTCAAAAAATTATTGAAAGATGCAATGCATCACAGTGTTTCTCTATTTTGGCAGATGAAACTTTGGATGTGAGTACCTCAGAACAGTTACTGCTCTTGGTTAGGTATGTTGATGTCAAAGTTGCAGGAATAAGAGAAGACTTTATAGGCCCAGTGAAGATAAGTGATATGACAGGTGGAGGACTTTATTTTAAAAACACTGGAAAAATTGGGCTGAACTTGCAATATTTGTGTAGACAGGGTTATGATGGAGCTGCTAATATGTGGACATATTAGTGGAGCATAGGCAATTATATTGAAGAAGTATCCGATGGCTGTCTACATCCACTGCAGTGCTCACTCACTAAATCTAGCCTTAGCAAAGACTTTCAGCATTCTACCTGTCTGAAAATGCCAAGGAACAATATCAACTGTATGCCATTTTTTTAGAGCATCATCCATCAGACTGAAACTGTTGAAGAAAAATATAAAATACTGTTTTCCTGAATCAAGAGCAAACAGCCTGTTGCTGTTTTGTGAAACCCGTTGGGTTGAGCAACATGATGCAGTTTGTTGAACTGTATAGTGTGGTGGTGGGAACACTTGAAGAACTAAAAGAGAGTCCTCTGTACAACAGTGAGGCTTCTTCCCAAGCTGGACACCTCCATTTATCTGTTCTGAATGCTGAGTTTGTAGTAACCATACACATCCTAAAAAAGCTTCTGTCATCATCCCTTCAGCTTAGCAAAACATTACAAAGAGTAGATATGGACATTTTTGGTAGTTTGCAATATGCTGACAGTCTCTTAGAAAAGGTCAGGGAAATGTGCACAGAATCTGTGAAAGAATTTCAAGAGATCTTTGACACAGCAAGATCAGTAGTAGAGTCTATGGATGGAGAAGTTAGGATTCCTCACATCTGTTCAAGACAGCCTTGTATAAGCAACATGCAGGCAACTTCACCAACACCAATGGAATATTATAGGTTAAATGTGTACATTCCTTTTCTGGACATTTTGTGCAGTCAGCTTCAAGAAAGGTTTACAAGGCACAGGGAAGTAGTTCAGGAACCTTTCTATTAACTGTGACAATTTCAAATCCAACTTGAACAAGTGCAGAGAACTTTACAATGAATGCACTGATGGAAGAAATTGACCTGTAGTGTAGAAAATGGGAAAAGATTGCACCTGCAGAAAAACCATCAAATGCATTGGAAGCATCTTGTCTGTGATGGACAGTTTTTTCTGAATGAGAAGAAACTTCTTCAGATTTCTGCAACATTGCCAGTGTCAACAGCTACAAATGAAAGGTCATTTTCAACTCTTAAACATTTGTAAAAATACATAAGAAGCACAATGGGAAAGAAAGACTGACTGGACTTGCACTCTTGAGTGTCGACGGAGCCTGATTTCTGTCAAAATGTATTGACACAGTTTTCAAGTGTTTCCATTTTTGTAACCATAAATTACCATTAAGAGTCATTTTCAGTTTTTTAAGACTTTAAACTTTGTAACTAAAATATAAATTTGATTTAATTAAATCTATATAAAAATATAGAATGAATTATATAATTTGAACTGTTTTGTGTTATGGACCTACTCTTCATGATTAGCTTAAAAAATGTTTCAATCCACCCCCCACTTAAATTTCCTTTTTGGCTACAGGCCTGGTAGTAAGGGAACAAATCTAAACTCTGCTGTATAGAAAATTGTGCATCAGATCACCTGATATAACCATCAATGCTCCTTCAACTCACCCCAGGTCAGTGTGGCAAGAGTCAGTAACTCAGGAATTGAGCCTGAAGGCACCACATATTCAGGGCTGTAGGGATCTGTCTGAGCTTCACCATCCCGGTAATCCGTCTGTGTGCCTACTGATCGTGAAATGAGGTAAGCAGGTTTGTCCCCAGTTTCTACTTGATGCTCATACATCTCTGGCCTGGAAAAGTAAAATAAGAATAAAACGTTGCTTTGACTGAAAAAAATAAATTACTGCCATCTAAGCCAGGCCTTCTCAACCTGCAGCCCTCTCAGTGTTTGGACCAACTTCCAGAAACACTAGACAGCTTGTACAATGGTCAGGAATTCTGGGAGCTGAAGTCCAAAACATCTGGAAGTCTTTCTGTCCTCACAGCAATCCTGTGAAGTAAATGAGCTTGACTGGGAGCAATTAAACTGAAGGCACTCAATCTGTTTCACAAATGAGCAGAGATTCATATTCAGAGTCCCCCTAGTTTAAAGCCCCACACTCCAAACACCACACCACATCTCAACTGGGATATAACTTTATTGGTAATTGATGCACAAATAAATAAACTGTGAAAGAGTTTAGATGGTTCTTCAAAAAAAAAGTAGCATAAAATGTCTTTCAAATAATCCTGAAACCCTATAAAATGGGGTGTTGAGGATGCAATGATATTGGTGCTGAAAAATTCACATATGAAATCCAAACCAAAGAACAAGATACATTGGGGTGTAAGATACAAGGAGGAAGAGGCTGAAATCAGGATATTTCCCTTCTCTAAGAAGCCTGCCCCCCTCCCATTTTAAATGTCCTTCAGTGCCCAAATTTGAAGCGTTAGAGAGATTACAACCCTAAAATTTGTTTTCGCCTATAACTTTTATATTTGCTGTGTTTGCATTCCCATTGAAACTTTGTCTTCCCCCTTTCTTTGGATGCCAAAATTCATTTTCTAAATACTGTACTCCACTGAAGTTTTAAATGTCTGCCATGCTTGACTTTTCATTGGAAAGGCAGAATTCTTATTAGAGGGGACAGTTCCCTCATTTACCCACAGCTTAGTTGCCCTGCCTTTGGTCTTCACCTGTGATTTATCCCAGCAGCAACCTGTAGTTATACATATTTTTCTCTGATAACAGTTTTGATATTTGTAACCACTCTATAAATCATTCCTATTATAGTGCATCTCCTCCTGTCAATCAGTTAATTTCTTGATTTGGTTTTGTTAAAATATAAAGCTGCTGTGTCGGACTGGATGAGGAAGAACAAATTGAAGTTTAATCCAGACAAGACAGAAGTACTCCTGGTCAGGCCGAACAGAGTATAGGATTAGAGCCTGTGCTGGATGGGGTCGCACTCCCTCTAAAGGAACAGGTTCGCAGTTTGGGAGTCCTCCTGGACTCATCACTGAGTCTGGAACCCCAGAGGGGCCTTCACACAACTCAAACTTGTGTGCCAACTGCGCCCATACCTTGGGAAGCCTGACTTGGCTACAGTGGTCCACGCTCTTGTTACATCTCATTTGGACTACTGCAATGCACTCTACATGGGGTTGCCTTTGAAGACTGTTTGGAAGCTGGAACTAGTCCAATGTTCTGCAGCCAGGTTACTAACTGGAGCGCCATTCAGGGAGCATAAAACTCCTCTGTTGAAGCAGCTCCACTGGCTGCCTGTTAGCTTCCAGGTACAATTCAAAGTGCTGGCTTTGGCCTACAAAACCTTAAATGGCTCTGGTCCAACGTACCTCTCAGAACATATCTCCCCCTATGGGCCGTCCCACAGATTAAGATCTTCAAGTGAGACCCTGCTCTTGGTCCCGCTGCGGTCACAGGTGCGATTGGTGGGGATGAGAGACAGGGCTTTTTCGGTGGTGGCTCCGCAGCTGTGGAACGCCTTGCCAAGGGAGATTAGGGAAGCCCCTTCACTCATGTCTTTTAGGAAGCAGCTGAAGACCTGGCTATGGGATCAAGCTTTTGGCCCATCCTAAGATATGAGTTGATATGACCTGATGGATTCTGTGAATTAATATTAAGTCGAAGATGGACTGACTCTGACTTTGGCTCGAAACTGCCCCTGTTGTAATGGTCACATGATTTTTATTGTTTTAATTTGATTTGGATACCAGCTTTTAATTGTGTTTTATGTTTGGTTTTACTACATTTTGTATTATGTGTGGCATTTAATTTTGCCATTGTGTAAGACCGCTCTGGGTCCCCCTGGGGGAGAAGAGAGGTATATAAATTAAATAAATAAGGCTGACTGACTGTGTTAATCCACAAGTCCTCCCCATTGTGCTGCTTACTTTTGTGATAGGTTGCATTCGATTAAGAAAATGATCCTGCTAAAAGCAGTGTCCCTTATTTCTTTTAACATTTCTGTCAACACCATAGGCTCTCAACTTTTTAAATGTTCTATGTCCTCAACCCCTGACTTTTTTGCTCAGTTATGCACTAAGATATCAGAATGATCCAATGCTCTGAATGAAATTATTGTTGCTGTTATAACCGGCAAGTTTTATTGCTTTCTTCTAATGCTGAGAATATGACTTGCCAAAAGTCACCCAGAGGATTTCTGTGGTTGAGCAGAAATCTGAGGTCCAATACTAAAAAACTCTAACAATATGTAATTTCCTCAAATAATAAAATATTATAATACTGTGATACTGAAAATAAAATTAGTTCTGAGTAATAGCCAATTTTAAAACAAATATAGGATTATTCAACTAATTTTAAATTGCAAGGGAAACAGATATGATTATTTCCTGCATGGCAGGGGGTTGGACTGGATGGTCTATGTGGTCTCTTGTAACTCTATGATTCTATGATTACAGATATGATGTCAGGATCACTGTATCATCTTGAACTGGAGGCTTCAGTTCCCTGCCATTAAAAAGGGAGGCGGGGGGGGGGGGGGGAGGCTGGGTACAGAGTAGTATAGATAAGACATCTGTTTTGTGAGGTAAATACAAATTGCAGTTAACAGACTGTGGGCACAGAGTTTGGCCGCTAGGGGGTGGATGGGAGTTGGGTGTTTGAGTGAGTGTTTACAGGGTGTTTGAGTGGGAAATCATTTAATCAGTGATTGTGGAAAGATTGAATAAATCACTTGCCTCCAGCATATTGTTGCTGTGAGCTTGATTTCAACTCCAAGAACTTCCAAAGTCTTATATATCTCAAATACAATGGTTAGTAGAAAAAATGTTAAGATTGATGCCAGTAGTAAAGGAGCTACAAGCCGTCTCTTGTACAGTGATCTCACTGATTCAAAAACATATAGACTAAGTTGTTCTTATCATGGCTAATTCACCAGCAAGTTCTGAGGGTGATCACTCATGCACAAACATCTTGATATTAAGGGCTTTTAACAGCTGGTCTTTTTCAATTTATCTGTGCAGATTTTTATCTATATATATTTCATATTTATGATCTGCAATTTTAGCAAACATTAGGTATGGTCTATCCCCATATGCAAAAGGTTTGACAGACTACAGTTTTCTCCTCCCCTTCACCCAGAGCAATATGGACAGGCACACAGATTTACACAGCTTGGGTGGTCTGAGCGTGCCTCTCTACACTCAGTAGCTCTCCTTATCATCTCAGTTACAGTCTGTCTCTTGGATTTTTCAAGAAATAAATGGTTTTGGAATAAACATGAAGATTAGAAAATGGAGAAAACATTTTCCCTAAAAATTCATGAAATAGCCCATTAACTCTGAGTATAATTAGGGAGCATGCCACTACTTACTTTGACATAGCGTAGACAACATTCAATGGAATTGGTTTATGAAATGGGATAAAAGGCCTGAAAAGACAGAATATATTAGGGATGATTCAGGAAACAAAAAAGACAATGTATTACATTCATTGCTGGAAGACAATGCATTTGTTAACAAGTAGACTACTTGACTTCTTTTCAGCAGCAACTTCACAAACAATAGACACTATTCTCAAATTTTGTTGAAAACACCATTAAGATGCATTGATATACAGGTGGAGTCTCTGGTCAGTCCCCAAGCCCACCTTAGTAGCCCCTCATCAAGTTTTCTAGACTTTAACTCTAAAAATACACTGGTGGGAACATCCCAAAAAGGCAAATTGCTAGTCTGAGAGAAACAGGTCAATGAGCTGCCTGTCTTCCTAAACAGGCCAGGAAATGAAAAGAAGTGGTATCTTCTGCAGATTTTTTTTTGCCAGTAATGTTATGACGTAGCTCTCTCTGTGAGGTCGGAAAATGGTCAAGGTTACACACTCCTTCCTTAACAAGATACTTCTAAATAACACAGACTAGCAAAAGTAATTATTTGTGTTTTAGGCCTGTTCTTCCAATTATTTGGGGCACTGATTAAGAGAATTGCATTGGATAGGCCGCATCAGCTTTAGTGTTCATTTTGCTGTTTTAACTTTGTATGCTGCTTTGAATTCCACCCATGGTAGAAAAGTGAGATGATAATAATAATAATAATAATTATTATTATTATTATTATTATTATTATTATTATTATTATTATTATATTTTCTAAGATATGATTATTATAATTTTCTATGGGTAAGCAGATAACTGGTAGATAGCCTACATTCTGTATTTCAAAAACTAGCACTGATAGGGGAGAATTGGTGCCATTTTTGTCATTAGCAACTCAAATATACCCAGAAACATGACTAACATTTGAGGCACCAACATGTGTGTTGGCTAGTGTAATAGATGGACAGGTTGCTTACCTGTAACCGTGTTTCTTCGAGTGTACTCTGTGAATTCACACTAATGGAGAGACTGCACCCGCGCAGGCTCCAACGGATACTCTTCCAAGCTAAAGTTTGAAATTTGGCGGTAACCCCGCCCCTCTCCCCAGAGGGTATAAAAGGCGCCCTCCGCGCTCGCTCCCCAGTTCCTACGCCGCAAAGGCGATGAGAAAGGGAGAGGTTTGCACGTGGGGAAGGAAGGGCGGGATTGTGTGAATTCACAGAGTACACGCGAAGAAATACGGTTACAGGTAAGCAACCTGTCCTTTTTCTTTGTGTACTCTGTGAATGCACACTAATGGAGACTAGCAAGCTGAGGTATAGGCAGGTGGGACACAGCAAACCCGACAACGAGTTGAGTGTCCAAACAAACACCTTTATTTATGCACAAGGTGCAAAGGTAAGTGCAATGGTAAAAAACGCAACAACACACAGTGCAGAACAGATCCTAGGCATTAGGATTCAGAATGTAAGGTAATCACAGCATTGCATGTCAACAGGAAGCAATAGTCATAGTAGGAATGACAGAGGCAAGTATAATAAATTTCACTGAACGCAGGCACTGGGAGGTAGAAGTATTGAGGAAAAAACACAGCCTTGAGAGAAGTAAGGTGCCATTGCAGCAGTAATCAGGCAGTTGAGAGAGAAACATAACAAAGTGTAATGGGTAAGTATAGTACACAAGCACTAGATTGAAAAACAATCAACATATCATGCGAATACACCTTGAGTGACATAAATGAATTTGGAAAGAAGGCAACAAAACTGGCTCTGAGTAAAGCAAGGAACGTTAGGAAAGGCAGGAGGAAAGAATGGACCTGGCGAAGGCCGAGTCCCTGAGGTTCTTTGAGTCCATCCTGTAGTGCGAAACAAAGGTGGATGGGGTAGACCAGATAGCCGCTCGACAGATGGAGTCGAGAGGGATGCCCCGCAGGAAGGCAGTAGAAGTAGAAAGACCCCTCGTCGATCTAGGGCGGATCGAAGGGGGAGGCGGGCGTTTAGCCAGCTGGTAGGCCAGTTCAATAGCCTGAGCAATCCAGTGTGAGAGTCTTTGAGAAGAAAGTGGTTCGCCCAGCTTATGGGTAGAATAAGCCACAAAGAGTCTAGGCGACTTACGTATGTCCTTAGTTCTGTCCCTGTAGAAGAGGATGGCTCTTCTGACATCCAGGAGATGAAGTTTCCATTCCAAGGCAGAAGAAGGGTTAGGAAAGAAGGCAGGAAGTATGATATCCTGGTTAAGGTGGAAGGCGGAGACCACCTTAGGCAGGAAGGTGATGTCCGGGCGAAGAACGGCCCTGTCGTGGTGGAAACGGAGGTAGGGCTCATCCACCTGAAGGGCAGCCAGCTCCGATGGTCTGCGCGCGGAGGTGATGGCAACTAGGAAGGCAGTCTTCCAAGAGAGAAGGTGAAGGTCGGCAGAGGCCATGGGTTCAAAGGGGGCTGAAGCCAGTTGAGAAAGGACGAGTTCAAGGCTCCACCCAGGGGTCGGAGGTTGAACCGGAGGTCGGAGATTGTTGTAACCTCGAAGAAAGGTCTTAATGAGGTTGTTAGAGAAAAGAGAAGGTTGTCCTTGACGTTGGAAATGCCAGGAGAGAGCAGCGAGGTAGGATTTCATCGAAGCCAGAGAAAGTTGACGATCCGCAAGAGCAAGTAGGAAGTCCAGAACTAGCGGGATCGAAGTGGAGGAGGGATCGACGTCTCGGTCCCGAAGGAAAGTTTGAAATTTAGCAAGCTTGTAGGCGTAGGCCCTTGACGTAGCCGGCTTATGAGCAGCGCGGAGGATCGCCTGCAGGTCCGGGTGGAGAGAATTTATGGAAGTATCCTCCAAGCCGTTAGATGTAGGGACGGAACGTCGGGGTGGAGCACCTGCCCCTTCTGCGAAGATAGGAGATGAGGGAGAGTCGGAAGAGTGCGAGGGGACCCGGCGCACATCCGGAGTAGAGTTGGGTACCACGGTTGGCGTGGCCATGCAGGGGCTATCAGGATGGCCGATGTCGGCGTGAGATAGAGTCTCTCTATCACCCTTGAGATCAGAGGGAAAGGAGGAAAGAGGTAGACGGGTTCGAGAGTCCAGTCGAGAAGAAAAGCATCTCCGAGACAGCCCGGAGCCGAGTTTGGAGGGAGTCTCACTCCGAAGCGAGGGAGCTGAGCATTCGAGGAGGAGGCAAAGAGATCTAGGGTTGGCCAACCCCAGTCGTCGAAGACGGATTGCAGGACTTCGGGATCGAGACGCCACTCGTGGGGGGAAGTCGTTATTCTGTTTAGAGAGTCCGCTAGCGTGTTTTGGGCACCCGGTAGGTGAACCGCTGAGAGGATTATGTGTCTCGCTATGCACCATAGCCAGATGTCCATTGAGAGAGCCATGAGCTTCCTCAAGCCCGTACCCCCTTGTTTGTTGATGTAGTACATGGCTACTACGTTGTCTGTCTGGATTAGAACAGTCTTGTGGAGAAGAAAGCGAGCAAATGCTCGGAGAGCTTTGAAGATTGATAATAGTTCTAGAAAGTTTATGTGGTGAGACTTCTCTTGGGCGGACCAAAGGTCCCTGACAGTGAGGTTCGACATGTGAGCTCCCCATGCAAAATTGGAGGCGTCGGTCGTGATGGTGACTGACGGGAGAGGGGAATGGAAGGGAAGTCCCACACAAACATTCGCCGGGTCCTGCCACCAACGAAGGGAGAGGCGAACTCAGTCCGGTACCGTGAGAAACATCGAGCTCGGGTGCCGATGGGGTTTGAAAGAGTCTATGAACCATCTTTGAAGAGGTCTGAGGCGCAGCCTGGCGAAAGGGGTGATCATGACCGTGGAAGCCATATGACCCAGGAGGACCTGGACAGAGTGGGCTCGAACCCTGTGGTTGCGGAGGAGGAGAAGAAGATGTTGCTGAAGGGCTAGAAACCTGTCCTTTGGCAGGGAGGCAGTTTCCACAAGGGAGTTGAAGAGAGCCCCGATGAAGCAGATTTCTGTGGCCGGGAGGAGCTGGGATTTTTCGGTGTTCAACTGAAGGCCCAGCCGTTGTAGAAGAGAGAGAGAGTTTGAGAGACGTGGATTTGAAGGGACGAGGGGTCAGATGCGACAATCATCCAATCGTCCAGATAAGGGAAGATCATTATGCCCTGTTTTCTTAGATGTGCTGCCACAACGGCGACTACCTTCGTGAAGACCCCTGGGGCCGTAACGAGGCCGAAAGGAAGAACTGTGAACTGGTAAGATTGTCCCAGGAGCTTGAAGGAGAGGAAGCGTCTGTGGGATCGGCGTATCGAGACGTGGAAATACGCGTCCCGTAAATCTATAGAGGCAAAGTAGTCTCCGTGTCGGAGCGTTGGAAGAATGGAGGCCACCGAGACCATTCGAAATTTTGAAGGTAGAATGAAAAGGTTTAAGGCCCATAGGTCGAGGATGGGCCAAAGACCTCCGTCCCTCTTGGGAACCATGAAGTATCTCGAGAAGAAACCTCGAGTGTCCTGCCCGGAAGGAGAAGGCCGGATTTCGCCCTTTGCTAGAAGGGAGTCGACCTTGGAGCATGTCTCCGGTGAAGGGTCGGTGTGGAGGATGTGACCCGTGGGGGGCAAGGTTTCGAATTCCAAGGCGTAGCCGTCTCTGACAATGCGGAGAACCCAGGCATCTGAGGTGATAGACTCCCATTCGTGGTAGAAAGGAGCTAGACGATCGCGAAAAGTGCAGAGAGGAGAGTTCGGGTCGGGGCTTAAGAAAGGCATGGCAGTGGCAGTAGTAGCGAACGTAGAAATGGCCCCGGGAGAGTGGGCGTCAGGCCCGTCGTTGGAGTTGTGGCATAGCTGTAGCACCTTTGCCTCGATTTTTCGGGACCTGGTGCTGACGGCGAGGCTGTTGCTGATTACTGTGCTGACTCGAGCTCGACGAACGTCGAAACGGTTGGTGACGAAAAGGCTGAGGGAAACGACGGTATCTTTGAGGAAACCATCGGGTCCGTTGAGCCTGGGGCTGATCAGTGCCACACTTCGCTGCAAGGATCTTGAAGTCATGGTTGGACCTCAATTTGTCATCAGTTCCTGAGTTAAAAAGTCCCAGGGTGTCGAAGGGGAGGTCTTCGCTCACTTGTCGAGAGGAGGAAGAAAGTCCTGAGGATCTAAGCCATGCATGTCGTCTGATCGCAACCACGTGGGTAATCATCTTTCCGGCGGTATCGCCGGTGTGCTTCGCCATTTGGATTTGGTGGTGTGCAAGGGAGTCCGCCTCCTGCTGGAGGGTTGAGAGAACTGAACGGTCTTCGTCAGAAAGTTTGGCGAAGAAAGGTCGGGCCTTTTCCCAGAGGATCTGTTGATATGCGCCCATACAGGCTCCGTAGTTTGCCATGCGGCAAAGGAGGAGAGCACCGGAGTACAGCTTCCGGCCTACTGCATCAAATCTCTTACCCTCCCTGTCGGCAGGAGAGTTGGACTGTCGACCCGAGGATTGGGAGGCCTTCACCACCATGGAGTTTGGGTCGGGGTGATGTTTGAGCCATTCCAAGGCTTCATCATCAGTTCGGTACCAGGCCTCTATTTTTTTAGAGGTTGGAGGTATCGAAGATGGGGTCTTCCAAGATGCCTGGATAACGTCCAGGAGGTAAGGAAGAAAAGGCAGCAAAGTGGCTGGTGGGGCTTGAGCCTGGACCCTCTTGAAGACGGGGTCGGTGACGGCTTTTGAGGTTTGTTTAATTTCCATCCCCAGAGCGTCTGCCATTCTAACCATTTGGTCGGAGAAAGCCCGGATATTATCCGTCGCGGAAGGCGGGTCGACCTCGTAGGCGTCGTGAGGAGGAGAGAGGTCGAGGCCGAGGGAGACGACCGAGGCTGAGAGGATCAATTTGGGGTGTTCGACGTCGAGGTCATCCTCCTCGGCCCCTTGAGGGGACCGGGGAGGAGAAACAAGCGCAGAGTCCTGTTGAGGTATCACC
Organism: Anolis carolinensis; assembly: GCF_035594765.1. Lineage (NCBI taxonomy): Eukaryota > Metazoa > Chordata > Lepidosauria > Squamata > Anolidae > Anolis > Anolis carolinensis. The sequence goes on from NC_085842.1 coordinate 188,773,093, forward strand.
TCAAGAGCAGCGGCAGGCTGTGGATGAATGTCCTTGGAAGCAGAGGCCTGGACGGCACGAGCAAGGCGCGTCATCTGCCTACCCCTCTCAGGTGTTTGAGCCGGAGGGAAAAGTTCTTGTCGAGCCTGAGGGCGTGAGGGCGCTGGCTGAGGAACTTTAATAACTGTCCTGACCGACCGGTCGGGAGAGACTTGAGCGCCCGCATCCGAGGACTGACCATGAGGAGAAGAAGAGCGGAGGCGTTGCGCCAGTTGGATAGGGGAGGATCTCCTGGAGGAGGCCACGGAAGAAGGGACGTCCTTTTTAGAAGAAGCGGAGGAGGAGGACCTCTGGGTCATTCGTCTCTTGGCTGGAGGTTGCTTTGACGCGACCCTTATCGATTTTCCCGGCATCGGTGGAATCGGGCACACAGCTGCCGAGTCAGATTGGGCTCGCCTGGATTCCTCCTGGGCCCTCTTAAAGGCAATATTCATGGCGGAAGAAGATGGCGGTGAAGCCAGACGAGATCGAGTAGAAATGGCCGAAGCCACAGAACTCGAAGTCGATGAGGGGCCCATTTTGCCCGACCGGGTCGAAACAGTGGCTGTAGTCACCGTGCAGGGCGGTTTGGTTGGTTTAGCCCTCGAGGTCTTTGAGGCCTTGGATGATACCGACGGAGAAGGCCTAGACGCCATTGAGGCCGAAGTGGAGGTAGAAGCTTCAGGAGCAAGAGTCTTCTCGTAGAGAGCTGCTCGAAGTCTCGCAGCCCTATTTCTTCGGGCCTGAGCTGTAAAGGCCAGGCAAAAACGGCAGGTACCGACGACGTGACTTTCACCGAGGCAGAAAAGGCACTTAGCATGGCCGTCGGAATCTGGAATTTTAGCGGCACATTGAGTGCACCGCTTGAAACGCGTAGTCGACATAGGAACGAAGAGTCCGAAGTGAGCTTTGCAGCGGAAAAAAAGGAACTGGGGAGCGAGCGCGGAGGGCGCCTTTTATACCCTCTGGGGAGAGGGGCGGGGTTACCACCAAATTTCAAACTTTAGCTTGGAAGAGTATCCGTTGGAGCCTGCGCAGGTGCAGTCTCTCCATTAGTGTGCATTCACAGAGTACACGAAGAAAAAACATACAAATCACTCTCATTTTACATATTAGCATAGCTAACCCCATTTACTGATTCCAGAACATGTTTTCATGAGTTATTTAGTATGCTGTACTTCTATCAGGCACGCAGAACATTCAACATTACGGGCAAGCTATTTTTTTGCAAGAATACACTTGATAAACTTACTTAATAAGCACAATGTTCCACTGAACAGAACTTAAAAATCTGACTGCCTTACCTAAGCAGAAATAAATATCTCTGCCGTTTAAGCATCTTGGAATGCATACCAAGGTAGGTAAACCTCTACTTATAAATTACCTATAAGCAACACATTTTGAAGACCAAAGGTGATTTTTTGATGTTTTGAGAATATGAAAGACATACGGTATATACTCGAGTATAAGCCGACCCGAATATAAGCCGAGGCACCTAATTTTACCACAAAAAACTGGGAAAACTTATTGACTTGAGTATAAGCCGAGGGTGGGAAATGCAGCAGCTACTGGTAAATTTCAAAAATAAAATTAGATACCAATAAAATTACATTAATTGAGGCATCAGTGGGTTAAATGTTTTGAATATTTACTGTATTTCAAAGAAAAACAGTAAACTAACTCTATAAGTGGAAAAGCAACAATAATTTTATAATCATCATCATCATCAACAGCTTCATTTGTACCCTGCCCTGTCTATCTCCCCCTGGGAACTCAGGCCAGCTTCCAACATAGTAATAGGCAAACATATAATGCCTACATAAATAATGCAGAGCTAGATATAGATCTATCATTATATATACTAATTTCACATGTGTATTTTCCCCTAAAACCTTTGCAAATCTTCTCTCTATGTGCATTTTCCTCCTGCAATATTTGTAAGTCCAATTTATCAATGTTTATATCTATCTAGACATCTGTGTGTGTGTGTGTGTGTGGTGTGTGCGCGCGCACACATTTTCCCTCTGCACTTGCAAACGTGAGGGTAAAATTCATATAAAATTCATATATAAAATTAATGTATACATATAGGAACAGATATACAGGTACATGGAAATCTCTATCTATATTTACATAGGATTTGCAAAGACCTGTAAACATATGAGGGGAAAATTCATACATTAATGTATGTAGGGGGGACATCTATATAAATATTAAGAAGCTTTGGGGCATGCGTTTACCCAAGGAAAAAATGCAAGCAAACAACTTTGTCCTCTTTTCTCCTGCCCTTTCCCACCTCTTTTCTTTCTCCCTTTTTCAAACTCTAAAAGTAGCCAGAAAAGGCTTTTTAAAACTTCTCCCAAAAAAACCCCACATTTTTGTTTCCTTAGGAATAAAAAGAAGTACACACCTTCTGTTGCTCTCTTTTCCCTCCTTCCCTCCCTTTGGACTCAAATTTTCTTGCAATAGTAGTAGTAGTAGTAATAAAAATAATAGTAATAGTAATAAATCGTGCAAATTTGCAAGAATATCTTTTTTTCTTCCCCTTCTACCCATGCAATCTGGCTTGCAAGGGTTTCTCTCACACTCTCCTTTCACTTTTGAAAACATTTGCTTCTTGTCTCTGTCTCTCTCTCTCAAAAAAAAGATAACCAGCCTGGGAGGAGAAGCGAAGAAGGAAGGTTTTGGAAAAGAAAACATACTGTGGCCTCCAGGCTTCGTTGCTGGCTTGACCTTGACCCGAATATACGCTGGGGGAGGCTTTTTCAGCTCATAAATAAGGGCTGAAAAACTCGGCTTATCTTCGAGTATATACGGTAATTTGTTTTTCTCATGTATCTTTGGCAATAGTTGTGCATTTGGTAACACTACCAGTGTATTTGGACATTAACATGATTAGCTCTAGTCAGTTCCCACCGTTCAAAATACTTCCAGCGATTCCTTCCACTAACTTCAGGATCTTCATACTCAATTCCAGGAATATGAAGTGAAGGCTGAGATCTATAAGGAACATAAGAACTATGAAATTAATTGTTGGATGTAACATTTCAGAGACACATAACATTTAGAATTTAGATGAAGCTTCCCCTTAACACTATTTCAAAAAGGAATTGCAGAAAAAGTAGCCCACCACTCTGAGGAAAGAAAGCTGGCTCCTCTGTCAGTTAGGGTGCTTGTGGGCTGAGGCTTGTTCTGCACAGGCAGGCCCATATGAGACATTTCATTCCTTTATTGATAATATGGTTCTTCAAGACACATCAGTCATACTTGGTTTTAGATAACTAGCAAGCCTTAATTTCTAAGAAATAATTGTCAATCAATATTGTTAAGTCCCTTAGAGCACTGCTTCTTAAACTGTGGGTCCTGACCACAAATGGGGGCCCCTTTACTCCATGTTGGGGGTTACAAAAATTGTCTACAGTAAAAGGTTTCTGAACATCATCTAATGGATGTTTTAGGCATTTACATCTATTGTACAGTGTTTACAGTGGACTCTGCAGAAGATGTTTCAGCTGTGGACAAGTCTTCATAGGGACCATCAAACGCAGCATCCAAACACGAATCAGGGAACAAGAAAGGTACTGGAAACTAACTCAACCAGAGAAGTCTGCCATAAGAGCATTTGATGAACCAATCTGGGCACAGTATATTATTTGAGAACACAGAAATGCTGGATCACTCTAACAACTATCATGTCAGACTACACAGCAAAGCCATTGAAATCCACAAGCATGTGGACAATTTCAACAGAAAGGAGGAAACCATGAAAATGAACAAAATTTGGCTACCAGTATTTAAAAACTCTAAAATCAGAATAGTAAATACAGAAAAACACTCTTAAAACAGAGGAATTCCAGACATGAATCAATCAGGGGCAGCTAACACCTCAGAACAAAAGATTTCCCCAGGAAGGAAGATGCCAGGCCATGAAGCTGGCAAGGCCATTCATGTTACTCAAGGTGATTAATTACAACATTCACAATGGCCTCCAACAGACAAGAGTTTTGTTGGTCCTTGGACCTTCCACAAATATATAAACCTCCCTTGCTTAGTTTTCTAATATACTGAACAACCTTTGAGGATGCCTGCCATAGATGTGGGCGAAACGTCAGAAGAGAATACTTCTGGAACATGGTCATACAGCCCGGAAACTTCACAGCAACCCAGTGATTCCGGCCATGAAAGCCTTTGACAACATGTTTCAGCTGTACTTTATCAAAGGAAAAATGGCCTGTTTAGCAAACCTTGCAAATGCTGAGCTGTTATCAGTAAATGTTTGCTTTTTGGCCAAAAAGGGTCTGAGTGGGAAAGTTTAAGAAATCTTGTCCTAGAGGGTGCAGGGGAAATGTTCAGTATATTTTGACTATCTCCAGAACTTTTTAAAGGCCAGAAAATAATTTTCTCAAAATAATATGGATGTTACCTCACAGACGTAAAAGATGGAAGAAAGAATTTTTGAATAATATTCCAACTGGAATCTTCTACTGGTCAAGACAGCAAGAAAAAAGTGGTGGACAATGCTTTTCTGAAATAAATCTCAGAAACCTCCAAGATTCAAGAATTATGTGGGACTTCAAAAATCCCATTATCTGCTAGAAGATCAACTTTACTAAGCATAGGTTCACAAACAGGTCTTGCAGATCATTTTCTCTTTCAAAAAGTGGAGGAAATAGTAAGGGGAATCAACAATCCTGGACTTGATTTTAACCAATAGAGATAAGTTGGCCACTGGAATCAAAGCCATCGGCACTTTAAGAGGAAATGGCCATGCAATGATATAGAACAGCCCAAAGAAGAGTATAGTTAAACACAGATCTTGAATTTCAGGAAACTGATTTTAACAAGTTCAGAGAATTATTGAGTGGAATCTCATGGCTAGAGATCGAAAGGAAAAAAACATCTAACAAAGGTGGGAATTCATTTAAAAAAGGGTTGGTTAAAGCACAATCACAAACATGGTAAATCAGACAATGCTTCTCATCTGAACACACTGATTTGAATTCTATCCCCCGAGAAGCTCACTCCAGATGATTTATCCAGCAATATTTTGGCACCTTACTTTGTGACATCACTTTCCCCTAAATTCTCAGAAATCATTGTCTATTTATACCAGAGCATTTGAAAACTTCCTTTTAAAAAACATGCCAAAGGTCACTTACACATCAAGCTTCTGAAGAGCCTCAAGGTGCCGCAGGACCCTTCCCCTCCACCTTCGATCAATGAATGGGGGGACAGGATATTTGTCTTCTAATTGCATAGAGTACGGTGGATAGTGAACCAGGTTACTAAACATGGTTTTAAATGCTGGTACTTTCCTCTGTTTTATTAGGCAGGGGAAAGATGGGAAAGGAAAAATATTGTATGTAAAACATTGAGGATAAATGTGATAAAATAATATTTGTAATTTATCTAATAGATAGAATAAAATATTACTTTTTCAAACACTGATTTCTGGTTATTAATATTGTATGACATAACTTAAAAATCCAAAAGAAAATGCTTGGGATATACAAGAAACAAGGTTATCAGCTGATTATTTTACCACTCACAATACTCATGTGATGTCATGTTTTCTAAGTTATGAATAATTCTTTATGAAAAGAGAATTCCTTTTCTGTATATTGACACATTTCTTTAGTTTTAATATGCACTTCCCCCCATATTAACATCTTCAAGAATGGGGCACATCCTAGAATTGTGGGTGCATCTTAGAATCATAGGGTTTTAAAATTTTTCTGTGCTCATGCAAGGAAAAGAGTGAAATTTCAGTACTATGTCTCTCCCTCACAAAAAAGGGCAACTTTCTCTTCAAATCTGATGAAGTTGACAGATTAGGAATCCAGCAAATCCATGGTAAGGGACTAAACCCCAAGGTTAAAGCAAGTAGGCTTGCGTTGCTGGCTGCAGCAATTATAAAGAAGACTAGGATTTATCAAACTTATACATCTCACCTCAGTTTATGCAGTACCTCCATTTCATGTTTGGAAATATGAAAAGAGGATCAAATTATATTGACAATAATTACTAAAAAGGAAACTGGATGTAAAATGAAGGACAGGGAGATAGAGAGATCCCGAGAAATTATAGCTGGATGGCTAACATGATTCCAGATACAAAAAATGTAAGAAAGGTGCCTGTGACTAGGGCAGTGGTTCTCAACCTGTGGGTCCCCAGATGTTTTGGCCTTCAACTCCCAGAAATCCTATCAGCTGGTAAATTGGCTGGGATTTCTGGGAGTTGTAGGCCAAAACACTTGGGGATCGACAGGTTGAGAACCACTGGACTAGGAAGACACATTCACTAATTCAAACTAATTTGCACATGCAGGAGAGTTAAAACATAAAATATGAGAATATCTAAAAGATATGCCGGCCACATGACCTTGGAGGTATCTACGGACAACGCCGGCTCTTCGACTTAGAAATGGAGATGAGCACCAACCCCCAGAGTCGGTCACGACTGGACTTAACGTCAGGGGAAAACCTTTACTTTTACCTAAAAGATATTCTAGAATAATATCTAAAAGATATTCTAAGAATTTTTTTCTTAGGCTTTTTTGTTAGTGGTATTGAAATCAGACTGCATCTTCCAAATGATGGCATCTTAGAAAATAAGAAATATAGCAATCAGGTAAGCACATTTACTGCTAAGACTTTAGGGGAGTCTATCAACTGCTATTTATAGTGCTACATATCAAATGTCATAAAGAAACAAAAGTATCATGGAAACTATGGCTTCTGCAATCATAGATCGATTTTTTAAAAGTATATATTTTAAAAAATCATTTTACAAAGACAGTATTAATGGTTAACAACTGCAGTGATAGACACATTATCCTTTTTTCACCTCACCTGATAGCCTTGTGAGATGAGTATGGTAGAAGCTGTTCTGCAGTACTTTGCTGAGAGCAAAGAAGCCACTGAGGTTGGGTGGGAATTGAGAGCAAAGGAAACCGGGTATTGGGGTGGGAAGGGGAGGCTGGGCTCATATGGGCTCAGGTAGACAGTGAAGGTAGGAAGAGAGGGAATTGGTTGTCAGGGGCAGAGGGAAGCCAGTGCTCGTACATGCATGTGGCAGTTGCCTTTGGAAACACATAGATGTGAGGGGCAAAAGGGATTACTGCATCTACATGAACTGAGTCCCTTTATATGAAGTCCCTATATGATGAATAACAATCCCTTTATATAATGGACTTGAGCATTCGTGTTTTTGGTATCTGCACCTACATGGTGGCACAGCGGGTTAAACCGCTGAGCTGCTGAACTGGCTGACCGAAAGGTTTCTGGTTCAAATCTGAGGAGCAGGGAAGCTCCCACTGTTAGCCCCAGTTTCTGCCAACCTAGTAGTTTGAAAACATGCAAATGTGAATAGATCAATAGGTACCGCTCCAACGGGAAGGTAACGGCGCTCCACACAGTCATGCCAGCCACATGACCTTGGAGGCATCTAAGGACAATGCCGGCTGAGAAATGGAGATGAGCACCAACCCCCAGAGTCGTACACAACTAAACTTAATGTCAGGGGAAAACCTTTACCTTTACTACCTGGAACAAATCCACTTTACACTTAATATGCATGGAATTGTGGTATAGTCTATATCCAATCACTGTCCATGATGCATATTGTATTTCTATTGTATCCTTCAATATAAAATTCTGTTGCACATAAATGTATTATGCTAGTGCTGGCATTACTACCATCATTCACCAATCATACACCTGTAAAGTTATTACTTCCCCTAAGAAGGAGATTTTAACATTCCCAAACGCAGAGATATAATTTAACAAAAATGTAAAAGATGTAAGAACCATTGTAGACTATAATTACCTACCATTTCATCATGAATGATATGGGCCTGGGCAGTTGCTTGTGCATGATCCCTTTCACTTGATAATATATGTATTGGATCTAAAACACGTATAAATAAATTTTGAAAGGAAATATTAGATCATATATTTGTGTTAAAACATACATTAAAGTTAATGAGAGGAGACAAATAAAAAGATTATTGCAGCAGAATGCTATTCAATGTTCAAAGAGCTCTTGAGGATCCAGCCCAAAGAAATGTAATTTCCATCATTCCAGAGGAAGGCAAATTATTCTATGATATTGGACAAGTCTCTAGAGTGGAAACCTTACACAGAATAAAACAAGTGTTTTGCAAACTGTATTCTGCTGCAAATAATTTCATGTACACATATTTAAAATAGGTAAAATTATCAATTAAATTTGTGCTTATAAATCATAGACAAGAATATTACTAAAATACAATTAAATTATCCATAGAATTAAAACCATTGAAAACAGCCCTTTAAAGAGGCATTAGTCAATAAAATAGCACACCATTAAAAGCTCTGGCAGCCAGCCTTAAAAAGCTGTCAAAATAGAAGTTTTCACTTGCTGACAAGAGGATGAGGAGGAAGGAGTTCCAAAGCTAGTGAGCAGCATCAAAATGGCCAGCACCTATATTCCCACGAGATGGTGGGCTCAATAGAACAGCCTCTTCCAAAGATCTTATAGCTTGGTCAGAAAGATACAACTCTTCAGATAGCATGTGCCTGGACTATATAGCCGATAATGTTAATATTGACTGGAAATAGCCTTATTTTAAAGGGGGGGGGGGAATTACACACTCCTTATAAAGCCTTTGCCTCAATAAAGTTTCTGAGTACTGTACTTTCAAAACAGCTCGACAGATTCTCACAATAATCCAAATAGGTTATAGTTAAAGGATGGATGGCTATCTGTCATGGGTACTTTGTGGTTTTTCTGCATGGCAGGGGGTTGGATGGGATGGCCTATGTGGTTTCTTCCAGCTCTATGAGTCTATGAAAGCATGTGTCTCTGTAGCCAGACCAGGCATCTCCAGTAACAAGCTGTCGGCTCACCACAGCCGTTCCCAAATGATGACACGAGACTTGCTGTGTTATCACAAGAAACTTTACTGTAGGACACATCGACATGAAAAAGCCAAGAATGGGAGGCACCGGCCAACATTCCTTTATATACCCTTTCCCCTCATTCAAAGATACATTTCCCGCCCAACAAAACCCCGCAAAGTTTCCCCGCCAAGTCCAGCAGCTGTTTCTTCTCAGGATCACAGGATGCAGGTATCTTATCAGTTCATAATGTCAGTGACCCTGATTCTCAGCACCATAATCCAGGATCTAGGAGCAGGGTTCTGACACAAGCGCAACTGGAACAGTATCTTTAAATATGCAAAAGTGCTCCTAGATACTTTAAGAACCCGTGTCTCCAGATTAAAGTCTGAGTCTAGGAGTATAACCAAATTTTCAGTCGAAGTGTAACTTCATCTAACACAGGTTAACGCCTATGACTTGGTTTGCTTTTCAGTTATAGATCAGATTTATACATATTTGCATATGGACAAACAATGGTTTGTAAAGGGGAAAAACATATTTTCTGTTTTTTTCCAGAGATTCTGAAGATTCAATTTTCCTGCTTCTTGGCAGGGGGTTGGACTGGATGGCCCACAAGGTCCAACTTTGTGATTTTATGATCTATGATTCTATGCCAGGCACAAATGCAGGTGAAACAGGAGAAAATGCTGCTAGAACGTGGGCATATAGCCCAGAAACCACACAACATCTCAGTGTTTTCGGCCATGAAAGTCTTTGACAATACTATTTCATCTATTCTCTGCTAATTATTTGTCACCTAAAGTCTGTTTTCTGAATCTTTAACTAAATTTTAACATATTGGGGTTGTGGGACTACCTTTCAATGCTCCTGTCCCTTCCATCCTTGTGGTCTAATAATTACACTTGTACACACACCCTCCCTGCCCCAGAATGGACTCAATTGGATCAATGGAGTTTACTAAGTGTGAGCCTAACCAAGACCCCATTGCATCAATGGGTCTACTCTAATTAGACCTAGCAATTGGGTTTAGGTTTTTATAGTGCCTGACTCAAGAAGCTTTAGGGCCATGTGTTGTCCCTAAATAATAAGGCAGCTTCCTATTGGTGTGCAAGTCAGAAACATTAAGCTTTCTCAGATTAGGAGATATAACCTAAATAATAATAATAATAATAAAACTTTATTTATACCCCGCCACCATCTCCCCAACGGGGACTCGGGGCAGCTAACATGGGGCCATGCCCGGAACAATACAATATAATAAAATATAAAAAACAACATATTAACACATATTAGCACATCATAGCACCATTAAAACAACATATTAGCACATATTAGCACATCATAGCACCATTAAAAATACAATAAATGATAATACGCATTACATCAAGAAATCAAAAAAAAAAACAACAACAAAAACACATTAAGGATGAACTCCCTGCTGGTAAGAGATGTTTAACAGTGGACTAGATTGTGATGGTGTCTCCTTCTTTGGAGGTTTTTAAACAGACGCTGTTGAAAGTGCTTTGACTGGATATTCCTGCATGACAGAATTGGGTTGGTCTGGGTGGCTCTTGGAGTCTTTTACAATTCTAGGAAGAAGAAATGCAGGCAGATTTTAATGTGCCTTCATTCATTTTCAGATCAGATTTTGGAACCGCTAAAAATTGAAAACCTAATCAGAATTCTACATTTTGTGAATTTGGCGTGAAATCCAGTCATAATTCAAAGGACTAGCAATTGCAACTGGGAAAGGACAGTTTGCTGCATGGCAAACAATTAAAACTAGGAGTGAACATTAGGCAGCCCTACCCAGTCAGTTTTAATTATGAATTTTAAACTTGCGTCTTGTGTTCAAATATTTGTTGTGTGTGTTTTAAAATATGCATTTGTTGAAATACGTTTCAATATGTGAACTTTATATAATGTTTACGATGATTATGTGTTTTAGCTGTGTTGTAACCTGCCATAAGATGGGTAAGAAATAAAGTTATTACACCATGTAACAATTTTTGTTCCTGAGTTATAAATGTCATCTCCTAATTGGTTCTATCATAAAAGCATGGGAAAAGTTTATCAAACTGCAAAAACTTTATTTTTGTAGGACATCCTGCAGCCCATTTTGCTATAGTTTTTCAAAGAATATCTCATAGTGTCTCGACCAATACAACCTAGTTTATGGCAGCCACAAATACAAAGATTCTGGAATATAAAAAGTACTTCCAAAGCAAGGATTGCATAATTAAACGGAAAATAATGCTTTCAAACCAGGAACAGAAACTTTTTCAAATTTTGTTAGTGTTGTTGTTATTATTATTTCATAGAATCATAGAATAAGAGCATGAAGGAATCACATGGGCCATCCAGTTCAACCCCATGCCTTGCAGGAAGGCACCATTAAAGGTACTGTACTTGGAAGCTTGAAAACAGGAGCTCTGGATGGCCATCTGCTGGGGATACTTTGTTTGTGCTTTTCCTGCATGGCAGGGGGTTGGACTAGAGGGCCCACGTGGCCTCTTCCAACTCTATGACTCATCCCAGACAGATGGTCAGCCACTGTTTAAAAGCCTCCAGAGCAGTGGTTCTCAACCTGTGGATCCCCAGATGTTTTGGCCTTCAACTCCAAGAAATTCCAACAGCTGGTAAACTGGCTGGGATTTCTGGGAGTTGTAGGCCAAAATACCTGGGGACCCACAGGTTGAGAACCACTGCTCCAGAGGCAGAGAGTTCCACTGTTGAACAGCTTTCAAGGTCAGGATGTTCTTCCTAATGTTCAGGTGGAATCTCCTTTCCTGTCATTTGAACCCAATACACATGGAAAATGAACACTTTATGTTATGCTAGCATTTCTCTCTGTTACTTTGTGGGGGCGCCTCTCACTTCGAAGAAAGGCAGCCTATGCAACTCTAACGAAAAGCCAAGGAAAAATGACCAGTGCCATTAAGAGCGTATTAAGCGCCGCGCCGCCCCCGTCTCCGGGCTTCCCCAGTTACCGTAGAGGAAATCGAAGGCCCGGTTGGGCGCCATGGCCCGACGGTAGCGGGACCCGGACGGAGGCCCCGGCTGCGTCAAGGCCACCGAGCGGCTCATGGCGGTGGCGCCCCTCCGGTCCCAGCCTTCACCTCCTGGGTCTGTGCCGACGGCGTTCCCATAGCAACGCCGGGCTCCCCACCCGACGCAGGCGCAGTTCGACCTCCTGGCGCCGTGCGAAGAGAGCTTCCGGGTATCTCCCAGACTGCGAGGAAAGAGGACCTAGGAAGGACGTTTTAGCCTAGCCTAGGGGAGACTTTGATAGGCTTTGAATGTACTTTGTTTGGAGTTTTAACTCCTCAAAAGCTTAATGAAGACCCACCTCATCCGGCAGACTTCCCCAATTTTCAGTCACGAGTTTTGATTTTCATTCTATTACTACAGTATATGTCAATTCTGTTGCTGTTTGATACACGTTTTCATATATGTGTGAGTGTGCGCGTTTATGTAATGGAGTAATTTATTGTAGTTTTATGTTCATTTGTTTCAGAATTTATTGTACCCCGCCTTGAGCCATTAGTAGAGGCGGGTAATAAAAATGTATTATTTATTTATTTATTTATTTATTTACTATACTTTTACCCCGCTCACCTTACCTCGGAGGGGACTCAGGGCAGCTTAACAACATGGCCAATTATTCAGTGCTGTTTAAAACAATTACAAAGAAATTACAGAAAAGTCATTTTAAAATACATGTTAAATTACAATAGGTAAAGGTAAAGGTTTCCCCTGACGTTAAGTCCAGTCGTGACCGACTCTGGGGGTTGGTGCTCATCTCCATTTCTAAGCTGAAGAGCCATAGACACCTCCAAGGTCATGTGGCCAGCATGACTGCATGGAGCGCCGTTACCTTCCCACCGGAGCGGTACCTATTGATCTACTCACACTGGCATGTTTTCGAATTGCTAGGTTGGCAGGAGCTGGGCCTAACAGCGGGCGCTCATTCCGCTCCCTGGAATTTGAACCTGGCACCTTTCGGTCTGCAAGTTCAGCAGCTCAGCACTTTAACACACTGTGCCACCAATAAAACACAGTTAAAATCATCAGGATCATGTGATCCAAAAGCAAGGTCCGGGTCGTTCCATTGGTCAAATTCTGAGTCTTTTATGTCTATTGCTGCACCAGGTATTCAAAAGTTTGGTCGAAGAGCCATGTCTTTACTTTCGTGCAGAAGATCAACAGGGAGGGGGCTGATCTGATCCCGGAGAGGGAGTTCCATAGTTGCGGGGCCACCACCGAGGCAGGCGGGACCGAGAGCAGGGCCTCCCCAGACGATCTTAAACTCTGAGATGGTTGATAGGAAGAGATACGTTCGGACAAGTAAATTGGGCCAGAACCATTTAGGGCTTTATAGGCTAAAGCCAGCACTTTGAATTGTGCTTGGTAGCAAACTGGCAGCCAGTGGAGCTGGCGCAATGGGGGAGGGGGGGTTGTGTGCTCCGGTGAGTAATCTGGCTGCGGCCTGTTGGACCAGTCTTCAAAGGTAACCCCACGTAGAGTGTGCTGCAGTAATCAGGATGTAACCAGAGAGTGGGCTATCGTGGCTAAGTCAGACTTCCCAAGGTATGGGCGCAACAGGTGCACAAGTTTTAATTGTGCAAAAGCTCCCCTGGCCATTGCCAAGACCTGGGGTTCCAGGCTCAATGATGACTTCAGGAGAACCCCCAAGCTGCGAACGTGTGCCTTCAGGGGGAGTGTGACCCCATCCAACATAGGCTGTAACCCTATGCCCTGTTCGGCCTTGCGACTGTCTTGTCTGGATTCAATTTCAATTTGTTCGCCCTCATCCAGACCACAGAAGACAAGAACCGGTTCAGGACCTGAACAGCCTCCTTAGGAGCAGGTGTCATCTGCGTACAGGTGACACCGTACTCCGAAATTTCGGATTTCTCCCAGCGGCTTCATGTAGATGTTAAAAAACATGGTGGACAATATAGAACCCTGCGGGACCCCACAGGACAAAGGCTGTGGGGCCGAGCAGTTGTTCCCCAATAATACCATCTGAGAACAACCCTCGAGGAAGAACTGGAGCCACTGTAAAACAGTACCTCCAAGGCCCATTCCTGCAAGATATCCCAGGATACAGTGGTCGACGGTATCAAAGGCCACTGAGAGATCCAACAGAACCAGCAGGGACACACTCACCCTGTCCAGTTCTCGGCATAGATCATCCACTAAGGTGACCAAGACTGTTTCAGTACTATGTCTCGGCCTAAAGCCAGACTGCACCGGATCCAGAAAATCAGTGTCTATTATGTCACATTCCTCCCCCTCTGTGTTACAGTTAAACACAGTTAAACTGTATTTTTAACCAATACTTTATAATTTTATTGTTAATTTTGTTCTACTTTGGTCTATCTTGTTCTTTTATATTGATTTGATATGTTATTTTTTGTGTATTTTACTGTATTTATGTTGTGAGCTGCCCTGGGTCTCTTGGGCAGATGGGGCAGGGTACAAATAAAGTTGGGTGGCTGTGAGTTTTCCGGACTGTATGACCATGTTCAAGAAGCATTCTTTCCTGATGTTTCGCCTGCATCTATGGCAGGCATTCTCTGAGGTTATGAGGTCCGTTGGAAACTAGGCAAGTGGGGTTTATATATGTGTGTGGAGTATCCAGGATGTGGAATAATGTTCAGGGTAGGAGAAAGAACTCTTGTCTGTTTGAGGCTAGTGTGAATGTTGCAACTGATTACCTTGATTAGCATTGACAACTACCATGTCAGACTGCTCAGAAAAGTCATTTAAATCCACAAGCATGTGGACAATTTCAACAGAAAGGAGGAAGCCATGAACATGAACAAAATCTGGCTACCAGTATTTAAAAAAACCCTCTAAAATCAGGACAGTAAATAAAGAACAACGTTCAGAAAACGGGGATTCCAGGCACGAATCAGTCAGAGCCAGCTAACACCTCCCAACAAAGGATTCCCCCAAGCAGGAAGCAGCCAGGCTTTAAAGCTGCAAGGCTATTCAATGCTAATCAAGCAATATTCACACTTGCCTCACGCAGACAAGAGTTCTTTATCCTACCCTGAACATTATTCCACAGATATATAAACCCCGTTTACCTAGTTTCCAACAAATCTGACAACCTCTGAGGATGCCTACCATAGCTGTGGGCGAAATGTCAGGGAAGAATGCTTCTGGAACATCGCCATACAGCTCGGAAAATGCACAACAACCCAGCTCCAAAGGCTTTCCTAGGAGCCAAGTGTCGCAATGCATTACGTCCCAAGCGTCGCCTGAACATAACGTAAGAGTTTCCGGACAGGGAAGCGCAACCAGGGCGCATGCGCGAATAGAAAACCCAAAAGCACGATGTCGAGCCTGGCGTCCTGTGACCCTTCGGGTCTCCAAGCGGCCCCGGCGGCCGAGGAGAAGCCGGCCCCGCCTTCTTCCCTGAAGCCGTGCTGCGCCTGCCCCGAGACCAAGCGGGCGCGCGATACTTGGTGCGTCAGGCGGGGGGAGGGAGGCGCGACCTTTGCGTAGTCGCCAAGGGTCCGGGAAGGGGGGGGGGGGGGTGCGGAGGGACCGTTGCTATGGCAACCACGCAGCGATGGGCCTAAACCGTGGCTGAAGCCGGCTTGCAGTTGCCCGAGGGCTCTTTAGCTTTGCAAGGTGGTCCCAGGCCTGCTCCAGCTTTCAGTGTAGCAAGCTGTGGGGTGAATATTATGACTCTTCCTCAGTCCTCTGAGGAGCGCTTATGAAACACTTCCGGGGAGGGGAGCGACGTAAGCAGATAGAGGCCTAAGAGGTCGTATGTGATTGGAGGTTAGCGCCTGTTTCCAAACTGACGTCAGAGACTTGCTACAGTTTTCGAGAGTTGCTATCCCACTTTTAGTCCTGTGACTGCTTCCTCCTGTTGGATTCTGGGGTTTGTAGTTCAGTGAGGCTTAGGACCTCTTAAGCTGAGAATGTCAAAGACCCAAAGACAAACTACAAACCCCAGAATTCTGCAGGAGGCAGTGGGATCCCAACTCATGAACAGTGTAGTGTGATATCCAGATAGAAGTGCGTCCTTTGACTTGAGTCCTACTGCCTCATCACACTAGAACACGAATCCACTTTAAATCCAGTTTCTGGCTCCAGCAGAATTCTGAGGCTTGTAGTTTGGTGAGGTCCAGTACCTGTCTGGCTGAGCTTTTTAGAGCCTCCCCCCCTAAAGTGGATTTAAAGTGGATCCAAAGTCTAGTGTGATGAGGCCTCTTATGTGTTTAAAACACTACTTAGGTCAGTAGTTCTCAACCTGTGGATCCTCGGATGTTTTGGCCTTCAACTCCTAGAAACCCTAACAGCTGGTAAATTGGCTGGGATTTTTGGGAGTTGTAGGCCAAAACACTTGGGGATCCACAGGTTGAGAACCACTGTCTTAGGTGATCAAGATAAAATAATTATGCCTGTTCCATTTCAGGTTTTGCTAGTCTTGCAGTTGCATGTGGTGTAATCTGTTGAAGCTCACAGGATATGTGTGTGTGTCAGGTGGTATAGAATCCAGACCACAATACTCTGAGGATTCTGTCTGGCAAGAAATACTAGCAATTAATAGCCGAAGTTCCAGATTATAATTAACTCACCAAAGCAGCCAAAGACAAGGACAGACACTTTCTGGCTTGTTGCCCTTGGAAAACTATGAAGCCCTAACGATAAATACTCTTTTGTTTGGGGCTGGGGTAGTGGTGTTCGATAACATAGGCAGATGATGAGAGTGATTCCTCACAGTGCTGCCTATCTCTGCTGGAATTAAATATCTTACAGGAATCTTACCACCCTCCTTGTATTGGACTCCCCAGCATTCCGATGTTTGCATCGGTTGGTAGGGCTGATGCGAGCTGCAGTACAATACCTGGAAAGTCGGGTGATTTTCACCCCTTTTCTACCATGTATTGGAAGATAGAATCATAGGGTTGGCCATCCAGTCCAACCCCTGCCATGCAGGAAAAGCACAATCAAAGCACCCCCTACAGATGGCCTTCTAGCCTCTATTTAAAACCCTTTTGTATTGTATCATGTCCCCTCACAGCCTTCTTTTCTCCAAGCAAAGCCTACCCAGCTCCCTGAGCTATTCTTCACAAGGGCTTGGCTGACAGAGGCATCCACAGCACTCTTGCTCTGTGGCAAAACATTTAGCTGGGATATACTTCCAGTCCAAAACACAGATGCTTTGGGTCTCCTTGGGCCCTTCCACACAGCCATATAATCCAAAATATCAAAACAGAAAATCCCACAATATTTGCTTTGAACTGAGTTATCATCTTAAGCAATGATCAATCTATTTGCTCCAAGGAACTGGGAAGGCTTCTGTTCGATGTTTTGATGTTTTGCTTTTTGTCCAATATAACAGGTTGTGTTTCTCATGTAATTTTAGTTGTTAAGTCATAATTTGTTTTTATATGTTGGGTTCTCAATTTTTGTTATTATGGGTGTATTGTTGTGTTCAGGCCTTGAATGTTTGCCTTTTATGTTTGGAATCCGCCCTGTGTCCCTCCGGGGAGATAGGGCAAAATATAAATAAAGTATTATTATTGTTGTTGTTAATGCGAGTCCACACTGCCATATATTTCAGTTCAAAGCAGATAATGTGGAATTTTATTCAGCTTTGTGGAAGGGCCCCCTTGTGAAACTGCTTTGAGTCTTCTTGTGTAGGGAAAAAGTGATGTATAAATAAACATAATAATAATAAAATATCCCAACGAAATATTCATTTGGCAGGAGGTATTTAATGTATTCTTTCAGGCTACTTTCCAAGTCCATAACATTAAAGTCATTATCACATTCATGTTTACTCAAAAATAAGCAGCTTTGTAATTCTAGTGGGTTCATTTCCCATTGGCTAGATATACAGCCTGGTTACAGTCTAGTCCTTCGCATAATACAGACTAGAAAGAAAAGCAGGGAGCCTTCTCTTCTCTGGAAGTGGGAAAAGACTTGTTGCCCAATCACAGATACTTTGAAAATATCCCCCCCCCCCCCCCCCCGCAAAGGCTTCCTTTGGTCTTCTCGATTAAATGGTAGAGTAAGAGTTAATAAGACCACATGTAGCGACCAAAACAAATCTGGAATACTTTGAAACAATAATTAATTACAGTTACAACTCCAACAGACACATTGTTATGTTACTTGTGGTATTTCTAAAACATCTTTTTGCTTCTTTTTTTTAGTTGTGGGTAAAATGCTGGAAAGAACTACCTTTAGGTTTTTTTAAGATTGCTGATCTGTGGGTACAAAACATATTATCCTCCTGTTCAGTGTGTCATCCATTAAGTACTATTGCTATCTCAAGGAGGCACAGCACAAGCCAGAACTCGAGACTTGTGATGCTTCTCTTTTGCTTTTAAGAGGGTCACACCTCTATAGCTACTTTAAAAAAATCCTTATAATTAAAGCCATGATGCAAACAGATGAAGTTTTCTCTTTTGTTAAGTTATGCTTGTAATATAATGTAATTATATCTTCATTATGGAAAGGAACTAATTACTTGCATGTAACCCGGTACTTTCAAAACCCTCTGTAGAATAGTCACAAAACACACATTCATTTTTCAAGTACACTGGCATAGTATAAATCTACACTGAAATTATGAATTGATCTTATGATCACAAGCATGCAACCAGAGAAAATATGTTCAGAATGTGTATTGCTTTTGATCAAGACTCAAAAGTAGGAGCATCCTGCTTTGCACCTGGCCTTCAGAGATTAAAAAAAAAAAAGATTGCACCTGGCCTTCAGAGATAAAAAAAAAAAAAAGATTGGCTCATTTTCAGTTTTGACAATGAGGCTGAACCTACACTGCCATGTTTGAGTCCCGTTTGGACTCAACTACTAAAATAATGTATAAATATTAAAATAAATATAGTATCCCTACTTTGCGGATTTTCACTTATTGTGGGTGGTCTTGGAACCTAACCCCTGCAATAAGTAAGGGAACACTGTATAGGAAGACAACTCTATTTTTGTGCCTCAATCTGACATAGGGTTCATATATAACAGTGGTGTCAAACTTCTGGCCCTCCAAGTGTTTTGGACGTAGAATTCCTGGCAATTGCAGAAGCTAGCTAGAGCTTCTGAAAGTTGAAGGCCCAAACATCTGGAAGGCCACAAGTTTGACACCTCTGATCTATAAGATCACCTAAATCCAGGGCTAGCATGGAGCTTTGAGCCATCTCCTCCTTCTGAGTGTCCTGAATGCAGATGGAATAAAGTTAGAATAATGTTTTGAATAACGGAATGAATCCAAATCAAACCTCCTTAGGATATTTCAATTCTGTCTAATTTCTGATATCACTTACTTGAGAACTTTTGCCTTGCAGCATCATTGAAAAGGGAGAGGAACACTGTGGTCCTCTTATTGAAGCGCATAAAGAATGCATGCGAGCCTTGGGTTTTAAGATATGAACCAGAAGAACAAGAGCTCTGAATATATATCAGGTAGGCAGACCAATGACCTATTCTAAAACTACCTTTTTCCAGGGAAAATGTGAAATTTATGGAATTTTGCAGATATTAAAGTTGGTGTGGCAGATGGATGTAGAATACCAAAGACATATTATTCAGTGATCACCAACATTGATACCCCACAGTTGTCTTCTATATAGCAGTCCAAATGCAGTGGTGCTGCTTGCTAGTGTAGAATTGCAAGTCCCATTAGGGATTACTTTTAATTCTTTTGAAATAGCCCTATAACTATTGATGAGACATCTATCTGCTCCATGTCTTCTTGGACTGATTTAGCTGATGTGTTCCAGTTGCATAGTTTTTGTGTCACACGCATAGTTAAAGATATGAGTGCTGAAGCTCCTATTGAGTGAAAAACAATATCATAGAGTCCTTTGTGTTCGTTTTCTAAATCCAGATTTTGAGATTCAGGCCACTTCTACACTGCCATGTAGTCCAGATTATCAAAGCAGATAATCCAGGTTATCTGCTTTGAACTGGATTATATGTGCCCACACTGCCATATAATCCAGTTCAAAACAGATAATCTGGATTTTATGTGGCAGTGTAGAAGAGGCCTCAAATCTGTGATTCTGATCAAGTCTTCAAAGTTCCAGGGTATTGTTAGTTATGCTCATAAGAAAGAAAGTGGTACAAAACTAGCAAGCTTAATCATAGTTAAGTTTTACACCACTGCCTGTTACTACATGTGCTGCCTATATGTGCTGTTTTCCAATGTAAGTGGTAGGAAAACAGCAGGCTTACAGATCGTTTCAAACTACTTCTTACTGGATCTTTTTTTCCCCATCTAGGTGGTTTGCTGTGGATTATACTTTTGGTGACTTTACATCTATCGCTGCTAAAATAGATTTTTAAAATATTTTGTATCAGAATATGAATTTTTTTGAAATATTTATGACGGATTCTTGTATCACAACAGTACATTTCCTTATTATCCTCTTTCTGGATCCAGACATTGTGAAAATATGAGATATTCTCCTAAACATTTTCCCATGTTTTCATTTCAGCAAATCAGATATTGGTTCTGTGGAATGTTGTTTCTTCATAGAACCACAAAATATTTTCTGTTATTTTCTGTATGCATTACAATGAGATATTACAAATGCAATAAATAAAAATGAAGTAGTCTGAATTCAGAGATACTTGTTTTATTGGCCAAATGTGTGTGTTGTGTTCTAGCTGAGTTATTTTTTTAGTTGTGGTTCTGGTGGCAGCCTGCAACTCTCCTTGAGTGACAAAATGGCAGCAGCTCTGGATCAACCCTTCAGGCTGTCCAGCCACAAGGTGTCAGGGAGAAGCAATACCACCAGAACTGGATATTGAGCTGGAAATGGAGTGAGCACCAGGTCTCACTGGGCAAGGTTAGGATGATGGCAGTGGCTACAGTCACCACAGCAGATGAGATGGGGGATACAGGAATCATCCTTTTGCTTACTCATGTGTAAACCTCTACAAGCAGTGCTGGTTTAAATTTGAGGTGTGTACAGCAATACAATTTCAGTTCAGTATATTACAGGTAGGAGTGGCATTAAGGGGTAAATCTATCATGAATACTTTTTGAATCTTAAAATGTTCTTTAATTCATTTTCAATGGGAAAGAGTGCATCAGGTACTTTCAGAGAAAGAAGTAGACACACAAACTCCAGTACTGGATTTTGTAATAGCTATATTCATTACACAGACAAAAGGGAAACTTCTACTCATCATTGACTCACATACATATTCACCGTCCTTCCTTCCTTCAGTCCATCTTGGAAGGAGGCGGGTGTTCAGATCCTGCATTCCTCTGAGATCTGACACACCTTTCAAAGAGAAAAGGGTCTCCTTATGTTGAACCTTTTTGCTGTTGTTGTTCTGGATTGTTTTTACAACTTGTCATTCAGCTAAGACTTGCTGAAGCTCCATCAGTACCAGAAGATATGTTGTTCTGACTTCCTTAACTTAAAGAGTTATTATCTCGGACTATGTAAACATATGTTGTTTACACAAAAAGTTCCCAGATTAGTTATGTCAGTTCAGCAGTTTTCATTCCAAAGTTAATTCACCTCTGTTTCTCCATAATGGCATTTCAGGCCTCAAGTTTCTTAGGATGGTATCTTCAGTCTTGCCAGGCCTTAATAGGTCCTTAGCCGGACCGAATCATACAGTTCAATACACCCCCCCCTCCTCCTCCTCCTCCTCCTCCTCCGCCTCCGCTTCCGCTTCTGCTTCTGCTTCTTCTCACAAATCCAGGACAGTGCTGTCACTAAATAATCTGAGTTATAGGCCTAAAGGAGGTTAGAGTAGGTAGAAATAAAAAGGAGACTTTAGGTCACTGAATCTACTAGTTACTGCTGTTCCCTCTAAGGCACATTTAACTCTTTCAGTACTAAGCATTGTATTGTATCTTCAACAAGATGTATTTAACATTAAGATTGCAGATTACAGTTTGAAAGCTACAAATGACTAAAGAGCTGTATATTATTATACTGTCTTGCCTCATTTGTATTTCCACAGATATGAGTTATTATCAAGTAGTATGGGGGCATTGAGCAGAATACTGTTTGATTGCCACGGTGGCTGAAAAAGTCAAAAATACCTTGAGAAAAATAACAAATTCTAGACATGCTAGAGGTCAGGGCCAGTGCATCATTGAAGCTGTTGAAGCCCTTGGGGACGCTCTCTAGGCGGCGGTGGCGGTGGTAGTGGCGCCGGCGACCATCAGGTTGCTCGCCACGGAATGAGGAAGTCCTCGCTCTTCTTACGAGATTTCGTGAGATTTCTGTGAGATCTTGCAAAATATCGTGAGATTTCTGTGAGATTTCGCAAAATCTCGCGAGAAAGCGAGGCCTTCCTGGAGGCCTTCGTAGTTCCGCAGCTAGAGAACGTGCCGCCACTGGCGGTATGTTGGGTGGGAGCGTAATTTGGGGGGGGGGGGCAGCCCTAGGTTTGTTTACATAGCGAAAAAACCTAGGGCTGCCTCTGCTAGAGGTATAAAGCTGATGAAGACTTTACACTAAGGCATATCGCCAAACACATTGACCTTGGCCCCTTGATAATTTTTTTTGCTAAAGTTCCAAGGAATGCTACTCCTGATGATTTTTCATACATCATTCAGTTTCAAAATGAATATGATAGCAGCTCTGCTAAACAAAGTTGAAAATCTTTACAGGAACAGATATGTATGGTCTGCATTTGCATATGATCGATCTGAAAGCTGGATTAACTAGGTTAGTGAAGAGACAGAGTTTTCCATATAAAAATCTATGCAAAGAAAAGTATGGCAGCTGATGCTTCTGAAGCAATGTTTTGAGCAAAAAAAAAATGGTCTCCCTTATTTAAAATGGAAAAATAAAGGTTTGGTTTTTGGAATTTTTAAAAATACATTTTCAAGCCATGGGTGGTTCAATTTGCAAATGCAGAATCTGTGTATTCAGAAGGTTGACTATTTTGAAGAAAACATTTCTTAAAAATGAATTTGGATTTGCCAATTGTATAAAAAAGCAATTCTTACACAAATCCAAGTGTGGTTCCTACAGCCAGTCTACTTTTGCAAAGCATGAAATACCACCATGATGCAACAGTATTTCAAACAGTCCAGTAATTTGTTTGTTTGTTTGTTTTAAAATTGCAACAGCAGTTATAGCTGATTGCGTGCCCACAGTGATCCAGGACTTCCATCTAATTTTAAATGTACCAGCTGTCAGCACTTTCTCCAGTATGCTGTACTCTATAGCATTTAAAAAAAAAAACACTTCCTAAAATAATGTTTGCTGCTTTGGATTATTTCTCCCAAGATGGCTCTGCTTCATAGCAAAGGCAATCTTCCTTTTCTGACTTGAAATATCAGAGATATCTTTTTGCTACCTAGTAGGCTCTGGGAAGGGACTGAAAACCCACGGTTACAAATGCACAAACAATAACTCTCTGTTATCTAGTTCTTTGAGTTATGCTAAGTGGCGAGTGCCTGCCTGAACTCTCTTTCCCTCACAGCCTTTGCTTCTTGGGTTTCAATTCCAAACATGGTTATCTATTTGGGGTCTCTCTTCTTTCCACGGCCCAGTGCTATACATTCCAAATTAAACACAAGTACCCTCTTGTACAGCTCCTCTTCCCCGCCTCTTTTGCCCTCCTGCTCCTCTTTCAACTGAGTCTATTTTTTACTTCTCTTACAGCTGGGGAGGAAGGGAGCCACAGGTCTTTGCAATTGCGTTTTGCTGAGTGCCTTTTGCAACAGAGCTTCGTAGCAGGAAAATTTAGTGTTAATTTGATATTAACCAGTTTTGTGGAAAGGATTGGCTCAGGGCGTTCAGCATAACAATATTTAGCTACTGCTTCTGCTATTAACATTACAACTAATACAACAGTTAATTAAAAAAAAAACACTTTTAAAAAATCTGGGTAGCAATAAAGCTGCTGTTAAGTTCCTGCAACCGCCTCCATAGTGTGTTTTGATATAATTTTCAAGGTGTGTAGGTTAAGAGATAGTGAAAATGAGTGAAAATGGCACCATTTTGGACCGGATTGTTTTCCATCCTGTTTTGTGTGAAGGATGGAAAATCTATATGGAAGGAGCAGCCTATCACCTTGCTAATTTTTTCCTCCTCTTGGGATTTATGGGAGGAAGTGGCCTCATTGGCTCCATCTACATTTTTGGCTTCCTGACTGTTGGTTTCTTCTGCGTTGCTCTCTGGGGCTGGTTGGATGCCTGCGGACTGGACATCTTCACTTGGAACATGCTTTTAGTCCTGATCTGTTTGCTTCAGTTAACTCACTTATTTTACCAGCTCCGTAAACACACATTTTCTGAAGAATTTGACATGCTGTACAAGCAAGTTTGCCAGCCTCTGCAAGTGCCTCCCCAGGTCTACAGAGAAATTGTCAAAGGCTGTGAGGAACAGGTCCTGCCTCTGGCCAAAGACCAGACCTATGCTGTGGAGGGCAAGACAGCAATTGATCGCCTATCATTCTTGCTTTCAGGCAGGTAGGATTCAACCCCTGGATGTCTCCCCCCAGGGTTTTTTTTCTTGTTAATACTCTGATGGTTTTTGATAAATTGATAAAGTCATAACTGCATAATACACTTCTCTTTCAGCACTACACAGAAAAATGAGGAATCCTGGCCTTCTTAGCTGAGTTTTCTCTCAGATAGTAAAACCAGTGACTCCATTGTTTTGTTTCAATTTGCAAAAGAGCTAGGCATGACAGTATTCCACTAATTAGGAAAATTTGTGAAAAAGACACTTTTGGACTTTTCTTTACTGACAATTTTTTTCATTGTCTTTGTCTTTCTATCCCTGATACGATAAAATATTCAAATGCACAAGTCGTACTTCCTGTTTAAAGTAGTGCACCCACATAGGTGTACTGTCTCAATAAAATGTAAGCCCTCTGTCTTAAATTGGAATGGAAAAAATCAAGCAGCAGAAGGCTTAAGGATTCCCTTTTTGCTGAACTGTGAGACTTTTAAAATAAATTCATGATATTTTTCAGGATACAATTTTGAAAATGCATTCTTGAAACTTTGCTGAAACAGATTTTGGTACAGTAGAGGGCCAGATTTTATTCCAGTGATTTTCTGTGGCCTCAATAGAGAATTCTACCACCCAAGCAACTTTAATCCCAGTTAAATTTCTAAATTTGGTATCTGCTAGTTCCTGTGTGAATTTGAAACCTTAGTCATAAAATGGTTTAAACTTCATCAATGACTTTAGTACTCCTTAGTTATTGAAGAGACTCTTTGCAAATCAGCATATCCATCATTAATGTCCTCAGGTTCAGTCATCAATTGCTCTGCTGTAATAGGTTTGCTACAGTGAAATAGGTCCTTTACTTCACTTTATTTCTTAATTAGTCGCTCTCCACCAGAGTGCTCCGAGCGACTTACAATTTAAAATATCATTCCACAATATAAAAACATTCAACAGTCCTTTATCTTGTATAATCTCCACTGTTTCCATCCTTTGTATTAGACAGACTTGTCATCTGCTTTAAACTACAGGTGCAACAAAAAGGGCATATGGGAGAAGGGGGTGGATGGATGTTTAACAAGAGATGGGCAAATTTTCACCATTCCAGATAGAATGTTTAACATATCATTTAATTGTTATAATTGTTTTGCTTCATTCTACTATCTAACTTATTTTATCCAATGAATATTTTCATATCTCTTAATGTGCTGTGCAAATTCTTACTTTGTTCTGAGATTGTGTATTATACTTTCCAAAATATGAAATAGTAAGTGCTCTTTTCAAAGCGGTGTGGTATGCTTACTTGTTACATGAATCAGGCAACTCACCAGCAGTTCCCATACGGAGAGTAAAGCTTTTTTGTTTGTTTTTATCCTTCTCTCCAGGCACCTAATCTTTCTGCTTACCCACTTGCGTGACTGCTTTTGTCTAGCTATGCCATATAATTCCGCTTAAACAATGCAGAATTATTTGGCAAGGCCATTGCTCCTGAATCTTTAAAAATACCACCTCTTGGCTCCAGATCAGTGGTTCCCAACTTTTTTTTCACCCTGCTTCACTTATTTATTTATTTACTTAAATTTATTTATTTATTTACTTACTATATTTATACCCTGCCCTGTCTGAAGGGGACTCAGAGCGGCTGGCAAACTGCAGCACAAATTCAATGCTGCACCGTACACACAATAATAAACATACCATATTAAATTATAAAACAGTTAAAACATATAAATGCTATAAAATGGATTAAAAACATTTAAAGTGCTGAGTCATGATTTTCATAATTCTTGGTTTTCCCATAGTCATTATTCAAACTGCTAGGCTGAGGTCGAATTCCGTATTATCCTACTCCCCGAATGCCTGTGTACAAAGCCAGGTCTTTAACCTTTTCCTGAAGGTTAAAATCCCTAAAATCTTGACACCCCCACCCCCAGTACTATAAAGGAAAATGGGTTCCCTGGAATTACAAAGACAAGTATCCACTGCTATAGTAATACATACATTTCTTAAATGTCATTATACCTATATTTAGTTAAATGCATCAATATCAATACAAAAACAAATAAAGCCATTGCTATACAGTAAAATACTGTTACATTCACAGTAAAACCTTTCTGTGAGTACTACTTACTTACTTACTTACTTACTTAAGCGATCCCTCGTAGTTCGAGGATGATGGTCCTCCATTTCTGTTATCTTGGGGATGGATCCGTAGATGGCTGAAGAGACCTATTCTTGATCTGCATGTTTTCCCGCAGTGAGGACATCGGTTTCCAGGTGGAAGGCGGTCTTGGTCAGGGTTGGCTTGACGGGCCTTCCTCTTGGCACGTTCTTCCCTTAAGCCCTCCATTCGTGCCTCTTCGAACTCTGTAGCACTGCTGGTCACAGCTGACCTCCAATTAGAGCGCTCAAGGGCCAGGGCTTCCCAGTTCTCAGTGTCTATGCTACAGTTTTTAAGGTTGGTTTTAAGCCCATCTTTAAATCTCTTTTCCTGCCCACCAACATTACGTTTCCCGTTCTTGATTTCGGAGTAGAGTAGCTGCTTTGGGAAACGGTGATTGGGCATTCAGACAACGTGGCCAGTCCAGCGGAGTTGATGGCGTAGGAGCATCGCTTCAATGCTGGCGGTTGTTGCTTCCTCAAGCACGCTGACATTTGTCCGCCTGTCTTCCCAAGAGATTTGCAGGATTTTTCTGAGGCAACGCTGATGGAAATGCTCCAGGAGTTGAGTGTGATGTCTGTAGACCATCCACGTTTCGCAGGCATAGAGCAGGGTTGGGAGGACAATGGCTTTATAAACAAGCACCTTGGTATCTCTACGGATGTCCCGATCATCAAACACTCTCTGCTTCATTCTGAAAAATGCTGCGCTCGCAGAGCTCAGGCGGTGTTGTATTTCAGTGTCGATGTTGACTTTTGTGGAGAGGTGGCTGCCAAGGTAGCGGAAATGGTCAACATTTTCTAATGTTACACCAATAAGCTGTATTCCTGGCATTGCAGAGGGATTAGCTGGCGCCTGTTGGAAGAGCACTTTGGTTTTCTGTGAGTATAATGTTTACATTATCTTTGTTATGTAATATTGTATGTCTCATGCAACTAGGCGTATTTTAAATAATCTTTAGCCACTATATATGTTCCCTATAGGATCCATATTTTTTAAAAACTCAGAAAAACAAAACACATAATATGCTACATTCCACTTGATGAAGACTCTCTTGAGTTGAAAGCAGTTATAAAGAAACAAGAACAATTATTTTATACGAGGAGTCAATTCGTGAATTTGGAGTGTACTATTTCCTAGTAAAGAACAACTTTTGTGTACAAGAAAAGGAGTCAATTCAACTTTCAAGAGAAAAATATTATTTTTACTGTGAATGGAACAGTCCTTTGTTTCCCTGTATAGCAGTGGCTTTATTTGAATTGTTATTGATGCATTGAACTAAATCTAGGTTTAATGACATTCAAAAAAATTCTGTATTACTATAACAGTGGATATTTGTATCTGTAGTATCCCCACTCCCAGTGACATATAAGTCTTATTATTCAAAAAATGAACTATTCACATGGAGGAAGCCTAAAAGGCCATTAACGTGGTCTAAACAAGCTTCCAAGGAACATGGCACCCATGAAAGCGTAAAATAAAAGAACAAAAGGACGGTTGAAGTACTGAGGAAAAAACCACTAAGACTCTGTAAAAAATAATCATAATAATATTAAGATACTTTGGGAAATTAGCTATTTATCAATGAGGGACTGTATGACACTTTCTTCTGGGTCCCATATGAGGTAACTATAGAACTCTAAATACAAATGATAAGTATTAAATAAACTTTGATTGCAATTTCAGGATGGTTTCTGCTACCATTCTCCAACTTCACTAAACATTTTGTTCCCACGTCTTTTTGTATCTTTTTTGTTAGCAATTTAATGGCACGTTTGGTATTATTTTCTAGTAAAGAAACACAGGCAGTGAAGCCTGTGGTTTTCCTGCATTACGGTCGATGTCATTTGTTGATGGTTAATAATGTGTCGATGCACATTCTTTCTAGACTTATTATCTATTCAAAAGAGCTTTCCCCTAAAAAATAACACAAGAAAAAATTCACGGGAATGGAAAATGCAAAATGTATATGCTTGAACCTGCTAATGAAAACACGGCACTTTATAAATTTAAGTAATGAAATAGGACAACTATCATGTGGGTAGCAGAAATATTCAAGGCACAGTTCATTTGCGTAGTCTGCATTGAATTCAGGGTAACTTAAGTGTCCAACTTCATTTTGTGTATTTGATGAAAATATGCAAGAAAATCCTGTGATCTGATGTTAATTTTCTTGCAGCTGATAATCCGTTTATTTTTTTCATACAAAAAATATAGACTTACTATGAAACTAATAAATATTGACTTACCTATGAAACTAATAACTGTGATTTGGATTTTTTTCACAGATTTCTTGCTACATTCATATTCAGAACAAAAATGCATTTGTATATATTTTGTATGGCTTATAATGTTAAAAGACCACTGAGAAGAGTGGGGTGGTTGGCCTCCCTTTTCTGTGCTCATGCGCTCTCTCCTTAGTTCTGTGCTCTCGCCACTCCTTCCTCTCTATGAGCAGGCTTTCCCCTCTGTCATCAGCTGTCTGCCCTGTACATTCTGATTTTAATTTTAAAAATTGTGTGTCACAAAAGGTAAAGGTTTTCCCCAGACATTAAGTCTAGTGGTGTCTAATTCTGAGGGTTGATGCTCATCTCAATTTCTAAGCCGAAGAGCCGGCGTTGTCTGTAGTCATCTCCAATGTCATGTGGGCGGCATGACTGCATGGAGCGCCATTCCTTTCCCGTCAGAGCACTACCTATTGATCTACTCACATTTGCATATTTTCGAACTGCTAGGTTGGCAGGAGCTGGAGCTAATAGCGGGAGCTCACCCTGCTCCCTGGATTCGAACCACTGACCTTTGGGTCAGCAAGTTCAGCAGCTCAGCAGCTTAATCCACTGCACCACTAGGGGCTCCGTGTCACAATATTTATTTATATATGAGACCCCTAGAACCATCAGGAATTTAAAAGTATTCACTGTTAATAAATCATTCTCGAATTGCCCTCCTTAAAAATTAAATTGCACCCCCTGTGTATGCCCCATGTAGATATTCCTATCTAAAAATGCTGTATTTCATCTGAGAATAAAAATTAACATGGTTGCTTCAGAATTAACAATGCTGCTTAATGTTGAAAGGGTATTTTGATTCCACAGGGAACTAGCTCATTTATGTCTTTTTCTTGGGTAGGTAGTTGGAGGGCTGGAGTCTTACCCTGTTTCCCCTAAAATAAGACATCCCCAGAAAATAAGACCTAGTAGAGGTTTTGCTGAATTGCTAAATATAAGGCCTCCCCCGAAAGTAAGACCTAGCAAAGTTTTTGTTTGGAAGCATGCCTGCCAAACAGAACACCAGAGCATGCAGGATCAGTAAATGTACCTACCATAGAGTGTTGTACATGGAAATAATGGTAGTAACAAGAAATTTTTGATAGGATTCACAGTTTGTCTGGTTATGCTGGTTTGTGATGACAACTATTGTACAGTATATAATAAATGCTCATTTTTTGTTCAACAATAAATGTGAATTCTTTTTCATGGAAAAATAAGACATCCCCTGAAAATAAGACCTAGAGCATGTTTGGGAGCAAAAATTAATATAAGACACTGTCTTATTTTCGGGGAAACACGGTATCAGGAGTAGGAAAGGCCCTTATCTGGAGTGAATCATCCTGAAAGCTTAATTTAACAGAACATGAAGTTAGACACAAATAAAGAAGATAAAACTTTTTGTATGGTTTGTCTTTTTCTGCTCCTCTGTAGGGTTAAAGTAAGCCAGGATGGACAATTTCTACATTATGTCTACCCATATCAGTTTCTGGATTCCCCAGAGTGGGAATCACTGCGGCCTTCTGAAGAGGGAACATTTCAGGTAATCCAGCAAAATCTAATTTCCTAGCCTTTAATGCATTTTTTTTATTTCCTATCTAGAAACACAGAGAGGGTGGTCCAAAGAGTTGCTCAATTAATTTTTAATGTCCCAAATATTCATCATGGATGGCAGAATTTCAAAGACGAGTATTGGGAAAGATCATTTTTAATTTTTTTTAAAGGTCTGTTTTTCCAATTTCAGGCCGTATGCTGGGAAGCTATTGAAGGCCCCAAAAACATCCTTGGGGGTGGAGGGGCATTAGAGTGATCAACTCTCACATATTTCCCAGGAACTCCCATTTTTGAACTATTTTTTAATCTTCACTTTCTTTTCCTGCTCTGTCCATTCTCTCTTTCTGCTTCATTCTGCATCTTCCATTCTCCTTGTTGTTCTCAAGAAATACCCCCAACATTACCTGAAAGTTGGGTTCGGGGAGGTACACTTTATTCTGATTTCCTTTAAAAAACAAAATTCATGAGAGATAGCACCCATCTTTATTAATTTGAGAGTTTTTTGTGGATAATATGTTAAAACTGGTAAAAATGTTGAAGCTCAATTCAACAGTGTGAAAACATAATACAGAAAGAAGTTTTATTATTGTCATTTTCATTTGTAACAAGGCATTGAATGTTTGCCTGTGTTTGCTTATATGTTGTAATCGACTCTGAGTTCCCACGGGGAGAAGGGCGGAATGTAAATAAAGTGTTGTTGTTGTTGTTGTTGTTGTTGTTGTTATTATTAGTGTATGACACAGCAAACAAGATAGATATGCTGGATTTTGTATCACAAAATCACAAGTCGAACACTTCCCAAGTGCCTAGGACTGTGTGATGTATTTTCAGATGATGCGTGCAGATCCCAGTAAGGTGGCCTTTTGCAGTTGGCAGATCGTAATTTTGTCAATGTCTATTGTTTCCAAATGCAGGCTGAGATCTTTTGGCACGGCACCCAGTCACCACCAGGACCACCTGCACTGGTTTCTGCCAGAGTCTTTTATTATTATTATTATTATTATTATTATTATTATTATTATTATTATTATTATTATTATTATTATTATTTGAAACACAACAAGATGAGTCCACAGCAGACACACTGCTGGCTGTTGTACTGGATCACACGCCGGACACTTCCCAAGTGTCTAGGACTGTGTGATGTATCGGCGAATAATGCGTGCGGATCCCAGTAAGGTGGTCTTCTGCAGCTGGCAGGTGGTAATTTTGTCAGTGGCGATTGTGTTTAAGTGCAGGCCAAGGTCTTTAGGCACTGCACCCAGTGTGCCCATCACCACTGGGACCACCTTGACTGGCTTATTATTATTATTATTATTATTATTATTATTATTATTATTATTAATCAAATAAATACAAAAATAAATACAACCCCCCCCCCAAATTTATTTAAGTACAGTAGAGTCTTACTTATCCAACATTCACTTATCCAACGTTCTGGATTATCCAACGCAGTCTGCCTTTGAGTAGTCAATGTTTTTGTAGTCAATGTTTTCAATACATTGTGATATCTTGGTACTAAATTTGTAAATATAGTAATTACTATGTAGCATTACTGCGTATTGAACTACTTTTTCTGTCAAATTTGTTGTTAAACATGATGTTTTGGTGCTTAATTTGTAAAATCATAACCTAATTTGATGTTTAATAGGCTTTCCTTAATCTCTCCTTTTTATCCAACATATTCCTTACCCAATGTTCCGCCGGCCCGTTTATGTTGGCTAAGTGAGACTCTACTGTAATATCAATTCATTGATTCCAATTTTTGACCATTTCAAAAATGTATTGGCCCATAGTTTGGTTTTTCACCACCTTAGATTCTGGACTATATGGGGCTTTACAGAAGGTCTCAAACTGACTTTTGTCTTTGCCTTAACAACAAGCTGCAGAGTGTCATTAGAGAACTTTGCGTATCTTAGCCTACAATGGTGCCTTGTGTTTCGGTGCCAAAAATGAGTTTCTGTATCACAGCAGAGACATAAGGAAAATCACAATTTTATACCTTTTGCTTTGATATAGGCAATGTTGGTCTTCTGGTTTTCTTTAATGACTGTTTCTTTTGCTGCTTTTATGAGCCTTCTCCAAACTTTGTGTGTCATTTATATTCTGATTTATTTCTCTAAATCCAACATGGCTCTCCATGTGACCATATAGCTATTTATTGCCATCTTATCTCCTAATTTAGAGATAACCCTTATTTGGCTTTCTCACACCTTCATGTGTAACTCTCATAACTGCATCAGCTCTCCCAACTTTTCTCTTTTGCTTTCCTTGTAGAATAAATACTTGTTGATTCCATCTAGTCTGTATTAGTTCTTCCTATATAGTAGCAGATCATACATGCCTTGCTTCCAAAAAAACTCATTAAAAAATCCCTGTTTTCCCCTGGCACACTGTGAGTTTTAGCTAAAGATAACAACATGTTTCACTTGTTAAATAGATATATCAATTTAATTTAAATTTAACTATGAATTTTAAAATCATATTCTATGTTGATTGAATTTTAACTTTTGTTTTATGTATTTGAATATATGCTTTTATAGTTGTATTTTAACTACATTTTAATATGTGCATGCATATATCTATCTATTTATCTATCAGTACGTTGTGCCCCTTCTCAAGCCGAAAGGAGATGGGGGTAATAAATAATTTATTATTATCTATCCATACATATAGGTGAGGACCTATACTAAAAGTGAAAAAGTAATTTTTAAAAAATTACATTTGACATTGTGGAAAACAGAAGCAATTGGTTTAATAGATTAGAGTTAAGTTATATGTTTTCACTATAACATTTAATTACCAAGCTCACTAATATTCTGGGATATGCTGCTAGTCAACTGGATCCATGTCCCCAGACTTGCACGGGAAAGCTCTTTCATATCCTGGCTCTCCTAAGCAGCTGCTTGCTCCGTTGCAGTGTTGAATATCAGTCTGAAGGACGTCCCTTGCCATTTGCCTATGTTCCCCTTTCCAAAGCACCATTCCTTGGTCTTTGGCCAAGAAAGACCCCAGGATGCTGGAAGGCAGCAGGCATGCCATGACCGAACTCATTGGCATGCAAGTGTGTATTCAATTCTGTGAATGAAACATGGTATCTAATTTCATAGCTAAGTTGTACATACAAAGTAAACTACTCTCACCAGACTTTTTAAATCTTCCAACCCATTTGCAAAAAACAGGCAGATCTGTTATACGTTGTGTCAGATTGCACTGTAATTTACAACTCACTTCCCTGAGAACTAAGGCTGCAAGTGTGAGGCTGTGGGAATGTCTGTGGTAATGAAGTCGAGCATGACCCCCTCCCCAATAAAAGACAGTAACTTATAGATTTTCTAAGGAGAAGGACATCAGGCTGGATAATAAGGGCTAAGTTTTGGACAATTTGCAAAGACAACAACAAAAACAACAAGAACCCTTCCCATGTTAGATAGGGTGTACATTTTAAATCAAGGCTTTATGTCCTATATTTCATATATGTATAGACCAAACCCCTGGCACCAAGGGTGTTTGACCTTTTAGCTTGAGGCAAGAGCTAATGAAACTACAATAGGTCTCACCCTCCAGGCTTCAGAGGACATTGGATTTCAGACCACCTGGGGAGAGATTTTCTAATCCTATCACCCATTCCTGTCATAAAACTCGCAGGGGCTAGACCCCATTAATGGAACTGGCCAAATCAATCAATGGATCCACAAGCTAGGTCCGGTTGAAGCGTCACAGGAAATCACTGGGCTATTTGGACAAAAGATCATATTGAGTCACCTATAATGTTGTTATTTCCATTTGTGTACCCTTTGTCTATCCTGTTGCCACACCTCCATCTCCCCCGTTGGCCAGCGAGGGAGTGAGGACACAGATGGGGCTCATGCCCTCATTGGAGGAGGCCCATAGTGGTTCCCCCTCCACTCAGACGTCAGAGCCAATCAGCACTGAGCTGGCCGGTGGGTGGGAGGCAGGAAATTCAAAACTAGAACAGTATAAAAGTGCATGCTTTGCTATGTTATGGATCCCAGTCTATTTTTGGCGAACTATCGCAGGCTGGCATCACTTTCAGCTGAAATTAAATAAAAGACCTCGGTGACTTTCTGCTTCAACCTGGTAAATTATATTCTGGAGATTATTGGCTTCTATTCTCAACCAGGCCTAACTCACAGCTTGGATCTCACTGTCCAAGGCTGCTCTAAATTGCTCTATAACAGTAATCTCCTTAGACCAGTACTTACATCAGAAACTTTGTCAGATAGTGCCAACTCAGTTGCAGAGATGCAAAACAAGGTTCCAGATCTTTTATTCTGGGCAAACCTTGCTAAACATCACAGTACAATAGGTGCAAAAAATGATAGTTTCCCAGGAGCCGGGCAGCCATGTGCTTTCTTCAGAAGAAGTACAGGCCAGAGAAAGAAG
This sequence comes from Anolis carolinensis, assembly GCF_035594765.1. Taxonomy (NCBI): domain Eukaryota; kingdom Metazoa; phylum Chordata; class Lepidosauria; order Squamata; family Anolidae; genus Anolis; species Anolis carolinensis. Next base: position 188,807,813 of record NC_085842.1, read on the forward strand.
GAGGGAGGAGTTATAACTAGGAGTACAGAAAGCCAAGAAGGCCAAACTACAAAGAAGGAGCTACTGCATCATACTAAGAGTACAGAAAGCCATGAAGGCCAAACTACAAATCAAACACAGTGTGGCAGATGCATATACTATGCTGTGTAGCATAACACTCCCCGCCTGAAATCTTTAGATTTCATGAAAGTAAACATTAAAATATTGTCTTTGAGATGTCCATAAGGTTATTTTCTTCAAACCTGAAACAAGAGGGAACACATGTAATAAGGACAGGTTGCTTACCTGTAACCATGTTTCTTCGAGTGTACTCTGTGAATTCACACTAATGGAGAGAATGCGCCTGCGCGGGCTCCTACAGAAAACTCTTCCAAGCTAAAGTTTGAATTTTGGCGGTAGCCACACCCCTCTCCCCACAGGGCATATAAGGCAGCCCTGGGCGTCTGCTCCCCAGTTCCTGCGCCTCAAAGGCAATGAGAAAGGGAGAGGTTTGCCAGCGGGGATGGAAGGGTGGGTTTGTGTGAATTCACAGAGTACACTCGAAGAAACATGGTTGCAGGTAAGCAACCTGTCCTTTTTCTTTGTGTACTCTGTGAATGCACACTAATGGAGACAAGCATGCTAAAGTCCCGGATGGTGGGACAAGGCAAACCTGACAACGAGGTGAATGTCCAAACCCATCTTTATTAGGACACAAATAACCAGACGGTCAACATAGACCCAGAGCAAAAAAATGAAATATAAACATATTGAGAAGGCAGCCCTGGGCGTCTGCTCCCCAGTTCCTGCGCCTCAAAGGCAATGGGAAAGGGAGAGGTTTGCCAGCGGGGATGGAAGGGTGGGTTTGTGTGAATTCACAGAGTGCACTCGAAGAAACATGGTTGCAGGTAAGCAACCTGTCCTTTTTCTTTGTGTACTCTGTGAATGCACACTAATGGAGACAAGCATGCTAAAGTCCCGGATGGTGGGACAAGGCAAACCTGACAACGAGGTGAATGTCCAAACCCATCTTTATTAGGACACAAATAACCAGACGGTCAACATAGACCCAGAGCAAAAAAATGAAATATAAACATATTGAGAAGTCAACGGGCAACAAAGCAGTCTGGGAAAGAGTGCAAAATAAAGAACAGTGTCTCCGGAGAGGAGAAAGGCACAGTGTATCATGTCCTAAGAGTAGGACCAAGAGGTAAACATTTTTGTAAGGCATATAAACCTAGTGCAAACACAAAAAACATTGTGACATATTTGTGTCATGTAAACCAAAAACATTTGGAAAGAGACCTTCCACTTCCTCCCCTTAAACTGGTTGTTAACCTTTTTATCCAGCATATATAAACATATACAGATATATTTGTCAAGTAAGTGTTCCGTAAGGGGACAAAGCATTGGCCTTTAGGATAAACATGAGGACAAGACCGATCTGGCAAAAGCCGAGTCCTTTTTGGGCCTTACAGTCCATTCTGTAGTGGGAAACGAACGTCAAAGGGTTCAACCAAATCGCTGCCTTACAAATAGAGTCAAGAGGGATACCCCTGAGAAAAGCAGTAGGACGGATCGATGGAGGAGGAGGACACTTAGCTAGTTCATAAGCGAGCTCAATGGCTTGCGCAATCCAGTGGGAAAGTCTTTGGGAGGAGATTGGGTTGCCCAACTTGTCTGGGGCATAGGCGACAAAGAGTCTCAGTGTCTTCCGTACCGCCCTAATACGGTCCCTATAGAAAAGGAGCGATCTCCTTACGTCCAAGAGGTAAAGTCTCCGTTCAAGAGGAGAAGAGAGGTTGGGAAAAAAGGCAGGGAGGACAATGTCCTGGTTGAGATGAAAGGCAGAGACCAGGGAGAAAGGTGATATCTGGGTGAAAGCACCCCCGACATATGGCCATCCAGCCTCTGCTTAAAAGCCTCCAAGGAAGGAGCCTCCACCACAGTCCGGGGCAGAGAGTTCCACTGCCGAACAGCCCTCACAGTGAGGAAGTTCTTCCTGATGTTCAGGTGGAATCTCCTTTCCTGTAGTTTGAATCCATTGTTCCGTGTCCTAGTCTGCAGGGCAGCAGAAAACAAGCTTGCTCCGTCCTCCCTATGACTTCCCCTCACATATTTATACATGGCTATCATGTCTCCTCTCAGCCTTCTCTTTTGCAGGCTAAACATGCCCAGCTCTTTAAGCCGCTCCTCATAGGGCTTGTTCTCCAGACCCTTAATCATTTTAGTCGCCCTCCTCTGGACACTTTCCAGCTTGTCAACATCTCCCTTCAGCTGCAGGGTCCAGAATTGGACACAGTATTCTAGCTGTGGTCTGTGTGTCAAAGGATATCTTGAAATTCCATGAACTACTAATTCTTGTAACAAGAAATAAAGTCATGCTGGATTAATTTTGGTGAATTGTGCCGTCAGCCTTCCATGTTCACTGGAAGTTGCGGCAAGGACCCCCACATAAGTGGAAAATCTGTAAATGAAAAAGTACTTTTATCAAAAAGAACACCTCTAGAAATCTCTAGGTCCTCCAGAGGGACTCACACTGAGAAACTTACAACTGCCAAGTGAAGTGTGCTCTCTGGGAATCCTAGAGAACCCTTCCACACTGATCGAAGTGCAACACGAACAGGCATTTAAAATACCAGTTTGTGTAGCATTTTGAGACTGCACCTTGGGGGGAAACACGCCTTCCCTTGGCTTGGTAGTTCTGAGAAATTATGCCACAAATCTTTGGAGGAGGGAGATTCCTTGTGGTGTCATTTCTCAGCACCATGGAGTTAAGGGAAGCCCTGTGCCTTAATAAGGGGACTGCTGCTCATATTTCCTTCATTTTTTGGAAGTCAATTCTCCTAAAGGTTTGACTTGTCTTAGTTTCGGCCTTCCTTTGTATCGCAAAGTGCAGGAGCACATGGTCACTTGTCCCTAAGGATCCGACCACTTCGACATCTGTCAGGATTGTATGTGATGGTGAAGATTTAAGTCAGTAACCCTTTGAATTAAAAAAATGTGGACTCAGTGACAATAAGTCCCTGTGTGAAGTGAAGTCTCTCTTCTCTTCTTTTCACTTTGACAGGTCACATTGACAGCAGAGACAGACTGCAGTTTCATCACCTGGCAAAGGAAGAAGCTCTATTTGCTTCTGGCAAAAGAGCGCTACATTGCCCGTCTCTTCTCTGTCCTCCTTGGCTATGATATCTCAGAAAAGGTGTATGCATTGAACGAAAAGCTTTTTGCTAAATTTGGCCTGCGATTTGACATCCGTCTGCCCAGCCTCTATCATGTCCTAGGTCCTGCCTCTTCAGATACAGAAATGGAGGAAGAAGCCGGGGTGTGTGAAGAGCCACCCGTGCCCTTGAGCCAACCAGCCACATTTGTCCAGACAGCCCCTGTGGCCCCTCACCCTGCACCTCTTCTTGCTCATCCCCGGAAACCTCGGCCTGACAGTGACCTGTCTGGTGAGGACTCTACCAGTCTTGTATTGGAAGATTTTGCTGAATTGTCAGGGTCTTTTTTGGACTATCTGAGCGAAGGGGAGTATATGAAATGAGGGCACTTCTAACATGGGCACACCCTGTCATCCTGTGTAAGTAAGTACTCTTTGTGCCTTGAGGAGGAAACATAACAGTATGTGGTGGGAGGTGATGCCTGATGGGTCCAGCATGCTGTATGCATCTTTGGGCTGGTGAGTTACCAGTCTTTTGGAATCATAAGCAGAGTTGAGGGATTTCACACGGTTACCAACTCTGCCAGCTCTCATAGTACTCGTTCAAAGCCTAGCACTGAAAGGAGGAGGGAAGGAGCATTGTTAACCATGAATAGTGGGCTACTTGTTAAGAAAACCTTGTTCAATGTCCCTTATTTTAACATAGTTAGTCCAGTTTCTGTTTGGACCATGTTTGGACAGCACGTTTAAACTAGTTCCAGGGGTTTGGAGATACGACTAATATGTTTAAATCTGGACCAAGACCTGCACCAAAACATATTTAGGGAGACATAACCTAAGTGTTGTGGAGGATATTTGGTGTGTGTGTGTATACATTTGCAGTCATGTTCATATCTGTTCTTGTAGACTACTCCTACTCCATGGGAAGCAGAGTCCTACAGAGTCCCACCAGAAGTGCCCTTATGTCATGTGAGGACCTCTGTGGTGCTCCGTTTCTGAAATGCATAGAAACGGAGCCCAAAATCCTTTGGATGTGATCCTTAGACCCCATCTACACTCACCACTTACCCTGTTTCCCCTAAAATAAGACATCCTCAGAAAATAAGACCTAGTAGAGGTTTTGCTGAATTGCTAAATATAAGGCCTCCCCCGAAAGTAAGACCTACCAAAGTTCTTGTTTGGAAGCATGCCCGCTGAACACAACACAAGAGCATGCAGTACTGGTAAATGTACGTACCATAGAGTGTTTGTTGTACATGGAAATAATGGTAGTAACAAGAAATTCTTGATAGCATTCACAGTTTGTCTGGTTATGCCAGTTTGTGATGACAACTACTGTACAGTATATAATAAATGTTCGTTTTTTTGTACAACAATAAATGTGAATTCTTCTTCATGGAAAAATAAGACATCTCCTGAAAATAAGACCTAGCGCATCTTTGGAAGCAAAAATTAATATAAGACACTGTCTTATTTTCGGGAAAACACGGTAGATCAGTGGTTCTTAACCTGTGGGTCCCCAGATGTTTTGGCTTTCAATTCCCAGGAATTCTAACAGCTGGTAAACTGGCTAGGATTTCTAGGGATTGTAGGCCAAAACACCTGGAACCCACAGGTTGAGAACCACTGACTTAGATCGATGTGTGATGTGTGATGTGATTAGTCTTGTAGTGGCTAAACATTGCACAGGGCTAATCCACATTAACCCAGGGGGTTGGGGCAGGGAGGAACCTTAATCTTAAACTGAACTGGCTACAGATGGCTACTGATGCAGCTCAGGGAGCCCACTTTGAGGTCACTTTAAATGTCAGTGTAGAACTGCTGTTAGTCTAGACAAGATGGAGGCACTGTTAGTTGGAGACAGCTGCCTGAGGAGTTAGGTATGCAGCCTATTTTGCAAAGTTTCACTTTTCTTCTAGCAGAATTACAGTTTACTGTGGTTTTTGTGTTGGATGACCTTTCTGAATGAGACAGTGATAGTAGTGGTCAGCAATTCACCTACTAAGGTAAGCCTACCAGTTGCTTCTTTTCCTGGATAAAAGGAACAACATAGTTAAAAAATGTGTCCATCTTAAGGTGGGTACCCGGGACAGTTTGGGGATTCTGCTAGTGTACCGTCCACCCCGCGACACTGCCCGAGCTGGCAGAGGTGATCTCTGGTGTTGCGTTGGTCTCTCAGCGACTGGTAGTGCTGGGGGACTTTAACATTCATGCCGAGGCCACCTTAACTGGCGCAGCTCAAGACTTCACGGCCGCCATGACGACCGTGGGACTGTCCCAAGTGATATCTGGTCCCACTCATCAAGCTGGTCACACACTTGACCTGGTTTTTGTTGCGGCAGATGGTGAGGTCGGAGTGGAAGAGCAAAATATTCTTCCGTTGTCATGGTCCAATCATCACCTGGTCAGTTTAAGACTCACTGTGACCTCGGACTTCCGGTTCCGCAATGGCAGAGAGAAGGTGAAACTTTCTGGGACTCCAAAGAGATTTCATCGCAATCAAGGTTTGAGGAGACTCTCAAGGTTTGGAGGATCTCCAATAATCTCCTGGGAAAAGGAGGTTCGAATTTGGGGCCTTATAGACTCTGCCAGAATATACTCACTTATAGTATCTGCCAGAATATACTCACTACTGAGGGAATACTAGCATATATGAAATAATTGAAAGCTGAAATCACAAAATAGAGGAAAAATACAATTAGAAAGCTATCCGTCTGTGAAGATTACACTGGATCACAGGAAGATCTGAACTGAAAGAACTTGAGAAAGCTTAAAATGGCAGCAGTCTACCTCCAAGAGTGAAACTAAAATGGAGAGGAGTAAAAGCCATAACACATGATTTAAGATTAGTAAGAAATAAGACGTTATTCCATCAAATTGCTGATTTAGAGCCCTGATTGCTGTATTCCATTACTTGAGTGAGGGGGCATCAGCACCCCCAGAGAAATCTGAGAGATAATTAAAGATCAGAGGCTTGGAAAAGATTTGCTAAAGAGACCTGCAGTGAAGCTGAGCAGGCAAGAGACAAAGGAGAGAAAAGGAGCAGCGCAAAAGCCCTGGCTACCTTCGGTACATATTTTCGGTGCACAGCGACACAGCAAGGGGGCCAAAGGAGGAGGAGGAGGGGAGACTTCTGGGGACTCGGCACACATTGTTGGTGTGCGGCAGTGTGCGACAGCAGGGAGAATCTTGGCACACATTGCCATTGTGTAGCGGCAGCAACAAGCGACGGCGGGGAGAGTCTCGGCACACATTGCCGGTGTGCAGTGGTGTGCAACGGCTGGGAGAGGTGTGGCAAGGCGCACACAACAGGAGACTCGGCCTGCTCAACGGTACGCAGGGACAGGAGACAGGAGGAGACGGTGAGAGCAAAAGGAGGATCATCGGCGCACAGTCGGTGCGCGGGGAAGCAGGAGAGGAGAAGCGCAGAGGAATAGAGAAGAAAGAGGGGGGGTAGAAGTGGGGTGTGAAAGAGAAGTGGAAAACACAGACTAGACTTTAAAAAACCTGGACTGGACTGGAGGGTGAAAGTGCAACCTGTAACTCAATTTGAGAGAAAGAGAGTAGAAACAGAGAGAGAGAGAAGACAGAAGTTAGAGAGAGTTAGAGGGATAAAGAGGAGGATAAGGAAGAGGTGAAAAGGAAGTTGATTTGTAGAAGATAAAGAATTGAGAGCAGAGAGAATGGTGAGACAAGAGGTGAAGTGAGTGAAAGAGAAGTGGAAAACACGGACTGGATTAAGAAGAGATAGGTGAAGTGAGTGGAAAAGAAGGAGAAGGGAAAGGAAAAGAAGAGAAAAGAAAGGGGAAAGGGAATTAAAAAATGAAAAGCTACACAGGTAAAGCCAACCAAATCCATTTGCCCTAGGGCATAATTCTTTAAGGCTGAGGATTAAGTGAATGGACACAAGACAGAAAACTAGAATGGCTGCCCAACAGCTGACTAAACAAAATAAATAGCCAAGGACTTTCACACCAGAATTAAGACATACAACTTTAAGTGTCACCCCAAAACAAGAACAAAACGTGCTTTTGGAAGAAATAAGGAAGCTGAGGTTAGAACAAAGGGAACTTAAAATCAGAACTTAAGAGAGATATGCAAGATCTCCATGTAGAAATGAAGGCAGATTATAAAAAGGAGATGAAGGACCTTAAAGATTCGATTAAAACACTCCAAGAAGAAGCAAGGAGTGCTACAACTAAAGTAAGTCAGTTGGAAACAGATTTTGTAGAACTACAAGGAAATCTACATTGGGAAAGAGAAAAGGAGATGGACGAAAGAGCGCTTTTAGAAATGAAAATGAGGGAGAACTCCCTAAAAATAAGAGGCTTGAGAGAGGAACGTGAAGAAAAGCTAAGGCAAACTTTCATCCCAATACTTGCAAAAATCCTAAATATAGAAGACCAGAAAATGGACTGGGAAATAGATAAGATAAGTCGCGTAGGTTCCATAAAGAACAGGAAATCTACTTTACCAAGAGACATTGTAATAACCTGTGTGAAGAAATCAACAAAAGAGGCCATATTACAATATAGTGCAAGGAATGAAATAACAATTAATGGACAGAGGGTAACAATATACAGAGATATACCTATAAGAATCCTGCAAAAGAGAAGAGAGTACAATTTCTTAACTTCTTTTCTAAGGAAACAAGCAATTCAATACAGATGGGCCAGGCTTCAAGGATTAAGCTTTCGATACCAGACTAAAGGGTTTGTAATTAACTCAGTAGATGAGGCAAAGGAATTTATGAGGAAACTTGGAAAAGAAGACACTTAAAAAGGAGACCCACCACCAGAAGGGGAAATACTAGAAGAACCAGAAGGAGCAGTGGGAGGACAGAAGAGAATGACACCTGTAGAAATACAATGCCAAAAAATTACACCAAGAGAAGAAAATGAGAAAATGAATGAAAGCCGACCTATGCACATGCAGCATAAAGAGAGATAGGATTTTACATTAGCAACAGCCAATATGGCAACTCTGAATATATCTGAATAAAAAAAATCATGGCAGACTTAAAAATATTATCTTGGAATATAAAAGGTATGTCTACACCTGTATAGGGTGGCAACCTGTGCTGGACGGGGTTACACTCCCCCTGAAGCCACAGGTCCGCAGTCTGGGAGTCCTCTTGGATTCATCGCTTACGCTCGAGGCTCAGGCGTCGGCGGTGTCTGGGAGGGCCTTCACACAATTGAGACTCGTGCGCCAACTGCGACCGTACCTCGCGAAGGCTGATCTGGCCGGGGTGGTCCATGCCTTGGTCACCTCCAGACTGGACTACTGTAATGCGCTCTACGTGGGGCTGCCCTTGAAAACGGCTCAGAAGTTCCAACTGGTCCAACGAGCGGCAGCCAAGATGTTAACTGGGGCCCCTTACAGAGAGAGGTCAACCCTCCTGTTCAAGGAGCTCCACTGGCTGCCATTTATTTTCCGAGCCCAATTTAAGGTGCAGGTGCTTACCTACAAAGCCCTGAACGGTTTGGGACCATCCTACCTCCGTGACCGCATCTCCGTCTACGAACCCACGCGTTCACTTCGGTCATCTGGAGAGGCCCTGCTCGTGATCCTGCCTGCGTCGCAAGCGCGGTTGGTGGGGACATGAGACAGGGCCTTCTCTGTGGTGGCCCCCCGACTCTGGAACACCCTCCCCAAGGATCTCAGACAGGCCCCTACATTGGCAGTCTTCAGAAAGAACTTGAAGACCTGGCTGTTCCAATGTGCCTTCCCAGATTAATAGGAAATCTCCAATACCAAGTCCCATAAGCACTTTATTAGAATTAAGATCGCATATCGCACTCTGCACTTGCCCTATAAGCCTTATATATCACCTGTCACATCAGCACTTTTAATCTTGTACCCATTACTCTGGCCCGGCCCAGTTCTATTGTGTTTTAGCGTATTGTTATTGCTTGTTGTTTATACTGTTTTAATTGTTTTTAATTTGCTTTTTGTTTTGTATTGTTATATTGTGTGTTGAGGCCTTGGCCTTTGTAAGCCGCATCGAGTCCTTCGGGAGATGCTAGCGGGGTATAAATAAAGTTAATAATAATAATAATAATAATAATAATAATAATACACCAGAAAAAGGAGGAAAATATACCACTTCTTAAGCAAGCAAAAACTTGATATCATCTGCCTTGAAGAAGTGAGAGTCAAGAAAGGGAAAAATTATCTGATGCAGAATAAAAGACTAGGTAAACATTTTTACTCGCTAGCAGACGAAAAGAAAAGAGGTGTTACAATCTACATAAGAGATAATATACCAGCACAAGAAATCTTTAAAGACGAATCTGGACACCAATTGGCAGTAGAAATCACCTGGCAAAATCAAAAAATCTTACTGGTTGGAGTGTATGGACCACACAAAGCCAAAGAACAATTCTATAAAAGATTGGAAAATAGCTCCAGGACCCGATGGCCTCACAGCAAAATATTACAAAGTATTTCAGGAGAACTTAACTAAACCGCTACAAGCTATTATGAACTCGCTAAAAAAAGGGAAAATACCCGAATCATGGAAAGATGCATACGTAACACTAATACCGAAGGAAAATTGAGACCCTCTACAACCAAAGAATTACAGACCTATATCACTTATGAATGCAGACTACAAACTCTTTATGTCTATCCTGGCAAACAGATTGAAAAATATCCTAAAAAGAACAATCTCAAAAGACCAAGCTGGCTTTTTGCTGAATAGACAAATCAAACAGAATACAAGATGCCTTATCGATATAATTGAATTATTTGATAAACATCCCAGCAGGAAATTAGCAATACTCTTTTTAGACATAGAAAAAGCATTTGACAGTTTAAGCTGGAATTTTATGATGGAAGCTCTGCAAGCACATGATATGGGAGACCAATATATAAAAACAATAAGAACTATATACAAAGATCAATATGCACAGTTAATAATCAATGGGGGAAAAACACAAAGAATCAGAAGAAGACGTGGCACCAGGCAAGGTTGTCCACTATCGCCACTCCTGTTTATTATGTGCATAGAGATGCTTATAAAACAAATAAATGGAAACAAGGAGATAAAAGGTGTTTGGGCAGCAGGAAAAGAATACAGATTCGCGCCTTCACCGATGATATTGTTCTGACTCTGGAAAACCCCAATGACTCAAAGAAAGAATTAATTAATATCCTAACAAACTTCTTGGAATTAGCTGGGTTAAAGGTAAACAAAGAGAAAAGTCAATTTTTAACAAAGAACCTCACAGAATCGGAAAAACAAGAACTAAAAGAAAACAGAAAGCCAGAATACTTAGGAATATACATTACAAAGAAAAATTCAGAACTATTCAAAAATAATTATGAAAAGGTGTGGAGAGAGATAAAGAAAGAACTAGCGGAATGGGACAAACGAGGACTCTCCCTATTAGGGAGACTGCCAAAAATGTTATTTTTGTTTCAAAACATACCAATTATTAACAACGAAAAAATCTTCAAAATTTGGCAAAAAGACATCTCAAAATTTATTTGGGCTGGGAAAAAACCAAGAGTAAAAATGAAAATACTTAATGATGATAAAACAAGAGGCAGCTTATCCCTTCCAAATTTACAACTCTACTTTCATGCATGCCGTTTGGACTGGATTATAGAATGGGTTACCCTAGAAGACAATGAGCTATTAAATTTAGAAGGTATAAATCTCCCTTTTGGATGGCATGCATATTTAGATATACAAAAGGCCAAACCAACAGGCATATTTAATGATCATTACATACAAAGACCAATTCTAAACACCTGGAACAGATACAAAAAAAAAGAATATATACAAAGACACCAGAGTGGATGTCCCCACATGAGGCCCACTACAAAAGGGAGAACATCTTACAAGGGAAACGGTTAACTTACAGGAAATTGGTCCATACCAATTTGGAAAACTCAGAAATGAAATCCCTAGAAGAACTGAACCAATCAGGCAAGAACAACTTAAAACCTCGGGTTTCCAGACTGCAAAAACATGGTTTGATGTGGCAATGTTCCAGAAACCAAAAGGACTTATATATACAAAAACCTACTGACTTGGCACACAGAAGAGGAAGTAGTAAAGGACTCAATGGTTAAATGGGCTCAAAACATCGGCCAAGAGATAAAAATGGTCCAATGGGAAAAAACATGGAATAGAAGAATGAAGTACACGGCATGTCGAAACCTAAAAGAAAACATTTACAAAATGCACTTGCGGGGGCCGGGCTGTGGCGCAGCTGTTGAGCAGCTGCCTTAAATCACTCTGACCACGAGGTCATGAGTTCGAGGCCAGCCCGTGGCAGGGTGAGCACCCGTCAATTAAAAATAAAAAATAGCCCCTGCTCGTTGCTGACCTAGCAACCCGAAAGATAGTTGCATCTATCAAGTAGGAGATAAGGTACCACTTATAAAGTGGGGAGGCAAGATTAACTAATTTACGACCTGGAATGAGGAAGTGCCGTCAGTGTGGATGATGAAGCAGCTGCTCCCCCCTGTGGCCAGAATCGAACATCCCCTCAGAAGAAGGTTAACTTGCCTCTGCGTGTGTCTCTCAGTCTCTGTTTGATGTGTTTATGGGCATTGAATGTTTGCCCTATGTGTGTTATAATGTGATCCGCCCTGAGTCCCCTTCGGGGTGAGAAGGGCGGAATATAAATACTGTAAATAAATAAATAAATAAATAAATATCTCCCTCCAGAGAGATTAGCGAAGATGTACAATTGCACCAATAAATGCTGGAAATGTGGGAAAGAAAAAGGCACATTTTACCACCTGTGGTGGTCATGCAACAAAGTAAACAGCTATTGGAAACAGATTCATGTACATCTAGAAAAGATATTAAATACAAATTTTAAAATGACACCACAAATGTACCTTTTGAACATGCCCGAAGAAGAATTGGAAAGGAAATATGGAAGAATTTTGTTTTACGTGACAGTATATGCTAGATATTGGAAAACCTCAGAGGTACCTCCCTTAGCAGAACTGGAACAATATATTATAGAGTTGCTGATGATGGACAAAATAATGACACATTTAAGAGGAGAACCTTTAGAGAACTTTGTTAATGAATGGCAACCAATGATCCAACATTTCAATGTAAAATTAATCTAAAAATGTACATAGAGGAAGCTAATAGACTGAAGGCAGGGAGGAAACGGATATAAATTTGGAAATTATAATATTTTATATGTACTATTCAAATAGAAGATTGTGACCCCTTATTAAAAATATATTGTCTGAATTGAAATCATGGTTCCAAAAATACTGGAAATTATGAACATGGATAAATTAACAAAATACAAACAAATTGGGATTTAGTTAAAAACTACTTAAAAGAAGAAAATTGTAAATTGATAATATGATTGTTCATCAGATAGGGGCGGAGGAGCCAACCAATCGTCTCAATATCAGTCTTTTTCTTTTCTTTCGTTTTTTAGGACAGAAAGGACACAAAGGAGAATAGGTAAGAAAAGAGAGAAAAGAGCACAGTAGATATTAAGAGATTAATATAGGAATCAACACACAATAGATGGAAGTCAATTTTATGTTGTTGTTTTTTGTTATGTTTTTTGTATGTATGTAATCATAACTTAGACCTTTGGTGGTTCTGTTTTGTTTTGTTCTTGTGTTATTTTTTTGTTTTTGTTTTTTCTTTTTCATTTTTTTGGACTCTCTTTTTTATGCTATTTTTTCTGGCCTTGTTTTCTTGTGTTTTGTCACATACACGTCTATGCTGTACATCAGATGTTATAGTTTTTGTTGTTTCACCCATTTCCCCGACAGTTTCCTTTCCCTCAGTGACAATGATTGTTGCAACCTATTTTCTTGTATAAATATATTTAATAAAAAATTATTTTAAAAAAATATATATTGTCTGAGAAATGATTATGAAAGATAGATGAAAGTATTGTACTGCATGCAACAAACACTTGCAATATATGTATATTCGAATGAATGAAAATAAATAAACATTTATATTTATATATATATATATATATGTGTGTGTGTGTGTGTGTGTGTGTGTGTGTGTGTGTGTGTGTGTGTCTCACTGTGACCTCAAACCTCCGCAGGGGTGGTGGACCCATTAAGATGATCCGCCCCAGGAGACTTATGGATCCAGATGGATTCCTGAGGTCTCTTGGGGATCTTCCTGTCATGGAGGCTGATGATCCTGTCAATGCCTTGATAGATCGCTATAATAGTGAGATGTCCAGGGCAATTGACACGATCGCCCCCGAACATCCCCTCTCGTTGCGAAGAGTCACTTCGGCTCCCTGGTTCACGGAGGAGCTGGCAGTGATGAAGCGCTCGAGGAGGGGACTAGAGTGCAGCTGGTGGAAAACTCGTAGCGTTGCTGACCGAGCACGGGCTAGAGCTGCTATTAGGGCCTACTCCGCGGCTTTGCAGGCAGCCAGGAAGACCTTCACGATTGCCCGCATAGCATCACAGTTGTTTCAGGTCGTCGGGGAGCTCCTTCATCCTCCTAAGGCAGGGGTCCCCAAACTTTTTAAGCAGAGGGCCGGTCCACAATCCTTCAGACTGTTGAGGGGCCGGATTATCATTTGAAAAAAAAATTACAAACGAATTCCTATGCATACTACACATGTCTTATTTGTAGTGCAACAACAACAACAATGAAAGAACAATACAATATTTAAAAATGAAAACAATTTTAACCAACATAAACCTATTAGGATTTCAATGGAAAGTGTAACACAATATTAGCATTATATATTACTATATTGAATTATACCACTATACTATTATATAATATGTAATATATAACATATAATTAATATTATTATATGGTATTACTACTAGTATTATATTGTATAACATAATATTATTATCAATATTATATGTATATACAATATATTATATTATTAAAACTGATACAAAATATTATATTATAAAACTGAGGGCGGGGGCCAGGTAAATGACCTTGGAGGGCCGCATCCGGCCCCCGGGCCTTAGTTTGGGGACCCCTGTCCTAAGGGGAGAGGGGCACCCGAAGACTCGGCAACTCGGTGCAGCGAGTTCGCGCACCACTTTGCAGACAAAGTTGCTCAGATTCGCTTCGACTTGGACGCTAGTTTTGTTGCAATGCCAAAAGAGGTAACCGAGGCACCTGTCTGTCCAAACTTGTGGGATTTGTTTCAGCTTGTTCGCCCGGATGACATGGACAGGATCCTTGGGGCGGTGAGACTCAGCGCTGATGCTTGATGCTCAGGTGTCGGCGGTGGCCAGGAGGGCCTTTGCACAATTAAAACTTGTGCACCAACTGCGACCTTACCTCGTGAAGTCTGATCTGGCCATGGTGGTCCATGTCTTAGTTACCTCTAGACTGGACTATTGCAATGCGCTCTACGTGGGGCTTCCCTTGAAGACAGCCCAGAAACTCCAACTAGTCCAACATTCGGCAGCCTTGCTTCTAACTGGAGCTAATTATAGGGAGTGGTCAACCCTCCTGCTTAAGGAGCTTCCGGACCCAATACAAGGTGCAGGTGATCACCTACAAAGCCTTGAACGGTTTGGGACCCTTGTACCTTTGTGATCGTCTTTCCCCCTACGAACCTGCACGATCTCTTCGTTCATCGGGGGAAGCCCTCCTCTCGCTCCCACCTCCGTCACAAGCATGGTTGGTGGGGACGAGAGAGAGGGCCTTCTCCGTGGTGGCCCCCCAGCTCTGGAACTCGCTCCCCAGGGAAATCAGGCAAGCCCCCACCCTGGTAGCATTCAGAAAGATCTTGAAAACCTGGCTCTTCACTCAGGCCTTTGGATAAAGATTGCTCATCCCCATAACAATCCTGTATCTGTCAACATTCTTGTACCGGTTTGCACTTTTTACCTTTGTCAACTTGATATAGACATAGGGTCTATTCCCATCCCAATTTGCACTTCCAAGAATTTGCAGCACTTTATCAGTCACCTCGTGTTTATAATATTTATATGGTGCACCTTACCCAGTCTACTTTTACAACCCCTCCATTTTAATCCATGTTTTTATTAGTTCTTGTCATTTGGCTAATGTTTAAATTTTTATAATTGTGCATGTCTTTTGTCTATTGTTGTGTTTTATATTGCTATTGTTTTTATTCGGGCTTGGCCCCATGTAAGCCGCCCTGAGTCCCCTTTGGGGAGATAGAGGTGGGGTATAAAAATAAAGTTATTACTATTATTATTATTATTAAAATACATAGATAAAACAAAGGACCTACACACACGCGCGCACACACATATTTAAGATTAAAACACTAATACTAACAACATGTAAGTATCAAATTCATAGTTTAAAACTGACTAGATAGGACTGTCAGAAAAGATAGGTCTTTAATTGTGTTTTAATTTCTCACAGTTTGCTTTGCTGTTGAACCTCTTCTGACATGTCATTCCACTATCTAGGGGAGGCCGATAGAATCATAGAATCATAGAATAGTAGAGTTGGAAGAGACCTCATGGGCCATCCAGTCCAACCCCCCCCCCCCCCCGCTAAGAAGCAGGAAATCACATTCAAAGCACCCCCGACAGATGGCCATCCAGCCTCTGCTTAAAAGCCTCCAAAGAAGGAGCCTCCACCACAGTCCGGGGGAGAAAGTTCCATTGCCGAACAGCTCTCACAGTGAGGAAGTTCTTCCTGATGTTCAGGTGGAATCTCCTTTCCTGTAGTTTGAAGCCATTGTTTTGCGTCCTAGTCTGCAGGGCAGCAGAAACCAAGCCTGCTCCCTCGTCCCTATGACTTCCCCTCACATATTTGTACATGGCTATCATGTCTCCTCTCAGCCTTCTCTTTTGCAGGCTAAACATGCCCAGCTCTTTAAGCCGCTCCTCATAGGGCTTGTTCTCCAGACCCTTAATCATTTTAGTTGCCCTCCTCTGGACGATGAAAAGTTAGTCTGGGTGACTGTTGCCAGTTAGATCCTGGCTGGTTGGAGTAGATTCTGGCTGGTTGGGGTGACTGTTGCGAATCTAACTAGATTCTGGCTCTCCAAAAGACCTCAGGGTCCTAAGGATTTGATTATATGGGAGAAGGCAACCAAACCATGTAGAACTTTAAAGGTTATAATCACACTTTGTATTTTCCCCAGAAACTAACTGGCAACTAGTGGAGTGATTTCAGTAGAGGTGTGATATCCTCACTCCCATAACCAGTCTGGCTGCCATGTTTTGAGCTAACAGGAGTTGCAAGCTTGATACAGATGTAACCCAATGAGCAGGACATTGCAGAGGGGACCAGTTCATATACAGCCAACTTTAGGTCTTCCAATTCTAGGAAGGGACACAGCTGCCATATCACCCAAAGCTGATAAATATTATCCCCACTCCATTCAGTCCTACCTGTCAGATCAGCTCCAAAAATTGTGCATTAAAAGTTCAGCAGGCAGGACTATTTCAGTAGTGGCACCACAATTATGGAATTCCTTTCTCGGAGTGTATTGATATAGGAAGTAAAAGCAATTATTTTCTAGAGGACCTTTGGAATTGATTAATGGTGTGTTGTATGCCACTTTTTGTAGGTCTATAATTTCTATTTTTTCATGCAATGTTAGCTCTATGCTGTTGTTTGTGCTATTAGTTTTAGTGTATGTATTTATATGGTGTTGTAATGCCACCGTGTGGGTAATGATGGACCAGAAAACAGATTGCAAATTTATATTAAATTTATATAATAGATCTGTGCAGGAAAATATTTTGGGTATAGCCCTCTAACAATTATCTATCATGCTTTGTCATTTGCAAAACTTGCCTTCAAATTATTTGTGGGAAGTGCCAAAGGCAGATTTTCAAAGATTGGCCTTCCAAGTAATTCTCCTTCCCTTCATAACCAATTCTTCTACAGTCCTTGCAAATGGTGATGTATAGTTGAGAGAATCATGTGTAATGGCTCCCTTTTATACAGCATGTAAGCAAGCATTCTTGCACACCCCTTTTTTCTAGTTCTAGTAACCTCTAAAATACCAAGAAAATGGAGAATATTGTATTGTGAATAGGCATTAGATGCATGGGCTACATGGAAAGGGAAGCATAGATGTGAGCTTTTGGTTTGTCAAATGGTCACAGAAATAAGAAACTTTGGAAAGCAGTAGAACAGAAAATAGTAACTTGGATGATGGATTTTACCAATACCAGTAGCCTTCTTTAGGATTAAATACACTTATATGAACTAACTGCTACAATAAAAACACCAACATGTTTTTCCTTCCAACAGCTTCTGGAACCCTCCTGAAGACTGACCGACAGGCCCTGGCAAAAGGTCGAGCTCCTTTGGCTCCTACTCAAACCCCAGAACTTTAGAGAACAACTGCTTAGAATCACAGTGACCCACAAATGATCAAAATAGCGCTTATTGTGTGTCAATACTTGTTTTACACAGGCACCAGTGTGGCACTCTTGGAAATATGTGCATGAGACTGACACGTGGTGTTAGGATATTCCCCACAGCTTGTGATGCAGTGGCATCAGCAGTTCCTGAGAATCCATATTCTTAAACACTTGCCACGTGTTTCTTTATTATGTGCATTAAATGACTAGGAAAGACAATGATGTAGCCCCAGTCAATGGAATTAACTATTTCTTCAGGGTCTGATAGTTCCTTCCTGTTACAGAACAGATTAATCCTTCTACTTTGATCAACACAAAATGTGGTTTGGATGGACTAGTGGAAAGGGGAAAGACAGGCCCTGGTACGGGTTTGCAGCTTAGGGTCTGCATTCTATTGTGTCTAATCTTCCAGACTGACACATCAGTGACAGCAGCCACTGAAAGGCATTTTGGAGCATGATTGCTGGATGAGTGATTTTCAAGGGTTTGGATATTTGAGTTTCCATGAATGTCTCCATTTGGAGGCTTAAATTCAGATCCCATACAGGGATTAAATGGGACCCCAAATCTCGTATTTCTTTATCTAGCACTGGCAGCAGAGGAACACCCAAGAGAAACTGTTTAAAACTAATTACAAAGTGCTATGAGAGCTGTCTGTTAAGGAGCTATTAATGTCAAGCAGTGCTGTCACTGCACATTTGCCACAGTAAAATCTTCGGGATTTCATGAAAGGTTCGCCTCTCATTGAGAGTTGAAGCACCATTATTTGGCCTGACCCATAAGTCCCAACCAGCCAAGAGCTGACTGTCCCATATTACTGCATTAAAAACCTGGCAGCCTTACTGGAAACTTCGTCAGTGTTGGAAATAATTGTGATTTTTACCAGTAATACTGATTCCAGGAACACTTCAAAGAGTGTTGCTATAAGCTCCCCTCTACCTGAACATTTGACAGACTAGGTGTTCGCCTCAGCAATTGTAGTTGTGGCCACCTTTTAAAAAATTGTCCACAATGGCACAGTTTTAGTAAATTGTCGATGAATTGGGGGGAAATGTCCATATCACTGCAGTTGGGATATGAGGCTCAGGCTGCAACAGGCATCCCTTAGGCCATGACTAGCAACCGGGGTTTCTGCATTTCCCTGACCATCCATGCAAGGCAAATCAAAGATGTCATCAGAGGGCTGACTAAATGGATATTAGTGAAGATAGATTCTTCTGTGCAGGAGTTTTGTGTTCCTACCTAAATAAAAGAAGCATTTGAAATAAATAAATAAATAAATGTAATATTTGAATTTCCCTGAATTTTTTCCAATCCAGTTTTGGGAGGGAAACAACTTTGATCACCCTGATGATTTATTCCAAGCACCAAGCAGGTGGAATGTATCAATATAGTCCTACTGGACCTTTCGGTAGCATCTGATACCATTGGGGATATTTTGCAAGTACAGTTGTTCCTCGCTTTCTCACATTTCAGAGTCACAGTTTTAATCATTTGTGAGTTTTTACTGTCAGTTCCGAACTCTTATCTCTTTCTGTATGTCATAAATTTGCCTGGGCAAAGGAAGGGACATATCTGGGAAAGCTGATGTATACAGTATTCTGGAGGTGGAAGATGAGGTTGAGTTCTCACGAGGCCATGTTCGTCATCTTTGTGCTGTTTGCCACATGTTCCTTTTCTGCTTGGTATCTCTCTTCCTTTGCCCAAGTGAACCAGATACCTGGCACATGCCAGTAAGAGGAGAAGCTGGCGTCACACACCACTTCACTTACCCTGTGGATCCACCTCATCTTTCAATCCCTGTGTGATGGAAATGTCTGTTTCGCCTGGGCAAAAGAAGGAAGGTACAGGGGGAACAAGAATATGCAGCACACAAGAGGAAGTAGATGAAACAGATCTGTTGGGTAATGATACTGCATGTGTGTGCAGGGCTGGTTCCTCCTCTTCTTCCTGTATGTCACATATTTTTGTTTCCCATGTGAAATAGGGAAATAGACACTCCTTTGCCCAGGTGAAATAGACACTCATGGCATGCAGGAAAAGGACAAAGACCTGGGATCCACGGGGTGAGTGAAGTGACATGCAGGGCCACCGCCTCTTTCCCCTCAAACTGCAGTAGCAGCTCCCCTTCCGCAAAAGTGGAGAACTGTGTAAGGATGAGTCCAGAGTATATGGTATTTATTTCATGTCCTATCTAGCTGAACAGAAAGTGGGGGCAATTTTTTTCAGCAGTCCCTTTTTCTGTCCTTGCCTTTTGAAACATGGTTTATAGTTGTCTACTAAGGGCTATGTCTCAGCAATATGCTGCAAAGCATTTAAAGTTTAAGAGACTTTAAATAGCCTGTTTTCCCAATCAGTATTGGGAGGTTCAATTACCAATGACACAGGCAGTATCTAAACTTTCAGTGAATGATAGATGTTCAGAGGCTCAGATTCCAGGACTTGGGGGTGGATTTTGCAAATAAAATAGTGAATGCAACTGGAACCACAGGCATATTGAAGGGGCTAGAGCTAGGGAAAATAAAGAATTGCCAGCAAAAGAAAGTTTAGACAAAGTCTCGCATGCGCCGTGAAGCAATAGAGGGTGAGAGACCCAACAAGAGGAGAAAGTTCAAAGGATAGAGGTTGATGACCTACAAAATGATGGAGGGTTGAAGAGAGAGCCGAAACAGAAACAGCTGAAACAGAGAGCTCAGCAGGAAGGAGGGACAGAGAGGGGGAATGCAAGCTGCTGAGGAATCCTTGTCTACTGAGCAAAGGAAAAGTTCACTAAACTTTGCACATGCTCAAAAATTCTGACTACAACACTGAACTGCACTTCAATTCAGTTTGCACTTTCCTAAATTGCTCCACCCAGCAAGGTGACTTGATCAGTTAAACTTGTATTTGAATGTGAGGTGAATTGTTGAACAGCATCAAATTGTACCATATGTTGTTCAGAGTCCCTCAATGAGGAAGAGAGGGCAAGATATAAAACAAAGTAAATCTTCTATCTTCTATACACATACTAAAAGTGAAAATCTTTATGTGTGTATGTGGCACGGGTGTTCGCTCACACAGCCTCTGGCCTCCACAAACAGTTCCCAGTGCTGAGGAGCCACCAAGTCACTCGCTCCCAGGACATTGCAGGTTATAGAGAGCACATCCCAGTGTTCCTTTCTATTTGCATGACCCTGCCCACTGCCTTTCCTTTAACCCTATCCTACCCTTTCCTAAGGCACACGGCAAACAGAGGAATTGATCAGCAACTGAACATACTAGAGAGGTTTGGGGAGAATTCACCATGATTTATAGGAGTTGTATGGACTGGGATGTATAGTTCACCTGCAGTCTAAAAGCACTCTGAACTCCACCAACGAAGGACTTAGAACTAACTTGGTACACAGACCCAACATGGCCAAATTTGCATACTGGTGAGGTTTGGGAGTGATTGACCTTGACATCCAGGAGTTATAGTTTACCCGTATTCAGAGAACACTGATGACGGATCTGGACCAAACCTGGCACACAAATTCAACATGGCCAACTGGGAATATTGGTGGACTTTGGGAGTGATTGACCTTTAACTCTGGAAGTTATAGTTCACCTGTATTCTGTAAGCCCTCTGAACCATATTCAGAGAACACTGAACCCAGCAGATGATGGATCTGGACCAAACTTGCCACACAGCCTCAAATGGCCAAATGTGAATATTGGCATGGTTTCAGGACGATTGTCCTGAGAATCTGGGAGTTGTAATTCACCTTTATCCAGAGAACACTGAACCCATCAAGTGATGGATCTGGACCAAACTTGGCACACAGGCCCAACATGACCAACTGTGGATACTGGGGGAGTTTTGGGAGGGTTGACCCAAATTTTTGGGAACTGTATTTCACCCACATCCTTATGCATTTTCTAATGGGAGTACTCCTAAAAAAAACAAAAGCAAAGACTGAGTTTTTTTCTAAGACATACCGTAACATATGACCAAATTGATATTACCTAACAACCAAAACCAAACAAGACCCTTTCAAATAACCCAGGCATCGCTGGGTACCCAAGCTAGTAAATAAATAAATAAATAAATAAATAAATAAATAAATAAACTTGTCGGACTATCTCCTTAGTTTCCAGGGTTTGATTGGATACAAAAGCTCTGAAGGTTTTTGGGCCAATTAATAAGGGGGTAGGGCAGCAAGCCCCAACAATATGGCAGATACATTCAGAGAACTGAGCTTGGCTATTCCTGGGGGACATAGGATGTCAACCAAAATATCTTAAACCTAATGGAAGACTGTCTTTTACAGAATAGAGTGATGCCTTCTGCTTTAATCTGATATCCAACTTCTCAGAGAAGTACATGATTATGGAAGTTAACATCCTGAATTTTTTGGCTAAACCCTGGTGCCTGGCACAGCCACTCTGATTTATGACATTGTCAAACCCAGCAGCCACCACACAGAAAACTAGTTCTAAAGAAATAAAGTAAAATCCCCCACATACAAGAATAGCATCTCTTTGTGGCTACTCTTTGACTAGAGCATCACAGAAAATTCTCGCTCCAAGGAAAGAATCAGTGAGTGAGGAAAGAATCTTTAAAGAGAATGATCTCTACAACCGTGGGACCTTTCCAGAATATATTGGATTCAAGTTGTTCCTATAACCTTGTATCAAAAGAATTTGAGCTGGACACTTCTGATACTAAGCCATGTTTGAATTTTATTTTCCAAGAGTTATTACTCCTCCTAACCTCTATGTGTGTGGACAACAGCAGATCCAAGAAATAAAACACGTTTCAACTAGTCTTTTGTTCTTTAGTAATTACTGTATGAATGATGCATAAAGACAGGCAAAAACATGGAAAAGGAAATCAGATGTCCAGTGTTGGCTACAATCCTGCTCCTACCATCCCACATTCAGATCACATCTTTGGAGAGGAACAGCTATAGTTGAATGCAAACTGAGGAAGTTTCTAGATTTGCACAGCCATCTTCCATGCACTCCACCTGTGATTTCCTTAGATGCAAAGCTGAGGGGTTTTGGCTAAATGCAGGCAAAGAGGAAATGAATGTGCATTTGCTTTCTTATGACAGAAACTATGCATCACTTTCACTACTTGTTATTTCAGAGAGTCCTTTCCACCCTTAGAGGCCTGCTATTGCCTTTTTGCAGCTCTGTCAGGCACAGGTAACTGTGAGGCGATGAGAAAGGAGTGTGTTCCCCGTCAAAGACAAAGTTTGAGACAGGCAGAACATCTCCCTGAAAGAAAAACGGACTAAAATGAAAAAATGCCAATAGAACCAATAATACAATCATAATAATAGTAGGTGTCTTATTAAATTCATTATGTATGCAAGAGCTCTGGCACTACATTGATTCAGGCTATTGATGGTGTTTGTTTCCAGAAGGTACAAAATCCATCTGAATAAATTTTACAGGACTTGAAAAAAGCATGCTGAGGATATGCATGCAATATAAAGTGAAATTTTCCAAGTCCTGTCCTGATATGATTTACATACATACGGTTTTATTAAGGCCCATAGACCCACCAGCGAACAAACAGTCGTTAATAAATTATTTCATTTCAGGAGAAGTACATTTCCAATATTAAAATACATGGTTTCAAGGTTTACTCCCTATCGGAGGTTAGTTTCTTTCTCACCCTTGTTGCCACTGTGAGGAATTTTGCCACTATAAGTGTCACCCTGTGGCATTTATCCTCTAAAAGATATCTCACAATACCCCTGATTTGATACACTTTGATCTGAACATAATATTCTATTCCTAGCCAACAATCTGCTGCCACCTATAAATCATTTTTCATTTGGGGGGGGGGGGGGGGGATTAAGTACCTTTTGGAAACATACTCACATTTGGTCAATAGGGTGCCTTACCAAGGCCCCTTCTACACTACCATATAAGATCCAGATTATCTGCTTTGATAATCTGGATTATATGGCAGTGTAGAAGGGGCCTTGGTAAGACACCCTGTTGACCAAATGTTAGTTTGAATTTTCTAAATGTATGGGGGTTTTTCTCTCTCCAGTCCTTTATAAGTAACTATTTTCTCCCTTCCAGGATTTTGCTATTGTTAATCTAGCTGCAACAAAACTATATTGACATACAGCATTTGATTTAACTTAATTTTGTTGTGCAATAGTACAATGACAATAAGGCTATTCCATTTTTCATCTCCCTTGATGATTGTCTCTCTAAATAACCCTAAAATACACTTTTCTGGGTTTTTTCTTGACCTTATTAGTAATCATTTTGTTTGTTTCTTTAATCACATTCTTCCAAAAAGCTTGTACCATCCTACAAGTCCACCAAACATGGAAAAAGGTGCCTTTCTTCATCTTGCATCTCCAGCAAGAAGTTATATACCTTCAATTTTCTGAATGTCCTTTCAAATACCAAAGATTACTAATTGTTAAACAGTAGTCTAAATAGAATCAAATAGATGGATATGAGCAGAAAGAGAGCTGTGGAAATGTATATATTGTCATTTGATTTTAAGTTTGCATCCTGCTATGTGAGTTTAAATCAGGGGTCCCCAAACTAAGGCCCGGGGGCCGGATGCGGCCCTCCAAGATCATTTACCTGGCCCCCGCCCTCAGTTTTATAATATAATATTTTTATATCAGTTTTAATAATATAATATATTGTATATATTTTTTATTTATTTATTTATTTATTTATTTATTCGTGACATTCAAATCCCACCCTTCTCACCCCGAAGGGGACTCAGGGCAGTTTACAAGTATATATACATACAATATATTATATTATACGACTAATATTGCAATATTATTAGTAATATTGCATGTAATATAAATATACAATTATAATAGTGAATTATAATTATTACTACATTGTATTACATCATAATATTATTATTAATATTACATGTATATACAATATATTATAAGTATAGTATAATATTATTATATATTATTATATCATTAAATTGATACTGGAGACATGGTGGAAAGATGTCTTCCTGGCCCCGTCTTCTTCATTCTGGTCCAGAATGGCAGTTAGACCTTGCGAGGTGGGGGGGTGGGGGGGGGGGTGGGGGGGGTGGGGGGGGTAATATTACATATAATATTATAATAATATATTATATTATAATAATATTAGGTAAAGGTAAAGGTTTCATGTCTGACTCTGGGGTGTGGTGCTCATCTCCATTTCTAAGCCGAAGAGCCGACGTTGTCCATAGACACCTCCAAGGTCATGTGGCCGGCATGACTGCATGGAGTGCCGTTACCTTCCCGCCGGAGCGGTACCTATTGATCTACTCACATTGGCATGTTTTCGAACTGCTAGGTTGGCAGGAGCTGGAGCTAACAGTGGCTATATAATATATAATTTATATAATATATAATATATAATATAATATTATAATATAATATAATATAATATAATATAATATATATTATATTATATTATATTATATATTATTATATAATATAATAATATTATATTACATATAATATTGATAAAATATTATAATATTATACAATATAATACTACTAATAATACCATATAATAATATTAATTTTATGTTATATATTACATATAATATTACAGTATAGTGGTATAGTTCAATATAGTAATATATAATGCTAATATTGTGCTATGCTAATAATATAATATATTGTATGTACCTACAGCTGTTCTGAGTCCCCTTCGGGGTGAGAAGGGTGGGATATAAATGTAGTAAATAAAGGTCATAAATAAATAAATGAATAAATAAATTTAGACTTAGGCTTGCCCAAAGTCTGAAATGACTTGAAGGCACACAACAACAACAATTCTAATTAACTTGACTATCTCATTGACCAGTAGCAGGCCCACACTTTCCATTGAAATCCTGATAGGTTTATGTTGATTACAATTGTTTTCATTTTTAAATATTGTTATTGTTGTATTGCACTACAAATAAGACATATGCAGTGTGCATAGGAATTTTTTTTCAAATGATAATTCGGCCGCTCAACAGTCTGAAGGATTGTGGACTGGCCCTCTGCTTTAAAAGTTTGAGGACCCCTGGTTTAAATGAAAGGCACCATGGGACTGGATGGACAAAAATGACAATAAATGAACATTTACATCAAAGCAATGCCTCAAACATTATTATGTGTGTACTGTTTAGCCTCAGCGGGTTGGGGTTTCCCCAGTGAAAGGACACAATCTCTCCAATGAACACTGTGATCCGTTGTGTGACTCCCAGCTACTATAAAAGACAAAAAGATCTATTGCATTCAGCACAATTTCCTTGCTAAAAGTAAACGCATTTCCTGCTTACCCTTTGTCTACTGGCAGCTGTGCTGTACAGAACTGTCCAACAATTGGGTTCCCATTTTTCTTCCTACTCCAGGTTTTGGAAGGACGGGACAGCAGCGTCACTCTTTCTATTTGGCACAGTGGGACGGAGTGCATCAGCAGGCCTTTGCCCAGAGTCTGCTGCTTGGGTCTGCAAAGCTCCAAAGAGATATGGCTAAGTACAGGGATCTTTTGGTGCAGGATAAAGTATGCAGCTTTTGTCAGCATCTTGAATGTCACTGAACCATTACAAAACTGACCGTTGTAGAGAAGACCTATGGTGATTATGTGATTCTGTATATATACAAGGGAAGAAGTAGATGGGCAGTGGGGATTTGGAGGGAGGGGTACACTAGAAAGATACCAGATGATACTAGATTGGTAACAAGTAACTATAATGATTTTTCAATTTTCTCAATTTTCAATTTGACCACACAACCAATGAATTTATATTTTTTCCCATGACCCCAGCACCAGCCCAAGTTACTCAGCTGGTGGGACTCCTGGACCCCAACTATTTTTTCATTAATGAATTTTCATATTCTGCAACATTTTGCAATAAAAAAGAAAGAAGAGAAAGCACAATTTATGAACCATAAGACTGCAGTGACACAAGGGTAACATCTCTGAAGTCATGTGCTGATATTTCTAGCATTGTGTAGAAAGCGTAACCAAAGGCACATCAAAGTTTCAATTGTTACTCACATGGTGATGCTAGTGCGAAATGAGGAGTTGCTACTGAGGAAGGTTATCTCAATGTTTATATCCAAAGTTGTTATCTCCTGTAAGCTAAATTCCACCAGGCTGTGGTACACTAGGCAATAAAAAATAATGTTCTGTCTAACAGAGCGCTGTTGATTCAACCATAATAGAAAACAGTACGTCTTCTTGTAACATTATTTCTTCTGAGATCTTTAAATCATGTAAGAAAGCAAAACACAATGAAATCCTACAACATTCTGTATGGGACACAGAATGGCTAAGCCTTAGCTGTTGTCCGTTTATCTGCTAAGGGAAGGATAATTTCTATTTCAAAATATTCTGAAAGCTGTTATCTCTTTATCTGCTATGGGAAAGTTAATTAGGTATATTTTCTGTTCTGTTTCAAACTATTCTGAAAATTCATTCTATAGTTAAAATACACCATGTTGCAAGACTTTCTCTGCTCCTATTTAATTAGTCCCAGCCAAAAGAAGAAGGCAATCTAATGACGGTTGCTTCAAGAATAGCAAATAAATGTAACATTTTTTAAGAAAAAAATATTAGATGTGGTGAATTTCACAAATAACTGATATAGGCCCCTTCCACACTACCCTATATCCCAGGATCTCATCCCAGATTATCTGCTTTAAACTGGATTATATGAGTCCCCATTGCCAGATAACCTGGGATAAACAGATAATCTGAGATCAGATACTGGGATATAGAGGCAGTGTGGAAGGGGCTATAGATTACACCACTGGATCCCATTTCAGAGCTGGTTCACACCCATTTATTGATCTCTTGATGACAACAGCAGCAAGTGTGACAAAGCATGGTAAATAGAAAGTCTCAATATTACAGGTAATTTTCAAAGCAATAGTCTCTTATAGAAAACAAAAGTGTGGGTAAATCGAAGCTCTAGCATTTCAGATAATTTTTAAGGAAATAGATTCTTGCAACAAAAAAGGAGGGAGAGAAGGAAAGAAAGGAAGGGAATGTAGCAGCATCTTTAAGATTAGCTCGGTTTTATTTTAGCATGAACTTTCATGGATATAAACCTACTTCTTCAGATGTAGTATAGTATAGGGTGATATTAAAGGCTTAGGTTACTAAGCATATTTACACAGTTGTGGGAATACAATGTAATTGGATCGAAAAAGGAGTATAGATAATAGTGATCCACATATCTAACACAGCAACAGTGGAAGAACTAGTACTGAGGTTGGAGCAAATCCACCACTATAAGGGAAAAATCTGCCTGAAATGGGGAACATTTTCAGCCTGAGAGCTGAATTCTATCCATCGCTCTCCCAGGTGTGCCAACAGGATGTGACAGGTATAGGCAATCCCCAGGTTATGAACAAGATAGGTTCTATAGGCTTGTTTTTACCTTGAATGTGTACGTAAGTCGGAACAGGTACATTTTTAAGTATAAAAATGTGAGGAGAAGATGGGGTGATGGCGACAGGGGACAGGGAAAAGGCAGAACTGCTTAATACCTTCTTTGCCTCGGTCTTCTCACAAAAAGAAAGCCATCTTCAACCTCAGCAACATGAAATGGACAAAGGATTTGGGGAAATCCAACCCCAAATAGGGAAACAAGTTGTCCAGGAACACCTGGCCACTCTAAACGAATTCAAGTCGCCAGGGCCAGATCAACTACATCCAAGAGTACTGAAGGAACTAGCGGAAGTTATTTCAGAACCACTGCCGATCATATTTGAGAGTTCTTGGAGAACGGGAGAAGTCCCAGCAGATTGGAGGAGGGCAAATGTGGTCCCTATCTTCAAGAAGGGAAAAAAGAACGACCCAAACAATTACCGTCCGGTCAGCCTCACGTCGATACCAGGCAAGATTCTGGAAAAGATCATTAAGGAAGTGGTCTGCAAACACTTAGAAACAGATGCAGTCATTGCTAATAGTCAACACGGATTTACCAAAAACAAGTCATGCCAGACTAATCTGATCTCTTTTTTCGACAGAGTTACGAGTTGGGTCGATACAGGGAATGCCGTAGATGTAGTGTACCTGGATTTCAGTAAGGCCTTCGACAAAGTCCCTCACAACCTTCTGGCAAACAAACTAGTAAAATGTGGGCTAGACAAAACTACGGTTAGGTGGATCTGTAATTGGCTAAGCGAACGAACCCAAAGGGTGCTCACCAATGCGTCGTCTTCATCTTGGAAAGAAGTCACGAGTGGAGTGCCGCAGGGTTCTGTCCTGGGCCCGGTTCTGTTCAACATCTTTATTAATGACTTAGACGAAGGGTTAGAAGGCACGATCATCAAGTTTGCAGATGACACCAAACTGGGAGGGATAGCCAACACTCCAGAAGAAACAAAGGTCCGCATAGTTAAAGCAATGGTATTGCTGTAGTTACTTATGGATGCGAGAGCTGGACCATAAGAAAGGCTGAGCGAAGGAAGATAGACGTTTTTGAACTGTGGTGTTGGAGGAAAATTCTGAGAGTGCCTTGGACTGGAAGAAGATCCAACCAGTCCATACTCCAGGAAGTAATGCCCGGCTGCTCACTGGAGGGAAGGATATTAGATGCCAAGATGAAGTACTTTGGCCACATAATAAGACAGGAAAGCTTGGAGAAGAGAATGATGCTAGGGGAAATGGAAGGAAAAAGGAAGATGGGTCAGTCAAGGGTAAGATGGATGGATGCTATCCTTGAAGTGGCTGGCTTGACCTTGAAAGAGTTAAGGGTGGCCACAATCGACAGGGAGCTTTGGCATGGGCTGGTCCATGAGATCATGAAGAGTCAGAACCAACTGAAAGAATAAACAACGTTCAGAAGATTTCACCTCTCTTTCTCTCCCTGTGCCAACTGGATTTTGAAAATTTTGAGTTATTGTGGAAACAAGGATTGGTGATAAATCTTTAGAGAAGACAGACACCTTTTACCCCATGATAACTCTTCCAGGAGTGAATTTTCCTCCCTAGCAGCAGATTTCCTCTCATTTCTTGTTGTCTCAACACTGTTTATAAGTTGGACATATGTAACTTGGGAACTGCCTAGTGCACTCTAGTGCAGTGTTCCTTAAGGAATCTGACAGGGAGAGGCCAGGCATTTTTCTTTCCAAATATGTCAGTGGCTTTGTGCTCATTGTCTAAAATTGTTTCTTTCTTTTTTAGAAACCCCACAGGAACCAGCTGCTAATTGATGGTGGACCAACTCTAACCCATGAACAACCACTTTAAATAGCACAACTGTCGTATATACCAGAAACTCAAAGAGACAACAGCTGTTTCTTTTCCTTGGCTGTTCAATTGCATCTGCATGTTGCCTAGGCATCCTCTCACTTACACTGGCCATTAGCAGGCACATCCCTCTGCCTGCAGTTGTGTTTGCACAAGAAGATAGCAGATACGTCCTTTCACAATGCCCCTAAAACATGTCCACTGACATATATGACATGCCAACCTACCTAACCCGTAGGATTCCTGCCTCTGTTAACTCGTGAAATAGATCAGCGTCTGTGGAATCCTAAACTCTATCCTATAGGCCTAAGATGATATCAGGAAAAAATACTGAGCCTTCCAGATGTGTTACATTACTCACCACAGTATGGTGGAGATGCAGCTGTGGCCAAGTAGACTTTTACCTCCATAGGCAACTTTTTCATGTCAACTCCTCCATTGTCCAAAAGTCCTAAATCAAGAACACAATGCAGAATAGTACACTGCAAACTAAAATCTAGATTATCTGCTTTGAACTAAATTATATAGGCTGCACATTTTGTTTTTCAGAAGAATTTGAGTGTAAGATTTATTGGTTTTCTTGTCTTGTTTTTATTGTTCTGTTCGGGCTTGGCCCCATGTAAGCCACCCTGAGTCCCTTTGGGGAGATGGGGCGGGGTATAAGAATAAAATTATTATTATTATTATTATTATTATTATTATTAGATTTTCCTTTGTAAATAAGCATGACCACAGCCTTTGCAGATAACCGAATGTATTCCTCATTTATGTTCATCTAATGCCCCGGTGATGAAGTGTGTTAAAGCGCTGAGCTGCTGAACTTACAGACTGAAAGGTCCCAGGTTCAAATCCCGGGAGCGGAATGAGCGCCCGCTGTTAGCCCCAGCTCCTGCCAACCTAGCAGTTCGAAAACATGCAAATGTGAGTAGATCTATAGGTACCGCTCCGGCGGGAAGGTAACGGCGCTCCATGCAGTCATGCCGGTCACATGACCTGGAGATGTCTGTGGACAACACCGGCTCTTCAGCTTAGTAATGGAGATGAGCACCAACCCCCAGAGTCGGTCACGACTGGACTTAACGTCAGGGGAAACCTTTACCTTTACTTAATGCAATTAAAGACAATAGTAAACAAGACCAAGATAAATGGCTCTGGATATGAGGCACATTAAGTAGGCAAATGCTTCACAATAGATTACTTTTCTACAGATGAATGCAGATGGTACTGACAAGGAATGCAAAAACATGACCCAGATTACAAAATGTTTGTTCTTTTAATTTTACAGATCCAGAAGTCAGCAATTCAATCCAAGGCAAAAATTGCAATCTGATCCTTAAGACCTACAAGAAGATCCAAGGTGCATCTATATCAGGCATGGGCAAACTAAGGCCCAGAGGCCGGATGAGGCCCTCTGGGTGCATACCTCAGGCCCTCCTTATTTTCCCTGTCTTCTTGGCATAAGGACACAGAGGCCTGCCCTCTGGATCACTCTCAGCCACTGCAAGTCTTGCTCTCCTCCTGGCATAAGGATGGTGCAAGCGGCCCCATCCTTATGTTGGGAGGGCAGCTCGAACACGGCTCGAGGAAGACAAGAGGTGACTGAGAGCCCTCCAGACCACTCTCAGCTGCTGCCTGTCTCACTCCCAGCATAATGCCAAGAGGACAACTTGAGGAGGAGCATAAGGGCAGTCGCCGCATGTTTTGCCTTTCTCCCAGGAGAAGCAATCCTGTCCGTATGTCAAGAGGACAACCTGAGAATGACCCAGGACCTGCCCCACCCCCTCCTGGCCCTGTCCTGTCCTAGACCCTCCTCCTCCCAGGGCTGCCACACCCAGCATGTGCCCGGCTGTCCTTCCTCCTGGCCCAGCCCTTCTGGTCGGGCCCACAATGCAGCCCCAAAGCAAAAATGTTTGCCCATGCCTGATCAACATGGTAGAATTAATATATTTTGACATCTCTTTAAGGGCAATGGCTCAGTGCTAGGGAATCCTAAGATTCGTAGTTTGCTGAGGCATCAGCACTCGGCAGAGAAGAATAAGGACCTAATAAAATTACAACTCCCATGATTCCACAACATTGGTCTATGGCAGTTAAAGAGGTTTCAAATTGTGTTGTCGAAGGCTTTCATGGCCGGGATCACAGGGTTGTTGTATGTCTTTCGGGCTGTGTGGCCATGTTCCAGAAGCATTCTCTCCTGACGTTTCGCCCACATCTATGGCAGGCATCCTCAGAGGATGCCTGCCATAGATGTGGGTGAAACGTCAGGAGAGAATGCTTCTGGAACATGGCCACACAGCCCGAAAGACATACAACAACCCAGGTTTCAAATTATTTCTACACTGCAAACCAGGCATCCTCAAACTGCATCCCTCCAGATCTTTTGGCCTCCAACTCCCAGAAACCTTGGTCCTCTTGTTCAGGAATTCAGGGAATTGGATGCCCAAACAGCTGGAGGGCTGCAGTTTGAGGATGCCTGCTGTAGATGCAACCCCCTATTCCACTTTTCATCCTGTGAATCTTTCCCTAGGAATGTTGGACCACCTTTGGACTGAGCTTATATTCAACATTCTCAACTAGATTTTAGATTCTTGTTTACTGAAATGGTAATTTGAAAGCAGAAAGCAACATACCTATTGTGGGACAGGACAGGAGGAAAGGATTAAAGCAATCTAAGCAGCCACCAGCTAGGAAATTCTGATAACTGGAGCAAGGGAAAGCCATCATGGGACAGGGACCCTCCAGGGCACTTATATAGAAATGCACAGCTCTCATATGGTCACAGATGAGGTAGCGATAGCCTGCAGAAGAGGAGGAAAAAGCATAGAAGATCAAGGTCAGCTGGCAGTTCCACAAACACATGTGAGTTCCTGATGGCTGTCAACTCAGTGTGTAGAGAGCATTTCTTCTTCTGGATAGTGATTCTTGCGCATAAAACAGTTACTTTGGAGTAACAAATTAACTTGCAAAGTTGTGAATACAGAGTGTTCCTGGGGGCCTAATTTTCAGTCATAAACAATGGCTCCTTATACACCGTCATATAATCCAGATTTTCAAAGCAGATAATCTACATTATCTGCTTTCAACTGGATTATATGAGTCTACACTGACATATAATCCAGTTCAAACAGATAATCTGGATTTTATTTGGCAGTGTAGAAGGGACCAATGGCTAATCTATTTAGACATCAGACATCACTTTCTAAATGTTGAATTTTATTTTTAGAAATTGGAGGGCCAAACTCCACAAAAGAAATGTAAGGTACTAGATCTTTTGGCACAAATATAAAAATGAGTGGCACCCGGCTGAAAAGCAGTTTTATTATTTGAAGCAATTTTATTATTTGATTATAATGAATTCATATTTTAATTTTTTACCAAGATGGAATTCAAATTGGCTAACAATAATTTAAGAAAGATTAAAGAAAAATATACATTTTCCAAAATTAAAACAATACTTAAATAGCAATATTATTTTTAAAATATGGCTAAATCAGTTTAAAAGCATGAAAACCATAGGATCCTTTTACACTGCCATATAAAATCTAGATTATCTGCTTTGAACTGGCTTATATGGCAATGTAGTTCAAATCAGAAAATGCGGATTATCTGCTTTGATAATATGGATTATATGGCCGTGTGGAAGGGGCCCTAGTTAGGAAGATTTATAGCAAAGGACCTTGCTATTGAATATTTGTTGTGATAAGGCAAAATGTGGAGAGGAAAATACTTCTCTGCTATCAGGATTTTTTTCAGGAGTGCCATGCCCATTTGGCACTACTACATTTTATCCCAGTCCTTGAAAATTGGAAAACAATGAGTGCAAGCAGTGAATGACAGTGAAAAGCATCTTCTGAAAACCCTGAACCATTCTTACCAGATGAGATGAAACGGGGACATCCTGGCTGATCTTTGCCTCCATTGACATAGTAATCAATGTGTCCCACAGGTATCCGGATGCCAAAATCTAAAAGAGATCATTGTTAGAATCCCACTTCCTTCAAATCCTTTCTCAACACAGAGACCTCTTGGGCCCCATCTACACTGCCATATAATCCAAATTGTCAAATCATCATATGCTTTGAACTGGATTATCTGAGTCTACACTGCCATATAATCCAGTTCAAAGCAGATAATCTGGACTTTATATGGTAGGGTAGAAGGGGCCTCAAACAATAATCAAGGGGGCCGGGCTGTGGCGCAGCTGTTGAGCAGCTGCCTTAAATCACTCTGACCATGAGGTCATGAGTTCGAGGCCAGCCCGTGGCGGGGTGAGCACCCGTCAATTAAAAATAAAAAATAGCCCCTGCTCGTTGCTGACCTAGCAACCCGAAAGATAGTTGCATCTATCAAGTAGGAGATAAGGTACCACTTATAAAAAGTGGGGAGGCAAGATTAACTAAATTACGACCAGGTATGAGGAAGTGCCGTCAGTGTGGATGATGAAGCAGCTGCTCCCCCCTGTGGGCAGAATCGAACATCCCCTCAGAAGAAGG
Organism: Anolis carolinensis; assembly: GCF_035594765.1. Classification (NCBI taxonomy): domain Eukaryota; kingdom Metazoa; phylum Chordata; class Lepidosauria; order Squamata; family Anolidae; genus Anolis; species Anolis carolinensis. The sequence continues at coordinate 188,841,974 of NC_085842.1, forward strand.
TTAACTTGCCTCTGCGTGTCTCTCTCTGTCTCTGTTTGATGTGTTTATGGGCATTGAATGTTTGCCTTATGTGTGTTATAATGTGATCCGCCCTGAGTCCCCTTCGGGGTGAGAAGGGCGGAATATAAATACTGTAAATAAATAAATAAATAAATAAATAAACTTCACTGCTTTGTCTTGAATCCTTTGCCTACTTCATATTTCATATTTATGGGCTTCTTGAGGTTAGAGATTCTGCAATGTGTTGCCCATAAAGAACAATATATATTACCAGTACTGCATAGCTACATAGGGGCCCCTGGTGGCACAGTGTGTTAAAGCGCTGAGCTGCTGAACTTGCGGACCAAAAGGTCTCAGGTTCAAATCCCGGGAGCGGAATGAGAGCCCGCTGTTAGCCCCAGCTCCTGCCAAGCTAGCAGTTCGAAAACATGCAAATTTAAGTAGATCAATGGGTACCGCTCCGGCGGGAAGGTAACGGCTCTCCATACAGTCATGCTGGCCACATGACCTTGGAGGTGTCTATGGACAACGCCAGCTCTTCGACTTAGAAATGGAGATGAGCACCAACCCCCAGAGTCAGTCACGACTGGACTTAACATCAGGGGAAACCTTTACCTTTACCTTTATAGCTACATAAGCAATTTCTCTTCAAGAGACCCAACATGGTGGACTGGTATGAGTGCTGGATTAGAATTCCAAAAGACCAGGGCTCAATCTCCCACTGTTATGGAAATCCAATGGGTGACTTTGAGCAAGTTATACTCTGGTTGTATCTACACTGTTATATAATCCATATTATCTGCTTTGAGCTAGATTATATAAGACTACATTGCCGTATAATCCAGTTCAAGGTAGATAATCTGGATTGTGTATGGCAGTGTAGCTCCCTCTCTACCTTCCTTCCGGAAACAAATGAAGACTTGGATGTTTCGGCAGGCCTTCGGAGATAGTCATTAATTAATCAGCCCCAGTGGGTTTTTAATAATTTTATCTTGTTTTTATTACGGTCTTACCATTTATGTGTTTTAAATGAAATTTTTATCTTGTATTGTTGTTTATATTGATATATTGTATTATTGTTTTATCTTTTTATATTGTGATTGTATTGTGTTGCTTATATTTTGTTCTTATGTTGTTTGGGCCACTGCCCCATGTAAGCCGCCCCGAGTCCCCGTGGGGAGATGGTGGCGGGATATAAATAAAGTTTTATTATTATTATTTATTAGATCCAGCCTCTCTCTGCCTCAAAGGAAGGCAATGGCAAACTTCCTCTGAACAAAACTTTGCAAAAAACAACAACCCCAAACCCATGAGAGAATTGCCATGGGATTGCCATAAATCAGGGATGACTTGAAAGCAAACAACAATAGCAACACTAGAAACTGCCAAATATATGGCAGAGCTAGATTGGGGAAAGAAAAATGACAAAATGATGCTCTTGATTTCCAAGCAAAGACTTCCTGTATGTGAAACCAAGAGGGGGATGACGCACCACCACAAATAGACCATTTTTGCCATCCTTGTCTGTAGAAAGTCAGCAAGGTCTTTCTGCACAAAGGAAAGGGCAAGTAAAGACTTAGCAGAGCACAGTGCGGACCAGACACACACACACACAGTGCTGGAAATAGCAATCTCCCAAGCCTCTCACTATATATGTACTCATAGACTGGGTGCAGTTATTTTCCAATAGCTTATGCAATAGATTATGGAATTTGTAATAAGCTGCTTACTGTCTGCATCCGTATGAATAGCTTCCACAAATAGAGCATCCCCAGGATCCAGGCGCTCTTCTTGACTGGCTCGGGTAAATTTGGGCCCAGCAGGATCCAGACCTGGAATATGGTAAAAAATAATGTCAAAAAGGTACAGCAGTATTTTTCCTTGCTATCTTTTGCAGGATCAGACATTTCAGAAACTAGGCATACCAAGAAAAGGCTGGAGATTGCTGAGCAAAAGGATGTCACACATTTTATTCTTCTTCTACACTGTCCTATATCCCAGGATCTGATCCCAGATTATCTGCTTTAATTGTCTTTTATGAGTCTCCACTGCCAGATAATCAAGGATAAAAAAATAATCTGGGATCAGATTGTGGGATATAGGGGCTGTGTGGAAGGGGCCTAGTGGAAACAAGATTTTTGTTCCATAAAGACCTAGAGACATCTGTGCATGGTAGAAGTGGTGCCTTTAAACACATATGCTTAAATGCCTGCATTTATTTTGGAGAAATATGCTAATATGCTAATACTTTCTAGAATAACAATAGAAAGTAGAAGATGGAAAGGTAGGGTCCCAAGACCAGCAAAAGCCATGTCACTTCAATAACACCCATATCTCTGTACTCTGCAGGGAATATCCAGGAAGGACTGAGATAGTGCAAGAGAATTTTAAATTTGCACACTCTTCTTCCTCATGATGTCCTGCTCCGAATTGTAGGAGTCAAATTAGAAGTTGCAATTGACATATCAGACACTTCCTATGAGCTTCAGCGATAAGACCATGAAATCAAACTTGCATTTACCTTCCAATGACCACTCACAAAACACTTAAACTGCAAGACATATATACAACTAAGGGCAATCAGATGATGTGACACATGTCTTTCACAACTTGGAGGCGCACTTGTCCTGCACACATACATTAAACGTTGTATGTTTTCAAGTCATTCTGACTACTGGTGATCCTAAGGCGATCCTGTCTCAGAATTTTCTTGGCAAAATTAAGGTAGTTCAGTAGAGATTTGCCATTACCTTTCTTCAAGGCTGAATAAAGACTGTGACTTGCCAAAGGTCACTCAGTGGGTTTCATGGCTGTGTAGGGATTTGAACCTGGTCTCCAGAGTAATGGTCTAATCTTCAAACCACTACACCATGCTGGCTACACAAATGTATCATCTACTCACTTAGATATAAAGCCTTTCTCCAAGGGAAATAGGTCTGAGATGTGCTTCAAATCCCGTCGGGTGAGAAGGGTGGGGTATAAATGTTGTAAATAAATAAATAAATCATGGCAATGTTACAAACCAGATGAAGCACAACTCTGGAACCTGTGTAACTTATACAAATTGTCTTCCTTGCTATAGTCTGTCTGTTTCTTTTTCTGCTCAGTTTAAAGGTTCAATAGGACAGAAAGGTTTATATTTGCCCTTACTCTGAGGGACTAGAAACCCATTCCCATAGTAAACCTGTCTTGTGAAGCTTAACACAAGTAAGACAACATGTGCATGGCATGACATGGCATGGCATGGATGGCATTCTCTTCTTAGCCAACCTACTGTGATTTGGCAGTAAGGCAGATAATGGTACTGGTGTAAATTTTAATTTGTTTGTATTATCTCTCACACCAGGCATAATGGAAGTTTCATGTTTTTGATTTCTAGAAGGACAGGAGTCTGGTAAACTCTCCTACACTTTGATCTTCTTGTATTTTTTTCTTACCAGTAATCCTTCCCAACATCCCATCATAGAAATGGCCCACCAGGCCTGCAACATGGGCACCAAGGCTCACCCCAATAAGGTGTATGGAGGTCTCTGGCACTCCTGTAGCCTAAGGATTCAAAGGAGATATGAAGGGGTGGGGGAGAATAATTCAAGCAACTTCAGTATGTCCTTTTCTAAGCAGCCTCTCTCTATGTAAGTACTTAGGCAACTATTCATCCTAGAGGTCGTTGTTGTTGTTGTTGTTGTTCAATCACTCAGTCATTTCCGAATATTCGTGACCTCATGGACCAGTCCATGCCAGTGCTCCCTGTCGGCCATCGCTGCCTCCAGTTCCTTCAAGGTCAAGCCACTCTTTTCAAGGATACCATCCATCTATCTTGCCCTTGGTCAGCCTCTCTTCCTTTTTCCTTCACTTTTCCCCAGCATCATGATCTTTTCCAAGCTTTCCTGCCTTCTCATGATGGGCCAAAATACTTCATCTTTGCCTCTAATATCCTTCCCTCCAGGGAGCAGCTGGGCATTATTTCCTGGACTATGGACTGCTTGGATCTTCTATCCTAGAGGTAACCTCCTCTAATGCCAGTGCTCCTGGTGAACTCTCAACAAAGATTATACCTAACTTCACTATTACGACTTTGGCCCCATCTATACTGACCACTTAATGCGGTTTGAAACTAGTTTCAAACTGCAGAGGCCAGACAACAAGGTCCCACAAAAGTGCATTCAAGAAAGCATTTAATGTGCATCAATGTTCCATGTTTTTGTGTAATCACCTTCCAGGCCTCTAACTGTTTCCAAGATTTCCTATGTAATCATTTGCACAGCAAAGCCATTTTTTTCAATATGGCCGGCTTTTCCAGCCTCCTCTGCTGCCGTCCGCCCTCACTCTTCTTCCCTGGCTGCAGGAGCAGAGTCAGCCAGAGCAACATGGCAAGCAGGAAGCAAGGGGCCTGCCGGTGCCAGTAGGAAAGGCTCTCCCCGGGGCTGGAGACAGGCGAAATTTTGATTGAGGCCTGAGTATGGATCCTTAAGATCCACTATTTGCTAAAATTGATTTCTTGTCCAGTAGGCCTGGCCCCCCTCACATTAATAGACAATTTTCAGAGCAAATGGAAAACCAGGAAAAGTTGAGAAGCTTGGGGTTTACATCTCAAGCGTTAATGACATTTGGATATGACAAAACCAAATACATTATTAAGCAGCACATCTGGAATGTGGAACTGCATCTGGGAGAAATGGGCAGCTATCCAGAAATTAAAAACATGATGCTGCTCACCCCAGCAAGTTATTTATCAAAATTAGACATTCCCAAATTTATAAGATCCTTCACTCTTGCCAGATTTAATATATTGCCATCAGCATTATTGAAAGGTGTACAGGCACACGATACCAGGAACGAGTATGCCCATGCGGTACAGAGAAAGTAGAAACTGCCAGGCATGTTCTTCTATATTGTGACTTTTATAGAGATATCTGAGCTATTTTTATTACTCCTGTTGTACAAAAGATACCTGGTAGAACTGACAACTACTACCTAAAACATCTCATCAATTATAGGGAACCATCGATTATTCTTAGGGTGGCTAAGTTTTGTGTTGTTGCTATAAAAATAAGGAGGTAGACTGTGGATGATGGTGGATGATTTTAAAGGATAAAATTTTAACCTATCTGCAGATTTTATAAAAGCCAATCCGGACGACCCATCTTGGGGATTTCCTGCTTTTAATGTTTTGAATCATTGCTCTTAATGTTAATGTAATATATTTGATTTTAATGTTTTAATGCTTTGTATTCCTGATCTGTGACCATTACAATAAAATTCATTCATTCATTCTATATATGTCCACCTACCAACAATCTTCGGACGAAAGTGGATATTTCCAGCCCCAGCTTCATAACATTCTCTACTGCAGTCGGATAGGCTGCTGTCGCTCCCTGGACCCAATCAACAGCAATGATGTTGGCTTGGTTTGCCTGCAGCAAGGCCTCAATTAGTCCATTTATCCAGGAGGGCTTTGTGCCTAGTGCCCTGAGAGGAGACAAGCAGGAACAGCAAAATGCATGTGGTTACCTCTTCCTCTAACATGAGACCTTACCCACAAGATTTGACATGTGGCAGATCAGCTCTCTCAAAATATATTAAGATGAAAGTAACATCCGAACTTAAACATTTTAAGTTGTCTTTGTGACAGTTTAATATACTGCACATTTCCTATACTTATGAGTCACATTCATAGTAAAACCTATTCTACCCGGGGATACAGAGAATCAAAAAGAAGAAAGTGAAATAAATGTGAAAGACTTGCAGGAAACAGGTGTTGCTGTTACAGCAGAGTCTCACTTATCCAAGCCTCGCTTATCCAAGTTTCTGGATTATCCAAGCCATTTTTGTAGTCAATGTTTTCAATATATTGTGATATTTTGGTGCTAAATTTGTAAATACAGTAATTACAACATAACATTACTGCATATTGAACAGCTTTTTCTGTCAAATTTGTTGTAAAACATGATGTTTTGGTGCTTAACTTGTAAAATTATAACCTAGTTTGATGTTTAATGGGCTTTTCCTTAATCCCTCCTTATTATCCAAGATATTCGCTTATCCAAGCTTTTTCTGGCCCGTTTAGCTTGGATAAGTGAGACTCTACTGTATGTGCCTTTATTTACCATATTTATATCCTGCCTTTCTCTACTGACTCAAGGCAGCGTACAAATGGCATTTATACAGTGCCTTGGGCATAAAACACAGACATGAAAGAGAATTATAAAAATTAAAACAGACATAAAACATAATTAAAATACATTCCAATATGAGACACATCATCCAAAGGCAAGGTCTAAAGCCATTCCAAAATCCATTGCACGATTTCCAGGTTTTAAATTTTTTTTTTGCACTGCACTATTTATCAAATGCCTGCTCCCAAAGCCAAGTTTTTACTCTCTTCCTAAGGAGGGAGGGGGCTGATATTGCTAAGGAGGGAGTTCCACAGCCGGGGGGGCCACCACTGAGAAGGCCTTGTCTTTCGTCCCCACCAGTTGCACTTGTGAAGGAGGTTGGATCGAGAGCCGGGCCTCCCCAGATGATCTTAAACTCAGAGGTGGTTCATAGAGGGAGATATGTTCTGGCAGGTAGACTAGGCCGGAACCGTTTAGGACTTCATAGGCTAAAGCCAGCACTTTGAATTGTGCTCAGTAGGAGACTGGCAGCTAGTGGAGCTGACGCAACAGGGGAGTTGTATGCTCCCTTATATGCCACTCCGGTGAGCAACCTGGCTGCCGCTTGTTGGACCAACTGAAGCTTCCGAACAGTCTTCAAAGGCAACCCCATGTAGAGCACATTACAGTAATCTATATGGGATGTAACTAGACCACAGTGACCAAGTCAGGCTTCTCAAGGTACGGGTGCAGCTGGCGCACAAGTTTTAGTTGTACAAAAGCTCCCCTGGCCACTACTGAAACCTGTGGTTCCAGGCTCAACAATGATGATGATGATGATGATGATGATAATAATACTTTATTTTTCTATCATGCCACCATCTTCCCGAAGGGACTCGTGGCGGCTAACATGGGGCCAAGCCCAAAACAGAACAAAACATAACAAGTTAAAACAAGCATCAATAACTAAAAACAGTGTTGACACAGCAATCAAATAAAATAAACAATTAAATAATTCAATTGCAATTAAAACGCAAAATACAATATACAACCATCATTACTATATGAAAGTGAGGTAGTAAACAAGTATCACCACTGATGGAGAAAATGGGGGTGGTTGTATAAAAGTGCATAATTTCAAGACCATTCAAATAAAGTGCATGGACATGAGTCAGAGGATTTCCTGAGAAGATTTGGGATAGAATGGATAGGGAGAAAAATAAAGTGTGAGGAAGCAGTATATCAGTGATGGGGGCTATCATGTTGTGGATTATTCAAATGCACACCGGAAGTGCCATGTTTTAAGCTGTTTAATAAAGACAGACAGGGTTGGGGCCAGCCTAATCTCTCTAGGTAGGGAATTCAAAAGTTGAGGGGCCACCACAGAAAAGGCCCTCTCCCTTGTTCCAACAGGCCAAGCCTGTGATAGTGTTGGGAACAAGAGGAGAGCCTCCCCTGAAGATCGAAGGGATCGTGTAGGCTCATAGGGGGAAAGGCGGTCACGAAGGTAGACTGGTCCTGAACCGTTCAGGGCTTTGTAGGCGATTACCTGCACCTTGAATTGGGACCGAAAAGTGAATGGCAGCCAATGGAGCTCCTTAAACGGGGGGGGGGGGGGGGGGGGGCTGGATCACTCCCAAGTTGCAAACTTGCGTCTTCAGGAGTCTAACCCCATCCAACACAGGTTGTAACTCTATGCCCTGTTCGGCCTTGTGACTGACCACAAGGACCTCTGTCTTGTCTGGATTCAATTTCAATTTTTTCGCCCTCCAAAACCGTAAAGTGTCAGTATAAATGTTAAAAAGAGTGGGCTAGGTAGCAGCATGGGCAGCAGTTATGGAGTCTTGGAGTCTTTAAAGTGCAGGAGGTAAAAGGAATTTTAAAGTGCAACCAGTTGTGCAAAGTTGCAATTGGAGGAAAAGATTGTCAGTTAAGTGCCAATAGTTAGTCAGGCCTTAGCAGTGCAGTTCCAGTAATAATGTCAGCCAACCAAATTCCAGTCCGAACCCTCCCTCCGCACCTCTGGATTTTATAATAACAGTTGACAGAATTAAATTAAATCAAATTAAATTAAAGCACCCCTCAGACAACAACAAATCTTATTTCAGGTGAAAACCACAGAAATCTAACAGTATGGGAGACTAGCATACTGTTTATGTTTGGAAACGATGACACAGTATGACTGTCTCAGTCTGTTAGCAATCCTGGAATATTGGAATTCAAGAATTCCAAGAAGCAAGGAAAAAACAAATATATTGATCCCTACTTGCATTATTTTATTATATTCCTCATCTTTAAAAAATGAAAATGCTAGATAAGGTGTAGCTTAGAATAGTATTGCTAAATAAGACTACGGTCTGAAAAATTAATCTTCCTCTTTACATGAACTGAACAGTGCCTATAAGTTCCATCCCAAGTTCCTGGTGGTGAGTGGATTCTACTTGTTTTCTCTCCTTTTTTTCCTCATTAGGTAGAGGCACACACTATGTTGAACATAGAGTTCATTTGAATGGCAGTGCTGGCACGTATTTCAGCCATTTGTTGTTCCAAAGGGAAAACCCAAGTGCATTTCTACACAAAATACTTCCCCAAGGACTTTCTGGAGTGCAGATAGTGGGAATTTCTGAGAAAACTTCATTCGTGTACAGTGGACAGTATAATAAGAGTGTTACTTGTTCTTGCCTACAAGGATGAAGAACACAAAGTTTTACAGCCATGATCGATTCACACAGTAGGTACTTACTACTACAATTTGAATACATCTTGTTTTCAGGAGTTCTGTGCTGGTATAACCATATTGCCAGTGTAGTTAGACTGATAACAGTGGTCCAGGAGCTCAAAGACGGCAGCTGAGTATAGAGAATCATGACTACCCAAAATACTCTACCTACGGAAATACTTGCTCGCACCCCTAGTCATGGATTGGTTTTGAGGAGTATCCTAAAGGTTTTGTTTCATTATTGAAGGATCCCATGCCTTCATTATTCTGCAATTACTATTTATTCTCTTATCTCTAAACGATCAGTTTTAACTTGTGAATTTTAATCTTCATTTTATCAATGGATTTTAACTTGGATTTTAATTTTTGTAACTTGTTATATGCCTTTTAATGTTTTATCTCTTGTTTAATTATGTTGTATCCAGCCTCAAGCCGCAGGGAGAGGCAAGTAATAAATGTATTATTATTATTATTATTATCAACACAACAACGTTGTATGGCACAGCAAACAAGATAGATATGCTGGATTTCGTTTCGCAAAACCACAAGTCGAACACTTCCCAAGTGTCTAGGACTGTGTGATGTATTTTCTGATGATGTGTGCAGATCCCAGTAGGGTGGCCTTTTGCAGTTGGCAGATGGTGATTTTGTCAATGTCTATTGTTTCCAAATGCCGGCTGAGATCTTTTGGCACAGCACCCAGTGTGCCCATCACCACCGGGACCACCTGTACTGGTTTCTGCCAGAGTCTTTGAAGTTCAATCTTGAGGTCCTGATAGCGGCTGAGTTTTTCCTGTTGTTTTTCATCTATGCGACTGTCACCTGGGATGGCAACATCAATGATCCAAACCTTGTTCTTTTCTACAACTGTGATGTCTGGTGTGTTGTGTTCCAGAACTTTGTCAGTCTGGTTTCGGAAGTCCCACAGTATCTTTGCATGTTCATTTTCCAATACTTTTGCAGGTTTGTGATCCCACCAGTTCTTTGCTGCTGGGAGGTGGTACTTGAGGCATAAGTTCCAATGAATCATTTGGGCCACATAGTTGTGCCTCTGTTTGTAGTCTGTCTGTGCGATTTTCTTACAGCAGCTGAGGATATGATCAATGGTTTCGTCGGTTTCCTTGCACAGTCTGCATTTTGGGTCATCAGCTGATTTTTCAGTCTTGGCCTTAATTGCATTTGTTCTGATGGCTTGCTCCTGGGCTGCAAGGATCAGGCCTTCTGTCTCCTTCTTCAGGGTCCCATTCGTGAGCCAGAGCCAGGTCTTCTCCTTATCAGCTTTTCCTTCAATTTTGTCAAGGAACTTTCCATGCAGTGTTTTGTTGTGCCAGCTGTCAGCTCTAGTTTGTAGTGCGGTTTTCTTGTACTGGTTTTTTGTCTGCTGTGTTTTGAGGAGTTTCTGATTTTTGACTTCAATCAAAGCAGGTTCTTCACTTTGCTTGACATATTCTGCCAGGGCATGTTCTTCTTCTTTGACTGCTTGCTTTACTTGTAAGAGTCCTCTGCCCCCTGATCTTCTAGGCAGATATAGCCGGTCAACATCACTGCGAGGGTGCAGTGAATGATGAATGGTCATGAGTTTTCTTGTTTTTCTGTCCAAATTGTCCAGTTCCACCTGTGTCCAATTTATAATGCCAGCAGTATATCTTATGACAGGTATGGCCCAGGTGTTTATGGCCTTGATGGTGTTGCCTCCATTGAGCTTGCTTTTGAGAATTTTTCTGACCCTTTGTGTGTATTCTTTACTGACCACAGTTTTCACATGTTCATGCTTGATGTTGTCCAGCTGTAGTATGCCCAGATATTTATAGGCCTCTGGCTGGTGACACTTTATTGTTTGGCCATTGGGCATATTTATGCCCTCACTTTCAATGATTTTTCCCTTCTTCAATGCCACTGTCGAACATTTGTCCAAACCAAACTCCATGTTGATATCAGTGCTAAAAATTCGGACAGTGTTGGTCAGAGACTGGATTTCAGTTTCCGTTTTCCCATATAGCTTCAGGTCATCCATGTACATCAAATGTGAAATTTTGTGAGAATTCTTAGATATTTGATAGCCGAGATTTGTTTTTTGTAAGATTGTTGACAGAGGGATCATGGCAATAATGAAAAGCAGAGGGGATAATGAATCTCCCTGGAAAATTCCTCTCCTGATGTTGACAAGTCCATAGCTTTCATTTCCAACAAACAGTTCAGTTTTCCAGTGCTCCATCATGTTTTCAATGAAGGTGCCAACTGTTTTACAAATCCCGATGGCGTCCAGGCACTTGATGATCCAGCTGTGTGGGAGTGAGTCAAAGGCCTTTTTGTAGTCAATCCACGTCATGTGAAGATTAGCTTTTCGGCTCTTACAGTTCTCCAGAATCATTTTGTCAATCAATAACTGGTCTTTTGTGCCCCTGCTTTTCCGTTTGTTGCCTTTCTGTTCATCTGGTAAGATGTTTTTTTCTTCAAGATAGTCTTGAATTCTGTCAGCTATGATGCCAGTCAGTAGTTTAAACATAGTGGGCAGACACGTTATTGGCCTGTAGTTTCCTGGTGCTGCTCCTTTTGCTGGATCCTTTTGTATCAGGTATGTTCTTCCAGTTGTTAGCCATTCACTGATACTTCCTTTCTGCAGCATCTCATTGAATTGTTGGGCCATTTTTCCATGTAAACTAATCAGATGTTTGAGCCAAAATCCATGAAGTTGATCACTACCAGGCAATGTCCAGTTCTTGACTTTTTGCACTCGTTTGCTGATCATTTCAGTTGTTATTTCCATCAGTTCCATTTTGTTCTGTGAGAATTTTCCTTCAAACTCCTTTATCCACCCAGCGTTTTTGTTGTAGTTTTTATTATTTTCCCAAAGTTCTTTCCAGAACTTTGTTGTTGCAGTTTTCTCTGGCTTTATGGTTACTGTGTCTGTTGTTTGGTTCAGACTCTGGTAGAACCGTCTTTGGTCTGATTGAAACAGTTGATTTTGTCTGTACTGGATGATTCTGGCTTCATACCTTTCAATTTTTCTGGCTGTTGCTGTAATTTGTTCTTTCACGATTTCCAAAGCTTCTTCAATTTTTCTGGTGTTCAGCCAGTACTTTCGGATCAGGTATTGCTTGATTTTGTCATTCTTCAGTTTCCTCTCTTTCATATTTTTCAGGTTACTTGCATCTGATCTAAGTTTCTTGATTTTCAACTCTAGCCTGACCTTCCACTTTGGTTTTCCAGTCGATTTTCTTTGGGGCTGCCTTGGTTGTAGGAGCCCAAGTTCTTCTGTTACTATCACTGCTGCACTGTAGGCAAACTGGTTTGTTTGTTTAATTGATGTTATTTGGACAGTGGAGAGTGCTGCATTCACATCTTTCATGAGAGGCGCTAGGTGTCTCTTGGGCACTGTTTTTAGAGTTGGGAGCCGCTGTCTTATTGCATTTGCTGCAGCATGAGCCATGATCTTATCCTTGAGCTCTTGTTGTCTTGCTGTCAAGGTTCCTGGTGGTTCAACAGATGTTTCAAGTGCTGGTTCCTCAAATTCTTGCAAAAGCGCCACACTTTCTTCTGGTTCAATCTGTTCCACCATTCCAAGTGTTGCCGGAGTCTCTGCTGCTGTCTGTGCTGTGGTCTGATGGTAATCTACTTTGCAAATTTTCTGGATTTCTTCGAGTTCAACTTCACTGAACACTTTGTTTCTGATTATGAATCTTCGTTGGTCAGCCAGTCGGGGTTCTGTTATCTGTGAGTCAGGGTACTCTTGTTTCCATAGCTGATGCATCCTTTTTTGGTAGCCACGCCTTTGAGGTTCAGATTTGTAGTAGCATTTCATAATTGTGCGGTTTTCTGGCATTGTATATTTTTGCCGCTTCTGTGACTGTTCATTTGGGGTTTGGTGATTCCGTAGCCCACTTGTCGATGGATGTCCAGAATCAGCAGCATCCACCGCGGTCCTTTTTATCCTGGGCGACGACCGAGCCAGTATAGACTTCGTTTGGGTTTGATTCTCCATAATGCTAATGGGTTAGGTGCTCTTGGTTGTGCTCCTCAGCTGAGGCCTCTCTGGCTTGGTTGGACCTGCCGGTAGTTACACTACCGCTAGCACAGCCCTCAGTCATCATTGGAGCAGCTAAGCCCCCCCACCACGTCAAGGTGGCACCTGCGGGGGGGATTATTATTATTATTATTATTATTATTATTATTAATACCATTATATTTTTGGCTATGTTACATTTTATAGTATGATTTTGATATGGTGTGCCTTAATATGTTGTGAGCTACAGTATGCTGGAAGTGGTAATCCTGAAATAAATAATATATAAAAATTCGGTGACAGAAAGACTGGTGAGCATGTTTTAGCTCCATATCTTGGTTACAATATGACAAACCCATTAGATTTTGGTTGTCACCAATCTCCTCCTTCTTTTGGTCCTGTAGTTTGTGCAAGAGAAGTTTGTTTCCTTTTGTGTGACTGTACCTGAAACCGTGGATGATTATTTTGGTCCCCAAGCTGGTGTTGAAGCTGGAGTTTTGAATAGCCTCACTTACTAAGAGCAGCTGTCCACATCTTGGGTTTGAAGACGGGAATAGAAGAAACTGCACTTTGAGATTACTACCCCTCAGTAAACTTGCAGACTGGAAGTCAGTGCATCCTTCACTTGCCTTGATAGTTTCAGATTCTGAAATGAAGAAAATCCAGATATTATGTATTAAATGGAATATACATTTCCAGACATCATTTATGAGTGTTTTGAATGACAGAGATCAGTTTTGATTGCCTGTATTTCATGGTGTGTCTTCTATTACTTCACACAAAGAGGTGTTGAAGTTCTCAAGCTTTTGGACTTTGAAGTGCAAGGACTTTGGACTTGTCACAATCTTCTGGGAAGAATCAAGATTGCAGTCTGAGGACCGGCATATTTTACTACTTCTGTACCCACCCCTTGTTTGGGCAAAAGTATGCTGTCTCGTATGTAAGCCTGTTCTTCATATTGGCAAGGGTTAGACTAGCTGATCCTTTGAAACCCCTCCAGCTTGATGATTTTGCGGTTCCCAGTATTAATTACAATATCCAGATACATTGGTGCCATCATGAGGGCAAAATCGCCCTACCTCCCTGCTTTGACAGGGAGGGCAGCCCCAATCTGAGCAGGGACCTGGTTTCAAAGGAAAATTACTGTGAGGTGTCTGCTTTCAAATAACTCTTATTTTCAGGCTCAGGTGTGGAAGGGCCAACTCCCTCTGCCAAGAGTTTCAAAAGAGTGGATTCATTAAGATCTGTGTTTTCAGAGGGCTCAGACCAAGGGCTACATTCATCCAGTGCCCACAGTTTGGCCAGTTCTGGTATAAAGCTCTCCTTTTACCTTCAATTTTACTTTGAAAAGTAACCTAGAATGTTACTTTTTAAAAAGGGAAATGCTTACTTATTACATCAAACACCCAACAAGTTATTGCTGACTGCTGGCCTGAAAACGAACATGCAGACAAGTTACCATTGCCGCTCCATTTGCTATTAGTACTGTGCTCTCTATTCTCTCAAGGATAGGATGCTGAAAACGTTATGGGAAAGGTAGGTATGGCACAATACATTAAAGTTCAAGGTGTGAAGTTTTAGCATCTGGTCTTCTGTTGAGATTTTTTTGACTCTCTTTTCTTCTGGTCACTATTTCAATGAAAGCTTAGAAAGTATGATAACTGATGGGCCCTTTCCTTCACTTGGCATCAAAGGGCACATGTACACTCTAGAATCACCACAATTTACATTCCTTTAATTACAGTGGCTCAATGCTATGGAATCATTGGAGCCGTAGTTTGACAAAGTCAGTATCCTTCTCTGCCAAAGAGTGCTGGTACCTCACCAAAGTACTTCTCCACCAAAGTACTTCTCCCCTATACATTAATTAATTAAAGCACAACTCCTGGGATTCCATAGCACTGAACCATGGCAGTCAACGTGGTGTCAAACTGCATTAATTCTACAGTACAAAGGTACCCAAAGAAGAGCTTTAGGTATAAAGATTTGTCTTTCTGATATGTTCTAACATAAAAATCAGGAAGAGATAGGCTACTGGGCAAGACCATGGCCAAGGGTGTGGTTTAGTATTCATTTGATACAGAACCTGTTTTAACTGGAGTGATGCCAGATCCAATCAGGTTACATCAGAGTTTTAGGGTATTACCAGAAATGTGTGTGTGTCAAACAAAGGATAGGTTGAGTTTCTACCCACTGGTTATCCCCCTTTCCTTTTTCCTTTCCTTTAGCTGCAGTGAAAAGAAAGAAATGGTTAATTCCTTGTTTCTCTTCTCCAGTTACTAACTGTAACTTCTAGCAGATTGCAAAAATAAAGGCAATCTTAACTCTCTCACCACAGCCAAATCAAACCAAAATCACTCCGTCCTTGTATTGTCCCACAATGGATATAAGTGAGTATGACGAATACTGATCAACCCCCAAAACTTGGGTCAATGTATCCACAAGTCAGTGTAAATACTGTGCTTTAACCTGTTCCCTTCTTTGACTGGAATGGCAAAAGGGGCAAAGCTTAGTATGTCCTGGGAGAACTGAAAAGAGACACTGCCATTCTCTGCTTTTCCTGCTGTGCCCCCACTTCTTGTCTTTTTCAATGCCTGGCTGGGAAAATGGCAATGTGACAGTACTGGTGCTTTCCTCTCTGCAGGTCATACTAAAATATATAGTTTTGGCCCCCACACATACTCTTGATGAATATATGAATATGTATGATGTTACTTCTGAAGTCCAGGTTTCTAATTCTTATTTTAATACATTTGTGTTCCAGTGTGTTTAATTGTTCAAAAGAAAAATTAAACACGATCCTTTGCATTATTTAAAAAAAAAACCCTTTCAGTTCATGCCTTCATATTTTTAAAGCACTTGACTTTGAAATTCTTCCTCATTCAAATGCCCATGTATTTACTTCATTTTACTTTGGCCTTTAAAACATTTTGCACTCACTTGAGCACTGCTATATGAGCATGTGTAAAGGAAAAATGGAAAGCGAATTCTCATAATCTGTAATCGACTTTCTAAGCAGCCCTGTATATCTTTCCAATGAAATACTGTACATGTTACTTTGTATTTGTGGACTTCACCATAATTTCTGTAAAGGATATAATAATTTTGCTAACAACAAAGCAATGGTCACACCTGTGCTGTGAAAACATCTTCTGAGATTACAGCAAGTCTTTCCAAATAAACCTACCTTCTTCTAGGTCCCCACAATTCATGATATGTATTGTAAAAGTGATATTGCATTATTGTAAAATCATAGAATCATGGAGTTGGAATAGACCACAAGTGCCACCCAGTGCAACCCTCTGCCATTTAGGAAAATCACAATCAAAGCACTATTGTAATAAAAGAATCAATATACTTTCTCTGTATATATCAAGTGCAAAACACTATGAGTATGACAGATGTCAAGGGCGCCTCCACACATTGCTAAAACCCACACCGGAATGGGTTAAACCAGCAGTGGTTCTCAGCCTGTGGGTCCCCAGGTGTTTTGGCCTACTGATATAGATGACGGGAGAGATAACACCAAGAGAGATCCTTTGAGAGGCCAAAAAGTCCGGTTTATTATATTCAGCTGAAGACTCTGGAAGTGGAATCTCTTTTGAAAGAAAACCAGAGCCCCAATCAAGACGTTGACATTGCCTTTTATACATTTTCAGACAAAGAACATGCTTCTACATACATCTTGTCATTAGTGTAAGCACTTCACATGCTTACATACATGGGCATAAATATGCACAATCAGTTTCCTATCTAAGCACTCTTAAAAGCCTGTAGCAAGTTACAGACACCACGGCTCAGCTATAGTACATTAATCAGGGGCCCTTGTCAAAAGGGAGGGGGAGGAGTCAGCTTTCCTTCCATTAGCTGTACTTGGAACCAATTCACACTGGAATGTATAGATAACAGGCCCCCCTTCTCCCCCCTGTCCTGTCAGCTTGTGCATCCCTAAAATCTAACACAGAGAAAGTCTGATTTTCCTACATTACACTGCTTCTAATGTGCATACAATATATGTCTAAAAATCCATATTTTTCTGTTCCTCATCACTACAACTCCCAGAAATCCCAGCCAGTTTTCCAGCTGTTAAGATTTCTGGGAGTTGAAGGCCAAAACATCTGGGGACCCACAGGTTGAGAACCAGTGGGTTAACGTAAACTGCTTTGGTGCGTGTAAAATCAGAATAGAAGGAAGCCACCCCCTCACCCCGAATTTAGCCCCTAAAACTTACTTGAAAGTGGCTGCCAAGCATGACACCTGCTTGTAAAGTTCTCCTGGTGCACTAAAATGGTGCCTGAGTTCAACTTCATCATACAGAGTTGAGATCTAAATGCTCAAGTAAATGAAGAGGGCTACAATAAATGTGCACCTTTTTTAGAATGCAAGAACTGCTGGGAGTCAAAAAACCCTGAAGAATCCCCTTAGTAATTACTGCTAAGTTTGTCCGATGCTTTCGCAAAGTCTAAACCATTTTAAGCTATTTTAAATGTATTTATTGTATTTTAATTCTGTTTTACCAAACTGTTACTATTTAATTGTTTTTTAATATTTTGTATTGCAATTTTTAAACTTGTCTAGTGTGGAATTCTTAGCCACCTTGAGTCCTCACAGGGAGAAAGGTAGGATATCAATAAAATCAATAATAATAATAATAATAATAATAATAATAAAACCAGGGGATAATAATAGTAATAATAATAATAATAATAATAATAATAATAATAATAATAATAAACCAGGGGTTCTTAAGCAGAAGGCCAGTTCATGGGGCCAGACTATAGTTTGGAAAAAATGAACAAATTCCTGTGCACATTTTATTTGGAGTTCAAAAATCCATGGAACAACAATATAATATTTAAAATGAAGAACAATTTTAACCAACATACATTTACAAGCATTTCAATGGGAAGTGTGGTTTGGCTTTTAGCTGATGAGATAGTCAAGTTAGGATTGTTGTTTTTGTTGTGTGCCTTCAAGTAATTTCAGGCTTAGAGCAACCCTAAGTCTAAAGTTTAGGGTGGGTGGCAGGTAAATGGCCTTGCAGGGCCACATCCAACTCACGAACCTTAGTTTGCGGACTCCTGATCTAAACAATTCAAGGAGGATTTGGTCTTTGTTGTTGTGAACCTTCAGGTTGTTTCTGATTCATGGCACCAAGTCACAGGGGGTTCTTGGCAAGATTTGTTAGGGAGGGGTTGCACTTATTTTCCTTTGAGGCTCAGAGCATAGCTTGCTCAAGGCTAAACAGTGGGTTTAAAGGCCAACCACAGATTCCATCCCTGAGAGTTGCAGTCCAACACTCAAACCACTATGCCAGAAATTTCCACATATTTCATGTTGGTGACACACTTTTTAGACATTAATAGTTTTGCGATACGCATTCAGTTGTACTGGCAATCTGGGGGTTAATCTACTCCCTTATAGGAGATATGGCCACATTAATAAACTGTGATAACAAAATGTATGGGACACAACACATCTCATGAAACACACTGCATCTATATTTTCAAAATGTATGATTTGTAAGATAACATACATTTTCTAGATTTTTACCATTTCTTGTCAAGTTTGTGCAACATATTAATGTCACAACACAGTCTGGAAATTTCTGCATTACCATATTGGCCTTCCCTATCAATCCATAAAGAAATGGCATGATGAGATAAGAGATCATTGCAAAAAAACATACTGACTTTTCTTCTGCAACGCCTCTCCTGTTCTTCTGTGATTTATAACCTATCTTTCATTATGTTTTCCACCAGTTTACTCAAAACAGGCATTAAGTGGCTGGAACTGCATATAAATTGCTATCTGCATACGGCTTTTTAACACACTGAAATTACCAATTGGTTCATCCTGTCCCTCTATATTTATCATTTGAATTTCTGTCAGAACTTTGCTTACCTGCATCAGCGAAAATGAAAAGCAGTTGTAGTGTGAAAGTTAAAACAGGCCATCTGCTTGGGGCCATAGCCAATTTTATATCCAGATTCTTCAATACAGTTGTAGCTTATATATCCACTTAGAACGGAAGGAAATGTGAATTCAAGTCCAGTTTCCGAGTTGATTTTGTCTCGGTTAATGATCCACAGGTCTGGAAACTCTGGGATGAGGGAATTTAGAGAGTTGCCTCTTGCCTTGTTTGCGATATTCATGTGTGTAGAGAATCGATTCAGTCCCAGGAATGAGCTGGTAGGAGGAGTTTGGGATGACAAGGGTGTTACTATGGTGCACTTCAATAACCCCTTTTTTCAGATTGCTAGACAACCCACCAACAAATGAAAGCTTCTCTGCCATCTGGAGAAGCATCAACACACACTGCTTTCTATTTGTATTTAAAGACAAAGATAGGGCATACTGTTGATTGGAAGTGTCCCAAGACCGAGTCCAGCAAGTGAGATGCTCCAAATGGACAAGAGAATATTTTGTCCCAAGGTCAGATTTCATGAATTTCAAGTTCTGAAACTGTGCTGTTCACTTGCCAGAAGTATAGGCATTTTCTTATGAGGCCCAATTGTGGCTGCATCCGGATGACACAGTTTGAAGTTTGAGACTATACTTTCTGTTTGTGCTGCTGCTGTTGCATGTGGATTTACAACATCCACACTGCTAAAAATGTGTTCTGTTATGTTGCTGCCAGCTTGTGTTATTCCATATGCACAAGGGGGTGGAGCAAGGTTCTGTGACGCAATTTTAAAACTGCATTGAAAGGTCTGACAATCAGAAATACCAGGACATTAATAACTATGGAGAAAGGCAGTAAGATTCAAGATTTCTGCATAAGGGCATGGCACATTTATTGTTTTGAGGAAAAATGTTCTCACAACACTGCGAGATCCACCATTTAAAATTATACCACTAGTTGGTGATTATTGTTATTCTTATGGTCACAGACCAGGAGTGTAAAACTTTAAAACACTAAAAACAGAGTTTTTTAAAGTGTTAATATTAGGAAATTCACAACATTAAAAGCAAGAAGTCCATAATATGGAGTCGATCTACACGGCATCATATATGACACATAAAATCTGTATTCGCTAAAATCCTCCACAAACTCTTTCCTTATTTATATAGCTACCACACAAAACGTAGCCACTCTATAAGTGATCGATGGATCCCTATCCTCTAGAGCAGTGGTTCTCAACCTGTGGGTCCCCAGATGTTTTGGCCTTCAACTCTCAGAAATCTTAACAGCTGGTAAAATGGCTGGGATTTCTGGGAGTTGTAGGCCAAAACACCTGGGAAACCACAAGATTGAGAAACACTGATCTAGATGTTTTAGATAATATTTTTCATTTTTCTCAGGGGCCTTCCTTACAATGGGAGTAATAAAAATAGATTGAATATCCTATAGAAGTGACATTGTAAAAATGACATACTTGGCAGTTTCCACTTTCTCCATCCCATATGGGCATACATGCTCATGGTAGGGTATACCTGTAAACATACCCTGCAGTAATGCTGATAGCAACACATTGAATCTAGTTGGTGATCTACGTCTACAGTACCCATTGGTTTAACCAACAATTGCTCCAATATATTCAGAAAAATAAATTCTCAAAAGCAAACCTTGATTTTGTCACTTGCCAATACAGTAGAGTCTCACTTATCCAACACTCACTTATCCAACATTCTGGATTATCCAACGCATTTTTGTAGTCAATGTTTTCAATATATCGTGATATTTTGGTGCTAAATTCATAAATACAGTAATTACTACATAGCATTACTGCGTATTGAACTACCTTTTCTGTCACATTTTTTGTTAAACATGATGCTTTGGTGCTTAATTTGTAAAATCCTAACCTAATTTGATGTGTAATAGGCTTTTCCTTAATCCCTCCTTATTATCCAACATATTTGCTTATCCAACGTTCTTCCGGCCCGTTTATGTTGGATAAGTGAGACTCTACTGTACTGTATTGGCATACTCTCTTGATGTGTTGGCATTCCCTGTTGCAGCCTTGGGTGTTGTGTGGCACGCGTTTGGGTTTTTGGCATTGTATACAAGAGGCACCACTGTATATAACAGGATTTGAGCATCCACTGATTTATACATCTACAGGGGAAGGGGAGGGGGGTTGAAGCAGACCACAAGAGACCCCCAGGGTCCATTGTAATAACTCTTTTGGTGATTGTCTTTGGAAAGAGCAAAGAAGCCTGAAATACTGCATTTACATCATGAATAGACTAGGCTTTCACTTCCAAGACACTTCTAATCAGGGCTGCCAGCTCTGCGTACTTTTTGAGATAAATTTGGCTCAAATAGGTCTTTTCATCCTAAGACAAACAACAAGGACAGGAACTATGTGCAACAGCACTAGGAGGCAGGAAGAGCCCAGCATCTCTCTCTAGAACTCATTCTCATTTAATCTTATGGTTGCCTTCAAAGGGATGTTGAATCTATGGAGAATCCGTGGATACAGTGAGGCCAACTGTATTTTTTTTACACAGTACTGTACTCTATAGTTTTTACCCAATTTAGGTCCCCAGATGTTACTCTCACAAGTTCTGATTATCTGTCAGGCAGACTGGGGGTGATGGAAATTACAGCCCAAAAGCACCTGTGGCATTAGAGGCTGGGGAAAGGTTAAAGGGCATTTTAAAGTGAGGCATCACATCCACAAGACACCTAATTGTCTTAATTCAGACCCCACTACCCTGACTAAACAGAATAAACTGAGATGTTACTGTATCACAACTCTGATCAGCTCTAGTCATGATGTCTAATGATAAGGAATACAAGAGTTGTAGTCCAGCATCTGGGTAAGGTAAAGGTTTCCCCTGACGTTAAGTCCAGTCGTGTCCGACTCTGGGGGTTGGTGCTCATCTCCATTTCTAAGCCAAAGTGCCGGCATTGTCCGTAGACACCTCCAAGGTCACGTGGTCGGCATGACTGCATGGAATGCCGTTACCTTCCCGCCGGAGCAGTACCTATTGATCTACTTACATTTGCATGTTTTCGAACTGCTAGGTTGGCAGAAGCTGGAGCTTACAGCGGGCGCTCACTCCGCTCCCGGATTTGAATCTGGAACCTTTCGGTCTGCAAGTTCAGCAGCTCAGTGCTTTAACACACTGAGCCATCGGACCACATAAAATAACATTAAAGAGCTGGGTGTCTTTAGCCTGTAGAAGAGAAGTTTGAGAGGAGACATGATCACCCAGTCCTTGAGTTTGACACATAGAGTTGGAAGACAGCACAGGGACCAACCAGTCCAACCCCATTCCGCCATGCCAGAAAAGCAGAATCAAAGCACTCCGAACAGATGGCAATCCAGCCTCTGCATAAAAATCTCTAGAGAAGAATATTCCATTGTTGAACAGTTCTTGCTATCAGGGAAGTTCATCCAAATGTTCAGGTGGACTCTCCTTTCCTGTTATTTGAACCCACTGCAGGGCAGCAGAAATCAAGCCTCCTCTTTAGGGCATCCTCTCAAATACTGAGACATGGCTGTCATATCTCTTCTCAACCTTCTCTTCTGCAGGTTAAACATGCTCAGCTCTCTAAGCCAGTGGTTCTCCCCAGATATTTTGGCCTTCAACTCCCAGAAATCCTAACAGCCTAACTGGCTGGGATTTCTGAGTGTTGTAGCCAAAACACCCACAGGTTCCCGAGTCCTTTCATTCGCCCTCCTCCGGACACCTTCCGGTTTCTCGGGATCCCTCTTAAATGGTGGCGCCCACTGCCAGAGCCACGCTTTCGGCCTCAGCCCAGCATCCTGGCAGCAAAGGGAAGCAATGTTTTGCCTCATGCATGGGCTTGGGTCTTCACTGGACGATGACTTCACGAAGGCCCGCCCTTTCCTTGAGGAGAGGAAAATCCGGCGCGCTTGAGCCTTTTCACTTTCAGGGTTGTTGTATGTTTTCCGGGCTGTATGGCCATGTTCCAGAAGTATTCTCTCCTGATGTTACGCCCACATCTATGGCAGGCATCCTCAGAGGTTGTGAGGTATACCTCTGAGGATGCCTGCCATAGATGTGGGCGTAACATCAGGAGAGAACACTTCTGGAACATGGCAATACAGCCCGGAAAACATACAACAACCCTGTGACCCCGGCCATGAAAGCCTTCGACAACACATTTTCCCTTTCACTTTCGACGGCCGCTCTTCCTCCGGGCGGCCATGAAGGGACGGCTGGTGTTTCTGTTGCTGCCGTTGATCTGGGCGGAGGGGGCCCCCTTGGAGGGTAAGCTGCCATGGTTCCCCACTCTCTCTCTGTATATTATCTATATTATTAGTTTCCTTCCTTTTTTATCCCGCCTTTCCCCGAAAATAGGGACTCTAGGCGGCTAACAGTATATGCAGCCGCTTCTCAGTCAGACGCAAGGCACCCGCCATACGGAACGTAATCGGGAAGCGACATAGGGTTAAACTCAGTCAAGAATGTTTTTTTTTTTAAAAAAAAATTATTTTAAAAACTAGTTTGGGTACCCGGCGTTGCCCGGGTCATTTGAAAAAAGTCAATGTTTTAATTGTATGAAGTGCATTAAGGTTGTGAGTGAACTACAACTGACATCATGGCAGGTTAATCCCGAGAAACTCCATCAGGACTTCAAGTTTGTTGTGTTGGGCAAGTTTTCTCTGACTGTATCATGGGTGGGGTCCAGTGTGCTCTCTGGCTGTAGGGTAAACTAAAACGCTACAACACTGTTGTTAGTCATGTTGGTTCTGTGTACCAAGTTTGGAGCAGGTCCATCATCGGTGGAGGTCAGTTTCCCTAATTGTGGGTGAACTACATCTTCCAGAAACAAAGGTCAGTTTTCCCCAACCCCTCCAGTAATGAAATTTCAGCATATCAGGTATGTGTGCCAAGTTTGGTCCAGATCCAATGAGGTTTGGGTTAACAGTGCTCTGTGGATGTAGGTGAACTACAACTCCCCCAAATCAAGGTGAATTTTCCCCAAAGATCTCTAGTATTTTTTGCTGGTTCAGTGCTTTCTGGATGCAGGTGAAGTACAACTCCCAAGGGCAATTTCCACCAACTCCTGCAGTATGTTCAGTTGGTCATGGGACTTCTCTATGCCAAATATGGTCCAAGTCCATTGGTGGTGATGGGGGGGGTCACTGCTTTTCTGGATACAGGTGAACTATAACTCTCTTTCCCCCAAACTTCTCCAGTATGTTCAGTTGGTCATGGGGCTTCTCTATGCCAAATTTGGTCCCGGTCCATCATCGGTGGGGTTCGGAGTGCTCTTTGATTGCAAGTGAACTATACATCCCAGTACCTACAACTCCAAAATGTCCAGGCCAATTCGCCTCAAAGCCGACTAGTATTCAAATTTGGGCATATTGGGTATACATGCCAAGTGTCCAGATCCATCATTGTTTGGGTTCATAGTGTGCTCTGGATGTAGGAGAACTAAAACTCCTAGAAATCCCTCCAAAGACCTCCAGTATTTTTTGTTGGTCATGAGGGTTCTGTGTGCCAAGTTAGTTTCAGGTCCATCGATGGTGGAGTCCAGAGTGCTCTTTGATTGCAGGTGAACTATAAATCCCAGTACCTACAACAACTATAAATCTAGGTGAATACCCCCCAAATCCCTCCAGTACGTTCTATCAGCCATGGGGGTTCTTTGTGTCAAATGTGGTCCAGGTCCATTGTCAGTGGGGGTCACAGTGCTCTGACTTGATGCAGGGTGAACTACAACTTCCATCAGGTAGAGTCAATCCGGCAAACTCCTCCAGTATGTGTAGTTGCTGCTCAGTTCTACTGTTTGTTATGCGGACAGAGTTGAAAAGCATAAGAAAGGGTTAAGGAGAGGTAGTGGGAGGGGTCATGCAAATTCCACACCAATGGAAAAAGAAAGGAACCCTGGGATGCCTGCCTGTGGTGGAAGAAACATGTAAAATCTAGGATGAAATGGTCCCCAAATCCGGTAGGCCGTAGTGTTTGAGGAGGACATTGGCAGGGTTTGGGTACATGTTCATGGCGCTCATAACCTGCAATGTCAGTGGAAGGAGTGCCTTTGTAGGCTTCTCAGCACTTGAAACTATAGCTGTTTGTGGAGGCTGGAGGCTGTCTGTGTATGCCACATACACACAGATTTTCACTTTTATTGTGTGTATAGATAGATAGATAGTGTGTATAGATAACAATATGCTTGGTATCATGTAGTGATACCAAAATGACAAGTGGCTAATCTAAAAGGGAGACCGATCTCTCTCTCTCTCTCTCTCTCTCTCCCCCCCCCCCTTGTTTTTTATTAAACGTTTTCTAGGAAAGTAAGGGATGGAGGACAAGGGAAGAAAAATTTGGGGACAATAGATGTAATTATTGGTTAATTGCATCTTTACAAATGTCTAGTATGTCACGAGAAGAAAGCAAAGATGAACAAGGGCTTCTTTTACAATATTAGTATCATTGTTCCAACAAGTCTTCATCTCTATGTCTTTAACACATATTACATAATATATTGAGGATGCTCATCATTTTAATTTTAAGTCAATTGGTTGTATCTTCTTTTGCCTTCTCACATTGTCTCCTGGTCTTCACATATTCTTTTCCAATTCTTCTTCAATGGAAATACAGTCTCACTTATCCAACATAAACAGGCCAGCAGAACATTGGATAAACAAAACTATTGGATAATGAGGGATTAAGGAAAAGCTTATTAAATGCCAAATTACATTATGATTTTACAAATTAAGCACCAAAACATTATGTTTTACAACAAATCGACAGAAAAAGCAGTTCAATACACAGTAAAGTTATGTAGTAATTACTGAATTTATGGATTTAGCACCAAAACATCGCAATGTATTGAAAACATTGACAACAAAAACATTGGCTACTAACAAATTGACTACAAATAAAGATAGAATAGCATAATATGAACTTATAGTAACAACATTGTCAGAAATTTAATCCATAAAAAGTTCAATCCTTACTGCCTAGAGAAACAGCTGTGGATCCAGGCTGGAGGCAGACTGCGTTGGATAATCCAGAACATTGGATAAGCGAATGTTGGATAAGTGAGACTCTACTGTACAACTAATTTTTTCCTAGCAGCAAAAACACCCATGTGAGTTGGAGAAAAGAAAGGAGTGATATCTCTCCTTTCCTCCGGTTGTGTCTCTGCCTTTTGCCAACATCAGCAAAGGTGCTCAGCAATAGCCAGGAATTCTTCCTAGCTTCAGCGACAAACAGCAGAAAAGGTGAGAGACATCCCATTTTTTTCTGTGCCATGGAGTGGCACTGGCCCATATGAACAGCTGGGTTGATCTGAATTACAACCAGCCCAGCTTTCAAACTCCGGGGCTACTCTGGAATTTTGGGGAACATCTGAAGCATTCCCTGACTTCTGCTAATTGGGTTGTCTGATTTTACTCTGTTAAAAGCCAGAAATTCCTGCACATGGTGTGGACATTGAGGAGCAAATTCTAGTCTGATTCAAGGCATATGACTCATGTAGATGTCTTTAATATTCCATATAGTTTCTCATGGTTCCAAACTCACCATGTGTGTAAACCATGGATAAAGCCAAAGGTCCAGTCCAGAAGAGATATCAGTTTGTCCAGGTTCCTGGCACAGCTGCAGTGCAGTGGATAGTGCCAGATTTACCATTGTGCTTAGGTGTGCTTAAGCACAGGTTGGCCAGGGGGCGGGCTCATCTTCCTGCCTCCAAAATTTTTTTATGATGGCTTTTGCTTATGTGGTGCAATTCTAAATTTGAAGGTGTTCTGTTTTGGAGCAATTCCAGACATAATGACAGAGTTGATAGTACAGTACAGTCTCACTTATCCAACATAAACGGGCCAGCAGAACGTTGGATAAGCGAATATGTTGGATAATAAGGAGGGATTAAGGAAAAGCCTATTAAACATCAAATTAGGTTATGATTTTACAAATTAAGCACCAAAACATCATGTTATACAACAAATTTGACAGAAAAAGTAGTTCAATACTCAGTAATGCTATGTAGTAATTACTGTATTTATGAATTTAGCACCAAAATATCACGATATATTGAAAACATTGACTACAAAAATGTGTTGGATAATCCAGAACGTTGGATAAGCTAGTGTTGGATAAGTGAGACTCTACTGTATATGGGATTGTGCCACAAGGCAGGCAGTGTAGGCCTACCAGGCCTACCTCTTTCAGGGCTCAAGTAACAGACATCATAATTTAACTAGAACACTGTTTCATTTGTCCTAAATCTAGCACTGGCAGCGGCTATGTCCCAGGCATCCAGAGAGGGAGCCAATAGACTATCTGACAGAGAACGTGGGCTCAGTATCTGCTGCTGCCAGCCCTCAGGCAGATCCACTGGCAGGAGATAGATTCCTCTAATGCTGGACTGCTTCTGAGCACAGTTTGCAAAGTGGAGGGAGGAAGGCTGACCCAAGATGGCACTTCCTGAGAGCGGAAGTTTGGCAAAGTGGAGACACAGTCTGAATCAGAGAAAGTTTTCAAGTTACATAAAAGGAAGGCAAGCCTTGTCTCAAGCAACCAAAGAGAGGGTTTGGGAGATGCAGTACATGGAACTGTAGCCATACAGTGGCAACAGCAGCAACCTCTGCTGTCTGGCTGAAAAAGACACCAAGTTGGGAAGCAGGTTGGTAAGTGCAGAAGGGGGAAAATCCAGCCTGGCCCCACTCACTTATTCCACTTGTTGCTATTGTTTGACATCTAATCATCTTCCCCTTCTGGAGACAGGATGAATGAGAGATCACACCATATTGCTGCTCTTGTCTCACAAATTCAAGGCTTTGGCTTTGTTAATTGAATAAACCTATCTGTATATTGGTCATCCCTTTTCTTTTTTAAAAAAAAGTTGAAGGATTTTAATACATATGATAAAATGTGGGGGGGGGACCCAAAAAACGGAAGAGGAAATAGGAAAAGGGAAAAGGAAGGGGAGAAAAGGGTAGGTAAGGGGGAAAAGAGAAAAAGAAAAAATGTCCTTAAATTCTTCTTCATGGTGGTTATATGTACAGTAGAGTCTCGCTTATCCAACGTAAACGGGCCAGCAGAAAGTTGGATAAGCCAATATGTTGGATAATAAGGAGGGATTAAGGAAAATCCTATTAAACATCAAATTAGGTTATGATTTTACAAATTAAGCACCAAAACATCATGTTATACAACAAATTTGACAGAAAAAGTAGTTCAATACTAAATAATGCTATGTAGTAATTATTGTATTTACAAATTTAGCACCAAAATATCACGATTTATTGAAAACATCGACTACAAAAATGTGTTGGATAATCCAGAACATTGGATAAGCGAGTGTTGGATAAGTGAGACTTTATTAGTTTCCTCTTTTGCAGTCTAATATTCTTCTGTTTCTTTTTGCTCTTTCTGCAGTAGCTTACAGTTCTGATCTCGTTATTGCTAAATTATCAATTTGATTTTGTTTTCCTTCGGCCAGTCCTTAAAGAGGGTACAGTCCGTTGTTTTAATATCTTTTCCTTGTGATCTACACATCAATGAAGTTATTAGGTCCATATTCATAATATCTATCATTTTTCCTATCCATTCTTCTTTGCCTGGTATAACAATTTGTCTCCATGTTCTGGTGAATACAATTCTTGCTACAGTAAAGAGTTTATCTGTGTTCATGTTCCAGTCCATATTTGTCATCCCTAACAAAAAGTATTCCGATTTTAGTGGTATCTTAATTTTCAATATTTTTTGGGCTGTTTGGTGGATGACTTTCCAGAAACCTTTTGCTTTCTCACATAACCACCACATATGGTAAAAGGTTCCTTTTTTCTCACATTTCCAGCACTTATAGCTGGTATCTTTTGAGAATTTGGCAATTTTCTGAGGGGTCATTGATACATCATCTTCAACCAATTTTCTTTCATCTCATATGCATATGTATAATTTAGTTTTTTGGTCCATAATGTCTCACGTTCATTTAACATAATTGTCCTACCAATATTATTAGCCCACCTAATCATACATTCCTTTATTTGTTCTTTCTCTGGATTCTATTCCAATAATATTTTGTACATTTTTGCAATAAATATTTTCCTGTTTGCCAAGATAATATTCCAAATTGATGCTTTTTCCTTGAATCCTATTTTCTTATCTTCTTTGAAATATTCTTTTATTTGTCTATATTGGAACCAGGATATATTTTTTAATTTAATTTTAACTTCATCCTGGCTCTTCATTTCATATTCATTATTTTTACAGAGTCGGAAGAGACATCACGGGCTATCCAGTCCAACCCCCTGCAAGAAGCAGGAAAATCTCATTCAAAGCCATCCAGCCTCTGCTTAAAAGCCTCCAAAGAAGGAGCTTCCACCACACTCCGGGGCAGAGTGTTCCACTGCTGAACAGCTCTCACAGTGAGGAAGTTCTAGCTCTCTTCCTTGGCATGTTTCCAATGGGGGAGATCCATAAAGGAGTTTTACTATGAAAATTCCATTTGTACATATCCCAGATCCTCAATAACGCTGATCGTATGAAGTGATTATTGAAGTTTTTTCTATCTTTTTTCTGTTGTACCATATATATGCGTGCCAGCCTGCTCGCAAATTGTGTCCTAATATTAGTGTTTTTCTTTTAATTAAAGTTGCCCAGTCCTTTACCCATTCTAGGGCACTTGCCTCGAAGTATAAATTCAGATTTGGTAATCCAAATCCACATTTTCTTTTGTCTTCAATCAAATTAGTATATTTATCCTTGGTTTCTTGTTGTTCCATATACATTTTAGTAGGGCCTTATTCCATTCATTAAAAATTTGCTTACTCCCAATTATTGGCAAATTTTGGAAGAGGAACATCAAGTTTGGTAGAATATTTGTTTTAACTATTGAGATTCTGCCCAGTATAGGTCCACTTCTTAAGATCATTTCTTATTTCTTTCCATTTACTTTCGTAATTGTTTTGTAATAATTGTGAATGTTTTGTCGTTATGTTTATATCCATTCCATCTGCAATCCAGTCATCCTTTTTCTTATTACCTTTTCTAATAGCTGCTGATGTTTTCTAACATTAACATTTTTTCCAAAGACTCAGTTATTTACTGATGTGTCCAAAGTATGATAACCTCATTTTAGTCATTTTGGCTTCTAGTGAGAGTTTTGCCATCATTTGGTTTCAGATCCATTCATTTATCTTTTTGGCAGTCTGCAGTATCCGTAGAACTACCTTTCAGCATCACATTTCAAAAAAGTTGATATTTGTCCTGTTGGCCTTCTTCACTTCATTTTTCACAACCATACATAGAAATTGGGGATATGATGGAATGACTGATTCTAATATTTTTGCAATTGAAGCTTGTATGTAGATTCTGGCTATTGCATGCTTGATTAGGAATAGTAATGTGAAGGACAAAAGAGGAGGGAGCTCTGATCTTGGAGGCTTAGCAGGGTTAGTACATGGATGGGGAAATGCCAATGAATACTTCTTTCAAAGGAAGAAAGTGGCAAAATCACATTTAAGTATTCCTTGCCAAAGAAAAATCAATGGAATTCATGGGGGTCTCCATAAGTCGACCGGCATCTTGAAGGCACACATACATAATTGTGAGTGTGGCGGAGGCTCCTTCTTTGGAGGCTTTTAAGCAGAAGCTGGATGGCCATTTGTTGGGGGTGCTTTGAATGCGATTTCCTGCTTCTCGGCAGGGGGTTGGACTGGATGCCCCACAAGGTCTCTTCCAACTCTATGATTCTGTGATGTTTATTGTTTTGGGGAATCAGGTTGTCTCTTCCAGTGTTTTCTTTCCCTCATAAATATTTTAGTTAATATGCTGAATCCTATTTCAGGATCAGTCAGGCATCTTACAGGTATTTTCCATATTTTTATTTCTTTGATTGTAGGTGATTGTTTGCAGAACATAATTGGCCTTAAAGGAAAAGATGCTCTCTTGGCGCCAGTAGTTATTGGCACCCCGACGTATATTACCTGGAAAAAAGAAGAAAACATAGTGCATGAGTGGAATGGGACCTCTGATCATTCAAATGGCAACTTGATTATCAAAAATGTGTCACACAGTGATGATGGACTTTACACAGCAGAAATACAAATGGGAACTAAATTAGAATACTGTCATTTCTGTCTGAAAATATTAGGTAAGTAGCAATCTACAAGATCAATTGTAAATTCTAGTTGCATCTATATATATAAAAGAGTGATGGAATTCGGGCACCGAGCAAAACAACTAAACTACGGGCCCCCCAACCTCGAAATTGGACAACACAGCCCATCATTCACGCCTCTAGGTTGATACAATAAAAAATCCCGTCACAAACCTCCATGGGGCCTTAAAACCCTAGCCGTCAGCCTGGCTGGAAGGCCCCATGGTGGTCGGAGGAGGAGGGGCCTCCACGCAGCGGGGCCTGTGACGCCCGCCGAAGAGGAGGGTCGCGAGGCCCCAAGGTTTTTCTTTTCTTTTCTTTTCTTGATGTTGAGGCCTACAGAGGCGAAGGCGGGGGGGGGGGCTTCCAGAAAGGCCCCCCCCACGAAGACCACCGCAGCCTCCTCCGTGCCCCGCAGGCCTCAGGGCGGCCCCGGCCAGGAGAGAGCCGGAGCCGGAAACTCCTCCCCCCCCCCACCCCCCCCCCCCCGAAGAGCCAGGCTGGAGGGAGGCCGCAAGGACCAAGGTTTCTTTTCTTTTAACCATTTATTTTCGTTTGGAGATAGAGGCCTGAAGGGGTGGCCTCAAGGCCGGGAACAGACCCCCCCCCCGGCTTAAAGGGTCCTAAACCCTCCCTCCCCTTCCCCCCTCTTCGGACGAAGGCCCTCCCTTCCCAGCCTCACCTGCCTGGACCTCTCTCTCTCTCTCTTCCGCCTGCCTGTGCTCTCAGGCAATAAATATCATATCTACAATTACTGTGGTGTCATAATACAGAACAATATCATCTCTAAAATCAGGACATTCAATAAAGAGAAACACTCTGAAAATGGGAATTCCAGACAGCAAACCAACAGGGCCAGCTAACACCTCCCAACAAAGGATTCCCCCAAGCAGGAAACAACCAGGCTTCCAGACAGCAAGGCTATTCAGTGCTGTTCAACCTAACCAACCAACATTTCCCCATCATAGTACACCCTCAGGGTTTCAAGCCATGAGGCTACTCCATCTCATTCAGCCCGCCCAAGAAAGGATGCCCCTATGTAGAAAGCAGTCAGTCTTTGAAACAGCGAGGCTATTCAGTGCCATTCAAATTGGCTAAAAAAACATTTCCCTACAACCCAACCTTCCAAGCAGCAAACCTATTCCACTGTATTCCAGCTCACCAAACAAGGATTCACGTAAGGAGAAAACACCCAGACTTTAAGACTGCAAGGCTATTCACTGCTATTCCAACTGGTCAACAAATGATTCCCATCAGCCACAGCAACGCATGGCCGGGCACAGCTAGTAGACATATAAAGTGCAGAGCAGAGGGTTTTTTTCTTTTTCTTCCAACAATCAACTATTTGTAAAAACATACAGAGCAATAAACGGTTTGGCTACTGTAGTAAAAACTTTAAATAATATTGTAGTCTAACAGATGATGCACTGCAGTGCTATATACAGTGCTTCATTGCATTGCAGATTGTGCCAGCACTTAGCTTGAAAGTAATGTATGTTATGTAACTTACCGTATATACTCGAGTATAAGCTGACCCAAATATAAGCTGAGGAACCTAATATTACCACAAAAAACTGGGAAAACATTGACTCCAGTATATACCGAGGGTGGTTAAATTTCAGAAATAAAAATAGATACCAATAAAATTACATTAATTGAGGCATCAGTAGGTTAAATGTTTTTGAATATCTACATAAAGCTCAAATTTAAGATAAGACTGTCCAACTCTGATCAAATCATTATTCTCATCTTCAATGTAAATGTGCTTATGTATCCTTTTAATAATAATAGAGTAAAATAATACATGTAATAATAATAATAATAATAATAATAATAATAAATAATACAGGAAAATAATACATATAATAGAGTAAAATAATAAATTCAATAATAATAAGATCAGAGTAAAATAAATTTATTATTAATAATAATTATAAAAATAGAGAAAAATAATAAATGTACCATATATTCTCGAGTATAAGCTGACCCAAATATAAGCCCACCAGGACCCTCACCCGAGTATAAGCCGAGGGGGGCTTTTTCAGTCTTAAAAAAAGGGCTGAAAAACTAGGCTTATACTCAAGTATATACTCAGTGTGACACGGGTACTCCAACTGCACAAGTGTCCAGTAATGGCTGAATATAACAGTATCTTCAACGATGGAATATACAAATTACTTTATTTTTGTTGTTAATTTCCATTGGGTCAACTTCAACTATGTCCACCCTACAAATACATCGGTATCTTGCTGAGTCAAGCTGTGTTTCCTTTGATTGAGTCTATCCACTTTTCATACGTTTTTTCCCCTGCTGCCGCCCTGTTTGCTGAACATTGCCATTTTTCTAATTAGTTGTGTTGTGTCATGATACGCCCCTCTGCATTTTGGTTTCCAGGGAAAGTTTAGGCTTGATTTGATTTCAGACCCCTTTATTTGTTTTTCTAGCAGTCTGTGGTACCCATATAATCTTCCTCCAGCATCACAGTTTAGATGAATTGATACTTTTTTTGGCAGCTTTCTTCAGTGTCCAGGTTTCACAAGCATATCAAATCATTTATTTTGGTCATAGAACAGCACAGGAAATAATGGTCACAGTTTGATACAACTTGGTATGTTTAGTACATTAAAAGTGAAAAAAGATACTGAAGCACAAGTATATTTAGAAATCTGGTAGACTATGGCATGGACAACAAAGTTGGTTCCATTGTATAGTTTTACACTTAGGATAGTGTATGCTATCTTCACAACTGTTCTTCTATTTATCTTTATTTTGGATTTAATCTCCATTTTGATTAATGGCTTAGACAAGTTATACAAAACCTTAAACTGTACCAATATCTTTATCATCCACTTTAAAATGATATAAATTTGCAATGATAATTATTTTTGTTTTCCCAAGTGTTTAGCTATAACTCTGCTTTTGCACTTTCTTCCCACCTTTCTTCAGTAGTTGACTTCCATAGCAAAAAATTGACCTGTTGCCCATTTTTATTTTTACTGCACTTTATTCCTTTAGCCGGCCATAGTCTCCTTTGTTTATGCCTTCCCCAGCACTTTAATGGGATATTGGTTTTGTACCGTCCTCTCCTCAACTGTATCTGACACTATTAGCACTTTTATGGCTCAGTTCTTTTTAGGAGCCAACCCAGGATTTTATCAAGCATGTTTGTTTTATATGACCTCATTTGTTTTATGACTTGTTTTATTATTAATTGATTTGTTTTATTGTTATGTTTTATATTGTCTGTTTTGCCTGGGCTTGGCCCCATGTAAGCCGCCCCAAGTCCCCTCGGGGAGATGGGGCGGGGTATAAAAATAAAATTATTATTATTATTATTATTATTATTATTATTATTATTATTATTATTATTATAGTTATTTAATGTACAGTAGAGTCTCACTTATCCAAGCCTCGCTTATCCAAGCCTCTGGATAATCCAAGCCATTTTTGTAGTCAATGTTTTCAATATATCATGATATTTTGGTGCTAAATTCGTAAATACAGTAATTACAACATAACATTACTGCGTATTGAACTACTTTTTATGTCAAATTTGTTGTATAGCATGAAGTTTTGGTGCTTAACTTGTAAAATCATAACCTAATTTGATGTTTTATAGGCTTTTCCTTAATTCCTCCTTATTATCCAAGATAATAACTTGCTCAGCTGGTCCGAGATTTCGGGCTCGAGTGTTATCAATATGCTGACGACACTCAGCTTGTGTTAAAGATGGAAGGCCAACCGGAGTCTGTACCCGACAGTTTTCACCAGTGCCTCGAGGCCATTATTGGATGGTTGCGTTCCAGTAGTTTGAGGGTGAATCCAGCAAAGACGGAGTTCCTATGGCTGGGCCGACCGGGCAGTGGGGATATCCAGTTGCCAACCCTGGATGGTGAAGTGCTACGCCTGTCTTCACTAGTAAAGAGTCTGGGAGTCCTCTTGGACCCTTCACTGACGATGCAGGCCCAGGTCTCCGCCGTTACCAAAACTGCCTTTTTTCATCTTCGGCAGGCTAGACGGCTAGCCCCCTATCTATCTAGGGACAACCTGGCTACAGTGATCCAGGCTACAGTCATCTCGAGACTGGATTACTGTAATGCCCTTTACATTGGCCTTCCTGTGTCGGTGATCCGGAAGCTCAAATTGGTGCAAAATGCAGCTGCCCGGCTCCTTGCGGGAGTCCCCATAAGATGCCACATAACACCAATCTTACGGCAGCTGCACTGGTTACCAATTGAGCACCGGATCACTTTCAAAGTGATGGTGCTTACCTTCAAGGCCTTACATGGTCCAGGGCCGATGTACCTGAGGGACCGCCTCACCCCTTACAAACCCCAGAGATCCCTCCGTTCTGAGGACCAAGACCTGCTGGAAGTCCCCAGTTTTAAGACCTTGCGTCTAACTGCAACTAGACGCAGAGCCTTTTCAGTAGTGGCGCCATCTCTGTGGAACACCTTGCCACCTGAAGTTCGTGCCTTGCGGGACTTGTTGGCCTTCCGCAGGGCATGTAAGACACACCTGTTTCGGCAGGCTTTTGAGTTCTGTTGCTGATGTTTTAAAAGGTGCTTTTAGGATGTTTTAAAGATTTTTTTTTTTAAATGATGTTTTTAAAATGTTTTTTAAATTGTTGATTTTAGCCGGTTCTTGTAAGCCGCTCCGAGCCCTAGG
This sequence comes from Anolis carolinensis, assembly GCF_035594765.1. NCBI lineage: Eukaryota > Metazoa > Chordata > Lepidosauria > Squamata > Anolidae > Anolis > Anolis carolinensis. The sequence goes on from NC_085842.1 coordinate 188,877,499, forward strand.
GGAGTGGCGGCATATAAGTTTGAAAAATAAATAAATAAATAAATAAATATTCGCTTATCCAAGCTTCTGCCGCCCCGTTTAGCTTGGATAAGTGAGACTCTACTGTATTTGCTATTTTCTGCTTGCTGTTCTACCCATCTTAAACAACATATTTTTAATTTTATTTTATTTATTTTTAATGATTTTTTATTTTTAAAACACAATAATAGTGTGTTTTAAATACATACCGTACACATACAAAACATTTACAGTTCCCACTACCAACCCGAGGATTGTTTTCATTTCTTTTTGAGACAATCTTTATATCTCTATCTTATACATTCCCATCTATATATATAAAAGAGTGATGGCATCAGGGCAGCAGACAAAACAACAAAACTACAGGCCCCCCAATCTCGAAATTTGACAACACAACCCATCATCCACGGCTCTAGGTTGATACAACAAAAAGAAAAGAAAAATAAAGTCCTAATTAGAGGGAGAGGAATAATTGTTTTTATCCAATTGCTGCCAGTTAGAAGGCTAAGCTCCGCCCACTTGGTCTCCTAGCAAATCACTCAGCCCAGGGGACAGGCACAGTTAGGCCTCATTTAGGCCTCTTCCACAGATTATCAGATTTTAACTGGATTATATGGCAGTGTAGACTCAAGGCCCTTCCAAACAGCAATATAATCCATTTAGAATCTTATATTATCTACTTTGAACTGGATTATCTTGACTCCACACTGCCATATAATCCACTTCAGTGTGCATACTAAACATAAAGACAACCATACAACAGACATTCAATACCACCACTACCTCAACAATTTCTCACCAACACCACCAGACAACGCCACAGCAACGCGTGGCCGGGCACAGCTAGTCCTATATACGATATAACATTTGTATCTTATTTCTTATGGCTTGATCTCCGGATTGATTCATGATATAGTTCTTTACCCTTGTCCATCTTTCTTGCATTTCTGTCATTCTATCTTCATTGTTTTTTATAACATTTAATTTCACATTCATAATTCTAAATTCCATTTGCTCCACCATATATTGGTACCATTTATTTACTGTCCATTTTGATTTATCATTCCACCCTAATACTATTACTGCTTGTGCACATTCAGTTATTGCTTCTTTTATTTCCCTTTTATTTCCCGTTTCCTCTCTTTTCCCTAATACCACTATTTCCTTTGTTATGACCCACTCATTTCCTAGTATTGACTCATTTTGTATAGTCTGCCAAAAATATTGTACATATTCACATTCCCACATCATATGCATAAACTGCCCTTTCTGATAACATCTATACCAGCACTGACTACTCCCCTTTTTATAGTAGTATGCTAATTTGCAAGGTGTACGATACCATTTGTGCAATATTTTCCTCCTCATTTCTCGTACTTTGGTATTCCTTTTCAATGGTATTCCCTATTGTCTCTACCACATTTCTCATCTCTTGTTCCGTGATTTGAAACTCCATTTTCCACATACTTTAAAAATTCCTTATTGTACATCCATCAGCCTCTATTAGCATTGTATATATTTTGCTGGCCTGTGCCTTCTTTCCTTTCCCTTTTTCTCTTATTATCTTTTCAAAGGCGGTAGAGAGAAGATACCGCCCATTTTAATTTTATTTTTATTCTGCCTTTCATCCAGTTCTAGCTTCCAGAAATTGACATGTATATAATTAAAGCAATAGAATTAAAAGCAATTAAATATATATCATTTAAAGAACAAAAAATAAGTGCAGCACAGCTACTAAAACACTTGTCCCTTAAATAGTTCCCAAAGGCCTGTTTAAAGAAAAGCCTTAGGACCCTCTGGGAGGGACCCAGAATAACCTGTCACATGGATTTAATAGGCAACATGAGGTTGTTTGCATCCCTGCAACTGTTTTTCTATTTTCGCCACACTTGGTGCAGCAGAAAAACATTATGGGAGAGATCCAAGCACAGCTATGGTGACAGAGTTCTGTCTTTGTAATAATAATAATAATAATAATAATAATAATAATAATAATAATAATAATAAGCTTTATTTGTACCCCTTTGGGAAGAGAGGAGGGAGGGTACAAATAAAGCTTTTATTATTATTATTATTATTATTATTATTATTATTATTATTATTATTATTCTTACAAAGACAGAACTCTGTCACCATAGCTGTGCCTGTTGATGCCACACCCCCAAAATTAATCTCTTAGGCCAGGCAGAAACCTTACTGAGTTCCATCCGATCTGGGAGCTTATTTTCTGGCACTGTCACTTGTTTCATTTTGGATCTCATCATTGGGTTTTCTGGGTAAGAAATCTTCAAAAGGAGGTTTACAATGACTGAAGATTGTCCCTGATACTTTTGAAAAGAAATTCCCTTGGCATTTGACGTTATAAGATAATTAAACATACATTTCCAGACCTGTTGCCACATCATTTATAGGTATTTATTTATTTATTTGCAACATTTCTACCCCGCCCTTCTCACCAGAGGGGACTCAGGGCGGCATACAACAACCGGCAAAATTCAATGCCAAACAGATCAATAAAAACAGCAAAACATTAAATACCATTAACAATAATCCATAAAATACATTAATCAAGCTTAAAACATATAGTAAATGAGTTTCAGTTATTTTTTAATAACAGTTTTAAGACTTCATAGCCCCTGGTGGCACAGCGAGTTAAACTGGCGAGCTGCTGAACTTGCTGACTGAAAGGTTGGCGGTTTGAATCTGGGGAGCGAGGTGAGCTCCCATTGTTAGCCCCAGCTTCTGCCAGCCTAGCAGTTCAAAAACATGCAAATGTGAGTAGATCAATAGGCGGGAAGGTAATGGCGCTCCATGCAGTCATGCCAGCCACATGACCTTGGAGGTGTCTACGGACAGTGCTGGCTCTTCGGCTTAGAAATGGAGATGATCACCAAGCCCCAGAGTTGGACACAACTAGACTTAATGTCAGAGGAAAACCTTTACCTTTAAAACTTCTTCTATTAATTTTCAGTCTCTGACTCTGCTAATCCTCTTTTTGCTCTATTTTGGACTGTCAAAATAACTTCATAAATGCAGCCATCCTTCCACATTTGTGGATTTCACTTTTGTGGATTTTGATTATTTGCGGATTAAATGCTGTCTCTATCTAGGAATAAATCCTCCAGCACGACTCTTGTGGTTAACTTCTGCCACTGAGTTGCACTGAAGGATCTAGTTATCCTTAGAAAGTTATTCTGTCAGGTAACCAAAATTGTATTTTTTTATTTCTCAGTTTCTCCACTTTTGCAGCACTAACCCAATGAATATGAACAACTGAGTGTATATCCTATTAAAATACTACACAGAACTACATACTATCTCTGTTTCATGATATTTTGATTATTCATGAGCTTGTGCTACCACCAGCCTTCCTGAAGTTAAGCTTGCCATGTGAACATTCAGTGGCAGCCCTGTTCTCAGGAGATAAGCAGTGAGGCTGTTCAGGAGGCATGCATGCCATGTGCTTCTGTCTTTTCTGATACTGTACCTCTCTTCCTTTGCCTGGATGAAATGGACATTCATGACACATGGGAAGGGGAAGATGAGCTGGATCCTCTGAATAAGTGAAGCAGTGTATGCGGCCGGCTCTTCTTCCATGTGCTTCTGTCCTACTTCCTTTACCTGGGTGAGACAGGCATTTACAGCATGCAGCTTAGAAGATGAGTCAAATCTGACTCTCATCCTCTTTCTGTGTGCTGCAAATGTCTGTTCCACCTGTGCAAAGGAAGGGGGATATCGGAAAGAACAGAAACATACGGCAGACAGAAAGAGGAGGTAGAGGAGGTAGAATTAGATCTTCAGGGTAAGTGATGTTGCAGTTGTGCACAAGATTGGTTCCTTCTCTTCTTCCTGTTTGCCATATGATTCTGTTCTGCCTGGTATCACCCTTCCTTTGCCTGGGCAAAACAGGCACTCGTGGCACACAGGAAGAGGAAAAGCAACTGGAATCCACAGGGTAAACAAAGTAGTGTGTGAGGCCAGCTCTCCTCTTATCCCTGGGATTATGGCAGAGTTAGTCCCCTGGAAATTGTGGCAATGGCAACCTATTCCCCTTGCACCCAAGATATTTGTGGTTTTGCATTTTCGCAAGGGCTCTTCTTCTGTAACCCCCACTAAAGTCGAGGGAAGACTATTTACATCTACTTTAAAAATTAAATACTTTGCTGTTCTATCATGGAACTGATCTTCAGTTTTTGTTCTTTTTAAAAACAAGTTTCTAATAAAAATAGAATAAAATCATATAATTTTGAAAGTCATGCAGGTTTTGAGTAGACAATGCAGACTTCTGTTCTCTTCTATTCCTCAGAATATCTAGAACCACCTGTTTTATACTGTTCGGACCACAGTGATGACATCCAGGTAAACTGTGCATCACCTCCACAGAACTACTCCCACAATCTACCTGTGTCATACCATTGGGAACACACAGGAGAGGTTATTGATCATGGACTGCAGTCTATTAAACTATCGAAGAATGAAGGCCTTCCTGAGAAAATTACATGCATTATTCACATATACAATGTACATGCCAGTAGCTCCATTGCGTTAACTGAATGTCTTTCAATAGGTAAGTGTTTTGGTTATTTGTCCCTATGTTCTTTCTCAACTAATAGTGAGATTTCATCAGCAGACTGCAAGGTTAAGTGTTACTAATTAAGTGCTACTAGTCAAATCACATCACACAGTGATGTTTTTATTATTTAACACTGGGATGTTGTGTTATGCTCTCCTTCTAAAATTCTTGGCAGAAGCAGTCTCATGTAGTCCTTGTCCTCTTTTATGATGACAAGACTACACTTACCAGATTATCTTGTATGCCCCAGTGTGTGATGGGTTTAGACTCAATAGGACTCGGAGCTTCTCCAGATTTGTTGGTCTGCCCTAAAAGCTGAAGGATTGAGAGAGTTTCCTAATGGCTTTGGGGTTTTTTTCTCTTCCTCTCTGTTGAGGTCCTGGTTGACCTTTGGAATGAGGAAATAATAGGAAACTGATTTTGTATCTATAGGTTTTATTACAAAAATAATTACATTTATATCCTATGTTGAATTCTGGCTTAGGGAATAAATAGAAAAAGATGATGATGATAATGATAGTTCCTGGGGGGGGGGGAACTAACTGTCAAATCAGGATGTGTTCTCTCTGTGTGTGGTGGGGGGGACAAGGGCAGGAGAAATGATATTTCTTAAAGGCATGATGAGTGGATACTGTATGGATAGGGGAGAGAGTTACTGAAATGTATGAAGTTTTGTACTGTAAGTATGATTAAAGTTGGCATCTGAGTCTGAAAAGGTGGACCACTCGCTTCTTTTCTCAGAAATGATCAAAATTATTCAGTGAAAAGGCTGACCATTTTTCATTCAGTGTTTTGAATTTGTTTTAATGGTATGCATTTCTTTGAACATTTAAGGTCACTGACTGTATTAATTTGATCTGACATATTTTCATTTAACTTGTGACATTTGTTTTTAAGAATCTGATCAAGGGCGAAGTCGACCAGCACTGATTGGGGTGTTTGGGGTTCTGGTGATCGTATTGCTTGTATTTGGTCTGTGGAAGAAAGGTATGCCAAGTTAATTTTTTATATTCCAGAGTACCCTGCTCTTCAGTAGATCTAGTTTACTAGGATTAAGTCACACAAATGCAAGCAAGTTGGCATATTTATTGAACTGTTTGATGTTAAAATACTGGTTCTGTACAATGTGTTTTCATACAGATTCTAAGGCAATGTTAATATCTGGTTATTTTATCTATTTCAAAGCTCCCTTTTATGGTGTACTGTTGTATATACCCTGCATTTTCTTTGTGGCTCTCTCTTCCCTCCCTACCTCCCTATTTATTTTCCTTCCTTCCTTCCCCTTTTCCCTTTTCCCTTTCCCTTTCTTCCTTGCTTGCCTGCCTGCCTTCCTTCCTTCCTTCCTTCCTTCCTTCCTTCCTTCCTTCCTTCCTTCCTTCCATCCATCCATTCATCCATCCCACCTTGCTTTCTGTCATATACTTCTTCCTTCTTTTCTCTTCCCTTCATTCTCTTCTGCTCTTTCTTCCCTTGTTCACCCCTTCTTGCTTTCTTTTTCTTTCTTTCTTTTTTCAGCCCTCATACATTTCCCACTTCCCTTTCCCCCCCTCTCTCCCTTCCTTTTTCCCATTCTTAATTTTTTCTTTCCTCTTCCCTTCTTTTCCCTCACAAACTTTTCACTCTTTTCTTTCTATTATTATTTTTGTCTTTTTTTATTAATTCTATCCTTTCTTTTCCCTTTCTCCCTCACATTCCCCCTAATCCCTGTTTTCTTTCTTACTTTGTTTCTTACTTTCCTTCCCTTCTTTCTTTCTTATCCTTCCTTCTCTCCCACCTGCCTCCCTCCTTGCTTTTCTTATCCCTTTCTTTCTTTCTTTCTTTCTTTCTTTCTTTCTTTCTTTCTTTCTTTCTTTCTTTCTTTCTTTCTTTCCTTCCTTCCTTCCTTCCTTCCTTCCTTCCTTCCTTCCTTCCTTCCTTCCTTCCTTCCTTCCTTCCTTCCTTCCTTCCTTCCTTCCTCTCTTCCTTCTTCACTCTTATAAGCCTTCCCCACTTTGCTTCCTTCCTTCCCACCTTTTCCCAGTGGTGGGTGACCTCAGCATTTTGTAAGTGACCTTTTTAAAGCCATCTTTGCATAAGCCATGCCTCAGAAAGGATCCAAATTCCAAATATGAAGGATGAACATAAACAGGTCTGAAACTTGAGCAGTTGATTAAAAAACAACCTCCTTCATCAATGGAAGTACAGCAGTCCCAAGGGAAAAACAAGCATTTTCAATCTTTTACAACATTTTACAGCATCAGAAGCTAGTTTGCTCTGTGTGGATTCCTTGGGAGTGTGCAGTTGGTCTTGTGTAACTACTTCAGAGCAAATCAGCTGTGTTAAATACACATTCTGCTCTGGATTAAATGGTTGTGTGGAAGAGCTCTTAAACAAGATTATGTATCAGGAGATCAAAAGGTGACATTAGGGAAGTTGAAGAGCATGACGTGGGGCCAGGTTGCCCACTTCATAAACAACCCCCCCCCCCCCCCCGGTTGGTTCATATTCCTACCTTAATAATTTTTTTCTCTGCATCCTGTTTTGGACAAGTCTGTGTTGGAGTCTCAACTGCATTGGATACAGTCCTTCTAGAATAGCAAAGAGTAATATACTTCATTCAGGAAATGTTATTTTCTCCCAGGTGGCTCCTTGCCTCTATATCCCCAGCGTTTCTTTAGTTATTCTCTGGATAGAAAGTAACAATTCTTTTGGTGAGCATTAAGAGTCAGCAACATAACATACATGATTTAAAAGCACACACACTTACTCCTAGGACCTTATCACATTCGGATATACTCTTATTTCTGAGGCTCTTTGAAAGTGAGTCTGAATGGGTCCTATCATATGACGTTTGCTCCATTTTGTTAGTAATCCATTGGAATGCGTCTGCAAAACATCACAGAAACAGAGTAACTGCACACTTGATTCTAATTGTGTTTTTTGATTTACTACGATTTAATAACGGTATAATGTGCTGCTTTCACGTGTGATCGGAAAATCAGTATGTATTCTGTCTGCTAAAATCGCATGAGAACATTAGTTCGAGACTTCCAGATGATGCCATTGCGCAATATTAGGGGGGGAAAGTGATGTAGGGATGCATTCAAATGGATTGGGAGAAGCCAACCTTCTATGCCGTGATGAGTAAAAGTGCAGTATTTTCAAAGAATAATAATCATTGGGTGTGATGTGGAGAGTATGCATCTCATCTGAATACAGTATGCACCCAGTCCTTAAAAAATAGGTGATGCATACAGAGTATATCCCAGTGTGATAAGGTCCTTGGAGTGACTAATGCATTAGAGGTTATTTTGACTGAAAATGCGTACTTCATGATTGTTGTATAACGCTACTGAAACTTGCTCTTTACTAGAAATGATTTTTTATTCATTTCGATGTTCACCATAAAGTTTAAAGGCATTGTCAAGCTCATTTATTCCAAGACTGGGAATCAGGGTACATGATCTCTTTGCATGAGGCACACTTCTCAATGTAATCTGGTCCCCATTTTGTACAGCAAACTAGTTTGGCTGCATGGGGGACTGTTCCCTATCTCAGCAAAGCCTGTGTGCAGGACCTGTCTTGCACCTGGCGTTCAGGTGACTAAAAATGTTATGCCAACCTTGTTTGCAAGGGTCCCCCAAAACAAAGTGCATCCCATTGTCTACAAGTTCTCTTTCATAGGATTTTATCACATGTAGTTTGAGAACCAGCAGAGTAGCAGGACTGTCACCTTTGGTGATGGCTTCAGTTGTGTGAAAGCTGTTGCCACTCCAGCTCCTTCTGTGATGAATAATAATATTATAATAATACTTTATTCTTAACCTACCCTCTCTCCCCGAAGGGACTCAGGGTGGCTTCCAAAGACAAAAATGGCTTCCAAAATTGGGCAATGGTCCTGAAACTTACCATTGTGCAATAAATTCCAATATCCTGGTCTGGAGCAGAATCCTGTCATTTCCACTGAGGAAAAATATTTGATTCTCTACACCCTTGAATATAAAAGTTAAAAAAAAAAACAAATTGGGGGAATTGACATAGAAAGAAGTGCAGTTTTGCATTGCTGACACATCGTAATTACACCATGCCAATAAGTGCCCCTATACTGTATTGTGGGAATGCCACATATGACAGTTTCAGCACTGAATCATAGGCCACAAAACAAAATTCTTTCCTGGTGATATGATCTTCATAGTTCAGTTCAGTTAAAGTATCCTGTTTTCACTAGCAGGGCCCTGACTGTGGATAAGATAGAGTTCCTTCCCTTTCCTCCCTAGGGCCTCATAGTCTTGAGAGGTCCATTCAACATTTATTTTATACAATTTGTTTACACTTGGGATAGCTACGTGGTTTGTTGAGTTATAGTCATTTTTCCAGCACAACTGAAAAGCATGCTCCTTGATGTTAACTTTCCTCTCAAGTTTTCATGACTAGTGCTTACCTGGCTACTTTTGTTCCTCTCTTCTTTCAGCTACTACCATACATCACCTATTCTTTCAGTTGATGATGAAATATCTTTACTCACGTGGGCTTGAGTATCTTGTGTTGACATTTCTGGCAATAATGTGGTGCCCATCTTCTGTTGGCCGAGGTCCAACCTCTAAGAGAAATGCTGACATGGGCCTTACGTTTACTGTGAATATCCTCTTTTGAATACTTCTAGGAAAAAAAACATATTTGGCACTTTCACAGTAATTTTTTGTTGAGAATTTTTTTTCTACTTCATAATCTTTGTTCCTTCATTTTGATTTCTAAAGGGTTATCTTCCTTGAGTCCTTCACCAAGGTAAAATGGGCTGTAATTGCCAGTTAACACATTCATTTAGCACAGCTTGAAAGGCTCAATGGATGACAGTTAAACAAGAATATACAATTCATTTGAAACAGAAGAAGAAATTTAGTTAGACACTTCCAACCCAATTTCCTGACTTCCCTTCACCACAAAATCAGCCCAAGGGAATTTCCAGACATTTGCAAAAGTGCTAAGAGGAGAGATAATTGGGCAGCTAGTAAAAGTGTCCCATTTTCCTGCCCAAAATGCTGATGTATATGTGTGTGACAATTTCTTTATTTTCTTGAAGGAAAGGAGCAGAAAAGGCCATATTTTTCTTTGCCATAATATCAATATCATTTGTTATTAGAAGTCAATATCAACTTAATCAACTGCATTAGTCTGCATAGGCAACTAAGTACATATTTCTTTACTAGATCGTTTAACACATTGGCTGAATACCAGGAAGCAGAAAAGACAAGAAGATCCAGGTATGAGCATGGGACACATGTGCCAGATATAAGTCTCTTAAGTGATTGTGGCAGTTGAAGGGTGCAATTTCTAAGAACGCTTCTACTTGTTTAACTGGATGAAAACTTGTAGTAATATGTAATTCCTCACTGTTTCCACCAGTACACCAATCTCTATGCTCTTTCTCTTTCCTCACAACCTAGTTGTCCTGGTACCTCCTAAGTATGCTTTGGAGTTTCAGGTGATTGGAAATAGTCCTTCTAGAATAGTAGAAAATAGGCATACTTAATTCGGGAAGTATTTATTTTCCATATTGGTACAGTCTTCTTTTCCTGTCTGCCACCAATGTTTATTTAGTTCTTCTCTGGAAGTACTAAAGCAGTAGTTCATTTGAAGAACATTAAGAGTAGTACTTATTGGTACAGTCTGCCCTTGGAGGTGCATCGGATTAAACCTCTGAGCTGCTGAACTTGCTGACCAAAAGGTCGGTGGTTCAAATCTGGGGAGCGAGGTTAGCTCCCGCTGTTAGCCCCAGCTTCTGCCAACCTAGCAGTTCGAAAACATGCAAATGTGAGTAGATCAATAGGTACCGCTCCGGTGGGAAGATAACGCCACTCCATGGAGTCATGCTGGCCACATGACCTTGGAGACGTCTGCAAACAACACCGGCTTTTTGTCTTAAAAATGGAGATGAGCACCAACCCCCAGAGTTGGACATGACTAGACTTAATGTGAGGGGAAAACCTTTACTAAGAGTAGTCTAACATAACATCTATGGTGTAAAAACACATTCACTTACTCCTAGAGTGACTAATGTATTAGAGATTTCCTTGAGTTTACTTCTTTTTGTTATCTGTTTATAAGGCAATGCTGATGTTCCACTGAATGAAATGCTAACCGATAATGGTCCCAGATGTGTATCAGAGGATTTAAAAGATAACAGGAGCGAAGGTGAGATGGGGCCGGGTCGACCATTTCATTAAACCTTTAGTGAATGTATCCAGATTGACAAGGAAAAAACCCATTCCTGCTCTCCATTGTTTTTAATTCCCACCTTCTTAGATGATCTTTATCTCACCTACACAACCTGCTGCATCCTGTTTTGGACAGGTCTGCATTGGAGTCTCAGCTGTATTGGATGCAGTCCTTGTAGAGTAGTGGAGTGTAACATACTTAATTCAGGAAGTGTTGTTTTCTCCAAATCATTACAGTCATCTTTGCCTTTCCATCCCCAGCGTTTCTTTATTAGTTCTCCGGATGGATAGTATCAGTAGAACATTAAGAGACGTCTAACATAGCTTACATGTGTAAACACCCCCCCCACACACACACACACACACACTCTAGAGAGACTAATGTATTAGTGGGTTTTTTGAGTTGATTTCTTTTTGTTATCTGTTTGTAAGACACTGGTGACGATGTTCCACTGAATGAAACACCTGATGACTCCAAATGTGTACTAGAGAATTCGAAAGATGACAGGAGGGAAGGTAAGATGTGTGAAGTGGGACCAGGTTGCCCATTTCATAGAACCTATATAGCAAGATTTACCAGGCTTCTTGTAGCAGAGAAACCCCTACCCCCCTCCCCCCAATTCCCCAGAGTGGTTTTAATTCTTGCCTACCTAAATGATTTTTTCTCTCTGCATCCTGTTTTGGACAAGTTTGTGTTGGAGTCTCAACTGCATTGGATACAGTCCTTCTGGAATAGCAAAGAGTAATATACTTCATTCAGGAAATGTTATTTTCTCCCAGGTGGCTCCTTGCCTCTATATCCCCAGCGTTTCTTTAGTTATTCTCTGGATAGAAAGTAACAATTCTTTTGGTGAGCATTAAGAGTCAGCAACATAACATACATGATTTAAAAGCACACACACTTACTCCTAGGACCTAATCACATTCGGATATACTCTTATTTCTGAGGCTCTTTGAAAGTGAGTCTGAATGGGTCCTATCATATGACATTTGCTCCATTTTGTTAGTAATCCATTGGAATGCGTCTGCAAAACATCACAGAAACAGAGTAACTGCACACTTGATTCTAATTGTGTTTTTTGATTTACTACGATTTAATAACGGTATAATGTGCTGCTTTCACGTGTGATCGGAAAATCAGTATGTATTCTGTCTGCTAAAATCGCATGAGAACATTAGTTCGAGACTTCCAGATGATGCCATTGCGCAATATTAGGGGGGGAAAGTGATGTAGGGATGCATTCAAATGGATTGGGAGAAGCCAACCTTCTATGCCGTGATGAGTAAAAGTGCAGTATTTTCAAAGAATAATAATCATTGGGTGTGATGTGGAGAGTATGCATCTCATCTGAATACAGTATGCACCCAGTCCTTAAAAAATAGGTGATGCATACAGAGTATATCCCAGTGTGATAAGGTCCTTGGAGTGACTAATGCATTAGAGGTTATTTTGACTGAAAATGCGTACTTCATGATTGTTGTATAACGCTACTGAAACTTGCTCTTTACTAGAAATGATTTTTTATTCATTTCGATGTTCACCATAAAGTTTAAAGGCATTGTCAAGCTCATTTATTCCAAGACTGGGAATCAGGGTACATGATCTCTTTGCATGAGGCACACTTCTCAATGTAATCTGGTCCCCATTTTGTACAGCAAACTAGTTTGGCTGCATGGGGGACTGTTCCCTATCTCAGCAAAGCCTGTGTGCAGGACCTGTCTTGCACCTGGCGTTCAGGTGACTAAAAATGTTATGCCAACCTTGTTTGCAAGGGTCCCCCAAAACAAAGTGCATCCCATTGTCTACAAGTTCTCTTTCATAGGATTTTATCACATGTAGTTTGAGAACCAGCAGAGTAGCAGGACTGTCACCTTTGGTGATGGCTTCAGTTGTGTGAAAGCTGTTGCCACTCCAGCTCCTTCTGTGATGAATAATAATATTATAATAATACTTTATTCTTAACCTACCCTCTCTCCCCGAAGGGACTCAGGGTGGCTTCCAAAGACAAAAATGGCTTCCAAAATTGGGCAATGGTCCTGAAACTTACCATTGTGCAATAAATTCCAATATCCTGGTCTGGAGCAGAATCCTGTCATTTCCACTGAGGAAAAATATTTGATTCTCTACACCCTTGAATATAAAAGTTAAAAAAAAAAACAAATTGGGGGAATTGACATAGAAAGAAGTGCAGTTTTGCATTGCTGACACATCGTAATTACACCATGCCAATAAGTGCCCCTATACTGTATTGTGGGAATGCCACATATGACAGTTTCAGCACTGAATCATAGGCCACAAAACAAAATTCTTTCCTGGTGATATGATCTTCATAGTTCAGTTCAGTTAAAGTATCCTGTTTTCACTAGCAGGGCCCTGACTGTGGATAAGATAGAGTTCCTTCCCTTTCCTCCCTAGGGCCTCATAGTCTTGAGAGGTCCATTCAACATTTATTTTATACAATTTGTTTACACTTGGGATAGCTACGTGGTTTGTTGAGTTATAGTCATTTTTCCAGCACAACTGAAAAGCATGCTCCTTGATGTTAACTTTCCTCTCAAGTTTTCATGACTAGTGCTTACCTGGCTACTTTTGTTCCTCTCTTCTTTCAGCTACTACCATACATCACCTATTCTTTCAGTTGATGATGAAATATCTTTACTCACGTGGGCTTGAGTATCTTGTGTTGACATTTCTGGCAATAATGTGGTGCCCATCTTCTGTTGGCCGAGGTCCAACCTCTAAGAGAAATGCTGACATGGGCCTTACGTTTACTGTGAATATCCTCTTTTGAATACTTCTAGGAAAAAAAACATATTTGGCACTTTCACAGTAATTTTTTGTTGAGAATTTTTTTTCTACTTCATAATCTTTGTTCCTTCATTTTGATTTCTAAAGGGTTATCTTCCTTGAGTCCTTCACCAAGGTAAAATGGGCTGTAATTGCCAGTTAACACATTCATTTAGCACAGCTTGAAAGGCTCAATGGATGACAGTTAAACAAGAATATACAATTCATTTGAAACAGAAGAAGAAATTTAGTTAGACACTTCCAACCCAATTTCCTGACTTCCCTTCACCACAAAATCAGCCCAAGGGAATTTCCAGACATTTGCAAAAGTGCTAAGAGGAGAGATAATTGGGCAGCTAGTAAAAGTGTCCCATTTTCCTGCCCAAAATGCTGATGTATATGTGTGTGACAATTTCTTTATTTTCTTGAAGGAAAGGAGCAGAAAAGGCCATATTTTTCTTTGCCATAATATCAATATCATTTGTTATTAGAAGTCAATATCAACTTAATCAACTGCATTAGTCTGCATAGGCAACTAAGTACATATTTCTTTACTAGATCGTTTAACACATTGGCTGAATACCAGGAAGCAGAAAAGACAAGAAGATCCAGGTATGAGCATGGGACACATGTGCCAGATATAAGTCTCTTAAGTGATTGTGGCAGTTGAAGGGTGCAATTTCTAAGAACGCTTCTACTTGTTTAACTGGATAAAAACTTGTAGTAATATGTAATTCCTCACTGTTTCCAGCAGTGCACCAATCTCTATGCTCTTTCTCTTTCCTCACAACCTAGTTGTCCTGGTACCTCCTAAGTATGCTTTGGAGTCTCAGGTGATTGGAAATAGTCCTTCTAGAATAGTAGAAAATAGGCATACTTAATTCGGGAAGTATTTATTTTCCATATTGGTACAGTCTTCTTTTCCTGTCTGCCACCAATGTTTATTTAGTTCTTCTCTGGAAGTACTAAAGCAGTAGTTCATTTGAAGAACATTAAGAGTAGTACTTATTGGTACAGTCTGCCCTTGGAGGTGCATCGGATTAAACCTCTGAGCTGCTGAACTTGCTGACCAAAAGGTCGGTGGTTCAAATCTGGGGAGCGAGGTTAGCTCCCGCTGTTAGCCCCAGCTTCTGCCAACCTAGCAGTTCGAAAACATGCAAATGTGAGTAGATCAATAGGTACCGCTCCGGTGGGAAGATAACGCCACTCCATGGAGTCATGCTGGCCACATGACCTTGGAGACGTCTGCAAACAACACCGGCTTTTTGTCTTAAAAATGGAGATGAGCACCAACCCCCAGAGTTGGACATGACTAGACTTAATGTGAGGGGAAAACCTTTACTAAGAGTAGTCTAACATAACATCTATGGTGTAAAAACACATTCACTTACTCCTAGAGTGTATTAGAGATTTCCTTGAGTTCACTTCTTTTTGTTATCTGTTTATAAGGCAATGCTGATGTTCCACTGAATGAAATGCTAACCGATAATGGTCCCAGATGTGTATCAGAGGATTTAAAAGATAACAGGAGCGAAGGTGAGATGGGGCCGGGTCGACCATTTCATTAAACCTTTAGTGAATGTATCCAGATTGACAAGGAAAAAACCCATTCCTGCTCTCCATTGTTTTTAATTCCCACCTTCTTAGATGATCTTTATCTCACCTACACAACCTGCTGCATCCTGTTTTGGACAGGTCTGCATTGGAGTCTCAGCTGTATTGGATGCAGTCCTTGTAGAGTAGTGGAGTGTAACATACTTAATTCAGGAAGTGTTGTTTTCTCCAAATCATTACAGTCATCTTTGCCTTTCCATCCCCAGCGTTTCTTTATTAGTTCTCCGGATGGATAGTATCAGTAGAACATTAAGAGACGTCTAACATAGCTTACATGTGTAAACACCCCCCCCCCCACACACACACACACACACTCTAGAGAGACTAATGTATTAGTGGGTTTTTTGAGTTGATTTCTTTTTGTTATCTGTTTGTAAGACACTGGTGACGATGTTCCACTGAATGAAACACCTGATGACTCCAAATGTGTACTAGAGAATTCGAAAGATGACAGGAGGGAAGGTAAGATGTGTGAAGTGGGACCAGGTTGCCCATTTCATAGAACCTATATAGCAAGATTTACCAGGCTTCTTGTAGCAGAGAAACCCCTACCCCCCCCCCCCCCAATCCCCCAGAGTGGTTTTAATTCTTGCCTCCCTAAATGATTTTTTCTCTCTGCATCCTGTTTTGGACAAGTCTATGTTGGAGTCTCAGTTGCATTGGATACAGTCCTCTTGGAAAAGTAAAGAATAATATACTTCATTCAGGAAGTCATATTTTCTCCCAGATTGCATAGTCCTCTTTGCCTCTCCATCCCCAGCATTTCTTTAGTAATTCTCTGCATAGGAAGTATCAGTTCTTTTGATGAGCATTAAGAATCAGCAACATAACATACGTGATTTAAAAAGCACACACTCTTAGGACCTTATCACATTGGGATATACTCTTATTTCTGAGGCTCTTTGAAAGTGAGTCTGAATGGGTCCTATCACATGACATTTGCCCCATTTTGTCAATAATCCATTGGAATGCGTCTGCAAAACATCACAGAAACAGAGTAACTGCACACTTGATTCTAATTGTGTTTTTTGATTTACTACGATTTAATAACGGTATAATGTGCTGCTTTCACGTGTGATCGGAAAATCAGTATGTATTCTGTCTGCTAAAATCGCATGAGAACATTAGTTCGAGACTTCCAGATGATGCCATTGCGCAATATTAGGGGGGGAAAGTGATGTAGGGATGCATTCAAATGGATTGGGAGAAGCCAACCTTCTATGCCGTGATGAGTAAAAGTGCAGTATTTTCAAAGAATAATAATCATTGGGTGTGATGTGGAGAGTATGCATCTCATCTGAATACAGTATGCACCCAGTCCTTAAAAAATAGGTGATGCATACAGAGTATATCCCAGTGTGATAAGGTCCTTGGAGTGACTAATGCATTAGAGGTTATTTGACTCAAAATGCGTACTTCATGATTGTTGTATAACGCTACTGAAACTTGCTCTTTACTAGAAATGATTTTTTATTCATTTCGATGTTCACCATAAAGTTTAAAGGCATTGTCAAGCTCATTTATTCCAAGACTGGGAATCAGGGTACATGATCTCTTTGCATGAGGCACACTTCTCAATGTAATCTGGTCCCCATTTTGTACAGCAAACTAGTTTGGCTGCATGGGGGACTGTTCCCTATCCCAGCAAAGCCTGTGTGCAGGACCTGTCTTGCACCTGGCGTTCAGGTGACTAAAAATGTTATGCCAACCTTGTTTGCAAGGGTCCCCCAAAACAAAGTGCATCCCATTGTCTACAAGTTCTCTTTCATAGGACTTTATCACATGTAGTTTGAGAACCAGCAGAGTAGCAGGACTGTCACCTTTGGTGATGGCTTCAGTTGTGTGAAAGCTGTTGCCGGTCCAGCTCCTCATGTGATGAAAATATTATTATTATTATTATTATTATTATTATTATTATTATTATTAATATTAATAATAAAGCGTTGCATGGACAGGCCCTTGACAAAATTGAAGGAAAGACCTGGCTATGGCTCACCAATGGAACACTGAAGGAGACAGAAGGCCTGATCCTTGCAGCCCAGGAGCAAGCCATCAGAACAAATGCAATTAAGGCTAAGATCAAAAAATCAGCCAGTGACTCAAAATGCAGACTGTGCAAGGAAGCTGCTGAAATTATTGATCATATCCTCAGCTGCTGTAAGAAAATCACACAGACGGACTACAAACAGAGACACGACTATGTGGCCCAAATGATTCATTGGAACCTATGCCACAATTACCACCTCTCAGCAGTAAAGAACTGGTGGGATCACAAACCTGCAAAGGTAATGGGAAATGAACATGCAAAAATACTGTGAGACTTCTGAATCCAGACTGACAAAGTTTGGGAACACAACACACCAGACATCATGGTTGTGGAAAAGAAAAAAGTTTGTATTATTGATGTTGCTATACCAGGTGACAGTCGAATTGATGAAAAACAACAGGAAAAACTCAGCCGTTATCAGGACCTCAAGATCGAACTGCAAAGGCTCTGGCATAAACCAGTACAGGTGGTCCCAGTGGTGATTGGCACACTGGGAGCCATGTCAAAAGATCTCAGTCAGCATTTGGAAACAAACATTGACAAAATTATGATCTGTCAACTGCAAAAGGCCACCTTACTGGGATCTGCTTGCATCATCTGAAAATACATCACAATTCTAAACACTTGGGAAGTGTTCGACTTGTGATTTTGTAATACGAAATCCATCATATATATCTCGTTTGCTGTGTCATACTATGTCTTTGTGCCAATAATACTTTATTTTTAACCCGCCTTCTCTCCCTAAAGTTCTTCAGTTCAACTGAAGAACATTAAGAGATGTCTAGCATACATGGTGTAAAAAACAACAAAACACACACACACACACACACACACACACTCCTAGAGTGACTAATGTCCTAGTGTTTATTTTGAGTTGATTTCTTTTTGTTATCCGTTTGTAAGGCAATGCTGAAGATGTTCCACTGAATGAAACACCTGATGACTCCAAATGTGTACTAGAGAATTCAAAAGATGACAGGAGGGAAGGTAAGATGTGTGAAGTGGGACCAGGTTGCCCATTTCATAGAACCTATATTAAGATTTACCAGGCTTCTTGTAGCAGAGAAACCCCTAATTCCCCCTATCCCCAGAGTGGTTTTAATTCTTGCCTCCCTAAAGGATTCTTCTCTCTGCATCCTGTTTTGAACAAGTCAATGTTGGAGACTCGGCTGCATTGCATGCAGTCTTTCTAGAATAGCAGAGGATCATATACTTAATTCAGGAAGTTTTATTTTCTCCCAAATGGCACAATCCTCCTTCCCTTTCAACCCCCAGCATTTCTTAGTAATTCTCTAGATGGATAATATCAGTTCAATTTAAGAACTTTAAGAGACAAGACAAAGCATATATGGTGTAAAAACACACACTTATTCCTAGAGTAATGTATAATGTTTATTTTGAGTTGACTTCTTTTTGTTAACCTGTTGATAAAGTTGTTCCACTGAATGTTCCACCATTAATGACCCAAAATGTTCTGTTTAGTCGGGATAGTGGGGTTTGAATTGGGCATCACATCCGCAGGTTTTGTTATCCAGACTTTAAAATGTCCTTTAATATTTTAATGGGTTGCAATTCCCATTATGCAACCGGTATGCATGGCAAATAATCAACGATGGTGGGAGTTGTGGTTCAGTCACATCTGGGAGGTAAATTGGGTAAAAACTAAAGAGCACTGACCACTGTGCAGAAAGAATTATAGTTGTCCCTCTGACAGAATATTGACAGATTTTCCATCCATGGATTCAGTGGTCCTTTGAAGGCAAGCATTAGGCTGATGTGGCCTATGATGAGAATGAGTTTCAAACTGCATTATATGGCAGTGTAGATCTAGCCTTTCTTGGCTGTAAGTGTTGATATAGTATAAGCCATTTTTAATTAATGCATTAACGTGTCACATATTTCAGGAAATTCTACAACTGCAAAAGCTTAAAGACTGAAAAGGAGTTGGCACAGATTAAAAGACTAGTGTTGGGCCATGGAACTTTGCAGCAGCAGCACAGGCAATGGTGGAGTCCTTTGAACATTGGAGACAAGAGTTTGAATTCCTGCTTGGTCATTAAATCCACAGCCTAATCATACATTCTCAGCCTCAAAGGGAAGTCAATGACAAATGTATTCTGAACAAATTTGTCAAGAGAAATCCTTGATTGTTTTTAAGAAATAGAAATAAAGAAAGAATAGAAATATTTTATTGATATTACAAGGGAGTAAAGTTACATGTTCAAAATATTTTTCTTTGTCCAAAAAAACCAACCAAACAAAAAACAAACCCCACTCTGAAAAATTCTAATCTCTTAAAAGTAGATGGTTTCCAATTTTCTACCCGGAAATGATGGAGAGTTCCATACTATAGGAGCATGGTTTGCTCTTACAGAAGATTTCTTCCAGCTTCTGACTTTTCGAAAACCAAATAACATCCTGACATTAGATGATTGCTTGGCTCAGTTGGTTTCCAGCTGCAGAGCTTTCTGTTTTCATGTTTCTTCATCCTTGCGGAGGGCATCAGTTTCCTCCAGCTTCTTGGCAGCCACCAAAAGGAAAAGAGATTTAAAGATTGGCTTAAAGCTAACCTTAACATTGTGGCAGAGATACCGAGAACATGGAAGCCCTGGCCCTCAAACATTCTAGCTGGAGGTCAGCTGTGACTAACAGTGCTGTGGAATTCAAAGTGGCACAAATGGAGGGCAAAAGGCAGAAATGTGCCAAGAGGAAGGCGCATCAAGCAATCCTTGTCAGGACTGCCTTCCATCTGGAAATCAATGTCCTCACTGCAAAAGAACATTCAGATCCAGAATAGGTGTCTACAGTCACCTACAGACCCATCGCCAAGACCCTACACTTGGAAGTGATGTCGACCGCGTTTTAGGGGATTAGGCCCTTAAGGAGAGACCCGATCCGGTCCTGAGAGAACGGACCTTGGCGAAGCCAAAAGGAGAATTATGAGCCGCAATACAACCTGAAGCCGAAATGAAGAAGGTCCGCCAAAGTTGAAGGAAAATCCGCCAAGGAGTCTTTATTGAGCAATTCAGCTGAAGAGGACTCTAGTAGCGATCATTCGGTCTACTAGGGTACCATACAATCAAAATAAAGCCATATTTATACAAAATTTCAGTCTGACAGCCCTTTGAATTTCCCGCCCTGCTCCCCTGCCCATCTGATCGTTGATAGGCTAGAAGGTTGAACGAGGCGGGCTTTCGTTTCCCGCCTTGCTCCGTTGGCCCAATAGGAAGCTGCCTTTTGTCTCTACTCGGGCCAATCAGGAAAGAGAAGGCGGGAGTTATTGAAACAATGAGGTGACAGGACAGGAACTGGCGGATTAAGTCCTGCTAGACCGATTTCTAAAGGGTGATTAATGGCAGCAATCAAGGGTGTCCGGGTTTCTGTCACGTATACAGATTTTAGATATGCCTTGGGGTGTCAGAGGTGGAAGCAAAGATGGGTGGTGATGAGCCATATTGACAGGCTCTGCAGGGCGCCTTCCTGAGGTGTCCTGGATTTTCCTTTGGGTGAGATATGACAATGTTTGCCTTGGGGCGAATCACCTTTAGGTCAACACTCCGAATTCGGCGACTCAAGCCCTATATTGTCCATGCAATTTGAATTTGATTGGGTTTAGCGGTGGCAGATTATCCTTTTGTTTTTGGGAAGGGAAGCCTGGGTCATAGGAAATGGGATAAGTTCTGGGGTTCAGGTTGAGTTCAAAATATTTCCTATTTGATTTCATGATTTGACAATTGTATGAAATAAAATGAAAAATAAAATAAAGTTGGAATATAAACCATGCTGGGAGAAATACATATTTTCCGGGGATCCCAAAGAGTACAAATACATATAGGCAGATAGATAGATTTCATGGAAATAAGGGAGAATCCATAAAAGTGAGTTACATTTCATAAAGGGGAATCATGAATGATATAAACAATTGAAAATACTTGATAAGAACGAAGTTCATAACATCTGGAGAACCCAGCGTGGAAATTCATAAAAGTGGAGTTTTAGCAGCATGATTTTACAATTCATGAAGTTGTTATCTCTTGCCTCAGGCTAAAAGGTCAAACGCCTTTTGTGCAGAGAGTCACAGTAAACTCCAGTAAAAAGTCTCAATCACCTTCTACTATAAATATATGGAATATAGAACATAAAGTCTTGATTTTTGAACTATCTTTTACAAAGTCCTGGGGGGGGGGGGGGTCACCTCCATCACAGAAGGAAATCATACTGTTGTAGCTCAGCAAGTGACTGAGGATTTTTCTGATTTCTCTTGACATGTCAGAGGATGAGGCTGTCAGGAGAGAATTGCAGCCAGAAGAGGCCCCAGAAGGGGCTGATGTTTTAGGTTCCACGGGGAAAGTGACTGTCCATGGTCCCTTGGAAAACAGCCTTTGGCCAATGGGGAGTTTTCATGAGAAGCCTTAGCCTTGAGAATGGAGGGAGTGAAAAATAGGCTAATTAGATGCTCTTGAGAGACTCCGTGAGAAGAGTTTGACATGATGTCATGGCTACTTGGTTGGGCTTAACTTAAGGTGTGATGGCTTCATGCCTTTCAGAGGAGACAACATTGCCATAGGAATGGTTCTCCTGTCTCTGCTCTCAAGTATTCTCAGCTTATCTGATTCATGTCTTTTCTTGAAGGATTTACCTTGGAAAAGTTCTTGATTTCTGGTTTATGGATTTATAATTTTATATTATACTATGTGTTTATTTTATGCATTGTTTTAGGCACTTTGTGCCATCTGTAAGCCGCCCTGAGTCCCTTTGGGGAGACAAAGTGATCCTTAAAGGAATGTATGATTTTATTGTACTACTTTAGGTCACAGAGCTTGGGGTTCCCTTCAGACTTTGCTTCTTATGCATTGTGTGCTTAAATGGGCAGACAACCTAGGGAGTGGTCCTGATTTTATTGTACTGTTTTAGCTCACAGAGCTTAAGGTTTGTTTTGTCAAATTGCAAATTAGCACACTGATAATTGATGAATAAAGAAAAGAAATTTATTGACAGCAAAACTGATACGATGTAAATAAAAAGCAAGATATACAAAACCCAGTTTCCTCTTTCCGTTGTGGGAAACCCAGGAAAAACAACGAGGAAGACCCCCAACTTGGCCAATTCGTACTGTGACTGGTTTATGCCTGCTTTGAGGTTCCAAGAAAAAAGGCCTTTCTCTTATGCACCAGGGTAATTTTCCACCAGGTGCCTCTAATGAACCAAGGCTGAGCTGAATTCTTGAAACCATCCTCCTTAAAGCCAGAGGCCAGCCTGATAACATTCTCCCCCCATACTTCAGGCTCTCTCTGACCTTGCTCCAGCAAAGATTTATAATAATTAGAGACTCAACCAAAACATTAAGGTACCATATCACGGACACTTCTGCAATAATAAATAAATAAATAAAACTTCATTTATACCCCGCCACCATCTCCCTGTGGGGACTCGGGGCGGCTTACATGGGGCAGAGGCCCAAACAACATAGACTGTATCTCCAAAGGCCTGCTGAAACATCCAAGTCTTCAGTTGTTTCCTGAAGGAAGGTAGAGAGGGAGCCAACCTAATCTCCCTGGGGAGGGAGTTCCAGAGTCGGGGAGCCACGGCCGAGAAGGCCCTCTCTCTCGTCCCCACCAGACGCAATTGTGAGGAGGGTGGAAGTGAGAGAAGGGCCTCCCCGGAAGATCTCAGCGATCGGGTGGGTTCATAGGGGACGACACTGTCACGAAGATAGGCAGGTCCCGAACCGTTTAGAGCTTTATAGGTAATAACCTGCACCTTAAATTGGGCCCGGAATATAATCAGCAGCCAGTGGAGCTACTTGAACAGGGGGGTTGAGCGCTCCCTATAAGCAGCTCCAGTTAGTAACCTGACTGCCGACCATTGTACCAACTGCAATTTCCGGACCATCTTCAAGGGCAGCCCCACCCACGTAGAGTGCATTACAGTAATCCATCCTTGAGGAACCCCTACAGGGTTCCCATAAGACTTTGCTTCTTATGCAATGTCTTAAATGTCTTTGAATGGACAGACAACCTGTAGAGTGGTCCTTAATGGACTGTTTTGCTTAAGGGAAGATGAAAGGGTCACTTTTGGCTTGCTGTAGGAGGGGAAAAGCTTTGAAGGCACATGTTCAACAATGAGAAGAACAGCATTCTTATTTGTAGGGCAATTTTCTCATTTTTTTCTGCCCTGATAACTATACCCCCGCAAAATTAATTGCTCTATAATCGTGACTATATTAGTTCACAACTACTTTTAAAACCATTTTGCCTCAAGTCCATCTCACTGCCCTGTCTACACCTTTACTAATCTGTGACAACTGAATGTATACATTTTCTGTAATCTGTACAGTGTTAAAAGACCATAAATTATTGCTTTCATCTACTGCAATGTATATATTGTTTTGGATCATTCAGGATTTATTCTTTCTATTAAACATATTTCTATCTCATTTTATTCATATTGTACTGTACATCTTTAGTCCTTTTTTGAGAAACAGAATGATTATTCTTTCAAACTTAGTTAAATATCTCTATATATGGTCATTTCTAGAAATTCCTTGCCTGTTTTGTTGCTATACATTGCGCCAAATTGCTATATGTGTGTGTGTGTAAAGAAATCCTTGCAAAAGTTAGTTTGCAAGGGAACTCTGCAGAGGAGCTCTTTTTGCAGAGGCAAGGCCACGCCTAAAACAATGTATCTGTTTCTGGCAGGTGGCTGAGAATGTCAGTTGGAATTTGAGCTTGCTGGGAGAGCACAGAAATGGAGACAGGCTCTCTGGCTACGGTCAAGTAGCTGATTAATATGCTATGCTGTATATATTGATTGCTGATTGATTAGTTATTGATCTTATGCAACTACATGGACATTGTACGATTGCAGAACTGTTTTATATTTCAACTCTACAAGCAAGAGTAAAGTTCCTTTGTTCTTTTCAATTCCTCTGTCTGGTCTGAGTCTTTTGCACATGGTGTTATCTGGATGCTACTGATTCCGCTATACTCTCTCCTGGTAACACTATATTCATAAATACAGTACCTCCTACATAGCATTACTGCATATTGAACTACTTTTTCTGTCAAATTTGTTGTATAACATGATGTTTTAGTGCTTAATTTGTAAAATCATAACCTGATTTTATGTTTAATAGGCTTTTCCTTAATGCCTCCTTATTATCCAACATATTCACTTATCTAACATTCTGGCAGCCCGTTTATGTTGGATAAGTGAGACTCTACTGTATTACTTCCACCATTTCAAATATTAAGAGAAAAATCCATTCCCTGTTGGAACATATAGCCTCTCAATTGAAATATTTGAATTGGTTGTCCATGGAACAAGGAACTCTTGGAGGAAAGGGGGAAATTATCAAAAGAATCCTGTTTGTTACAACTACATTTTTGGATCTCTCTCTATGAAGGACTTTTAGTGGCATGGTCAGATCTTGAGTGGTCTTTGTTGGAGTCTTCTGGAAGAAAAAGTCTGTTGGTGATTTCAGATGTAACTGGGCATGCCTTAGACTCAATCTACACTCTTAAGAATTATTTATTGTTAAGAAATATTTACAGATTTTGGGGGGGAATATTCAGAATAAGCACTAGCTTGTTTAAGAATCCTGTCTTGAATTTACCATATGTGTATCTCACATGGTGGCTGGCACTGTATGTGCCACATCTGTCAGATTACAGTTTGCCTTGCACACTAAATCCATGGAAATGTAAGACCCTCGGAGCTGGGTGGGGTACTTAACAGGGTTTACAAAACTCATAAATACTATATACTGTTTTTATTAGAAGGAAATACCAGAGATAAGATTATGTGTAAGAGAAGATGAGAAAGAAAATGGTGGGAAAGGTCTGTGCTCATTGAAGAAGCAGAAAGAAGAGGAGTTGAGGAAGACAAATCCCTTTTTCAAAAAAGACATGAAGTGAAAGGAGCCTGGGTTTCCTCCACCCCACCCCTGACCAGTGCCACAAATATAAACCACAAGTTACAAAGCAGAAGAGGTGCTACACTGAAATGAGGAAGAAAAACTAAGTAATTAACATATACTAAGTTTACTTCTTAATGGATTGCTAGATGTATGCCATTTCAAAAGGAACAGATTTCTGGCCCATCCCTTGGGGTTTGAGGGGGGTTCTCCATAACTAAAGAGATTAGGTTGGTAGGTACTTCATGGCTGGAAATATAAAAAGAAAACTCATATCACAAATGCTGGAGGAACTGGGGCTCGGAGTACATATTTCCACATGTGGTGGGAATGTCCCAGTATTTCTCAAATGTGAAAAAAGATATTTCTAATAGATCAAAGTACAAACCAAAGTACAACCATGTTGAGGGCTTTTATCCATATTTTGTGAGAACTGTAAGGTATTTAATTATAAATAACTTTTTTGGTTTGTTCCAAGACTGATAATAGCTCAGAACTGGGGGAGGGGGGACTGGAGCACCTCTCAATTATAGCCAGATATATATATTGAGAGCGAGAGGGAGAAAGAGAAAATATACATTACACATATGTCAATTGCAAGCATTGTGGGACGGGGACATACATAGCTGATATGAACACTCAAAGCTACTGTGGAAATGTTTATGAAAGGCTCATTAAATTTTAATTAGTGGTTTTTTATGTATTACAATTTGAAATGAATGCTTTAAGAGGAGTTTATCTCACATAAACTGTGTACTTTCCCCAATTGGAACAGCATTTTTTCCAGGAAATGGCAACACCCTGTAACTGCTTTAATGCCAGTGTGGGTTGGGTGCCAAGATACTCTGTGCAGCCACGATAAGTGAGCTTATGCCTCTGGTTAGCTTTGAAGATTGGCCACAAAGAGCACCCACTTTTATTCTGTCTTATCCTTAGAATATCAAGGAATAGAATACGAGTGAGAAAGATGCAAACAACAAGGCAGAGTAGTATACTTCTGCTCCCAGATGGAAGTCTGTTTTAGGACTTCAGCCACACTGCAAAAAATAGCCTTGCCTTGTAGAGTTTCTCGGAGAACAGGCAAGTGCCAACAACATACACTGGCCTGAAACTTTGTACTTTTTTTTACTAAAGGTTTTCCCCTGACATGCAGTCTAGTCATGCCCTACTCTGGGAGTTGGTACTCATCTCCATTTCTAAGCCGAATAGCCGGCATTGTCCGTAGATACCTTCAAGGTAATGGGCTGGCATGACTGCATGGAGCACCATTACCTTCCTGCCAGAATGGTACCTATTGATCTACTCACATTTGCATGTTTTTGAACTGCTAGGTTGGCAGAAGCTGGGGCTAACAGCTGGAGCTCACCCTTCTCCCTGGATTCGAACCACCGACTACAAGTTCAGCAGCTCAGCGGTTTAACCAGCTGTGTCACCAGGGGCTCACTAACACAATTAGCAATGCTGATACTTTCATTCCACTTTCACTGTCACAGAGTTATGACTGTGTGATATAAAGGAGTAAATAGTTGCAAATGTAGGTATATGTATTTGCTATGTGTAGAGCATGAATGAAGGAGTTATAGTCAAAGGATATATTTTTTAATGCCATTAGCGTGTTATCTCCTTCCCGATGCTTACCTACACTGTACAACAAACTCCTTTGGTTATTTTCCCCTTAGTTTTACAAGTTATATTGAGATTGTTTTACTCATTGTTTTGATCTGATTTTTTGTTTGCTTGTGTCTGGCATTGAATGTTTGCCACTTTTGTCACTCACAGGAAATTGCACTAAGTCCCCTTGGGGAGATAGGGCGGATTATAAAAAAAAGCTTTATTTATTTATTTATTTATTTATTTATTTATTTAGGTGCTCAGTCAAGTTCCTCCCTCCTTTGTTCAATTTCCTTTTAAAAAACTAAAACCTTCTGGAATTTCTGGATTCAACTACTGCATTCATATATGATTGCTTGGAACTTTAAAAAAGTCTCATCTGTAATCTGCTGAAAAACAACTAAGTTGCATTGATAGGGATGGGAAAATATGGCTCTCCAGATGGTGTTGAGCAGGCATTTACCTAAAGCCTTTGTCTATCCTTTACTGGCAGTTAAATGGCAGCCTCACAACTTTGGAAAGGGGACATTTTGCCCATGTTAGAGTGTGTTTAGTGCAGTGGTTTCCAAACTTATTTGGCCTACCGCCCCCTTTCCAAAAAAATTATTACTCAGAGCCCCCTGGAAAGGGGGGCGTGGCTTAGAGGGGTGGCCGTGGCTCGTGCTCAAGAGGGCAGGGCCGAGCCTCTCCCCTAGTCCAAGATGTAGGGCTGGGAGGGGGAGGTGGACGGGGCCACAAATGGGCGGCCAGGACTGGGATGGGCGGAGTTACAAGCTCTGAGGCAGGGCTGAGCTTCTATCCTTGTCCTGCGGTGAGGCGGGGCTAGAGGAGGGGGCAGGGCCTCCATACTGACTGACGGGGCTGAACCTCTATACCCCGCCCCCATGTTCTAACAAGTGCCTTGGGGGAGGTATAAAGAGGCTCAGCCCTGCCTCGCGCTCTTGGGAAGAGGCCCCACCCCTAGCCCCGCCCTTTAGTCCTAAAAGGCCTCTCAGGAGAGGTATAGAGGCTCAGCCCTGTCTCAGGCTCTTGGAAGGAGGCCCCACCCCCTTCCCTAGCTCCCCTCTGTGTCCTAACGAGCGCCTCAGGAGAGGTATAGATTCTCAGCCCTGTCTCGGGCAATTGGGAAGAAGCCACGCCCACTCCTCTAGCTCCCCCCCCCCTGTGTCCTAGCAGGTGACTCAGGTGCTCAGCCCTGTCTCTGGCACTTGGGAAGAGGCCCTGCCCCTCCCCTGCCCCCCCCCCCCCCGTGTCCTAATAGGTGCCATCACTGCCCCCCTGGATCGCTGCAGCGCCCACCAGGGGGCGGTAGCACCCACTTTGGGAATCACTGGTTAAGTGCTTCGGCAGTTAGAGATCTTGATTTAAGAAGCAAACACATAAGTGGCTTGGTGAAAGAAACTAAGCTTTACTGTAGGACCTCTATTCTAAGATAGGATAGTAATTCAGAGTGTTGATCTAATCCAGTGGTTCCGAAGCAGTGGTTCCCAAGAACTAAAATATGGTCTGCGGCCTCACCATTATTACACCATTGCAACTAGAGTGATTGGTCTCACGAAACCCTCTTATAGTGCCGAGACAACAGGGATGACTACCCATGACATGCGCAATAGCAAACCTCTTGACTGCTGCTTGCATTAATTCTACCATATAGATGCAGAACAAATTATTTCATGTCTCCATGTCCTGTCATTCCGTTGGTCCTGGGAACTCTGGGCCATAGTGGGCAAATGTGGCTTAAATTTCTTTTATATTTAAGAGCTCTGGTATTTGCATCTGTTCAGCACAGAAAGTGTTACTTTCAGAGGGCCTGGGAGCCATGTTTAACCTCCCACAGACCATGATGTGCTGGACCCCGCCCACACACAGCTTTAAGGAGAGAAATCACCCACAGCATGATACATTGAAACCAGGAGTCTGGTTCACTATTAAATATCATTTCATGCTCACCAAGAAGCTTAATTTAAACAAAAAGGGGAACTTCTTTTAGAAAAAAAGGAAATCATATTCTCCTGGGGAATCCCAGTTATGTCGAAAACCAATACTGTATTTCTGAACATTTCCCCTTTGCCATGCAAACAGTACACAATCAGCCAAATTACTTATTTGAAGCACCCCCTGTTTGAACCACATAGTTCAGGACTCTGAACAGCCTAGAAGAGGGCTTCTTAAACCCCTTTCCGCCTGTGACATTTTTACCCTGCAATCGTTGCTAACAAATGTGTGTAAATCAGTGGCATTCAGAAACCTTATAGCGTTGCCAATTGTTTCATGATCCCAGTCTGGAGCTCAAGGGACCTCATTTTGGATTGGGATCCACAGTTTAAAAAGTATGATTCTGAGTAGTGGCCTAGAACACAAAAAACTTGTGGTTTTGGGGACTCAAAGAAATATTTTCTATTCCTCACATCCAGGGCTGTTGCCAGAAAAAAAAATTTGGGGGGGGGGGGGGTTGAAACTTTTTTTGAAGCGAATCATGAAGAGTAATTCTGGTTCATTCTATATTTTTATATAGACTTAATTGAATCAATTTTCAATTTTAGTTACGAAGTTTCAAGTCTTGACTGAAAATGACTGTTAATTGGTAATTATAATTACAGCAGAATACCGCAACGTCTGTTGGAAACACTTGAAAACTGTGTCGATACAATGTGTTGTCAAAGGCTTTCATGGCTGGAATCACTAGGTTGCTGTTGAGTTTTCCGGGCAGTATGGGCATCCAGAAGCAGTCTCTTCTGCCATTTCTCCCACGTCTATGGCAGGCATCCTCAGAGGTTGTGAGGTCTGTTGCAAACTAGGCAAGTGGAGCCTGTGGAATGGCCAGGGTGGGAGAAAGAACTCTTTGTCTGTTTGAAGCAAGTGTGAATGTTGTAATTGGCCAGCTTGATTAGGACTGAATAGCCTTGCAGCTTCAAAGCCTGGCTGCTTCCTACCTAGAGGAATCCTTTGTTAGTTGGCACTGATTGATCAATATTTGGATTTCCCCTGTTTTCTAAGTGTTGTTCTTTATTTACTGTCCTGGTTTTAGAATTTTTTTAAAAAAATACTGGTAGCCAGATTGTGTTCATTTTCATTGTTTCTTCCTTTCTGTTGAAATTGTCCACATGCTTGTCTCTGTGTAGTCTGACATGGTGGCTTTTAGAGTGGTCCATTCTCAAATAACATGCCGTGTCCAGTTGGTTTATCATGTGATCTGCTATAGCTGACTTCCCTGGTTGGATTATTCTGCAGTGCCTTTCATGCCCCCCGATTCGTGTTTGGGCAATGCTTGGTGGTTCCTATGTAGACTTGTCCACAGCTGCATGGTATACGGTAGACTCCTGCAGAGGGGAGAGGATCCCTCTTGTCCTTCCTTATGTGGTCAGATGTATGGTAAGAACACTTTTCCTGTGGGTGGACCTTTATCTTTGCTTTCATGGCTTGTTCTTGACCTTGCAGCTCTTCTGATGTCTGTGGTGGAGTATTCATTGGCCTGTAGAGTCCAGTTTAGGTGGTTCAGTTCCCCTTGGAGGAGGTGGGCTTCGCAGATTCTTTTTACACAGTCTGCCAAGGCTTTGATTGTGCTTTTTGTTTACTTGGGTGATGGTTGGAGTTTTTATGTAGGCATCTATCTGTGTGTGTAGGTTTTCTGTAAACTGTGTGGCCCAATTGTTGATTGGGTTTGTGGATGACTAGGATATCTAGAAATGGCAGTTTTCCCTCGTTTTGTTTTTCCATGGTGAATTGGATGTTTGTGTGGATGCTGTTGAAGTGGTCCAGGAACTTGTTTGATTCTTCTCCTCCCTGGCTCCAAACGGTAAATCTGAATCATATAGTAGGCTTTTTAGTGCTGTTTCCAGGACTTGTTTTTTAAAATGTTCCATATAGAAATTTGCTATGACTGGGCTGAGAGGGCTCCCCATGGCTACTCCATCTTTATGTTCATAAAATGCATTGTTCTTTGACCTTTGGTATCCACTACCCTGCACAAGTCTTACCATGGAAACCTAGGCAACGGTTGAGCCATTTCACTTCTGCTTTTCTTTTTGCTTTCTACTGTGGCAAGCACGATTGTCTTTTCCAATGAGTTTGTTATCGAAACACCAGGACCTCAAACTGAACCTCGAAATCTACAATACCATAAACACCTGCAATAAAAGCTTACAGTGATCTCTTCTCCAGTTTCAAGTGATTTCTCAGTGAACTTGCCAAAGGTTGCACAAGCACTACATATGCATTCCACACCTCAGGGCATGGTTCAACATTCAGTCTAGGAATAAATTTCTTTCACAATGCCCTGAGAGACATGTAATCTTTTGGGAGCTTGACATCCTGGGTTCCAAACCCGCAGTTCTTGTGGTAGCTGAAATCACCAAGGACGTCATATAATCTAATTGTAAATTTATATATATATAAATTTATATATATATATATATATATATATATATATATATATATATATATATATATAATTTACAACATTTATACCCCGCCCTTCTCACCTGAGGGGACTCAGGGCAGCTTACAAAGTACAATGGCCTCACTTCATTTTGACTTCTAGTGAGAATTCTGGCCTGATTGCAAATACAAGGTATTTGAAAAAGAACTCCCTAGCTTTAATGTGTTTTAACTTAAAACTAGGGAGTTCTTTTTTCAAACACCCTGTATATATCAGGATCTCAGGATAATACCATTGGAAATACTCATGCATGGCACTACATTGTTGCTATTTTTCTGATTTTATTTCCATCACACTAGCATTGCAAAACTGCTTTCTAAGGGCTCACTTCTCTTATGAACCCCCAGAAGATTTTTGTGAGGTGTTTCTTGTGAAGCAGTGGCCCTAGCCAGGCCAAAGTGGCAGGTTTCAAAATCTATCTGGTTGATCTCCCTCCTCCAAGGCCAGCACTTCCTATAAATCAGTGATCTCTAGTAAGATATTGCTGTATGAATGATACCAAAGATGAACAGTGGGAGAAATTAGCTTTACAAAAAGAATGTAAAAATCAGTAAGTTTAATTTGAAGGTGAGTTTCCATGCTGCACAAAACTTCACAACTTAATCTCCAGAGTCATAGTCCAACATACTATGCTATGCTGGTTCGCTACTTTGGTTTATTTAGAATTGTCAATAATTTAACATATCACTAGGTGTCCCTCTAGTATAACGGATTGTCCTGGGAGAGACCCAAAAGTCCTCCTTCCATCAATTGGTGGCACTGTTCTCCCTCTACTAGATAAACCCATGGCATTTTACATTACATATAAAGGTAGACTTACTGAGTTATGTGAAAGTTAAATGTACTAAGAATAATAAATAGCCAGGTTATTCTGCAGAAACACTGAAGGTCTTGGAGCATTACTCTTACTCTCTTCCCCTTTCCTTCTCTAGAATACTATTAAAACACAGCCTTCCTCAAAAATGTTATCTTACAGATGAATATAATTCTATCTCATCTTAATAATAATAAATAAATAAACTTTATTTTTATATCCCGCCCCATCTCCCCGAAGGGACTCGGGGCGGCTCACAACAGGGACAAGCCCAAACAACAACAACATATTTAACATAAACTTAAAACATTCCAACAATACACAAAATAAAATAATGGACAAATACATTAAAATCCAAGCAAATAAAATCAGAGTAATTAAAAGCAACCCAGTGGGGACAGGTTTCATAAAGTGCTGTATCATGGAAATAAGAAGCAGTGATAAAGTGCCATATGCTTTCAAAACAGAAAGAAGTATTCTAATAACAGCTCTTTTGGGCCTGTTCATTTAAACGTGCTCTGGAACAACCATGTTTTCAATTCCCGACGGAAAATGGGCAGAGAAGGAGCTAACCTGATCTCCTTAGGGAGAGAGTTCCAGAGCCGGGGGGCCACTGCCGAGAAGGCCCTCTCCCTCGTCCCCACCAGCATTTGAGACAAAGGCGGGAGCGAGAGGAGCGCCTCCCCGGATGATCTTAGGGTTCGCGTTGGTTCGTAGGAGAGGAGGCGATCACGGAGATAGGCAGGTCTTCTCATCAATATGGCCATTGCTCATTTTGGATTGGACGACAGAGGCTATAGTCTAGGACAACAGTTCTCAAACTGTGTTCCTCCAAATGTTTTGGACTTCAACTCCCACAATTCCTAACAGCTAGTAAACTGGCTGAGATTTCTGAAGTCCAAAACACCTGGAGGAGCACAGTTTGAGAATCATTTGTCTAGAACACCCAGAAGGGCTGAACTGCAAAGGTTTGTTGTCATAACCTATTATACTAATTTCAAAAAGAAAACACATGGGCATATTAATTTCTGCTACAACAACCCAAAAATCTCAATGTGGCCAAAGGAATGTCCCAGGACACAGTGATTTACTTTAAAGTATTTGTATCTGATTTAGCAAAAGAGTATTACCAGGAGGCCAGATTTCTGTGGATGACAGACAGAGGTGCTTAGCCCTAAACTTTTGTTATGGCAGGAGAAGGTGCAATCCTTCACTTCCTTGCACACTCTCCTTTGTTCTTGGTGTACAATAGCAGGGAAAATACCTCATCTCCCTTCAATACCATCTGAAGTATTTTTTAGTTTTGAGGAAATTCCTGCCCTGATCAAAATTCCTCTCCTGAGCCTTCATTATTGCCAGTATAAGATTTAAGTTAATGTGTGCTGGTATCTTTATCTAGCTAGCTAGTTCACCTATTTAATAATAATCATAGAATCATAGAATCATAGAATAGTAGAGTTGGAAGAGACCTCATGGGCCATCTAGTCCAACCCCCCACTAAGAAGCAGGAAATCGCATTCAAAGCACCCCCGACAGATGGCCATCCAGCCTCTGCTTAAAAGCCTCCAAAGAAGGAGCCTCCACCACAGTCCGGGGCAGAGAGTTCCACTGCCGAACAGCCCTCACAGTGAGGAAGTTCTTCCTGATGTTCAGGCGGAATCTCCTTTCCTGTAGTTTGAAGCCATTGTTCCGCGTCCTAGTCTGTAGGGCAGCAGAAAACAAGCTTGCTCCCTCCTCCCTATGACTTCCCCTCACATATTTGTACATAGATATAATGTCTCCTCTCAGCCTTCTCTTCTGCAGGCTAAACATGCCTAGTTCTTTAAGCCGCTCCTCATAGGGCTTGTTCGCCAGACCCTTGATCATTTTAGTTGCCCTCCTCTGGACGCTTTCCAGCTTGTCTATATCTCCCTTCAATTGTGGTGCCCAGAATTGGACACAGTATTCCAGGTGTGGCCTGACCAAGGCAGAATAGAGGAGGAGCATGACTTCCCTGGATCTAGACACTAGACTCCTATTTTTGCAGGCCAAAATCCCATTGGCTTTTTTAGCAGCCGCATCACATTGTAGGCTCATATTTAACTTGTTGTCCACAAAGACTCCAAGATCTTTTTCACACGTACTGCTGTCGAGCCAGGCGTCCCCCATTCTGTATCTTTGCATTCCATTTTTTCTGCTGAAGTGAAGTACCTTGCATTTGTCCCTGTTGAACTTCATTTTGTTAATTTCGGCCCATCTCTGGACTGGGCTGTGGCACAGGCTGGAAACCAAGCCAGCTGCAACAAATCAACAAATCACTCTGACCAAGAGGTCATGAGTTCGAGGCCAGCCCAGTGCCTGCGTCTTGTCTCTGTCTCTC